>NC_065445.1:229203668-230683181 GCF_917563875.1 Diabrotica virgifera virgifera | reverse complement strand
CGTGGAACACGATTTTTTTGGGTAACAGTTGATCCGGATATCGATAAGATTGTTATAAACAAAGAACTTGAGGAATTACATAACATCGATTTTTCGCAAAATAAAACATTTTTTGTATTTCTTTGGTAATTCTAAGCAAAAAATGTTCTTACAAGTTTTTTCGTAGGATGCATAGTTTTCGAGATAAACGCAGTAAAACTTTCAAAAATTCGAAAAATTGCAATTTTTGAACGCGAATAACTTGATTAAAAAATAAAATACCAATTCTGCTGACAGCTTTTGAAAGTTTAAGTCAAATTATACCGGTTTTAATTATTTGCATTGCTAAAAATTAATTTTTTTATTATTAAACAAAGCTATTTGTTTATATGCCAAAAAATTGTTTATAAGTTTAAAACATTGCTGAGGCCCCTTAAATAATCCGATTTTAATTCTGTAAAGTGTATTAGATAGGTAGAGCACCTCTTTATATGTAAAAAAATTAGACGACTTCTAAATGGTCTACTTTTTGTTCAGAAAGATTTAAAAAAATTTGAACTTTTTTAAAAACATTTAGATTGCAAATTTATTATGCAAAATATATTAGGTCGATTTTAATGAAATTTGGTACACGGTTTAATTATGTTACAAAGAATTTGCTAAGCGAATTACTAAGGTTCTAAGTACCACCAAAGTGGTTAAAAACATTGAATAACAACAGGCGTATTTTGCCCCCTTATTTTGTATTTATTGCTATATTGCAGAAAAGGTAATACGTTAAGACATTTTTGACCAGTCGTATATCATACAAAATTCAATTATCTTTACTTTATATCCATACGACTTTGTTCCAAAACGAATCGTTTTAAAGTTATAAGCAAAGAAAGCAGAAAAAAATCGACGTTTTTAGAAATTTTTAAATATTTTAATTTTTTTATTAATGTTCCGGGCATATTTGAGAAGGAGCGTAAGTCAATTATTATTACGGAAGGTGTCACCTAACTTTATCTGCAAAAATCCGAATGCCACCTCTCACATCCAAAAATAGACGTTTTTTCACAGATCCTTACTGGTCTATTGCTCAACAATGAAAATTCGTTATTCTTTCGTGTAGCACCTCATTTGTAATAACCCTGAACTATCACGCTGAATTTATTTTGTATTTACATTTACACGCAAATGGCGCCAAAATCAAGTCTTGCGTGAATTTTGGGACACTCTTAATAAAAATTCACAATAATAGTACAATCTTCGTTAGATGATATTATTGCAGAAAAAAATATATACGGGGAGAAGGGAAAGTTTTTTGTTTATTAAACTGTATATTATACTTTATCAAATGAAATAATATGTAATTGATGGATTCGATCGTTACTTGATGGAAGTTCATTTTATCTAACAATAAAACACTAAAAACGTTTGTTTTCTATACTTCCACAAAATTTATTACAACTATGTGACTACAGCTGTTTCGGCAGAGTGCCTTTCTCAAGTGATTTAGATTACTATGGGTTTGCCTTTTTAAAGTCTTTAGCTGAAGAGGTTGAGGATTGGGGAGCTGTTTGTCTCGAGTTGGTCATTCAGAATAATATCTGTATTTTTCAATTTATTAATTTCCATAGATTCTAATAAAGATAGCTTAAAGCCTTTATTTTGAATATGCAGAATTTGAAACTGTTCATTAAAAGAATGATTATGATCTAGAAGGTGAAGTGCGTATGTAGAAGTGTCTGTTTTTCTATTGTTGAAAGCCGTTTTGTGTTCTGCTATTCGTTTGTCAAAGGTTCTGCCAGTTTGATCGATGTGAGTTTTCGGACAGTCACCACAAGTTAGTTTGTACCTAAACACCACTCTGTAGTTGTTTTCTCTTTCGGCTCTTATTGTTCTTAATATATTTGCTTAAGTTGTTGTTAGTTCTGAAAGCTGGTGTTATTCCTTTCTTTTTTATGTATCTGGCTATTTTTGTTGTTATCTTGCCAGTATATGTGATAGAGTAGAATGTACTGGGTTCTTTCTGTGGTGGTGGATAAACTAATTCCAGGGCTTTCTTATGGAGTGTTTGGTTTAAAATTTTGTTAATTGTTTGTCCCTGAAAGACAGCCCTGAAATTAGTCTATCCACCACCACAGAAAGAACCCAGTACCTTCTGCTCTATCAGATATACTGGCAAGATAACAAAAATAGCCAGATACATAAAAAAGAAAGGAATAACACCAGCTTTCAGAACTAACAACAACTTAAGCAAAAATATTAAGAACAATAAGAGCCGAAAGAGAAAACAACTACAGAGTGGTGTATACAAACTAACTTGTGGTGACTGTCCGAAAACTTACATCGGTCAAACTTGCAGAACCTTTGACAAACTGATAGCAGAACACAAAAGGGCTTTCAACAATAGAAAAACAGACACTTCTACATACACACTTCACCTTCTAGATCATAATCATTCTTTTAATGAACAGTTTCAAATTCTGCATGTTCAAAATAAAGGCTTTAAGCTATCTTTATTAGAATCTATGGAAATTAATAAATTGAAAAATACAGATATAATTCTGAATGACCAACTCGAGACAAACAGCTCCCCACCCCTCAACCTCTCCAGCTAAAGACTTTAAAAAGGCAAACCCATAGTAATCTAAATCACTTGAGAAAGGCATTCTGCCTAAACAGCTGTAGTCACATAGTTGTAATAAATTTTGTGGAAGTATAGAAAACAAACGTTTTCAGTGTTTTATTGTTAGATGAAATAACATGTATTTTGTTCCTCAAAAATATTCGAAAAAAAAACAGGTATTCACAATATTGAATTCATAATATTGAATCGTCTGCTATATCCTACAGTTTTGATGACTGATTCAAAAAATATGCTTGACGAATTAAATAGTTTAAATAGCTAAGACGAAAAAATAGGTCTTAGTAACATGGCGATTGTGAAAACACAATATGATAGCAAGTTGTTTATCTTTAAAGCTCTATAAATAAGCCTCGTACATGGATTATCTGCTAGTTTTTTCCTTATACTCCTCTATTTAATGATTTTTTATATTTGTGGTGGGGGATGTCTATATTATTTTTATGTAGCCTTAAATATGTTAATAAATATAGGTAATAATAATAATATCGTATGGCATTTTTGCCGGGGAGATCCTTTCGGACAGGTTCCAGCGCCATTTACATCTTAACCCTGTTTTAAGTAACTAGTGTTGATGTACACTAGCCCAGGGGCACCGACGGATTAACGTGCTCTCCGAGGCACGGTGAAACGGCTCGTATCATTTTTAGAAATGAAAAATTGATTGTCGTTGGCAGGGCTCGAATTCGCGTGCTCTGGCGTATTAGGCCAGTGATCATGCCGTTGAGCTACGACCGTTCACATAAATACTGTGTTATGTAATATAAGAATCATCATGAAATACAACACAACCAAGAGAGCGGCACCTCTAGGAATAATCGAAAATATATACAAGAACGGCACAATAAAAGTAAAAGTAGAAAAAGACCCAACCCAAGACTAACCAACCCAATTGAGGCTGATAATGAGATAAGACGGTGATTTTCTGAAAAAAGAGAAATTTTAACCAGAAGAAAATTTAAAGCTATTGCTTTCAATTTTAATTTTAATTGCCATAATTTCACCAAGAAAGACAACATGCAAGCTGGAGGGACGGATAATAGAACATTAGATGATGGTTATTAAATGGTCATCACACTGTCTAATTACGGAAACCTCGAAACGGAAGTGGACGATCAAGGGAATAGAGCAAACAGAGCCGCAGGATGCCTGAGGTAAACAATATAAATTAATACAAATATTGGGAAAGAATGGGAAAATTTAAAAAACAGTTGTTAGACCAATAACGAAATACGCGACAAAAACACAATCTGATACAGAGAGAACAAAAAGAATGCTACAAACAGCAGAAGTGAAACACGAAACACCCCTTAGAAAAATTGATGATGAACCATTGTGGAACAGAACTGGTACTACAGATATTCGACAGAGATGCAACGTGGACAACGTAAAGGACTGGATAAGAAACAGAAGAGTAGAATGGAACGAGCATATAGGCAGCATGACGCTTCTCTGATAGGAAAAAGAAAAAGTATTGTAAATAGTGCATATGGGTAAGGGTCTGTCATAATTGAACATAACTGAGGTGATCTAGTCGTTTCCTGGAATTTTGTTAGTTTTAAGTCTTTGTATTTCTTCTATGCCCTACCTGCGAGAGGAGGTGTGTTGCTGTTTGGTTTTGATTTCTAAAATAAAAAAAATGAACGCATTATATAAGAAACAAAATCATAAGAGAAAAAAGAAGACTTTAAGAGAAAGTGGTAAAACAAATGGACTTACTTTAATTTATCGTGTCCGGACTTGTCATTTATAAAATTTCGGCCCAGTATCGGGCTACGTCGGTTCCATGTTCGTTGGCGAGCCACAAATCTTCGAGGGTACACCGATAAGGACAGTTCCTGCATGTAAAAAGATGTTCCATATTCTGCGTTTCTCCACAGTCACAGTTCACATCATCTTGGTCTATTTTCCCCCATTTTACCATGTTTGATTTCACTGGAGCGACCCCCGTTCTTATCCTATTCATAGTTTTCCAAGTTTTAAAGTCTAAAGACTGGCCGGTCCATTGAACCTGATGAAGAGGAAAATACTCAGGCGGTTCATCCTGCACTGTTCCAAGGAAGCTTTTTCTGGATTTTAATCGCTTTCGTGGTGTTCGAGCTTTGTATAGGGCATGCCGCTCGTCCGCAATCTGTTTAATTTTCTCTATAGTCCATTCTTTCACGGTTTGTGCTCTAAATTTTAAAGAACCGTTTGGATTGACATGAAATTTGGCATACGTATAGCTTACATGTCAAAGAAAAAAAGTGATATTGTGCCGATGTGTGCCTTTGCCCTGGGGGTGATTTTCACCCCCTTTTGGGGGTGAAAAAATATATGTCCAAAATAAGTCCGGAAATGGGTAAACTGACTAGTTTTAAGTAACTTTTGTTCTATAGAGCTTTTTCTCCAAGTCAACACTTTTCGAGTTATTTGCGAGTGAATATGTTCATTTTTCAACAAAATAACCACATTTTTAGACGGTTTTTCGCAAATAACTCAAAAAGTAAGTATTTTGTCGAAAAAACGTTCTTAACAAAAATATAGCCTATAAAAATGTAAAAAAAATGGTATAGCCAATGAAAAATAGATTCATATTCACCAAATTTCAAATAGAATATTTCGACGTGAAATATCCAAAAAATTAAGCACTTTTTGGGGAAAACCTTTTATAACTTTTTTAAAGTGTTGAAAAAAATATTTATTTTTCTTTTTACAAAAAGTTTCTAGCATTAAATTTAAGCAAGTTACGCTCAAAATAAAGTTGGTCCCTTTTGTTTTTGCAAAAAAAAAAAATCGGAAAGACCACCCCCTAATTAGCAACTTAAATGAAATTAATCGTTACCGCTCCACAAATTATTTTACTTATGTTGTGTTTATATGATCTGTAAGTTTCATCGATTCAAAGTGCTTATTTTTGAAAAAATTTGGTTTCAAAGTAAAATTTTTAAAAATTTAAATTTTGAAAAATATGCTTTTTTTCAAAATAACTTAAAAAATTGTTAGAGATACCAAAAATCTCGAAACACAAAAAAAGTCAGATTTGCTTTTCTGAATATCATGTATTTTTTTGTTCTTCTCTTAGACAAAAATTGATTAAGATTTGGTGTTTCTAAATTTGCATACATTCGTGATCAGTGACTCGTTCAACCCCTTTTAACTACATCCCTTTTAAAAATAAGGACTTTGAACCGATGAAACTTACAGATCATATAAACAATATATACACGAGTCAAGAAACTTGTGAAGTCGTAACGATTAAGTTCATTTAAGATACTAATTAGGGGGTGAATTTCTCGATTTTTTTACCAAAACCAAAAGGGACTAACATTATTTTGAGCGTAACTTGTTTAATTTTGATGCTAGAAACTTTTTTTTTTATAAAACAAAAATGAAGCTTTTTTTAAACACTTTAAATAAGTTGAAATGAGTTTTTCCCGAAATGTGCTTCATTTTTGGTTATTTCACGTTAAAGTATTCCATTTGGAATTTGACAAATATGAACCTATTTTTCATTAGCTATAACGCTGCTTCTACTAGGTGTAGAGACGTGATATATACACCATTTTTTTAAATTTTTTACAGGCTATATTTTTGATAAGAATGATTTTTCGACAAAATACTTACTATTTGAGTTATTTGCGAAAAACCGTCTAAAAGCGTGGTTATTTTGTTGAAAAAATGAACATATTCACTGCCAAATAACTCGAAAAGTATTGACTTAGTGAACAAACTCTATGAAACAAAAGTTACTTTAAATTAGCCAGTTTATCCATTTCCTGACTTTCTTTGGACGAATATTTTTTCACCCCCAAGAGGGGTTGAAAACCACCCCCAGGGCAAAAGCACATATCGGCACAATATCACTTTTTTTCTTTGACTTGTTAGGTATGTGTATGCCAAATTTCATGTCAATCCAAGCGGTTCTTTAAAATTTAGAGGTTTTGCAATATTTTACCGTTAAAGAACGGACTACTATGTGCTCTGCAACGCCTCTGCGTGTTGGGGGTTTTGCAAAACCCGCTGCTTTATACAAGCTTGAGAGTGGTGTTGGTTTCATGCACCCCGTTACTATCCTGCATGTTTCATTTAGCGCGGTATTGAACTGTTTAGCGTGGGTAGATCTGCCCCAAACTGGGCACGCATATTCAGCAGTTGAGAAACACAGTGCCTGTGCCGTTGTTCTTAAGACAACAAGACATGCACCCCATCACCGGACCAAACCAAAACAAATGGAGATTTGCAGACCATACCATTTGAGACAATGTGGAGAGAGGATAAGTATTCTATTACTGCATTGACTAACACGAAGGCCTCAGGTGGATTACAATAATTGCACTTGATACTTGATAAAGAGCAGCGGAAAAGACAAGGCAATACCTATTTCCAGAAATGGATTTAATAAGACCGGGTAGAAAGAAGTACAGAGAATAGAAAGCTACATAGGCAATTTTTTTTTGTAAACTCATGTAACTTTTAAGTTACATGAGCCTCTGTAACTCTCATGTAACTTTTTTTTCGTCTTAAAATCCCAATGTCTAATTTTTTTCTGTAAAATTCTTTCCTGGCACTACAAACATTCATATTACAAAACATAGCTAACTAAAATTGTATCTATTTATATCCTTTCGATTTGAATATAACCCTGATTCTTTAAACATTCAAATGTTTGGTTTACTAATTAGCAATATCGGAACACAATATGAATGAGTGTTTTTTGTTTGAATTTGTCATTAATTTAGTCAGTAAGGTCAAAAACCTACTCCAGCTGCTAACCTTCAAAAACTATACCTGTAGTATTATTCCAATTATATTTCTAAAAATATAGTCCAGACTTTTATGAGAATTGGTAGACGATAATAAATTAAAATATTTGACCTAGTCGCATGCAAAAAAAAAACAAAAAAAACTTAGAATCACATACAAGCGATGAATCATTTATGAACTTTATATACAGGACGTGCAAGAAATATATTTACAAATTCAAAGAATCATTAGCCTGATCAAATAAAATAAATTAAAATGTAATTGGGTAGAGGTGTTTATTTGATAAATAAATATTTCTTTTCGATTAAATTCAATGTTTAAGCTGTCACCCTGCCCCTTCGCCGGCTTACGGCATAACGAATGTATTCTTTTCATTTGCACCATACTGTATATAATTATACAGTGAGGAGGTAAAGGTTTTCATAAATTCATATTTTTACGAATGGGTGATTTTGAAAATAAATCCTGAAACAAGTCGATTTTTATTTTTAAATTATGATTTTTTGGCATATTTATCATACTAGTGACGTTATCCATGTGGGCGTGATGACGTAATCGATGTTTTTTTAAAGGAGAAAAAAAAATTAAAAAGTTATTCAATTCTCTATTCAGTAATATATAGTTCAACATGATTATTTATACAGGGTGTCCAAAAAATTTTTTGAATTAAAGTAATTGAGACAAAAAGAAGAATGTACAGTGAAACCTTGATTATCCGTCTCTCTATTAACCGTCACCTCTGTTAACCGTCAGGGTCCATACCTACATAAGTAGTTATATTGACTACATAAGTAAAAATTTAGTCATCAATTCAGTTTGTTTGAGCATTGCGATAAGCCAAACGAAATTCGTTGAAATGTACAAATGTACACGTGCAGTTATGCCACCACCGCATTTTTTTATGTAAATAATTTTTGTTCTTATTCAGGGCTCTGGATTAAATTTTAATTTAAATAGGTGATAAATGATAAGGTGCTTTTGAAGTTCTATTTTTAGAATCGCAAGCCGAAAATAAAAATGCACAGCACAATAATTATTTCAGTCGCAGTCAATATCTGTGTGTCACCATAATTAAGTTTGATTCAAATTCGAACATTGTTTGTTCACTTACTTAGTCGTTTGATCAATTAAGTTTTGTTAGGCTAAGGCTCCACGGGCGAGAAATTGACGCTAGCAGTAGCCGTAAAACGAACTTAAAGTTCCGCGGAACGGAATAGGAATAGGCGAACTGAACCGACTACGCACAAGTCCTGTAGTCGGTACAGTTCGGCTATTCCTATTCCGTTCCGCGGAACCTTAAGTTCGTTTTACGGCTACTGCTAGCGTCAATTTCCAGCCCGTGGAGCCGTAGCCTTAATGTTCTGTTAACCGTCTTTTCGATTATCCGTCATACCCTTGGTCCGGTGCCCTGACGGATAATCGAGGTTCCACTGTATATAATTTATTTAATGCAAAATACATATTACTGCTGTTAGAAAACAGCAAAAAATGTTTATTTGGCAAATAAATATTTATTTTTGCTTAAATTTAATGTTAAAGCTGGCACCCACCTGCCTCTTGGCAGTTTGACCATTTAATTTAAGCGAAAAGCAATGTTTATTTGTGAAATGAACATTTTTTTCTGTTTTCTGACAGCAGCAAAATGTATTGCGAATTAAATAAAAATTAAATACATTCCGCTTTTTGTGTCAATTAATTTAATTTAAAAAAAAAATTAGGCACCCTGTACAAATTATTATGTTAATGATTAATTATAATATATATAATATATGCCAAAATATCGTAATCTATAAATAAAAATCGACCTGTTTCAAGATTTATTTCCAAAATCGCCGATTCGCGAAAAAATTAATTTATGCCAACCATATCCTCACTACATAGCAAAAATTGTACAATATTTCGAAAAATAATGATTTTTTTTTTTAATTTGGGGTTGCCTATAAAAATAATAGCATCAACTTCAAAACTCCAACTTTAAATTCTTTGTGCAGAACACTTCATTCTTTGACTGTGCATTTTATATGCTGATTTTGATTTCCTGGAAATAACCATTTGTGGAGTTAATCATTGTTCCAAGATATGAATATTTTTCCACTCGTTCCACATTGATTCCGTTTATTGGAACATTCTCATTGTTTCTTTTTGAGTTTTTGATATATGTACTCATAAATTTAGTCTTTTTGACGTTCATTCTTAGATTGTATTCTTGTAAATAAATACTTCGCTGAGTCAATGAGAGCAAGAAGATATTACCTCCGAATTCTATCCTACTGCATGGATTTTAATGAAATTTTGGGCCTAGCCTCTACTTATCTCCTTATTCAAAGTCTACCCTATGCCGATGTGTGCATCTTGGGGGTGGTTCCCACCTCCTTCTTAGGGTGGAAAATTTTTTGGTTAAATTTTTCCCGGAATTCGCTAGAGAACCTAATTCTAAGCAAAAACTGTTCCATATTTTTTTTTTTTTGAAAACTCAATACTTTTTGAGATATTCGTGGTTGAAAATTGGCCATTTTCATTGAAACATAATACCTTTTCGAACGGTTTTTTGCGAATACCTTAAAAACTATGCATCTAACTAAAAAAACTATATTAAACATTTTTGTAGGTTATAAAAAACAAAGAGACACTTGCCTTCACAAATGTTCTAGTTATAATACAAAAAGAGATATGGTAGGTGAAAATAGCTTGTTTTTTTTGGTACATTCTCAAATTGGTGTATTCAACTTGAAATAACAGAGAAACGGTCGATTTTAGGTGTATAATGCTACTAACACCTTTTGTAGTGCTTGAAAAGACCTATAAAATGAGCTGTATTAAAGGTCCATTACATTAAAACTAAGCTAGATATGCTGCAAACAAAATTGATAACTAATGTATTTTAAGAAAAAATGAGAAATAATTTTAACTCCCATCCACCCAAAATGTAAATGCATCGTTTTCCTCCACAATACCTTTTATTATAGTGTTATTTCTATGTTCAAAAAGTTGGACGGGTTTAAAATGAATGGTTTTTGAAAAAAAAAAGATCAAATTATAGAGAGCATTTTTAAATTTTCTTAAAAATCTTCCTTCTTCTCCATGTAACTTGAAAATGATAAGAGATACAGTAATGAAAAATAGAAAGGAAATTTTTATCCGAAAAAGCTCTATATTCTTGTGTGGTATCTTTTTTTCGTATCTCTTATCTTTTTCGAGTTACATGGAGGAAAAGGAAGATTTTTAAGAAACTTTAAAAATGCGCTCTATAATTTGATTTTATTTTTTTCAAAAACCATTCATTTTAATCCAGTCCAACTTTTTAAACATAGAAATAACACTATAATAAAAAGTATTGTAGAAGGAAAACGATTTATTTAAAAATTCTGATGGATGAGGGATTAAATATACCTCATTTCTTCTTAAAATACATTAGTCATCAACTTTTTTGCAGAATATCTCGCTTAGTATGAATGTAATCGAGATTTAGTATCGCTCATTTTAAAGATCTTTTCAAGAACTACAAAAGTTATTAGTATAATTATACACCTAAAATCGACAGTTTATCTGTTATTTCAAGTTGAATACATCGATTTGAGTATGCAGCAAAAAAAAACAAACTCTTCTTACCTACCATATCCCTGTTTGTATTTTAACTAGAAGATTTGTGAAGGAACGAATCTCTTTGTTTTTTAATAACCTACAGAAATAGTTTATATAGTTTTTTTGTTAGATGCATAGTTTTTAAGGTATTCGAAAAAATCCATCCGGAAAGGTGTAATTTTTCAATAAAAATGGCCAATTTTCAACCACGAATAACTCAAAAACTATTGCGTTTACAAAAAATAATTATAAATCAGTTTTTGCTTAAAATTAGGTTCTCTTGCCTGTTCCGTAGCTATTTTAAGCAAAACATTTTTCACTCCCGAGAAGGGGTGGGAACCACCCCCAAAATAAAAGCGCACATCGGCATAGGGAAGACTTTGTTTCTTGAGCTATACCCTACGTACTGTAAAAATATCAAGTAAATCGATGTAGTAGGATGGAATTCGGAGCCAAATACCCTCATTGACTGCCCTATATTCTGGCCACCAGCCTCTGATAATCTTCAATATTTTCCCTTATCATGACATTGTCATCTGCATAGCTAATGGTGTCCATAAGAGCTTTTATTTACCGAAAATATATTAATATATTGTGTGACATTTTGAATGTCAGATATATCATTAACAATTGGAAATAAAACAATGCTTTGAAGTTTTTGCTTTTCTCTTATTAAAATTAGACCATTGAACCATCGTAACAATCATCGTAACTATCGAAACCAGATAAATTGATCGTTTAATGCATTTACAATGAACGAATATGTATGCAAAATTGAAATAATTGAGCAACTAAGCCAACCAACATGCATGGATATTATTTATTGTTTAATAAAGCTTAATAATCAACCTTCGCACATTTTATTTCTGTCCAACGGCCTTCGTTCATTGTTTATAGATGTGTATATCTTTCTTCCATTCAGTGTCATCTAAATTTAATTCTAAATTAACGTTGCCAAGTTTGCAGATCTTGCCGAAGATACGCTGTATATTACGCGAATAGCCAAGAAAAACATAATTTAGGTTAACTGACTAACAAAAGATATGTAGAATTTATATTGTGGGAGTTATAACCGTTATACCTAATAGGTTACTTTTCCAAGTGTCATCTTCGTACGAATATTTCAGATCATTAAATTCGTATAAACAAAAACCACAATACAACTAAAAAGTGTTTAAAATATTTGATAAATACTATATTCGTGCGCAAATATCGGAGAAATCTTCTGAAATAATTCATATTGTCAATTGAAATTGTCAAATTGACGTATATTTCATACCTACTGTCATTGAAGAAGAAAAATTATATGTTGCTCCACAATATTGATATGATATGCAAATATTATATAAAATTAAATTTAATTAATTGTATTTTGCTTGCAGTACTGCATTCATAATTAATTTTGTTTCCTACATACAATTGTTTACCTTTTAATAACATAACCTCAGTCTTAATTTTTCTTCTTATAACTTTTTTGGGCTGTGGCCTTGACAATTATCCAGCAACCAGGACTAATGCAATTGGCCAATACAATTAAAAGTGCGAAAAAAGTTGCTGAGCTATGAAACCAGGTATCGCTTTTCCGAACTTGCACTGTCCCAATAGACTTCAACATTTTGGTATTCTCTTCCTCATATTCTTCTGGTGTTTCTATGCTACTGAGTAAGCACTCAACCAATATTGAGTCAATGACTCAATGAGTCAATGAATGGCCGTCAATGACTCAACATTGATGATTTCAACTTTGATGATTTCCCAATTCCAGTAACTAGTGGCTACTCAATAAGTTTTGCGGTTAGATAAGAAAGGGCGTTGCTGCTAGGCTAATTTTTTTATTGCTAATTTATACGCAACTAATAACTATTTTGGCAATATCATTTTAAAGTCTTCTATTTTAAAATGTATAATATATGTCTGAATTGCCGATATAAATGAGTCAGATTAAATTAAATTATTAGAAGAATTTTTTACTAAGCAACTTGTTTAATTTAATTTAATTTTATTTCATTTGATTTAATTTTTTCATTTTTATTTAAGTTTATTTAGTTTTATTTAATTTTATTTAATACCGGGTGTCCCCTTATATTTTCCCCCATTTCAACTGCCTATAACTTCTAAACGGCTCAAGATAGAAATATGCGGTTTTCGCTGAAATGTTTTATTTTAGTAAAAGTTTTGTCTGAATGGATTGAATTTTTTATATCGCTTTCAAATACGAAAAAAATGGCGGATTTTTGAAAAAAACGTTGTTGACTTTTTTTTAATGGGACACTCAGTATATTTTTTTGTAAATTGAAAGAAAGGTCATTCACATATCCAGCGATATAAAGTTTTTTAAAATCGGTTGTCAAATCACTGAGTAATTAATTTTTAAAATGAGGGGTGCAACGTGGATATCACATACCTAAATAGCATAACTGAGCAAAATGATATTATGTTATGTGATTTCCACATTGCATCTCTCATTTTTGTTTATGCTCCCACTACAGATGCAGATGAGCAGAAAATGGAAGAATTCTACCATCAAATAGAAGAAGTGCTAAAAACAACAAAGAAACACGAAACAACAATAATTATGGGAGACTTTAACGCTAAAGTTGGACAAAAGATGACACAAAACATCACCGGAAAGTTCGGCTTGGGAGAGAGAAATCAAAGAGGTGAGCGTCTAATAGAATTCTGCCAAGAAAATGACTTCGTCATTACAAATACCTGGTTTCAACTTCCAGAAAGGCGTCTCTACACGTGGAAATCCCCTCAAGATGGACATCAAGGTAAAATAGTACGGAATCAAATAGACTACATCCTAATAAACCATCGATTTCGGAACAATATTAAAGATGTAAGAACTTACCCCGGCGCCGACATAAACTCAAATCATAATTTACTCTGCTCCAAAATACAAATTAAATTAAAGAAACTAACAAAGCCAACTAAGCCTAGTAAGATATATCTCGACCCCCTTAAAAACACCCAAACGCGCGAACACATAGCACAGCAGATAAATAGTAAAATGCACAGAATATCAAATATACCAAACGAAAACAGAACTATTAACGAATGTTGGTACGATATTCAAAACTCGATTTTAGAGGACGTAAGGGAATCTTTAAAAACACCTACAATGTTGGCAAAAAATGAATGGATGAATAGTGTGACCAACTCCAATTCAGTCGAATTCGGGACAAGGCTAAAAAAAATACCTGAAATCCGGGACTTTTCAATGAAAATCGGGCCATTGCTTTTTTCAGGAGACGACAATTAAAATATTTTTCTTATTCTTCTTCTTATCGTTATATTCTTCTATATATTCATATATATTCGTATATATTCTTCTTCTTCTCGTTGTCCTCATGCCCAATAAGAGCGTCGGACTTTAGTATCACTTGTCTTTTACCCATTTCTTCCACGCCTTGCGGTCTATTGCCATTTCCTTCATCTATTGCACTGTTTTCCCTCTCTTTCTCCCGATTTCCTCGATTTGTTCCATCCACCCCTTTCTTGGTCTGCCCCTTCTTCTTTTCCCCTGTCTTTTGGCATCTGTCACCTTCTTTACTAGTCTGTTCTCGTTCATTCTAGTTATATGTCCAAATCAATTCAGTTTTCTTTTTTCAATTTTTTTCTCTATTCGTTCCTATCTTAAGACATTTCTGATGTTTTCGTTCCTTTCCCTGTCCAGCTATGTCTTTCCAACTATTTTTCTCAGCTGCTACATTACTGCTGCATTTATGGCACTTTCATGTCTTTTATTTGTAACCCATGTCTCGCCTGCATATAGAAGAGTTGGTACTGTGATTGTATTATATACAAGTATTTTTGTTTCCTGGCGATTTACTTTTTTCCCAGTATCATATTATTAATCGCATAATAATATATTCTCGTAGCTTTCTTTGTCCGATCTGCCATTTCTACATCTAGCTTTCCGTCGTTCGATAAAAATTGAAATTAAATTAAAATACAGAAACGAAAAAAAGTCAACCCTTTTAGTTTTCGTGGAACTAAAATACCACGATATAAAATGCATGTGTTTTGGATGTGGTATTAGTAATACACTCTAGAAATTGTCGACTTTTTCGTTCCACCAATTCAATTAGATGTGATTTCTTAGAAGAATAAATAACGCATTCAAAATTTTAAAAAAGAATTTTACCAAAACGGTGAAAATTCGGATGGCCCGGAAGACTTGTCCGGGACGCCGGGACACGACTTTGTATTTCGGGCCATGTCCCGGATTTTTCGGACTAGTTGGTCACACTATGGATGAACCAAGAAATTCTAGACTTGATGGAAGTTCGACGAAAATACAAAAATAGAAATATTATCAAATACCGTGAAATTAACAAACTCATAAAAAGAAAAATTAAACAGGCCAAAGAATCCTGGCTCGAGAATTCATGTAAAGAAATAGAAGACCTCCAAAAAAAGCATGACAGTTTCAACCTCCACAAGAAACTTAAATATACCTCCGGAATTAGAAAACAGAAAAATGCTCACGTACTTAAAACCACAGACGGAAAAATTTGTGATCACGAACAACAGTGCAAAGAATGGGAGAGACACATCAGTGACCTTTTTGACGATGCTTCTCGAGAAAATGCTCCAAATACTACCTGTGACAACCAATTAGACAGAGGTCCCAGTATACTGAAGTCAGAAGTCATAAAAGCAATACAACAAGCCAAAAACAATAAAGCATCTGGACCAGATCAAATCCCTGTTGAGCTACTTAAACTTTTGGATGAGGAAAACATTACCTACTTGACTACTTTCTTAAACAAAATTTACAACGAAGGAAAAATACCAGATGATTGGTTGGAGTCACTGTTTATAACATTACCAAAGAAAAGCAGGCCCACCAAATGCAGCGATTTTAGACTAATCTGTTTGATGAGTCACACACTTAAGATACTTTTACGTATTATACAAAACCGAGTATTCCTTCTGTGCGAAACTAGAATGGGTAATAAGCAATTTGGATTTAGAAATGGTCTAGGAACTAGAGAAGCACTATTTTGTATGCGCGTTCTATTACAAAAAAGTTGTGAATTTCGAAAGAACGTTTATGTTTGTTTCATCGACTTCGAGAAGGCATTCGACCGAGTACAACATGATACACTTTTCGATTGCCTGCAGGCAGCAGGACTTGACCACTACGATATACTGAATATACTTATATTACAATCAAGTAGCCTCTATCCAAATTGGAGACAGTCGTACTGAAAAACTGCCGATAAAACGTGGAGTACGACAAGGTTGTGTTTTATCACCCACCCTTTTTAATCTGTACTCTGAAGAAATCTTTAGGGAGGCTTTGGATGACAGACAAGAGGGAGTAAGGCTAGGCGGAGAAGTAATCAACAATATTAGATACGCTGACGATACAGCCATTCTTGCTGAAAATTTACAAGATCTTCAGACACTACTAAATCTAGTCAGTGAAGCAAGCTATCGGAGAGGCCTTAAAATCAACATTTCAAAAACAAAGTTAATGGCAGTTGGAAAGATTAATATAGATCAAGGTCAGCTTTCTCTTGATGGAGAGGAGTTAGAACGGGTAAATCATTTCAAGTACCTTGGCAGCTGGTTAAATGTAAATTGTGACTCTGATGAAGAGATAATAACTAGGATCGAAATATCACGGAAGGCTTTTATGACCTGGAAACCAGTTTTATGTAATAGAAACCTGTCGATGAATATTCGAAAGAAGGTGCTGAAATGTTATGTGTGGTCTATCCTATTGTATGGTTGTGAGACATGGACGTTAAAAACCACAATGCTAAACAAAATAAAAGCATTCGAATTGTGGTGCTATCGACGAATCCTAAAGATATCGTGGGTTTCGCACACTTCCATTGAAGATGTTCTTCAAATGATGAATTCGGAACGTCTGCTCATAAGCATCATAAAGAGGAGAAAAACAGAATACTTCGGCCATATAATTAGAGGACCTAAATACCATCTGCTTCGCCTTATAATACAAGGAAAAGTGGAGAGAAAGAGATGGATTGGTCGAAAGAAACTTTCATGGCTGCGTAATATTAGACAGTGGTGTGGCTGCACAGTAGAAGAATTATTTCGCGCAGCAGCCGATAGAGAGAGATTTCAGGAAATTGTAAACATGATGACGGCCAACGTCTGAATACAGACACGGCACCTAAAGAAGAAGATCTCTCATTTTAAAAATTAATAGCTCAGTCATTTGGCAACCGATTTTAAAATTTTTTATATCTCTGGATAGGTAAATGACCGTTATTTCAAGATACAAAAAAATTTACTGGGTGTTTTAATAAAAAAAGTCAACAACGTTTTTTTTCAAAAATCCGCCATTTTTTATTTAAAAGCGATATAAAAAATGGTCACTTACCTAAAAACTTGAAAAAACGGTCATTTATCTATCCAGAGATATAAAAAAATTTAAAATCGGTTGTCAAATGACTGAGCAATTAATTTTTAAAATGAGAGATGCAATGTGGAAATCACATAACTTGGTTAGTTATGCTATTTAGGTATGTGATATCCACGTTGCATCTCTCATTTTAAAAATTAATTACTCAGTGATTTGACAACTGATTTTGAAAAGCTTTATATCGCTAGATAGGTGAATGACCTTTCTTTCAATTTACAAAAGAATATACTGGGTGTTCCATTAAAAAAAATTCAACAACGTTTTTTTCAAAAATCTGCCCTATTTTATTTCGTATTTGAAACCGATATAAAAAATTCAATCCATTCAGACAAAACTTTTGCTAAAATAAAACATTTCAGTGAAAACCGCATATTTTTATCTTGAGCCGTTTAGAAGTTATAGGCAGTTAAAATGGGGGAAAATATAAGTGGACACCGGGTATTATGTAATTTATTTTATTTAGTTTAATTTTATTGTTTTTTTTTTGTAATTTAGTTAATTTATTTAATTTTGTTTAATTTTATCAACTTTCGCACATTTTATTTCTGTCCAACGGCCTTCGTTCATTGTTTATAGATGTGTAAATCTTTCTTCCATTCAGTGTCATCTAAATTTAATTCTAAATTATCGTTGCCAAGATTGCAGATCTTTCCGAAGATTGCCGTATATTATGCGAATAGCCAAGAAAAACATAGTTTAGGTTAACTGACTAACAAAAGATAGTTAGGAATTAAGATATAAATTATGTTACTTTTTCGAGTAGTGTAGTCTTGGTAAAAATGCAATTCATTGGACGTAAAAGGAAAAACCAAAATCCAACTAAAAAGTGTTTAAAATATTAAAAAAATAGAATGAGTGAATGATATACGACTTCATCATTTTATGTATCCTCATATACTGACTTGTATTGTTTCTATGCTACTCAACCAATATTGAGTTAATGACTCAACATTGGTCAATTGGTCATTGGTCAATGATTTCCTCATACTAGTAACTAATAGACTCTTCAATAAGTGTTGCGGTTCGATAAGAAAGGGGGTTGCTGCTAGCCTATTCATTCTTTGTTCACAAGCCATTTAGTATAGACGTGTTATAGTATTTTTTGGAAGTGAAAAAAATCAAATATCGTGCATTGATGAGTTTCAACTGTGTCAACTGTGTCAAAGGCTTTATGAACACAGTTGACACAGTTGAACTTAGCAAAATATTACAGGCGCTTAAAGAATGCAGGCTAGATTATAGGTATACAAAATTATTACACAAAATATACTTACAGGCAACAACCACTGTCAAATTACATACTAACAGTAATCGCATAAAATAGAACGGGGGGTTAGACAAGGAGACCCAATGTCACCTAAACTTTTTAATACGGTCTTAGAACATGCTTTCAAGAGTTTGGATTGGATGAAAAAGGGAATAAAAATAGATGGAGAATACCTAAACAACTTACGTTTCGCCGATGATATAGTCATAGTAGCTGAAGATCTAGGTATGGCAAGAGAGATGGTACAAGAACTCGTTGTAGCTACAGAAAATGTAGGTTTAAATATAAACATCTCAAAAACAAAAATAATGACAACTTTGGTACCCAACCAGAACATCAGTATTGGTGGGAAGGAATAGAACTCGTAGATAGATATAAATACCTGGGACATGAAATTACGATTGGCAGGGATAACCAGACTCATGAGCTGAAGAGAAGAATCGGTCTTGGGTGGGCAGCATTTGGAAAACTGAGAGAAACTTTTAAAAGTGAGTTACCCACATGTCTAAAGAGAAAGGTATTCGATCAGTGCGTCCTCCCAGTCTTGACGTACGGATCAGAAACACTTACCTTAACTAAAGCCTCGGCTACCAAACTAAGAGTCACGCAGAGAAGAATGGAGCGGTCAATGTTAGGAATAACTCTGCGAGACAAAATCAGAAACGAAGACATCAGGAGAAGAACAAAGGTGACTGACGTCATCGAGAGGATAGCCAGGTTGAAGTGGAGATGGGCAGGACACGTAGCCAGAATGACAGATGGGCGATGGACGAAGAGGTTATTGGAATGGAGGCCAAGAGAAGACAAGAGAAGCGTCGGTCGACCGCCTACAAGATGGACTGACGACTTAAGAAAGGTAAATAAAAACTGGATGAGGGCGGCGCAGGATAGATGGGGTTGGAAACGAGGGGAGGAGGCCTATGTTCAGCAGTGGACTTTTGAGGCTGGATGATGATGATGATGAGTTTCTATTTTTGGAAGGTTTAAAGCAAAGGAAATTTATTAAAGAAAGTTGAAAGGGTATAAGGACTCTTCGCCTTAAAATCATAGAGAGAAAATGGAGCCTTTAGAGTTCTGTGAATCTGGTCATACGGCTCCGAAACGAGTTCGTGTCCAGAAATCGGGCAATAAGGTGTTGGCAAACTCGTAAAACAAGAAATTCTGAATATTATTGTAAACTTTTAGACCAGCTGAAGAAAAAAATTCATGAAAAAAACACCCGGTTTGCAGAAGAAAAAAAATCCTTTTTCATCACGTCAATGCTCCGTGTCATATAAATATTTTGATAATTGCTAGAATCCATTAATTAAAGTTCGAATTGTTGGAGCATCCACGATATTTACCAGATTTGGACCCTAGCGATTTTCATCTATTTCAATACCTAAAAAAATTCAGGCGTGGAAAGAAAAGTTTCAGATTTAAATAACTATGTATTTACCATTTTAATTTTATTATAATGGTGAATTCTGCATCTGAGACTTTTCAATTTATTTATATTATATCGATCTCTTTAGCCATCTTTTCCTGGACGTCGTAATTTTCTTGAATATTTACATCTGATAGTTTAGCGGTAATTATTTTGCGGTAATCTGGATTCATCATTTTTTCAGTGTGTTGAAAGTTGGGATGTAATTGTTTTATATTGACAAGAGATGGAAAAAACAGCGTTTTTATCATGTCTCACTCTCTTTTAATTGCGTATATGAAATGAATGGTTTTAAGTAGCCTTGATTCTCGATAACAGTCCACAGAATATTTTTTATTTGCATTATCAATTACTTTTTCCAACTAGCAAAGTCCTTGAAGTAAATGCGTGTTTCTCTATTCAATTTCAACTTTTTTCGTTTGTAATGTGAAAGTTCAAATTCGTCATTTTTTTAGGCATATTTCAAATGGCTCATATTTGTTGCCAAAACTCAAAATTTTCCTAAGTTTTTTTATTTATTCAATTCTTTTATTGTACGTAGTGAATAAAGAGGTATGCCGTACGACCGCTGTCGACAACAACACTTCAGGGTTTGATGTGCCTACAAATAGGGAGGATGCTAAGAAGTCGGAATCTGGAGTAGGAATGGGAAAAACCTACCGGTTTAAACCTAAATCCGGTTTTTTTACTTCGCAATAACCGGTTTTACCGGTTATTTTTTTGTCCCGGTTATAACCGGTTTTTTCTTTTTAAAGTAAAAACCGGTTATTAGGTTTTTACGGTGATTAGGATTAGGTTAGGTATTATTTCGGATCCCAATCATAATTATTATTCTCAAGTCATTATTCCAAACAAAACCACAATTCATATTTTATTTTATTTTATAAAATACAGAAGCAAACTGAAAGTGCAATCTCACATCAGCCAGAAACAATTATTAAGTTTTATTATAATATTTCCTTGAAAAGGTATTTGTAATCATAATATTTACATAAGAAGTGATCTGGCTGAATTAGACGCAAACATCATATATTTTTCACACTTAACTCTTGAGATTTAAAGTGGGTGAATGACTTTTTCTGATTACCAAAAATAATGCTCTGGCTATGAATATCGAATTACTGATTACGAATACGAATCTCCAAATATTTCGCTACGTTTTCAAAACGATACACTCATACAGGAAGTATTAAATGAGTTAAAAGGTACCTATTCTACAAATATACAAACGAGTTAAAATAATACATGTTCTTTCGATAGTACTAATTTTGATCATATTGATATCGAGTCGAATGGAGTATCGCAAACTAAAGTGTATTGTAAATGTAACTTTGTAACCTATTGGATTAAAAAAACCGAAAACCGGTTTTTCCAAAAACCGTTTTTTTTGGCCGGTTATAACCGCCAGGTTAAACCGTAAGCAAAAAAAACCGGTATAACCGAAAACCGGTGTTTTGTCAAAAACCGCCATCCCTAATCTGGAGTGGCCGCGGGAATATTTGTTTTATTATGGAAGGTTTGGCGATCATTGTTAGGATGTCTCCAGTTTTGATTAGAAGAAGAGTTATCTTGGTCAGAGTGATGACCTCGTGTCGTGATGATCTATTCTACTCTGAATATTTGTTATTAGTCATTATAATTAAAACTAAAAAAGTTATTTTATTTAAAAAAATATTAAAATAAAAAAGATAACATACATAAAATAAACAAACCAAAATTGATTATATAGGAACTTACTTCAGGTAATCTATATTCTTATAATAGTATTAAAGTAGAAACTTTTTTCTTAACTAATAATAACAAAAGACATTACAAAATTCTTAGGAAATATAATTATAAAATATTTAAATAAGTAAGAGTCTATTCTTATGAGTCAGAGAAATTTTCTTCACACAAGCTGGACTGTATTATGAAGAGTATATTAAGAGTCTCTCTCCGTCTCGCTTAATCTTTCATTTTCTGATATGGATTTAGAGTCTTGCCCTAGTTCCAACAGATGAGTTATAGAAACGACTCTCATCACATACCATTTTTCCAAAGAGTATGTGCTATAACTACGCTCTGTTTCAGCATAGGAAGCTGGTAACCCCAGTATGGTAATTGCCAAATCTTTTAAAGTTTTGGTGCACATTCCTTGTCACCAGCTTATACAATCTACTGATCGTGCTGAAAGCGAAATAAAATCCATTAACCAAAGGTCTGCTTTTGCACAGAACTTTGTTAGTTCTGTAAAAATGTTTTCTTTTTGGTCAATAAACTTGGGATGATTGGTTAATAATATCTTGTCTATACACTGCATAGCTAATATATGCTCTTCACCAATGAGGCTTTGTCCTGTTTTTAGATAAGCATTCCTTTTCCCCAGACTTACTGATTGGAAGTAATGGAATATTCTCGGTAAAAATATTTTCTGTATCCTTAAATGCCTTGACAACCTGGGATATTTTAAATATGTACTTCCAATAAAGTACCTAATCCATTTCACAATAATTGGTGTTAGCACAACTGCTACTTTTTGCAACTTTATCCAAAATATTTCATCATCCAGACAGTTCTGTTTAAAATTCTTGAAAATTTTAAATTTTCTCCCTCTATGACCATAAGCATTGGTAAAGCACTTTTAGATGCAATAATGTTATTTATACAATTAAGGATTGAACCACATAATCTAGTTTTTACAGGAAGTTTTAATGATATAACTTTATTGTAGTTTTGAATTTTTTCTTTTTATTTATTATTTCTCTTTTGAAATATTCCCAGGCATGATACTTATACTACAATCACAATAAAGATGCACTAGAAATAAACAAACCAAGACACATTGAATGTTCGAGGAGGACTCCCAAATCATGATTTGCAAAGTTTATACATTGTAAATCATGATTCGGGAGTACTCCTCGTAACATTAAACGTGTCTTGGTTTGTTTATTTCTACATAGTACATCTTTACTGTGATTTTAGCATAGCTTTGTTCCTTTTGTACTTGGCAGTGGTATAGGTTCGCCGGCCGTGTGAATTAAATAGCGCTACTTCCATGTAAATTCAAATAACGTCACTGCATCTTATGTCCAAAAGGCTCTTGGAAATATGCTCAAATGTTCCCAGAAATATTATGGAAAGTTCAAGTAAACGTTCTTGAAAGTTCTCGGAAATATTCTCGAGAATTTTCCATTGAAAATTTCCGGGAATATTCGCGGTCAGGAGAATATTTCCATTTTTTATAGGCGAATATTCTCGGAAACTTTCCAATGTTCGCGAATATTCGCTTGGAAATATTCTATCACTACCCAGAGGGGTGGCGTCTTCAGCAAGATAATGCAAGATGCCATACTTCTGCTTATACTCAAGCTTAGATGCAAGAATACGAATTGACAACAATTCCGTGGCCAGCAGCATCTCCAGATCTTAGCCCCATTGAAAACATATGGGAACTGAGGAAGATTGAAGTGGAACGAGCAGCGCCACGAGATAAAGAAGGTTTGATTCGGTCAGTTTTACAGGCCTGGAACACCATTACCGAAAATTATGGCCTTGACCTAGTTTCAAGTGTACCTGGACGTTTAGTTAAGTGTTTAGATTTAAATGGAGGTTGTATAAGTAAATGAGATGAATTATTTGTTGAAATGTTATATTTCAAGTGATAGAAATAAATACCGTAAAATTATGATTCTGTTTTCTTTTTTCCGGATACTTTCTACACCTAGACGGACTATATATTCCCAGATATACATATTCATTGCAGCTTGAGTGTTTCTTTCCCCCCTACAACGATTATGAATAAAAAATATATGTTTACACACTGAAAACTCTATCGTATCGTGATTAAATTTTATATAGGTTTGCGAACCGTTTCAGACACAATGTATTATCTCAAGAAAATAAAAAAGGAAATAACACGAGAGTCGGTTCATGGCATGGTACAGGAAACGCAATAATGAACAGCTGGAATAATGATAAGTAATGACATGACACTAATGATATTATTGAGTTCAAAGGAACGATATCTATTTTACGCTAAAACATGCGGAGAATCTTTCACAAAGACCTACATACACGATAAAGTTCGTTTTTTACTTAATATATCAGTTTTCGACATTGTTGTAAATGTGGGAGAAATGTTTAACTGTTTTTAATGCATTTTCGAAGTAGGTGGGCGAGGTGACAAGTTCTCAGCTTAGCAAATACCAACGCAATTACTGTTCTGTTGCGTTTACGCATTTGTTGCAACAATAAATACCCATTTAGTCCAGTCATCTAGAGATTTGGGCTCGAAAAACAAGACAAACAAGCTGACTTTTGCTAATTTGCAAAACCTCTCTTCCTCTAAAACCTCCCCTCATAGGGGGAGAAAACGAAAACATCGATTTACCAAGAATCTGTACACCGTAGAAAAAAAATGTTTAAAAATAATCTAGCTGAGATAATTTTAAAAAAAGGTTAATTGACACTTTTTGTTTAGAATGAACTGTTCTCACAGAAATAATGCTTGAAGTGACCGGTGATTTTAAACGTCAGTTACGCCAGCGAAATCAATTTTTAAACCCAATTTGTATCAAACTTATTCAGTTTCTATAAAGCTGTTAAATAAATAAATTTTCCGCGATTTTTGCCATCTTCGAGTATTCTGTAATCTGTAATGCTGTTTCATTACGACTAAGATTCCCGCGGATATTAACTTTGGATATTGCTGCATGCAACAAGTGGTTGAACAATAGTGCTGGTGCTGATAGGGCGTCTCCTTGTCCTTACATTGGTATTGATTTCAAAGTTGTCAGTCTTCATATTTTATATTACTATAGCTTTGGTGTCACTGGGAGTAAGCTGTACTTACCGCCAACAGAACGGAAAGGTGGTGCAAGCTGGTCACGAGTCTGGACATGAAACAAAACAGCAGACGTGCCTGGAAGCTGATTCGGAATCTTGGCAACGATCAACATGGTCACACCCGATCAGATAGCCCATCGTCTTCTAATGAACGGTAAGACGACATCAAGAAAGAACAAGGTGAGAGCTCAACGGAATATCGACGAAGAAAGAGATGTTCTAGGTACCTCTTTTTGTCTAGAGAAGATGAGAGGCGCGATCCACCAAATGAAAGATAATAAAGCGGCTGGCCTGGACGACATGCGAACAGAACAAATAAAGAACTTTGGACTAAAAACCATAGAGTGGCTCGTAAAAATGATGAATTGCTGCATCCGTACATTACAAATCCCCAAAATCTGGAGGAAAGCTAGAGTGGTAGCCCTCTTAAAACCAGGGAAGGATCCGGCGGATACAAAGAGTTTTAGACCTGTCTCTCTTTTGTACCACCTTTTTGAGGCATTTGAAAGAATGATACTGAACCGGATCGCTGAATATGTGGAAACTAAAATTATTCCAGAACAAGCAGGATTCGGACGCGGAAAGTGCTGCTGCAGTCAAATTCTTAATCTCACCCAGCATATTGAAGATGGTTTTGAACGGAAAGAAATAACAGGAGTAGCGTTCATAGACCTAACTGCCGCCTATGACACAGTTAACCATCAACGGCTACTCGCAAAACTCTACGAAACTACAAAGGATTTCCGACTAACAAGGTTAGTGAAATGTCTCCTCCAGAATAGACGCTTCTACGTAACGCTCCAGTCCAAGAACAGTGGGTGGAGGGACCAAAAAAATGGGCCACCACAGGGAAGTGTGCTCGCGCCGATTCTATACAACATATACACCAACGACCAACCCATACACCAACAAACAAGGCATTTTATTTACGCTGATGATACAGCTGTGGCAGCTCAGGGAAGAACCTTCAATGAAGTCGAAGTGAAACTGACAGATGTCCTGGGAGACTTAGCTCTATACTACGATAAAAACCATCTGAAACCCAATCCCACAAAAACCCAGGTATGTGCTTTCCACCTTAAAAACAAGCATGCCCGAAGGCCGCTGGAGGTGGAATGGCGTGGTCGCTGGAACACAACGAGACGCCAAAATACCTTGGCGTCCGTCTGGATACAACTCTGTCTTACCGATACCACTGTCAAGATGTGAAGAAGAAAGTAAGTGCCAGAAATAATATCATCCGCAAGCTAACTAATACCAAAATGGACAACCACAAACTCTCCGCACTTCTGCCTTAGCATTATGTTTTTCGGCCGCGGAGTTTGGAGCACCAGTATGGGCAAACTCTGCTCATGCAAAGAACGTCGACGTGGCTCTAAATGAATCGGTTCGTATAATATCGGGTTGCCTGAAACCGACACCTATCGAGGAGTATACCCCATAGCTGGGATTGCTCCACCACCTATCAGGAGGAAGGTCACGTCAGAGGTAGAACGAAAAAAGCAGGAGACGGACCGAAGACATATGACCACCAAACTCAGCCAAACAGACTAAGATCTCGGAAAAGCTTCCTGAAAACATCAAGATCCATCCCCGAAGCGCCAGAGACGCGCCGAATACACCTATGGCAAGCGTCAGCTACCGCGACACATTTTCCTCCCTCAGAGGAAATGGCTGCTGGACACAATTTACCGTATCCGACTCGAAAAGCGCTAAACAGACTAAGAACCGGCGTTTCACGTTGTACTAGTAACCTGAAAAAATGGGGATACCAGGAGGACGATGCCTGCGACTGTGGCGCGGTTCAGACCAGCCGGCATCTACTATCATGCAGAGATGTGGCCAACCATTGGAAATACAGAATTTAAAGTTGTTGGTGTTCCGGACACGGAAAGTAAGCAAGTAGCTGTACCTACTTATCTGACTAGTTTTTTGGGTATACTTGTAAGCACCTTCTTCTTTCAGTACCCTATCTATCCTATATATTATCAATACCCTACCCTACCCTATGTATTATTAATAATAACTTTGTTTACGGCTGCTCGAAACAGATTAGCGGATGTCTCTTGATATCACTCTCAAGGATATCGGAGCCAGAATGTCCTTTTTCGGCCTGGCCTCTTCTTCCGGTGATCTTGCCCTGTATTATAAGGTCTAGACTAGAAGGTTATACATTTATTGTTTTTGTTATTTCTGTGCTCTTTTTTATTCGGTGTAAAACCTTTTTATTTCTTATTCGGTCAAACCCACTAATCCGCAATATTCGTGGGTAGAACCACACCTCACAGGCCTCCAATGTTTTCATTAGTGTCTCGGTAAGGGTCCTGCTCTCCATGTTATACAGCAATGTGAAGAATATGTAGCACCGTATTAATATAATATAAGGTTTAATGTAGTATTTCTATTAATCAAAATTTTCTTTAGTTTATAGAAGGCGACTCTACAGTCGAAGCAATACGGTGTATACGGAGTACCTGGTGCCCATAGTACCAACTGTTAACCTCGTCTTGTGGAGTTTTCGGCAAAAAATTAAAAAACTAGTCAAAAATCATTACTCGGGCGGTTTTTGGGGTCGGTAACGACGAATGTGACATCGGAAGTGATCTCAAGATAAACCGGGAGATATTAACAGAAGTTCAACCACGATTTTCTAAGTCCTGCCCTTTGCAATACTGGAAGGTTAGAGAAGATACTTACAATTTGTGGAATAATCCACGGGTTTCCTGTGACATTTTCCTGTGAAAATTAGATTTTTAGTGAAAAAAAAATTGGGAGTTGCGATGAATTTTTAAGTCCTGCCATATCCATAGAATAACAGGATACTATCTATTTTATGAAGAAAATTTTTTGGGCAGGACGGTTGCAAAAGGACCAAGGGAGTATACAGATATACAAACATGTAATGAAAATAATGAAATTTTCATAATTTTCTAAGTCCTGCCAACTTAATAAATTAATCATATTTATTTCAAAATTACCAAAAAAAATGTTGGCATGACGTCACCTAATGTTTAACTGCACTTGTTTCTTGGAAAATTCTGTATAAAATTTTCACTCTGGTTCCGTGATTTTCTAAGTAATAAAATAAATTTTGTTATAAAATAAATAATTTCAGTAGATATTATTCAAAATGGCAGGATGTTTAGTTACACCTTTTTTACTATATATAGTTAAAAAATTTGTAAGAAAATTCGTGGAAAATTACACGATTTTCTAAGTCATGCCATTTCGCACATATCTCAAGAAGGTTAATATAAATCTATTTTCAAAGAGGCAGGATGGTTGTATAGTTATATCGTATAAAAAAATTAAATTGTGTGTCTGTAAAATTATTTCAGGGTGTTATACAAACATATTCATATCACCACAATTTTCTGAGTCATACCATGTCGAGTATGCTTAAAAAACACTAATCTAAAACCGTTTACAACTTGGCAGGATAACCGCAAAGATGGATAATACAAAAAATAATTTGTATATCATTAAAACAATCGTATCCTATTAAATATTATTTTCCTGAATAATGTCTCGGAATTTTTACACACTTTTCAAATCTAATAGCAAACTGTAACATCTTTATTTTAAGTGATTAGATCATATTTTTATCTAAGTAAACGCAATAAAAGTAAATAAACAATTTTTACAATTTATTGGTTATAGTAGGGAATTTACCTACCCATTATATTATACAGGGTGTCCAGAAGCTCTCATAACAAACGAAAACCGGAGATTCCTCAGATTATTTTAAGAAAATTTAACTCAATTCACCTATTTCAAAAATGCTTCCGTGGAAAGCTAGAGCTCTTTAAAGATGGCGTCTTGTAATTCATC
This sequence comes from Diabrotica virgifera virgifera, assembly GCF_917563875.1. NCBI lineage: Eukaryota > Metazoa > Arthropoda > Insecta > Coleoptera > Chrysomelidae > Diabrotica > Diabrotica virgifera. Next base: position 230,654,488 of record NC_065445.1, on the reverse strand, counting down.
ATCGTCATAATTCAACCCGGATCTATCCAATGCTGGATATAGGTGTCCCTCAGTCTTCTCCATGCATTTCTGTCCTGTGCTGTCTGCATTAAGTTTCTGTCGATCCGTTTGATGTCATCAGACCATCTGGTTGTCGGACGACCTCTACTTCGATATGCTTCGTCTAGAAGACTGAAAATGATTTGTACTAAAAGGTACTTTTGCTTTAACTCGGAGGAATACGCAGTGTTCTAGAAAAATTGATTTGAAAGATTTTTCGTTTTTTGAGTTTAAAAGAATTTAGAAAAATTCTATTTAGGAAAACGAAAACTGCTACGTTTATTTCTCTTCCAGAGATGAATCGATTTTATCAATTGTGAATTTCTAGTACTGGTCATAGGCATCCGTCTTGGGTAGATCAACGGATATTTTATCTCATAACTTATTGGTCTTTAAATTTTTAGACATTTTTGAAAGTAGAGTATTAAATTATGAGGTATTCTAGTACTAAACGTTACTCTTGCTTTAAGTCGGCAAATACACCGTTTTTTTTTTCTTTAAAATTTTTTTCAAATTCAACAAACGAAAAATGTTAAAATGGATTTTTCCAGAAAACCGTGCATCCTACTGACTTACAGCAGGAGTACCTTTTAGTACTAGAATACCTCACAATTTAATAATCTAGTCTCAAAAATGATGTTCACAACGTGTTTGTAGACTTCAAACAGGCATACGACTCAGTCAAAAGGAACAAACTACTATATATTGGCTGAATTGGCAATACCACACAAGTTAATAAGACTCATTAAAGCCACAATGGATGAAACTCAGGCATGTGTACGAATACAAAACCACCGGACAGACTTTTTTAACATTTCGCAGGGACTAAAACAGGGAGATGGGCTGGCCCCAACATTGTTTAACCTGGCACTGGAGTATGCGGGTAGGCAAATGCAAACTGGACGAGTAAATCTACTGACCAACCGAACGGTTCAACTGGCCGCTTATGCTGATGATATTAATATTATGAGTAGAACATCAACAGGAGCACAGGAAACATATGCAGAGTTAAAAACACAAACAAAAATGCTAGGTCTGGAAATTAACACAGAAAAAACAAAAATAATGACTCAGACGAGAAGAAATATAGTCCCAGAAAACATCATACATGAAGATGACATTGAAACGGTTGAAAAGTTTACATACCTGGGAGTAGAAATATATGCCGACGGATCAGAAGATGGAGAAATAAGGAAGAGAATAACGCAGGCAAACAGAGCTTATTTTGCCCTCTCCCATATATTTCGGTCAAAAAGTGTCCACCGAAATACAAAGATGAGAATCTATAAAACCTTAATTCGACCAATAACATGCTATGGCAGTGAAGTCTGGGTGCTGAAAGAAACATCCAAAAACAAACTCGACACATTCGAAAGGAAAGTACTTAGGAGAATACTAGGACCTGTGAGGGAAAACGGAATCTTCAGAAGTCGATACAACAACGAGCTTTATCAACTTTATAAGGAAACGCCCCTGTCAGACTTCATTAGATTACAAAGATTGCAATGGGCCGGACATGTGATAAGAATGGGAGAGGATAGGCTACCAAAACGAGCACTGAATGCTAGAATGCAAGGAAAGAGACCGGTTGGGAAGCCACGAAAGCGCTGGGAAGACACAGTAAACAGCGACGCACAAGCCCTTTTAGGAGTCCGTGTATGGAGAAGAGCAGCCACAGACAGGCAAGGGTGGAGGCAAAAAATAAAGGAGGCCAAGGCTCAATTTGGGCTGTAGTGCCGTAGAAGAAGAAGAAGTCTCAAAAATACCTAAAAGGGAAAGACAAAAAAGATTCCTATGACCGGTACTAGAGATTCGCAATTGATGGAATCGATTTATCTCTGGAAGAAAAAAAGGCGGACCAGTTTTTGTCTTTCGAATTGCAAGCGTTCTGGAGATATAAAAAACTAATTACAACGCGCCATCTGTAAAGAGCTTTAGCCTCCTTAGGCAGGCCCTCACACATCAAAGAAACATGAAACGTAAATCACGTTTCATGGAAATAAAACATTGCTAAACAAATAGACGTCGCGTCGGGCCATTTATGCGACTCTCCGAAAATAAAAATGTTTTATGAGCATGAATTACACTCGTTTCATTGGTAGGCGGACTTTAAGATTTGTTTAGCCGTGTTTTATTTTCATGAAACGTGTTTTACGTTTCATGTTTAATGTTTTACGTTTCATGTTTCGTTGGTGTGCGGCTCGCCTTAGGGAAGCCGCACACCAAAGAAAGATGAAACGTAAAAGATGAAACATAAAACGTAAAATACGTTTCATGAAAATAAAACCCTGCTAATTAAATAGTAGAAGTCAGCCCACCAATGAAACGAGTGTGATTCATGTGCGTGAAACATTTTTATCTTCGAGACGCCCCACACTAAAGAAACATGAAACATAAAACATGAAACGTAAAATACGTTTCATGAAAATAAAACACAGCTAGACAAATAGAAGTCCGCACACACAAGAAGCGAGTGTGATTCATGCACATAAAACATTTTTATCTTGGTGAAATCTGTTTCAGGAAATAGATCGTGTTGTATTTTTTATCCCGCCTTCTTACTTGTTCGAACACAAAATACACACGCATGTAACAGGCGCTAAGTTGCCGCACTCAACTGGTTTTTCTGATATTGTAGGATTGTAGATATTGTCCTGATATTGTTTCCTATATTTGATAGCAAAATGTACTAACACTAACAACACCAGAATAAATCGATTTTTAAATACAGCATCTATCTACTTGCAACTTTTTGCATTGTGTTCAGGATAACATCAGGAAAAGGTGTACAATATAAAAATGGGTGGAAATTGCATTTTAGTGCATAACATGCATCCAAAAGTGCATAAACCTGTCAAAATCAGTGTATTAAGGGCAAAATTTTGTTATTTGGGAGGTTTATGGAATTACGAATACGCAAGCAGAACCGACCTCCGAATCACCTAGTGCCCAGAGTTGCTGCTAAGGCACGTCATCTGGAGTCTCGTGGGATATCGGCAATAAATTAAAGAAAACAGATTATTTGAGGGTTTTTGGGATGGCCGAACACGAATATGACATTACAACCGACCCTCGGAGCACCTGGTGCCCAGGGTGACTGATCTCGAATTTAGAGAGTTTTTGGAGGTCGATTCTGATGGCGTATTCATGTTCAGCAACCACAAAACTCCTCGAGTAATCTACTTGCATCACTTTAGTGTCTGAAAGCCTCGAAATTTAAGAATATGGCGTGTATATTAGTCACCCCGAGCACTAGGTAAAGATCTGTTCTAATGTGACATTCTTGTTCAGAAACCCCAAAAACCACCTGAGTAATCTGTCTGTATCAGTTTACTGCCGAAATTAATATATAAATAAGGTATAGAAAATGCTTAACAAATAAAAAGGTACCATAAAATATCATTTTATTATAATACTAAAATACAGGGTGTCCCATTTAAGAAAACACAGAAAATACTCATTCCGAGTTTCAACCAACCCCGTATACTAAAATTAAACATTTTGGTATACTATTAATAACTGACAATAGTGGACTATATTAAAAATCGTTTAAACATAAATTAATAGAAGTTTGGATATCGAATCACTAACAATATGTATAGGGTGTAAATGTTCCTACAAAATTAACAAAAAAACGTAATTATATTTTAAACTAACTCGTATAATATTTCAAAACACTATATTTTATTAAAGAGAACATCGAGTAGAATCCAAAAATGTAAAAATATACAGGGTATTCCATTTAAAAAAACATAAATTTGTGTCACCCTGTGAAAACGGGTAGCCCTGTATATTAGAAAATACTGTTAAATCATAGTCCTATCTGTGGCCCATGTTTTACCTAAATAACTTTTTTCGTATATCTTACGACAAACGAGTAATTGGACTTTGTCACACTAATGCCCCAACCTGTATACAAAATAACCATAAAACCATCCTACCTCTTTGTAAATAGAATAATATTAAGATTTTGAAACATGTGCAAAATGGCATGACTCAGAAAATCGTTGACTATTTCACGAATTTTCTTACAAATCTAGGACTCCTGCCGTCTTACAAGAACCGTTTAACCTTCCTGCCGAGTACCGAAAAGGTATTGATTGTATTTGAGTATTATAACTTTTTAAAGGCAGGACTAAGAAAATCATGGAATCAGGGTGAAAATTTTCCGCAGAATTTTCCAAGGGACAAGTATACTTAAACATTAGGAGACGTCATGCCAATATTTTTTTTGATCATTTTGAAATAAATATGTTTTGTTTATTTAGTTGGCAGGACCTAGAAAATCATGAAAATTTCATTATTTTCCTTACATGTTTGTATACATATATACTCCGTTACCCCGTTTGCAACCCTCCTGCTCAAAAAATGTTCTTCATAAAATCGATAGTATCCTGTCTATCTACGGATATGGCAGGACTTAGAAATTCATCGCAAAACCCTATTTTTATTTTTTGGGAAAATCTAATTTTTACAGGAAAATGTCACAGGAAATTTGTGGATGTTTCCACAGATTGTAAGTACATCGTCTACCCTTCCAGTATTGCAAAAGGCAGGACTTAGAAAATCGTGGCTGAACTTCTGTATAATATCTCCCGGTCTAAGAATACTTGGTGCCCACGTGTGTGTAGAGTGTAGAGAGGGTACTTCGGACTTCGGTCAACTTAGGCGAAGTAACTTCGCCGAGAGTGTGGTGCGCGCTATAGAAACTGACTTCATTTGTGCCAAAATGAAAAAAATGCATACGAAAGCTACACTTCACCCTTAAACCAGCGTTTAGAGCCTCTATAAATCGCAGCAATTTATCGTAATGATCGAGTTGTTTCAATTTATCGTTGTGTGTAAACGGTACAAGGCAGCGGTTTATCGCTGGTTTAGACGCTGCGATAAATGCGAGCAATTTATTGTTATGATCGCGTTGTTTCAATTTATAATCAATCGCGACAATGACAATATATCGCAGCATCTAAATAAGCTTTAAAAAAAATCAAGAAATCGAAGCAATTTATCGTCATTATAAATTGCTCGCATTTATCGCGCGTCTAAACGCTGCTTAAAACTCATTTTGACTTTTGTCGATAGGACACTCTGATCAAAAGATAGGGTATTGAATTTTTGCAGTTGAGTTGATACAAATTTTATTTGAAAAATAGATTTCGCGGACGTAACTGACATTCAAAATCGCCGGTCGCTTCAAGCGTTGTTTCTGAGAACGGTTCTAGACCGGGCTGTATCGTCATCCCCGCTAGCGAAATTATTCCGATTCGATTTTTTTGCACAAACCTACTCAAAAAGAGGTTATTATAACATATCCACATGGAGCCGGGCGGTGCCGTGGTCGAAAAATTGTTAAAATAATTTTTTTTAAACAAATTTACAAAAATATTTTTTTTATTTCGAACAATTTTTTTAGATAATTTGGGTCATTCTGAGCAAAAAAGGTCTTTTGTCATTTTTTTCTAAAATCGATTGTTGTCGAGTTTATGCGATTAAAAATTTGAAAAATGCGAAAATGACCATTTTCAAGGCTTAATAACTCAATTAAAAATTATTATGAAATTCAAGAAGTGACCAAATCAAGTTTCAAACCCCTACTTCCAGGTCCTGAAGAGATTTTTGTCATTATTTTATTACAAAGCTGTTATTTTTAATTATTAACAATTAGTGCTATAGTCCAGGATGTATCGTCGCCCCCGTTAGTGAAATTATTCCGATTAGATTTTTTTGCACAAACTTACTCAAAAAGAGGTCCTTATAACATATCCACAGGGTGCCGGGCGGTGCCGTGGTCGAAAAATTTTTTAAACAATTTTTTTTTAAACAAATTCACAAAAATAATTTTTTCACTTCGAACATTCTGAGCAAAAAAGGTCTCTTGTAATTTTTCTATAAAATTGATTGTTGTCGAGTTATACGCGATTTAAAATTTGAAAAATGCGAATATGGCCATATAACTCGACAACAATCAATTTTAGAGAAAAATCACAAGAGACCTTTTTTTGCTCAGAATAACCCAAATTATCTAAAAAAAAATCGTTCGCCATAAAAACATTATTTTTTGAATTTGTTTAAAAAAAATATTAATCAATTTTTCGACTACGGCACCGCCCGGCACCCTGTGGATGTGTTATTAAACATTTTTTTAAACAAATTCACAAAAATAATTTTTTCATTTCCAACAATATTTTTTTTTAGATAATTTGGGTTATTCTGAGCAAAACAGGTCTCTTGTCATTTTTCTCACAAAATTGATTGTTGTCGAGTTATATGCGATTAAAAATTTGAAAAATGCGAAAATGGCCATTTTCAATGCTTAATAACTCGATTAAAATTTATTATTATGAAATTCAAAAAGTGACCAAATCAAGTTTCAAACCCCTTCCTCAGGGTCCTGAAGAGATTTTTGTCCTTATGTATTTTATTACAATGCTGTTTTTTTTAATTATTAACAATTAGCGCTATAGTCCAACTGTATCGTTGCCCTCGTTGGCGAAACTATTTCGATTAGATTTTTTTGCACAAACTTACTCAAAGAAATATGTACATCCGTATAACAATCCTTATAACAAATACACAGGGTGTCACGCGGTACCGCGGTCGAAAAATTGTTTAACCAATTTTTGTTAACCCAATTCACAAAAATAATTTTATCTACTCTATCTCATATTATGTAGTAAAGGTTTTATTGTGTGAAAATTGTAAATATAGATAGCAGTACATGAAGGGTTTAAAGTGTGTCTGAAGTAACAATGTATTTTAAATGGGTTTTACTTTTTCGCACTGTTTTTTAGCACACTGTCATATAATTAAACATCCTTAACTTTCGCCTTCGGGAGGAAATCAGACACGCCCTTGCAACGGCAACTGAAATGCTCACAAAACAGCGACCACGGAAGCAAAGATGGATGACAGGAAATATTGGATTTAATGGATGAAAGAAGAAAATGAATATTACCATCCTTGGATTATAAACTTTCATTTGACACATCATTTGTCATATCGGAAAAGAAATGAAAGGCAGAATTTACAAATCAGTCATCAGACCAATAATGACATACGCGGCAGAAACACAACCCGACACAGAGAGGACAAAAAGATTGCTCGAAACAGCCGAGATGAAAACCCTTCGAAAAATCGATAGTAAGACTCTATGGGACAGAGCTAGAAGTACAGATATACGACGGAGATGCAAGGTGGATAACATTAATAACTGGGTAAGAAACAGAAGAATAGAATAGAATGTAGTCAGGACAGCGAGAGACAGTTCCCCAATAGGAGGACGTTCAGTGGGAAGACTACGAAAACGATGGAACGACAACTTACTAGAGGCACATTGAAAAAACAGACAAAGTAATGTCTATACAAAAAAAAAGAAGAAGAAGATTTGTCATTCTACCTGTTATAATGACGGAGGAGTTATATTCGCGGACGGACGGATAGACAGCCTAGGTTAAAGGACATCGCACACATCTTATGGAAAATATAATGTCACTCAAATTCAATAAAATTTATATGAATATATTCGTTTCAATTTAACGATCAATTCTTATCATTGCGCCAAGTCTTAATTTTCAATAATAAGAGCAGAAATTGATATAAATCAATCTGAAATCAAATGGGTAGGTACATAAGTTAGAGAGAGAAAAAATATTTTAAAATACCCAAATTATAGTTAGTTCATAAATCTTCTCGAACTCTTAAGCATCTTATTATAATAGTTTCACTAATCCGCTTAGGCCCAGCGGGGTTTAACCTGTTTTGAATAGCACCCAGAGCAATAGTGATTATAACTGACACGTTTATAGACTTCAAAAATGTGATTTCGATAAGCAATTTGCGCCGTAATTAATCATAATTAAGAGTTGGCGCAATGATAAGAATTGACAGTTAATTTAAAACGAATCTATTCGTATAAATTTTATTGAATGTGAGTGACATTATATTTTCCATAAGATGTGTGCGATGTCCATTTGTCACCTTTAGTACCATCCTTGGATATTAATCTTTCCTTTGACACCTCCTTTGTCATTCTACCTGTTATAACTAACGAGTAGTTATAGAGATAGTTATCAATATTGTATACCTACCTAATTACTAAATCTGTAAAGTTTTGATTTATTTTGTATGAATATAATTGCGAAACACTACAGAATTTTACTTTTTGACATAAATTTTATTAATAATAAGATAAATTTTGTACAATATTTTTAATAATTAAAGTAAATAAATTTTAATTTCACTCAAATAAATAATCGATTGCTGCCATTGACCACTTACATTCAATCTCGGTTAATTTGATTAATAATCGCGGCAGGTAAAGTAACATTCTTCTTTCAGTACTACAAAGTGATACTTTACTGCCGAAAATGAGGGCAAATGAGTACAATAATGAATGATTTTAGTGACGTTTGGCGATAAACAATGATTTTAAACAAATTCGCAAAAATAATTTTTTCACTTCGTACAAATTTTTTTTAGATCCTTTGGGCCTTTTTTCTGTAAAATTGACTGTTGTCGAGTTATTAGCGACTTAAAATTTGAAAATCGCCAAAATAACCATTTTCAATGTTTAATAACTCGGTTAAAGATAATTATTGTGAAAGTCGAGCGAGCGGCCGTGGAGTAACGGCATAATCACTGGCCTCATACGCCAGTGCACGTGGGTTCGAGCCCTGCCAAAGACAAACCATTTTCATTTCCAATAATGACACGAGCCGTCTCACCGTGCCTCGGAGAGCACGTTAAGCCGTAGGTCCCCCTGGGCTAGTGTACATCGACACTAGTTACTTGAAACAGGGTTAAAGGTGTAATTGGAGCCGGAACTGTCCGAAAGGCAAAAATGCCATACGATATTATATATTATGAAAGTCAGAAACTAAAAAAAAAAATCAAAGATTAAAGCTACCTCTATAAGATCCTGAAGAAATTTTTGTCATTATTTCATTAATAAGATATTATTTTTAATTATCAACAATGAGCGCTAACCGTGTATTGAGGCGGCCGTCAATGTGAGTGCGAGTGAGATTCACCATTGGACGGCTGGAATGGTGCATCTCTTTAGCACTCACCATTGACGGCCGCCTAATACGCACTTAGCGCTCATTGTTAATAATTAAAGATAAAGCTTAGTAATAAAATAGTGACAAAAATTTCTGCTGGATCTTGTAGAGGGGGCTATAAACTTGGTCACTTTCTGACTTTCATAATAATGGATTTTAACCGAGTTATTAAGCCTTGAAAATGGATATTTTCGCATTTTTCAAATTTTAAATCGCGTATAACTCGACAACAATCAATTTTAGAGAAAAATCACAAAATACCTTTTTTCTACGAGCGTGCAAAAATGTCTACTTTCGCGAACGCGTTTTAGTTTAGAAAGTTTTACTTTTCCGCACGCGTGTTACTTTTCCGCACGCGTTTTACTTTTCCGCACGCGTTTTACTTTTCCGCACGCGTGTTAATTTAGATATGTTAATATGGCCTTAAAGTAATTATAATACATACAATAAACTAATATTTAGATATTATTTACTAATTTATTTCAAATATATCTTATTGTGTTCATGTTTTAATGAAATTAACACGAGAATTCGATGAAATAAAATAATTTTGACATAATATTCGAAAGTCAAATCAGTACATAATAACAGTGATTTTGAATCGTCGTCATGGAAACCAAGATCGTCGTCATGCTAACCAATTATGCTGAAAGTTTGGTTTTGACAACCTTGTCAAAGAATTAATTTGTGTATGTATTTTCAGTAGAAATTGCACAAGAGCTCTGAAATTATTGAATTTTTCCCGAGTGACACTTTGACAGTTTTAATTTCACGAGCCGAAGGCGAGTGAAATTATGTCAAAGTGTCACGAGAGCAAAAATTCTATATTAATTTCAGAGGTCGAGTGCAATTTGTTGCGATTATTTCATGAATAAAACTGTTCAAAACCAAAATTTTATTGTAATTTATTTATGTAAGTACCATTAAACACACAGTTTTTATAAATATTTGACGATTGAAAGTCATCACTTTTATAATTTTTAAAACATTAATTGTCATTAATGTCACTGAATGTATTTTTTCGTAGCAACGAAGGGCATCTGACGTAATATACTTAACGACGGGAGATTATGAAAAATTATCGATTTAATTCAGATTTCATATTAATTAAATTAATTGATTAAGATTTGGTCATTTTTTAAAGACTCGTAGAAAAAATATTGTTCCTAACGCTTGCAGAAAGTCTCTTTTCCGCACTCGACTGCTTGCCGAACTCCGCGTCGTTCGGCAAACTGCAGTCGCGTGCGGAAAAGTATGACTTTCTGCACTTGTTAGGAAAATTATTTTGTGAAGTGGAAAAATTATTTGTGTGAATTTGTCCAAAAAAAATTGTTTAAACAATTTATCGATCAAGGTACTGCCTGGCACCCAGTAGATTTGTTATAAGGACCTCTTTTTGAGTAAGTTTGTGCAAAAAATTCGAATCGGAGTAATTTACCTAACGGGGGCGACGATACAGCCTAGACTAATTTGAACATATTCAGTAATATTTAATTTCTAGAATCGGCTGTTTGTGTGAATCAGAATCAACTTTTACTAAATGGCATTGGGAAAAGTATACTTTTCCTAGTTGGAGTCTACTTTTACTAGTAAATGTTGAATATAAATCTTCATTTTATATTTATAATCAACTTTTACTGAAACCAGCCGTTAGAGTTGACTCCAACTAGTTGGAGTCAACTCCAACTGGATAATCAACTTGAACTGTAACATATACAAAAAGTGATAACAAACATTTTTATCCAAAATTATCTCAGCTACGGGATAATTAAAAATCGATGTTTTGTGTTTCCCTTCTACGAGAGGGGGGATCTTAGGATGGAGCCTGGGATAGGAGTGGCAAACTTTTTGCGCCTTTTCGGGTCCCAAAATTGACATTCTCAGTAAAACTCGGCGTGTTCGTTCCTTTTTAGAGACCAAATCTTTGACGACTGGGCTATTTAAGTAACTTATAACTGGGGAATGGGCCAGCTAAAGTTCAGTACATTCAACTAATTTACTCCTCTAGATTAAATTATTAATTAATTATAAATTTGTAAACTACTTGTATATAACATAGAACATATCCTCTCCTTGGATACGCATATCGAATTAACATTCAACCAGCAGTCACACACGAGATTATAAATAAAAAATTATTGACGTTCACTATTTACACAGCGTTATCAAAAATAACAATAGAAAAATAAACAGGGGCACACTCTTTTCACGCTAAGGTGGCTGGCTGTAAATAGACGTCGTTATGCGGTAATGAACCGAATTCAACGACCGTGCCATGCCATGCCGCGCCGTTTAGAATAATGTCGAAAGAAAAATGTTATGAGTACGATTACGTGCTCGTTTGCATACGTAAATGAAAGAAGGTGGTTGTTTTTAATACCTACGTCGCGTCGTCTAATGTCGTCTAATCTTATATAGCTTTGAGCACCTTTAGGTAAAAGTTCGCCAATGCATATTGAAAACAGTTTTAAACATTTATTGCTAATAACTTGCTAATAAAGATATAACTGAACAGAATTTGACAGTATTGATCTGCGAATAAGCCAGTTCTTGGGTGGAGATGATTCGAAAAACATTCTGTATAGCATGAATCAATCTTAAGAAATCTTACTTTATGGTGTAGATTCCTGGACAGTAAATAAAATCGATCTAAATCGCCTTCATACTAGTGATGTTGATTACAGTTACTTTCGAGTATTCGTTACAAATCGTTACTTTTGTATAAAGTAATCATTTACAGTATGTATTCGTTTTCTTTGATTACTATGATTACTTTTGTTACTTTTGTATTTGAGTACCGGTAATTATATCAATAATCGTATTTCTCAGTAGGTAGGTATTTTGTATAGGTATTCCCATATAACAACGACCTTCACCGATCTGTTTATAAGGGATAAAAATGATTTGATTACTATGATTACTTTTGTTACTTTTGTATTTGAGTACCGATAATCATATCGAGAATCGTATTTCTCAGTCCTCACCCTCAAAGTAATCAAGTGTACTGGTTGTAGATACAATAGTCGTTACTCGCTCTGATACGATTGGTACGAAGTATTCAAAGTAGATAGATACAATAGTCGTTACTCGCTCTGATACGATTAGTACGAAGTAATCAGAGTAATCAAAGTAACGATTTGCATCTCTGTATAGTAATCGTTACTTTCGGTATTCGTAAGTAACGAATACTTTGTAACGAATGCATACTTTTTCAACATCTCTACTTCAAAATTTAGAAATGCGGTGCTATAGAAGAATTTTAAAAGTTTCTTGGGTGCAGAGGATTCGAAACTCCACAATACTAGAACGTCTCAAAAGAGATTATAAAAAGCATCAAGAAGAGGAAGTTGGAGTATTTCGGACATGTAATGAGAGGTCCGAAATATAGGTTGCTACAAAATATTATGCAAGGAAAAATAGCAGGCAAACGCAGTCCAGGACGAAAGAGAACCTCATGGTTGAAGAACTTGCGAGATTTGTACGGTGTTGATACAAGCATGCTATTTAGGGTGGCAGTGAATAAAATTAAGATAGCTATGATGGTAACCAACGTTCTGAAAGGACATGGTACATGAAGAAGAATCTTAAAAAGGCGATAAAGCATAAACAATATCTTGCAATTCTTCTAAACAACAAAAATCAAATCAAGCAAATTAAACAGAATAGCTATTTGTATAACAAGGGAGGAAAGTGCTACTTTTCCTCCCGAGAATGAAGTTTACTGCCCGACGCGTAGCGGAGGGCAGTAATCATTCAAGGGAGGAAAAGGCACTTTACTCCCATGTTATACATATGGTTTTTCCACCTTCCTCAAATAACAAGTCATGTTTTCATTTTTACTTAATTTATTTATGTAACTAACCAACAAAATTTATTAGAACTAAAACTAACAAGTACGTACAATGTAACTGTCAACTGTCAAATATAAGTCAAATTAATAATGTAAACATTGTTAAATCAAAATAACAATTTACTGTTTTTTACCATTCTGCAAAATACAGAGTGTTTTATAAATAAACGTTAAAATGTATAGAAACTTACGTAATAGAAAATAGATATTGTACAGGGCGTCAATAAGTTACATTTCATGAATGAAATACCATGACGTCACTTTTACTTTTCCTCCCTAGGGAGGAAAAATATTTTCCTCCCTAGGGAGGAAAAGTACAACTTTGCTCCCTACAATCATGTCCGGAAAAGTATACTTTCGGTAGAGGTAGGTGGAAAAATGATTTTCATTTGCATCTTCCTGGAGTTATTTTCATATCTCGTTTGGATCTCTCCATTTTTTCCATCCTTTGTAACTTGTACTGTCTTACAGTACTTGAATCTAACATCGTATACTGGACTGTATTTTCCTTCAAATTTCTTTTAATTTTTTCTATGTTTCACATCATAAAACAAGCAATGACAATATTCTTCACACACTCTTATTTAGCGTTTCGTAACACCATCTATTTATTTATTATAGCACATTTATAATTTATGCAAATGTACAAACTTTCTACCAGTTTTCGCATGGTGTCATCTGTCTGCACTGTTTAAACATTCAACTTATTCATCAATGGTCGTTAACTTATAATTTATGCAAACAAAATAATACCCCATTTAGTAAAAACATTCTTTATTATTTCCGTGAAATTAAATTACCGTTGGAGCCTGTTTTATATACAGAGTGGCTGAATGGCGAAACATTTAAATAAATAATATTCACTCAAAAGTAGAAACGTTTAACCTATGAAGAGGGTCCAAAAAGTAGAGATCGAAAATTGATAATATGTATTTCAGTAGATTATTGAAATCTTTCAAACCAGGTAAAAAACCCAGGGCCCTGATTCTAATTCAGATTTCGACTCAAAACAAGTCGCAATCAATATGGCGACGTTGAAATGCGACTGTACGAGCCTTGTGGATTTTAGTTTAACTAACGAAATGACGTCACAAAATAGCAACATATCGAAATTAATAGCGACTCTAAAAAAGTGGTTGATATTAGGTTTGTTCCAACTCGATACAAAACCGTTCTTGAACCGTTACGAGTATGCGCAGTAATGAAAAACGTGTTACTGGCATAATTATTCGTTATTGCGCATGCGCGTAACGATTCAAGAACGATTTTGTATCGAGTTGGAACAAACCTATTATAATTTCGAGTCGAAATTATTGTGACACGGACATGAATGAATATGAATAGCCGAAAGCGAGGTTAGGTTTAATTTAGGAAATATGTTTTGTTTGTTTCTTGCAAGGAAAACTAAAGCAAAAGGTATTAATATGGCTGGGTTTTATGGAAATTTGCTGGTTTTGGAGGAATTAGATAGAATAGTATTAAATTAGAAATATAATAATTGAGAATTTCCACAACGTGAATTATCAACACAATGAAAGATGTAATGTAATAATCTGGGAAAATTAGTATACAACAAGGAAAATTATGTACCAGCTATTTTATTGCTGGATATGCTGGAATCAAATATTAAGATTTCATATATTAGTAATATAGCTATGCAAAGTCCTCAGAAAGTGTGCTATTTGGTTTATAAACAAATTAGCGCTCCGAAATCTTTTTTTCAATTATTGCTCTGTAACTCAGAAGATTTTAACGTTAAACCAATGACACTCACATAAAAATTCACTGTAATTTAATTCTGCACATAGATATTTTTTTCCGATTTCCTTCGGCGGAAATTTTCCTCGAAAAATTCAGGTTTTCCAAACAAAATCTTTAATTTTCAACTCAATTTTTAGGGAAGTAATTATTTATCAATAATTAAATAACTTGGTGACATAATCTTTTTCGTTATGAGTGTCTTGAAGATATGAAAATTTGTATGTACAAAGAGGACCGGAATAAAAAGGTAATGAAAGGATTGAACTCTGTCACAAATGCCGGTCAAATCTGACCGGTTATACCTGGAACCACTCCTCGCAATTCAATTTTTTTTTTCTTCGAAAAGGGCACAGCACAGAAGCCTTACCTTGTCAGCAGCGTTAACTTAATTTAATTTATTCTAATGTTTTCTGAGGGGTTCTATTTGTTTATAAACCAAAAAATTGTTTCTTAACATTTCTGAGACCGCTCAAATAGTCCAATTTCAATTCTGTAAAGTACGTTGAATAGGTATAGTGCTTTTTTATACGAAAATCATAGTTATTCTGGTGTATCATAATCTTTCTGGTTATTATTTCGACCGAAATTTTTTAGTTAACATTTTAATTATTGCTAAACTATTGTTTAGATTGTCGCCGGCCTCCTGATATATAATCTACTATACAAAATCTTTCATGTCATCAATTTATTTAATTGTTGATAAATAATTACTTCCCTAAAATTTTAATTGAGAATTGCAGATTTTTTTTGGGAAAACTCGGATTTTCTGAGTAAAATTTTTGTTGAAGGAAATCGGAAAAAATAACTTTGTGCAGAACTAAATTACGGTGAATTTTTATTTGAGTGTTTTTGGTTTAAAGGAAAAATCTCAGGAGTTACAGAGTACTAATTAAAAAAAAAGAAGATTTAGGAGTGCTAATTTGTTTATAAATAAAATAACACACTTTCTGCGGACTTGTCATACCCCATATTACTAATATATGCAATCTTAAGATTCGATTGTAGCAATAAAATAGCTGGTAAATAACTTCTCCCAAAAAATGGCATTTTTTCGATAATTTTCCCAGGCTATCAACAAATGTTTCGGTGGTTGCGTAGCCAATAAATTCAATAAACCGGAGCACCAACCCAAATTTTGAGCAGTGTCAAAATGATAACGTTAATATTCCCAGTTGTAACTAATATCGAAATGAATAAGAATCGCTATAAATTGCGACCATCATGGCGGCGTCGAAATTAAATAGCGACCTCGAAATGAATTAGAATCAGGGCCTAGATCACAACTTTTCAAAAAGTCACGTGATCCGACGAGAACTCTATGAGGGCTTTTATTTTTATAGACGTGAGAATTTGGGTACCATTTGTTGGTTCCACAGTTTTTGATACGGTAGTTGACGCCCACCATTCTACCCCAATATCTAAATTATTAGATGGCTGATTGTTATACCAACTGGCTTTGCTATGTAAGATTTTGGGGCACAACATTCTGCACCTAGTCCTATATTATGTATAATGTAGTTAGCGAACGCAGAAAACTGCACCTATATCTATATAGTAGGCCAATTGTGAGATGAAACAAAATCAGACGATACTAATATAGTCCTGTCGCCAAGGGGGGTACAACGGTCTTCTTAATTCAGATGGACTTACCCAAGTTTTTTATGTACTTTGACCCGTAGAACACGAATTTTTTGGGTAACAGTTGATCCGGATGTCGATAAGTTTGTTATAAACAAAGAACTTGAGGAATCACATAACAGCGATTTTTCGCAAAACAAAACATTGTTTTGTATTTTTTGGGTCATTCTAAGCAAAAAATGTTTTTAGAAGTTTTTTCGTAGGATGCATAGTTTTCGACATAAACGCGGTTGAACTTTCAAAAAATCGAAAAATTGCAATTTTTGAACCCGAATAGCTTTTGATTGAAAAATAAAATAGCAATTCTGCTTACCGCATTTGAAAGTTCAAGTCAAATTCTATCGATTTTAATTACTTTCATTGCTAAAAATTAATTTTTTTATTGTTAAACAAAGCTGATAAACACATGGTGATTGAATGATATTTTCAATGCATTTCCCATTTGAAATCGAACGAGTAGGCGCGCATACAGACAATTTTTACGTAGATTACGTACATTAAAACGCATGCATTGGGCACGGTAAACACTATGTGTTTATGGCTTTGTTTAACAAATAAAAACTTAATTTTTAGCAATGCAAATAATCAAAACCGATAGAATTTGACTTGAACTTTCAAATGCAGTAAGCAGAATTGCCATTTTATTTTTTAATTAAATGTTATTCGGGTTCAAAAATTGCACTTTTTCGATTTTTTGAAAGTTCAACCGCGTTTATCTCTAAAACTATGCATCCTACGAAAAAACTTGTAAGACCGTTTTTTGCTGAGAAGCACCCAAAAAATACAAAAATGTGTTTTGTTTTGCGAAAAATCGCTGTTATGTAATTCCTCAAGTTCTTTGTTTATAACAAACTTATCGACATCCGGATCAACTGTTACCCAAAAAATTCGTGTTCTACGGGTCAAAATACATAAAATAACTTGGGTTAGTCCATCTGAATTAAGGAGGCCGTTGTACCCCCTGGCGACAGGACTAATACTAATGGCGCCCGAATCATGGCACCCGTCGAGGGCGCTGCACGTCGTATCTAAGCTGTCAACACAAAACACTGGATGCAATTTTCGGTTATCTCATACCTAAGTTGTAATTCGGTAAAGGGAAAATCGGGAGCATGTTAAAAATATCTTGGGTTCAACGCATTTCAAACAGAGAAGTCTTAAACAGAATAGGTCAAAGCTAATGTGACTTAATGAAGATGATAAAAAAGAGAAAACTTGAATATCTGGGGCATATAATGAGAGGTAGCAGATACAGGATGCTGCAGTTAATACTCAATGGAAAGATCGACGGAAAAAGAGGAATTGGTCGAAAGAAATATTCATGGCTCCGAAACCTTCGTCAATGGACTGGCTTATCAGCAGATCAATTGTTACATGCCGCACAAGATCGAGAACGATATTGGCAAATTGTTATGGAAGCTACCCACGCCTAAAAATTTGGGCACGGTACTTAAAGAAGAAGTTAAAAATTTCTCTAGGGTAATGGGAGCTGCATCATTTTTAGGTAAAGGTTCAAACATTTTTCAGCGTAATTTTTTTTATGGATAGATGCTCACAAAGGCGCACCGGCCCGCGGGCCAGTCCGGTCTTGTGTCTATTATAATCTTACACAATAAAAATAATTGTTCAATAATTTATATAAATCTGGTAACTCTGTATATTAAATGAGCGTCTTAGTATATTTTTAGTACAATTTTTTATTTTCGAATCAATGCACACCTAATGCCTTCTAGGAAGTTAATAAAGTTTATTCAGTAGCTTGAATAATATTTTCAGGAATGTGTGTGTCATTTTTTATTCGGTGTTAACGAGTGAACATTTTTAAGATTCTTTCGTCTACAAACACTGTCATAAGCAGTTGCAAATATTTGCAATGTTTAAATGGTTCTGTAGATAACAGTCAGTGTTTTGTGAGTAATTTGGAAACCATAATGCAGTTTATATAAGAAAGTTAATTACTACGATCGCTGTTTTAAAGTTTAGTTAGTGGTTGGTAAGTGAACTTAAGATGAAGATAAGATACAGTTGCTGCTTTGATGTAATTATTTTTATCTGGTATTAATTTTGTCGCGACTCTTCTAGTTTTACGGAAAATTTACACATTTTTAGACCACCTTTTATATGGACATCCCCTTGTCCTTCCTTATCCAGTCATTTATCTCTTACTGTTCTTACAACTTGCATCTTTGGAATTTATTTCCATGTGTTTTCCATTCTATTCATTACTGAGGTTATGATGTCAGTGATGGCTGCCAGTTCATGGTGATGAAATAGTTTTATTATCTTCTGATATTTCAGTTAGACCACCGTAAGATTTTCCAGTTTCTCTCTTGTGACTGTTGTGGTGGGTAACTTCTCCCTTAACTTGAGTCCAAGTCAATTACATATATTGACGGTGTATCTCATCCACATCTACCTTTTTAAATACATCATTTTGCCTATTATCAATATTCTAAACTAATTTTGTGATAGCCTCTTTCCAAAGAGTATTAAGAAATTAAGTATTACAAAGTATTAAGTAAATGTGTTACTGGTTTTGGGCGTGAAGGAGAGACATCCAATGATGTCTCACCTTATTCCCTTACTAACTAAGTGAGACGTTGATCTAGATGGACGCAACGTATGTAGCGTCTGTTGCTGTTGGTATTCTTACGTTGTCCATTCTTACAGGTGGTCATATGTTGTTCGGTCGTTATAAATGAGGTATAAAATTTGAACAAACCATTGCTCAAAAAATATCGGAATTCATGTTTTCCTCATAGGCACCCGTACGTTTTGAAATAAAGTTAACAATTTCCATTTTACAAAATCTTAAGGAAAAGAATTCCCTTCGTATTCAAGTTTCGTCCCATCGTCGGAAGTTGGAAATCAATGTTGCGACTAACCTTGTTTACCGCTGTTCTACACAGGTTAATTGTAAATCCAAACCAATCTCGCAAGTTTTTAAATCAGAATGTTCTTCTTCTGCATTGACTCAGTCTGTCTTTTGTTTTTTCCTGCATTATGTTTTGCAGTATTATTTATTTAGATCCCCCAATGACGTGTCCAAAGTATTCAAAATTTCTTATTTTCAAGGTGCTGATTATTTCTTACTTTTTTTCATTCTCTTGAGAAGTTCTACATTTTTGTTACTCGGTCAGTCCATGATTTTATTAACGGTAGATATTTTAAAGGGCCAAGCTTATTCATTTCAGTTTTCCTGAGTGTTCAAGCCTCTGATCCATAAAGCTAGGCCTTCTTCTTCGGATCGTTAGGTTGAGGCTCCCACAACAAAGAAATTTGATCTTTGTAGATGCTGATCGTGCTATTTCTATTCGGACATTTATTTATTGGATCTTGTTATGTATCTTAGGATCTATACTTTTATGTATAGGATCTAGTGTTTGGGCTAACCAGCTACCAAGATATTTGTACCAAGATACCAGCTACCAAGATATGTAGGTCGCGATCGCGGTCGAGGTTTACATCTATGACGGGCAGAACATACGGAAGATACCTTCCTTTCAGCGTTCTTTGCGGTTTCCATATAACCAAAACTTGTCGCAACCTGATTACTAGAAATGAATAAATATGTACACCAGCCGTATCTCCGGCGAATGTCACGTGGTTTAAAAACCACCAATAAACTTTAATTTACCACGCCATCAGCAGCTCGATCGCGATGTAAAACAAACTATTTTGTTTTGGCATCGACATCGCTGTAAATCGCGATGATAGGTCGCGAGGGTGAACGGGTGACACATACTTGGTATGTGCGATCTCATAAGAAAATGAAGGTTTGTGAAATGGTATGAAATGGAACTGGGTAGGCCATGTTGCCCGAGCCAGAGATAGAAGTTGGACCAAGAAAATTTTAGGATTTCCAATTTTTCACTGATTAATACTCCGTTATACTTACATATTTTTGTTCTTTTAATAAATTGAGTTTGTCGTTTGGTTTCTTCGCAACATTTCCTGGACTACTTTTATTATCGGTTGTATTTCTCCGCGAAACATTTCTTTCTTTTTCGTTCTGCGTGCTCGTAGTGTTGCTTCTTTTCTTTTGCTATTTATACTTTCCTATTTACTCAGAATCCCATTGCAAAACTAGTCTACCTGTTCGAATTTATTGTTTGTTGTCGTTCTTGATCAAACTGTTTACCTTTTCTTTTCCCCCTAGTTATCGTTTAGAATAAGTGCCTTACATTAAGAGGATCGGTACGTATTTTCGGCTGCAATGCTATTCAAATGGGGATTCATTTTTTTCGAATCCTGAGAAAACTAATAAGTATTTTTGAAAAATTTAAACTTAGAATGAAAGATAACGTTATTAGCGAGGGCCGAAAGTCCCTGAGAACTTCTATAATGTTTATTTTAATAAGTTACAGGGGTGAAAAACTAAGAGAAAATTTAGTGTGATTTTTAATTTCAACTATATCATTCAAAATAAACTTTTTATTTATTCTAAGGGACTTTCGGCCCTCGGTAATAATTTAGTCTTTCATTCTGCGTTTAAATTTTTCAAAAATATTTATTGGTTTTTCAGGATTCGAAAAAAATAAACACAATGCCGTGGTAATATTTTCCAAATCTATCTTTGTCTTTCAACGCACTCAGCCGAATATAATATTGTCAGCATATATTGTCAGTCAGACACTGACAATCAGTGACAATTTTAAATATTTGACATTGCATCGGGAATATGTTGAGTTATTGATTAAATATTATTGAAATATAGTGTATTTGATAAATAATTGATTTAAGACGTGAATTTAATAAAAAGTTATTTATTGTGTATTATTTGTGGAAGATCCAAGCAGAGAATACATCAGTATAATATATTCTGTGATCCAAGTATTTTGTTGTTAAAAATGTTCAAAATTGTAAGCGGTCCATAACAATATATTATTAAAAAATCACTTTAACACTTTTCCTCTTTTCTCGATTGAGTATTAGTCTTTGTTGTACAAATAAATTATTACAATCACTGAATACATAGTTAGTGAAAAAATTATCACATTTATTAACTGAATTAATAATTTCCAATTATAAAAATAACAGTTATCCAAGAACATTCAAAACCCATCTCTTTAAATCAATGATGACATTTTCAAGTAGAATGACATTCTAGTAATGTTTACATACCCATACCAGTGTGAATTTTACTACACGTAATTTGCCGTGTAAAGACAGAAAAAGTAGGGATACACGTAAAATATTTGCGAATTATGTACCCATAGCCTTAAGACTAATGTGGCTAATAAAAGTGATTTTTTTTTTCAGTCTTATCATCGTTCCATCCTTTACGATGCTTCGTTTTTGTGTGATAAATTTCTTGTGCTAATATGTTTGTAGTATGTAGATTTATATTTTCACAAACCTCCCATGAACTAATACAATTATATCTATATCTTTATTAAAAGTTTCATAACAGTAAATAGCACTATATTTCATCCGTCATCAGTAATGGCTAAAAATAGATCATCTAGAATATTTTACTTTTACATGATATAAATTAATTTTATAGTACAATTTATGAATGCGAAATCATAATCCAACACTATTTTCTTTGTACTTATTATAAAACCCGTTTTAAACAAACTCAACTATTTGGGAACCGTCTGGTTTACTTTTTATGTGTAATAAACCCTACGAGGCCGCAATAACTTATTTTTTTATTTTTATCTACCTTTTATACCACATAAAACTAAAGGCAAAGTCTTGTTAATAAAACAAAGTTGTAATATTTCCTTCCACTTATGTATATCATTTCTGTATGATTATTTTGTTTACTTTCTCCTCCGTTTCATAGATCCATCTATTCTGTTTGATCTTATCATTTATATGACTTTGTTACCTTACTTTTACCTCTTTTCTTCTATCTTCCTCATCTTCCCTTCCACTATGTATTCATTCAACTTCAATACACTCTCCCATTCCTATCTTTATCTTCATTTCTTAAATCTCACTGTTTCTCTTTTCTCCCTCTCCCCCGCCAATCCATATTCTTCTTCTACCATATATCTATCGTCCTATCACCTCTCTTTCTTCACCTTCTTATCTCACACTGTCTATTTTTCCATGCCTCTATTGCTTCTAGTTAGTGTATGAGTATAGTTGTCAACAAAATTAAAGGATTAACATTTTTCAGATGTCATTGGCAAGTACTTCCAGCGAACAGAGTCCAGAACCTTTGTTTGACATCCACGATATGCATGGTCAAGCTGCTCTGCATGTTGCGGCTAGATTAGGACAGGCTCAAGTTGTCAAAGTAAGTAAAATTATTATAAAACACGTTTAAAGGTTATCATTGAATTTTATTAAAAATCTCAACTAATATACATAGTTATTTTCCTAACAAGTGCAGAAAAGTCATACTTTTCCGCACGCGACTGCAGTTTGCCGAACGACGCGAAGCGGGAGTTCGGCAAGCAGTCGAGTGCGGAAAAGAGACTTTCTGCAAGAGTTAGGAACAATATTTTTTCTACGAGTCTTTAAAAAATAGCCAAATTAATTCTTTGAAAAGGTTGTCAAAATCAAACTTTCAATATAATTAGTTAGCATGACGACGATCTTGGTTTCCATGACGATGATTCAAAACGACTGTTATTGTCTACCGATTTGATTTTCGAATATTATGTCAAAATAATTTTATTTCATCGAATTGTCGCGTTAATTTCATTAAAACAGGAACACAATAAGATACATTTTAAATAAAATAGTAAATAGTATCTAAATATTAGTTTATTGCATTGATTTTAATTATTTTAAGGCCATATTAAAATATCTACACGCGTGCGGAAAAGTAAAACGCGTGCGGAAAAGTAAAACGCGTGCGGAAAAGTGAAACTTTCTAAACTAAAACGCGTGCGCGAAAGGTGACATTTTTGCACGCTCGAGAAAAAATAATTTTCAAACAAATTTCATAAGTGTACCATAATAAGGACTTAAAACATCCAGTACAAACAAAGAATGGTTATTAAGAGAAAGCACGTAAAATGATGGGCATCGATTGGCTTGCTAATAGTAACCGAACAGGACATGGAAAGTGAAGATGAAACAGACATACAATGATAATATAATTATGTCATACGATGATAGTATAATTACGTAACATAAAACTTTGAGATGAAAGGCAAAAGTAAACATAACCGAGAAAAATTGTTTGGCGTAAAACCTAACTAAATACTCCTTCTTGGAGTGCTGTATTGGTTTTGCGGATGTTAGTTATAAAATTTGCAATTATCACATTATCACCTTAGTAGCTTCTTCTTCTTCTTCTTCTTCTACGGCACTACAGCCCAAATTGAGCCTTGGCCTCCTTTATTTTTTGCCTCCACCCTTGTCTGTCTGTGGCTGCTCTTCTCCATACGCGGACTCCTAAAAGGGCTTGTGCGTCACTGTTTACTGTGTCTTCCCAGCGCTTTCGTGGCTTCCCAATCGGTCTCTTTCCTTGCATTCTAGCATTCAGTGCTCGTTTTGGTAGCCTATCCTCTCCCATTCTTATCACATGTCCGGCCCATTGCAATCTTTGTAATCTAATGAAGTCTGACAGGGGCGTTTCCTTATAAAGTTGATAAAGCTCGTTGTTGTATCGACTTCTGAAGATTCCGTTTTCCCTCACAGGTCCTAGTATTCTCCTAAGTACTTTCCTTTCGAATGTGTCGAGTTTGTTTTTGGATGTTTCTTTCAGCACCCAGACTTCACTGCCATAGCATGTTATTGGTCGAATTAAGGTTTTATAGATTCTCATCTTTGTATTTCGGTGGACACTTTTTGACCGAAATATATGGGAGAGGGCAAAATAAGCTCTGTTTGCCTACGTTATTCTCTTCCTTATTTCTGCATCTTCTGATCCGTCGGCATATATTTCTACTCCCAGGTATGTAAACTTTTCAACCGTTTCAATGTCATCTTCATGTATAATGTTTTCTGGGACTATATTTCTTCTCGTGAGTCATTATTTTTGTTTTTTCTGTGTTAATTTACAGACCTAGCATTTTTGTTTGTGTTTTTAACTCTGCATATGTTTCCTGTGCTCCTGTTGATGTTCTACTCATAATATTAATATCATCAGCATAAGCGGCCAGTTGAACCGTTCGGTTGGTCAGTAGATTTCCTCGTCCAGTTTGCATTTGCCTAACCGCATACTCCAGTGCCAGGTTAAACAATGTTGGGGCCAGCCCATCTCCCTGTTTTAGTCCCTGCGAAATGTTAAAAAAGTCTGTCCGGTGGTTTTGTATTCGTACACATGCCTGAGTTTCATCCATTGTGGCTTTAATGAGTCTTATTAACTTGTGTGGTATTGCCAATTCAACCAATATATAGTATAGTTTGTTCCTTTTGACTGAGTCGTATGCCTGTTTGAAGTCTACAAACACGTTGTGAACATCAATATCGTGTTCCCATGCTTTGCTCAAGATCTGTTTTACTGTGCTTCCCCGTCGGAAGCCCGTCTGATACTCTCCAATAATATTTTCTGCTAGTGGTTGGAGCCGCTGGTTTATAATATACGTGAGGACTTTATATGCTGTACATAGTAGAGAGATTCCACGGTAGTTTTTGCACTGGAGTTTGTCTCCTTTTTTATAGATCGGGCATACTATACTTCTCTTCCAGTCGTCGGGTATTTTCTCTTCTTGCCATACGTCTCTGATGAGCGCGTGGATGTGACTTGCTAGGTGGTCGCCACCTACCTTATATAGTTCTGCTGGTATTTCATCAACTCCCGGAGCTTTATTGTTTTTCTGGGCCTTAATGGCTTCGACCTTAGTAGCTACCCGGTTCTTTGTGTTTACATTTCAAGCCAGTATGGGCCGCTGGAGAAATCAGAGAAATGGACTGCCTCAAGGAAGCGTGCTTGCACCTCTGCTCTATAATATTTATACCAACGACTTACCAGATCACTCTAAAATGAGGAGCTTTATTTATATTGATGATACGGTCTACACAGGGGAGAGATTTTGAAGACGTAGAAACCAACCTGTCGGTTGTATTGGAAGAACTAGCTGAGTACTAAAGGAAAAATTCGCTAAGACCAAACCAAAGAAAACTTTGTCCAAAGAAAGTCTTGGCCTATCGTCTGAACAAATATCAATCCAGAAAAAAGGCAACATAACATGGCGAAGAGAACTATTAGAGAACTGCACAGTACCAAAATACTTAAGGGTACAATTTTACCGCACACTTAAATTTAAAGTGAAGTCCAAAATCCCGAATATGAATTGATTTACATGGACTCATTCACTCACATATCCTTTAAGATGCTGCTGTACCTTTCGTACAGCAGCAGTAGTATCGGCAGTAGTATTGATATATGACACGGAAAGTAAGTAAGTAGCTACCCGAAAAGAGATTTGATTGTTTGTGCTTACTACTATCTTAGGTTTTAAGCCAGGATGTTTCTTCCTTTTTTTCTGGAATAATCTGCTTCCCAATGTTTTTCCTTGCATTACTATTTAATTTGGAGCCAGGTAACTTATTCGCCGTGTGCAAGTACTTGGAGGGTATACGAGAAACAATCGTGTGCGAATAGCGGAGAAATCTTGCAACTTTCTTAAATAACTCATTGTCAATTGAAATTGTCAAATTGACATATATTTTATATCTACTGTCAATGAAGAAAAAAAAATTATATGTTCCTGCACAATATTGATACGATATGCAATTATTATATAAAAATAAATTGAATTAACTTATGATTGGCCAATATAACTAAAAGTGCGAAAAATGTTGCCGAGCTATGAAACCAGTTGTCGCTTTTCCGAACTTGCACGGTCCCAATAGTCTAATAGTAAAGTCTAATAGATTGTAAGTCATTATTGCTACTACTAGTAGGACCATATTATCTGCAAATCATAACGTTAATAGGGACACCGTAGATTTTTATTCCAAGTAGGTTGTCCTCTAGGGCGTAGTCAAAAATGTTTTCCGAGTACATACAATTAAATATGATCAGAGATAAAATGCATCCCTGTTTGTTTGGCCCTCTTAATTGCTTTCGAAACTTTTATCCCGGTATAAGTTAGCAATATTCGTTTATATTAGTAGTAAATATTTGCAGCCTTCAGCAGCTGTTTCTATGTGTATATGTTATAGTCAAAGCCTGAATTTCAGGCACTCCTAGGTTTGACTAGGCAATCCTCAGGTCTGACTGACAGGCTTAGTCAAAGTCCGAAATAAATTACAGTTTCGGCATTTGACTAGTCAAACAAAAGTCATTTTTTGATTTTAATGTTTATTATTTTTATATTGTCGTAATCAAAATAAAAAAATAGTGTTTATTTTCACATGTTGAGGCATTATGGCATTTAGAGTTGCACAATACGTTAGACCTTTTACACTTACGCAATTTGAAACAGCATTTCTTATTGCAGTAGCATTTTATAAATCCTTGCCCTCCAAATTTAGAATCTTTTGTAGTAATTTCTCTTAGAGACAGAGGCAGCTTAACGTCTGGAACATCTTCGAAATTAGGAAATTTCTCTTTGCATTCTCTTATTTGATTTCTTGAAAAAAGTGTGTTTATTGTTCCGTATTTCGTACCAACTCGATATAAACCGTCAATTGTTTTATCTTGTATGCTACTCAAAATATTTCGAGCATCCTCTTTGGCTCTATCAAAGCTGGGGATAGGTATTGTTACAGTTTTTCCGATCGAGATTGGAGGATTTTTTTCACTTAATTGTTTCATAATATTAGCATGGACATGAAGACTTTCAATCGCATTTCCTTTATTTATTTTAATCTTTTCTGTCTGTGCACAACACATGCTCGAACTCGTGCCAAGGAGATGCTCGAAATATTTTGGGCATCATACAAGATAAAATAATAATTGACGGCTTATATAGAGTTGGTACGAAATACGGAACAATAAACACACTTTTTTCAAGAAATCAAATAAGAGATTGCAAAGAGAATTTTCCAAATTTCGAAGATGTTCCAGACGTTAAGCTGTCTCTAAGAGAAATCAGTACAAAAGATTCTAAATTTGCAGGACAAGGATTTATAAAATACCACTGCAATAAGAAGTGCTCTTCAAAACCATGTAAGTGTAAAAGGTCTAACGTATTGTGCAACTCTAAATGCCATAATACCTCAACATGCGAGAACAAACACTATTTTTTTAATTTTAATTAGGACAATATAAAAATAATAAACATTACAATTAAAAAATGACGTTCTATTAAACCTAATCTAACAAATTACGACATTTTAATAGCTGATCGGGGTTTGACTAGTCAAACCCTGATTTCATAAAATTAAATTTCGACCTTTGCCTGACCAACTTAGTCTCTCCTAGGTTTGACTAGTCAAAGGCCAAAACTATAATTTATTTCGGGCGTTGACTAAGATCGTCAGTCAGACCTGAGGATTGCCTAGTCAAACCTAGGAGTGCCTGAAATTCGGGCTTTGACTATAACGTATATATGCGTTCTATGTTAAAGAGCTTCTCGAAATATGGAAAGTATAGAAACATATCTTCATTGACGTTTCGGTATTATTATACTAGAACTTAAAAGCTGAATTCTCGCTCGTTCCCAATTCATTTCTAAGTCCGAACTTATCCTTTCTTTCAGTTTTTTCTTTATAAATATCTGTCATTAATAACCCTCAAAAATATATACAGTAGACATCATATTCTGATACTTCTATGATCTCGACACTCTTTGGCATTCACTTTTTGCCAGAGGATAAAGGTGAACTTGAGCCAATCGGTTGAAATCATGCCAGTGTTAAACATGGAATCAACATTAGAATGAATAGAAAAATTGAACATAGTCTGGAAATAATGATCCGATTAAATGAATTAATATAATATCATTAACAGTAGATGGCTTGTCTATTATCAAGGATTAATCCTCTGCTCCTCATTCCTTGAGCCCTTGTAAGGACGTGGTGACACTCTAAATATTGTTAGCTTGCTATGATGTCTCCATGCGATCCTGTGCCAGATGGACGGCATCATGTAGGAATTTTCCCACCAAAGTCTTCATTTGGTCTGCCAATCGTGTTGGAGATCTTGCTCTTCGGCCTTCTACATTTCCTTCTACTACCATTAGTTCCATGGTCCCCTTCTACTGGCTATGATGCCTGAGTAATTTAGGGATACAAGGATCTTATGTGATTTGTAAACAATGATAGATTGATATTCTCTGGTTATGAAATGAGAGAAAGCAGATTGTTAAATTACAGATAAAAAGTGTTAAATAACTAATGTTTCGCTTTGTCTTTTAGGTTCTTCTTGAAGCTGGTGCGAATTCAGATCAAGCGGATGTAGATGGCTGGACACCACTTAGAGCAGCAGCTTGGGGTGGTCACACAGAGGTAAATGATGATTATCTGAAACATACACTTCTTAATTCATTTATTTAATTTCCTTCGGATTATAAATAATACGGTAAATATCTAATTTCTTTTTAGGTAGTGGAATTACTCGTGAAGCATGGCTGTGTCCTCGACAGTGTAGACGCAGAAAACCGCACAGCACTCCGAGCAGCTGCGTGGTCGGGTCACGAAGAAATCGTCAAAATCCTCCTCCAAAATGGCGCCAGCGTTAATTTGACAGACCATGAAGGTCGAACGGCCTTGATAGCTGCCGCTTACATGGGCCACGCAGAAATCGTGGAACATCTGTTGAACTACGGAGCTGATATCAATCATGCTGATGCAGACGGGCGGACAGCATTGTCTGTTGCAGCCCTGTGTGCTCCCCGAACGCCTGGGGCCAGTGTCGTTGCCACTTTGCTGGAAAGGGGGGCTACGGTTGACCATAGGGACAAAGAAGGTATGACACCGTTGCTGGTTGCTTCATTTGAGGGACACAGGTATGTACAATATTAGAAATATGGCTTTGACATCCTATTTGACATATTTGTAGTAAATTTATGACTTTGTTTATAAATTGTTTAAACTGGTAGCTTGTTTTTAACTTTGTTTTTAATACACACACCGGCAAAATTAGCCGAACACCTTAAAAATGGGTCATGTTTGAGGTCTCGAATTTCCTAAACCAGTGGTCCGATTTGAGTGATTCTTTTAGTATGTTATAGCCTTATTATTTAAGAATATCGCTGTAATAATATTGTTGCTAGACAGGTACATATCATTTTATACCGGGTGTACCAATCATACTGTGTTTTCTTCTTAAAGTTTGGAACGCCCTGTGGAATATTCTAGCATATGTAAAATATTAAAATTAAAACTCGATTGTAGACTTAGGCTTTCTTAACATTCTCCTTTTTGACTCATTTAATTAAGTGGGATAATAAAAAAGTTATGTACGTTAACAACTATCCATGTTTTTCATCAATAAGTCCTCATAGTAGGAGAGAAAAGTATGCTAAATTTGCAGTTACTCGAGCGTTAATGGGGACCTATTGGATTGTGAAGAGTATGTGCTAAAACCAGAAACATGTTAAGTTAAGCTTTCCATAAAGTGGGGGACTTTTTATTTTTTAATTTAATTTTCCATTTGAAATAATCGTTTTTTCCAATTATAGCGCTATCTATCCATAATTCGAAAAAATGTGTCGAATTAAAGTTGCTTATTTTTATGTAAAGAATCCAAATCTGCAATAACAATTGGGGGCTCCTATTTAAGATTTTAAATTAAATCCCCCAGCCCACCTCCGCCTCCGTGAGGGCTCGTGTTTGGTGCCATTCGATAGATTTTTCAAAAATATTGAATACGTGTATTTTGGAGTTTTTCTATCTGATGTTCATTTCGCGAAATATCGCAGGGTTCGTATTTAAAATTTTTAATTTACCCCTCACCCCTTTCCGTGGGGGTTCGTTTTTGGTATCATTCGATAGACTTTTGAAAAATGTTGAACACGTATTTTTTAGTTTTTCGATCTGACGTTCATTTCGCGAAATATTCGCTTTTTTTAAACTTTGTGACTCACCCATTTTCCTAGGCCCCGTTCAAATCGTCAGATTTTTTAAATATACACTATTTTGGATGTACTTAACTTACCTTATCTTAATCTGACGATTTCGAATTTTTCTAAGGGTAGATTGTTTTTCGGATCCCCCTTAACGATCTCTCCTGTATTAAGAACCAACATTATGGTAGAGGTAAATTTACAGCGTACAAGGTTTCTCACTATTTGATTATGTTGGATAATAAAAAAGTTATGTGCGTTAACAACTAGCCATGTTTTCGATGTATAACTCCCCATTTTCTGCTTAGTTTAATAAACAATCCTAAACTACGCTATAAGAAAGTTTCACAAAAAAAGCGAATATTTCGCGAAATAAACGTCAGATCGAAAAACTAAAAAATACGTAAGAAAATCTACGGTTTCGTTTTGATTAAAATCTGTCTTCCTCCATCCCCCGATAGTACTATTTCTAGGTCTACCTGTTGTCAAGGAGGCTCTAAGGAAGAGAGATTTTTACCATTCCGACCGTAGATTGTCGATATAAATTAAAATAATTTATATCGCAGTATGGATAGAACGCCCTCTAACGGGGAATAAGCGAAATGAATTTCGACTCAATTCAAGCTTTCTGCTTAACCCAGGTATAACATACCAAAAGGCACCGCCAGGAAAATATTCCACTTTGCGGTTCAGAGAGCCCATTATGGGTTTAAAACAATAAAAGCCGAAAGAGAAAGCAACTACAGAGTGGTGTGTACAAACTAACTTGTGGTGACTGTCCGAAAACTTACATCGGTCAAACTGGCAGAACTTTTGACAAACGGATAGCAGAAAACAAAAGGGCTTTCAACAATAGAAAAACAGACACTTCTACATACGCACTTCACCTTCTAGATCATAATCATTCTTTCAATGAAGAGTTTCAAATTCTACATATTCAAAATAAAGGCCTTAAGCTATCACTTTTAGAATCAATGGAAATTAATAAATTGAAAAATACAGATATAATTCTGAATGACCAACTCGAGACAAACAGCTCCCCACTCCTCAACCTCTTCAGTTAAAGACTTAAAAAGGCAAACACATTGTAAAATATATCACTTGAGAAAGGCACTTTGCCGAAACAGCTGTAGTAATAACATAGTTGTAATAAATTTTGTGGAAGTATAGAAAAACAAACGTTTTTCAGTGTTTTATTGTGAGACTAAGGAAAAAGTTGCCGAAACATAAAAAATACATTAGCTGACATGAAACTTGTCCCGCATATCAAATATAAGACAAGTAGAGAACATGGACTTAATCTTAATACGAGAAAAACAAAGTACCTGGTAGTCAGTAAACGCTAAATATTAATTACAATTGTCTATGGAAAAATCGGGTTTACGTCATCTTCGTCTATCTGTACGTTAAGATGTATCATATGTCGTGTTAACTAACGACCTATCAGGATACTTAACATTGGGTTGATGTCTTGCATGCAAAGCCTAAAAACCATAACACACTGGTTATATCAGCACAAGTACCCACAGTTCTCGCACCAGATTGACAGGTACAGTAATACCCGCTTATCGGTTCTTCTGCAGGCACATCTTCATCAACCGTGTAGGAAATGAATATTTGGTGTTTTGTAGCTTGCCGAAACCTAGAAAATATTCGCACTCTTATGAATCCCGGTTCATCCATATTCTCATCAATTTGAAACTCTTCGTCATTGTCTCTAATTATTTTATCTTGTGTGTAAGACGGTGCCAGTTTAATTTGATATATCTCAATCGTAAGGTATTTTAGGTATTCTAAGTCGAAAACAGGAAAGTTTGCAAAATCATGATTATCAAGCCTTCCCTATTGACCATGTCTTCTAATTAGATCAGTCTCAACTCTAGCTTGTACAACATTGGGAATTAATAACCTCTGTAATAATTGTTGAACATCTTCAGCTGTAGCACCTTCCATTGTACAATATTTTGTATTAAAAAGTTCATCATCACTGGCTCTAGAACCCCTGGTGGACCTCGGCCTGTTCAAGAATCAGCTTCCATTCCTTCCTATCCTTCGCCTTGGTTTTCTAATTTCGTACTCTTAACACCCGTAACTCGTCTTCCACCTGGTCCTTAAACGGTACTCTGGGCCTACGTCTTTCTCACACCATCCGGTCTTTGGTGATAAATGTGTTTTGACGGCTCCATCTTGTTCATTCTCGTTAAATGAAGAACAATTTTTTCTTTAAGTCTGGAGCATGTTACGGGTGGAATTACCCCATTCCCCCTAGATCCGCCACTGTTCAGTAGTATTCTAAAGATAAGGCGTAACTGCAGCTTTGCTGGTATTGCATAACTGTGAAGTATTCATGAAAACATGATAATTCTTATATCGCCCTAGTAGCACATTTTATACCGCACCTCTTCAGTTTTCTAAGGACTTTTCGGAGGTTTTCGGAAGACTAAAATACGATACATATATTTTTGACCACGAATTCATATACAACACTCAAGTCTGCATGAAGGAAATAAGTCTTTCTGTTTCCAATAATAAATATTTTCGTTCACTTGACCGTGAATTAATGCACTTAACGTAAACCGAGCACTCGAATCCAATAACTTCAGAAGGCTGTAGCTCAACAATAGTAGTTATTCAGACCCAGGTCCCATGGACTTTTTTAATCTACACATCGAGAAGTATCATTGGACCAAACTTTCGTTAAATTTGATCGGGACCACTTTTTCATAAGTAGTGTTGCGGGGTCATTTTAAAACATTCAATTCTGAATATTATTGTAATCTTTTAGACCAGCTGAAAGAAAAAATTCGTGAAGGAAAAAATTCGTGAAAAAGACCCGATTTGCATTTTGACAATTGCTAAAATTCATAAACTAAAGTTCGAATTCATAGATTATCCACCGTATTTACCATATTTGGTCCCTAGCGACTTTCATCTGTTTCAATGCTTAAAAAAATTCATGCGTAGAAAGCGTTTTTCATCAAGTGATGAGGTCATAGCAGCCGTGGAAGTGTATTTTGCAGCCTTCCAGATTTCCACTTCGACGATGGAATTCATAAATTGGAATCTTGTTGGAACAAGTGTATTGATATTCAGGAAGAATATACTGAATAATAAAGTGTATTTTAACCCATTAAATTGCGTTTTTCTTATTGAACCACAAAACTTATTGAACAGTCTATTAACTCAGTAGTGTTAAAGTGTTACTACTTAGCAACAGTTTTAATTGCCTTATTGGCTGTTTTCCATTATCAAACTTTTTTTAATAAACCACTAGTTATAATTATACACTTCCAACAATATTTTCAAAAATATCTATTTTTAAAAATTACTGTTTCTATTACTGTCTTATCTGTCATATCTTTGGCATTCTCTCGTTATCCATTAATGGCCCCTATAAAAATAGAAATATTAAATGAAACAGCATACATCTTCTCATGCATTGATGAACAGATAATACAGTTATCTTAAATTACGCAGCCATATTCTTTTGTGTTTTGTATTGCGATATCCTGGAACTTTTTTCTGAATATGTATGTAGTTAATCACATCTATTTGTATTTTGTATATAATATTATGGTTCTTGAAGATTTTCTATTGGCTTATGGACAAAATTCATAAGTAGAGTTTCATTATTACCTATACCAATGCCTATTCGCGGTGTGCAAGTACTTGGAAAGGGAAACGAGAAACGACCGTGCGCGAGTCGCGGAGAAATATTGCAACTATCTTAAATAATTCATATTGTCAATTGAAATTGTCAAATTGACGTATATTTCATACCTTCTGTCATTGACTCAGAAAAATTATATATTGCTCCACAATATTGATATGATATGCAATTATTATATAAAGGTAAATTTAATTAATTGTATTTTGCTTGCAGTACTGCATTTTAATAACGGATTTTATTTACTACATACAATTGTTTACGTTTGCTAAACATAACCTGCATCTTATTTTTTTCTTCTTATTATTTTTTTGGACTATGGTCTTGACAATTATCCAGCAACCAGGACTAATATAATTGGCCAATATAATTAAAAGTGCGAATAAAAGTACAGAGCGTAGAAATAGAGGTCGCTTTGCCGAACTTGCACGGTCCCAATACATATTTTTATTCTTTT
The DNA here is from genome assembly GCF_917563875.1 of Diabrotica virgifera virgifera. Classification (NCBI taxonomy): domain Eukaryota; kingdom Metazoa; phylum Arthropoda; class Insecta; order Coleoptera; family Chrysomelidae; genus Diabrotica; species Diabrotica virgifera. The sequence continues at coordinate 230,620,152 of NC_065445.1, read as the reverse complement.
GTGCTGAACACACTTGGATCAAATTTGAAAAGTTAGCAAAGAAATTCACACAAGTAATAAAAAAATGTTATGAATGGTTGAAAACGGATTAAAACAAAGAAATTTTAAATATCTACAGATGAATGTTTATGACTGATTATCTAGGTTGATTGATGGTTGTATAATATAGAAACAAGTGGAAGAAAAATCTCTTAAGAAATAGACTGTTGAAATATTAAAATTTAATGAAGCTATAAAAACTTCAAAAAATACTGACAATGGTAGCAGATCAAATAAACTCCTGGACAAAATTAACGCACCACTTTAATTAATCTAAATATTTACAATATGAACACAAAATAAAACTAAGTTACATTGAAATAATAATAAACACCTACAAATAAGTCTAACATGACTTTATCATGACCTTAATTTGCCTTATTGTTTCTTTAAAAAATTGTTTTTGCCGGAAATGCTTAAATAAGCTAGCAGTACTCCAAATTGTAAAAAGAAAAAAATTAGTAAAGTAACACAATAAAATGCATCTGGGTCAACACTAATACCGTGTAGGCCCTCCTCTACTTCTTATGACTGCATTTATGCGTCTAGGCATGCTTGATATCAAATGTTCAACAAAAGCTTGCGGAATATTCTCCCATTCTTCAATAACGGCCTCGATGAGTTGGTTGTGATTGGCAATACGGGGTCTACGACTTCGAATCTTTTTTTTTTATATAGTTCCATAGAACTATACTATAACTCTATCTATAGGATTCATGTCCGGACTGTTAGGTGGCCACTCTAATAATGGAATATCAGCATCATTTAGGTAGCCAATAACCTGTCGAGCCACATGAGGACGAGCTTTGTCTTACATGAATAAAAAATTAGGTCCAAGAAACGGAGCAAAAGGCATTACATGTTCGACAATAATGTTGTCTAAGTAATAATGGGCATTCATAGACCTCGTACGTATAGGAACCAACTCCGTACGAGCTTCAAAACAAATTTCCCCCCAAAACATTTTAGAGCCACCACCAGAAGGTACTTTAGGAGAGATATTGCAGCTGGCAAACCTTTCTCCTCGCCTTCGTCAGACACGCACACGACCATCTGGAGCTTTTAGGCTTACTCTAGTCTCATCGGAGAAAAGAACTCGTTTCCAATCATCGATGGTCCAATTTTGATGCAACCTTGCAAAATTTAATCTCTGAACCCTGTGTTCTCTGGTAAGCAAGGGTTTTTTGGCCGGTTTCCTGTTGCTCAATTGTGCTTCATGTAAACGTCTTCTAACTGTTCGAGACGATATCGCGACATTTCGAACATCTGCTAGTTCATTTTTTAGCAAATTGCTGGTGACTCTCCTATCTCTGAGAGCACGTTGTCTCAAAAAACGATCATCAATTTGATTAGTGCAACGTTTTTGCCCTTGCCCTGGTCTTCGATGGTACGACCCTGTTTCATTATAATATCGCCTCACCTTGCAACTGATGCTGGAATTATGTCTTCCTAACAAACCTGCAACGTATCGCATTGAATATCCTTCATCTAGGGGAGTCGATGCTCGCACTGCCTCCTCCATTGACAAATTTCTTTGGCGGTTCATTTTTTTATTTGATTTTTATGCAAATGAACTTCCAAACATGCATGTGATGAAAAATATCACAATAAAAAGCTTGTTTCTCACAAGCACTTTGCTTTAATCGGCACTTTTTATGAAAAGTTTAACTCACTTTTAGTCTAAAACGAAGTTTAATACAAATTATTGTTAAAACAAGACTATTATTAGCTTACATAACAACTGTCACTGTCAAACAAGGTCCATAGGTAACTTGTCGTACAGTAAATTATCAATAAATAAAGATTATTGATAAAAATATGAGTGGTGCGTTAATTTTGTCCAGGAGTTTATATGCATTTCTACAACTTGTGTGAAAACAGTCGAGACTAATAAAAATGAATAACAAATACTGACAATGGTAGCAGATCAAATGTATACATTTTTACAAATTGTGTGAAAACAGTCGAGACTAATGAAAATGAATAAATTAAATTTATAATCAGAAGAAATAAACTCATTGAAGCAATTTTAAGATACTAACAGTCGGTTGGTACTAAGAATCTTCTGAAAAGTCAGCAGTGGGGTAATCTTTGAAATACGTGATCTTAGTTCGCTTTATGAGACTCTCTTTATAGATATGCCCAAGTAAGCAACTTTTTGAGCATGCAAAATATTAAATTGATAAATCATCCATAGTTCGGCCCTGACTTGGTACCAAATGACTTCTTTTTATTCCCGTCAATCAAAACAAATTATGTATCAATGTTTCTCAACGCATAGAGAAAATGTTGATATTATAAAAACACCTCGCTTGGTGTTAGCTACCTTAAAGGGCACCTTAGGTTTTAGACAGTACGGTTCTAGCCCGGGGCAGGGGGGGCAGGCGCTCCCAATTTTTACAGGACTTTTGTACTATAATCTTCGTTAAAAAGGCATATTATCTTTTTTATTCACCGGTTGTGTTCCCTTGCCCCTCCAGTTTTATTGGTGTAGAACCGCCACTGGTTTTAGACTACAAAAATTTGTTTTTACTTCTTCTTCTTCAGCCTTCAGTAATCCAACTTTGGACATAGACCTCCCCCAATTCAATCCAGTGTTGTCTATTTTGCGCCACCTGTTTCCAGTTGTGTCCTCCAAACTTTTTTATGTCATCGGCCCATCTCATTTGTGGCCTTCCTCTACTTCTTTTTCCTAACCACGGTCTCCATTGTTGTATTTCGTGATTCCATCTTTTATCCTTCAGTCGGGCATTGTGTCCTGCGAAGCTCCATTTTAATCTGGCAACATGTTCTCCTGCGTCTTTTACTTTGGTTTTGCTTCTAATCCATGTATTTGTTTTTTGTCTATGAACCCCCCCCCCCTAGCATTGATCTTTCCATCGCTCTCTGTGCCTTTACTATTTTATCCATAGTAATGTTGTATCCATATTGTTTTTACAAAATTATTTTTTCAAAATTGAATATGAATCTATATAGAAAATGCTTCTATTTAACTTTAAAAACATGGACTTTTTTTAGGGATGTGTGTGAACTCCTTCTGGAAAATGAAGCTGACGTAGATCACTGCGACCATGGAGGAAGAAGTCCTTTGTGGGCAGCGGCAAGTATGGGGCATGCACCAGTCGTAGCTCTTCTGTTATTCTGGGGCTGCTGTATAGATTCCATGGACTCGGAAGGTCGAACTGTATTGTCCGTTGCTGCAGCGCAAGGTAAGGGGAAAGTTTAATTTATTAGGTTAAATTAAGGTTAAGTTAAATAATTTAACTATTATTTAAAGTAATTTTTGTGTGTAAAGTTGATCTGATCATATCAGGGATAAAAATCGATGGAATGTAAATGGAATATGGTGAATCCGACACAGTAACACTAAGATGAAAACAAGAAGTTGCAAAGGCACTATAACATCAATGGTGAGGTCGAGATATAATAAAGTCAGTATAGAAAACCTATTTTCAATTATGAAAGACATCACACAAGCAATACGAGCACAACCAAATATCAAGGCTTCAGCTATTGGCAACTTATGAACTCTCTGAACTGTATGAATTAGGTGGCGAACAGGATAACCTATAAAAAAATGGATAAAGAGAAATATCTGAAGGCCACGGAGAAGGGGCGATGAAAATACTGAAAAGAATTACAGAAAATACGCTGGAGCTCGAATAAAAAGTTATCAGAATATTTAATGTACATGGTATAAACTATTGGCTGACTGTCCAAAAGAGGGAGTGAAATCTTTCCGTAGAGCCATTAATGATATAGACGTGATATAGACCGGTTTTCAAAGTGCTATGGAGGATGCAAAGTAAAAAATGATCTCATGTTACACCACACAACATCCTGATAAGAAAAGGAGTAGAACAGCATAAATACTAATTACTGCTTATATGTTCTGTCCCCGCTAATATGGAACCTTGTCATGGACGATTTGCTTGAGTCCCTGGAATTGAACGGCCATGAAACCCTGGGCTATGCAGACGACTTGGTAGTCCTGTTCAGGGAAAATTCCAAAACATAGTAAGGGAACGCATTCAGCAGGCCCTTAATATTGTCACCAAATGGTCTGAGGAAGAAGGGCTGAGAGTCAGTCCTTCCAAAACAGTCACAATTGCGTTCACAAGAAGAAGGAAGCTGGAGGACTTAAGGCCTCTGATCCTTAATGGTGAACGATTGGAGCTGTCTAAAGAGGTAAAGTATCTAGGGGTTATACTGGACCCAGAACTTACCTGGAACCGACAGCTTGAAAGAGTAATTAAAAGAGCGGAGGCGACATTAATGCTGACCAGACGCACACATGGAAAAACATGGGGACTCTGTCCGAAAATGGCGTACTGGACATATACAACGATAGTGAGACCCATGATAACATATGCATCCTTGGTATGGTGGACAAAGATGCAGCAAAGAACCGCTATAAACAAGATACGCAGGATACAAAGACTTGCATGCTTGGGAATAACGGGAGCAATAAAAACAACACCGACGGCGGCACTGGAAACCCTGTTAGACCTACCCCCTCTTGATATATTCATCAAAGGGGAAGCGGGGATGGGAGCATACAGGCTGCAAGGAAAACCAAGGGATAAATACGAGAACCTTGGACATAATCAGATTTGGAACCAAGGTGGGGTAAGTATATCTGATACATACACTGACCACATGGTACCAAAATACACATTTAATAGGAACTTCGGAATAGAAATCAATGACCGAAGGGAGTGGACCAGCATCAGTAGCAAAATCAGGGGAACGATCTGGTATACGGACGGATCAAAAACCGATGAAGGCACTGGAGCCGGTATTTTTAGTGAAACAGAGAATGTATGACTCAGTTTCTCACTAGGAACATACACAACTGTGTTTCAAGCGGAAATGTACGCAATTCTGCAGTGTGTCACAGTGAACAACTTGAAGGCCTATGAAAATAGACGGATCAATATACTCACAGAGAGCCAAGCATCACTGAAGGCACTAATGAGCCCGAAAGTGACGTCAAAGCTGGTATGGGAATGTCGGCAAGAACTGGAAGAACTGGCCGAAAGAAATAGTGTAACTCTATTCTGGGTGCCAGGACACACCGGGATAGACGGTAATGAGAAAGCAGATGAGCTGGCAAGGAACGGTTCATCAACTTCATATTTGGGCCCAGAACCTGCTCTAGGAGTACCTAAAACCATAATTAGGGGACAAGTCAGGGAATGGGTCAAAAACAAACACAAAGAATGCTGGGGGAACGTACCTGGTCAGCGACACGGGAGGCCCTTAATAAGGGAACCCTCAAAACGGAGAGCTGAGGAACTAATAAAATTACATAGGAGTCAGCTCCGCATAATTACAGGTCTTCTCACGGGTCACTGTGCTCTGAAAGGACACCTGAATAGAATTGGGCTGTACGAAGGGAACCTTAACTGCAGAATGTGCAATAGGGGAACTGAAACAGCATACCATGTACTGTACGAGTGTGAGGCTTTGGATCACAAGAGGCAGGCTATTTATGGACAACCAAAATTAAGTCCAGCAGAATATGCCACCCAACCCATGCTAGGGATGTACAATTTGGTACGTGGAACCAAGCTTGTGGATTGGGTGACATAAAAGGTAGAATGGCTAGCACAATAAGCCCATGAGGCTGCAGTGCCATCGGAGACATATGTCAGACGACCTCCAAAAAAAAATTACTGCTTACATGTATTTCGTTAAATTTTCACAATTTTAAAAATAATTAGTTTTTTTTTATTACAGGTTGTGTGGAAGTCGTCAGACAACTGCTGGACAGAGGTTTAGACGAACAGCATCGTGACAATTCGGGGTGGACGCCACTACATTATGCTGCCTTCGAAGGTATGTAGACAACGAAGAGACATCATCATCATCTTGCGCCTCTCTCATCCAGTTTTTATTTAGCCTTCTTAAATCGCCGGTCCATCTTGTAGGTCTGCCCATACCCTAATAATTTCTCAGTTGTTTGTAATCAAGATTTAAGTGCAGCACTCGTTTTCTGTAAAACTTTCCATTGAGTTTTCTTATTAGGGGCGTAAAGCATTAGTTAAATCACATATTACCTTCCATTTTCGATGATTTAAAACCATATTGTGTACCTTCTATAGATATTTTCTTCTGGAGCTTCTTTTTGATCCTTTTTACGGAGAATATCTTCAGTTGATTTACTAAAAATGTTCGCCTTATTCCTTTATACACGAGCGGGACACCCTCAAAAAAGCGCTTAGTTTTCGAGATACTGACCACGGAGGGCCGAAGGGCTAAGTTTATTCATACTTTATATTTTCGAGGGTGCTGAAAACGAAAATGAGGTTTATTTTGAATTTTGTGTGGGGGAACATTGTCAAAATCGCAATTTTATCCTAAAAATAAAAAATGAAATCACGTTCTTTTGCGTTTACCTCGCTACAACTCTGTTCCGTTTTATTATTTTTTTCTGAAATTTTTACAGTATATAGCTCTAATATTTCTGAAGACAACGGTACCTGTTTCAAGCTTTTATTCTTATCCTAACAAAGGTTATGAATTTTTCAAAGGAAAAGGTGCGGATTTGTACATTGCAAAGTTTAATTGCAAAAGTTGTGTGACGAAGTTTAAAATTTAGCTTTTTAATTACCTTTATGTTAAAATAAAGAGTACAAAGAAGTTTTCTGGAAAGTTTTAGATCAAAATGTTTTATAGAAAAAAAAATAGTGCACTTTTAATGTCGACATTAGAAATGCCCAATATAACGCTTATTTTTCGAGGTACTGACCATGGGAGGAGAATGGCTAATTTTGGTCTTAGATTATTTTTTTGACCGTGATGAAAACGAAAATAAAATTTATTTTAAATTTTAGGTGGGGGAATATTGTCAAAATTGTAATTGTACCCTAAAAATAAAAAAAAAATTAAATTATGTTTTTTGCGTTTAGCTCACTATAACTCTGGTCCGTTTTAATATTTTTTTCTAAAGTTTCTACATTATATATCACTCACTTTTTTTGAAGACAATGGTTTCTGCTTTAAGCTTTTAGTCTTATTCTAGTAAAAGTTATGAATCTTTTAAAGTACAAGGTGCAGATTCGTGAATTGCAAAGTTTAATTGCAAAATTTGACTGACAAAATTTGAAATATAGATTTTAAATCAAATTCAAAAATAAAAAATAAGTACAAACAAATTTTCTGGAAAGTTTTACATTAAAATGTTTTATAGAAAACAAATGGTGCAACGTTTAACATCTACGTTATAAATCCCCAAAATAACTCTAATTTTCGAGATACTGATCATTGGTGGTGAATGGCTAATTTTGGTCTTACTTTATGTTTTTGATGGTGCCGAAAACGAAAATCAAGTTTATTTTGAATTTTAGGTGGGAGAAAATTGTCAAAATCGCTATTTTGCCCTAAAAATAAAAAAGTTAAACCACGTTTTTCTTAAAATTTAAAGTTGCACCACACATCTAGACCTAAAACTCCCCATAAAACCTCTTTGAACTCTATGGTTTAACATAAATGTAATCAAATAGATCAATTTTAAATTTTGTCACTTAATTCTTGCGATTTAACTTTGCAACTCACGAATCTGCACCTTTAATTTTTTAAAATTCATAACTTTTACAAAAAAAAAAGACTGAAAGACTACAGTTACTTTCATAGTCTTCACAAAGGTAAGAAATATATGCCGTAGAAATTTTAGAAAAAAAATATTAAAATGGAAAAGAGTTGTAGCGAGTTAAACGTAAAAATTCGTGACTTCACTTTTTTTCATTTTTAGGCTAAAATTGCTATTTTGACAATGTTCCGTCACATAAAATTCAAAATAAACCTCTTTTTCATTGTCAGCACCATCGAAAACATAAAATAAGACCAAAACTAGCTATTCACCTCCCATGGTCAGTATGTCTAAAAATAAGCGCTATTTTGGGAACGTATAACGTCTATATTAAAAGTGGCGCAATTTTTGTTCTATTAAATATTTGTAACTAAAACTTTCCAGAAAACTTCCTTGTACTCTATGTTTTAACATAAACGTAATTAATAAGATAAATTTTAAATTTTGCCTCTTAACTTTTGCGATTAAACTTTGTAATTCAAGAAACTGTACCTTGTACTTTAAAAAATTCATAACTTTTACTAGAATAAGACTAAAATCTTAAAGCAGATACCGTTGTCTTCAAAAAAGTGAGCAACATATAGTGTACAAGCCTTAGATAAAAATATTAAAATCGACCAGAGTTGTAGCGAGTTAAACGCGAAAAAACGTGATTTTACTTTTTTTTTATTTCTATGGTAAAATTGTGATTTTGACAATATTCACCCACGTAAAATTTAAAATAAATTTCATTTTCGTTCTCAGCACCATCAAAAACATAATCTAAGATCAAAATTAGCCATTCACCACACATGGTCAGTATCTCGAAAAATAACCGTTATATCGGTGATTTCTAATGTCGATAATAAAAGTTGCACTATTTCTTTTTTCTATAAAACATTTTGATCTAAAACTTTCCAGAAATTCTTTCCAGATATCCTTTCTTTGTACTCTCTACTTTAACATAATGGTGATGAAGAAGCTAAATTTTAAACTTCGTCACACAACTTTTGCGATTAAACTTTGCAATGCACAAATCCGCACCTTTCCCTTTGAAAAATTCATAACCTTTATCAGAATAAGAATTAAAGCTTAAAACAAGACCGTTGTCTTCAGAAATGTTAGAGCTATATACTGTAAAAATTTCAGAAAAAAATATTAAAATTTAACAGTGTTGTATCGAGGTAAACGCAAAAAAACGTGATTTATTTATTTTTTATTTTTAGGTTAAAATTGCGATTTTGACAACGTTCCCCCAAATAAAATTCAAAATAAACCTCATTTTCATTTTCAGCACCCTCGAAAATATAAAGTATGAATAAAATTAGCCCTTCGGCCCTCCGGTCATTTTAGGGGTATCTCCTGCTCGCCTATTACTGTTGCTAACGAAGATGTATCGTTATCAATCAGCCCTGATTTGTCTATTGTTGAACATCGTGCTCCAGATATTTCCATCTATTTCTATTCTCCGCCTCTACTATCCAATTGGTCACAATTCTTTTGAGGTCGACATTCCATCGTATTGAGGTTCTTTCCCGACTTCTCTCGTCTGCTCGTGGTCTTCACTCAAGCAATTTTTTTGTCCACTTGTAATACCTTCGGTAATGTCTTTCACCCAGGTTCGTTTACCAACTTCGTTTCTTAGTCTATTTCTCAAGATTATTCCAAGCATTGATCTCTCCATTTTATGTTCTGTCCTTCTCAATTTTTCCGCTGATGTTTTTGTGATAGTTAAGATTTCTATACGAAGATGTATATTATTCCACTAATTTTAGATTAATTTCTGTTGGTAGTAAGCCAACAAAAAGGATTATTCAAGATTGTTATTTATATGAAAAGTATAGGTAGGTATACACTAACTTATTTTTCATCAAATGTTCCAGTATAAGAAGAGTATAGAAGAGTATTACATGGATGGCTGAAAACGTTTTTGAATGATAATTTTTAAATATAAATACTTTGTTTCAGGGCATCTTGATGTATGCGAAGCATTACTAGAAGCAGGAGCGAGAGTAGACGAGACTGATAATGAAGGAAAGGCCCCATTGGCTTTGGCTGCACAAGGAGGCCATACGGTTTTAGTCAATTTATTTATAGATAAATATAACGCACCAGTAGATCAAAGGCCTCACGACGGAAAAACTGCTTTAAGGTAAGGGTCCTGAAATCATTTGTCGTTTTGCTGTCTTACTGTTTGCTTGGTTGCTTAGGTTTCTAAACTTTGATTTTTTAAGTTCCCATTACAAAAAAACTACATTCTTTCTAAAGTCATTCTAACTTGCAGATGCGCCGCATATTTTCCGTGTCAAGTTTTTAATTTCACAATAGAAATATTAGTCCGATCAAAGAACAATCTGACCCCAAAAAAAATAAAAAAAGGATGAAAATTTGGGAATAGGTAGTTGAAATTGTCTATTATTATATAAGAAAAAGTTTACAATTCTACATCCCCTCCATTTTACAAAAAAGGAGGGGAAATTTTGTAAAATGGAGGGGAATACCCCCTCTCAACGGTAAAAAATATACATTCAAAATAAGTCCGGAATTGGATAAAATGACTAATTCTAAGCAACTTTTGTTCTATAGAGTTTTTTCCCTAACTCAATACTTTTCGAGTTATTTTCATGTGCATATGTTCATTTTTAACAGAAAAAAACAGGTTTTTGGACGGTTTTTCGGAGATAACTCAAAAAGTAAGTATTTGAGCAAAAAAAAAATATTCTTATCAAAAATATACCTTATAAAAAACTGAAAAAAATGTATGCTTGAGGTCTGTAGACCCAGTCACACACAGAAGCAGAGTTGTAGCTAATGAAAAGTAGGTTCTTCTTCATCAAATTCCAAATCGAATATTTCAATGTGAAATAACCCAAAGACGGAGCACTTTTCGGGGAAAATTCATTTCAACCTTTTTAAAGTGTTTAAAAAAGGTTTATTTTTGTTTTTTAAAAAAACTTGTAACATTAAAAGTAAGTGAGTTACGCTCAAAATATTTTTGGTCCCTTTTATTTTTTGGTAAAAAAATCGCGAAAATCACCCCCTAATTAGCATCACAAATAAATTTTATCGTTACCACTTCACAAGTTACTTTGTTTATGTATTATTTATATGATCTGTAAGTTTCATCGGTTCAAAGTACTTAATTTTGAAAAAGCTGTAGTTAAAATGGCTTGAACGAGTAACTAATCATGAGTTTAGGCAAATTTTGAACAGCCATAGCATAACCACTTTTTGTCTAAAAAGAAAACAAAAAAGCAAAAATATTCAGAAAAGCAAAACGTAGGTACTTTTTATTACTCTTTAAGATTTTTGGTATTACTAACAATTTTTAAGTTAATTCCATAAACAATTCCTTTTTTTTTCAAAATTAAAAAAAAATGTTTTATTTTAAACCCAATTTTTTTCAAAAATGAGCACTTTGAACCAATGAAACTTATAGATAATATAAACGATATAAAAGTAAAATATTTTGTGAAGCGGTAACAATTAATTTTATTTGGGAAGCTAATTAGGGGGTGATTTTCGCGATTTTTGTACCAAAAAATAAAAGGGATCAACAATATTTCGAGCGTAACTCACTTATTTTTAATGTAAGAAGTTTTTTTTAAACAAAAATAAACTTTTTTTTAAACACTTTAAAAAGTTGTAATGAATTTTCCCGAAAAGTGCTCTGTTTTTTGGTTATTTCACATTGAAATATTCGATTTGGAATTTGACGAAGAAGAACCTACTTTTCATTAGCTACAACTCTGCTTCTACTGGGTCTGCAGATGTCAAGCGTACACCATTTTTTAAATTTTTAATCCGGTCAACTTAGACATCAAAATGCTTGGCAAATAACAAAAATTGCCGGAGAGCCAAATTTTGGTGGAGAGCGAGGGTATACCATAACAAATAAAGTTTAAAAAGTCCCTATCGATCCCATGTGTGCGTCAAAAGTTATTCGGGGTCAAAGGTCAAAATTTGAGATTTTTTGGATTTTTTTCGAAAACGGTAAGTTTTATCAAAAAAAACCTCAAACCAAAGTTGTAAATCTTAACATTCTCTACAAAAATTGTCCTTACAATTTTTTTCCTAAGAGTTACCATTTCTGAGATATCGCGATTTTAAAAGTTACTTTATACATTATATGCACATTTAAGCCACGCAAGTATAAATGCCTATTTGTGTCTCTTTTATATAGTATATTATACTATTCTGAAAATATTTCTTCAAAAGGTAATCAGTCCCAAACTGAATTTCCTCTATCCACGTGGCCTTGAAAAACATTTGGCTATGCCATTGTTTAAAAAAGAACAGATTGTCTATTATAGGCAATGGCTACAGTATTGTCCGTAGGTCTGGTTCATAATATTATCTGTTTCTTTTAGTGCTAAAGGTTCAGTTCAAGTGAATATAAGTACTTATTACAAGCGTCTACCATTTAGTACCGTTACCGTTATTTGTACAATTTTATAGTTTTAAAAATGTCTCAGTTTTGCTTTATTTGCAATAAACTTTTACATATTGAATATTGAAGTGAAACAAGCTAAAAATGACGCAGATGTCCTTATAATTGAGACAGCAATTGAAAAATTTAAGGCAACAAACACAACAATAATTGTAGTTGGTGAAGATGTTGATTTGTTGGTACTGATTACTGCAAGGACTCCAGTAGATAAAGTTATTTATTTTCTGAAACTTGGAAGGGCTCAACAGCGAACAGAGATATATTCTTCGAATAGTTTATCGGCTTATCCCAAATACCAAAAGTACATTTTACTTTTACATGCGATAACCGGCTGCGACACTACGTCCGCAATGTACAGAAGGGGCAAAACGTCAGTACTTAAATTATTCGAAAAAAAAAAAAAAGATTTGACTGACTAAAGTTTTTACAGAACTTGATTTTACACCGCAAACAATAATTACGGAAGGAATTCGCTTTCTTCTTGCGGTTTATGGAGCTCCAAAAAAAAAATTATTTGTCTTGATAAATACCGATACTTAACTTTTGTAAAAACTAAGCGAAACAAGAAACAAGTACAACTATCATGTCTTCCTCCAACATCAGCATCTGCTTTTCAACATTTGTATCAAGTATATTATCAAGTTCAAACATGGCTAGGCAATGAACTGAATCCAGAAGACTGGGGTTGGAAATTAATAGATAATACTCTCGAACCGATTAAAACCTTACTCCCACCTGCTCCAGAAAAACTCCTTAACACTATTTTTTGCAATTGCAAAAAAGGTTGTAGTGCCAAATGTGGATGTAAAAAAGTCGGGTTGCTGTGTTCTCTAGTGTGTACCAACTGCCAAGGTCAGTCTTGCTCAAATGTCCAGTTTAGTACAACAGAGGAAGACTCCTGTGATTTTAATGAAGAGACCAATGACTCAGTCACATTTGAACAATTTTTGAACATCCAGCAAGAGGAACAGGAAGAAGATGAAATCGAAGAAGACTTGACTGTTGAAGTAGACTTTCAAGAATATGAATCTGATTAAAATATCTAAAGAAATCAAAACAATAGTTAACCTAATAATCAATAGCAATATCAATAATCAATATCAATAATAAGGTAATATCTAGAACTTGACCGGTATTGTTTCCTTAAATTATCCTAAAATTGTCAAAACAGTTAGTGGAGTAAGGCCTACAGGGGAAACCACGGTAAAAAAACGCGCCGAGTACACTACCTCACAGGTGGTGTGGAAACGTGTGCATATCATGTATAATGTGACTCTTTGAATCGCGATATCTCAGGAATGGCAACTCTTAGGAAAAAAATAGTAAAGACTATTTTTGTAGAGAATTTTAAAATCTACAACTTTGGTTTAAGGTTTTTTTTGATAAAACTTACCGTTTTCGAAAAAAATCCAAAAAATCTCAAATTTTGACCTTTGACCCCGAATAACTTTTGACGCACACATGGGATCGATGGGGACTTTTTAAACTTTATTTGTTATGGTATACCCTAGCTCTCCACGAAAATTTGGCTCTCCGGCAATTTTTGTTATTTGAAATGTCTATATAGACCGGGTTAATATATTTACAGTAGACTCGCGATTATCCGAGGTAACTGGGACCGTGACTACCTCGGATACGGAAAAACTCGGTTAACACTGAGATTGGTTATATTGATAGAAAAACAAGTAAACAATCATAACTGTGGATATTTTAATGACAAAATGAATACAGTACTGTCTACAAAAGATATAAACATTTACCTTATCAATATTACTGTTTAAAAAAGTCTTTGATTTTGCATAAGCTTTATTCCTCTTTTTGATTTTGAGGCGGCGATGTTACCTCAAGGTTGAAAATTGTAACTCACCTGTTATGACTTTTGCCTCGGTTAACCGAGGGGCTCGGATAACCGAGACTCGGATAATCGCGAGTCTACTGTACTAAGAATATTTTTTTCGCTAAAATACTTACTTTTTGAGTTATCTGCGAAAAACCGCCCAAAACATGTTTTTTTTATTAAAAATGAACATATTCACTCGCAAATAACTCGAAAAGCATTGACTTAGTGAAAAAGCTCTATAGAACAAAAGTTGCTTAGAATTTGTCATTTTATCCAATTCCGGGCCTAGTTTGAACGTATATTTTTTCACTCCCGAGAAAATATTTTTCACTCCGTATGTCCCAATTTTGTAGAATTGTAAACTTTTTCTTATATAATAATAGGCAATCTTAAGTACCTATTCACAAATTTTCATCCTTCCTTTATTTTTTTGGAGGATTTCGTAAAATTTTGTGTTCCCTGATCGGGCTTTGGTAGGTTATATTTAAATATACACACATCGAAAAAGTCTGGGGATATTTTTATAACCTAATAAAATTCATAAAATTAAATTCAAGTGATCGTTTAATTTCAATTGAATTTGTACAGTTGCTCATCTTGCAGATTTTTTTATGTAAAACATAACGGAAAAGTTATAACGAAAATTTCACAAAAGATTTTTATAGGAGAAGAAAAAACTACCGGTTTTATAATGCAGTAAATATTCTGCTAGTTTCGATTTTGTTCATGCTATAAAGTTCTTATTTACTTAGTGCATCGAAAATATTGTTCTTGATAATAGAATTTGTCATTTGAATATAGATGAGATAAATAAGGTTTTTGTGACAGTGGAAGTCCAGCTGAAGGTCATCTAGGACGTGAGCGCGCTACAGCTGCAGCTCAAGACCGATTTTTAGTGTTAACGGCTAGAAGATAACCAACAATTACAGCACCTGCATTGGTTAGCGACTTGCAGCGGGCGCACTAGGTAACCATAGGCCGTGATACTGTAAGAAATCGTCTCCATGAAGTCAATCTCCACAATCGAATGCCATTGAAATGTCCTCCTATCTACAAATGCCATCGCGCTGCAAGATTAGAGTGGTGTCAAGAATATCAAAACTGGGATGCAAATGATTGGGCCACAGTGTTATTCTCTAGTGTTATTATCGTGTGGAGACGATCTGGAAATGTAGAACGCTTAAAATATATTCAGGTCGTTTACACATACAGAGGTGATACAGTAATAGGGATGTTCACAAAAAATTAAAAAGTCATTTGAAACATGTAAAACGATTAAGAAACACCCTAGGAATAATTGTCTAAAATTTCAAAAGAATCAAAAAAGCCTGTCTATAAAAACTCTTGATTAGAAATCTAGCATTATTTTAAATTTTAAGAACGCTTCTCTATTGGCTTGACGTCACTAGTCGTATACCCCAGCGCGCGCCATTCCTCCCAGTGTTATTGTTTACGTGTTTGACGTTAGTTCAGGTCATTCTATTTTGTTCTCTTGTTGTTTTATCAGGATTAAAGTGGAGTTTAACAGGAATTTGTTTAGTTAACGAAATTATTAATGATTTTAATATAATATAAAGTCATAGCCATATCCACATGCAGTTATTTTAATGTTTATTTTTACTGTATGTATTATTAGAATCCCGGTTATAGGAATATCCCAGTTTAAAGAATATAAATTTGAGGTCCCGAAACGTTTCCATTTACTCCTTAAGGGAGTAGGGGCAAAATCTAGGTCCAATGCTATTTAAATTCATTCATTTTTTCGAATCCAGAGAATACTAATAAATATTTTTGAAAAATGTAAATGTAGAGTGAAAGATTACATTATTACCAAAAGCCAAAAGTCTCTGGAAAACTTCTATAATGTTTATTTTAATAAGTTACGGGATGAAAAAAATACAGAAAATTTAGTGTGATATTTATGGTAGGGGAGCAAAGTATGCTAAATGTGCAGTCGCTCGAGCGCTGTGGGGACCTATTGGGTTGTGATTATTAGGTAATAAAACCAAAACAAGTTGAGTAAAATTTTCCATTTTAGTGGGCCCTTGCCATTTTTTAATTTAATTTTCCATCTATCCATAACCCTAAAAAGTGTTTCGAATAAAAGTTGCTTATTTTTACATAAAGAATTCAAATATGCAATAAAAAATTGGGGCTAATATTTAAGATTTTAAAGTAACCCCCCACCTCACCTCCATGGGGGTCGTGTTTGGTACCATTCGATAGAGTTTTCAAAAATATTGAATAAGTGTATTTTGCAGTTTTTCGATCTGATGTTTATTTTGCGAAATATTGCGGGATTTGTATTTAAAATTTTAAATTTACCCCCACCTCTCTCTGTGAGGGGTCATGTTTGGTATCATTCGATAGATTTTTGAAAAATATTGAACACATAGTTTTTAGTTTTTTGATCTGACGTTCATTTCGCGAAATATTCGCTTTTTTGTGAAACTTTTTAACTCGCCCATTTCCTTACGCCCGCTCAACTCGTCAGATTTTTGAAATATACACTCTTTTGCATGTACTTAACTTACCTTATCTTAATCTGACAATTTCGAGCATTTTTTAAGGTTATATTTGTTTTTCGGGCCCCCCTTAACGAACTCCCCTGTGTTAAGAGCCAATATATGGTAGAGGTACATCTACAGGGTGCGAGGTTTCTCCCCATATGATAATCTGACGCGCTCGAGTAACTGCAAAAATCCCCGCTTGGGCTACCCTACTATTAATTTCAAATATTTCATTCAAAATAAACTTTTTGTTTTTTTGAACGGACTTTCGGCCCTCGGTAATAATGTAGTCTTTCATTCTGCGTTTAAATTTTTTAAAAATATTTTATAGTTTTCTCAGGATTCGAAAAAAATTAATCAAATAGTATTTGACCAAGATTTTGCGCCTACCCTCTTAATAAATTTATCCGCTTAGGTATAAGAATACGTTGTAATAAAATAGTTAACGCTTAATATATTTTTCAGTGAATCCAAAAACTTTTTATGTACAATTTACTACAAAGTTAATTGCTGTCTAGTTTATAGGGTCTGTCAAGTAATAAATAATATTTCATTACTATATTATGTTATGGGCACCGGTCTTTTTAGGGTCCCGACAAATTCAGAGATTATAAACTAATAGGTAGGTACTTTTTCATTTTTGTAAAAAGTTTTATTGCTATGCTAACCCATTTCTTTGAAATGATAACACATATTTAGAGAAGTTCAAAATACGACTGTATTAGAATTTTTAGAATTTAGTTTATAACCAAGCTAACTTAAATCTAAAACATATCATAGAATTGTGTAAAAATGAGTAATTTAAAAACTTTTTATTTAGAAAAAGATCCATAACTTACAATAAAGTGATCTTCACAACAGAAAAACTTGGTTTTTATTGACACTTCCTTGATGTCCCTTCTAGTTGCAACAAACCATTTCTTTTTCTGATTTAAATTGGTTGGAACGGTAATAAAAATCTTGTCAGAATAATTGTTTTTCGATGTATTTACACACCCAGGAACAAAACACCATTTATTTGGCTTCATTTTTTACTAATTAAATACGTAAAGAACTGCACACATTCAAATACACTTCGTAAATAAGTATACAGAACTAGCCCTCGATCACAGCCGATACGACTATTGACGTCACAGGCCGTAGCCTCGCTGCAGGGAGCTGTTTTCTAGCCTCCAAGAAAATCAACATTATGATCTCATTTATCTTAAAAAATATACATTTTTAAACAGTTTTATGATTGCTATATTTTTACCTTATCTATTGAATTTAACTATATTTAAAATTTAGTGAACATCCCTATTGGAATAATAGTCGATGGTAGAACAGATCTCGTTTTTCCAAACCGCTTCCTTACAGCTCAGCAGTACCTCTAAACCATTCTACAACCTATCGTTCGTTCGTTTGCTGATGCGGTTGGTCAATACTTACTTCCACCTCATGCTTGATAATGTTCGTCCACATGCCGCACGTCCAGTGACAACGAAGGTATTGATGTGTTGCCTTGGGCAGCACAATCCCTCGAGCTGAATCCCATCGAGCATGCATGGTACATGCTTTAACGAAGAATCGCTCCACATACGGGTAATATATACAAGTCGTTTCGTTTCCGATAAGGTCTGATAGAAGAACGGGCAAACGTACACCAACAGGATATTAGATTATAGAAGAAATTACATCTCTTTTTAAAAATATCCCTAGACTTTTCCGATGTGTATATATTCAGGTAGCGAAAGAAGTTCTTGATGCAAAGAAAAATATACATGCTTGAAATACTGTTCCATTATCAAATTTTGCCAAATTTTATATATTCTAGTTTTAACTTCATATATTGCATCATTCGATAAAATCTGAGTTCTTAGAATAACAAGGATCTCACTCCTTGTTATTCTATTTTTTACCAATCAGTCCACTGTCTCATTACCTATTATACCGACATGTCCTTTTGTCAATATAAATACCACTTCCACTTTTGACAAATAATTTTTTATATTACATAAAATTGTAGGTTAGTATGAACTGAAATCTGTGTTTTCAATTGCATATATTGCAGATTTAGATTTGATCTGTTATTACAGCTTTTTTAATATTTTTCTCTTGAATCCATTTTATTTTTGGATGACAATTTTTCGATGGCAATAAGTTCAGCTAAAAAGATGCGACTAATACTAGATAATTTGTAATTACTATATTACTATATATTGGTGGGTATTTTGCACATATATTATAAGCCTCATATATAGGGCAATTTGTCTAGACCTCGAAGTTTCAATATATATTTTGTCTGTTTTTAGGTTAGCGGCTTTGGAAGGTCATTACGATATAGTGCAAATATTGGTATCCAATGCAGCAGATATTGATTCAAAAGATGCCGATGGTAGAAGTACTTTATATGTATTAGCCTTGGATAATAGACTTGCGATGTCCAAGTATTTTTTGCAACAAGGAGCAGATGTAGAAACTAGAGATTTGGAGGTTTGTATACCAAAATTAAAATATATTTTCTAATATATGTGCCAGTTGGTACGTTTAGTTGATAAATTTTTTTTTAAATATCAACGCAATACTGAACGGAGTACCGAAGACTGAATAAGTCAAAAACTTCTGCGTTTAGAGGACTCTTCTTCCAACAATCAAGGTTTTTTTTTGCACAAACACCCAATAAAATGTGTATGAACATTAACAACCTGATCAAAATTAATCAATGAGCCATTTTTGTCTAGCTTAATTCTTACTAAAAAACTTACTATCACTGAACTCTACTCTACTTTTCATTTAATCAATTCAGGGGTGTTTTTTCTCTTGAGTTGCATAACCAAAGGGTCTAGCCCAGCGGTTCCCAACCTTTTTTAGGTTAAGGCACACTAACTTAAAACTGGTTACGCCACGGTACACTTGGGTAAATAATCTCTATAATGATAGTGCGTATAATCAAATTTCGCAGCACACCTACAGGGACCTCAGGGCACACCAGTGTGCCGCGGCTCACTGGTTGGGAACCTCTGGTCTAACCGGTTAAGATAGTGAAAAGTACCCCCAGCGATATTCCAAAATAAAAATAACTAACATGCTATTCTACATAAAAAAGTATTAAACCAAAACAATTTTTAGACCCCTAGCGAGCCCCACCCATAACACCCAAAATAATTAAAACGTGTTTTTTCGTTTTTTGGCGATATCTTCGGGTCCGATCTTCGTAGAAACTTCATTTTTATTTCATTTTGTAGGACTTTTTACTTTACTTTACTTTACTTAATCAGTAGACCCATTAGTACCTTTCGGTGTAGGGCCATTTATAATACAATTCATTAAATTACAATTCAATAAATTACAATATTTTACAATCTTCTGGATTGACCTAGCTCTTAACGAACTTTCTCCATTCCTTCCTATTGGATGCCATCTGTGTTGCTTCCTGCCAAGTCTTACCCTTACTCTGCAGTATCTGCGAAATGTCACTGTTCCATTCTTTGATGGGCCTTCCTCTTCTATTCTTACCTATTGGTTTGGCTTCCCACACTCTTTTCACTTGTCTATCATTGTCCATCCGGGTTAGATGTCCGAACCATGCCAATTTTTTCTTCTTGATTGAGTCGAGTATCGGCTTGATTTTGAGTCTTTCTCTTATTTCTTCATTTCTGATTCTATCTGTTCTTTTTACTCCTATCGTTCTTCTGAGGTATTTCATCTCTGCTGCCTGTATTCTGCTCTGGTGTCTTTTGTTTAATATCCAATTTTCTGCTCCATATGTCACCGTAGGTCTATATATTGTTTTGTATATTGTCATCTTGGTCTTTGTTGATATTTCTTTGTTATTAAGGAATCCTCTATTTAGTGCTTGGAATAGTTTTCCTGTGTTTTCCATTCTGTTGTTAAGATCGTCCTCTATGTCTCCTTTGTTGTTGATTACTGTTCCTAAGTATTTGTATGAATTTGTCTGTATTAATTGATGTTGGTCTATCATTATTTCTATTTGATCTTCCGTCCCTTGTTTCCTTGATATTTTCATTATCTGAGTCTTCTCTTTGTTTACGTTTAAGTTGTATTTGCTTGCTTCTGCTGTAGGACTTTTTATTGCCTGTAATTTTCAAAATTTTGACGCGAAATTCAAATTCTTTTTGCTTTTGAAATTTTTAAACTTTGTTTAAAATAGTTAGGCCGGTCAAAATTCCGAAAAAAAAATTATTTATTGGGTGTCATCTTATCTCCATGATTATTTTTATCAGATTTTTAATCGTCATGTGTCATCACGGTCAAAATAACGAAAAATCATTTTTCGGTATTTTCTTTAACCGTTTTGACCCCTGATTCAATTTTAAAATCATTCTCTGTCTTATTTTCCTTCAAATACATATCCCAAATAACATCAAAAAAATTTTAGACCCCTAGACCTGAACATAATCTCAAAAAAATCGGAACTTATTATTTGATTTTTTGACGATATTTTCGGTTCTATTCATCGTAGAAATTTATTTTTTCTTTTAATTTAGAATGTTTTTTATTGTCTACCTACAACATGTTACTTTAAAAAAATTGGCGCAAGATTCAAGTTTTTTAACGCTTTTGAATTTTTTATACAGGGTGTTTCTAAATAAATGTGACAAACTTTAAGAGGCAATTCTACATGACGAAATAATGACACTTTGCTTTATAAACGTATGTCGTTTCTGAGATACAGGGGGTTGAAATGTTCCTTACTAACCGACGATTTATTTATTGCTCTAAAAGCGGTTGAGATATGCAGATGAAATGTGGTAGGTTTTAAGAGGTAGTTAATGCGCATATTTTGACATACAATTAAGAATTCTATATTCACCATTGGCGCGCATACGGGTAAGGGTCTGAATGTTTTTAAAGAAAACAATAGTACGCCACTGACATATTTCAAATTAAAAATATTTTTGAATTCCTCGTTCAGTGGTCGCACAGTGGTCCAAAATCCCAAAACGCTAGTAAAAAAAATCGACTAGAGCTATACCTCCTATATCTGAATTTCCAGTTTAGTTCATGTTTAGTTGAAAGTTGACCTTCGTACGGAACAGACGAGCAGTTAAGAATAACGAATATCATATACGCACAATCATGTGCGTGTACCTCGAAAACGAAGTGAGCAAATCTTGGTATCAACCCCCGGATATCAAATTTTGACGGTATTTAATATATTTACATTGCATAAACCAGCCATATTACATCCCCCATTTTGTTTTTTGCAGTTTAGAATTCGGATTCTGGATGCTTAATTTCATGCAAATCAAAAACTGCTTTCATATTTTGGCCATCTTTTCGGGATTTTGGACCACTGTGCGACGATGTTATGCAAAAAATAAAACATCTTAATGCTTATAATGCGTAATGCTACAACTTCTAAAATGCTGCAAATAGCCCAGAGGAAAATAAAAAGGTCAATGCTGAGTATATCGCTTCGTGACCGAGTTAGAAATGAAGACTTAACACGAAGAACAGGAGTTACTGATGTAATTTCCCGAATTGCCACCCTGAAATGGAACTGGGCCGGACACGTCGCCTGAATCAGTGATGGGAGATGGACGAAGAGATTACTTGAGTGTAGGCCGAGATTAGACAAAAGAAGTAGAGGAAGAAAGACCACCTACTCGTTGGACTAACGATCTCAAGAAAATATCAAGAAATTGGATGCAAAGTGCTCAAAGTATAGCACAATCGACAAAAATGAGGGTGGCCTATATCCAGCAGTGGACGCAAAGGGCTGGATGATGATGATGATGATGAATGCTTACAAAGTATTTAATATGAATGTAACTATATGAATGTAATGTAAAAATAAACTGAAACTCGGTCAACACTGTAACAAGAAACTGTAAGTTGCCTAAATTTTGCGCAACACGGTGATATACAATAAAAGTCGGGCTTATATTTGTTTTTAAATTTAATTTTATAAAGAAAATATGTATTATTTCCAACAAACAGCTTATATTATGGTAAAAGATTTTATTTTAGCGGGTTTAAGTGTTTTTTAATTTGTTCCACTGTTCACTAATCGAAACGTATTATAGTTCCATATATTTTGTTTCCTATTATTAACTGTCTTACCTACGTAAGATCAGAGCCGGCCCGAGGGCCGTGCGAGCCGTGCGCCCGCACAGGGCGCCAAGGGTTTGGGGCGAATTTCCTTCCACCCCAAAAAAATTAAAATGCGATAAATTATTAAATTATGTCAATTTTTTAAGCCAATTATTCATTCATTTATAATGAATTAGTAATATTTCAGAAAGCCTTAGTAAGATTTAATTTTTTATAGACAAATAATTTCTATGTTCAGAATCATCCAGGAGGTCTACAATTTCTTCGCAGGATTACCACATCGTTGGGATGTTCTGAAACAACACGTAACAAACTTGACCCTGAAACCTTTGAGTGAGACTAGGTGGGAGGGTTGAATTAATGTGGTTGTGCCACTGATATATCAGCTTGGGGAAGTCTATGACGCGCTTTTTGAATGTAGTCAAGACCAAAAAAGGCTAGACGGATATGCAAGAAATACAGCTACAAGTTTGGCCAAAAAGTTGAAAGATTTCCGATTCATCTGCTGCTTAGCAACGTGGCATATGATTTTGTTTAAGTTAAACCTCATACGCAAGAAACTTCAAGAGGTTAACATGGACATAGCAAACTCTCTTGCTTTGATTTCTTCAACGAAGCAATTTTTTCAAGAAACAAGGAGTTGTGCAATATTCAACAGAATATTAGTCGATTGCAGGGAAGTGGCCGAAACGATTGAAGTTGACCCAGCATTCCCTAAAGAAAGTGAACTGCGGCCGAGAAAAAAGAAGAAAATGATTTCTTATGAATCAAGTGATGAAACAGTTCTTGATCCTGAGATCGTGTTCAAAACTAAATTCTTCTACGCGGTCTGGGATCAGTGTATTTCTTCTCTAGGAGACATATTTGAGCAGCTTCAAAACTATCACCAACTGTTTGGGTTTCTACATTCAAAGACCACAAGTGATGACAAAACCTTATTAACATGCTGCAAGGACCTACACATTGCTCTCACTAATGGCCACCACAGTGACAATGATAGTCTTCAACTATATTCTGAATTGAAACTTGTCAAAAACATGATTCAGAATGTCGAAAAAGAAGACAAAGGCAAAATCAAAGGCCCAGTTGACATGTTGAGCTACTTAGCAGACAACGGATTTGTGGAGAACTTTCCTAACCTGTGTGTAGCACTGCGAAACCTTCTTACTTTCCCAGTGTCTGTCGCGAGTGGAGAAATAAGGAGTTTCTCCAAGTTGAAAATAGTAAAAAATTATCTGAGGTCTTCCATGTCGCAAGACAGATTGGTGTGACTAGCTTTGATTTCAATTGAGTTTGCAGTGCTCGATGCAATATTGATGTTAATGCAATTGTAAATGAGTTTTCCCAAAGAAAATCTAGAAAAGTTAACTTTGTTCAACTTAGCCTATAATATAAAAACACAATGTCATGTCTCATTGCCTTACAAGGCCTACCATTTTATGTCCAAAGCTCAACATTGTTATTTTCAAGTTTAATTCATTTTAAAGCTATTTAAAAAGCTCTTATTAATTTAAAACTATTTTTTCATTGATAAATAACCATAGTCATTAAATTTGTATAACCATTTTCGAAACTATATTCAGGACTTGTAAATAAAATCTAATTGTGTATAACTTGTCAACTTAAGTTCAAATAAAACATGATACTTACAACCTTACTTTTACAACCATGATTTTACGATAAAGTTGAACTTTTGAATTGCCCCCTCGGGAGGGGGGGGCGCCAAAATAGTAATTCGCACAGGTGAAATATTACCCACGGGCCGGCTCTGCGTAAGATTGTTGGATTTTGTATTTATTAGTAGAAAAAAAACTATTCAGAACTATAAAAACTACAGCAGAATCAAAATTTTCGACTGTATTTACATGTATATATTAATATACTTTTTCTTGTAGGGTCGTACTCCATTACATGTGTCTTCGTGGCAAGGGCACACGGAAATGGTGTCTCTGTTGCTTACTTACGGTAAAGCACAAGTAGATGCTTGCGATTTAGAAAATAGAACAGCTCTACATTCGGCGAGTTGGCAGGGACATAGCGATATTGTAAAAATGCTTCTAGAACACGGAGCGATGCCCGACCATACTTGTAACCAAGGAGCTACAGCCTTAGGTGAGTAGCATTATTCATATTTTGCTCTTGAAGCACTGTAAAATATTTTAAGAATCTTGAAATACAATTTTCATTACAGAAATATATCTTTGATAGTTTTAGCTGTTTAGTTTTTAGTATTTGGCCAGGCTTCTGCAATTCTTCTCTATTCTAATGAATATACTTGTTGAATATACTTGTATGACAGCGTTGGTGGTATAATCCAGAATTACGTTACGTCGCTGATAAAAAAAGAGTGCGGCACTTGCAGAGTGCCGACAGAAGTGCCGACTTATATGAGGCGCTCAGAGCAACAGTGGCCTAACCCCAGAAACGAAGTTTTGAGGTGAATGCAATCTTTCCATTTGTATTTCCATTATGCTTATGGGATGGCGCTAAAAATTATGTAGCTCCATTTAGCCAAATATATAGGTAGATTGTGTAGACCCTTGTTAATCCGAAGATTTAATGTTGCTGCTTTTATTGATATATTAATCTAAAAATACCCAATTTGTGGCTTGGGCCACTGTTGCTTTGAGCGCATCATATATTCGATTATAATCGATTCAATTCGATTTATTTTATTTAGGTTTATTTAATTTCATTTATGTTTATTTGATTTCATTTAATTTTATTTAGTTTTATTTAATTTTGTTTATCGTTATTTCAATTTATTTAATTTTAATTTAATATAATTTTCTTTAATCAACGCCTATAGGGTTGAAACGACCCCGAGCCTAGTCAATAATAGAAAATTCTGAATCTATATGTAATTTTACCATAATTTATAAAAGTGTGTCGCACTATAGTTTTCGCAAAAACTGGACAAATAAACCCCTACAGGGTTAAAACCACCCGAAGCCAGTCCAAAATTGAAAATTCGGATTGCGCTCTATAATTTGATCTAATTTTTTTTTCAAAAACCATTCATTTTAAACCCGTTCAACTTTTTGAACATTGAAATAATACTATAATAAAAGGTATTGTAGAAGGAAAACGATGCATTTAAATTCTGGTGGATGAGAGGTTAAATATACTTCTCATTTTTTCTTAAAATACATTAGTCATCAATTTTTTGCAGCATATCTCGCTTAGTTTGAATGTAATCGACATTTAATACTGCCCATTTTAAAGGTCTTTTCAACCACTACAAAAGGTATTGGTAGCATTATACACCTAAAATCGACCGTTCTCTGTTATTTCAAGTTGAATACACCGATTTGAGCATCCACCAAAAAGAAACTCTTTTCTCTACGATATCTCTTTTTGTATTGTAACTAGAAGATTTATAAAGGAACGACTCTCCTTGTTTTTTATCAGATACAAAAATGTTTATATATACTTTTTCAGTAGTATTCGCAAAAAACCGTCCGAGAAGGTGTCATTTTTCAATGAAAATGGTTAATTTTCAAGCACGAATAACTCCAAAAGTTCTCTAGCATAGGTTCTCTAGCCACTTCCGTGGTTATTTTGACCAAAAAATTGTCCACCCCCTTGAAGGGGTGGGAACTGCCCCCAAGATCAAAGCGTCAAAGTATATAGGGTAGACTTGGAATTAGGAGATAAATAGAGGCTATTCCCAAAATTTCATTAAAATCCATGCGGTAGGATAAAATTCGGAGG
The DNA here is from genome assembly GCF_917563875.1 of Diabrotica virgifera virgifera. Lineage (NCBI taxonomy): Eukaryota > Metazoa > Arthropoda > Insecta > Coleoptera > Chrysomelidae > Diabrotica > Diabrotica virgifera. The sequence continues at coordinate 230,593,969 of NC_065445.1, read as the reverse complement.
TAATGTCCTGTTCTTGCTCTCATTGACTGGCGTATAAGTCCGGCCTCTTCGCTACTATCTACTATCTTATTCATCAGAATCTGCAATTATTCAATCGATTTTGCGATTACTAACGTATCATCGGCGTATTTGATGTTATAGGTTCTCCATTGACTTTAATTCCACTTGATGTTTCCTTTAGTGCTTTCTGAACTATCTCTTCTGAATATGGGTTAAAAAGCAGCTGAGAAAATTTGCTTCCCTGCCTTAAATTTGCATAATCTTCCCAGAGGATACATTTGTCGTTACATCTTCTAGTACTTGAGCTGTTATGACTCAGCTACAAAGTGGTGACACCATGTTTTATACATCAAAAGAAGTTGGCTCAGAGAATTTGATGGATTCTTCTTAAAACGGTATAAGTTGTAGTTTCTTGTGAGGTGGCCTATTATACCCTTAGTTGATTAATGATTCTTATAGGAAGTCTGTCAACATAACAGAACAGTAATTTTATTTGTAGCAATGTTATCTATGGACTAAGCCAATACTTTGTAACGTTGTCCCCGTAGTTCGACTATTTCAATCCCACGTAAAAGAATTATTTTCAGAAATGATACAAACGGTATTTTTTGTAGGCATAGCGGCTCAAGAGGGCCACGAACTTTGCGTAGTAGCATTATTAGAACACGGAGCGGATCCAAACCATTCAGACGCTTGTGGACGAAATGCCTTGAGGGTGGCCGCCAAATCCGGCCATAGGGGAGTTGTAAGACTGTTGGAGGAGTACAATGCTAGATCACACAAAGTGGCGCATACTAGTAGTAGCGCCAACTCAATTACCTCAGGTAAGATATGAAGATTTGAGTAGTTTTTTCACTTATTCAGCTATATTTTCTGCTCTTTTTACAATAGACTTGAGTTGAAAAGACAAAAACCGTAAATGGAGATACTGTCCTGAAGAAGCAGAAGGGTTATTACTTAAGCTGCTTCTTTGGTCCTTATTTATATACAACTATATTTCGGTTCAGATACATTATAAAGCGTGATTCATTTAGAGGTACTTTTTTTGGTGAGCATTTGTTGGGAGATCGTGCATGAATTGTATCACCTAAAGCTGCTTTCTTATTCAGTATTATTTCACATTTCATCCTGGAAAGACTTAACTCGGCAACGTCTAGAAATTGAATGGTGGGCTGCAACAATGTTGTAAGCGACAGAATTGAGATTATGCAGGAGATGAAAAAAATATATTGACAAGCTATTTATGAACATACGGATACCAACATTGCGGTACGAAAAACTCAGGGAAGGCAAAATGTTTTTAGCCAGATTGAAAGATGCTCGCATGGGTCTTTGGATATACAATAATATTGCATTAAAACTTCACTTTGACCCAATGTGTCGCTTACAACATTGTTGCAGCCCACCATTCAATTATTTAGCTGTACTACGAAAATAGGCGTTCAATGAGGAATGTGTTTCGTGCGCTTAGAGCAAAAAAATTGTTTTCCGATGAGGCCCATTTTTGACTTAATGAGGACGTGAATAAACAAAATGCCTGTATTTAGGTTGATGAGCAACTGAAAGAGGTTCAAGAGTTGCCATTACATTCAGAAAAAAACACTGTTTGGTGTGGTTTATGGGCCGGTGGCATCGTCGGTCCATGTCTTTAAAACAGAGGCCGGCCAGAATGTTACTGTGAATGGAGACCGTTATTGCACCATGATAACGGACCATTTGGTACCAGAAATTGAAGTTAATAATTTAAATGACATTTGGTTCCAAAAATATGGCGTCAGCAGCCATATATCCCATGAAAGCATGGCTTTACTGCAAAAACGATTCGTTGAGCAATTTATTTCACGCTTCGGACCAGTGAATTGGCCGCCTATATCCTGTGATATCACACCCCTAGCCGTTTTCCTTTGGGGCTACCTAAAGTCCAAAGTCTACATGAATAAACCGGCTACGATTAAGGCATTGAAGGTCAATATTACTCGTCACTGGTCAAATACCAATCAAAAAGCTCGAGCGCTTCATCGAGAATTAGATCTTCAGAATGGACCATCTTAACCGCAGTCATGATCAACATTTGAAAGAAATTATCTTTAAGAAGTAATTGTAAATCTTTTTTATGATAATAAAGATTTTCAAACAAAATTCATTTTTTTTTCATTGTTTTTTCTTTTTTAAAAAAGTACCTCTTCATTTTCTTCGTTTCTCTTCCTATGTTTTATTTTTTTTTTGTTTGAACATATTTTTTTAACTTAGGCATAAATTTGTCGCTAAATACAATAAAGCCGTACAAATAAATGGTTTAATTGCCCTCTCTAATTACAATGATTTTCGATAGATATACATTAAAAATCTTATCTTGGATTGTGGAAATTTGTTTCTAAATATAGTGATTTTTTAGCTTCCACTGCAGAAACCAAACCATCTTGTGCCATTCTTTATCCTTCCGGAAGTACAGGGGATTGGTCTGATCAACAGAGACGGTCGATGGTGTCGCTAGGTAATCACAGTTCCAATTCTAAATCTAGTTCCAATCTAACCGGTTCCAGCCAGTCCAGTAGGCATGGAGATAGGCAAAGGGAGAATGTGCAAAATATTCAGGTACGTTTTTAATTATATTACATTTACGTTGAGACTGTATAGATTGTAAGAAAAGTGGGATCAATAAAAAAAAATTAAGATTTTTTGATGAGACTACACTTAGCATCAAATGAACAAGAAATTCTAGATGTCTTGCGAAGAGTTGAGTTGAAAAGCATTAAAGTTGATCTAAAAAAATAATAAAACAAGACGAAAATAATGGTGATAGGCAGAGTCAACAGTATTCATAGGCCTGGATCTCGCGTACCAAAAAAAGTTGATTAACGGCAAGCTGAAAATTTGTTAATAGCTTGATAGATCTCAAATATGTCAACACGCATGGGATAATGAACATAGAGTTCAGTGGAGAGATTCAAGTATAGTCCTGAAAGAATCAGATAGTAAAAAGAGAAAAATCAAAGAAGCGGCTCTAATTATGCTAAATGAAACCAATTGTGTCGCAAATTCCTCTATAGAATGCAGTAGGACGTAGTTACCTATACTGAAAGAGGAAGTCAATAGCAAGAAAATACCACGATTAGTAAGTCAATAACATATCGAGTTAGTACGAATTTTTTTATTTTAGTATTACTTATTGTATATCTATGTATTATTAATATTATTTATAATTTAAACATATTAAAGTCAGAATTTGGTATTAGTTTTTTGAGAGTAAATTAAATGTAAGACCAAATACTTACGATGTCGGGATAGTATCACGAGGTTTTTTCCTGGTTTTCCCTCGTGATTAACTATGGAATCTCTAACGCGAGAATTTTACTGTCATCGTTGCATTTGGATGTCTTTTTAAAGACAGATCACATGCTATGATTTTTTTGTGACGGATATTCTTGAGTTGGGATTTATTTCATGTAATCGAATGAACTATCTTTTAGTAAAGTCGCCCCAGGAACGCAACTCATAAATATTGGCGATATCATTTTAAAGTCTTCTACTTTAAAACGTATATAAATGAGTCAGATTCAATAAATTATTAGAAGAATTTTTTTACTTAGCAACAACAATTTTGTTTAATTTAGTAGTATTTTGTATTTTGACAACGACACCCGATTTGGGCGTCGAAACGTTAATAAAATTATTTTTTCAATTTAATTGTGGCTTATTTCCCATCTAAATAGTTAATCATAAAAATGCCACAAGGAAATAGCTTCAGAACAACATGAATTTATATGATGTACCTAAATGCGTTTAGCATTTCAGCGGCCAATATTTTTTCGATTTTTAAATGATTTACTTCCTGGGGTAATTATTAATATACAGATAGTCTCTGGTTTGCTATACAGCGGCCAATAATTTTTCGATTTTTAAATGATTTACTTCCTGGGGTAATTATTAATATACAGATAGTCTCTGGTTTGCTACACATTTTTATATTAACAATTTAATTTTAACGATTTTGGTGAAAAACCTTGAAACAAATACATATTATTCTTAAACAAAACTTAAAATGTATAATGTGCATGTAATATGCAGCGTGTGTACTTTAGTTGGCCACGTATGGGAAGCTTTTTTAATATTACTTTTACGAAAAAAAGATACTCCATAAAAAGTTCTGCATACTAATTTAGATGGTCCAAAATCTAAGATGCAACCATCAGATATCAAATTTTATTAATCCTGTAGGAGCTATGTTAATAATATGAATAGACGTGGATCCCGCGTACCAAAAAAAGGTTGATTAATATCAAGCTGAAAATTTGTTAATAGCTTAACGGTGTCTAGTCGGACAAACTTTGATGTACGGGAACACTGGAACAGGGGAAGTTTTAATTGTGGAACAGTTTAATAATTAAGTTTAATAATTGTTAGGAGTATTGGAGAAAATCAGGCTCCTCGTAATGACGAAACGACAGGAGAGAGAGAGAGAGAGAGAGTGAGAGAGAAAGAGAGAGAGAGAGAAAGATATGCTCTAGCAGCCGTTATTTTGTATTGGGACCGTGCAAGTTCGGAAAAGCGAAGCCTGGTTTCTACGCTGTGAAACTTTATTCGCAATTTTAATTATATTGGCCAATCATATGGTCCTGGTTGTTGCATAATTGTCAAGGCTATAGTCCAAAAAAATAATAAGAAGAAAAAATTCAGATTCAGAAAAAGAAAGATTCAGGTTATGTTATTAAAACGTAAACAATTATATGTAGTAAATAAAATTGGTTATTAAAATGCAGTACTGCAAGCAAAATACAATTAATTACATTTACCATTATATAATAATTGCATATCATATCATATCAATATTGTGGAGCAATATATAATTTTTCTTCTTCAATGACAGTAGGTATGAAATATACGTCAATTTGACAATTTTAATTGACAATATGAATTATTTAAGAAAGATGCAATATTTCTCCGCTATTCGCGCACGATCGTTTCACGTATCCCCTCCAAGTACTTGCACACCGCGAATACGCTATGTTTGGGTGTATAATATGTGATACGTAACTGTTTTTTCCTGCCGTTTAGTCTTCAGCTGTGACAATCATTATCAAACATGATGTTGTAACGATCATAACTAACTCATCAGTGAGCGACAAAAGTTACCGACTTTTACCTTTCATAATGTCTGAAGAATCCATTCCAGACGATGGTCTATAAACCCCGTTAACAATGTATTAAAACATAATTATTTGTATTAATTCGTTCCAAATGTTGTTACTGTAGCATTTACTGTTTTATTCTTTGCAGCCCATGTCGTTCACGCAGCAACTTCAGCAGTGTACGAGAGGCGGCAAAACGAGACCTCTAAGTAAGTTGTTGTCGCCTCTCCAAAGCGAACCACAAAGCCCTATATACGCATCACCTCCCTTAAGTCCAGTGAACGATCCCCCTAACGTGTTTGGTAAGTAATTCTAATTGATATTCAATATAGTAGTGAACGTATTCAAAATAATAATTAGTGACTTGAGCGGTACCTAGACATTTAGAGAGGTAAAGCTAAAGTAATAGATGGAGTACATAGTAACGATTTAAAAAGTACCTAAGGCAAATTAGGTAAAAATAAAGAGAAACCTAAGAGAGTGGTTTAGTTGCAGCTCAGTAGATCTTTTCAGAGCAGCCGCCAATAAGGTGCGGATAGCTGTGATGAGAGCCAACCTCCGATAGGAGAAGGAACTACAAGAAGAGAAGAAAGGCAAATTATATATTTTACAAATTACCAAAACACGCATAACTGACTTACACAATTATTGTTAGAGGCGTATATATGATTTAGAAAGTTCTAACTTCGGAGATAAGTAGGAGGAAGTACTCGAGGATAATTTAGCTAGTGTCTAGTGTTGCATCAATGTACAGAATGTACATTAATGTATACATGTATTGTTAAGAGGGGAGGTATGGTCTGAAATCAACAAACCCTCGAAATTTCAGATGACGTGCCTAAGCAGTAACCCTGTTCACCAGGTGCTCCGGGGGTCGGTTCTGTTGTAGTATTCATGTTCCGCGACCCCAAAAACAACGACAACTTCTGGCCCTTAAGAGGGAGGGTATTTTTGTGAATTATTTTTGAAACTTTGGTAGAATTATTTTATTTTTTAATTAAATAAACATATTCAGTACAATTCACAACATATTAAAAAAATTTCAAGGCAAAATATTGAAAAATAAGCCAACGATGGCCAATTTTTACAGACACCTCAAAAAAAAATAGATTTTGCGGTGGATTATAACTGGTCATTGGATTATGTGGAACAAAAAATTCAAAAAGATTTTATTAGCTAACGCTGTCGAGTTTTTTAGTTTTACCGATTTTTGATTTTTTAGTATCACTCATATAGTATGATATAATTGATCCAAATAATGGCATAACCCAGACATCCAAAGTGAAAGTTATCCTCAAACACCAAATTGTTCTATATGGTCCACATAATGTTCAGAAAAAGTCACACCATTTTGAGCGTCGGGGTGGGGGAGAGGGGGAGAAATCGGTAAATTCGTAGTTTATTAGGATTTTCGTCAATATTTCTAAAACTATGCGGTTTAGCATGAACAATCTTCTATACAAAAATGTTCTAGATTAAATTTTCAATAAAAAAGGTCCTATGCATAATCCTTCTAAAATGAACGGTTCCAAAGTTACGGAGGTAGTATAGTATAATTGGTCCAAAAAAGGCCTAACCCAGACATCTAAAGTAAAAGTTTTCCTCCAACACCAAATTGTTTTATATGGTCCACATATTGTTCAGTAAAAAGGTACACCATTTTGAACGTCCGGTTTGGGGGGGGGGGGGGAGATGGGGAAGAAGTCGGTAAATTAGTAGTTTTTTTACGTTTTTCGTCAATATTTCTAAAACTATGCTTTAGCGTAAACAATGGTCTATACAAAAATGTTCTACATAAAATTTAAAACAAAAAAGGCCTTGTACATAATTGTTATAAAATCAACGGTTCCAGAGTTACGGAGGGTGAAAAGTGGAGGTTTTCGATACTTTTTATATTATCTGGGCAATTGATGATGATTTTGGGTGGTGAGGTTGACGTTGCTTCAAGGGCTTATCACTAACATATCATCGGCCACTGAAATAGCAACTTTTATTTACAAAACACAATCCTGTTAAAGAAATTTTTTATAAATTGCCCAAAGAACATAAAAAGTGTCGAAAACCTCCATTTTTTACCCTCCGTAACTCTGGAACCGTTGATTTTATAACAATTATGTATCGGACCTTTTTTGTTTTAAATTTCACGTAGATTTTTTTTGTATAGAACATTGTTTTTGCTAAACCATAGTTTTAGAAGTATTGACGAAAAACTTAAAAAAACTACTAATTTACCGACTTTTCCCCCATCCCCCCCCCCCCAAACCGGACGCTCAAAATGGTGTAACTTTTTAGTGAACAATATGTGGACCATATAGAACAATTTGGTGTTGAAGGAAAACTTTTACTCAGGATGTCTGGGTGAGGCCTTTTTTGGACCAATTATACTATACTACCTCTGTAACTTTTGAACCATTCATTTTAGAAGGATTATACATAGGACCTTTTTTATTTTAAATTGAATGTAGAACATTTTTGTATAGAAGGTTATTCATGCTAAACCGCATAGTTTTAGAAATATTGACGAAAAACGTAAAAAACTACGAATTTACCGATTTCTCCCCCTCTCCTCCCCAAACCCGACGCTCAAAATGGTGTGACTTTTTTCTGAACATTATGTGGACCATATAGAACAATTTGGTGTTGGAGGATAACTTTCACTTTGGATGTCTGGGTTTGGGTCTAGTTAGACCATACTAATAGTCAAAATAATGAAACTTTTTGTAAAAGGGTCAACATATTTATTATGATTAAACAAAAAATAAGCATAAAACAAAAAATATCTCGATCGCATTACATCACGAAATGCCTAAAGAAACTCTGCAAAATTTCAGGTGGGTTGGTCTAGTAGCTTTTGAGTTACAATCTCCATCACCTTTGAAGAAAGCAGTTTTGAGAAAAACGCGAGTTTAAAGTTTTGACAATTTTATTTTCAATTTCTTTTTTGTCTGTCAAATCGCAAAGTGATGCACACCGGAATATGTTTTTGAACGTTGAAGCAGCTGTTGAACGTTTCTCACTACACTCAAGCGCGCTGATGCGAATATGTTGCAAACCCAGTCGAAAGAAGATGTATTTTCATTTAAAATAATAAAAAAATCTAAAATTTCTAAATTTTCAAACCATACACCCATTTTAGGTAACTTATCAGGAAATAGCTTGAAGTCTGGTAATTTAAGAAATATTTTGTTTTTTTATAATAATAGAACATAATTCCTCATTCTGGTGTGTTCCAGATTCCTTTTTAGGCGCTATGAATATCTATCAACCAGTTCTTAGGCACAATAATTTTGCGAAAGCTCCCGACACCCATTTTGCCCGTGATACTCACATGAGAATCATCCTGGGCAACACCAGTGGGTCGCCTTTTAGCAAAGATAAGAAGCCAGAACCTGCTCAGGATACTCAGAATTCCAAATCAAGGTAATCAAATTTTTTTGTACAATTATATTATACAATACAATAAACAATATCTCACACTTGTATCAACTACAACGATTATAAAAAGGAGTAATGTCTGGTGCAAAAAGTCACCCTTACGTTTTAAAACGGCATAAATTCTCTTTGGTATATTGCCTAGTAATGTTTGGCAGTAATCTGGTTAAAAGTTGTGTTACAAAACTGTCTTGACTTTTCTATGATCTTTTAGGCACTAATGTTTAATTTTAGTTGACTTTATTTATTTTTAATAACTTACAACTAAACAAATGAAAAACACTGAATTTATATCTTGTATTTTACAAATTACGATATTTAATTTATTTATTACACCAAATCTACTAATTTATCTAATTACAAATTCAAAAATACCGCGCCCGTTACATATCAAAGTACACCGACGGTTTCAAATTCACCACTAAACTCTAATTCCAAAAATGTCTATTTATATAGTTATGTACAATTAGTCTACTGATTTCCAGATACATCGAAAGGTAAATATTATTTACAGAGCAATAAAAAGGTTAATCGATGGCCTTGTAATTACGCCGATTGTAAACAAGTTTCTCTCGCCCACAGAAAGGGTCTCAGACAGTCCGCCGCCAGAATCTTCCGGAATTGACAGGGCCGGACTGGGACCGTGACATTGCCCCCTCCTTAAGAAATGGTTCCTCCTGGAACCTTGTCGGGACTCGAACTGGATGCTGATACTGGCAAACGGACTCTCTTTTACAACTCCCAGTTGTATAAAAGTGGCAGGAGACGGTCTTCGCTCCGCACCAGTAACTATGCGGATTGCAACAGACTAACACCTGGACCTCGGTGTCTTTAAAAATTTCTTCTACCATATTTCGGATAACTCTCCAGTCTAATTGGCGGCATTCTAACTTTGGCATGGCTAACTTTTGCACGTCGGATTCCAACACGTGCTCTCTCAATTGAAATAATGCATCCCATACATCTTGGTAGGTAGGTTGGTCATGGACAGTGTCTTTTGTTACCAGATAGAATAGTGATCTATCTTGGAGTTTCAATGCTTTGCCAGGAGCTGGCAGTTGGCATTGAAGTTCTGCAACTCGACCAAACTTCCTTCGAAAGGCCGATGCCAACCCTCGTTCGTCTCGGATACTGGCCGGGATTGTATGGGCCAGTGAATAGTCATCAGGAAGTGCGAGTAGATCTCGCTTTTCTTCAGTGGTAACACCATGTCTCGCTCTATCGGTACCTCTATAGGCCCCCATGAACTCCTCAAACGTGAGGTCGGATACTTTTCGCACTTGGTTTACTTCCACTTCTTCATCTACGTCGTGGTCTCTCTCGTACGGTGCCGACCGGTTATGGTGGACTATCATCGGCTTTCCCCTAGGAATCTTGCTTATTCGGTAGATAACGTCATTAATCTTCTTGACAATGAGGTACGGGACTTCCCAGAACTGCTGCAACTTGGGAGAACAAATTGTTCGCTTCTTTGGATTATAAAGCCAGACTTTGTCGTTCTCCTTGAAACATCCCTTCTCGGCTTGGGTATCGTATCGTTTCTTCATTCGGTCGCTAGCGATCTGAAGATGAGAACGGACCAACTCGTGTATATCGTCCATTCTTCTTCGCAATTCATTCACATAATCCTCACCAGCCACATCTTCTCCAGGTCGACATCCAAACTCTAAATCACAGGGTAGACGCATCTTGCGTCCAAATAGGACTTTTGCTGGTGTTTGTCCCTTTGATTCATTAACAGCAGATCTATAGGCCATTGCGAAGAACGGAAGATACTGGTACCAGTCTCGCTGATGATTGGACACCACCTTTGTCAAATACTTGCCGACTGTCTTATTCATACGCTCCACCATTCCATCCGATTGCGGGTGATAGGCCGTGGTTCTTGTCTTCTTCATGCCTAGTTTATCACAGATCCCTGAAATAGATCGCTCTCAAAGCTATTCTTTCAAATGTACTTCCAACATTGTACTGTCTCATAGGAGCCTTTCTTTTCCGGTAGGGTCCAAAAACCGGTAAGGAAACATGTTTTTCCAACATAATTTCCCTCGTTATAACCAAATATGCCTCGTTATAGAGGTGTTATAGTTAATTTCATGGGACAATTAATGTACCTCGTTTTAAGCGAAACCCCGTAATACCCGTGTTCGTTATAGAGAGAGTATAATGTATTAAATCCTAATAGGGCTCCTTAGGAAACTCCACTTCTTCTTAGTTCAGGCGAGACTCGCTAATCTCTGGCACTTGGTATGACCTTTGTACTATACCCTTTTTTTTTTCATTACTCGTTAATAAGCACTGTGGCTTCAACAAAGGCCAATAGTTTCCTTATTGACAGTTTTAGGATCACACTGGTTCATTTCTCAGTTGGCCAGTAAATTCCTGCCTTATGTCACTTAGCACATTTCAATGACATAGGATGTGCATGACAGTACCTTCTTTCATTTTGTATTTTTTGCACCATGGTTCGTTCACCTTACCGAGTTTGAATAGAAGTTTTCTTAAAAATGTCAATGTCCAGTCACCATTTCGGTAGCCGTTCTAATATGTCGTTTATTGAGATTCATCAAATTGTCCGAGAGTTTTTTATCAATATTTTTGAATGCTTTATTGATCGGCCAATTCTGACCTTGTTTTTGTACCAGTGGCGTACTGAGAGGGGCCCGCTATACGCGCTTTTTGCTTCTTTTGTTTCTAATTTGTTTGGGACATGTTGAACTAGACAAGTACACACTACGAAATTGCTTAATAAATTTTAATTTTTGTGTAGGTATTTATAAATAAAAACAAAAAATATCTATTCATCAACAAATTTGAAAACCTTTATTAAGAAATACAGAGAACGCGATTGTAAGGTTACGTCGTTATACCTGCTAAACAAAACCCTTGTATCAACACTTGTTTAGAATAACCGCCGGTGCCTGCGTAAATACGTGTTAACACAAACACTTTTGTATTTTTTATATTAGCACGATCTATGAGTAAGAGTTGTAAATTGCAAAGTTACAGTAATTCGGGAACAGATATTCAATGTAAGTTTTATACGCTGGGTCATAAAAATAATCCCAAGAAGCTCGAGGATCCTTTTGTTCGTATTGATAGCACCCTCATAACACTCCATAAATATAGACAATTATAGCGGTAAGAATAATAACGGTAGGATTAACATTAATTTACTACTTTAATAGTCCATTCACTCTCGGTAAAATATTGCAAAACCTTCAAACCAACAAAATGTAAAGAACGGCTTGGATAGACATGAAATTTGGCATACACATAGCTAATATGTCAAAGAAAAAAAGTTATATTGTGCCGATGTGTGCTTTTGCCCAGGGGGTTTCGCCCCTTCTTGGGGTGAAAAAATTTACGTTCAAAATAAGTCCTGAATTGGATGAATTAACTAATAATTCTAGGCAACTTTTTTTCTATACTGTTTTTTCACTAAGTCATTACTTTTCGAGTTATTTGCGAATGAAAATGTAAGTAAATTACTATCAAAGTAATGTTGGTCTCTTTTTTTTGTTAGTAACAAAAATCGTGAAAATAACCCTCTAATTATCTGTAAGATTCATTTGTTCATAGGCTCCTTGGTTCATATTTTTGAAAAGGCTGCAGTTAAATGGGCTAAACGAGTCACTAATCACGAGTGTATACAAATTTTGAATAGTCATACCTTAACCAATTTTTGTCTTCAGGAAAACAAAAAGTCCAAAACATTTACAATAGCAAAACCTATATTTTTTTACTACTTGAGATTTTTGGTATCACCAATCATTGGTAAGTTATTTAAAGTTTTTTTTTTTCATAATTAAAAAGACAATCTTTACTCAACCAATTTTTTTCAAAAATGAGAACCGATAAAACTTACAAAAATGATATAAACACTACATAGGTAAATCAAGTAACTTGTGAAGCGGTAACTATTAGCTTCACTTGAGATGCTAATTAGGTGGTGATTTTTACTATTTTTTTTTACCAAGAAAAGGGACCAACTTTCTTTTGAGCGTACCTTGTTTACTTTTGATGCTAGAAACTTAAAAAAAAGAAATTCAGCTTTTTTAAATAGTTTTAAAAAAGGTGTGATGAGTTAAAATATTCGATTTGGAATTTGACGAATAAGAACCTACTTTTCATTACCTGCGACTCTGCTCCTACTGGGTCTACAGAGGACTTTTGAGTTATTTCCGAAAACCGTCTAGAAACGTAGTTTTTTTTGTTGAAAAATAAAAATATTCACTCGCAAATAACTCAAAAAGTATTGACTTAGTGAAAACAATCTATGAAACTAAAGTTGCTTAGAATTAGTTAGTTTATCCAATTCCGGACTTATCTTAGATATACAATGTGTGATTTTATTGGGCAAGCGGGCCCGCATCCCAACTGGAACCAGGGCCCGCTGCTATATCAGTACGCCACTGTTTTGTACCATCTTTGGATTAACAGGTTTGGTGTCTCTAAGGTGCCCCAGAAGAGAGTTTAAAGGTTGAGACAATTTATAGTAAATGGACTAATGAGTAATGTAAATGCGATTTTGAATAAAAATCTTGTTCTGGTCGTTTAAATGTATTTGCCGCATTCATAATGATAGTACAGAACAAATGATTGTGTTTATACTTAGGTGAAACTTCCAATACCGATTAATTTTAAATGATTTGTTTTAAATATGTATAAATAACATTTCCTTGTTTTTGTTTCTCACCCGTAACATTACATTGTATTTTCTTTATTTGTAGCAATCAGAAACCTAAGAGAAACGGAATAGTGACGAATCCGGCGCTACGGCTCGTCGCCAACGTGAAAAACGGACTCGATAGCGCCGCGGCGAACCTGCGCAAATCGACGTCGGGAGCGAATCCCGCCTCAAAAACCAATAGTTTCCATTGGCGTAAAGAAACACCTTTGTAAAAGGTAGAAGGGATTTAATTCACAGCCAACTAGTCAATACAATGGTAAGTTATCAGGGGTTTTTAATCTATTTTGTGGCAGAATCGACATTCAAATCAATAGAATAAACTATTTTCTTATGTAATTGTATGTTGTGTACACTGGGGATTCAAAACGAACGTGTATTATTACCTGCAGATTCGATACCAGAAAATATTAAGTTTTGCTTTGCTACCCCATACTAAAATCACAGTAAGGATGCACTAGAAATAATCAAACTAAGATACATTGAATGTTACGAGGAGCACTCCCAAGTCATGATTTACAATGTATATTATACTGTTGTGGTTTGCTCAAATGTATGTTTATAATATTTATTTTAAACTTCTCTCTCTACTTGGACTTATTTTTTAACAAATTAATATGATATCTCAGGGCTCTTTTACTAATTAAAACAAAACGTGGCTTTAAAGTATTTTTTGTTAGTTGCCTTTGAGGAAAGGGATAGACAATAGGAAAATAAATTTACAGCAAAATTATGAAATTATAAAGCAAATGTTATATTTTAAAAACCAATCAAATATTAAAAGTAAAAAGATTAAATAAACATATATCATATACAATGATCAGAATAATAAAAAATTTCAACCATCCATCAAATCATACATCCAAAATTATCAATAAAAATTAATTACACTTATATCCAAATCAAAGATTTCTTAATTTTAGTAATTCACGATAAATTATAATTTATTTTAATTCTCAATAAAAAAACCAACAAAACGAATAACACTAATTTAAATATGTGGTCGTGATTGATAGTCTCTGTTTACTAAAATGACAAAACTAACCTTTTGTCCCCAAAATTGATGACTCACTTTACTCTCCTTTGATTATGCCTTGTCCACCTTGCTCGTAATTTTCAGTTTCTCCTAATACTCCTGTTAATTCCTCTGCTCCAAATCTTAACTACATGAACAAACCCCTTCTCTTCAGACACAAGGATATCTCAACTAATCGACTTAGTCCAGTATAAAATTATACATCTGTTTATTACTTACAGCATGTCAGTTATTTCTTCTGTCTGTTACCACAGTTGGAACTCTTTCCACAAACACAAATATTACTTTTCACAACATACCTATACTTTTTTCAAAACTTGGCTAATTAGCAACGTCGTCTCCGCCGAAACTGTAGTGTACTCGCCCGGTATTCAACTCACAATGCCTTTACCTCTCTGGCAAAACTCCATCCAAATCATTAAATCTCTCTCCTCTTTTTTATTGAACCAATCAGGATGTATCTTCATCCAAGCAAATTTTACTGTCTTCTCAAAAAAAACCAACTTTCTACTATCCAAAAATCCGTAAGTCATTCTTAGTAAACACATAATAAAAATTTTTAATTTCTACGGAAAAAAGGATGATTACCTATCCCCCATGAACATTCACTAAACCTAAACTTTTGTATAATTCTTTTCATTTTTTGTGGTAATCCATACAATAGAAAGTTCCACGTTAAATGTTTACAAAATGTCTATCTAACTACTTACTTACTTACTTAGTCCTAAGCCTTTCTACCTTTAGGTGTAAAGCTGGTGGAGTTGAGTTTGGCATTGTAGTCTCCATGCTTTCCGATCTTGCGTTAGGTTTCTTGCACTTTCCAATGTCAATCCCTTCTTCTCGACTTCTCTATCTAACTAAACGGTAGAAAAACCAATATATTGTTTTCTTATTTTCTGGGAATGTCTTTAACCGAATAAGATTCACTAATTCCGAAAAACACTTTCTACATCTAATGCTTAATAGTATAATATACAGGGTGTTGCGATTTCTGTTGGTCGGTGATTTGATTTTTGTCTTAATATTTTCTGTTTTATTTACAATGTATTAATAAGGAACCTTATTAATACATTGTAAATCCCAAATCATGATTTACAAAGTTTATACATTGTAGATCATGATTCGGGAGTGCTTCTCGTAACATTCAATGTGTCTTGGTTTGTTTATTTCTAGTGCATCTTTATTGTGATTTTAGTATAATGATTTTGTTACGTTAGTACACTCTTAATATAGAAACGTATCTTGAGCACGGTATAGTGAGAATCCATAGGGCCACTAATCGATTGTTCTCTATGTTCCGACGGCGAAATGCTGTGTCTTATTTATTACTACCTACTAACTCTTCAGGCTTCGGGCTTCAGCTCTAAATTTGGTAATGCAGGTAACAACCACTGCGGAAACACATCAGCGTTTATATTCTAGTACTGGTTTGTTTATAAGGTGGAGGTATATGCCATGTGAATGCCATACCATGCTAATTTCTGATTTGTGTGTTGCGTTCGAATGTTTTTAAAACGAAGTACATGATTTTTTTGAAACAACATTGTCTAACTTCTTATTAGGCAATTATACCTGTTTATATTTTCTGGGGTTGTGCCTTAATGTCACTTCATCGTTTCTGTGGTCGGAACACTTTTTTATTCGACGAAAATTTGTCACTTGCTATCTTGACTACCCTATCGTTTGTCATTCTACCTACATGATCGTTCCATTCTCTGTTCCTATACAGTATCCACTCACCTATCATTTCCACCTTGCATTCTGTTACGATTTCGTCTTCTTACTTCTCAGTTTTCCTGTTCTTTTTGTCACCTTTTTCAGACATCAGAATTAGTATTAGGATTAGTAGGTTTCTGTTCTTTAAAGTACCCCGCACAAACCTTCTGGAAATTAGATCCCAGTGAATTTCGTTCATACTTTGGGAAAATACCCTTTGAAGCATCCTGATAAAAAGTTCTCATGGGCATAACTCAATCGTATAAAGGATTTTCAAGATATAGAGGCACAAACTCGGAAAATTATAAGATTTACTGGGTATTCCAATTCCCTGAGTTACTGGTTATCTGCCAACATGTAGAAGTTTGGATCAAGGAAAAGTACTAGTAGTCTAGGATTTTTTCCTGGCTATCCAATGGCGACCTTTACTTTTACCTTGACTTTCAACGGACGTCATCTTCTAGAGTTTCGAGGGTTTTCGGCATTCAATTGATATAAACAGATTACTCATGGGTTTTTGTGATCGCTAAACCCGAATATGCCATCAGAATTGACCTCCGGAGGACGTGGTGGCAAGGACCACTGCAAGGGACGTCATCTTCTAGAGTTTCGATGGTTTTCGGCATTTAAAAGGCGCTCCTGGAGTTTCGAGAGTCTTTGGTACTACATTAATGCAAACGGATTAGTTATAGGTGTTTGGGGTTGCTGGACACGAATACGTGATCAGCACAGACACAGGGGCACCTGGTGCCTAGGACAGGTTATCTTCTGGAGTTAAAAACCTAAGAGTCCATTTGATTCCTCCGAAACTCCAGAAGATAACCTGTCTTAGGCACCAGGTGGTCCTGTGTCTGTGCTGATTACGTATTCGTGTTCAGCAACCCCAAAAACCTATAACTAATCCGTTTGCATTAATGTAGTACCAAAGACCCTCGAAACTCCAGGAGCTCCTTTCATTGATTGACCTTGGAAACCAGGTGCTCCGGGAGTCGGTTCTGGTGGCATATTCGAGTTTAGCGACCTCAAAAAACCCTCCAGTAATTCATTTGCATCAATTAAATGCCGAAAACCATCGAAACTCTAGAAGATGACGTCCCTTGTAGTGGTCCTGGCCACCACGTCCTCCGGAGGTCAATTCTGATGGCATATTCGTGTTTAACGATCCCAAAAACCCATGAGTAATCTGTTTATATCAATTTAATGCCGAAAACCCTCGAAACTCTAGAAGATGACGTCCGTTGAAGGTCAAGGTCAAAGTAAAGTTCGCCATTGGATAGCCAGGAAAAAATCCTAGACTACTAGTACTTTTCCTTGATCCAAACTTCTACATGTTGCCAGATAACCAGTAACGCAGGGAATTGGAATAACCAGTAAATCTTATAATTTTCCTAGTTTGTGCGTCTCTATATCTTGAAAGTCCTTCATACGATTGAGTTGTGCCCATGAGAACTTCTTATCAGGATGCTTCAAAGAGTATTTTCCCAAAGTATGCACGAAATCCACTGGGACCTAATTTCCACAAGGTTTGTGCGGGGTACTTTCTTTGTATTTCCACTGTGCTTATTCTGTTTTGTTATCAATTGTAATTGTTGGTGTTTCTTGTTCGGCCGGTGTCGGTTGGTCTTCTGAGTAGTCTTTTCAAGTAATCTATCCACGTGTTTATCTGTATGGGTTTAACTTCTTCTGTTTCTCGCATTTCTTGTCTCCATCCTTATATAAATTTCCAAATTTCCTTTCGTAATTCGTAGAAGTCATGTTCCACATCTTTTGACAAGCGTTCCCAGTGGTTCTTTTGGTTATTCTAACAAGAATAAGTGTCTTATTTTGAATTATCTTTGCCGAAATACTTCTATTGCAATATTCGACGCGAGTACGTGTTCACATTCAGCCACTCTCGCTCACTTGCCGCCAGCAAAGCGGTGTGAGGACTGATGTGGACACTCACTCGCGTCGAAAATTGCAACAGAAGTATTTCTGGCAGTCTTCATATTTATTATTAGTTGTGGTATTTCTCAGTTCTGTTTACTGTCTTTTCACCGAGAGATTCTTTTGCAGCTTTTAAATTTATTATAACCAAAATTCTAATTTATATAACTGGCCGCATTAAGCAAGAAATTTATATTTATTCCTATGAAATCTGCAACTAATGCCCAATCGTTTATAGGCCTTGGGCCCGCATATACAATTATTATTTATGACCACACCGTTGAAACTTTTTGTACTTGTTATTTGGGTGGAGTCGGACAAATTTTGAGCTTGGCGCATTATGGTAGTGGGGCGTTTGTCTGTCAAGCGGTGACGAAGTTGTCAATTTTATGCAAGAAAAAAATTTATTACCACATTGGTCATTCTATTTTAATCAATGGATTTTGTCATATAAACAACGAAAACAATTTTGTCGGACAAAAATATTGGGGCATATGACGCGTCGGACACGCTAAATATGTCAAATTTATGAAAATAATAAATTTATTACCACATCGATAATTTTAACGGTATCTATCATAAAACCTTTTTACAATAATGTGGTAACCTTGTCGGACAATTTTCACGGGGCATATGCGCAGTCGGACGCGCCGAAGATGTCAATTTCCTGAAAATTTTTTATTTATTACCACAGATGTCATTTTTATTTTGTACTGTTCTTTTACATGTGTAATGCATATTGGATCACTTGTCGGACAAAAATAATGGGGCGTTTTGGTACAATTAAAATAAAAAGTAATTTTTATGCATACAGGGTGTTTGGTAAAGAATGGGCCATAGCTTAACCTCAGGTCCCTGAGGTTAAAATAGGCCGATTTAAGCTAACTTACCTTAGTACAAAGTTTATAATAGCCGAGATACAGGGTGTCAAAGTAAAACTTTTTTTTTTATTTATTATTGAATATTTCCTGATAGGTATGAGATAACAACATGAAATTTTATATCTGGGGGTTTCTTGGGTCGAGAAATCTACATTCCTTACCAAAAATTATGCATTGCCCAGAGGGCGCCACATATGCCTTTCAACACTCATTTATTACGTTCAATTTTTTTTATCCCTCACTCTGTATAATTTTGACATTAAAATTTTTATTTTCCTATTAGTTTTACTTAAAAAAGGTATACTTCTTTCATCTTCCTAAACTCAACCGTTTTCGAGATAAACGCATTTTAAATATGCGATACACCATCATTTTTAGCATAATATCATTGTAGTTACACCCGAAAAATAACTTAAAATTTATGAAAATAATAAATTTATTACCACATAGCTAATTTTAACGAAATCTACCATAAAACCTTTTTACAATAATGTGGTAACCTTGTCGGACAATTTTCACGGGGCATATGCGCAGTCGGACGCGCTGAAAATGTCAATTTCCTGAAAATTTTTTATTTATTACCACAGATGTTATTTTTATTTTGTACTGTTTTTTTACATATGTAATGCATATTGGATCACTTGTCGGACAAAAATAATGGGGAGTTTTGGTACAATTTAAAAAAAATTAATTTTTATACATTTTTGACTTCATATTAAATTACGTATTTTTCGGCTCATATTACCCGTATGCGCGCCAATGGTGAATATTAAATTCTTAACTGTAGTTAAAAAATGTAGTTAATAATGTAACTGTAGTTAATACCCAAAATTAATTTTGGGTACAACTCTAAGTCATCATCATCATCATCATCATTTGGCTCTACAACTCTATGTGAGTCTTGGCCGCGTTTACTATTTCCCTCCATTGTTGTCGGTCCTGAGCAGCTATTTCCTATTGCTGTACTCCCATTTTGCGTAGATCGCTGGCTACTGCGTCCTTCCATCTCTTTCTTTGGCGACCAACTGACCTTTTTCCATCGGGCCTTTCCCAGAATGTGGCGTTTAGAAGTCTTTCGTCACTTGATCTTAGTACGTGACCCGCCCATCGTATTCTGTTTGATTTAATGTAGCGTACTATGTTTTCATCTCCGTATATTGTCTGCAGTTCATCATTGTGTCTTCTTCTCCATTCTCCAAGTCATACCCTTTTAAATTTTTTACTTAATGTGTGTAAAAATTTTCAGCTAAATCGATCTAAAAATAACCGAGAAAAACTGTTTTAAAATTTTTTTTGATAATACCTCCTCGTCGATAGCCTAAAATAATGAAGTTTTCTGTTCGTTTGCCCCAACATTTTTGTCAGACAGTTTACATGTTTTGGTTAAGAATATAATTAGTTGTAACTTACTACTTTGTCGGAAAAATGGTTGTAAATATAAGGGATGCACGAACCCAGCATAATTTAAAAGTATAGTTTATTAATAAACATTAAATTTTTTGTCCGACTTTGGATTTGCCCCAATATTTTTGTCCGACACTTAGATTTTTTGATTTGGAATATAACTACTTATAACCCGATTTGTGTCGGAAATTTTTTTTATTTCGAGAAAAAAAACTACAGAACTATGTTTGTCGTTGTTCAAGGAGTATGTACGCAAATATCAGATCACAATTTTTCTAAAATGTTCCCTCTTGTCGGAAATTTTTTTGGAAAAATTTTGAGTACAGCTCTGCGTCTACCATTTTAAATGTTTTACTTAGTGTGTGTACCAATTTTGAGCTAAATCGATTCAAAAATAACCAAGAAAACTGTTTTAAAAATTTTTTTGATAATACCTTCTCGTCGATAGCCTAAAAGAATTAAGTTTTCTGTTCGTTTGCCCCAAGATTTTTGTCAGACAATTACATTTTTTGTTTAAGAGTATAATTACTTGTAACTTACTACTTTTGTCGGAAAAATGGTGGTAAAGATAAGGGATACACGAACCCAGCATAGTTTAAAAGTATAGTTTATCAATAAAAATTAAATTTTTTGTACGAATTTGGATTTGCCCCAATATTTTTGTCGGACACTTAGATTTTTTTATTTGTAATATAACTACTTATAACCTGATACTTGTGTCGGAAATTTTTTTTATTTCGAGAAAAAAAAACTACAGAACCATGTTTGTCGTTGTTCAAAGAGTATGTACGCAAATATCATATCACAATTTTTCTAAAATTTTCCCTCTTGTCGGAAATTTTTTTGGGAAAATTTTGGGTACAGCTCTACGTCATACCCTTTTAAATGTTTTACTTAGTGTTTGTACCAATTTTCAGCTAAATCGATTCAAAAATTACCGAGAAAACTGTTTTAAAATATTTTTGGATAATACCTCCTCGTCCATAGCCTAAAAGAATTAAGTTTCCTGTTCGTTTGCCCCAACATTTTTGTCAGACAATTACATTTTTTGTTTAAGAATATAATTACTTGTAACCTACTACTTTTGTCGGAAAAATGGTTGTAAAGATAAGGGATGCACGAACCCAGCATAATTTGAAAGTATAGTTTACTAATAAAAATTAAATTTTTTGTCCGACTGTCGAGTTGCCCCAATATTTTTGTCCGACACTTTGATTTTTTTATTAAGAATATAACTACTTATAACCTACTAATGTTGTCGGAAATATGGTTTTAAAGGTAAGGGTTGCACGAACCCAGTATTTTTTAAAAGACAGTTTATTAATAAAAATTAAATTTTTTGTCCGACTTTGGATTTGACCCAATATTTTTGTCGGACACTTAGATTTTTTGATTTACAATATAACTACTTATAACCTTATACTTGTGTCGGAAATTTTTTTTTATTTCGAGAAAAAAAACTACAGAACGATGTTTGTCGTTGTTCAAGGAGTATGTACGCAAATATCAGATCACAATTTTTCTAAAATTTTCGCTCTTGTCCGAAATTGTTTTGGGAAAATTTTGGGTACAGCTCTTCGTCATACCCTTTTAAATGTTTTACTTAGTGTGTGTACCAATTTTCAGCTAAATGGATTCAAAAATAACCGAGAAAAACTGTTTTAAAATATTTTTGGATAATACCTCCTCGTCCATAGCCCAAAAGAATTAAGTTTCCTGTTCGTTTGCCCCAACATTTTTGTCAGACAACTACATTTTTTGTTTAAGAGTATAATTACTTGTATCCTACTACTTTTATCGGAAAAATGGTTGTAAAGATAAGGGATGCACGAACCCAGAATAATTTAAAAGTATAGTTTATTAATAAAAATTAAATTTTTTGTCCGACTTTGGATGTGCCCCACTATTTATGTCGGGCACTTAGATTTTTTGATTTGGAATATAACTACTTATAACCTGATACATGTGCTGAAATTTTTTTTAATACGAGAAAAAAATACAGAACGATGTTTGTCGTTGTTCAAGGAGTATATACACAAATTATCAGATCACAATTTTTCTAAAATTTTCCCTCTTGTCGGAAAATTTTTTTAGAAAATTTTGGGTTCCGACCCACGTCATACCCTTTTAAATGCTTTACTTAGTGTGTGTACCAATTTTCAGCTAAATTGATTCAAAAGTAGCCGAGAAACACTCTTTTAAAATTTTTTTTTGATAATACCTCCTCGTCGATAGCCTAAAAGAATTAAGTTTTCTGTTCGTTTGCCCCAACATTTTTGTCAGACAATTACATTTTTTGTTTAAGAATATAATTACTTGTAACCTACTACTTTTGTCGGAAAAATGGTTGTAAAGATAAGGGATGCACGAACCCAGCATAATTTGAAAGTATAGTTTACTAATAAAAATTACATTTTTTGTCCGACCGTCGAGTTGCCCCAATATTTTTGTACGACACTTTGATTTTTTGATTAAGAATATAATTACTTATAACCTACTAATGTTGTCGGAAAAATGGTTTTAAAGGTAAGGGTTGCACGAACCCAGTATTTTTTAAAAGACAGTTTATTAATAAAAATTAAATTTTTTGTCCGACTTTGGATTTGACCCAATATTTTTGTCGGATACTTAGATTTTTTGATTTAGAATATAACTACTTATAACCTGATACTTGTGTCGGAAATTTTTTTTAATTGGAAAAAAAAACTACAGAACGATGTTTGTCGTTGTTCAAGGAGTATATAAGCAAATATCAGATCACAATTTTTCTAAAATTTTCCCTCTTGTCAGAAAATTTTTTAAGAAAATTTTGGGTACAGCTCTACGTCATACCCTTTTAAATGTTTTACTTAGTGTGTGTACCAATTTTGAGCTAAATCGATTCAAAAATAACCGAGAATACTCTTTTAAAATTTTTTGATATTACTTTCTCGTCGATAGCCTAAAAAATTAAGTTTTCTGTTCGTTTGACCCAAGATTTTTGTCAAACAATTACATTTTTTGTTTAAGAATCTAATTACTTGTAACTTACTACCTTTGTCGGAAAAATGGTTGTAAAGATAAGGGGTACACGAACCCAGCATAATTTAAAAGTATAGTTTATCAATAAAAATTAAATTTTTTGTCCGACTTTGGATTTGCCCCAATATTTTTGTCGGACACTTAGATTTTTTGATTTGGAATATAACTACTTATAACCTGATACTTGTGTCGGAAATTTTTTTTTATTTCGAGAAAAAAAACTACAGAGCGATGTTTGTCGTTGTTCAAGGAGTATGTACGCAAATATCAGATCACAATTTTTCTAAAATTTTCCCTCTTGTCCGAAATTTTTTTGGGAAAACTTTGGGTACAGCTCTACGTCATACCCTTTTAAATGTTTTACTTAGTGTGGGTACCAATTTTCAGCTAAATCGATTCAAAAATAACCGAGAAAAACTGTTTTAAAATATTTTTGGATAATACCTCCTCGTCCATAGCCTAAAGAATTAAGTTTCCTGTTCGTTTGCCCCAACATTTTTGTCAGATAATTACATTTTTTGTTTAAGAGTATAATTACTTTTATCCTACTACTTTTGTCGGAAAAATGGTTGTAAAAATAAGGGATGCACGAACCCAGAATAGTTTAAAAGTATAGTTTATTAATAAAAATTAAATTTTTTGTCCGACTTTGAATGTGCCCCACTATTTATGTCGGGCACTTAGATTTTTTGATTTGGAATATAACTACTTATAACCTGATACATGTGCTGAAAATTTTTTTCAATTCGAGAAAAAAATACAGAACGATGTTTGTCGTTGTTCAAGGAGTATATACAGACATTATCAGATCACAATTTTTCTAAAATTTTCCCTCTTGTCGGAAAATTTTTTAAGAAAATTTTGGGTTCCGACCTACGTCATACCCTTTTAAATGCTTTACTTAGTGTGTGTACCAATTTTCAGCTAAATCGATTCAAAAGTAACCGAGAAACTCTGTTTTAAAATTTTTTTTTGATAATACCTCCTCGTCGATAGCCTAAAAGAATTAAGTTTTCTGTTCGTTTGCCCCAACATTTTTGTCAGACAATTACATTTTTTGTTTAAGAATATAATTACTTGTAACCTACTACTTTTGTCGGAAAAATGGTTGTAAAATAAGGGATGCACGAACCCAGCATAATTGGAAAGTATAGTTTACTAATAAAAATTAAATTTTTTGTCCGACTGTCGAGTTGCCCCAATATTTTTGTCCGACACTTTGATTTTTTGATTAAGAATATAATTACTTATAACCTACTAATGTTGTCGGAAAAATGGTTGTAAATAAAAAAATTTCAGGAAATTGACATCTTCGGCGCGTCCGACTGCGCATATGCCCCGTGAAAATTGTCCGACAAGGTTACCACATTATTGTAAAAATGCTTTATGGTAGATACCGTTAAAATTATCCATGTGGTAATAAATTTATTATTTTCATAAATTTGACATATTTAGCGTGTCCGACGCGTCGTATGCCCCAATATTTTTGTCCGACAAAATTGTTTTCGTTGTTTATATGATAAAATCCATTGATTAAAATAGAATGACCAATGTGGTAATAAATTTTTTTCTTGCATAAAATTGACAACTTCGTCACCGCTTGACAGACAAACGCCCCACTACCATAATGCGCCAAGCTCAAAATTTGTCCGACTCCACCCAAATAACAAGTACAAAAAGTTTCAACGGTGTGGTCATAAATAATAATTGTATATGCGGGCCCAAGGCCTATTATGAATCATTGTAAATATTTTTATTAATTATATTTTATCTTTTGTTGCAGGTTATAACCTGGACTTTAAAATAAAATGAACAATGCTAACATATAACAACACTCACCTAGTCTTAACTATATCAAAGAAATAATTTTTAATAGAGTTTAATTTATACAATAGATTTTTTTCAGACTTATGTTCGACTACATGACTCATCACGCTGGTTTCGTTCTTTTTCTATACAGGATATTTCAAATTTTATATATAAAAAACTACTCTAAAAGCCTTCTTTATCGGCATATTAAAAACATTTAACAGATAAAAGTTAATTACTAAGCTTTTGCTTAAGGTGATACAGTAGCGATCAACAGGTAGCCAAAACGCGTTCCAAGATTGCGGCTGTAATTTTTAATATTTTTTCGAGATATTTGACACACATATTCGTAATATAATAAAGAATGGTGGTACAGAGCCCAATTTGAAAAATATATTAATATGTGGAAATTACTCTGTAATTAAATACAATATTAAAAAACGAGTCTGTACCGCCATTAAGCAGAACAAAAAAATACACTTTCTTTAAATAAACTTTTTTTCCGATGCCTAGATTTTGTGTCATTTTGGAACTACTAATGAAATAAAAAATTTTAGTAGTTCCAAAATGACACAAAATCTAGGCATCGGATAAAAAAGTTTATTTGAAGAAAGTGTATTTTTTTGTTCTTCTTAGTGGCGGTACAGGCTCGTTTTTTTAATATTGTATTTAATTACAGAGTAATTTCCACATATTAATATATTTTTCAAATTGGGCTCTGTACCGCCATTCTTTATTATATTACGAATACGTGTGCCAAATATCTCGAAAAAATATCCAAAATTACAGCCGTAATCTTGGAACGCGTTTTGGCTACCTGTTGATCGCTACTGCTTCCTCTTAAATAATAAAAATCAAATTTTATCTTGCCACGAAGCTTTTAAAATTAAGCATAAGCGTAGTTTAGCTCAAATCTATCCCTGTTATCATGTTTTTAAACCTCACCAAACATCTCATCAAAATTAAGCAGTTTTCGAAACTTTATTTTTTATTTTATTTTTTTGGCTTGGACTATAGTCATTTAGCCAGTAGTTTTCGAAGTGAAACTTAAAATTCAGACGCCGAATGTCAAAATGGAAATATGAAATACCAAAATATTTTTATCTGTCAAAATATATTTGACAAGAAGCAATCTTATTTTGACATTATCAACCGTATTTTGTACATTCCTTAGAAATGTTCGCTTATTTTTAATATAAAGCTGTTTGTCAAAATATAGTTACAATACAATTAATAAGTTATCGTTAAAATACAATTGCCAACTGTTAAAATAGATTTTTATGCAGGTAAAATAAACTTAACGCAAAAGTGTTGCACCACCAAAAATTTTGCTCATTTTTATAGTTGATTTTCTCGTGAACAAGTTAACGAATTGCGCTAATTTTTTTGTTATTTTAGCTTTTTCTTTGGTATTTACACTGTTCAAAGGTTTATCAAACTTCTTTTTAAGTTTACACCGGGAAAAAAATGTTTTTCTTATGTTAAGTTTGAGACACCCTCTAGGGAGGAAAAGGTACAAATGTGGTTGTACTTCGAAAGCATAGTCTCTAGCCTCATGTTTGGTGAACGTTTTATTTTTTAAAATTTCATGATATCTTCGAAAACAAAACAAATATGTGTTTTAACTGAAACAATACTAAATTAACAATAAGAAAATAACAGTTAACAAATCTTTAACAACAGAAAGAAACAACGTAAACTATCGCGTGTTCTCTCTGTACTTCTAATAACAGTTTCACATCCCAGTAACCATAGTTTCTATATCTTGAAGGAAAGTAGGAAGGGGCTAACGAAGTCTTAATTGTCTACCGACCATATCCAGTAAGTGATCAATAGGATTTATGTCCGACAAACATTTATCCGACAAACATTTCAACAATAAAAATGTATGTAATATAATATTTGAGAGATAATGGGTTTTTGGGTAATTTGAACTATACGATAGTAAAAATTACTCATGGCACACGGCGGCGGAGCGACGTTCATTGTCTCGGATTATCGGAAACAACAGCCACCTGTATTTCTTTATTTATTTCAAACTGTTTAAGCATTGTTTAAAAAAGACTAGAAGACTATTTAAAAAAATTATTTTTAAACAATGGTCTTAGTCTCCACTGTTCTTAAATAACATAACATCTTTCCGATTGTGACCGTATTGTGTGTAGTACAGTCGTATTGTTCGTTTGCGTTCTGTAATCTTGCTTCAGATAGGTTTGTGTTTGCGTGTTTTTTGTCTACATAATGTCAACAAAACGTAAAAATGTAGTGACAATGGAAAAGAAACTAGAAGCATTAGGTAGGATTGATAAAGGCAAATCTTTAAAAACAATTGCAGCATCATATGGTGTCGGTACATCTACAGTATCGGATTGGATTCTGTAAAATTGAAGAATTTTGTTTCAAAATGATAACAAAAGACAGTTTGGACAATTGGTGCAAAGCTAATAAAGCTAAAAATGAGACTCTTGACGACGCTTTGTATGTGTGGTTTTGTGCGGAACGCGAACGTGGTTTACCAGTGCCTGGACCAATTATTCAAGAATCAGCACTTAAGGTAAATAAAATATTGCCTGATTGTGAACCAAATTTCACTGCGAGTCAAGGTTGGCTGGATAGATGAAAAACGTCATGGAATACGCCAACTATCTATCACTAGAGAAAGTCTATCTGGGGACAACAACGCTGCTCATGACTATAAAAACAAGTTTTTGGATTTGGTGAGAGAAGAAAAAGTATACTCTATACAACTATACGTAATTTAGATGTGTACTGTGCATTATACAGGGTGTAACAAAAATACAGGTCATAAATTAAATCACATATTCTGGGACCAAAAATAGTTCGAATGAACCTAACTTACCTTAGTACAAATATGCACACAAAAAAAGTTATAGCCCTTTGAAGTTACAAAATGAAAATCGATTTTTTCGAATATATCGAAAACTATTGAGATTTTTTATTGAAAATGGATATGTGGCATTCTTATGGCAGGAGCATCTTAAAGAAAAATTATAGTGAAATTTGTGCTCCCCATAAAAATTTTATGGGGGTTTTGTTCCCTTAAACCCCCCCAAACTTTTCTGTACGTTCCAATTAAATTATTATTGTGGTACCATTAGTTAAATTCAATATTTTTAAAACTTTTTTGGCTCTTAGTATTTTTTCGATAAGCAGTTTTTATCGAGTTGCGGCTTCTTTTTTAATATGTTTACATAAAAATTTTATGGGGGTTTTGTTCCTTTAAACCCCCCAAATGTTTGTGTACGCTCCAATTAAACTATTACTGCGATACCATTAGTTAAACAAAATGTTTTTAAAACTTTTTTGCCTCTTTGTATTTTTTTCGAGAAGGCAACTTTTATCGAGATATGACTTCTTTTTTAATACGGTTCAAAATATACCTAAAAATGTAAATCTTACATAAATTTTTATATTATTACCAAGTCTCCATAATCGTACTTAACCATATACAAATATGTGGTGGATTTGACAAATATTCAAAATATCTCGATAAAAACTGACTTTTCGAAAAAACACTAAGAGCCAAAAAAGTTTTAAAAATATTTTGTTTAAGTAATGGTACTACAATAATAATTTAATTGGAACGTACACAAAAGTTTGGGGGGGCTTAAAGGAACTAAACCCTCATAAAATTTTTATAGGGTGTCCAAATTTCACTATAATTTTTTCTTAAGATGCTACTGGCATAAGAATGCCATATGTCCATTTTCAATAAAAAATCTTTGATAGTTTTCGATATATTGGAAAAAATCGATTTTAATTTTGTAACTTCAAAGGGTTGTAACTTTTTTTATATACACATTTGTACTAAGGTAAGTTAGGTTCAATCAAACTATTTTTGGTCCCAGAATATGTGATTAAATTTATGACCTGTATTTTCGTTACACCCTGTATATTTCATGTTATTTCAATTATAACGGAGTTTATCTGTAAGTATACCGTATTTTATTAATTTTTACCATATTCTCCGGCTAAGCCGGATTTTAGATAACCCGGATCGGCCGTGGTCCCGATTAATCCGAGTTACCGAGGTTCCGATGTACTTAGATGAGAAATAAGCCATAATTAAATTGAAAAAAATAATTTTATTAACGTTTCGACGCCCAAATCGGGTGTCGTTATAAAAATACAAAATACTACTAAATTAAACAAAAATGTTGTTGCTTAGTAAAAAATTCTTCTAATAATTTATTTAATATGACTCATTTATATCGTTTATATTATTTATGACTCATTTATATTATTCATAATCTAAAATCAAAATCCATTTTTGCTCGAAATTTCACCAGAAAACGTCACAGAGCCTCCATTAAACAATCGCGTCTCTCTTATGTTGCGCTGTGCATATCGCTCACCTGGTCGACACTCGATTTATCGAATAAGTGTCGATTAGAACGGTTTACGTTATGTGTCTTTCTGTTTTTTAAAGTACATATTATTAACTTATTATTTTTTATTGTTATTGTAGTATTGTTTCAGCAAAACACACACTAAGAATAAAACCGTCTATTTTCCTTGTTTTTAAAGATATCAGGGTAATTCAAAAAACAAAATGTTCACAAAACATAAGGCTACGATATGATTTTGATGTATACCCACCCTTGTATCTTGTCATCCCTACAGGGAGTCTCCAACTTAACATGAGAAAATCATTTCATTTCTTCCACCCGGTATAAGCTCAAAAAAAAGTTTGAGAAACCTTTTCGAGTGTTTAAACATTGTAAATACCAAAGAAAAATCTAATATAATAAAAAAATAGCGGAATCCGTTAATGAGTTCACGAGAAAGTCAACTATAAAATTAAGCAAAATTTTTGGTGGTGCAAAACTTTTGCGGGTGAGTTTATAATTGCCGACCGTCAAAAGAAAGTTGTCAAATGCCAAAATACAGTTGTCAATTGTCAATATACTATGTAAAATTGAAAACAAAAATACTTAACAAATGTTCCCCTATAACGAAAACTGCACTACATATTTTAATAAAGAAAAAAATTCAATTAGTATGTATTATAGAAATTTGTTTTAATTTTTGAAACATCCTGTATATCAATATTATTTGTATATTTCGTTCGGCCTACGTTAGACTTCAACGATGTGTAATAATTTTTTGATTGATACGTTTGACTTTTGTGATAGCTTAGTGTTTAATAATAAGTAATAAGTATTTTGTAAATCGTTTGAACGGCGTTGGTTAGGGTGTTTTTTGTAGTGGTTTTTAACAGTGGTGTAGTAAAAGGCTGATGGTCTTATATTTCTCAAATCAAATATAATATATGTATGTATTCGAGATAAAAATTGATAAACGTTATTTGCTAGTTCGTAGTAAGGCTCTCTCCCGTCTTTAGATATAGTTCTTCTTATCTCGGTCTTTATATATTTTTCTGATAGTTTTCTCTGTCATACGCTTCGTTATCTTTAGATTCTGTCTGAATTTCTAGTTGCTAAAGTATATTAAATGGTTCATTCCCTGATCTGAATGTGAAACTGACCTAGGCATTGCATTTATTCTACAACGTGAAAAAAAAAACATTTCTGTCAAATATTGTTCTGAAGCTATTTAGTTATTTTCTTGTGGCATCTTAACGCAATTTTACTATTTTTGTTGGTAGTAACAATTATTTTACGATTTAGATTTTCACTTCGGAAATTGTTCTCAAAATACAAAACATTAATACATTGAACAAATTTTGTTTTTGTTACTTGGTAACAAAACGTTTTCGGCACGTGAGTGCCGAAAAGGAGTTCACATTGTAGTGAATAATATCTACTGCCGTAATTTTCAGATCCAAACTAAATTTTTGATACGGTAACCCCGCATTTGTGACACCCGCTATTAAGGTCACCCGCCAGCACTCGCTTGTCGGATTATAGAGTAGACCAGACTTGGCAGTATGTCATTCAGACATATATTATACATTTTAAAGTAGGATGACTTTAGAGCACGACCAAATTCACTTTGTATTTGAGATTTGGGTAAGTACCACATTTAAGTAAAAACCGAAAGTCACCACCAGTTTGCGTCCAAATGAAAAGTACAGGGGAAAACGAGGAATGTCACTTTTTCATTAATTTTGGCGTTACTGGCCATGCAGTAGCAGAAACAGTACTATCGACTGGACTATGAGTCAATAACTTGATTCAAAACAATAACCAGAAAGATCAGTCTATATCAATTTTCTAAAAATTTGTATCCAGCGAAGGACCAGGATTGTCCGCACGCCACTGGACAAAAATAAGGAATGTTAGCAGTTTTTTGGCGAATTATTAAATTAATAACTTAATATAGATTAATATTATATTAAGATTATAGACCAATAATTGCTAGAATTCTGCTAAGAATCTCATAAGTAGTTTTTAGATATCATAAGAATAAAAGCTTTATTGGTGTTTATCTCAATATGTATAAAATATGACATTCCTTGTTTTCCCCTGTACTCTTCAAATGTCAAATACAAAGTGAAATATGGTTGTGCTGTAAATTGATATTAACAATCCTGAAACGACTTTATTGAAAGATAATTCATTCGATTACTTGAAATCAGCGTAATAATACCCATCAGAAAAAAATCATAGCATTTAATTCATCTTTAAAAAGACAATCACATGCAATAATAGCAAAATTCTCCTGTTAGTGATCCTATAGTAAATCATGGGGAAAACCTCATAATCCTATTCCAACATGGTAAGTATTTAGGTCTTCCATTTAATTGTAAGTGAAACCAATGCAGTAGTATCTGGTTACCCCACGACCATCTATATTTTAAAGAGGGTAGTGGTTACCCATTTTAAAGGAGGAAATTAATAGAAGGCAAATTCCAGTATTAATCATCAAAAGTCAATAAAATATCAAGGGTACTTCAATGATTCTTTTAAATATCATACATATAAAATCAGAGTTTGGTATTAATTTTCAGAGTAAACTAAAGGTAAGTTCAAATATCCCATGACGGGTTAGGATTATGAGGTTTTTCCTGATTTTCTTTTCATGATTTACTATGAGATTACTAATAGGAGAATTTTACTGTCATCATTGCATGTGGTTGTTTTTTTTTTTAATACAAATCACGTGTTATGATTTTTTCTGACGGGTATTCTCAAGTTAAGGCCGATTTCATATCGTTGGTTTGGAAGAACACTGTTACAAGTCGAAAAGTTCTAATTTTCAGGAGCGACGCACAGTGGTCCAAAATCCCGAAAAGCTGGCCAAAAGTCAAAAAAAAAATTCAGCGTTTCGAGAATATTATTATATTTTCTAAAAGAGAATTAAATTCCCTATTCAGTGTTGGCAACCCTAGACCTATATCTCGTATATCTGAATTTCCAGTTCAGTACAAAGTTGACCTTCTTACGGAACAGAAGCGCAGTTAAGAATAACGAATATTTTATAGGCACAATCTTGTGCGTGTATCTCGAAAACGAAGTGCGCAAATTCAATTCTGCAAAATGGAGGATATTCGTGGATCCATCTTTAATAAAAGCAAAAAATATCAAAATATTTGTATATGTGTTATATTTAGTATATTGTAAGTTGAAATTAAGTAATAAGAGAGTATATATTTTGAAAAAATTAAATTTTCAGATAGACAAATAGTTATATATTCCATTGAATTCCAAGATGTTATTACAATCATCTTTTAGCTTATATTTCTCTCATTAAGATTCAAAAAAAATTAGCTGCCACTATCTGCCCCTTTGGTTTTGCGAGAATTTTTTGTACAAGCGCTCTGCGCTATGAGTTTCAATATGAATCGTTAACAACGCAGAATAAACAGATCATGCCGCAGCATTCAGGTAGTTATTATGACTGTAGAACTTTAGTTATTTCAGTATCATACGGTAAAATCAGAGATAAAAGGGTCAGGTGCAGTATTGTTGAAAAATAAAGTAAAAATTAGTTTTGACTTTCATATGATTAATAATCGAATTTAACGTTGGAATAAAAAATCCGCCATTGCATCGGCCATTTTGTTTTTTGAAATTTCTATTTCGGATTCGTAATCAGCAACCTCAAAAACTCCCGGATATCAAATTTCGACGGTATTACATATATTTAAAATACATAAACCCGCCATATTACATCCGCCATTTTGTTTTTTGCAATTTAGACTTCGGATTCGTAATTAGCGACCTCAAAAACCCCTGGATGCCTAATTTCATGCAAATCAAAAAAAGCTTTCATATTTTGGCCATCTTTTCGGGTTTTTGGACCACTGTGCGACGTTTTAAAATTTTAATGTGCTAGTTTTCATTATAATTTTGGCAAGGTAAAAAAATAAGAGGTAAAATCTTTTACAATAGTAAAGAACCCATTATTATCATTTAAATATAAATAGAAATACTTTTCTTGTTCTCACCTTTCTACTTGTAATTAGCATTTGTAACAGTTTTTCCCAAAATTTGTTGAAATGTTAATGTATTGCTCATAATAATTCTATATAAACGCACATATCCTGTAAGGAATACTTACCTAAGACGAAATGTAACTATCTTGCATTGAATATTAAACACAAAATCCCAAAAAATACGTTCCTTTTTTAACTTGTAACACTGTTTTCCAAAAAACACGTGGTAACTTTCACAATAATTGAAACACAACTGTATTGCGACGCTCTTCCATAAACTGTAATGCATGGGTTTTACAAAGTCAAACTGTTTACCGCCATCTAGCGGTAATTACATGAGTGCAACTTCTGACAATTTTTCCCGTAATAAAGTTTAACATTTAGAGTTGGTTAGAGGGTAAACCTCAAAAATGACAATTTTTGAGTTGTGACGGTCTTCTTCCAAACCAACGATATGATCGAATGAACTACCTTCCAATAAAGTGATCCCAGGAGCTCAAATCAAAAATTTTGACAATATCAATATAAAGTCATCTACTTTATAAATGTATAAAGTAGATGACTAATGTAAAAAATATAATAAAATATATGTCTAAATTGTCTAATTGAATGATTCAGGTAAAATTAAATTAGAAGAGTTTTTTTACAAGAAACAAAAAAATGTTTTTCATTTATTAATGTTTTATATTCTGAGAACGATTTCCGAAGTGGAAATCGAATCGTCAAATAAACTTAATTTTACAGTAAAACTGTGGTTTATTCCCAACAAAAATACTAAATTTCTGCGAAAATTGAACTTACAACAACTAGACTGTTATGACAACAAGAAAGTTTTTTAGAATATATCGAAAAATTATTCAATTGAAAATGTCTTTTATTATTCGTTTACATTCCTTGTATGGTTTTATAATTTGTGAAAATTGCTATTGATTAGTACCACACTCATAAAAAATCGGAAGCTGTTATCAAAATATAGTTGACACATGTCAGTATTGACACTTAAGGTAGTTATAAAAGTCGTTAATAATAATCAAATTTCAGTTTGTTGTTGTTTGTTTGGGTTTATATGACTGCGGACACTAAATCCATTCGTCAAAAAAAAATTCAGTTTAAATGCCTATATGTATATTCAACTTTTATAAATTTAGTATACAACTTTTATAATAGATTGATCAATTATTGTTAAACTAGTTAATAATTATCAACTGCCAGAATACTTTTCCAACTCTTAAAATACATTTATATCTGTTCAAGTAGTGTCTTAACTGTCTAGCCTCACTTGCCAACTATTCAGATGTATATTACCTGTCTAAATACATTTGTCAACTGTCAAAATACTAGTGTATTTTATACCAGCTTCCAACTTGAAATAAGAAACATGAAAACAGTTATTATGTTTACTTTTATGTAGTATTATTCTTACAAAAAGCTAACTGAAATGTCATGCATAAACAATTTTGTAATATATGTATTCTTCTTCTAATTTAGGTATGAGTACATCTAAGGGATATAAACCGTTGGCAAATATAGGTCCAATAAATAATTTAAATTTGGGAGTAACAAATCGACAATATTTGCCTGTTGGCTAGCGAGAAATATAAGATCATTTGGTAAGTTTCGATACGTAACAACACCAATATTGAAAAGTTCTCTAATAAATTGATAAGTAATATTTTTAGGGCAATATAATGTTTCGTTGCAAATATTTAACATACGTCGAGTAGTGTTATAAATTATTGACAAATCCAGATACCCTATAATATGTTCAGTAGGATCTCAGTTAAATGAATATTTTTGTATTTATCACAATTAGTTGCTAAGGTCGAATTGGTTATAGCTCCGGTCGTATGGATAAATTAACTAATGTATTTATGCGCAAATTTTTTAAGGTTTTTGTAAAATTGAATTTTCTTTTTATTTCCTTTTTTTATAGTTTCGATGTCAGTCAAACTATGATTAATGCTGTAGTGGTATTTACCCTCGGTATGGGGTTGGTCAGCAGAAATACACTTATTCACCCATCAGTACTTTATTGGTATATTAAATACAATGGATAGTGCCCAGCTGATGACGACGATACTTGTATTTTACTCATAAGTGGCAAACAACCCCAAACTTAACTGAAATCTCTCGCAATCTGACTAATACCGTGTTATTTGGCGTGTGTATATTTATTAGATTGATATGTTTTTTGTTTACATTGTAACTTTCATTTCTACGTCAACCTTGTATGTATGATATAATAATATGTTTCCCGCTTGCTCAGCGGAATTCACTGTGTCACCAGAATGCGTGTGTCCCAGGTTCGTGGTACACATTGATCGTTGTTTATTATTTAACATTCTTTATAAACAATATCGTAATTCAGTATTTCAATATTTCTACATTGTATAAAACTGCCGTTTATTTTGACAGTTGGCAACTGTATTTTGGCAGTTGACAATTGACACCTGCATTTTGTCTAGTATGTAACTCTATTTTGAGTTTATGACTGTATTCGGTCAGTCGTCAACTATTTTGGAAATTGACAGCTACATTTTTATGGTTGCTAAGAATCAAATCGTAGAGACGAAAAATAATTGTCAAATCACATATTATATGTGACCCGTGAGCTGCCATTTTCAAAATGGGAACGGTCTACCATTTCCAAACCCAAAGTGTTTCTCTACTCCTTTGTTGATGCTTATTACAGCTTCGAAACTCTTCCAATGTTTATGTGTACGAGGTTGTTCTCCGATTTCAGCTGTTCAATAGCGAATCTGTAATCATCAATTTTCCATGTACCAAAAAGGTTTTTGGAACAATTTCCAGAGTCGAAGACGAAACCTCAAAAATATGTAATTATTATTGTTCTGAAGCTATTTTTTGTAATATTTTAATATAATTTACTATTTCTAGCGGCGGAAGTTAACTACAATTTTAGTTTAAAATATGTTTATTTTGACTTTTTGATTTCCACTTCGGAAATCGTTCTGAAAATACAAATTGAAACTGGAATTGGAAATCGAAACGTCAAAATAAACATATTTTAGACTAAAATATGTTCGTTAATAAAAATAGTAAATTATACGTGATTGTTCCAACTACTTTTATTTATTCCCACGAATTAAAGTCCTTAGTAATTATTCGTTGCGGTGAAGAAGTTTTGCAGTGTTAAAATGTTCTATCATGTGAACACCGAGAAAAAATCATAGTATCTTCACTGAATGTTTGATGATAGAACATATTGAGGTTTTGCGAAACTTGAGCAAAGAGATCAACATGGATACAAAAGACATAGTGGAACTGATGACTGAAGTAATGTTAATTGTAGTTTCAGTGCAAAAACCTCATACTTGATTAATTTACGTGCAAGGGTGCAGAATAATGATCAATTTTTTTAAACATTCACACAGGCTTATTTTTATT
Source organism: Diabrotica virgifera virgifera (assembly GCF_917563875.1). Lineage (NCBI taxonomy): Eukaryota > Metazoa > Arthropoda > Insecta > Coleoptera > Chrysomelidae > Diabrotica > Diabrotica virgifera. The sequence continues at coordinate 230,557,155 of NC_065445.1, read as the reverse complement.
CATGAAAACGACTGTTTTACAACGATTTCCCAATAAACTAAAACGATTCTTATGGTCTAATAGCCTAAGATGTTCTTGTATTCCTTTTGGAATTGAAATCACTTTGTTGACTTTGTCTTCCAGAAAGAAAAAAGGAAGAAGCAGGTATTGCTGAGTTCAACTACAAAATACACAATGCAGTATAGACTCTTCTAAATTTCTCCATTGAAATTTATAAAATAAAGAAGTCTAAATGCAGAGTCGAGTTATCGATGACACAAAAGCCTTGAACACCTTTAGTAAAATTAGACCTGGGCGCATCTGTAAAAATATTGGTACATTTGGACGTTGAGAGGTGACTCATATGTTTTGCAGAAACTGCTTGAAAATAACTGATATAATAATATTTGAGTTATCCTCCCACTCAAAAAGGTCCGGAACATTGTTTAAATAATCAAATTGTCAAAAAATGAAGGAAAAATTCGATTTTTTTCTTCGTTTTTTGATTATAACTTTGAAAGTATTCATTTCTGAGAAAAGTTGTACTGACATAAAAGTTGCGTAATTAAATTTCCTAAAATATAGAATTCGTTAAAAATTTTAAAAATTGTCACCCTTGTTGCAAAATAGCAATAATTGCGAAAAAAAAAACAATAAAAAAACAAATATTCGCATTTTACGTTTTTCAACCATTTATGCTACACTTAGGACCTTCATATTTTACCAAGAAAATCTTTATGATATAAGAAAACAATACTGTGAATTTCATTAAGATGGGTTGAATAGATTTTGCAAAATAAATTTTGCAATCCAGCTTTCGCAAAAAAATTAATTTTTTCAAAATCTTGCAGGACTGAACATAAAGCAGACAGCAAGTTAAATTTTTTTTACATATAGAAAAATACCGTACCTCTCATTTGCAAATTGCAAAATTAAAATCAGTTAACCACTACGGCGCACAGTGGTTCCAAATGCCGAAAACGTGGTCATGAACCTTTAAAAGCGTATATTGTTTATACACTTTGGAATTACTTTCGTTCCTAAGGGTTTTTGGCATCGCTGATTACGAATCTGGCATTATTTTTTCTGAAAAACAAAATGGCGGATCCAACATGGCGGAAAGAAATTGAAAATGTCAATCAAAAAGAAAAATTTTTTGTCAAATTTTGTTGGTTAAGATCTCTGATTACAAATCTAACATTACTTTTTTTTAAACAAAATGGCGGATCCAATATGAACGAAGGAAATTCGAAAATTTTATTTTAGCCGCATTTTTGTTTAAAATTTTATATTATAAGTGACTTTTGAAACTGCTGATTACCAATACATTTTCTGTATGAAGTACAATATTCAAAACCTATTACTTATGTACGACTGCCCATACATACTGAACAATCGCCAGAATCATGTTATATACGTCATTTCCCACATTTGTATTCAAACAACTGCCAGCAATGCATAGGCAGTTATAGGCAGCTAAACCAAAGTGATTCTGTATCTCCTTACTATATGTTTTAAGATTAATAAACATTTTTCGCAGAATTATGCAGAATTTTATACTTTTTGAATGCATCTTTACAAAATTTTAATTATTTCAAGTATATTTTTACTATTTATGTATTAACAAATTTAAGGCATTTGTTGTTAATAAATGTTGATTTAAGTTACATCTTACATTACTACATACTTAAAAAAAAGAAGAATATGCTTTACAGCGATAAAATTGATAAACTACAAAACGTTTTACAGCGTTTTCAATACACGCGTTCTTTTTCACTTTCTCTGCCGGCCAAAATAACCCCGGACATGGCCCACTTGTTCCTGAGTTGTGAATCAGAATACATCCAGTCTGATCCTCATACCTGCGTATTAGGACTCTACGATAGTATAAGAAAACAATTGTTAACATGAAAATCCCTAAATAGGGACTTTTTTTTCGCCTCATGACCACGTTTTCAGCATTCGGAACCACTGTGCGGCGTCAGGAATTTTTTTAAATACACATTTTTTTTGTGCTACGCGCAGGACAGCGGATAGTTTGCTCTGATTGGGCATTCCAATGACCTTTGATAATGATTGGCAAATTTTAATTTTTAGTACATTTCGATATAAATAAATAAATTTGTTTATTGCAAAATAAAAACACATGGCCTGTCCTTTGAAATAACACTTTTTTTGGCAAAAACTTTCTTTGTTCATATATTTTAAGTTAGAGAATAAAAGTTTATTAATTTTAAACATATGCAACTGTTTAAACAATATTTCACAAACAATTATCAAATTAGTTTGATTTTTGTGGAATTAAAATATTAAAATAGAACAAAATATAGTGTAAGAAAATAATATATTAGATAAAGATTGGAAGAAATTTTGGTGGAAACCAAGTGTGAACATTTCGCACTGCTGTCCTTCGCGTAGCACCAAAAATTAATGTTTATTTAAAAAAATTTCTGACGCCGTGGTAGTTAATGGATTTTAATTTTAAAAATTGCATATGAAAGGTACGGTATTCTTTTATACGTAAAAAAAAATCAATTTGCTATCTGCTTTATTTTCAGTATTTCACCGATATTAATGAAATTTACAGTATTGTTTTACTATATTATATAGTTTTTGTGGGTAAAATATGAAGGTCCTAAGTGCAGCATAAATGGTTGAAATACGTAAAATGCAATCACTTGTTTTTTTATGTTTTTTTCGCAATTTTTGTTATTTTGCAACAAGAGTGACAATTTTTAAAATTTGTAACCAATCCTATATTGTAGGAAATTTAATCACGCAACTTTTATATCGGTACAACTTTTCTCGAAAGTGAATACTTTGACAGATATAATCAAAAAACGAAGAAAATAATCGAATTTTTCCTTCATTTTTTGACATTTTGATTATTTAAACAATGTTCCGGGACTTTTGAGTGGGAGGATAACCCAATTATTATTATAGGAGTTAATTCCCAGAAATTTCTGCAAAAAAATATATGAGTCACTTCTCAACGTCCATCTCAAAACAGATGCGCCCTGGACTAAATACCTGGTATTACTGCTGCACATACGCATGCGGCTAAAATGACAAATAATCCAACGGGTAGTAAAAAAATTAGTTTTTTGATGTGAAAAATTATTTTTTAAGAATGTCCCTCTTTATTTTAGTATATTTGCCCTTGATCCAAATTGATTTTCAAACACAAATTTATTAAAATTTGGGAACCGATCATACCACTGGGGATCAACTTTGGTGAATAGACAAAATTTTTGAAATAATTCGTAGTCACGTCTTTCAATTTTTCCATTTGTTAAAACATGTTTGGTGGCAGAGACATACTCCTGATAAAAAGAGGATTTTTTATTTTTGGATCTCAAATTTTTTACTTAAATGTTATCTGTCGATATTCACAGATAAGTACGAAGTGTATTATTGACTTTTTAGTTTTTTCTTTATCACTGCGTTAATTTAATACATAAAGACGTGTTAATTTTATTGTCGATTGGAGCTATAACCTTGAAAATTTACTTATTACCAATGAGTTCTAACAATCATAAAGGATTTTTCCTTTCTGTAATTATTTTTGTATATTTTTTTATTTATTAAAAACGTGTCCTAAACTAAATCCTGTTTGAACAGAACTGTCTCGTTTTTTTCGCACAGAGTTTGTTCAGACACGGGTTTAGACCACTCCTGGGGAAGTACCCTGTATATCAATTATATTATATGCCTTTTGTATTTACATAAAGCTTTAGTTTTATACAGTTTTAAACTCGTGCACTGTATATGTTGAAACAGTATTAAATAAAAATATTTAAAATATACTATTCATTTTTTGTTTTTTACTTCTTTCTACGAGACATTCTAAATAGACCAGGGCGGATCTGTGAAAAAACGTCTATTTTTGGATGTGCGCGGTGGCATTCGGAATTTAGCAGATAAAGTTAGGTGACAACTTCAACAATAATAATTGACTTACGCTCCTTTTTAAATATTCCCGGAACATTAATAAAAAACGCTGGACGGAAGGGCCGCCCGAGAACTTTATCGTACCGATCTATTATCGTTATCGTACTAGATACTGGCATTCTATACAAATAACAAAGTTACTCGTTATTTTGATATTTTAGAAACACCTTGTATACTTGAAAATATTTTATGGGTCTACGCATCATTAATTCCTGCATTTGAGAAAATGTTCGGGGACACACTATAGATTATTGCATAAATCAATAGAATATTAGTCATACTTTCATTTCAAATTAGTTCATTTTTCTGAGAAATTAATAGTTTACAATATTTGCATTTTACTGCATGGATTGTAATGAAATTTTGGGAGTAGCCCAAAGCCAAATCTCCTAATTCAAAGTCTATCCTATATTATACTATATACTATGGCGCTTTTATCATGGGGGCGGTTCCCACCACTTCTCGGGGATAGAACATTTTTATTTTCGAATTGCATGGAGCAAAAGAAAGAATTTTAAGAAAATTTAAAAATGCGCCCTATAATTTGATCTTATTTTTTTCACCCGTCCAACTTTTTGAAAGTTGAAATAACACTATATTAAGAGGTATTGCAAAAGAAAAACAATGCATTTAAATTCTGGTGAATGAGGGGTTAAATGTATGTACTTATCATTTTTCCTTAAAGTACATTAGTCATATCCTTTTTGCACCATATTTCGCTTAGTTTGAATGTAACCGACATTTAACGGTGCTCGTTTTAAAGGCCTTTTCAAACACTACAAAAGCATGAGCACTTTGAGCATGCACCAAAAAACAAACTCTTTTTACCTACCATATCTCTTTTTGTATTATAAATAGAAAATTTACGAAGGAACGAATCTCTTTTTTATTTATAATCTAAAAAAAATTTTATATAGTGTTTTTAGTTTGACGCATAGTTTTTAAGGTATTCACAAAAAACCGTCCGAAAACGTGTCATTTTTGAATGAAAATGGCCAATTTTCAACTACGCATAACTCAAAAAGTATTGAGTTCTCAAAAAAAAGTATAGATCAGTTTTTGCTTAAAAATAGGTTCTCTAGCCACTTCCATGCTTATTTTGACCAACAAATTTTCCACCCACTTGAAGGGGTGGGAATTGCCCCAAGATAAAAGCGCCATAGTATATAGGGTAGATTTTGTTTCTTGAGCTATTCCCTACTTACTGTGAAAATATCAAGTACATCGATGTAGTAGGATGGAATTCGGAGCCAAATACCCTCATCGACTGCCCTATAATAATGCTCTGCTATAATCGCGTGAGAGGGGACACACACAAGATTCTAGAGTATTTCTCATGATCATCTTTCAGTGCGTCACAGTTTTTCGATTTCTTTCTAACGCATTAAATTGTATGTGAGAGAAAAAAAGGCACGTCGGTGATTACATTTCGTCGGTGACATTTTTATAACATTTCTTCTAGTTATTCTAGTTGTCGATAGATGGCGCCATAATAAAAAAATATTTTTTTTTAATTAGATCATAATATTACAAATATAATCTGTATAATTTATAAGACAATACAAATCAAAGAAAATACCATTTTATAAATGCAAGAAACACATTTGATTTGTTTTTATTCCAAATTGAAAATAAAATGTGACAACTGTCAGATTTAACTAAAATGTCATGTTAGAATAAATGTCATAAATGTGTATTATCACGGACTTACCCTTTTTCCTATCATTTGTTACGCACTGAAAAATGATCATGAAAAGGACAATAGCAAAATTTCAATTTTCTGTAACTTTTCGAGTTTTTGAGTTACAGCAACGACTTTTATGTCATTGGAAAGGTAATTTTACATTATTTCAAAATATGTAAAAATATACAGGGCGTATCTAAAATATTAAGATTTTTTTTTCATTTCCGGTTCAACCGGAAGCTATATTGTAGATAAAATTTATTGTGCTAATAGATAATAACATACTATATATGTCTACCAAATTTCAAATTTTAGTTTCTATTACAGAGGAAGTTACGGGCACTCGAATATTTTTTTATAAAAAATTCATAACTCCCCTCCTATGAGGAGTTAAGAAATCTGACTAATGTTATTGAATTTACCGATAGGATATCAAAAACATATCAAAAAATAAATAAATTCCTTGGAGCCATTTTTGAGAAAATCTAGTTCAAACTTATGTCAAATTTTGACCCCTTAAATATAGGCAACCCATAACTTTTCTGAAAAACGATAATATTCTTGTTATAGCCCCATCTTTAGGCTATACAAATGTTTTTTCAAATTAAATTTATCTTAAACAAGTTTTTAGATTGGTAGGGAAATGTATCGGGTGGGCGGTCGGCCATGCTGGCCGCCATTTTGGATTTGGAAATGTGAAATTCCGTATTTCTATTTTCCTGTCGATGAGCTAACTTTAACTTAAATTTCATTCGTTTCGGTCAAAATTTGCAAAAATGGGCCCCAAATAACCCCCCTATTTTGGCCCCCCTTTGAGAGGTTTTTTTCAAAAGCTTAGTTTCTCGACAAAATTCTCTTAAACTTACTCATACCGAATTTCATCGAAATCGGTCTAGTAGTTTTTGCTGGGCGGTGGCGACATACGTACGTACATACGTACGTACGTACATACTTCCGACATGTTTTTTTTCATCATCGATTTTTTTCTACTTTCTTTGCTCATAACTTTAAAACGATTCATTTTGGAACAAAGTCGTAGGGAAATAAAATAAAGATAATTGAATTTTGTATGATAACGACTGGTTAAAAAGTATTAAATTATAAGCCTTTCTGCAAAATAGCAATAAATACAAAATAAGGGGGCAAAATAAGCCTGTTTTTATTCAATGTTTTTCAGCCGCTTCGGTTGCACTTAGAACTTTCGTAATTCGCTTAAAATTCTTACAACATACTTCACCAATCGTTCACCAAATTTCATTAAAATCGACCTGATAGATTTGCAGAATAATTTTGCAATCTAATTTTTTTTTAAAAAGTTCAATTTTTTTAAAAACTTTCTGAAGAAAAAGTAGACCATTTAGAAGTTTGCTGATTTTTTTACATATAAAGAGGTTCTCTACTTATCTAATGCACTTTACATAATTAAAATCGGATTATTCAAGCGGCCTCAGCACTGTTTTAAAGTTATAAACAATTTTTTGGCTTATAAACAAATACAGTGAGGACGTTTGAGTTGGCATAAATTCATTTTCTCGAGAATAGGCGTCTCTGGAGATAAATCCCGAAACAAGTCGATTTTTATTTTGGAATTCTAATTTTTTGGTATATATCGATACATTTTTGGCAAAGTAACGTAAGTGACATTTTTGTAGAAAATCATGTTTTTCCATGAAACTAAAGTTATTATTGTTTAGAAGGTACTACCAAAGTGTAGTAAGCCTAGAATTACTTTAAACAGAATATGTATAGGCTTACTACACTTTGGCAGTACCTTCTAAACGATAATAGCGTTAGTTTAACGGAAAAACATGATTCGCCAAAAATGTCACTTACGTTACTTTGCCAAAAATGTATCGATATATCATACTAGTGACGTCATCCATCTGGGCGTGATGACGTAATCGATGATTTTTTTAAATGAGAATAGGTGCCGTGTGATAGCTCAATCGAAAGGCTATTCAATTTTGTATTCACTAATATAAACATTAACATAATTATTTATACAGGGTTTGAATTAAAAAAAAAAAATTGAATTAAATTAATTCCAATATTTACGTCACTAGTATGATGTTTATGCCTGAAAATTATAATTTAAAAATAAAAATCGATCTGTTTCGGGATTTATCTCCAGAGTCGCTCATTCTCAAGAAAATGAATTTATTCCAACTCAAACGTCCTCACTGTATTTGTTTATAAGCCAAAACATTGTTTATAACTTTAAAACAGTGCTGAGGCCCCTGAAATAATCCGATTTTAATTCTCTAAAGTGTATTGGATAGGTAGAGAACCTCTTTATATGTAAAAAAATAATTAGCAAACTTCTAAACGGTCTACTTTTTGTTCAGAAACTTTTTAAAAAATTTGAATTTTTAAAAAAAAATTTAGATTGAAAAATTATTATGCAAAATCTATTGGGTTGATTTTAATGAAATTTGGTGGGCGGTTTAAGTATGTTGTAAGAATTTTCTAAGCGAATTATGAAGGTTCTAAGTGCAACCAAAGTGGTTGAAAAACATTGAATAAAAACAGTCTTTTTTGCCCCCTTATTTTTTATTTATTTGCTATTTTGCAGAAAGGGTAATAATTTAAGACATTTTAAACCAGTTGTATATTATACAAAATTCAATTATCTTTATTTTCTTTCGCTACGATTTTGTTCCAAAATTAATCGTTTTAAAGTTATAAGCAATGAAAGTAGAAAAAAATCGATATTTTTCGAAATTTTTAAATATTTAAATTTTTTTAATAATGTTCCGGGCATATTTGAGAAGGAGCATAAGTCAATTATAATTATTGAAGTTGTCACCTAACTTCATCTGCAAACATCTGAATGCCACCTCTCACATCTACCTCAAAACAGATCCGCTCTGGTCAAAAATCAATGGACAGCCCTTTTTAATCGATGATCATAATAACACATGAGGAACATATTTCAAATTGCATTGACCCCAACTATTGTATTATTTTGGGGCACATAATGTGCATACAAGGGGATTGAACAAAGGATGGTTGTGAGGGTGGTTCTTTGGATCTTTCTTACTAGCTCAGAAATCGAGATAGAAATGCGGAAAAGAAAATAAAGGGAAGAATAGCTACTAGAGCTAAACTAGAAATGATGGATAAAGAAAACAAGATATAAACAATTTACAGTAAATAAGGTTATTACAGTTTTTAAAAAATCGATTTCTGTTTTTAACACGTTTCGTGCGGACGGCATACATGTGAGCCACATGATGCCTTTACCTATAAGCGGACGGCGCGCATGTATGCCATTGATTATACATACATATTTTACATATGTATTTTTCTTGTCGGTCATGGTCATGAGTATGTCTTAGGTTCAGGCAACCGCACGCAATGTGTTAAGATTCTTTTAACATTCCAAAATAAGGGAAGACAGTTTTATACCACTACAATTTTTTTTCTTTGAAATTCTAAGCTGTTTTTCAATTGGCCCGCTAATGACTACAAGACCTGGATCCCGCGTACCAAAAAAAATTAATAGCAAGCTGAAAATTTGTTAATATCTTAACGGTGTCTAGTCGGACAAACTTTGATGCATGGGAACATTGGAACGGAGGAAGTTTTAATTGTGGAACAGGTTAAAAATTTGGAACGCCAGACTACAAAAACGTTCCATGTATTTTGTCGGACAGAACTTCCAGTTGATTTTTTACCATTTCATTCAACTCTCATGCAAAAATCAGACTGATGTTTATCACCAACTGGGCATTTTAATGAGTGGAACACGAAGAACATGTCAAATAACAGGAGTCATGTTGGTTAATAGGGCTTTTCATCGATTGTCATTTGTTTCGAGCTTCTGTCAGATGTTGTATAATCTGTGTGTAATATTTCTATACACGGATTATACGACATATGACAGAAGCTCGAAACAAATGACTGTGAATGAAAAGCCCTATAATAGCAGTCTGATTTTTGCATGAGAGTTTAATGAAAGGGTAACAAATCAATTTGATGGTCTGTCCGACAAAATACATGGGACGTTTTCGTAATCTGACGTTCCAAATTTTTAAACTGTTCCACAATTAAAACTTCCCCTGTTCCAGTGTTCCCGTACATCAAAGTTTGTCCGACTAGACACCGTCAAGCTATTAACAAATTTTTAGCTTGCCATTAATCAACTTTTTTTTTTGTTACGCGGGATATAGTCGTATACTTGCAGCATGCAGCATCTAGATACAAGTTACTACCAGGGAGTAGCAGTACATAAAAATATGTTAGAAAGAACTTTAACATCGAAGTAAAAACTTCTGTTTCAATTGGTATAAGTATTTTAGGGTCCTATTGAGCAACTTTGCATTACCCTTACTATCATTCTCTCCACTTTTTCCAAATTCTTCCCATTGTCGATTCTTAGCTTCTTTCGCGGTGATCACTGCGATAACTTACAGTCAAATGGTAAAATCCAGTTTAGATCATGAGGTGACAGTTGACTGTCCTTTATACAGAGAGGACGTTTAGGTTGGAATAAACCCATTTTCTCGAGAATGGATGATTTTGGAGAGAAATCCCGAAACAGGTGGATTTTTATTTTTAAATTATGATTTTTTGGCATATATCATACTAGTGACGTCATCCATCTGGGCGTGATAACGTAATCGATGATTTTTCGAAAGAGTATCTGAATATTGAATGGAGGGATTATCCTCACGTCAGGAGGAATTATTTTAGCCATAGTGGATAATACTTTTGTCCATTTTAGGCCCCCAAAATAGAAAAAAATTTTTTTTCGGAAAATTCATTTTTTTTATTAAAATCAGTGTATTCATAATCCGCAAACGGAGAGGAATTAAATATTATGGCTTTTGTTAGTTTTACAGCTTTTGATATCCCGAAAATGGATATATTATATACTTTGGCGCTGCCATGAGTATTTTCATTTTCTTATAACTTAAAAACGGAATATCCGCAAATCAAATTTCGAATGGAGGGATTATCCTTCAGTCAGGAGGAATTATTTTTTAGGCCTACAGTTTAGGTTCACCAAAAGTGAAAATTATTCTGGCTATGGTGAACAGTACTTTTGCCCCTACAGTGTAGGCAACCAACATGAAAATTAATTTTTCTTCTCATTTTTAATTTTTATTATTTTCAATTAAATCCAGTTTATTCATAATCCGCAAACGAGGATTAATTATGTGATATAGTTATTTAGTGATTTTACAGCTTTTTATACCCAGAAAATGGAAATTTATTTTTAGGGCTGCGCCGAAATCCTTTTATTTCCTTATACATATCTCGAAAACGGAAAATCCGCAAACGAAATTTTGAATGGAGGGATTATCCTCAAATCAGGAGGGATTTTTTTAGCTATAGTAGAAGCGTTGACTGATAAATATACTATCAATCAACGGTAGAAGTAAAAATAATGATTTTGAAAAAATCATTTCGCTAACTTTATTACACTCTATTTGCGTCTATCCGCTGTAAGCTCGTAGGTAGAGTGCACATAGAGTGGATATTTAAAAGTTCGTGAACGCCAGTAGTGACAAATATTTTTTTTTCTCTGATTCTGGCCTTGGTTAACTAGAACCTTTAGCCACGTAATTGTATAACTTATCACTAACTCAGGTGTAATGTGTAGTGTGTGTGTTGAGTAAGTGTCTTGTTACTTTGCAAAGTCGACGTCATTGTCTTTGCAAAGAGACCCTAATTTGTATCCGAACGTTTGCGGTCCCTTCGGTGAGTACCGATCCCACAAGGACAGAAACTATTTTCATTTAGTGACAAATCTGTGAACTTCGGTTGAAAATTTGACATAGATGTCAAAGTGATTAATTTAAAACATTGAAATTAAAAACATAGGAAAAAATATTAATTGGCCAGAGCTGTGGCATATATTTTTACCTTAAACACTTACGTTTTAAATACTGAAATTTGTTTTTTTAACATTTTATAATATAATTAATCTATTAATCTAAGCGCCATCTACACCATAATTGTGAAAATATGGGAAGCACGAAAGAAGGAAACTAATATTTGCAGTCAAAATGACAAGCAAAATCTTAAAAAAATAATCATAATGAATCATAAATTTTGTACTTATTGGTTACAATCTAACTACTTGTTTGCTTTGTGAATATTACACAAGAATTAAAGGCTATAGCGGGATAAGATGGTAAAATCTGCACTCGGCTGGATTCTTAGTTGGGATTGGGCAATCAAAAGTACATAATTCAAAAACCCCCTAACCAAATTTTTAGCTCCCTATGTGACCCCAGGTGTCCCCTATCGAAAAAAATGTGTTTTTTCGAAAAACATTTTTTTGTAGCGATCTTTTGCTTTAAAAAATGTGAAAAAAATTGTGAGTGTACATTATTATACCCAAAATCACACTGATTTTTTTCAGATTTTTTGGATCAAAATTGACGCCAGAAAAAATTTTTGAATTTTTCAAAAAATTTTTAGGTTATGTAGGTAATTTTTGGCTAGCTCCGACAAAATTTTTTTTAGTGTATTTTTTTCCGTTCTTTTTAATGGTAGGGATAGTTTTGCCATTTTCTCGCCGGAAATTGCTCAACATTCGAAAAAACCCATTTTTTTGGTTCCCCCCCTCATATTTTTAGGGTTTACTGAGCCACCTTTTCTTTAAAAAATCTGAAAAAAATTATGAACATACATTGATGCCCAAAAATATACTGGTTTTTTTTTCAGATTTTTTGGATCAAAATTGAAAAATTTTGAATTTTTCAAAAAATTTTTAGGTTATGTAGGTAATATTTGGCGAGCTCCGACATAATTTTTTTTAGTGTATATTTTTCCGTTCTTTTGAATGGCTGGGATAGTTTTGCCATTTTCTCGCCGGAAATTGCTCAAAATTCGAAAAAACCCATTTTTTGGTTCCCCCCCTCATATTTTTAGTGTTTACTGAGCGATCTTGTCTTTAAAAAATCTGAAAAAAATTATGAACATACATTGATGCCCAAAAATATACTGTTTTTTTTTCAGATTTTTTTGATCAAAATTGAAAAATTTTGAATTTTTCAAAAAATTTTTAGGTTATGTAGGTAATTTTTGGCTAGCTCCGACAAAATTTTTTTTAGTGTATTTTTTTCCGTTGTTTTTAATGGCAGGGATAGTTTTGCCATTTTCTCGCCGGAAATTGCTCAAAATTCGAAAAAACCCATTTTTTTGGTTCCCCCCTCATATTTTTAGTGTTTACTGAGCGATCTTTTCTTTAAAAAATCTGAAAAATATTATGAACATACATTGATGCCCAAAAATATACTGGTTTTTTTTTTTCAGATTTTTTGGATCAAAATTGAAAAATTTTGAATTTTTCAAAAAATTTTTAGGTTATGTAGGTAATTTTTGGCTAGCTCCGACAAAATTTTTTTTAGTGTATTTTTTTCCGTTCTTTTGAATGCCGGGGATAGTTTTGCCATTTTCTCGCCGGAAACTGCTCAAAATTCTAAAAAAACCCATTTTTTGGTTCCCTTCCTCATATTTTTAGTGTTTACTGAGCGATATTTTCTTTAAAAAATCTGAAAAAAATTATGAACATACATTGATGCCCAAAAATATACTGGTTTTTTTTCAGATTTTTGGATAAAAATTGAAAAATTTTTAATTTTTCAAAAATTTTTTAGGTTATGTAGGTAATATTTGGCGAGCTCCGACATATTTTTTTAGTGTATATTTTTCCGTTCATTTGAATGGCTGGGATAGTTTTGCCATTTTCTCGCCGGAAATTGCTCAAAATTCGAAAAAAACCCATTTTATTGGTTCCCCCCCCCTCATATTTTTAGTGTTTACTGAGCGATCCGTTCTTTAAAAAATCTGAAAAAAATTATGAACATACATTGATGCCCAAAAATATACTGTATATAGTATTATTGTATTATTATTCTATCTATGTATATTATGGATTGAAAATATAAATATGTAGATATTCACATACTTGACAAGGCGAAAACGGCGGGTTCGAAGGGAAAAATATTCCCATGAGATTTTTTTGCATAATCACATTCGTGAGACATCCCAGAATAAGGTTCAAGAAGTCACCCACGTGAAAAGTGGGCCAATTTTTTTTTAACATTTTTTTTAATCATATTGCAAGGACCAGTATTTTTGGCCCGAACAATTTTTTTTTTAATTTTTTGGACTATTCTGGACAAAAAAGATCTGTTATAATTTTTCTCTAAAGTTGATCGTTTTCGACTTATAAGCAATTTAAAATTGAAAAAAACGAAAAATGCCGATTTTCAAGGCTTAATAACTCGGTTAAAAGTTATTATTATGAAAGTCAATATATGACTAAATCAAAGTTTAAAGCCCCTCCTACAAGATCCTGAAAAAATGTTTGTCATTATTTTATTACTAACCTGTTATTTTTAAGTAATAATAATAAGCGCCATGCACGTGTGCGACGTCTGTAAATGCTGAGTGCAAGAGAGAAGCCATTCCAGCAGTCCAATAATAATTATGCATCTTACTCGCACTCACATTTACAACCGCGTCAATACGATCTAACCGCTCATTTTTATTAATTAAAAATAGCAGCTTAGTAGTAAATTAATGACACAGATTTCTTCAGAATCATGTAGCGGAGACTTTAAACTTTGATTTCTCACTTTCTGACTTTAATAATAATAATTTTTAACCGAGTTATTAAGTCTTAAAAATGGCCATTTTCGCGTTTTTCAAATTTTAAATTGCTTATAACTCGAAAAAGATCAACTTCAGAGAAAAATTATGAGACCTTTTTTGTCCAGAATGGTCCAAAAAACCTAAAAAAAATTAGTTCGGTCCAAAAATATTGATTTTTGCAATTTGATTAAAAAAAATTGTTAAAAAAAAATTGGCCCACTTTTCACGTGGACGACTTCTTGATCCTTATTCTGGGATGTCTCACGAATGTGATTATGCAAAAATATCTCATGGGAATTTTTTTCCCAACGAACCCGCCGTTTCCGCCTTGTCTATACTGATTTAGTAAGCTACATTTATGGAAATAACTTGATTACGGTGCAAACGTGTTTGCTTATTTAAAATGTAACTTTTAACGAATAATTTTATTTACTTTACACCTTTGAAAAGTAAAATTAATAAAACAAATAAAGTTGAAAATAAACGTTTGCCTATAACTGTATGGTATATTTCATGCTGTGAAAACGTTTTTAATAATTACTTATTACTTATTAATTACTTATTAATTACTTACTTATAATTATTTATTAATAACATTAATAATGTCTATATATATTTAAATATTTTTAATATTGATATATTTTTTAAAATAGGTACTCTAGCGTATCAAAAAATTAACTTTCAATTACCTAAACCTAACTTAATTAATAAATACGCAAAAGGTAATATTAATATGGTAGTTTCAATTGAGAAATCGGAAAACACAACTAAGACGAAGAAATATCTATGAATTGATCTATACATAATGTAATTAAGGTAGCCATGTACCTATAGTTAAGGGTTAAGGTTGTCTACTAAAAACATAGGAAAAATATCAACAAAGGGAGTTTGTCGTATTTTATGCATATTCTCTTCTCAAAATGGCTACCTTCCGATGGCTTACATAACCGATTTTTTTTGAAAAATTCAAAAAATTTCCCTGGGTAAAATTTTAATCCAAAAAACCTAAAAAAAATCAGTATGTTTTTGGGCATACAATGTATGTTCATAATTTTTTTCTGATTATTTTAAGAAAATATCCCTCAGTAAACAATAAAAATATGAGGGGGGAAAACCAAATGGGTTTTTTCGAATTTTGAGCAATTTCCGGCGAGAAAATGGCAAAACTATCCAAGCCATTCAAAAGAACGGAAAAAAATACACTAAAAAAAATATATCGGAGCTAGCCAAAAATTACCCTAAAAATTTTTTGAAAAATTCAATAATTTTTTCTGGCCTCAATTTTGATCCAAAAAACCTGAAAAAAAAGTATGTTTTTGGGCATCAATGTATGTTCATAATTTTTTTCAGATTTTTTAAAGAACAGATCGCTCAGTAAACCCTAAAAATATGAGGGGGGGAACCAAAAAATTGGTTTTTTCGAATTTTGAGCAATTTCCGGCGAGAAAATGGCAAAACTATCACAGCCATTCAAAAGAACGGAAAAAAATACACTAAAAAAAATTATGTCGGAGCTCGCCAAATATTACCTACATTACCTAAAATTTTTTTGAAAAATTCAAAATTTTTCAATTGTGATCCAAAAAATCTGAAAAAAACAGTATATTTTTGGGCATCAATGTATGTTCATAAGTTTTTTCAGATTTTTTAAAGAAAAAATCGCTCAGTAAACACTAAAAATATGAGGGGGGGGAACCAAAAAATGGGTTTTTTCGAATTTTGAGCAATTTCCGGCGAGAAAATGGCAAAACTATCCCAGCCATTCAAAAGAACGGAAAAATATACACTAAAAAAAATTATTTCGGAGCTAGCCAAAAATTACCTACATAACCTAAAATATTTTTGAAAAATTTAAAAAATTTTCAATTTTGATCCAAAAAATCTGAAAAAAAACCAGTTTATTTTTGGGCATCAATGTATGTTCATAACTTTTTTCAGATTTTTTAAAGAAAAAATCGCTCAGTAAACACTAAAAATATGAGGGGGGAACCAAAAAATTGGTTTTTTCGAATTTTGAGCAATTTCCGGCGAGAAAATGGCAAAACTATCCCAGCCATTCAAAAGAACGGAAAAACATACACTAAAAAAAATTATGTCGGAGCTCGCCAAATATTACCTACATAACCTAAAAATTTTTTGAAAAATTCAAAATTTTTCAATTTTGATCCAAAAAATCTGAAAAAAAAACCAGTATATTTTTGGGCATCAATGTATGTTCATAATTTTTTTCAGATTTTTTAAAGAAAAGATGGCTCAGTAAACACTAAAAATATGAGGGGGGGAACCAAAAAATGGGTTTTTTCGAATTTTGGGCAATTTCCGGCGAGAAAATGGCAAAACTGTCCCTGCCATTAAAAATAACGGAAAAAAATACACTAAAAAAAATTTTGTCGGAGCTAGCCAAAAATTACCTACATAACCTAAAATTTTTTTGAAAAATTCAAAAATTTTTTCTGGCGTCAATTTTGATCCAAAAAATCTGAAAAAAATCAGTGTGATTTTGGGTATAATAATGTACACTCACAATTTTTTTCACATTTTTTAAAGCAAAAGATCGCTCCAAAAAAATGTTTTTCGAAAAAACACTTTTTTTTCGATAGGGGACACCTGGGGTCACATAGGGAGCTAAAAATTTGGTTAGGGGGTTTTTGAATTATGTACTTTCGATTGCCCAATCCCAACTAAGAATCCAGCCGAGTGCAGATTTTACCATCTTATCCCGCTATAGCCTTTCTCATTAACCGAAGTTGCACTAGTAATCCGCTAGTTGGCGTTACCAGCGAGGCTCACAGCGTTGCTGTCACTGTCACCTGTCAATAGTGTCAATCTGTCTATCTGTCATAACACTGAACTGTCACCATACTGTCACTTTACTTACACGTGTACGTGGTAGCTGTACCTCTTAAAAATAAGCATTTATTTACCTCACCTAAATATTTTTATAACATAAGGATATAAATATGGAAGTTAAAACCGAAGTAAAGGAAGAGTTTATAGAATGTGACAAAAGATTGGTGGTTCTGCTGTCCACAGAAATAGACCTTGGAGAATTAAAATATGAACTCGGAAATAATTCAGAAGAGACAAGTAAGTTCTGAAAAATGTATAATAATTTAATGCATTTGCAATTATTAATGTAATACACATTAATGTAATGATAGGGTGTCCCCTAGGTTACACATTAGACTTTCTATGAAATCTGACTTAGTTATTAATATTTGAAATATAAAAATGTGCACTTCCACCTGTTGCTGATAACATGGTTCCCTCTAAAATATTTAAATAAACTGCTCGTCAAAAGTTAGGCCTATAGAAAATTATGCTCATTTTCATAGTTGATTTTTTCATGAACCTATTAATGGATTCCGCTAATTGTTTTTTTGTTATTTTAAATTTTTCTTTAGTATTTACACAGTTGTCCAAAGATTTACTCAAACTTCTTTTTTGTACTTATACCGGGTGGAAGAAAAGAAATGTTTTCTTATGTTAATTTTGTGATACCCTGTAGGGAGGACGAGGTACAAATGTTAGTATATATCGGAATCATATTGTAGTCTTATATTTTGTGAACATTTTCTTTTTTGAATGTATCTGATATCTTTAGAAACAAAGAAGATATGTAGTTTTACTCTTTAACATGTGTTTTAACTGAAACAAAACTAAATTAACAACAAAAATAACAGTTAACAAAACTTAAACAGAAAGGCACATAAGGTAAACAGTTCTTATTGACACCTATAAGAGTTATTTGTCGATCAGGTAAGCAGTATGCACAGTGCAACATAAGAGTGACGAGATTGTTTAATGAAGGCTCTGTGATGTTTTGGGGTGGAATTTCCATGAGAATAAGTATGGATTTGGTGTCTACGTGAAGGCTCTTTAAACAGCGCATTTTCTTTAATTTCGCTTCCTTTCGCACTATATGTATAAAATAATTTCATCTTAGTGGTATGATAAGACATGGCTTCCTCACCACGGTTCCCGGGAAGGCGGGTTATCGTGGAAGGTCTTGTCACTGGGAATTTTTCGTTGTCTACTCATTTCTTAATGATTCTTTAGTCTTTTTTTAACTAAGCGCGAAATGCATTTTTTCTGCACAAAGCTCTACTATTCAGTAAGTATTTTACATCGTTTGAAATTGACATTGTATTACCAATATTTTTTTCTTTCAAATACTATCAGAAATAGTTTTGGGGACATTAATACATTAGCCTGAATTTTTTCAGATTTTTCTGACTACTCTAAGACCACTTTTTGAAGCTTTGAAAATGATTTTTTCACTTTTTTTGACCCTTTTAAACGCTTTTGAGATAGTGCTCTTTTTCCGGGTGTGAGTATATAAATATACTTTATTCAATTTAATGACATTATTAGTATATATATAAACACAAAATACAAGCTTAAATTAGGCTCCAATTTGAAAAATAAACTAATATACATTCACGGACAAAAATATTCAATATTTTGAAATTAGCCTGTGAAATAAAAAAAAATTGTGCTGCCTCCAGTGTCATAGAAATAGGATTTCTTTTCAGAATCCGATTTTTTAACGTTTCATATAAATGGTATAATCGGATTTAAATTTAATGTGGGCTATATGGTGGCATAATTTTTAAATTCAATCTCATCAAGGTAAGTATTCACTATTCTACCGACATTAAGACCTGTGTCATGGTACACAAATTTGTTATCCAATATGGCTGGTAAAGGGCAAAACATGATCTTCTAAAATGTTTTTAATGTACATATCAGCTGTCATTCACAAAATCACCTCTACAAGTTCAGTATCTCCTTACAAAAGAAATATCACTCCATAGCACTATGCCGCCACCACTAAAATTAACTCTCTGTATGAGAACATCTGGCATACCGTTCACCATATGGAAGCAACATTTACAAGACTTCGCCTACAGAAGAGTTGGCGAACAGTATGTCAGTTGTAACCTCATACAGAGGGTTAGTTTTGGTGGTGGCGACATAGTGCTACAGAACGGTACAGCTTTGAAAGGACATACCGAACACGTGAAGGTGATTAGGCGAATGTCAACTGATATGTACATTGAGAACATTTTAGAAAGATCATGTTTGCCATTTGAAAGCCATATTGGATATGACATATTGGTGCTAATGCACTTCTTCTTGTCGCTAGCATAGTGAATTCTTATCTTGATGAGACTCAATTTAAAAATTATACTGGCCAGTATATAGCCCAGATCAGATTTAGATCCGATTATAGCATTTATGTGATACTTTCAAAAATTGCATTCGGAAAAAAAATCCTATTCCTATGATACAAGGGGGCTAAGGATAGCAGCACAAAAAATTTCATTCCACATGCATATTCAATATTTTTGTCCGAGAGTATATAAGTGAGATAAGTATTTTTGCATTATGGATGTTACAGGTAGAAATTCGATAACATACATAATTATAATATATCATTTATTTATTATATAAATAAATATGAAGATATACGTTGAACGCAAAATATTAACAATTAGAGATATTAGATGTATAATAAATTGGCAAAGACATTTTTTGTACTAAAAAAGAAAACAATTTTTTTTTAATAATAATATTATTATGATATTATAATGCCATTTTAAATATGCGCTCATGGCATTTTAAACATATGGTTATTGAATTTCTAACTCTAACACCTGTAATGCAAAAATATGTCTCTCTTATAAATATTAGTTACTTTTTTAAAATGGCGCATAATTTAAGCTTGTATTTTGTATTTATAATACTAATATCATTAAATTGAATAAAGCATATTTATATACTCACACCCGGAAAAGGAGCACTACCTCAAAAGCGTTTAAAAGTGTCAAAAAAGTGGAAAAATAATTTTCAAAGCCGCAAAAAGTGGTCT
The DNA here is from genome assembly GCF_917563875.1 of Diabrotica virgifera virgifera. Classification (NCBI taxonomy): domain Eukaryota; kingdom Metazoa; phylum Arthropoda; class Insecta; order Coleoptera; family Chrysomelidae; genus Diabrotica; species Diabrotica virgifera. Next base: position 230,537,053 of record NC_065445.1, on the reverse strand, counting down.
TAGAGTAGTCATAACAATCTGAAAAAATTCAGGCTAATGTATTAATGTCCTCAAAACTGCTTCTGATAGTTTTTGAAAGAAAAAAATATTGGTAATACAATGTGAATTTCAAACGATGTAAAATACTTACGGAATAGTAGAGCTTTGTGCAGAAAAAATGCATTTCGCGCTTAGTTAAAAAAAGAACGTGCTGCGATTTCGCTCTCAGTGAATTTTGACTAAAGAATCATTAAGAAATAAGTAGACGCCGGAAAATTTCCAGTGACAAGACCTCCCACGATAACCCCCTTCCCGGGAACAGTGTCACGTATCACACATAGTCAGTTAAAACACATATTAAAGAGTAAAACCATCTAGTTTCATTGTTATTAAAGATATCGGAGAAATTAAAAAAAATGAAAATGAGCCTACAACGTAATATCGATGTATACCCATCTTTGTGCCCTTTCCTCCCTACAAGTTGTCTTAACATGTGTTTCGATTAAAACACATGTTAAACTACAAAACCGTCTATTTTCTTTGTTTCTAAAGATATCAGGTACATTCAAAAAACAAAATGTCCACAAAACATAAGACTACAGTACGATTCTGTGTATACTCACATTTGTACCTCGTCCTACATTGTGTCTTAAACTTAACATAAAAACATTTCTTTTCTTCCAACCAGTATAACTACAAAAAAGAAGTTTGAGTTAACCTTTGCACAACTGTGTAAACACTGAAAAATATAAAATAATAAAAAAATTTAGCAGAATCCGTCAATCTGTTCCCGAAAAAATCAACTATGAAAATGAGCATAATTTTCTATATTTAGCAGTTTATTTATGCTAAACTAGTGATTTTCCCAATCGCTATGCGAATATAGGTAATACACATTAAAAAATGACCACTTTAAAATGTTAACAAATTTTGATCTTCAATAATATTTTGGACATGTACAAACATGCAATGAACATAAACCAAGGAGTATACAGTCCCTACAATATACATGCTGTTGCACGTCATTATCTACATCATAGATCTACGTTGACATTGTTGCCCAATTACGTCTAAAGGTGGAAAACTGTAATGTAATGTTAATTTATTTTTATTTATTTATTTTATGGATATACCATTTTTACAAAATTAATGTTAATGTATACGTTTATAAAGGCGCGTTTACATGTATCCAGTAACTGGTGCCAGTCGCACTGGAACGACAGTGATGGCATGGTAGTGGCATCATGTAAACGCTTTTTTGTTCCAGTCCAGCGCTGTCTCGAATAGAAGGCTGGTCTATTTTTCATGCCAGTGGCCCTCGTCCGCGTCCCCTTTAACCCCGTGCCAGTGGTTGTAGACACATGTAAACACAGCGTTTTAGTCGCTGGCGCTGTCATACCTGTGGTTTCAGTGGCAGTATTAGGATTTTTAATAAGAGTGCCAGTGAGATTGGCGCGAGTTACTGGATACGTGTAAACGAACCTATCCAGCGCTGTCTTAGTCAAGCACTCGCATTCCAGTGAGACTGGCGCCAGTTACTGGATACGTGTAAACGTTACTTAACGATAATTTCCACCTCCACTAGATTTATCTCTTTTTGTTTTGCAATCTATTATGTTTTCCATCTTTTGCGTTATTTTGCCGGTTTTTAGCGCACTCATGACTGTATAGTAATTTCCACAGACATTTAAAGATGACACAGTTTCAGAATATCAAGAAAACTTTGTCCGTATTTTCTTAAAGGTAACTCCTATTCATAGATGGCGTCGCGGTTTAGTGGCTTAAGTAGTTAGGTTTGGTATAGAGGTTTCTAAACGTTGATGCATCCGACAATTGGATACCCTTAAAAATTTGTTGTACAATTTTACCAGTAAATTGTAAGTATTTTATCAAACAATCCTCAATCCTCATTTATCAAATCATCATTTGACTCCATAGTATTTGGGGGATGCATCATAGAGTCATAAAATTTATACTCTGACACCTGATTTTTGCAGGATTGATTGATAAAAATATTTAAAATTAACTGATAATATTGTCTGAAAAATTATTAAGGGTACCTACTCCAGTTGTCGGATGCAAAAACGTTTAGAAACATGTATATTGACGAAACGCCTCCTCCTGAAAATTTTTCGAAATAGAAAAGTTGTCTGATTCGACATGAATAGAACTCTTAGAAAAAAATGTCGGACATGGAATAAAAATAAGATACGTAAAGATAATATTGTTTATCATTGTCAAGAATGTCCCCATAAACCTGGCCTCTACTTAGGTAACTGTTTCAGATAATATCATGTATCAATATAGAAAGATATTACCAAAGAATTAATATTTTGTATAATTTTATTTTACATTTTTATATTCCTGTTTTTATGAATAAAATTTTAGTCTAGATCCAAAAAATTGTATCTAATTTACTAAATACACAAATTTGTGTTAAAGCGCACAAGCGAGTCCCCTGCATTTTAAAAGCAATTCCTTGAAAACTGCGTACAGCGCACATGCGCGTCTTGCAAAAATTTAGAAAAAAATTATTATAATCGGTTTTAATATATATATACAAAAGACAATTCTTGAACAAGTATCGCGTTTAGTTTAAAAAAAAACTACTGCCGCACTGGTCAGCGGTATGCATTTATTTGACACAGCGAAAGGGTTAAATATAGACGTTTTTAAACTTTGGTACTTCCGACAACTGGAGTACTCGAAATTTGTTGAACAATACTTACTTAGTCCTAAAAGGCTAGTGGAGATGAGTTTGGCATTGTAGTCTCCATGCTTTTCGGTCTTGTGTTAGGTATCTTGCACTTTCCAATGTCAATCCTTGCTTCTCGACTTGTTTCCTGATTTCATCTACCCACATAGCTCTTGGTCTTCCTCTTTCGTTTTCCCTGCACTCTCGTTTCGAACACTCGTTTTGTTAGTCTCTCGTTTGACATTCTACACACGTGCCTGAACCATCTAAGTTGTCCCTCTACTATTGTTTCATTGATTGGTTCTTGTTTTAGGTTTTGTCTGGTTGTTTCGTTTCTTATTTTATCTGTCCTCTTTCTGTTTGCTATTTTCCTCAGGACAACCCTGCGACAAACTTTAAGGGGTAATTCTGCCTGAAAAAATAATGACCGTTTGCTTTATAAACATATGTCCGCCAATGCTTCGGTTCCGAGATACGGGATGTTGAATTTTTTCTTACTATACTAACTGATGATTTCTTTATTGCCCTAGAACCGGTTGAGATATGCAAATTAAATTTGGTAAGTTTTAAGAGATAGTTATTGCGCATTTTTTGACATGCAATTAATAATTTCATATTCACCATTGGCGCGCATACGGGTAATATGACCGATCATATTACCCGTATGCACGCCAATGGTGAATATAAAATTATTAATTGTATGTCAAAAAGTGTGCAATAACTACGTCTTAAAACCCAACAAATTTCATTTGCATATCTCAACCGGTTTTAAAGCAATAAATAAATCGTCAGTTTGTAAGAACAAATTCAACATGCCGTATCTAGGGCTTACAATACCGAGCCAAAATCTCAATACCGGTATTTGGTATTTAAAATTTTAAATACCGGGATCCCGGTATTAAAACCGGTATTATGAATGAAATGATACTATCCTCAGTTGTTACATCGACTTGGTATTAAATAATATATGAAACGTATTAAATTTTGTTTTGAAATGAGTAGATGTTGTTTTTAACATTGCATAGAGAGTAGGAATAGACAGATACAAAAAATGTGCAAATAGAAAAACTATACAGTGATGACGCGCTAATAACCGGCAAAATAGCGCAAAAGATGGAAAACATATTAAATTGTGAGATAAAAAGAAATAAAACTAGTAGAGGTGTTAAAATTAGCGATAGTAACATATGCATTGACATTATATTGATTGTTTCCCACCTTTAGACGTATCAGTGGAGTATGTCAACTAAAACTGTCACTGTGACAGTGGCATTTCTCAAACTCGTACGATACGTCTAAAGCTGGGAAACAATCAATATAATGTCAATTTTTAAGTTACTATCGCTAAATTTAACACCTCTACTGGGTTCATCCCTTTCTATCTCACAACTTAATATGTTTTCCATCTTTTGCGTTATTTTGCCGGTTATTAGTGCGCTCATCACTGTATATTTGATTCTACGATAAATTTTGCATATAGTACTTTTACTTATGAAATTTGCTATTTGTAAATTAATTTTACTTTAAAATATATTATTACAAAGATTAACTTACTGTGACAAATATTTTATATGGATTACTCCGTATTTAGACCGCTATATATTTTCAATTATTATTATTAATTCAGAAAATAAGTAATAAGTGAGCCTAATTTATACACCAAATACACAAAAAAATGAAAAATAGATCTGCAAATGTAAAAACAATTCTGATTAATAAATCTTACGGTTTATTTATAAAATCAAGTAGTCTAATTTTAAATATTTAAGAATTTTGATAGAACTCATTTTATGTATTTGTATAGACGAGATTTAATAATTTGGTTGTAGAAGCCGATATAACCCTTCGCCTTAAATTAACGACATTCACGCTTTTAGAAAGCGCTGTAGTCTATAGTTGACTTATATTATGTGTAATAAACGTGTTTAATAAATCTTTTTTACAATGATATTGGTTGTTTATCTTCAAAAATAAGTTCTTGTAATAGCAAAAAATATCTTAGAAGAAAGTTTATTGTGCATCAATTCACTTCTTATAAATTAAGCTAATACCGAAATACCGGTATTTTTATTATAAATACCGGTATCGAATACCGGACAAAAATCGTCCGGGATCCCGGAATTCCGGTATTGTAAGCCCTAGCCGTATGTCAAAAACGAAGCATTTGCGGACATACGATTACAAAGCAAACTGTCATTTCCTTTAATTCAAATTCCTTTAATTTTTAGTCTGTTTTTATATAAAAAACAGTTGTTTTAGAACTCTTTAGTAACGTATTAGTATAATATAATATTTATGAATTACCGTCAAAGGCTGATATGATCAACAAAAAAGAAGATGTATTTGGTGATATTTCTAGTGACTTTCTTGGGTGTGAATCTGTCTTTTTAGTTTACTCCTCTTGATTTAATAACAAAGCTTAGTTAGTTAATAATAGGTATAAGTACATTGTTCCGAATATGGAAAAGAATTATTTCCATATTTAATTCTGGATACTTCGATTTTGGTACAAATTTCCAAAATTCAGTAATCGGCGTCGACTTACATTTTAATTGTAGAGCTAGTCTTCTTGCATATCTATTAATAATTATTAATTAAAATTATTCTCCAGAGATGTTTTCGGTCATAATTATATTGGAAATGGAAAACTTCTTATTCTTTCATATTTGTTATCAGTAATTTAAATTAGATTTGAAACACATACGGAACGATAATAATTTGTTTAACGACGTTCTACACCAGGGGTGGGCAAATACTTTTAAGCGCGGGCCAAAATGAAAATTTCAGAATATCTCCCGGGCCGGAGGACTACACAGCATACGTACGTTATGCATACTCTAATATTTTTGGCGGAGAAAAGAGATACAAAAATTGCTTACGGGATTTTTCAACGGGCCGGATTAAGTAAGCAAAAGGGCCGGATCCGGCCCGCGGGCCGGCTTTTGCCCACCCCTGTTCTACACCTTCGTTGCGGGGTATGCCTCTCAGAGGAAAGGGGGAAACTTATATGCAAGCGAAAGTTGGTAACAATGCATTTATAGCAGAATACTCAAATCATATGTTTCAGTACTGAATACTTTATAAAAATAAATTATAATAAATTACGGAATTAATTACAATAAATTAATTAAAAATAAATGGTACGGTAAACAATCCTCATTTTTTTAATATGTTATTCCTTACAAAAAAAACCTTTAATTAAGCACAAATAATTACAAATCGTAAATTTGGGTCAAAAGTTATTAACTTTTTAAGAATTCCCATAAGAGCCCATGTTAAAACTTAACTTTGACCCTTAATAGTAATTAAACGGCACGGTAAAACAATTTTTTAAAAATCAAGTCTTAGTTTTTTGAAGTAAACTATAACATACTAAAATTTCATGCAAATCCTTAATTCTTTGCCGAAGGTGTAGAACGTCGTTAAATATAATAACACAAAAATGAAAAGTAACTAAAGTAGAAGCCACAGTTAGTATGCAGTGTTGGTCTTAAGACGCGCAGCGATGCCGCTCATGACGACACAGTTAGATGCAGATGCGTGGTAGTTTGGCGATTGGCATCTCGTCCTAAGCTTAGAATATAAAATTTATTTTATATTCTAAGGTCCTAAGCAATACGCCCTCTGGTGGCTATTGCAGCAACCTAGCTAAGATCCATTATTTATTTACTTTCACCTTGAAGGCTTGTCATTAGAGACTTTGTTTAATCACCTTTAATTGTTGCTGTATCATAGATAAGGTATATATAAGTAGGATAGATAGGCAACTCTTTAATACGTAAAATTGCAATGTATACAGCGCCCTCTGTCCGGTTTAGTCATGAACTAAATGGGTAATGGCGGGAATTTTAAACGTTCAAATAAGCTATGTTGCTAATTATTGTAGTAAAACAAGATTCTATAACATAATGCAAATTATAAAAATAATCGACAATTGTTTCTTACATTAGTGATTATTTTTTGTAATTTGCATTACATTATGGAGTCTTTTACTGCAATTATTGTCCTTTTCATGATCATTTTTCAGTGCGTAACAAATGATAGGAAAAAGGGTAGGTCCGTGATAATACACATTTATGACATTTATTCTAACATGACATTTTAGTTAAATCTGACAATTGTCACATTTTATTTTCAATTTGGAATAAAACCAAATCAAATGTGTTTCTTGCATTTATAAAATGGTATTTTCTTTAATTTGTATAGTCTTATAAATTATACAGATTATATTTGTAATATTATTATCTAATTAAAAAAAAATACTTTTTTTATTATGGCGCCATCTATCGACAACTAGAATAATCACCGAACTAGAATAATTACCAAAGTAATACTCGACGTGCCTTTTTTTCTGTCATATACAATTTAATGCGTTAGAAAGAAATCGAAAAACTGTGACGCACTGAAAGATGATCATGAGAAAAAGAGTAAACATAGTTCATATAATAGGAAAGGTAGAAAAACAAAATTCAAATATTTATTTAAAAAATTAACGGCACAATTTACAGAAAAGTACCAAAATTATTTTAAAAACGTAATTATGATGCAGAGCAGCAAACAAACTAGAATATATACATGAAAATTATTTAAAAAAACTTTCAATAAAAAATAGGAGCTCATAATAAAATTAAAATATTTCCAGTATCTTTTTGTAACATTGCATAGTTTATAAACACTTCAATCCAAATTAACACAAAATCACTAACGCAAAAGAATATTCCTTACTTCTCAGTCCTGTTTGGTACACAGCATTTAAACACCATTTTAAAGTTTGATTCAAAAATTTGCACACAAACTGAATATTTTACTTTAAAGTAAGAGAGTAAAAGTCTTTGTTATATATAGCTAATCTATAAGTAAAAAGTAAAAAAACAATTTAGTAAAATAAATCCAAACACGTATGTAAACAAACAACGATGCCATTGACAAGACAAAATAAAATGACATTTCTGCACAGCGTTGCCACATTTTATTTAGAAAATCTACTGTCTGTAAGTTTAGCTAAAATCTACTAAATCAAAAACTAAAATATACTATAAAACTTTATTAACGTATTTGTATATAATTCAGGACTTTTTATAATAAAAACAACAGCTGACTAACTAGAAATTAATATAATATGAATATTTGTAAAAAAACCAAACTTTTTTCGATTTTAACTGGGAAAAAAATAACCTACTATAATTAATTTTTATCAGTTTCATATTTAATATTTGTATATAATATTTTGTCATCCACTGATTTTAACATCTGCATGTCAGGATCAAATTCTTCACACAATTCTTTCGCATTTTACATTAGAAACACGTAAACACAACATTTTTTGTTTTGCAAAGTTACATATGCTTAGATATTTTAGTTTTCCATCGTTAGCTTCTAATAGGCTCGAATGCCATAACTCTTCATTAACACCTGATATACTGCTTGCACTGCTACTTGAAATCTGCAAGTTTGTTACACCAGAATCCAGTTTCCAGTTTCATTTCTCTGTAAAATTCATCATCTACGCCCTGAATCTTATTTTCGGTAATGACATTGGGAAATTGTAACAAAATGCCTAAAAACTAATTTAGAAATGGGGTAAATACTATAAAAAGCAAATTTTATTTCAGTCATAACAAAATGTTGAAATATACCCACCAAAAATTTACTAAAAAATATTGCCTATTTACTAGAATTTTTTAAACAATATCAAAAATCTACCAAAAAAGTAGAAATCTACTAAATGTGGCAACGCTGTTGCAGTTTCTGTAGATGCGATGACATGCGCATTTGGAAAAGTATTTAGTGGCGCCACCTTTCCAGTTTAGTCAAGAATTAAAGAGAATGAATAGTGTGACCAACTCCAATTCAGTCGAATCCGGGACAAGGCTGAAAAAAAATACCTGAAATCCGGGACTTTTCATTGAAAATCGGGCCATTTTTTTCAGATGACGATAATTAAAATACAGGAATGAAAAAAAGTCCACCGTTTTAGTTTTCGTAGAACTATAATACCACGATATAAAATGCATGCGTTTTGGATGTGGTATTAGTATTACACTCTAGAAATTGTCCACTTTTTTTCGTCCCGCCAATCCAATTTGATGTGAATTCTTATGAGAATGTATCCAAAATATCAAAATAAAATGTTACCAAAACTTTGAAAATTCGGATGGCCCGGAAGCCTTGTCCGGGACGCCGGGACACGACTTCGTAATTCGGGCTATGTCCCGGATTTTTCGGGCTAGTTGGTTACACTAAGAATGAACCGTAATTGCCATTAAGGATAACAGTGCATGTGCTGTATATTACTTCATGACTAAACTGTAACATGTTACTGTAACATGTAACTGTAAATTGTTACTGTACTTCATGACTAAAAAATAGAACATACAATAATAATTACAATCTTTGTTGTACACTAACCTGAGATATTTTTTTCTGATAAAGTTCACTAAAATAAAACTTATAACTAACAAAATTGTCTAAAAATTAATCAGAATAAACGATAGTTACACAAAATATAATTAAATTTAAAAAAAAACACAGATAAACGAACAAAACGAACTCAAAAACACATAAAACTAATGCAACATACAATATGCAGGGTACCGAGTAAGTATGGAAACACGGTGATTTCTCGGAAACCGCTCGAAAGATTTTTATAAATTTTGGTGGGTAGGGGTGTTCCAATGCCGCCAATATTATAGTGGTAATTTCATTGTTGTCAAATCTTCCGTTTTTCCGAAAATCTAATGAACTTTCTTATTGTAAAAGGAACGTCCTGTATATTTTTTGCGTTTTGAAGTCCTTAAGAAATACGGATTATTGTTCATGTTATGTTCCCTATACATTATATATTATATATTAATAGGTTCTTTGGATCATTGTGAACAAAAAAAGTCTTTTGTTATTTTCCTCAAAAGTTAATCGTTTCCGAGTTATAAACAATTTAAAACTGAAAAAATCGAAAAATGACGATTTTCTAGGTTCAAAAACACAAGTAAAAAATATTATTTTTAAAATTACGAAGTACCTAAATTTAAACTCAAACCTTTTTCTATCAGATCCCTATAAGAAGTTTTGGCATATTTTATTCTAAAACATTGTTGTTTTTAATTGTTAATTAAGCTCATATGATAGGTCGGGCTATCGGACTGCATTAACAACTAAAAAATAATGTTTTAGAATAAAATAAGACCAAATCACTTATCGGCTTCTGATAAAATACGGTTTGAACTTGAATTTAGGCACTTCATAGTTTCAAAAATAATATTTTTTACTTGTGTTTTTGAACCTAGAAAATCGTCATTTTTCTATTTTTTTCAGTTTTAAATTGTTTATAACTCGGAAACGATTAACTTTTGAGGAAAATTACAAAAGACATTTTTTTTCCAATGACCCAAAGCACCTTTTTTTTTTTTTTTTTTTTTTTTTTTTTTTTTTTTTTTTTTTTGGGAGGTGAGAATCTTCAAAAGACCCTCTGGGAAGATGTCCCAGGTGTGTCGGATTCAGTCCGGCACGCTTCACCGCGGGCCGAGGCCGCCTACCGACTAAACTCACCCCCTCTTTCTCCAGCCGACGGGTCTGGAACCGCACTTAGCGTGCATATCTGACCCGCCGACCTTACTCTTAACTCCCCTCCGGCACTCTTCGCGTGCATTCCATGAGTTTGGCGGCCTCCTAGCCTCCTCCCCGCAAGAGCCTCACGCCAGACCGGTCGGTGAAGCGACCGTCCAGCGCAACCCTCCCGCGGGCAGGGCGACCAGAATGCCCCCCCTCACGATGGAACTAGCAAAACAGAACCAGTTGGTAATTACGAGCAACGCCAAACATTCTTACTTTCATCAATTCATTCATTCAATACACATATTCATTAAAAATCTCAGACTTAAAACAAGGAGGCAGTAGGCGTAGGTTGGATGTAAAAGGTCCTCCCCCGCCAGCTGCCCCAGGACGAACACGGGTAGAACAAGGAAAACATAAATCAAAACAGAAACAGAACGAGAAACACAAGAGGCACTCAGCCTGAGTAGAAGGTAAAAGTCCCCTACTGAATGCCTCTTGAGACATGCACCACATTTAAATAAGATTAGAAAAAAAACGGTAAAATATTATATAAATAAAATTGATAAATAAATAAATAGATCGATAAAACATAATAAATAATATAAAATAAGGGCAGTCAGCGTAGATTGGATGTAAAGGGTCCTCCCCCGCTGACTGCCTTGCATGACACAAACACGTTAAAAAAATGAATAAAAAAATAAATAATGACGATTGGTCATCCCGCTTGCAGACGCCTCTCTTTTTCCTCTTTGTGCTTGATTGTCTTGGTGACAAAAGCAATGATCAGGTCGAAGTCTCTCTTGCTGTCGATAGCTTTATCGACTAGCTCATGAGGCTCGCCTAGAGGGGATCCCAGCCCCAGCTGCAGCTCGGTACGCCCCGCGTGATATGCAGGGCACTCAAACACAACATGCTGCGCGTCATACCGAAAGCACCTAAAATAATGTCTATCCGGTCCAAACAAATAAGTTTATATAATTTGTTAATTTTTTTTAATAGGTAAATGTAGCAATAACTCCTAAGTTATGGCATTTAGGTATAGGGAACATAACATGAAAAATAATCAGTATTTCTTAAGGAGTTCAAAACGCAAAAAATATATAGGGTATTCCATTTAAAATAAGAAAGTTCATTAGATTTCCAGTAAAACCGAAGATTTGAGAACAATGTAATTACCACTATAATATCGGCTGTATTAGAATACCCTTACCTACCAAAATGTATAACAATCGTTCAAGAGGTTTCCGAGAAATTACCGTGTTTCCATACTTTCTCGCTACCCTGTGTAAACAATTACTATGGCTCTTAGCTCGGTTCAATTTGATACCACAATGGCGCTGCGATCTTAATCCGAATCGCCAATAGACTGAGAAATCTCCGGTCCTGATGCGCCGCTCTGGGCAAACCGGCAACGTGGTCGGCCGTTCTCCTGTAAGAAATACATTGCCCTATGCTATCTGCACTCTGCACTGCATTCTAACTGTGGCTTTTAGTACAGGGTACATTAATCGAGAGCCACAAATAATTCTTTAAAGAGCCGCATGTGGTTCGCGAGCCAGTTTGGTCACCCCTAGTGTTACATTGGCTAAAATAATTAGCAAATTTTACCTATCTCTGCTCTTAGTCTAATAGTTCGGTTTTTATTTTAGGTGTTTCCCACAAGGACAATAAAATGAAAATTATTAAAACATATGTGGAATCATCTAATACAGAAAAACACATGAATGCACAAACTCATTCTGGAAGAAAAATATACAAATGTGAAATATGTGATAAACAATTTTTTAGAAAAGAGAGTTTAAATTACCACATGTGTATTCACACCGGACAAAAACCTTTTAAATGTGAAATATGTCCTAAACAATTTACTAGAAAACAACTTTTGGGATACCATATGACAGTTCACTCTGGAGAAAAGCAGCATCAATGTGAAATTTGTTATAAACGATTTAATCGAAAAACTGATTTAAATGTGCATGTGAGAGTTCATACTGGAGAAAGGCCTCATAAATGTAAAATGTGTCTTAAGCAGTTTGCCCAAGGAATTACTTTAAAGAAACATATGAGAGTTCATACTGGAGAAATGCCTTATAAATGTGAAATTTGTCTTAAGCAGTTTGCACGAAAAGATTCTGTAAAAGAGCATATGAAAGTTCATACTGGAGAAAGGCCTTATAAATGTGAAATTTGCCTTAAACAGTTTTCCATAAAGAAAACTTTAAATGAGCATATGAGAGTTCATACTGGAGAAAAGCCTCATAAATGTGAAATTTGTCTTAAACAGTTTGCCGTAAAAAAACAATTAACTAGGCATATAAGAGTTCACACTGAGGAAAAACCATATAAATGTGAATTTTGTCTTAAGCGATTTAATACAAAAGGTAATTTAGATGTGCATATAAGAGTTCATACTGGAGAAAAACCCCATAAATGTGAAATCTGCCTTAAGCAATTTGCTACAAAAGGAAATTTAGATGTGCATATAAAAATTCACATTGGAGAAAAGCCTCATAAATGTGAAATTTGCCTTAAGAAATTTTGTACAAAGGATTATTTATATAAACATATGAAAGTTCACACTAGAAAAAGTCGTTGAAATGTGAAATTTGTTTATAGGGCTTTACCAAATATTTAGGTAGGTACTATAAGAATATGAAGTTCACATGCAGTCATTGATGATAGTGAGGGATTAACCAATTTATTTATTTACGGGGTACCACCCATTTATATATTATTATATATTTATTATATTATATATTTGTTATATTATATATTTATTATATTATATATTTATTGTATTATATTATTTATTATATATTATCATTTATATATTATATTTTATTTACCAAATATCAAGTGAAACATTAGGTAAACATAAAAATGGAGTACTTACTTAGTCCTAAGCCTTTCGACCTTTAGGTGTAGGCTGGTAGAGTTGAGTTTGGCATTGTAGTTTCCATGCTTTCCGATCTTGTGTTAGGTTTCTTGCATAAAGAAAATGTATGAATTTTTCTCAATGTCAATCTCCTCTTTTATTTTTCCCCTTACATATGAATACGCGGTCAAAAATAGATATATCGTATTTTAGTCTTCAGAAAAATCCTCAGAAAACTGATGAAGTGCGCTAGAAAATGTGCTGCTAGAGCGACAAGATCATCATGTTTTCATGAATGCTTCACGCTTATCCAATAGCAGCATGGCCACGGTAGCTAACACGGTCCAGAATTAAAGAAAGAGCCTCCTCAGCACGTCTCAAGGAAGTTCGATCTTGTGCTAATTGCATCCATCTACCATCTATTCTTTTTATGTCATATGTCCAGCGTGTTGATGGTCTGCTTCTCTTGTCCATGCGAGGTGTCCATTCTAACAGTCTTTTTGTCCACCTGTCATGCTGCAGTCTCACTATACAGGGTGTTTGGTAAAGAATGGGCCATAGCTTAACCTTAGATTCCTGATATTAAAATAGGTCGATTTAAGCTAACTTACTTTAGTACAAAAGTTGATAATAACCGAAATACTTTTCAAAGTATTAAAGTTAAACTTTTATTTTATTTATTTTTTAATATTTCCTGACAGGCATGGGACAACAACACGAAATTTGGTAGGCGGTGCTGGTACTGTACACCCTACTAAACTATGTTAAACAAATGTTTCTGGCTACTACCAGAGGCGTACGACGGGGGAACGTGAATGGTTGACCCTTACCAAATTCTGCGCCACTGGCGGAATTTCTATTTTAGTGCAATTTTTTGATTCTCCAATACTTTCTATGTAAATAAAATACTCTTTATTCGTAACGATATAAAGCCATTAGTTTTCGAGATATTTGAAGCTAAAAACGAAGGAGCATAATACATTAATCAAAATAAGTGTGGCTTTCCATTTTAACTTCAAATATGTATCTCGAAAACTAATGACTTTATCGTTACGAATAAAGAGTATATTATTTGCATAGAAAGTATTGGGGAATCTAAAAATTATGCTAAAATAGCAGTTTCATCAGTGGCGTAGAATTTGGGAAGGGTCAACCATTCACTTTCCCCTGTCGTACGTCTCTGGTATTAACCAGAAACGATTATTTAACATAATTTAATAGGGTGTACAGTACCTACACTTTCTGCCAAGTATCATAAGGATATGTCAAATAGTTTTATAGTACCGGGCACACATAGTTCTTAAAGTTTTAAATAAAGAATAAATTAAAAAAAAAGAATACTTTGAAATAATTTGACATATCCGTGTCATACTTGGCAGAAAGTGTAGGCACTGTACACCCTACTAAATTATGTTAAACAATCGTTTCTGGCTTCTACCAGAGGCGTACGACAGGGGAAGTAAATGGTTGACCCTTCCCAAATTCTACACCACTGATGAAACTGCTATTTTAGCATAATTTTTATATTCTCCAAGACTTTCTATGCAAATAATATACCCTTCATTCGTAACGATAAAGTCATTAGTTTTCGAGATACATATTTGAAGTTAAAAATGAAAAGGCACACTTATTTTGATTAATGTATTATGCTCCTTCGTTTTTAGCTTCAAATATCTTGAAAACTAATGGCCTTATCGTTACGAATTAAGAGTATGTTATTTACATAGAAAGTATTGGAGAATCAAAAAATTTCATTAAAATAGAAATTCCGCCAGTGGCGTAGAATTTGGTAAGGGTCAACCATTCACGTTCCCCCGTCGTACGCCTCTGGTAGTAGCCAGAAACGTTTGTTTAACATAATTTAGTAGGGGATACAGTACCAGCACCACTTACCAAATTTCGTGTTGTTGTCCCATGACTGTCAGGAAATATTCAAAAATAAGTAAAATAAAAGTTTAACTTTGACACCCTGTATTTCGGATATTATCAACTTTTGTACTAAGGTAAGTTAGCTTAAATCGACCTATTTAAACATCAGGAATCTAAGGTTAAGCTATCTATGGCCCATTCTTTACCAAACACCCTATATATCCGGCGAAACTCCATTTTAATCTGGTAATTCTTTCTATGATATCTTGCACACCCGTTCTTTGCCTCATTTCTAAATTTCTCACTCGATCTGCAAGTCTTACTCCTAGAATGGATCTTTCCTTTTTTTCGCTGTGCTATTCTAAGCTTTGACACCCTTGCTTTGGTTAATGTTAGTGTTTCAGCTCAGCACGTAATGGCTAGAAAAACACATTGATTGTATACTTTCCTTTTAAGAGGCTACAGTAGCGATCAACATGTAGCAACTAAATCTGTTCAGTGCAGTAGTTTTCATTCATTTTAAGAATTGGTTATTGTTGTTTCATAGGAAAGTAGTGTTTATCTTCATAGTTAATTTATTATATTTTTGTGTCATAGAACTAACTTGTTAGCCTGTTTGAAAAAATGGATTGTTGTTAATCGTGAGTTTTAGTTATATGTATAAATATATTTTACGTAAAAATATTTAGAATTCTAATGCGAGTATATAAAGTTAAAAGTACTTTTGGCGCTCTATGAACTAAATAAAATAAGACGGCTCTTGTTTCGATTCACAACGAAATGATTATTTATTATTATCATTTCGTGCAAATATCTATGTTAACATAAAATTTTCATCCATTTTGGTTTATTTTTATAAATACTTATTTAGTTACTAATAACAAAATTGTTTTCAATTATTTCCATTTAGCGCGCCTATGAGTTAATATCACATTCAAGTTATGTCAAACAATTCCGAAGCACTGTTGCCAAAGTTTCGCAGACCTTACGAAAAAAGGTATGATACTATCTCCCGAAGTTATATTGATGACGCGCTACTGCATACTCTTAAGGCTTAAAGGAATTTCACTGCTGAATATGTCTTTCAATCTGCCATATGCTGCCCAGCCTAGACCAACCCTTTTATCTATCTCTTGGTTGTCTCTAGAAATTTTATATTGTCCGATATTGTCTTCGAGTGTTATTGATCCTCCTAACACTAAGGTAGTCATCATTTTGGTTTTGTCTTTATTTATTTGCAAACCAACCTCTTCAGCTGCTTTCGCAAGCTCTGTGAGCATTTCTTTTGCTTCGTTGATGTCGTCAGCGATTATGACAGTATCGTCTATGCGTATTTCCTTGTTGGCCCAGTCCAGTTTTTTAAACTCATATTCTAAGACAGTCGTGAAAAACTTCGGTGACATTGTGTCTCCTTGTCTAACATCTCTCTCTATTTTGAATTTTTGAAAAAATACATTAGCTGACATGAAACTCAAACTATAGACAGACAAATTCAACCCAACAAACTCGACAGTTAGGAAAATTAAGGGAACTTATTGCATATAAGTTATTATCTATGTCTTTTATGTAGTTTGGGTTTATCTATTTTATGTCTTTTGGTTGGTATTTTATTGGAAGTCCTCTCCCCCCAAGGCATATGTTCCGCCACCTGCTGAAGCGCCCTCAGAAAACTGAGGAACAACCACAATAACAAGTGCTGCTAGAGCAACACAAGACATTTCACGCATACAGAATAAAGTGCGTCTAAAAAACATTAGATATGCCGACAAAGCAGTAGTTTTTGCAAATAGCTTGGATGGATTGCAAATAATAATGTCCCGCATATCTGATATAAGTAGAGAACATAGATCTCAATATGAAAAAACAAAGTACATTCGTAGTCAGTAAACGAGAAATATAAATTACAATCATTTTATGGAAATATCAGGTTTAAGTCATCTTCAACTATTTGTATATATCTGAAAAAAGCGTATTAATTTTTTTTTGGAGATGCTGCAGTTTTAATTTTTTGAAGTTATACTTCTTTAGGCGCGTTTGGGAGTAAATTTATATGTGCGCGAATTCATCAAATGTCTTGGTCCTGGGCGCAGCTGAAACGTTATACGTGCTCTGATTGGGTAATTACAATGACCTGTCAAAATTGTTCAATATCTCGGTTATGGGTAAACAAATGCTGTGGACAGTCGGAAAAATGAAAGATTACCCATGAACGATCACATCAATCACTTATTTTGTATTTGCTGTCTTTTTCTATAACAAACGTTTGTTATTTATAAAAAAAAAAGACAGCAAATACAAAATAAATGATTGATGTGATCGTTCGTGGGTAATCTTTCGTTTTTTCCGATTGTATATTAGTTTTTATTGTTGTGAGGTCAGAGAGAAAAGCAAGGTTATAATTATATATTGTAGTGACTTTTTAAATAGATTTTAAAAGCAACAGGTACGTAATTGTAAATGTTTCAGTATTGTAATAAAAATTTACATAGGTACCTACCTATTTGAAAAATTTAAAATGTACCTACCTAGTAGGTAATGCTTTGATTTACATAATTTGATAACCAACAAAATTTCTACCAATATTCATCTAATATATTGTTTTCTTACTGTATGTTTTGTTGTATTTTAATATTTTAATTCCATAAAAATCAAACTAATTTCATTAAATTCAGAACTGAATTTAAAACGTTCAGTTCGTCTGTCTTCCCACATTATGGGTGTGTCGAAGTGGATAAAATCTGAAATGCTTGGATTTTAAATCTAACCGCCCTAACATACGCGGGTTCGATCCCCAATGCAAATTTTTATTCTTTTTATACATTTTATGGTTGTAAGTATGTATATTTATTATATAATTTTTTTTTCAGAAAATACGTATTTAGTTAAAATTTTTGTCCACAATTATTGTTTAGAAATAATTTGTGGCATTTTTCAATGTGTTTGTGTGTTATATTTTTTTTTATTTTTGGTACTGTTTTAATAAAACTTTTTGGAAAGTAAAGTATTAAATTTAGTTTAATATTTAAATAAAATTCCTCGACACCTAATGGTAAAAGAGGCAACCGATTATGTATGTATGTATTTAAATAAAATATAAATAAACTGTTTAATAGTATATTGTACAACAAGTGAGAAAAAAGACATATTTCTCACGAGCGCAGAAGTTTGTTGGCACTAGACGAGTGCCGCAAATCAAGCCAGGGAGAAATATGTCATTTTCTCATGTGTTGTACACTGTGCTTTTTCTAGGGATGCGGTTTTGTCAAGAGTTCAAACTTTAAAATTAAATAATTTAGGTGCTAATAAATGTAGGTATTTAATAGTCTTAAAATTTATATACTTACTTTATTTATTTAAAATTCTAATTAACAGTTATTTTCGAACAGTTTTGAAAGGTAATTCCTGGTAAGTTTTGCTTCAACACATTTTATTTGACAACTTTAATTGTGTTTGTATTGTGCATGTTACCATGGAAACGGCGATCATATATGGAAAACCATAGGAGAACCCGCGAGAAAAAATATTTCTCACTGCAATGGCACACTTTTCTCACTGCATGAGAGATTGTTCGTTTTGAATGTATGTAATTAGTTAGAGAAGTTGCACATTGTATAGCATCCATAGAAAAAGTATATTAATTTCGTTGAAATCATATACTAGAAGTATATATCTTCTTACGTGCGTACAAAGTACACACATTCTTTTTTTTTCTATATTTATATTATGTATTTTACTTTCTTTCTTTCTTTCTTTCTCCCCTTCCTATCAGGGTGTCGGATTTGGGATCGCTATTTTAATTTACATTCACCCATCTCTTCCATTCTTTTCTGTTTTCCGCCATTATTTTTAATTCCTCGAGTGATTTTCCCTTAACTTTTCCCGCCTCTACTATTTGCTGTATCCATTTTTTTCTTGGTCTGCCTCTTTTTCTTTTTGCAATGTTCCTTGCTTCGTGGACTCTTCTCGTAATTTTGCTGGGTTGCATCCTCATCAAATGCCCATACCAATTCATTTGTCTCTTTTTTAGTTTATTCATTATTGGTTTTTGGTTGGCCATTCTCCATTTGGTTGGCCATTGCTTAATCTATCCCATTTTGTCTTTCCAACTATCCTTCTTAAATGTCTCATCTCCATTGCATTTATTCTGATCTTATGTTTTTCCAGAATTGTCCAGTTTTCACTTGCGTAGAGCACAGTCGGTATCACTATTGTGTTATATATGTTTATTTTTGTCTCTCTTGCAAGTTCTCTTTTCCCCAGTATTGGGGCTAAGGCATAGTATAACTTGTTTGATTTCTTTGCTCTATTTGTTATTTCCCAGTTTATTTTTCCGTCGTTAGAAATGATACTTCCAAGGTATTCGTAAGTTGTAACTATTGCCAGTTATGAGTTTTTGCATTTTATCTTTATTTCATTATCTTCTTTGCCGTTGATTATCATTATCTTCCTTTTTTCTCGTTTATTTCCATTTTTAGCTCTTCTATTTCCTCTACCCATATATCCCTTAGCTTCTGCATTTTGTTCTCGGAATCTGCTATTAGTACTATATGTCGTCCGCATACATTAAGGACTCTATTGTTACCGGTTGTAATCTATGGTATCCTATTATTGTCTGTATTTTGCTAAAAACTATATTTTTTATTTTTTTCATATTTTTCCGTAACGTTCGCCACCTTCAAAAATCAAAAAAACTTTTAAGGGAGTTTCTGGGGGTGTGAACGAGTTTCTTCCATTTTTAAATGTTCTAAATGACGGTTACTTCAATTTACATATTGATTTGATATATTTTGAAGTCTATAAAATAGGGAAAATCAACCGTGGGGAAAATCCCCAAAAACCCCATAAAAAACAGTTTTTTGGACTTTTGAACGTTGCGGAAAAATCTGAAAAAAATAAAAAAACATATAGTGTGATGAAATACACACATTAGATAAAAATTATACCTGTAGCCATCTCCAAAAAAAGTTATACTTTTTTTTTCAAAAAAAATTAAAAAATGTTTTGAGGTTATGTACACTTAACCTATGGATCTATAAAAAATAGACATAATATTTTGTAAAAGCCTCAATTATGCCTGTGAATTTTTTGAAATTTTAAAATTGATTGCATCCCACCTAAGAAAAATAAACAAGAAAAATGAAGTTTTTGATGGTTTGGGAAGGGGTGGTGAGTTAACAATATGCTGAGTCTTATTTTCTAATCACATAGAACTGAAAAAAATGAGGATAGCTTTTAATTTATTTATCTCGTCAATAAGTGGAAAGTTTGATGCGCCACTGTCTAGGTTCTACTATTTACGTTATAGGCTCTTATCGTGCCTA
This sequence comes from Diabrotica virgifera virgifera, assembly GCF_917563875.1. Taxonomy (NCBI): domain Eukaryota; kingdom Metazoa; phylum Arthropoda; class Insecta; order Coleoptera; family Chrysomelidae; genus Diabrotica; species Diabrotica virgifera. Next base: position 230,516,763 of record NC_065445.1, on the reverse strand, counting down.
AAATGATTAGCAAATTTCATCTATACCGGCTCCTAGTATATGAGAGATTTATCCGTGAATGTGTAGCCCCAACGAATTTGTCTGAAGACACATCTACCTGTAGGATAGCTAATAACGGATTTGCCCGCCGGACAGATCTGCATGTGAATAAGGCCGTTAGATAAGATGGAATATTTAATGATATCAATACAATTCAAATGATATAAAATTGTCATTAACGACAAAATTCGTACGACTCTCGAGATTGGATTATCGGTTCCTTCATTGATATTTTAAATTTTTTATAAAAAACAAATTTTAATAGTTTGGTGTTGTAGTAAAATGCCTTTTATAGAATTAGGCTTTTATTCACATAAAACTTGACATTAGAATAAAATAAAATGGCAAAACAATTAATCAATAAAATAAACAATGACAAAAGAATATTAAATTATACTGCATTTTTATTTTAGGTGTTTTCCAGAAGGACAATAAAATGAAAATTCTTAAAACATTATCTGTTCAATCGTCCAATACAGAAAAACACATGAATGTACAAACTAATTCTGGAAAAAGAATCCACGAATGTGAAATTTGTCATAAACAATTGTCCACAAAAAATGTTTTAAAACAACATAAGAAAATTCACTCCGCACAGAAACCTTTTAAATGTGAAATTTGTCTTAAACAGTTTGCCCGAAACGATGCTTTAACTGAGCATATGAAAGTTCTGGAGAAAAGCCTTATAAATGTGAAATTTGTCGTAAACAATTTTCTATAAAAAGGGTTTTAAATCTACATACGAAAATTCACACGGAACAAAAACCTTTTAAGAGGATGAGTACGTATTTTCGGCTACAATGCTATTCAAATGGGGATTCGTTTTTTTCGAATCCTGAGAAAACTAATAAGTATTTTTGAAAAATTTAAACGCAAAATTAAAGTAAAAATGTGTGTACCATTTTTATATATTCGGCTGCAATACGAAGGAAAAACAATCTTACTTTTTAATTAGAATAAGGAGTGCAGCCAGTCCCTTTAACTGCAGTTTTCTGCTCTTATTGGAGCGTCATCAGAAGGAACGTAGGCACTGTTCTCCTTGCCAATATTGCAAAATTAAAGATTGCGAAATTAGCGAGGGCCGAAAGTCCCTGAGAACTTCTATAATGTTTATTTTAATAAGTTACAGGGGTGAAAAACTAAGAGAAAATTTAGTGTGATTTTTAATTTCAAATATATTCAAAATAAACTTTTTTGCACGATTGATCATTTTTGACTGTTTACCGTGGCAGATTTTACGTCAGTAGGTGACATTTACTAGCAACTCGACGGTAAGTAATCAACTCGACGGTAAGTACTCCAACTCGACGGTAAGTAATTCACTTACCGTCGAGTTAAAAAATCTCTTAATTTTAATTTATTTTTTGAAAGAATAAAGAAAACTAACGAATTATTTATTAATATTGAAACTTATGGTACAATTTGTTAAATTATTTAATGAAATCCCACTTGTTTGGGCTGTGGTTTCACTTCTTTCAGAAACTCTTGCAGAATCGCATACATTAGTAGTATTACTAGTATTGCACAATATTTTTTCGGCAACAACTAAATAAAAACTCAATTCTCCATTGTTGTTATGCACCCTAGTTACTACCTAACAACCAAAGTATCTATCTTGATAAAATGAATGAAACTAGTCAATATGACGAAAATGTTTAATTTTATAATTTATAATGGTATCAATCGTGCAAAAAACGTTATAAGCATGTCGAACGTTAAGGGTAACCGATCTCAGACAATAATTGGAGTCGTCGCTCCGCTCCTCCTCCAAGCACTTGTCTTCGATCTGTATAACACCCTTACCGTTCTCCATACTTAATATACTATTTATTTATTCTAAGGGACTTTCGGCCCTCGGTAATAATTTAGTCTTTCATTCAGCGTTTAAATTTTTCAAAAATATTTCTTGTTTTTTTTTGGAATCCAAAAAAAATGAACACAATGTCGGTGGTACTATTTTCCAAATCTATCTTTGTCTTACAACGCACTCAGTCGAATAGAACATTGTCAGCATATTGTCAATTAGACAGTGACAATCAGTGACAATTTTAAATATTTGACATGGCATCAGGAATATTTTGAGTTGTTGATTAAATAATATTGATATATAGTGTATTTGATAAATAATTGATTTAAGACGTGAACTTAATAAAAAGTTATTTATTGTGTATTATTTGTGGAAGATCCAAGCAGAGAATACATCAGAATATAGTACATTCTTTCACGGTTTTTGCGCTAAATTTTAAAGAACCGCTGGGATTGACATGAAATTTGGCATACGCATAGCTTACGTGTCAAAGAAAAAAAGTGATATTGTGCCGATGTGTGCTTTTGCCCTGCTTTTTCGCCAAGTCAACACTTTTCGAGTTATTTGCGAGTGAATATGTTCATTTTTCAACAAAATAACCACATTTTTAGACGGTTTTTCGCAAATAACTTAAAAATAAGTATTTTGTCGAAAAAAACGTTCTTAGCAAAAATATAGCCTGTAAAAAAGTAAAAAAAATGGTGTACACGTTAGGTCTCTGGACCTCGTAGAACCAGAGTTATAGCCAATGAAAAATATATTCATATTCACCAAATTTTAAATAGAATATTTCGACGTGAAATATCCAAAAAATGAAGCACTTTTTGGGGAAAACCCATTTTAACTTTTTTAAAGTGTTTAAAAAAAACTTTATTTCTGTTTTTATAAAAAGTTTTTAGCATTAAATTTAAGCTAGTTACGCTCAAAATAAAGTTGGTCCCTTTTGTTTTGGCAAAAAAAAATCGGGAAGACCACCCCCTAATTAGCAACTTAAATGAAATTAATCGTTACCGCTCCACAAATTATTTACTTATGTTGTGGTAGGGGAGCCCAAGCGGGGATTTTTGCAGTTACTCGAGCGCGTCAGATTATCATATGGGGAGAAACGTGGTACCCTGCAGATGTACCTCTGCCATATATTGGCTCTTAACACAGGGGAGTTCGTTTAGGGGGCCCGAAAAAAAAATATATCCTTAAAAATACTCGAAATTGTCAGATTAAGATAAGGTAAGTTAAGTACATGCAAAACAGTGTATATTTAAAAAATCTGACGATTTGAGCGGGGCGTAAGGGGATTGGTGAGTCACAAAGTTTCACAAGAAAAAGGCGAATATTTCGCGAAATGAAAGTCAGATCGAAAAACTAAAAACTACACGTTCAATATTTTTCAAAAATCTATCGATAGATACCAAACACGACCCCTCGCAGAGAGGGGGGGGGGGTAAATTTTAAATACAAATCCCGCGATATTTAGTAAAATAAACATCAGATCGAAAAACTGCAAAATACACTTATTTAATATTTTTGAAAAATATATCGACTGGTACCAAACGCGACCCCCCACGGAGGTGGAGTGGGGGTTACTTTAAAATCTTAAATGGGAGCCCCCATTTTTTATTGCAGATTTGAATTCTCTGCATAAAAATAAGCAACTTTTATTCGAAACATTTTTTCGAATTATGGCTAGATGGCGCTATATTCGGAAAAAACGATTAATGGAAATGGAAAATTAAATTAAAAAATGGCAAGCGCCCGCTAAAATGGAAAATTTTACTTAACTTTTTTTAGTTTTAGGACCTACTAATCACAACCCAATAGGTCCCCAAAGCGCTCGAGTGACTGCACATTTAGCATACTTTGCTCCCCTACCATTGTGTTTATATGATCTGTAAGTTTCATCGATTTAAAGTGCTTATTTTTGAAAACATTTGGTTTTAAAGTAAAATTTTTAAAAATTTTAATTTTGAAAAATATGCTTTTTTTCAAAATAAGCTAAACATTGTTAGAGATACCAAAAATCTCGAAAAACAAAAGTCAGCATTGATTTTCTGAATATCATGTATTTTTTTGTTTTTCTTTTAGACAAAAATTGATTAAGATTTAGTGTTTCTAAATTTGCATACATTCGTGATCAGTGACTCGTTCAACCCCTTTTAACTACAGCCCTTTCAAAAATAAGGACTTTGAACCGATGAAACTTACAGATTATATAAGCAATACATACACGAGTCAAGAAACTTGTGAAGTCGTAACGATTAAGTCCATTTGAGATACTAATTAGGGAGTGATTTTCCCGATTTTTTTTACCAAAAAAAGGGACTAACTTTATTTTAAGCGTAACTTGTTTACTTTTGATGCAAGAATTTTTTTTTAATAAACAAAAATGAAGCTTTTTTTAAACACTTTAAAAAAAGTTGTAATGAGTTTTCCCCGAAATGTGCTTCATTAATGGTTATTTCACGTTAAAGTATTCCATTTGGAATTTGACGAATATGAACCTATTTTTCATTAGCTATAACTCTGCTTCTACTAGGTATAGAGACGTGATATATACACCATTTTTTTTTAAATTTTTTACAGGCTATATTTTTGTTAAGAATGTTTTTCGACAAAATACTTACTATTTGAGTCATTTGCGAAAAACCGTCTAAAAGCGTGGTTATTTTGTTGAAAAAATGAACATATTCACTGGCAAATAACTCGAAAAGTATTGACTTAGTGAGAAAACTCTATAGAACTAAAGTTACTTAAAATTAGTCAGTTTATCCATTTCCGGACTTACCTTGGACAGGGCAAAAGCACATATCGGCACAATATCACTTTTTTCTTTGACTTTGAAACGAAACCCGATTTGGGCTTCGAAACGTTAATAAAATTATTTTTTCAATTTAATTGTGGCTTATTTCCCGCTAAATAGTTAATCATAAAAATGCCACAAGGAAATAGCTTCAGAACAACATTTCTTTGACTTGTTAGCTATGTGTATGCCAAATTTCATGTCAATCCAAGCGGTTCTTTAAAATTTAGAGGTTTTGCAATATTTTACCGTTAAAGAACGTATTAATAATATATTCTGTGATCCAAGTATTTTGTTGTTAAAGATGTTCAAAATTGTAAGCGTTCCATAGTAACAATATATAATTAAAAAATCACTTTCACACTTTTCCTCTTTTCTCGATTGAGTATTAGTTTTTGTTGTACAATATATATTTTTACAATCACTGAATACAAAGTTAGTGAAAAAATTATCACATTTATTAACTGAATTAATAATCTGCAAGTATACAAACAACAGTTATCCAAGAACATTCAAAAGCCATCTCTTTAAGTTAATGATGACATTTTCAAGTAGAATGACATTCTATAATGTTTACACATCCATACCAGTGTGAATTTTACTACACGTAATTTGCCGTGTAAAGACAGAAAAAGTAGGGATAGCCGTAAAATATTCGCGAATTATGTACCCATGGCCTTAAATGTGAAATATGTCATAGGCAATTTACTAGAAAACAACTTTTGGGATACCATATGGTAGTTCACTCTGGAGAAAAGCAGCATCAATGTGAAATTTGTCTTAAACGATTTAACCGAAAAACTAATTTAAATAGGCATGTGAAAGTTCATACTGGAGAAAGTCCTCATGAGTGTGAAATTTGTCTTAAACCCTTTGCACGAAAATATTCTGTAAATGAGCATATCGTCGGCTTACTTGTAAAACCTTCTAAGTCCAATTTTCAAAACTTTTCAGGGGAAGCAAAAAACTGCTACTACCGTTATTATGCTATACTATTAAATTTAATTTTAGTTAAATCAGTAATCCAGTATATAAATATTTTATTATTTAGGCATTCAAAGAGGACTTAGACGCTTTTCATTTATTTATTCGGGAAAAAATAAGACTTACAAGGTACATAAGAGTCGACATTTACTTTAAATATAATTAGTTTGTTGGACAACCGGTGTATTTAGAAAAATATATTACACAAAAAATCCAATTTCTCATATGAAATATTTGTCTAATAGATATTAACCATAGATATATTACCTGATAAAAAATAATAGTGAAACAAATAAAGTTAACAAGTTAGTAAATTATAAAATGTATGAAAGTTTTTTGGTATCACGGATTTTAATTCTTGTAAGTGATTATATTTTTGTAATTTTATTTTTAATGGGCCATTGTATAAAGGAGACGGAATAGCACCAACCTTGCTTTTATTGCAACGTCTGGGAAGTAAAGTCCGGGGCATTTTGTAGTCTACTTTGTATTCCAGACTTAAGTCTGGATTGTACTTTATACATCTGAGGTCATGGACAGTTGGGTCTCCAGGTTGATTTCCAGGTCTTATTGAACTATAAAAATTAAAATTGGAAAAATTTTTCCAGAATGTATGATCAAGGTATAGTACTTCATATGGTTTAGGAGTGAGTCTTGCAGTTTTAAAAAGGTCGACGTAGCAGCCTGGTGTATAAATTTCACGATTTCTGAGTTTTCTTTCAATTGTGGAGTGCATTGAATCGAGTGCATACATTTGTGTATGACCTTTTTCAAGGTACTTATGAACCACCATAATTTTTTTTCATGAGCCACAGAAAAAAAGTGCGTTTGATAAAATATTATTTCGATTCTGGTAGCCGCAACCATCACTGTAAAATATTATTTCATCATTATCCTGAAGAGTTGGTATCTTATTAAGGATAAAATAAGATATTATTGTAGAGAATTCGTTTGCGGACAGCCCACCTTCTCCCTCGTGCCACACAAAACAATAACCATCTTCGTTTTTGAGATATACAAATATATATACAAATTTACCCTGCTCCTTGTCTTTGGACTTTTCCGCCCTAGCATTTTCTTTATTTTCTATGTGTCTTTTGTAAGCATCCTCTGACACATTTTTAACCCTAAATCCCACACAGTGGTCACACTGGTCTTTTTTGGGCTGGTGTATGCTAAGATTAATCTTTTCGAATTCCTCCATAAATGTTTTAACTGATAGGGATTTTTCATTGCACTTCTTTTCATATTCTCGGAATACTTCCATCTTTGATCTCCATACGGGTTCTAGGTATATTTTCGTAGTAGATGATCTACAATAATGCGACTCAAGTTTTGGCAGACTTATTAGAAAGGAACGCAAAATATTCCTAGGAGAGTCATCCTTTGTTTCCTGAGATATTTTAGACCGTTTCAGATTTTTGTGAAGATGTATTACCGGGTGTTGCGTGACTATCCTCTGTATTTATATTTGGATCACTTTCTTTAACCCATTCAGACACAGTCCATTGTCCAATGCATAACCTATGTAAAAACATTGTTTTGCAAACCCTATGTAATTCATCACCGGAATTTTTCAGATGAAAATATAATGATCGACTTCGTTGATTTGATGTTTTTTATCTTGGGTTGCACCAACTCGGACTAATATTTTTACCATGGTTTTTTTCTCTCCCCATGTCTTTTTCCAAAATTCGGAAAATATTTTTGCTCTTTGCTGTTCGCTGAACAACCTACATATTAACAATGCAGTTTTCTTTGCACTCACTTTGCAATTACATGACGGTTTCATACTTCTTTCTGGTTTGTCAACATCAAAAAACACATTTTTCCCCGTCCATCTTTCTTCTACCGAGATATTTTTCACCGTGTTCCCTTTTTCGTTTATTTTGAGATTGGACCCATTGTGAAATATCAGCTTTTCTTTTTCTCTTTCGAGAAACCGTGGGAGGAACAGTTATGTTTAAATTATTGTTATCTTCAAAGTTATTTTCTTATAAGTTGGTAACATTATTCTGGTAGGAGACTGAATCACTTGAAGAACTTTCCACTGAATCGGAATTAGGAGAATAGAGAGACTCTTCTTCATCATCAAGTTCACTATTATTCGTAATGTTATTTTTGTCGACTGAAAACTCATTGAGAGCCTCAAAATTTTGCACTGCGTTTTCTAAACAAACATGCTGCTCTTCTGAAATAGTAAATTAATTAATATAAAAAACCTACTAACGAAATTGTGCGTTTACTCACCACTATTTTTTTGAATAGTAATAGAATTATCATCTGCATTATGTGCGCACTGGACTTTAACAGTGGTAGGTACTTTTAAACTCTATGGGCAGATCATTAATATTAATGTTATCTTCCCAATGTCCCGAATCAATAGGTTTTGGAAATAATGGTAAAATGGGTAAAATATTTCCACAATTATGATCAATGTTATCAAAATTGTTATTTTCTTTCGGTGAAACTTCTGGCGCGGCAAATAATTCTAATATCAGCTCTGTCTGAGATTTGTAGGAAGCCATCTAAAATAATATAACAACCATAATTTAGTTTCTTTAAATAGCACGTTGCAAGTCATAAAAAATGTATAATTTGATTTCTTGAAGTTTTTTCAATTAATATTTTAACTTTACTTTTAGTCTGAAAACCATGTAAGTCCCTAGCAGTCAATATTTTAACGTTAATTTTAATATGAAAACCGATTAAGTCCACATCAACAGGTTAAGAATTTTATTTTAAAAATTATTGTTAATTAAAATAGGATAAAAACAGTGTACATACCTTCGTAACTATTTAAGTTTGAATTTAACTGGAAAACATTAACTGTTGCTAGCACATCTAGCCAAAACCAGCAATTTTTAAGACCGATTACTCACTATCCTCCAAATGTCAGTACGTTTTCACAGACATAGAAGGTTTTCAGAACTATTTTAGTCTGGGAGACATAGAAGTTCCTCGTATTACCACCAGGGACGAGTTCCGATTGGTCTCGACTTAGAATCTATTCACAGTTATGTCGGGACAGATTTATTAAATTATTTCTGTAAAAAAAACACTAAATGACGGAAAATTGGACTTAGAAGGTTTTACAAGTAAGACGATATGAAAGTTCATACTGGAGAAAGGCCTCATAAATGTGAAATTTGTCTTAAACAGTTTGCCGTAAAAAACAATTAACTATTCATATAAGAGTACACACTGGGGAAAAACCTCATAAATGTGAAATTTGCCTTAAGAAATTTAGTATAAAGGATTTATTTATATAAACATATGAAAGTTCACAATAGAAAAAGTCATTGAAATGTGAAAAGACCCCGCAACACTCCTTATGGAAAAGTGGCCGGTCAAATTTAACGAAAGTTCAGTCAATGATAGTTCTAATGGCTCCTCTACACATCGGCAGACGCGTCCACGGACGGCATCTGCGGATGCATCCGCAGATGTGCAGATGGGGTAATTTGATCGTTTGTTGTTTATATATCACGCCATTTTTCAAATTCCTCATTCAATTTTCGTGTCATGTACTCGAGATCCTCTTTGTCATTTGCACATATTACTTGATCATCGGCAAATTGGAGGGTATACAAACAAGTATTTGAGATATTTTATCTCACTTTTTTTAAATTCCGCACAATTAAAGTTAATAATTTCTTTTATTGATGAAATTTGTCTTACGCCCGGTTTCATAATCAACTTAAAGTGAACATTAACTGAGAAAGGTACCAACTTAAAATTTAAAGTCCACTTTAACTTTATTATGAAATCGAGCGTTAAACGATTTACTCAAAAAACTGATTTAAATAGGCATGTGAGAGTTCATACTGGAGAAAGGCCTTATAAATGTGAAATGTGTCTTAAGCAGTTTGCCCAAAGAACTACTTTAAAGCAACATAATATGAGAGTTTATACTGGAGAAATGCCTTATAAATGTGAATATTGTCAATTGTAAAACAGTTTTTCATAAAGAAAACTTTAAATGAGCATAAACATAAATGAAAGTTCACACTAGAAAAAGTCATTGAAATGTGAAAGGACCCCGCAATACTCCTTATGGAAAAGTGTCCCAGTCAAATTTAATGAAAGTTCAGTCGATGATATGAGCGCGCTAATAACCGACAAAATAGCGCAAAAGATGGAAAACATAATACATTGTGAAATGAAAGTAGTGGAGATATAAATGATCGTTATAAACGTATAAATTAACATTACATTACATAATTTTCCACCTTTAGACGTATGAGAGGAGTATGACAACTGTCACTGTGACAGTAGAATTTTATAAAATACTCCTGTCACAGACGTCTAAAGGTGGGAAACTATGTAATGTAATGTTAATTTATACGTTTATAACGATCATTTCCACCTTCACTAGTTTCATCTCTTTTTGTTTAGCAAAGTATTATGTTTTCCATCTTTTGGATTCTATTATTCAGAAGCTATGGCCTTTGGAGTTATTGGATTCAGATGCTCGGTTTACGTTAAGTGCACTAATTCACGGTCCAGTGAACGAAAATATTTATTATTGAAAAAAAAAACAGAATTATTTTCTCCATGCATTTTTGCGTGTTGTATATGAATTCGCGGTCAAAAATAGATATATAGTATTTTAGTCTTCAGAAAGCTGAAGACGTGCGATAGAAAATGTGCTGCTAGGGCGATATAAGATTATCATGTTTTAATGAATGCTTCACACTTATCAAAAAGCAGCATGGACACGGTAGCTAACACGGTCCAGAATTAAAGAAAAAATTGTTTTTTTATGGCATAGACTTAGGTGTCAATTAGCCAGTCACAACTTTTTGTTTTCTATTCATACATAAAGAAGGCAATGAGGTCCTTAGAGTTCCATAGCAAACTTTTCCACAGCTCTCTACTCAGTTCAAAAGCTGCAGCTGGCCGCTATGAACTGTCCAAGTTGCTCACCACATTTTTCCATTATACATCTTCTTCTTCTTTTTTCATATGAACATAATATATCAAATTATCAGGATTAAAAGTTTAGAGGTTAATTTTAGTTTCACAGATAAATTTCATTAAACAATCATATATATTTTTGCTATTCAGAGACAATAGATGGGATACATTGAAAGGTGGAAAAACATTACATTTTATTAAATCTTCGATTAAATTATAGGTGTATGGAATGTATTTTGTGCACTCAAAGAAAGTGTGATTCAAATCACCCACCTTCTGACATTCAGTACAAAGATTTGAATCAAAAACTTTAATTCTTGATAGATGTAGAGGGAAACAAGCATGTCCAAACTTCATTCTAATTAATGTTGTTATATATCTTCGAGGTACTACATAATTTTTAAACCAATATATATTTGGAACAGAAGGTTGAATCGGTGAATACTGAGATTTGGATTGTTTACAAAGATCTCGCCATGATTGACTCCACTGATTTTTAACTCGATGCTTAATAGTGTTAACTAAATCAGTTTTAAAATCATTTTTTAAGTAAAAAAATTGTTGAAACCTAAAAAATACATTCATCGTCATCATCCAGCTTATTCTTTTGTCCACTGCTGGACATAAGCCTCCTCAGTACGTCTCCAGGAAGTTCGATCTTGTGGTAATTGCATCTATCTACCATCTATTCTTATTATGTCATCTGTCCAGCGTGTTGGTGGTCTGCATCTGCTTCTCTTGTTCATGCGAGGTCTCCATTCTAACAGTCTTCTTGTCCACCTGTCATCCTGCAGTCTCACTATATGTCCGGAGAAACTCCATTTTAATCTGGTAATTCTTTCTATGATATCTTGCATACCCGTTCTTTGTCTTACTTCTAAATTTCTCACTCGATCCGCAAGTCTTATTCCTAGAATAGATCTTTCCACTTATCGCTGTGCTATTCTAAGCTTTAATACCCTTGCTTTGGTTAATGTTAGTGTTGCTCAGCACGTAATGACTAGCAGAACACATTGATTTTATACTTTCCTGTTAAGGCTTAAAGGAATTTCACTGCTGAATATGTCTTTCAATCTGCCATATGCTGCCCAGCCTAGACCAATCCTTTTATCTATCTCTTGAGTCTGATTGTCTCTAGAAATTTTGATGTCGTGTCGGAGATATCGATATTGACTTATTTCTTATATGATATTGTCTTCGAGTGTTATTGATACTCCTAACACTAAGATAGTCATCATTTTGGTTTTGTCTTTATTTATTTGCAAACCAACCTCTTCAGCTGCTTTCGCAAGCTCTGTGAGCATTTCGTTTGCTTCGTTGATATGCTTCGTTGCTCTGTCATGTTGCGGGAAAAACATTTCAGGCTAAATAATGGATCTGTTTCCTAGTAGGTATGTACCTAATCTTCCAATTTTGATATACGTATGGTATCAGTATGAAAAATGAATCCAATAAACAACAAAAATCCTGCGGTATGGAAAGTTGTTTCCATCTAGAAATCCGGGTATTTTATGAGCACTAACTTCAGACAAAAATGCTCCTTGGGCATAATAATTTGTTTCATCTACCATCATATTGTACTGATTTACGCGGTTGACTCTACTATTTTATTTATTTATATTTTTAGGCACTAATTTTAATTTAAATAAAGGAAGACTTACTTATATTATTTTATTTACATCGCTTATTTATTTAATAATTACAAATAACACCAACTAACACATCTAATTTATTTACAAACTCAAATTTATGATTTAATTAACTAAACATAATAATTCCGATAACTAATAAATGCATTTCAATACATTCGATTCGAATACATTAAATTACGCGACGCGCTTCGATAAATGAATGACTGGCCTGCGGACGAATTCCTGTTCTTATATACTTTGACAGCGGTCGTCTCGAATTCCATGGTCGAGGCTCGTATTCTCTAGATCCTTCTCTCAGAAATAGGCCAGGTTGTGAGGTCATTTATAATATGTGCCCACATTATAAACAACGTCACATTGCCCCCTCCTTAAAAGATGGTTCCTCCTGGAACCTTGTCGGGACTGGAACTGGATGCTGGTATCTGCAACTGGACCCTCTTTTACAACTCCCAGTTGTATAAAAGTGACAGAGGACGGTCTTCTCTCCGCACCAGTAACTATGCGGATTGCAACAGACTAACACCTAGACCTCGGTGTCTTGGAAAATTTCTTCTTCCATATTTCGGATAACTCTCCAGTCTAATTGGCTGCATTCTAACTTTGGCATGGCTAACTTTTGCACGTCGGACTCCAACACGTGCTCTCTCAATTGAATTAATGCATCCCATACATCTTGGTAGGTAGGTTGGTCACGGACAGTGTCTTTTGTTACCAGATAGAATAGGTAACGTGATGCATCTTGGAGTTTCAATGCTTTGCCAGGAGCTGGCAGTTGGCATTGAAGTTCTGCAACTCGACCAAACTTCCTTCGGAAGGCGGATGCCAACCATCGTGCGTCTTTGATACTGGCCGGGATGGTATGGGCCAGCGAATAGTCATCGGGAAGTGCGAGAAGATCTCGCTTTTCTTCAGTGGTAACACCATGTCTTGCTTTACCGGTACCTCCGTAGGCACCCATGAACTCTTCAAAGGTAAGGTCAGGTATTCCTCGAATTTGGTTGACTTCCACTTCTTCATCTACGTCGTGGTCTCCCTCGTACGGCGCCAACAGGTTATGGTGGACTATCATCGGCTTTCCCCTAGGAATCTTGCTTATTCGGTAGATAACGTCATTGATTTTCTTGACAATGAGGTACGGACCTTCCCAGAACTGCTGCAACTTGGGAGAACAACCTGTTCGCTTCTTTGGATTATAAAGCCAGACTTTGTCGTTCTCCTTGAAACATCCCTTCTCGGCTTGGGTATCGTATCGTTTCTTCATTCGGTCGCTAGCGATCTGAAGATTAGAACGGACCAACTCATGTATATCGTCCATTCTTCTTCGTAATTCATTCACGTAATCCTCACCAGCAACATCTTCTCCAGGTCGACATCCAAACTCGTTCCTGTCCTCCTTGGATCTGCGACAGCACTCCTCCAATTCCCACATTACTTGCATCCGTATCTAAGATGAACTCTCCTTCTGGCAGTGGATACCCTAATATTGGCGCTGTAATTAAATGCGTCTTCAAAGTTTCAAAGGCCGTTTGGCAGTCTCCATCCCAGCAATAATCCCTTGCTTCCTCTGTAAGTCGCGTTAATGACTTCACAATATCTGCAAACTTCTTAATGAATCTCCGGTAGTATGTACATAGTCCCAGAAAACTTCTCACTTGATGTTTATCAGTTGGTTCAGGCCATTCCTTAATGGAATTGATTTTTCCTTTATCCACGGCCACTCCTTCTTTTCTGACTATATGACCTAAATAATTGACTTTACTTTGAAATAACTGGCATTTATTGGGATTTAACATTAACTGGGCAGCTCCAAGTCGATTAAAAACGTCTTCTAAATTCTTCAGGTGGTCTTCAAACGTCTCTCCCAAAACGAATATGCTGTCTAAATACACCAGGCACGTTTTCCAAGATAAACCTCTCAACACATTTTCCATAAGCCTCACAAATGTCGCAGGAGCGTTACAGAGTCCAAACGGCATAACGTTGAATTCCCATAATCCAGATCCTGTCGTAAACGCCGTCTTCTCTTTGTCCACTGGATCCATTTCTACCTGCCAATATCCAGACTTCAAGTCCAACGTAGAAAACAATTTACTTCCAGCCAATGTGCCCAACGTGTCGTCGATCCGAGGCAGAGGATAACTATCTTTCTTGGTAACATTGTTCAACAAACGGTAGTCCACACAGAACCTCGTAGTTCCATCTTTCTTCTTGACCAGGACCAACGGAGAGACCCATGGGCTCGTAGAAGTTTCTATCACCCCGTCTTTCTTCATTTCTTGAACAATCCTTTCAGCTTCCTCTCTCTTCGCCTGTGGTAATCGTCGAGCTGATTGACGAATTGGCCTAGCGGTACCAGTGTCAATTTTATGTTTGACAACTGTCGTTCTTCCTGTCTTTCCTCCTTTCGGTACGAATATGTCACGATATTGCCTAAGAAATTCCCTTAATTTTCTTTTTTCCATTTGATTTAGAGATTGGCCTGCAACTGCAACCATTTGGTCGAACTTATCGTTGGAATTATCTGATGTTGTCGTCTGACGGATTATGGACGTCACGGGTACACAAGTTCCTACTTTTGTCTCCTTCTTTATGGTCACTGGGTAGTCATTGACATTAATCAATCTCACGGGAATTTCTTTAGCAGAAGTAACCAATTCCTTTCCAATTATGATTCCTCGGCCAACCTCCTCGTCGTGGTTCCATGGCTCCATCATAACAGGCGTTCCTTCTTCTACAGTTCCCTGTAGCCGCGCTACGATGATCGTTTCACTCCTCGCAGGCACAACTGTATCTTCTTTAATGGCTGCTAGCACAGTTCTGTCATCATGTGGATGAAGAAATACCTCCTCGTTGCCAACTTTGATTACCCTATTCTTAAAATCCAATTGAAATCCATGCAAATTCATTACGTCCATTCCTAATATAACATCTTTTTCGATGTCTGCAACTATGACAGTATGGACAAACTTTTCTGCTCCAATCCCTAATTGTATCTGGATTTCTCCATGGGTGTTGGCGTTTTCACCTGTGGCTATCCGCAGTCGCAACCTCGTTGGTAAGAGTTTCTTACGGCTGTTTAAAACTGACGGTCGTATAATGGTCCTGGTCGCTCCGGTATCCACCAACAATGTATACTTTTTACCATTTATTTCTCCATCTACATATACACTATCTTCACGACATTTCAAAGAAGCTATTAGTATGAGCAGTACCGGCGCTAGGGTATAAGGCGCCCGCCTGCAAAAGAAGCATAGGCGCCCTTCGGTGTCTTTTAAATTAGTATTTTGTATAGCACCGACAGAAAAAAGGTCATTTTGGCGCCCCCCAAAGAGGGGCGCCCGCCTGCAGTGCATCCCTTGCAGGCCCGTTATCGCCAGCCCTGAGTATGAGAGGGTCTTTGGAAAAGTTGCGGGTCGAAGCTGCCCCCCTAAGGCCGACCCGTTCTAGTTTTCCTGCTGGTGAGTCTCTTGACTGTTATTGTACCTAGGGTACTTACATGAACTCCGTACGTGTCCCATTTCATCACAATTCCAGCACCTTATGATCTTTGTTTTCTTGTATGAAATGCCCTTTATCATATTGACAATCTGGTCCAGTTTGTCTTCATCCTCTTTCACAGTCCTAACTTTACTGTACCCGCCAGAGGCCTGGGTAGCTGATTCGTATTCGAGGGCGGCAGACAAGACATCGACCAGCGTCTTGTGACGAGCTAATCGCAGTGTTCTTTGCATTTCATGATCACGAAGGCCATCAATGAATGTTTGAACAGCCAACTTTTCCATCATGTCTTGGAGCTGTTGGATATGCATATCGTACTAACCTGGCAATATCTACCTCGTATTCTTGAAGAGCTTCATCTTTCTTTTGTCTTCGATTTTTAAACTGCGACTGATAGACATGCTCTAAATAATCGTGCCCGTATCGCATATTCAGTCTCTTTTTGAGCTGTTCGAAGTCATCTGTCTCCTCAACGGCTATGGTCTGGAGGACATCCAAAGCGTCGCCTCGAAGAGCAATAGTGAGGTTTACAGCCTTTTCTTTTTCGGACCATCCGTTCGCTCTGGCCGCCGATTCGAACTGTTTCATGTAGTTGTTCCATGATGATTTTCCGTCGAAGTTTGGCACCTTAACACGAGCAAGACTCACACTCCCTTCAACTATCGACCGTGGCTCCAATTTGTATTTGATTTCATCATCTTTAATGTCTGTTAAGATGGGTTCTACCACTTTGTCCACTTTTTCCGTTTCCTCCAATTTCTTTTCTATTTCCTTGATCTTTTCTTCAAAAGTAGATTTTATGGACGATATCTTGTCGTCAAAATCCGAAGTGATTCTAGAGATCTCGTTAGTCATCTTGCTTTCAAGGGATGAAATATCACCCGAAACTTTCGAAATGTCACTAGAAACTTTTTTTTCTAATGATGTAATGTCTCCGGAAACTTTGTTCTCTAACGATGCAATGTCTGTCGAAACTTGGGAGATTTCACTAGAAACCTTGCTCTCTAACGATGTAATGTCTGTCGAAACTTTGTTCTCTAGCGATGTAATGTCTGTCGATACTTTGTTATCTAACGACGTAATGTCTGTCGAAACTTTCGAAATCGACGAGATTACAGCAGCATGCTTGTCTTCAAACAAATAGGTCTCTGGATCTTTACCCTCTTCCTGAAGAGCGTTCTTTAGACGTTCGACCAGATCAGCCTTTTTCCCAGTAGAACTCAGGTCCCTTTCTTCCAATTCAAGTCTCAGGTCTGCAATTTTTAGCTTACACAAGGTAGACATGATCACACACTTTATTTATTACGATTTATATTTTATTTATTTTTAAGTATCCTCACTTCTGCGCCATTTGTACTGATTTACGCGGTTGACTCTACTATTTTATTTATTTATATTTTTAGGCACTAATTTTAATTTAAATAAAGGAAGACTTACTTATATTATTTTATTTACATCGCTTATTTATTTAATAATTACAAATAACACCAACTAACACATCTAATTTATTTACAAACTCAAATTTATGATTTAATTAACTAAACATAATAATTCCGATAACTAATAAATACATTTCAATACATTCGATTCGAATACATTAAATTACGCGACGCGCTTCGATAAATGAATGACTGGCCTGCGGACGAATTCCTGTTCTTATATACTTTGACAGCGGTCGTCTCGAATTCCATGGTCGAGGCTCGTATTCTCTAGATCCTTCTCTCAGAAATAGACCAGGTTGTGAGGCCATTTATAATATGTGCCCACATTATAAACAACGTCACAATATTCAAAAACTCATCATCAGATATCATTCGAAAATAGTCAATTGGTTTAGAGTTGTCTGGAGGATCAACCAAAAGTCTGTTATTTCTGGTAAAAGGAAATAGTTTAAAGATCCGAATATAGGTCGACCTGCACCCATCTGCTTTCCGGATAAAACATGTTTTTTATCAAATTTCATACATAGACAAATACGTAAAACGATAACATCGAGGAAAGCTGGGAAAAACTCAAAAGTAACCTAATTAACGCAGCAACAGAATCACTTGGAGAGAGGAAAGTAACGAATACCAATATATCAAAAAAGAAAACCCCATGGTTTCGAGAGGAAGTGAAGATAAAATGTGAAGAAAAGAAGAAAGCCTTTTTACAATACAGAACACAACAAACACAACAGGCATACAACCACTATAAAAGAATTAGAAACGAAACAAACACTTTAGGCAGACAAATAAAAAGAGAACACTGGGAGAGTTTCTCAAAACAGATGGAACACGACTTCTACGGAACACAAAAGGAAATAAGGAGAATGATCAGAGGACAAAGAAAAGAGATGAACGAACTAATAAAAACGAAACACATTCAGAAGGAAACTTGGGCAGACTATTTTCGATCTCTGTTTGCTAAAGATAACGATAACGAACCACCAACACCTGAAGTGACAACAAACGAAGAAATAAATATTGAAGAAGCAGAGGTAACGGAAGCATTAAGGAAATTAAAAAATAGAAAATCACCAGGAGAGGACAGAATATCGAATGAACTCCTAAAGTATGGAGGACAAGACCTGACCAAACAATTATTAAAACTAATCCAAAAAATAATATGTACAACAAAACAGAATACCACAAGAATGGAGATCAAGCATCCTAATACCTCTCTTCAAAAAGGGAGAAAAATCGGACCCGGAGAATTACAGAGGAATTAATTTATTAAACACAACACTAAAATTAACTACCAAAGTGATAACAAACTGAATAAAATTATAACATTAGCAGAAGAACAACAAGGTTTTAGGCCGGGAAGATCATGCACCGACGCTATATTTATAATGAGGCAGATTCAAGAAAAATCGTTAGAATATAACAAACCGGCATACCTATGTTTAGTGGACCTTAAGAAGGCATTTGACAGGGTCAAATTAAAGGACGTTATCCATTTATTGTACGCAAGATAGGTACCTCTAGGAATAATTAAATCGATCGAAAATATCTACCAGAACAACAGAATAAAAGTAAAAGTAGATGAAGAACTAACTGACCCAATTGAAGCTGGCAATGGGATAAGACAGGGAGATTCCCTGAGTCCTCTGTTGTTCAACCTGATCATGGACGAAATAATAAAAAAAGTAAGAATAAAAAAAGGATACCAAATGGGAGAAAAACAACTTAAAATAATCTGCTATGCAGACGACGCAATACTAATCTCTCAAAGTAAAGATGATTTACAACGTATGCTGCACGAATTTAATATAACCGCTAGAAAATTTAACATGTTAATTTCCCCAAAAAAGACTAAATGCATGGTTATAACAGCAGATCTAATAAGGTGTAAATTAGAGCTGGAGGGTCAAATAATAGAACAAGTCATGGAGTTTAAATATCTAGGCATCACACTATGCAGCTACGGAAATCTCGAAACAGAAGTGGAAGGTCAGGTGAATAAAGCAAACAGAGCCGCAGGTTGCCTGAATGAAACAATATGGAGAAATAAAAACATCGGAAAAGAAGTGAAAGGCAGAATTTACAAAACAGTCATCAGACCAATAATGTCATACGCGGCAGAAACACGACCTGATACAGAAAGAACAAAAAGAATGCTAGAAACAGCAGAGATGAAAACATTGCGAAAAATCGATGGTAAGACGCTGTGGGATAGAGCTAGAAGTGCAGATATACGAAGGAGATGCAAGGTAGACAACATTAATAACTGGGTGAAAAGCAGAGAGTAGAATGGAACGACCACATAAGCCGAATGACAACAAATAGAGTAGTAAGGACGGCGAGAGACGGTTCCCCAATAGGAAGACGATCAGTGGGAAGACCACGAAAAAGATGGAATGACAACTTACTGGAGGTACATTGAAAAACAGACAGATCATCATCATCATTCTCTTTGCCTTATCCCTATGCGGGGTCGGCTTCCCTAATTGCATTTCTCCACACAATTCTATCTTGGGCCATATCAATGTTAATCCCCTTTACCAACATGTCCTGCCTTATCGTCTCCCCCCAGGTCTTCTTTCGTCTTCCTCTCCTACTCCTTCCAGGAATCTGTACTTCAGCTATTCTTCGTATTGGGTGGTTAACGTCTCGACGTTGAACATGACCAAACCATCTTAACATATGCTCTCTCATTTTGGCATCAATTGGTGCCACACCTAGACTTCCCCTAATATACTCATTTCTAATTTTATCCTTCTTTGTCACTCCACTCATCCATCTAAGCATTCTCATTTCCGCCACATGCATTCGCTGTTCCTCTTTCTTTTTCACTGCCCAACATTCAGTTCCGTACGTCATAGCTGGTCTTATGGCTGTTTTATAGAATTTTCCCTTCAGCTTCATTGGAATTTTTCTGTCACACAACACACCACTCGTTTCTTTCCACTTCATCCATCCAGCCCTAATTCTACTGCATGCATCTCCATCTATTTCTCCATTACTCTGTAATACCGATCCTAGGTACTTAAAACTATTGCTTTTTACAATCATTTCACCATCCAAAGATACCATTTTATTTGTAGTAGCTCCATCTTTAAATGAACATTCCAAATACTCTGTTTTTGTCCTACTAAGTTTTAAACCTTTTTCCTCCAGAGCTTGTCTCCACTGTTCCAGTTATTGTTCTAAGTCTCTTTCACTATTTCCTACTAACACGACATCATCAGCATACATTAAGCACCATGGAATGTTACCCTGTATTTTCGCTGTTATCTGGTCCAAAACTAATGAGAATAAATACGGACTAAGCACAGAACCTTGATGCAATCCTACTTTCACATGAAATTTATCAGTCTCTCCCACACCTGTCCTAACACTAGTCGTTACTCCCTCATACATATCCCTCACAATCTTTACATATTCACCAGGGACTCCTTTCTTATTGAGTGCCCACCACAGAATCTCTCGAGGAACTCTATCATATGCTTTCTCAAGATCAATGAATACCATATGAGCGTTTGTTTCTTTACTCCTGTATTTTTCCATCAACTGCCTTATAATGAAAATTGCATCTGTTGTTGATATACCCTGCATAAAGCCAAATTGATTCCCGGATATTTCGGTCTCTTCACGTATCCGTCTATCAATTACTCTTTCCCATATTTTCATGGTGTGGCTAAGCAGTTTTATAGCCCTGTAGTTTGTACATTGTTGTATATCTCCCTTGGTTTTGTAAACAGGTACCAGTATACTGCTTAATTCTATTAAATAGACCTGCTAGCCACCTTGTTTCTGTCTCTCCCAATGCTCTCCATACTTCCCCAGGAATATCATCTGGTCCTACTGCTTTTCCTTTCTTTATTTTTTGAAGCGCTTGAGCCACTTCCTCGTTGGTTATTTTGGTGACCATTGCTGCTACTGTCTCCGTTGACTCTACAGGCTGTCTGTCAAATTCTTCATTTAATAAGGTGTCAAAGTAGTTTCTCCATCTCTTTTTGACATCCCTTTCGTTAACTAGTATTTTATTATTTTCATCTCGGATACATCTAATCTGATTAAAATCTTTTGCTTTCTTTGCTCTCTGTTTGGCTATTTTATATATCTTCGTTTCGCCTTCCCTGGTATCAAGTTGATCGTATAGGTTTGAATACGCTTCTGCTTTAGCTTTTGCTACTGCTACTTTCGCTTCCTTTTTGGCGACCATATAGTTTTGAAGATCTATGTCCGATCTGGTTTCTTGCCACTTTTTATATAATTTTCTCTTCTCTTTTATTTTTCCTTGTACTTCATTTGACCACCACCAAGTCTCTTTATCCTCAAACTTCTTTCCTGAAAAACAGACAGCGTAATGTCTATATAAAAAGAAGAAGAAGAAGAAGAGAAGACAAATACGTCCTGCATAGGTTGCCTATCAAAATCGTGTTATAGCTATCCTTAAGGGGGGACCGTAGGGGTTGAACTCAATATTTCAAGTACATTTTTTTAAAGTATGGTAAAATTATTTTATTTTTAAATTAAATAAGCATACTCAGTACCATTCATAGATTATTCAAGAAAAAATTCAAAGAAAAATATTGAAAAATAAGCCAACGGTGGTTTTATTAAAGACACCTCAAAAACAACGAATTTTGCATCAGAACTCATCATTGGATCAAGGTAAACAAAAAATTCAAAAATATTTTATTAGCTTATACGTTTCTCGAGGTAACGCTGTCTGATGAGTTTTTTAGTTTTATCGACTTTTGACTTTTTGATATCACTCAGAAGTCAAAACAATGAATTTTTTTTGCAAAAAGGGTATATATTGGGGTATGTGACTTTATTGTACTGGTAATGGTAATTATTTGTAGATATATTTACCAATGATTTTTTTCTGTACCAAAGATATGTTCCAGTTGAACAAGCTTCGTATATTGTAGATATTAATTTATTTTTTAATAATCCAAATGAATTAAGGTTTTTAATTCCACTGGCAGTCTATCATTGGCCCGTATCATTCAAGAAATATATTGTCCAAACCTGAAATTGTTCTAAATATTCTAAACTTTTGTTACTGCTGTTTCTGCATTGATTTTTTTTAAAGGACCCCGCAACACTCCTTATGGAAAAGTGGTCCCTGTCAAATTTAACGAAAGTTTGGTCAATGATACTTCTCGATGTGTAGATTAAAAAAGTTCAGGGAACCTGGGTCTGAATAACTACTATTCTCGAGCTACAACCTTCTGAAGTTATTGGATTCGAGTGCTCGGTTTACGTTAAGTGCACTAATTCACGGTCAAGTGAACGAAAATATTTATTATTGGAAGAAGAAAGAGTTTTTTCTTCATGCATACTTGCGTGTTGTATATGAATTCGTGTCTTCCGAAAATCTCCGAAAATTCCTCAGAAAACTAAAGAAGTGCGATATAAAATGTGCTACTAGAGCGATGTAAGAATTACCATGCTTTCCTGAATGCTTGACAGTTATGCAATACCAGCAAAGCTGCAGTTCCGCCTTATCGTTAGAATACTACTTAACAGTGGCGGATCTAGGGGGTATGGGGTAATTCCACCCGTAACTTGCTCCAGAATCCAGAGATGGAGCTATCAAAACACATTTATAACCAAAGACCGGATGGTGTGAGGAAAATACGTAGGCCCAGAGTACGATTTAAGGACCAGATGGAAGAGAAATTGGAAAACCAAGGCGAACGATATGAAGGAATGGAAGCTGATTTTTGAACAGGCTGAGGTCCACCAGGAGTTCTAGAGCCAGTGATGACGAACTTTTTAATACAAAATATTGTACAATGGAAGGTGCTACAGCTGAAGATGCTCAACAATTATTACAGAGGTAATTCTAATTCTGTAATTCCTAATGCTGTACAAGATAGAGTTGAGACTGATAATCTGATTAGAAGAAATGGTCAATGGAGAAGGCTTCATAATCATGATTTTGCAATCTTTCCTATTTTTGACTTAGAGTACCTAGAAGACCTTACGATTGAGATATATCAAATTAAACTGGCACCGTTACATACAAGATAAAATAATTAGAGACAATGACGAAGAGTTTCAAATTGATGAGAATATGGATGAACCGAGACTCATAAGAGTTCGAATATTTTCTATATTTTCAATGTTAAGTATCCTGATAGGTCGTTAGTTAACACGACATAATATGATGCATCTAACCGAAATAATGAACCAAATGGCAGCAGAAATAAAATCACTTAGAGAACAACTTACACAACTAACTAATCTCCTAATTAAAAATGGCCCAACTGTATAAAATTGCCCTTTGGAATGCAAACGGCCTTGCCAAACACAAACAAGAAGTAGAAGTATTTCTTGCGCACAACGACATTGACATTCTTCTAATATCAGAATCCCACTGTAACAGTAGTTCTTACTTTAATATTAAAAATTATTTAATGTACCACACAACACATCCAGAAGCTGACAGGATAGCCAGAGGAGGAACGGCAGTGCTCATTAGACACCAAATTAAACACTATGAGTTACCTAAATTCAGTAAAAACTTTCTACAGGCAACCAGTATCGTAATTGAAGATTGGCTAGGTCCATTAACAGTATCAGCGGCATACCTCCCACCAAATTACCCACCAAATAAACAAGAGATGGAAGAATACTTCTTGTCTTTAGGTCACAGGTTCCTAGCAGGAGGTGATTACAATTCGAAAAACATAGCATGGGGCTCAAGACTAACAGCACCAGGTGGGGGTAGAGTACTATATAACATCATCCAAGAACTGCAATTGAGTTACCTATCCACATACACTCCAACGTACTGGCCTAAGGATCCAGCTAAAATACCAGACCTACTTGATTTCTTCATAGTTAAAGGCATAGGAGCTGGTTACCTAAATGTAGAATTAAATCTAGACCTTTATTCTGATCACACACCAATAATAGCACAAGTTAGTGCCACAATTATAGAAAAAGAACTTCCTGTAATACTGTTCAACAAGAATAACAATTGGGAACAATATAGAAACCAAATTAATGCAGAAATTGACTTAAAAATATCAATAAAAACAGAAATTGAAACTGCAGTAAATCAGTTAACAAACATGATCCATACTGCTGCGAAAAAATGCAACACCAGAAATATCAAATCACAAAAAAAATCAACACTGCCCAGTAATAATAAAAAAGAAAATAGCCGAAAAAAGAAAACTCCGAAGGATTTGGCAGCGTAATAGACACCCGACAAACAGGATAAATTGTGACAAAGCTTCTAGAGAATTGAAAGAGCTTATTAACAATATAGAGAATGCATCATTTAACGAATACTTAGAAAATCTGACAAGTACAGAAGATACAGACTATTCGTTATGGAAAGCGGTTAAGAACTTAAAAAGATATGAGCAAATTCCTCCGATTCGTAAAAGAGACCGAACATGGGCACGCACTGACGAGGAAAAAGCAAATCATCATCATCAATGGTGCTACAGCCCTATGAAAGAGCCTCGACCTTCCCAAGTCTATTACGCCAGTCAGTCCTATCCATTGCCAACCGTTGCCAGTTTGCTGCGCCTATTTTTCTCCCATCCTCATCTACACCATCTTTCCATCTAAGTTTTGGCCTATCCCTATAAAAAGCAAATACCTTCCGAGAATATCTGGAGGAAGTCTTTCAACCTCTTCCATCGCAAAATACGCCTGAAATAGAAGCTAATATCAAAGAAACTCTTGAAGCTCCATATCAAATGTCCCAAATTCCAAAACTCTTTAAAGTCAAAGAGGTACATGAGACAATCAGAAGAAACTTAAATCCAGATAAGGCTCCAGGGTTTGATCTGATCAAAGGCCGTCTTATTAAAGAACTACCAAGAAAAGGGATTGTGCTAGTAACAACAATATTCAACGCGGTGCTACGATTAGGACACTTCCCTGCCCAATGGAAAGTTGCCGAGCTTTAACGTATTCCAAAACCTGGAAAACCAATAAATGAAGTAACATCATACAGACCAATCAGCCTGCTGCCAGTCCTTGGTAAACTCCTAGAAAAGCTACTCATAACCCGACTGACTCCCATAATAGAAGAAAACCACCTGATTCCTGAACACCAATTCGGATTCAGAAAGGATCATAGCACAATTGAACAGATCCACAGGGTAGTGGACGAAATAAATGAAGCATTTGAGCAAAAAAGTTACTGCACGACTGCTTTCTTATATGTGAGTCGTCTTTGATAAGGTTTGGCATGATGGACTACTATTTGAATTAAAAAAATCACTCCCCCACACACTGTACATTATTATGGAATCCTACCTAAAAGAAAGATATTTTACTGTAAGGTACGGACAGACAACATCAGAAATCACATTGATAAAGGCAGGGGTACCACAGGGCAGTGTTCTTGGTCCACTTCTCTATCTTATGCACACAGCTGATCTTCCAGTAAGCAACCAAACAATCACAGCTTCCTTTGCAGATGATAAAGCGATAATGGTCAAACACAAAGACCCAGTCATAGCCGCAAGAATTCTCCAACAACATCTAGTGAAAATTCAGGACTGGACAAGAAACTGGAGAATCAAAGTCAATGAAGTAAAATCAGTGCAGGTTACATTTACCAAATGCAGAGGTACACTGCCACCTGTTACACTAAATGGACAAGATCTGCCTCAATCTGACAGCGTTAAGTATTTAGGGATGCACTTGGATAAAGGACTGACCTGGCGAAAGCACATTTTTAACAAACGAAAACAACTTGGCTTGAAATTCAGCAAATACTACTGGCTATTGGATAGACAGTCAAAGCTTAGTTTAAAAAACAAATTATTGGTGTATAAAGTAGCCTTAAAACCAACATGGACATATGGTGTACAACTATGGGGTACGGCTGCAAACTCAAACATAGAGATATTGGAACGCTTCCAGTCGAAGGTACTACGGACCATAACAAATGCACCTTGGTTTATACCTAACAGAGAAATCAGAAACGATCTTCAAGTAGCCACAGTAAAGGAGACAGTGAGTGAATACAGCAGCCGCTATTTGCTAAACTTAGAAAACCACCCTAATAATCTTGCACTAGACCTGCTGGATAATAGTGAGCAGACTCGGAGACTGAGGAGGCACAAACCACTGGAGCTACCACATAGGTTCTAAGCAGCAGTGAAGTGAAGTGTCGTGCAGTGCAGTGAACTAGTTACCCTTTCAGGGCACAGTTCAGTAATTTAAGAAGCTAGTGGATTCTTTGTTATCACTGGATAACAAATCCAAATTTATACTTACACCCCTTTGAACAAACAACTAACATGCTTATAATTTTTGTTATTTATTGATTGCAAGTAGTGAATAACCTATAATAAAAAAAATCTAACCGAAATCAGCAAAATATTAACGTACGGATAATCGAAGATGACTTAAACCCAATTTTTCCATAGACAATTGTAATTAATATTTAGCAATTCACTATTATAAATGGAAAGAAAGCCACAATTTAACTAAAAAATGATTTTCTTAACGTTTCGACGTCCACATCGGACGTCGTTGTCAAAATAAAATCATTTTTTTAGTTAAATTTTGGCTTATTTCCCATTTAGAATAGTTAATTACAAAAATGCCCCAAATAAATAGCTTCAGGACAACATTAATATCTAGCATGTACTGCCTACCAGATACTTTGATTTTTTCGTATTGAGATCAAGTCTATGTTCTCTACTTGACTTATATCTGATATGCGGGACAAGTTTCATGTCAACTAATGTATTTTTATGTTCCGACAACTTTTTCTTTAGTTGTAGACCGTGTTACGGTAGGAATTCCTAGTATTCTAAAGATAAGGCTGAACTTTTTATGTTCCGACAACTTTTTCTTTAGTTGTAGACCGTGTTACGGTAGGAATTCCTAGTATTCTAAAGATAAGGCTGAACTGCAGCTTTGCTGGTATGTACATATTGCATAACTGTGAAGCATTCATGAAAACATAATAATTCTTACATCGCTCTAGTAGCACATTTTATATCGCACTTCTTTGGTTTTCTGAGGACTTTTGGGAGGTTTCCTGAAGACTAAAATATGATGCATTTATTTTTGACCACAAATTCATATACAAGTCGCAAGTATGCATGAAGAAAACGAGAGTCTATTCTTCCAATAATAAATATTTTCGTTCACTTGACTGTGAATTAGTGCACTTAACGTAAACCGAGCACTCAAATCCAATAACTGCAGAAGGCTGTAGCTCGAGAATAGTAGTTATTCAGACCCAGGTTCCATGGACTTTTTTAATCTACACATCGAGAAGTATCGACCAAACTTTCGTTAAATTTGACCGGGACCACTTTTCCATAACGAGTGTTGCGGGGTCCTTTCCTTAAAAAACAAATTTTAATAGTTTGGTGTTTATTTTAGGTGTTTCCCAGACGAACAATAAAATGAAAATTATGAAAACACTATCTGTTCAATCACCTAATACAGAAAAACGCATGAATGTACAACCTAATTCTGGAAAAAGAATCCACAAATGTGAAATATGTCATAAACAATTGCCTACAAAAAATGTTTTAAAACAACATAAGAAAATTCACTCCGCACAGGCACCTTTTAAATGTGAAATTTGTCTTAAACAGTTTGCCCGAAACGATTCTTTAAATGAGCATTTGAAAGTTCATACTGGAGAAAAGCCTCATAAATGTGAAATATGTCTTAAACAGTTTTCATTAAAACATCATTTAATTGTGCATATGAGGGTTCATACTAGAGAAAGGCCTTATAAATGTGAAATTTGTCTTAAACAGTTTGCCCGAAACGATTCTTTAAATGAGCATTTGAAAGTTCATACTGGAGAAAAGCCTCATAAATGTGAAATATGTCTTAAACAGTTTTCATTAAAACATCATTTAATTGTCCATATGAGGGTTCATACTACAGAAAGGCCTTATAAATGTGAAATATGTCTTAAACAGTTTGCCCAAAGAATTACTTTAAAGCAACATATGAGAGTTCATACTGGAGAAAGGCCTTATAAATGTGAAATATGTCTTAAGCAGTTTGCCCATAAAAATACTTTAAATCTGCATATAAGAGTTCATACTGGAGAAAGGCCTCACAAATGTGAAATATGTCTTAAACAGTTTTCTTTAAAACGTACGTTAATTGGTCATACACGACTTCATACTGGAGAGAGGCCTTATAAATGTGAAATATGTCTTAAACGGTTTACTCAAAAAAGTAATTTAAATGTGCATTTGAAAGTTCATACTAAAGAAAGGCCTTATAAATGTGAAATTTGTCTTAAACAGTTTTCCTTAAAAAGCACTTTAAATGGGCATATAAAAGTACATACTGGTGAAAGGCCTTATAAATGTGAAATATGTCTTAAACAGTTTGCCGAAAAAGCTACATTGAATGGGCACCTAAGAGTTCACACTGGAGAAAAACCACATAAATGTGAGATTTGTCTTAGGCAGTTCGCTTCAAAGCTTAGTTTAAGTGTGCATATAAGAATTCACACCGGAGAACAGCCTCATAAATTGTGATGTTTGTCTTAAGAAATTTACTATAAAGTGTAATTTATATCGCCATATGAAAGTTCACACTAAACATTCAGTAAAATTTTAGTGTCGATAACGATTAAATTAACTGTGATCCAGAGGCATATTCATGCCATCGGACGATGCTGGGAATTTATTCCACTAAAACATCAGCAGTTTACCCGTCTTAATCGCCATCATTTTGTGTTCTGCACCGAGCATAGCGTGAAACCAAATGTATTGATATGGTCTATCGAGCATTTATGGGATGAATTGAAAATAGCTATTCGCCATCATCCTAGGCCTCCAGAAAATTAGGTACAGTTATGGCCCTGGTAGAGAAATATCGGTCTCTTCCCCAGGCAAGGATAACACATCTTATTTATTCGATGCCAAACAGATTGCGAACATTCGTCGCTGCGAGAGGTGGACACAGCCGCTATTGAATTGTTTTGTTGTTAATTTTATTTTTTTTTATTAATTTTAATGCGTTTGATATTTTTAATTAAATAAACCTTCAAAGCAGTATCTTTATTTACAGCTTTTACAAGAAACGATATATTTTTAAATAATTCAAAAAACAAAATCTTAGGGATGTCTCAGAGATAATACGAAAGGATCAGTATGAAACAAAATCAGCCCTTCAAGTTTTCCACAAATTTTTTTAAAGTTAGGAGAAAATACACCTCTTCCATTCACCCCCGTATAATGCCATCTAAGCAAAAAAATTTGTTCGGAATAATAACAAACGATATCAATACATGTATCTACAAACTGATGCAAGAATCTTGAAAATCGGTAGTATATAATTCAGTGTATAATCAGAGGAAAGGAAACAGATAAGTTTAAGGTCGGTGAAGGGTTACGACAAGGAGACCCACTGTCATCATTTGACGTTTTTAATTGCAGATGTTTTTAATTGCAAAGGGTAATATTTGAAAGTAGGCAATAAAAAGTCTGAGTAATTATCTATTTGTGTGTGAACTAAAATCCTTCCTCCAAGTAACTCCTTAGAACGCTCTTCATTTTACTACCCAGTAATTTAACTACACAGAACATTTATTTCACTTTTCAGTGCGGGGTTGCCACCACCTTCTGAGGGCGTCAAATGGAAGTTGGCGTTTTCGATTTACACTGATTACGATTCGACTTGGTCATTTCTATTTGATTTTTTAAAAGTTACAGAATAGGACTGAATGTTTCTGAATAAAAACAAGAAGATTAATAAGTCAAACAATTTATTTATATACGTTTGACATTCTATCTAATTGAAAAAAGCTTCATAGTAATGATATAAACGATATCTCCAAACATATTTCCGATATCTTCGATTAAAACTAAAAATAAAACAGATAATCGCAGTTATCTCTTGTTATTAGTATCCAACGCGATCATAAACAAATACCTCGCGTTGGATAACGCTCGATGTCGAGTCCAGTATTAACTAAACAAATTAATTATTAAAAGCGACCGATCAACATAAAAAATGAACTAACAAAAATTTACAAACCACGAAACAATACAAAAATAGCAATTACATATTTGAAATATTAAAAATATAGGTTTTGTCTCTTTTTTGTACAAAAACAGTTAGGGTTTGCTCACTACGGAGAGCAATGGATTGTATCCTCGCTCCGACCCTTGCTCCCTGGCATTTATATTCGTGAATTCTCGCATTTAAAATAATGTATTTATTTTAAATGCGAGAATTCACGAATATAAATACCAGGGAGCAAGGGTCGGAGCGAGGATACAATCCATTGCTCTCCGTAGTGAGCACAACTTTACTGTGGGGGATGTAGGGCACGTATCACGACAATTACGATCTTATGACTAACTCCTCAGTAGTGGATTTTCAAAAGATAGTTATACAAAAAGCAATACTGAACAATTAGTTTTCAGTAATCAGATCGGAAGCCGTCGTCGAAATACCAGTGTCAACTGTCAAAATGTAGTCGACAACCGCCAAACTAGTCTACAATTTGTTAAAATATGATTTTCAGTCTAAATAATTGCCAAAATACAATCTACAACCAGCAAAGAGTTCCATCTACAGTTCATAACTGTCAAGTTATAAATAGTTCAACTGTTTAGCAATATTTAGACCAGGGCATTTAGCACAAAATAAATTGCTTTTTAAATACAACACCCAGAAACTTGCAACTTTTTACATTATGTTCAGGATGATTTCAAGAAAAAAGTCTACTATAGAAATATGGGTGGAAATGCATAGTTGCATTTTACAGTGCATAAAATGCATCCAAAAGTCATAAACATGTCAAAAGAGATATATTAAGGGCCAGATTTTGTTACTCGGGGTTTTTTGGAGTCACCAGAAAAGTGGATCAGAAAAGTGCACCGGGGCACCTGGTGTCCAGGTTCACTGCTAAGGCACGTCAGCTAAAGTTTCGAAGATTTTCGGCACTGAATTGATGCACACAAATTACTCGGAGGTTTTTGGGGTTGCTGAACAAGAATACGTCATCAGAACCGACCCCGGTGCACAATAACCTTTCAAACTCCAGAAAATAACGTCTTAGCAGTGACCTTGGGCACCAGGTGGCCCCTGGGTCAGTTCTGATGGCGTGTTCGTATTCAGCGACCCCAAAAAAGCCTAGTAATCTATTTGCATGGATTCAGTACCGAATACCTTCGAAACTATAGATGACGTCCTTAGCAGTTGTAACGATATGATGCCACAGCAACCGATGAGCTGATCTACCAGAGACGACCGGAGGAGTGTCCGTGTTGGCACATTCCTTCTTCATAGCACCGCTGGGGGAAACCGAAGGATAATGAGGAAATCAGCAGTTGCTAGTGTGTTGAACTAGCAATAGCTCGATTGGCAGAGATGCACCGTATTTGAGGTGGAACTATGCCTAGGTGGACGCCACAGTAGTGACGTGGAGTCTTGCTATGACTGTTATCGCAGTGGGCGATAGTAGCGAGGAACGAGTGCAGCCGTGCCGCATTGAAGTGAAATGCGGTATCTCCGCAGGTTGTTATTGTATATATTGTATTATTTATCGTATCATTTTAATATTACTATTATGTTCGGATGACAGTAATGAGTATAATATTACTGTTTTTCCTTTGCAGAAGATAAAATTATATTTTATTTTATTTATTTTAACTGTATATAATTATCTTAAATATATTTACTTTATTTTTAACTTGTGTTTTACTCAGTCTGTAGTCGTGAAAGAGACGTGATCGTCGACACCAGATGCTCCGGGAGTCGGTTGTGATGACGTATTCGTTTCGGCAACCCCAAAAACCTTTCCTGTAATCTGTTTGCATAAATTTAGTGTCACAATTACTTGAAACTCAAAACAGAAACGTGCTCTAGCTAGATATCGTTCTGATGGAATATTCGTTTACAACAACCCCAAAAAGTCCCTGAGAAATATGTTTGCATCAATTTAATGGCGAATATCCTCGAAAACTCCAGAAGAAGACGTGCCTTAGCAGTGAAACTGGGTACCAGGTGCTCCGGGGGTCGGTTCTAACCGCGTAGTCGTATTCAGCTACCCCAAAAACCACCGAGTAACAAAATCTGGCCCTAGTTATGCTTATTTTGACATGTTTATGCACTCTTTTTATAGACTTTAAAATGCTATTATGCATTTCCACCCATTATTGTATACGCTCCGAGCATCGCTGGTATCGCCACCTACCTAACGGACTACTAGTATACAAATTTCACCGGAAATTTCGCTGGAAAGAAAAAAGTGTTGCCTATCATCTGTGAGTTTCGCTGGTATCGCCATCTAACGGATGACTAGTGTTCCTGTTTCGGCCGAAAATTTAAGGAGGATAGGAGAAAAGCAAATAATTGTTTCAAACTTATTATTTAATTCTTATCGTGTAATATTTACAACGTAAAGAAGTAATTGGATTGTAATCGATAATTAATATCAGTAAGAGCAGAATTTATTATTCATTATGATTATTTTTAAGATTTTGCTTATGGTTTTGAAGTTTATGGTGACAGTTAATATTAGAAAAAATTTATTCTGCAAAAAAGTATAATAATTTAATATAATTATAGTATAATACTTCTTCAATATTAACTTATGCATTTATTGCATTTAAATAATGAATTAAGAGCGTAAACGTAAAATTTCGGGCCAACTCTTTTTAAATGCATTACTTTTTTTCGAATCCTGAGAGAACCAATAAGTATATTTGAAAAATTTAAACGCAGAATGAAAGACTACATTATTATCGAGGTTCGAAAGTCCCTGAAAATTTCTGTTTATTTTAATCATTTACAGGGGGTGAAAAAAAAGAGAAAATTTAGTGTGATTTTTAATTTCAAATACCTATCTCATTCAGAAGAAACTTTTTGTTTATTCTAAGGAACTTTCGGCCCTCGCAAATAATGTAACTTTATGCTTAGCGACAGGAAATCTGTCTAATACACAGTTACTATTGTAACCAGTATTTTGGCAGTCTTTCATACAACTTCGTGAGACATTTTTAGTAAAAATTATATGCAACTCTAAATGCAGAACTTCAAATTTCCAGTAAAATTTACAGACTTGTCACTACTGGCGCTCGGAATTTTTAATTATCCCCTCTACCTACGAGCTCATAGCGTATAGTAACTTTTTTCCCCACATCATCCTGAACACAACGCAAAAAGTTGCCAAGTCTCTAGGTGGTGTATTTAAAAATCGATTTATTCCGGTGTTTTTAGTGCTGAATACCCCGGTCTAATTTTTAACATTTCTGTAGCACTAGGCCTACAGGATAAATACAGAAATTATGAAAATCATTTACATAATACGATGTTGGTGTCCGCCAAAATATTTAGAATGCAATATGAAATTCTTTTAGTACTCAAAAGGATAAAGCAGACATCTTCAAGTCAACGTTTTTGGTCCAGAATGTATATACACATTCTGAGCAAGATGATATGTCAACTGTCTCTGGAGATATACTAATTGTAACAGGGGAGGGAACTCATGAAGAACCTTAAAGGTGTTGACAATAAAATAATATCAATTGACAAATAAGTAGATATTCAAAATAAATTAACAGAAATGAGTGAATCAGTGCTTGTTAACTTTAATTTTTATTAGAGCTTCGTTTTTGGGAAAAGATAAAATGCCTGCTTCGCTATAAATATGACATATTGATAACTGTCAAAATACAATGCAAAAGTAGACTAGAAACAGACTATTTTGACCTCAGCTTCCAATTTGAAAGCACAAAATTTTTTCACAGCATTTCTACCTAAACAGGATCACTACTACCTTCTAGTTTCTTCTTTTTTATTTGTTTTTATAATTTTTAGTACAGAATTATTCTTGTAAGTAATAACATACATATACAAATTTTACAAATATTTCTCTGTGTAACACACTACATCCCCCAAAGTGAGCAACAATAGCAAGAAATAAATTATAAAATTTCTTTAGTCATACAACTGTCAAAAATTCAAGATTTTTCAAAAAAATCGTTGGATTTTTGACAAATTAATAAAAAGTGATAAAATAATCGATACATTATTTTTTTTAACTAAATAACTTCATGTTTAAAGTAACAATAACATGAGAAAATTATACATTAATATAATAGAACAAAAGTTTCGCCAATTGATTTTATGCAAATCGTAAAATAATAAAAGAAATCTATCACATCGTTAATATCAGACATTATCAATGGTATAAGCAGATATTGTGCATAAAAAATAGTACGCTGAGACTGATAATAATCCTTAAAAATTTAAATACGAAAGTTATGGGCAAAATTGTTATTATAACAATAAAAAAATTAACAAAATTGTAACTATTGAGGAAACTTGCCTTCGCAGCCTATATACAAGAAAAATATTAAGTATAAAAGTCTCTATTCAATAGACATACATAATTTTTTTTTGTCCGTCGCAGATCTTCAGTGATCCTATGGCCTCTTACTGTGTTATTTGTCTAAAAAATTGACTCACCAACATTATCGGGGCGGAGGTACTCTGTATTAAAGAGATGCCTCACCGGAACTGTAACCGCCATGAGTGGTTGCTGCCATTTCCGATTCGGAGTTATTGTATGAGTAGTTGTGTGTCGATGTTTTGATTGTAGGAATACGTGTGATTACACTGGATTGAGGTGTAATGGACTGCGAGTGTGTGTATCAATACACACACAATTAGCCGTCACAATAAGAAAGATCAATCTAGAGTGCCCAAATACGATTCAGAAATAAGGAAGCAAAGTTACTACATTACATACACAAACTCTCAAATACCACACTAAAAAATTAACTGAAACTATGTAAAAAATACAATTCCAACACTATTTTACGTATTGCCCTACAAAAAATCGGAAATATTCATAACCACAAATGCCTTTTTATCATAAATTCTTTCGGGCAAAGTACAGGCTACAAAACAAATATAGAGCCTGGAAGCTGCACAAAAACAGGGTAATGATGCATTTATTTACTTAAACATAGGCAACAAAGTTTATCATCGACTAATAATTAAAAAAAACTTTTGAACATATGAATTACAAAGCTAAAAAATCAATAAAATTCTGAATTTTTACAAAAATATGTTAGTAACTCACGACTACATGTTTTGGGATCAATACTCGTTTAATCAATCATCGTTGATTTATCTAAATATAGTTTTTTGAACATAATTATTTGATTAGGTTCCACAGCATTGTAAGTAAGACCTAAGTAGAAAAAAGAATATGAACATAAGTCTCCATTAATAGGAAGTTATCCAATGCAAGCAATGCGTCCAAAATAAGATTTTCTTGAATTGAATTTTACATGTTTTGGTCCTTCGAGCCGGATACTCAAAAGATACGTTTTTGGGATTGTAGCGCTTTTTTGATACTAAATTTTATAACTGTCAAGTCGAATTGGCATATAAAAAGCACACAAACGCTACATTTAAAAAAAGGTTAGTTTAACTTGTGGAGATTGTCAAAAAATTTACAATCTAAGAACGCAAAATGAAATACTAAAAAATCTACACATTTATAAAAAAATACGGTGTTCTTCAATAACTTATTTATAAAATTCTGATAAACTTCATACCCCAAATGTTTTATGTCAGAAAAAATTACTCTATTTAATTAGCAGCTCAAGCTTCATTACCACCGTTTTTGATAATATTTTCCCTACTACATACATTAAAAATGATATATCTTTTCACATATTTTACAAAGAATTTAGGAGAAAAGGCCTGATCTGTCGAATGTAATTCATGAAGCCTTCAATATACTCTAAAACATATGATTAAACAATAACAGACATGTAAATACCGAAAAGTGAATGTATCTTCTAACCTGGTGTTAGTTTTAACTAAAAGCTACTTTTAAATCGTAATGCAACTAAGCAAAACGATCTGCCAACATTTACCAGGTGAATAGCGAGACGAGACAAGTTGCTCTGACAAAAAATTGCTGTTCTATGCACCTGCCAAATGTTTTGGTTAATTTATGTAAAAGTTATATGACTATGGTTTTAATTTGATTAATAAATGAACATATTATGTGAGGAATATACTACCAGGTCCTCTTCAACAACACAATAATACGGACTGTAACAGCCAGTACAGATATTTAAGATTCTTCACAACAGCTCATGACAAATGTGAAGAAGAAATAAGAAAAAACCAAAATGTTAAGGTATATTAGTTCATCATAAGAAAAAACCAGTTTGGATTTTGAAACAGTTGGGAAAGCTATCTTCTGACTCACAAGTATTCCGCCAAAAGTGTTACCAATAAAAATATGTGTTTATGTGCTTCATAGATTTCGAAAAAGTGTTCGACAGTGGATATTGGACAGTATATTGCTGAAAACCCTGGATAGTATATAGGGGTAGACGACAAATATTAAAACAAATCGACTAGTAACAAAAAGTTAGGATTAGAATTAACGACCATGCCGTTACAGCATATCCAGTGGAGCAAGGCAAGACTGCGGTCTTTATCGTATACTATTAACCATGTATTTTGAACTACTACTCAGAAAAACACTAGAAAAAGTCACTGGAAATAAAAGTTATGGCATCAAAATGTGAAACATCAGACACGTAGAAAAAGGAAAAACGTATGAAGAACCAACAGAAAAAGGCAAACATGCTAGAACAGGTAACTCATTACAAATACTTGGGCTGTTGGATTAACAACAATGTTGAGCAACTCCTGTTGTGCAATGTTGTCATGAGTAAGAAATAAAAGTAAGAATTTCTTAATCCAGGGAGAGTTTTATTAGACGGAGCGGCCTTATTTCCAACTCACATCTCAATCTGCTACTTACGCTAAAATCTGTAATGTCGTATATGGTCAATATAACTTTATGAAGTCTAAACATGGACACTAAAAACTGTGAGCTTAAATAAACTAGAAGCCTTCCACATGTGCGTTTATGATCGCAACTTTGGACCATTTGGAACACTGGACAACAAGAATATTGAATCAAGAAATTCTGCAACGAATAAATAAAAATAGTGAACAAGAAAAGCTAGTTATATTACCTGGGATATCTGATGATAGACGAAAAATACTGGATTCCCAATTTATTATAGAGGGTAAAATAGAATTGTGATTATCAGTCGTTTTAAAGAATATTTTACTGTGCATCAGCTATTCACAGGTATTAAGAAATTCTAGCAACTTCTAGAGTATATGTAGCAACTTGTTAAAATCAAATTAACGTTTGCCGACACCATAAGTACTTAAAGAAGTGCTAGAAGGATCTCGTAGCTATTAGGGATCAAAGTTAGGTTAGAATAGGTTATGTAGTAACAGGAATATCACTGGATGATGATAATTACAAAGTGTGTAATATTTTAGTACGATAATTTCCATGATCAAGCACTAAAGGTAAGAATCCTAGCAGACACTCTTCCTTTAACATCAAGAATTGAAGTTTGTAAAGTAGATATAATAATTGTGCCTACGGGACTTGTGTGGACCAGAAGAAAAAATAAGATGACCACGATCTATCTGATCTTTTATTTCGGACATGTAATGAGAGGTCCCAAATATAGGTTGTTACAAAATATTATGCAAGGGAAACGAGCAGGCAAGCGTAGTCCAGGACGAAAAAGAACTTCATGGTTGAATAACTTGCGAGATTGGTATGGTGTTGATACAAGCATGCTATTTAGGGTGGCAGTGAATAAAATTAAGATAGCTATGATGGTAGTAACCAAAGCTCTGAAAGGATATGGTACATGAAGAAGAATGAAACCACTAACAAACATGAATACTATGCTATAAGAGGAAGTGAAGAGGCTACAACAAGAAACCTAGAACATAGAAAATATCTTCGAGGCTCGTCTTCGCATGCTTAATGATGTAAAAGTTTTGAGAATATTGGGATTCAGACGAGACATTTGTCTCTTATCTATTAGTGTCCTTAAAATGTGCTTTATGAAAACAAAGTGTTAATATAAAAAATATTTTTTGTATGCTAAAACTTCTAAAAACCGTCAGAAAATCATTCACTTTCCGAGCATTTTCCAAAATTGCTTTTAAAATAATATGCAAATACAAAAGAACTAATAAGTTAGAGGAGCATAAAAAATTAAAAACTTATTTCTCTCTGTTTTTTAAATCATCACTTTTTGATGCAGTTTTTTCGTCGTATCTACTACCACATCAACTTGAACCGTACTTAAAACTAATCAGTGATAACAATTTAGACTTTACAAAGAAAACATCATAAAACATATTATCAAATTTAAATTCATATACCGGGTGTCTCAATATATTTTCCCCATCTTGAAACGTGTCAGTGCTATTCCAGATCTAGTAATTACATAAAAACATATGGTCCAATTCAAACAATTAGGCGTGCACGTCATACATTTAATGACATCATAACCAAATGGTACAAACTTGACGGCCAACAAATTCAACACATTTTCCTCATATATTAGTTTTTTCGCTACTGTCATGTTTAGAAGGAAAGCACTATTGCCAAATAAAAAAACATATTTATATACCACAGCAGCTATCGGTTATACTGTTTCTCTTCTTTGTCTTTATCAGAGTGTGAAACAAAGATAACTATAGTATTTTTACTACAAAAGCGATATTACGTAGGTCAAAATTTTTGACGTAAGAGAACTGTCAAAACATTAGATTGTGACTTTTCATTATTGCCATTTATAATAAACATGGCAATAATGAAAAGTCACATTCTAATGTTTTGACCGTTCTCTTACGTCAAAAATTTTGACCTACGTAATATCGCTTTTGTAGTAAAAATACTATATCTGTACTATAAATGTCAAACTCATGTTGTCCTATAGAAGGTTATGTAAGATTTTTGTATATAGATGTGAAGTTGGTTAAAATAGCTGTCCTATGAAACTGTCTACCCACTGAATTCTGTTACATACTAGTTTCTCTATTTGGTTTTGATTCAAATTGTTGGATATTTGAATTAAATTGTATATTAAAATGTAATAAGTATTTCGTCTTCCCCGATTATAATTTGAAAACAATACTTTGACATTATATTTAACCTCCAATATGACAGACTCCAGATACCATTTTCAATCTCACCAAATGTAATAAGGATGTCATATAAAGTCGTCACTAACTCTAGCCAATGAAATGTTCGCAGTAATAGACATAGTATGTCAAAAACTCTAATTATTCTCTATATATTCTTTAAACTTTAGAATACGGCAACAAGGGGAAAATTGCGTGCAAACCTTACTGTTTGACTTTTCCTTTACCATTTTAAAGGTTTAGAAGTCGTCAAAAGAGGCGTATTAGTCTTTCGCGGTAATTCAAAAATTTTAGTTCTTCATTAAAATACAGAAAACATGATCACATTCTGTAGTAAGTGAAACACTGAAGTGTTTTCACCTAGAATCAATCATCGGTGGAGTAATTTTCAAAAAAGTTTAAATTAAAAGTAGGGTGTATGCCTAGTGCTTTACGAACATACTAGAATGACCTTCATATACGTGAAACAATGTTTCTAAATGACAATAACGATTTTTCTTTACATTAATTAGTTATTATTAATTTAACAATAATATACATAAGTAAAAACATATTAAATATAATAGTTTATGTTGTATTGTAATGAAGATGAGGTGTTAAGATCTTCCAATAACCTTGAAAATTTCACCAATTCATAAAAAATGTCAATAATTCGCCATTATTGGGACAAATTCACTCTTTTGACAGTTCTATCTTTTTGGTTAGACGTAGAACAGAAATTATTTTTAATTAAAGAAGAAAAAACACATTTTTTATAACCCTCTTAATGTTCTTCTAGGCACCCTTAGTAGTTTTGCCTAGTACCACCTAGTAGTAGATGCTACCCTTAAAGAGAAAATATATCGAATACCCTGCACATTCAAGTTAATACGGAAGTAGATATAACTTTTTCCTTAAATATATAACTATACATTAGAGTTACAATCAACAAAATATTTTTCCAACAAGGATCTCTTGTCTGGCTTTAAAATTTTAAATCTGTTGCAATGCTTGTCAAATATTGGAGAGGGGATGGTATCGATCGGCGAGGGGATCTTACTCACTGACTCTGTGATCTGTGCCCAACTCACCAAGAAGTTGGACCATGTGTTCTGCTGTTTTTCCGTTACGGAGTCTGATGATAGGAGACATTCAGCTCTGATTAGTAGTACTACTAAAGCTGAAACGCCAAACTAAAAAAGAACAGAAATGTTGTTAAACTTTACTAAATACTTTACTTCATTAATTGGACTGGTTAAGTTTTTAAAAATGATCACCTAGGCGTAGAAATTTACTGATTCATAAAAATATATTCGCCAGTCCCTGTGGCTATTTAAGTGCACAATAATTATTAATCTAAATATTTAGGTAAATTAAAAAATATGGTCTTACTGAAACAGTGTTTTTCAAACGAATCGTACTTCTTTGACACTTTTTGACGTACTTTTTGGTATAAATTAATGAGGTTAAATTAAACTAAGGTTGGGATAATCATACATTCATATACCTATTTTCACAACTTACGTATAGATAAATTCATATTGGACCACAATTAAACAAATAAAGCAACTTTTTTTTTGGTTTTAAATAATATTTATGTAGTAAAGTGAAATCTTACATTTTAGCCACC
The DNA here is from genome assembly GCF_917563875.1 of Diabrotica virgifera virgifera. Classification (NCBI taxonomy): domain Eukaryota; kingdom Metazoa; phylum Arthropoda; class Insecta; order Coleoptera; family Chrysomelidae; genus Diabrotica; species Diabrotica virgifera. Next base: position 230,476,034 of record NC_065445.1, on the reverse strand, counting down.
TTTATACATAACCACTGGTATTTCCCAAATTTAAATAAATTTAGCTCTGTAATATGGCCTACTGCGCCACATTTTAAAATATAACACTCAAATTTCTCGAAAATACAATGAGATTAGAACTGTTTCAATACTCGAATTTCGGGAAATGGTACAAATGGACTATTTATAGGGGTATATTATTTGCATAGAAAGTATTAGAGAATCTAAAAATTATGCTAAAATAGCAGTTTCATCAGTGGCGTAGAATTTGGGAAGGGTTAACCATTCACTTTCCCCTGTCGTACGCTTCTGGTAGTAGCCAGAAACGATTATTTAACATAATTTAGTGGGGTGTACAGTGCCTAAACTATCTGCCAAGTATCAGACGGATATGTCAAATTATTTTAAAGTATTTCTTTTTTTTTAATAATTTATTCTTTATTTAAAACTTTAAGAACTATGTGTGCTCGGTACTATAAAACTATTTACAGAAAGTGTAGGTACTGTACACCCTACTAAATTATGTTAAATAATCCTTTGTGGTTAATACCAGAGACGTACGATAGGGGAAAGTGAATGGTTGACCCTTCCAAAATTCTACACCACTGATGAAACTGCTATTTTAGCATAATTTTTAGGTTCTCAAATACTTTCTATGCAAATAATATACTCTTCATTCGTAACGATAAAGTCATTAGTTTTCGAGATATTTGAAGTTAAAAATGAAAAGGCACACTTATTTGGATTAATGTATTATGCTCCTTCGTTTTCAGCTTCAAATATTTCAAAAACTAATGGCTTTATCGTTGGAAAGTATTGGAGAATCAAAAATTGCACTAAAATAGCAATTCCGCCAGTGGCGTAGAATTTGGGAAGGGTCAACCATTCACGTTACCCCGTCGTACGCCTCTGGTAGTAGCTAGAAACGTTTGTTTAACATAATTTAGTAGATTGTACAATACCAGCACCAATTAACAAATTTCGTGTTGTTGTCCCATGCCTGTTAGGAAATATTCAAAAATAAATAAAATAAAAGTTTAACTTTGACACCCTGTATTTAGGTTATTATCAACTTTTGTACTAAGATAAGTTAGCTTAAATCGACCTATTTTAACCTCAGGAATCTAAGGTTAAGCTACGGCCCATTCTTTACCAAACACCCTGTACATATGTGTTTTCATTCGGATTTTGCATAATAGTAGCTTATGCTCGCTTCCTATCTCTGCCGGTGTTAGTTCCCTTACATCCAAAATTTGTAAAAAAATTTTCAATGCGCTTTTAGGATAGCACATTAAAAAAAATAAAATATAAATATGTGCCCATCGGGACTGACGATGATATATTTAAATTACATACATACCTTATTTAATAAAACAAAATATAAGGGAGATTTGCCCACGTGACTCAAAGGAGTACTTCTATTAGATTCCTGCCTGACTACTTCTACTAGTCCCGTTGCTATTTCTAACACGTCTGACATATTACTAGACTGTACATATCTAAAACATGTTAGTGTATAAATAAAACAGTGACACTTTTATTAAAAATAGACTACCTTTTTAAAAATGGGTACAATTTCGGTAAAATGTTATCACCAGCAGTGTCTCTTCTTCCTATGATGGGTATACTGAGCAAAACTTTACACCACAACTCCAACAGTTGGCTTGGGAACATGTCTAACGTTAGATGCGGTAAAAGTCTTAATAGCAGCATCTGAAAACAGAATTGATTAATAAACCAAAGGTATATTTCAGTACAAAAACTCTTTGAGCTCAATATAAGGAAAAATTCCTACTACTCCAGGCTGTGGGTGAAAAATAGGTCGATTTCAGGATATAATTCAGGAATTTTTGAAACCTGTCAGGTGTTGTAAAGGACGATGGCAGGAATAACTTCTACTAAAATGTGACCAAAAATATTGTGAGCTTTTTTTATTGCGATTTTCATTTGTTAAATTTGAAATTTTTAAAGATTTTTAATTTTGCAGCTTAGGATATTGATTCTAGAGAAAAACTTTTTAATAGAAAGTTGTGGTAAATTAAAAAACCTACAATTTGAGCTAAGGTAAGTTTAATTTCGTTTATTTTTTATTGCAAAACAGCCTGGGAAAGGTCCAAAATGGCCGTTTTTTTACATTTGCGTTATTTATTGTACGAATAATTTTTTTTTATTTTTTAAAGCTTTAAAATGAAGATCTTTCAATTCCAAACATAAAAAAAATTGTAAGGCCGGATTAACGAATTTGTTGCTTAGATATTATAAATTGTTTATTCCAAGAGGTCAAATGTCGAAGGCTATAACTTTTTGAAAAAAGAGAGAGAGAGAGAGTTGGTGAAACATCCAGTCTCATTCTAAAGAGTTATATTTTCATATTCTGATGTAAATAAATGCGTAAAACCTCTTTAAACCTCTAATTTTTGGGTTTGAAAATAAGGGGGCAAATTTCGTTATAAACATTTAGAGCTGAAGCGGCCCTGTACATCCTATGAGTTTTTAACTTACAGATTATTGTTGCTGAAGACGAAATGAAGATTTATAAAAAAATAAAAATTTCTACGACCAACTGAAGCCGAGCTAAATGTTGGGTTTGAAAGTAAGGGGGCAAATTTCGTTATAAACATTTAGAGCTGAAGCGGCCCTGTACATCCTATGAGTTTCTAACTTACAGATTATTGTTGCTAAAGACGAAACGAAGATTTATAAAAAAATAAAAATTTTCTACAACCAACTGAAGCCGAGATAATTGTTTCTTTTTTCTTAAATCGTAGTGCCTTTATTTATAACAATTAAGAAATTATTTTACAGTCATTGACTAAAGAAAGACTTATATTATCTTAAAATAAAAATTAATATAAAATATAGTTACATTTAATTATTAAAAATTATTTTTAAAATCGGTGCTTTTGTGAGCGGCCGAATTTTGCAAATCGCCGGCTCGCTTCAAATTCGCGCACTCGGAAAATTTTTACGTAACTTTTATTCAATTTTGACCGAAAACAATTTAATATTATTACCATTATAATATACAGTCTATTTACCAATGTATTTGTTTTCTCGATAAAATTTTATATGTGAAATCTCATTTCTGAAGAAATAATATTACAAATATGATACATATATAAATATGAAATATATAACTATATTTTTAATTTTTTCATTGTTATATAAATATAATAATAATAATGTTACTTCTTATTATACAATATAAAACTTTTTCTTCTTGTAGTGACTATCCGTTTTGGATGTTGGCGACCATCATGGCAATCTGTACTTGCACACTAAATCGGTACTGCTGCTCTAAAAAGATTTGTAGTTGTTGTGTTGAACGACGTACGTAAATTTTTTAGCAAGGTAATCCTTCGCCTTCCTGGTTCTCAGTTTCCAAATGGGGTTTGCCAAATTGCCATGATGGTCGCCAACATCCAAAACGGATAGTCACTACAAGAAGAAAAAGTTTTATATTGTATAATAAGAAGTAACAATATTATTATTATATTTATATAACAATGAAAAAATTAAAAATATAGTTATATACCTATTTCATATACAGGGTGTCCAGAAACTCTACCGACAAACGAAGACAGGAGATTCCTCAGATAATTTTAAGACAATTTAACCAAATTCACCTAGTCCGAAAATGCTTCTTAATGGAGCTAGAGCTATTTGAAGATGGCGTCATGAAATTAGTTTTTCTTAAATACCTCCAGAACTCTTCTATTTAGAAAAACGAAAATTGGTATGCATATTTACTTTTCAGAGATGAATCGATTCCATCCATTGCAAATTTCTAGTACCGGTCATAGGCGTCCGTTTTGGGTAGAGCAACGGGTATTTTATCGCATAACTTTTTTGTCCTTAACTTTTATGTATTTTTGACACCGGATTTTTAAATTGTGAGGTATTCTAGTACTAAAAGGTACTCTTGCTTCAAGTCGGTAGGACACACCGTTTTCTAGAAAAATCGATTTGAAAGTTTTTCGTTTTTGGAATTTGAAAAAAAAATTGAAAGAACTTTTCAACAAAAAAGGAAGTATTTTACCAACATAAAGTAAGAGTAACTTTTAGTACTCGAATACCTCATAATTTAATAATCTAGTGTCAAAAATGCTCAAAAATTCAAGACAAAAAAGTTATGCTATAAAATAACTGTTGACCTAACCAAAACGGACGCCTATGACCAGTACTAGAAATTCGCAATTAATGAAATCGATTTATCTCTGGAATATAAATAAATGTACCAGTTTTCGTCTTTCTAAACAGTTTTTTTTTGTTTTTTTTTTTTATTCAAAAAGCGAAAAATTTTCAAATCGATTTTTCTAGAAAACGGTGTGTCCTACCGATTTAAAACAAGAGTACCTTTTAGTACTCGAATACTTCACAATTTAATAATCCAGTGTCAGAAATGCATAAAAGTTAAAGATAAAAAAGTTATGCGATAAAATAACAGTTGCCCTACCCAAAACGGACGCCTATGATCGGTACTAGAACTTTGCAATGGATGGATTAGATTTATATCTTGAAGATAAATACGTGTACCAATTTTTGTTTTTCTAAATAGAAGCATTCTGGCGGTATTTAAGAAAAACTAATTACAAGACGCATCTTCAAAGAGCTCTAGCTCCCTTAGGAAGCATTTTCGGACTAAGTGAATTGGGTTAAATTATCTTAAAATTATCTGAAGAATCTCCTGTCTTCGTTTGTCGGTAGAGTTTCTGGACACCCTGTATATGTATCATTTTTGTAATATTATTTCTTCAGAAATGAGATTTCACATATAAAAGTCTATCAAGAAAAACAAATACAGTGGTAAATAGACTGTATATTGTAATGGTAATATTATTAAATTGTTTTCGGTCAAAATTTAATACAAGTTACGTACAAATTTTCCGAACGCGCGGATTTGAAGCGAGCCGGGCCATTTGCAAAATTCGGCCGCTCGCAAAAGCACCGATTTTAAAAATAATTTTTAATAGTTAAATGTAACTATATTTTATAATAATTTTTATTTTAAGATAATATAAGTCATTCTTTAGTAAAATGACTGTAAAATAATTTCTTAATTGTTATAAATAAAGGCACTATGATTTAAGAAAAAAGAAACAATTATCTCGGCTTCAGTCGGTTGTAAAATTTTTTTTTATAAGTCTTCGTTTCGTCTTCTGCAACAATAATCTGTAAGTTAGAAACTGATAGGATGTACAGGGCCGCTTCAGCTCTAAATGTTTATAACGAATTTTGCCCCCTTATTTTCAAACCCAACATTTAGCTCCACTTTAGTTGGTCGTAGAAATTTTTTATTTTTTTATTAATCTTCGTTTCGTCAATCTGTAAGTTAAAAACTCATAGGATGTACAGGGCCGCTTCAGCTCTAAATGTTTATAACGAAATTTACCCCCTTATTTTCAAACTCAAAAATTAGAGGTTTAAAAATATTTTACGCATTTATTTACATTAGAATATGAAAACATAACTCTTTAGAAGGAGATTGGATGTTTCACCAACTCTCTACTCCCTCTTGGGATAAACAATTTATAATATCTAAGCAACAAATTCGTTGATCCGGCCTTACATTTTTTTTATGTTTGGAATTGAAAGATCTTCATTTTAAAGCTTTAAAAAATAAAAAATTATTTGTACAATAAATAACGCAATTGTAAAAGACGGCCATTTTGGACTTTTCGCAGGCTGTTATGCAATAACCAATAAACGAAATTTAACTCATAGCTCAAATTGTAGGTATTTTATTTTACTACAACTTTCTATTAAAAAGTTTTTCTCTAAAATCAATATCCTAAGCTGCAAAATTAAAAATCTTTAAAAATTGCAAATTTAACAAATGAAAATCGCAATAAAAAAAAGCTCACAATATTTTTGGTCACATTTTAGTAGAAGTTATTCCTGGCATCGTCCTTTACAACACCTGATAGGTTTCAAAAATTTCTGAATTATATCACGTTTTTTCACCCACAGCCTGGGGTATACAGACATTAATTACCGTTAACAAAGACAAGGTTAAAAATTCGACAGAATAAGAGTAACCAGTAAAAAAATGTTGGAAAACGCCAGGAGTCTCTCAGAGATTGGTGTTGGGACCAATATTGTGGAACACCATGTACAACGAGGTATTGGCTGTGAGTTTCGACGGTAGCGCTATCTCGCGGTTTGAAACTTATACTTTTCTGATAAAATTTATGTATGTGAAATATACAAAACGAGAAAAATAGATACTTATCTAGAAAGACACAAATTATGAACTGAAATATTATTGTTACCTGATTACTAAACGAATACACAGAATTAATAGTAAAATTAATTATGTTTTTTTTATTTTATTCATTATAATTTTAATATTTAATATATAAGTTCGTGAGACTGGATGACTGCTTACGCAAGAGACCATTGAGAAAAAGAATAAGTTTATATGAATTATTTAACATTTTAAAGGTTACCTCTGTTTATTTTTGTGTGCTTACTGCTTTGATTATTAAAATTTGCAATTTGTATGAATTGTAATTTGTTTGAATTCTATCAAAATGGATATTAAACATTATACTGGATTCAGTCTTATTTCCCATGATATCCAATTTCAATCAGCAACACCAAAAAAGGAAAGGATTTAGTTGATACAGGACATGTACGCAATGTTTCCGAATATAATAACTGCATCCAGTACTGTTATATTCAATATTTTTACATGAATCAATACAACAGCTGCAATATCTTGTTTTCTTTTTTGAAAAATCCATATTACCCGCCATTTCAGTTTGTGAAGTTTATCAAATGAACAAAACAAAACTGCCAACTGCCACTAACACAGCGTTGCCACATTTTATTTAGAAAATCTACTGTAAGTTTAGCTTACTAAAATCTACTTATCAAAAACTAAAATATACTATAAAACTTTATTAATATATTTGTATATAATTTATGACCTTTTATAATAAAAATAACAGCTGACTAACTAGAAATTTTTTTTATTTAGCTAATGCCTCGACAACTAATGGGCATTGGCATGGTGATGGTAGAGTGGATTTTACCAAGTAGGTAGCTAGTGTTAAGTCGACTTTACATTACATGATTTATCATGTGATTTGTCATATGATTTGGTCATGGAGTAAAATTTACATGTTTACACTGTGTGATTTGTCATATGATTTTGCCATAAGCATTGTGTTTTATCATAAGCATTGTCATGCGGCTCGTCATGGGCAAAATCATATGATAAATCACGTGATAAATCATGTAGTGTAAAGTAGACTTTATGTGTAGTGTGTGTGTTGAGTAAGTGTCTTGTTACTTTGGAAAGTCGATGTCATTGTCTTTGCAGAGACGCTAATTGTATCCGAACGTCTGCGGTCCCTCCGGTGGGTACCGATCCCCCAAGGATAGAAACTATTTTCATTTATTAATTTATAATAAACGAAAAATTCTCTACCCTGGTGAAATTCAAACTCACGACCATTCGGACCTTTCGATCCAAAAGTAGGCGCTCTTACTACTGAGCCACAGAGGGAGTTTAACTAGAAATTAATATGACTGTTTGTAAACAAAAACCAAACTTTTTTATATTTTAACTGGGGAACAAAATGACCAACTATAATTAATTTTTATCAGTTTCATATTTAATATTTATATATAATATTTTGTCATCCACTGATTTTAACATCTGCATATCTGGATCACATTCTTCAAACAATTATTTCGCATTTTACATTAGAAACACACAAACACAACATTTGTTGTTTTGCAAAGTTACATATATTATAATTAGGCCCGGTCTTTTCACCTCCGAATAAATATTTATTAGGAAGTTTATCCGGCAGATTACATGTAAATCTGTCAAATAACCTCCGAATAACTTTTATTCGGAGGTGAAAAGACCGGGCCTTAGATATTTTAGTTTTCCATCGTTAGCTTCTAACAGGCTCACCGACCACCGAATACCAGAACTCTTCAATAACACCTGAAATAGGTACTGATTGCACTGCTACTTGAAATCTGCAAGTTTGTTACACCAGAATCCAGTTTCATTTCTGTTTAATATTCATCATCTACGTCCTGGGGCTAGATTCCGTGCACTGTAGATATCTACACTTCGCTTTCTATCGATGTCAATTGTCGTGAAAATATTTGAATTTTTAGTTTTAATTGAATTATTTTCTAGTTTTGCTAGTTGATGCTGAAGTGACACTTGTAAAACAAGAAAATATTTGAATTAAAACTAAAAATTCAAATATATTGACATTGATAGAAAGCGGTCGGCGTAGCGATTGTACACAGAATCCCACCCCTGAATCTTATTTTCGGTAATGACATTGGGAAATTGTAACAAAATGTCTAAAAATTAATTTAGAAATGGGGTAAATACTATTAAAAAGCAAATTTTATTTTAGTCATAAGAAAATGTTGAAATATACCAAAAATCTACTAAAAAATATTGCCTACTAGAATTTTTTAAAAAATATCAAAAATCTACCAAAAAAGTAGAAATCTACTAAATGTGGCAACGTTGCACTAACAGCTGTGGCGAAAACCGTCAAATCCCCAATCCTCTACCCATGGCGCGCCATTTAAATTTATCAGATAAATGCACAAAACTGCCACTAACAGCGCTGGAGAAAGCTGTCAAATCCCCTCTACCCATCGGCTCATGGCCAATAGTCTGTTCGCTAAACTCAGACGCAACTTTCTAGATATTTTAATCGGTAATTTGGCCAATTGTAGTAAAATTGCCAAAAAATAATTACTAAATAGTTAATAATCACTAAATAGTTAGTAATTTTGCAAATTTTTGCAAAATTGGCAAAAAACAAAAAAATTATCAACTAAAATATCTAGCCAGTTTCGTCTGAGTTTAGCGAACCGACTATATTAGAGCTAAACCTTAGGAAAGGAGCGTGTTAATTACTATTCATCATTCAATCTTCGCTTGTCCACCGCTGGACATACTATTACTCTTACCACTATTGCCCTTTGTATAAATTACCCTTAATACAATTAATATAAAATGTTCTACGCCTAATTTTGAATAACCTTATTATTGTTTTAACTCGTATTAACCTTAACAAGTCCAGACAATTAGTAAACACGACATTGAACTTTACGTGTTGTAATAGATTGATGGGTATCAATACAGAATAGGTGCAAAGACACGGAGATTCGTACTTTGTTATTAGACGCGAGTATGGCGAAACATTAATGTTACAGGTCTTAGATATTATTGAAAACAAGTTGTTATGGTTCAGTCACCGATTGTGAATTGTAAATATAATGTTATCAGAACCGAAATACAGTTCTAGTTAATACAAAGAATAATTAAAAAGAAGCAGTTTAATTAGTTAGTTACCCTTCTGCTTCTTCAGGACAGGAGTTGAAACAGTCGCTTTTGCACACGATCTAACTATAATCAAGTATATTCAAATGGGAAATAAGCCACAATTTTACCTAAAAATGATTTTATTAACGTTTCGACGCCCAAGTCGGGTGTCATTGTCAAAATACAAAATAATACTAAATAAACAAAAATGTTGTTGCTTAGTAAAAAATTCTTCTAATAATTTATTTAATCTGACTCATTTATATCGGCAATTCAGACACGTATTATACATTTTAAAGTAGACGACTTTAAAATGATATTGCCAATATTGATGAGTTGCGTTCCTGGGACGACTTTACTAAAAGATAGTTCATTCGATTACATGAAATCAATCCCAACTCAAGAATATCCGCCACAAAAAATCATAGCATGTGATCTGTCTTTAAAAAGACAACCAAATGCAACGGTGGCACTGAAATTCTCGCGTTAGAGATTCCATAGTAAATCACGAGGGAAAACCAGGAAAAACCTCGTGATACTATCCCGACATCGCAAGTATTTGGGTTTACATTTAGTTTACTCTCAAAACCAATACCAAATTCTGACTTGATATTTTAAATTTTAAATAATACTAAAATACTAAATAGGTATTATAAAATACGTCCCAGGAACGCAACTCATCAATATTGGCAATATCATTTTAAAGTCGTCTACTTTAAAATGTATAATACGTGTCTGAATTGCCGATATAAATGAGTCAGATTAAATAAATTATTAGAAGAATTTTTTACTAAGCAACAACATTTTTGTTTATTTAGTATTATTTTGTATTTTGATAACGACACCCGACTTGGGCGTCGAAACGTTAATAAAATCATTTTTAGGTAAAATTGTGGCTTATTTCCCATTTGAATATACTTGATTATAAAAATGCCACAAGAAAATAGCTTCAGAACGACGATCTAACTCTCTTAATCCTTTCAGCGCCGATGAAATATTTCCTGCCTTAGCGCCTGTGCCGACAGAAATAATTTCCTTTGAATACTTACGTGCCGTGGACGCGCTTACGCGTCAAAAGCACTGGTCAATAGTCATCTTTGGACGCGCGTACGCGTCACCGGAGCTGAAAGGGTTAATCAAAGATAATACGAATTGGCGGATAATAGAAAAGGAACAACAAGGCTACGAAGAAAGAATCGCGATCATCATTCTCTTTGCCTTATCCCTATGCGGGGTCGGCTTCCCTAATTGCATTTCTCCACACAATTCTATCTTGGGTCATATCAATGTTAATCCCCTTTACCAACATGTCCTGCCTTATCGTCTCCTCCCAGGTCTTCTTTGGTCTTCCTCTTCTACTCCTTCCAGGAATCTGCACTTCAGCTATTCTTCGTATTGGGTGATTAACGTCTCGACGTTGAACATGACCAAACCATCTTAACCTATGCTCTCTCATTTTGGCATCAATTGGTGCCACACCTAGACTTCCCCTAATATACTCATTTCTAATTTTATCCTTCTTTGTCACTCCACTCATCCATCTAACCGTTCTCATTTTCCGCCATATGCATTCGTTGTTCCTCTGTCTTTTTCACTGCCCAACATTCAGTTCCGTGCATCATAGCCGGTCTTATGGCTGTTTTATAGAATTTTCCCTTCAGCTTCATTGGCATTTTTCTGTCACACAACACACCACTCGCTTCTTTCCACTTCATCCATCCAGCCCTAATTCTACTGCATGCATCTCCATCTATTTCTCCATTACTCTGTAATACCGATCCTAGGTACTTAAAACTATTGCCTTTCACAATCATTTCACCATCCAAAGATACCATTTTATTTGTAGTAACTCCATCTTTAAATGACCATTCCAAATACTCTGTTTTTGCCCTACTAAGTTTTAAACCTTTTTCCTCCAGAGCCTGTCTCCACTGTTCCAGTTTTTGTTCTAAGTCTCTTTCACTATTTCCTATTAACACTACATCATCAGCATACATTAGGCACCATGGAATGCTACCCTGTAGTTTCGCTGTTATCTGGTCCAAAACTAATACGGACTAAGCACCGAACCTTGGTGCAATCCTACTTTCACCTGAAATTTATCAGTCTCTCCCACACCTGTCCTAATACTAGTCGTTACTCCCTCATACATATCTCTCACAATCTTTACATATTCGCCAGGGACTACTTTCTTATTGAGTGCCCACCACAGAATCTCTCGAGGAACTCTATCATATGCTTTCTCAAGATCAATGAATACCATATAAGCGTTGGTCTCTTTATTCCTGTATTTTTCCATCAGTTGCCTTACAATGAAAATTGCATCTGTTGTTGATCTGCCCTGCATAAAGCCAAATTGATTATCGGATATTTTGGTTTCTTCACGTGTCCGTCTATCAATTACTATCTCCCATATTTTCATGGTGTGGCTAAGAAGTTTTATAGCCCTGTAGTTTGTACATTGTTGTATGTCTCCCTTGTTTTTGTAGACAGGTACTAGTATACTGCTTCTCCATTCGTCTGGCATTTGTCCAACTTCCATGAGTCTATTAAACAGACCTGCTAGCCAACTTATTCCTGCCTCTCCCAATGTTCTGCATACTTCCCCAGGAATATCGTCTGGTCCGACTGCTTTTCCTTTTTTTATTTTTTGAAGCGCTTGAGCTATTTCCTCGTTTGTTGAAGAAAGAATCGCGATATGGGATAAAAAATAAATTTGGATTAGCGGCGGATAAGACAGAAATGATTAATTTAAAAGGAAAAAGAAAGAAGGACTTAGCAATATTTTTAAATAACAGTTATTTCTGCCTAGTTTCCATAGACAAATATAGAGTAGAAAATTAAATACGCATGTATACTAGAACACTTACCTTTCCTTTCCGAATGTTAAGGAAACTACAGATCTTATCTTCTTGTACAAAACCTTGAAAAATCTTGACTATATAGTCGTATTGATTTTCTAAAACAATTTCACTTTCTAACTTAAACAGTCTTAGGACTTCTCGTTTTTGTTCTGGCGTGGGGGCTAACTCCAACTCTCTTAATCTGGAATTACAATAATTTATATAGAGCCGTATATGAAAAAACAAACGTAATATGTCTTTACTTAATTTATTACTGACTATAGACAATTAATTTATTAGATTTTATTTACCTTTATTTTTAATTTATTTATACTAAAGTATTTACACTAAAACATAATTTATATAATACATTTATTAAATTCCCCACTTAAAACCGCATACAATTAAATCCGATTTTATTATTCAAACTTCATGAACAACTTATATATTCAGAATGCGTTTACAAACAACAATGCCCCTTATACAGGGTGTTAGTAAATAAGTATGAAAAACTTTAAAAGGGGTTTAAAAATAAACTTAAAAACTACATGAAAAAATAATGACAGTTTGCTCTATAAACCTATGTCCGCAAATGCTTCGTTTCCGAGATACGTTGAAATTTTTATTTCAAACTGCGAATTATTTTATTACTCTAAGACCGTTTGAGCTATGGAAATTAAATTTGGTGGGTTTTAAGAGGTAGTCATTGCGCATTTTTTGATATACAAATAACAATTTTGTATTCATCATTGGCGCGCCTACGGGTAATGGTCTGAATTTGTTTAAAGAAAAAAATAGTACGCCACTGAGATATTTTAAATTAAAAATTATTTTTGTATTCCACGTTTAATCTATGATAAAGAACCTTTCTTGTCTTTTTTTCATATGGTGCACCGTTTTTATGCAAAAAAATAAAACATCTTCGCGCGTATTTTTCATTTCGTAATAAATTATCAAAAACTCTCCAATATAATAATACCAAACTAGAACAATAACAGAAAATATTTCTAAAAAGATTTTAACCATGTGCAAGGCTACAACAAATGTTCAAAATTACCTCCTTTAAAGGTGGCAGAGTAATTTTATATTCACCATTGGCGCGCGTACGGGCAATGGCCTGATTTTTTAAAGAAAAAAATAGTACGCCACTGAGATATGTCAAATGAAAAATCATTTTTGAATTCCTCGTTTAATTTACGACAAAAAACCGTTCTTATCTTTTTTTCATGAGGCCCCGTTTTTATGCAAAAAAATAAAACATCTTAATGTTTACAAAGTATGTATTTGAAATAAGCTCCTATGCATATTCTCGAATAATTTGTCAGCGTTTAAGTTGTTTTATTTTTTTGTATAAAAACGGCGCCGCATATAAAAAAAAGACAAGAATGATTTTTTGTCGTAAATTGAACGAGGACTTCAAAATTATTTTAAATTTGACGTATCACAGTGGCGTACTATTTTTTTCTTTAAAAAATTCAGACCATTACCTGTACGGGCGCCAATGGTGAATATAAAATTATTCTGTCACCCTTAAAGGAGGCGATTTTGAACATTTGTTGTAGCTTTGCACCTAGTTAAAATCTTTTTAGTAATATTTTCTGTTATTGCTCTACTTTGGTAATATTAAATTGGAGAGTTCTTGATAATGTATTAAGAAATGAAAAATACGCGCGAAGATGTTTTATTTTTTCGCATAAAAACGGTGCACCATACGAAAAAATACAAGAAAGGTTCTTTTTCATAAATTACACGCGGAATACAAAAATAATTTTTAATTTGAAATATCTCAGTGGCGTACCATTTTTTTTCTTTAAAAAAATTCAGACCATTACCCGTAGGCGCGCCAATGATGAATACAAAATTGTTATTTGTTTGTCAAAAAATGCGCAATAACTACCTCTTAAAACCCACCAAATGTAATTTTCATATCTCAACCGGTCTTAGAGCAATAAAAAAATTGGCAGTTTGAAATAAAAATTTCAACACCCTGTATCTCGGAAACGAAGCATTTGCGGACATACGTTTATAGAGTCATTATTTTTTACCCCTTAAAGTTTTTCATACTTATTTACTTATTTACTAACACCCTGTATATTTTTCTCGATAGCTACTCCTCTTTTGAATTTACTAGAATACAGACAATCACAAGATACAAATACACAAAACGTAAAAATACCTTGGCCAAGTTATACGAAACAGCAGAGTAAGAGGGGAACTAGGAAAAAGCAAATATGGTTGAAAAATATAAGAGATTGGCCTGATTTGATCTCACATTTGCTTTTCGAGATGTACAAGATGTGCAGTACTTCTCTGATGTTACTGTTAACGTTCAATCAAAATGGTACCATAAGATTATTAAGAAAAAATCAATTTGTTTAAACGTTACATTGTTTTATAGTATTTACTATTTTTATTAGGAATAAGCCACAATTTTAGTTTAGAATTAAGTTTATTTGATATTTCGATTTCTACCTCGATAATCGTTTTTGAGATTTTGTATTTTGAGAACGATCCCCAAAGTGGAAACTCGAAACGTCAAATAAAATTAAAATTTAAAGTAAAATTGTGGCTAAGTCCCAACATAGTTTTGTTGTATGCGGTAGAATCATGGATCATGACAGAACAACTAATGAAGAAGCCTACTAATAATAGAACAACTAATGAAATGTGTTATATTGACGAATTCTGAGATTATGTTGGATATATGTAGTACATTACTGATGAGAAAGTATTGCGAAGAATCGTAAAGTATCATGAAATTACGTTTACAGTGAAGAAGAGAAAGCTGGAATATATTGGTTATCTTCTAAGACAACAAATATCGCATCCAGCAACTCATGCTGCAAGGAAACATGGATAAAATAAGAGATCTATGGAGAAAATGAAACTCGTGGACTCATGGACCAATACTTGTAGAGCTTTTCAGTCACTAATACAACACTAAGGCCAGTCGTCCATTGAAAGCGTAGTCGCGAGACTCGAAGGTAGCGCGTATACGCCCGTATAGAAGCGACTAATCCTAACAAATAAAATGTAACTAAACAACGTCTACTGCAAACTCCTTTGAGCGACCGGGCGCGGCCGACCACAAGCGACTGGCGATCGATCACCCTAGAATGGGATTAGTCGCTGGTAATCGCATGTTAATGCTACACTGGCCTGAAATAAATATCTGTGCAGGTATTTTTGACATTGTATTAATTTTCGATAATTGTGTTATTTTCGATATGGAAATTGATAACGAAAAACTGATTAGTGCCGTTTATGAAAAGTCTCCGGTGTGGAACATGAAAGACAAGAGATATCATTCACGTGATGTTCAAAGGAAATTGTGGTCGAAAGATGCAGAAGAAGTAGGTGCTAGTGAAAAGAGTTTTTCAATATTATTATTCTATAATATATAATTATAATGTAAACGCAAAATAAAAAAAATAGAGCGTGGCACTTGCAGAGTGCCGACAGAAGTGAATAAGTACTTCTTATAGTCTTAGGATTAACAAATTTTCGAAAGAATTTTTATTTGAAATTTTTACAATAATAAACGTCACCAATGTAACAAACGTTACATCTAAACCAAGTAAATATAAAGTTACATAAATCTTTAAATTATTTTTATTAACAAATTATTGTTTTTTTTTTCAATTTGGCGAAAAATGTAATTAAATACTGATAAAGTATAGTAAATATTTCGTGTAAATTTGAATCGCCAACAATATATCGAAGAGTCGATTCCCGTTAAAGGGGAGGCCATTGTACAAAGGTACCAACCTTTTTAAAGTTGTTAATAAATAACATATATATTTGTGTAATAAATTGTTCCTTTGCAAACTATGGTTTCTATGTATATTTTACATGCTATTCACAAAAATACACTTTCTTTTGATGATGACAGTAAGTTTGCTAGTCGCGAACTAAGTAGTATACGGTCGCCTGCAGCGGATGATATCAGTCGCTCAGTCGCATGATCGCACTTACACTGACGTATACTCGCTACCTACGAGTCGCGCGACTACGCTTCCAATGGACCACCGGCCTAATCGTTATTTTAATAGTCAACGTTCACAATAGATAAGACAATTTATGTTATCGGCTCAGCGACAATACATTTGACAACAACACTAGTTGCAGGAATTGAAAATATTTTAATGGATTGGGCCTACAATATGAAGCAAATAAATGGTAAAGCAATATCAATTCTAACAATAGAAATATAACTCTGGAATAACCTACAATTTGAGCTATATTCAACTAGTAGGCCTGGATCCCGCGTACCGCAAAAATTAATTAATAGTAAGCTGAAAATTTGTTAATAACTTAACGGTGTCTGGTCGGACAAACTTTGATATATGGGAACATTGGAACAGGGGAAGTTTTAATTGTGGAACGTGACTTTAATTGTGGAACGTGCCATCCTGACAAGTTTATAATTGTGAAGACTAGCAGGTTGTTTTTAAGAGCATACAGTAGCGCGTCATCAATATACCTTCGGGAGATAGTATCATACCGTTTTTCGTAAGGTCTGCGAAACTTTGGCAACAGTGGTAATCTTTGACATTATCTAAGATCAATATTTTGACAATTATACTCATAGGCGCGCTAAATGGAAGTAATAGAAAACAATTTTGTTATTAATAAATAAATATAAAAATAAACCAAAATGGGTGAAACTTTTATGTTATCATAGGTATTTGCACGAAATAATAATAATAAATAAACATTTCGTTGTGAAGCGAAACAAGAGCCGTCTTATTTTATTTAGTTCATAGAGCGCCAACGGCACTCTAACTTTATATACTCGATGTTGTTCTGAAGCTATTTTCTTGTGGCATTTTTATAATCAAGTATATTCAAATGGGAAATAAGCCACAATTTTACCTAAAAATAAAATATAAAAAAAAATTTTTACTCGAAACGTTAATAAAATCATTTTTAGGTAAAATTGTGGCTTATTTCCCATTTGAATATACTTGTTTATATACTCGCATTAGAATTCGAAATATTTTTATGTAAAATATACTTACCTATAGTCCGTCCGCTATAACTTTTCCCATGCGGTACGATTCATTTTCAATCAAATTCAAGTCAAAACATAAATTGAAACAAACGTCGATGTGTATATACATTTTGTATACTGTATACTATATACTCCTCACATCGGCGTACGTTTCACCTTCTGTTTTGACTTAATTTGATTGAAAATGAATCGTACCGCATGGGAAAAGTTATAGCGGACGGACTATACCTACATATAACTAAAACTCACAATTAACAATAATCTATCTTTTCAAATAGGCCAACAACTTCGTTCTATTACACAAAAATATAATAAATTAACTATAAACACTACTTTCCTATGAAACAAGAATAACGAATTCTTAAAATAATACACTACTGCACTGAACAGATATCGATCAAGATAACAGAACAGATAAGAGAAAATCTGACGCAGGTTTGTCAAAATGACAGTGACAATTTCTCTATGTTGCCTAATTAGTTATTAGGTATAATATGTATGTTCGATTTCTTCTTAGAAATAAAAAATTTCAGTAGGTCTAAAATGACACAAAATCTAGGCATGGGATAAAAAAGTTTATTTGAAGAAAGTGTATTTTTTTGTTCTTCTTAATGGCGGTACAGGCTCGTTTTTTAATATTATATTTAATTACAGAGTAATTTCCACATACTAATATATTTCTCAAATTGGACTCTGTGCCGCCATCTTTATTATATTACGAATATGTATGCCAAATATCTCGACAGAATATTCAAAATTACAGCCGCAATCTTGGACCGCGTTTGTTGCTACCTGTTGATCACTACTGTAGCCTCTTAACTTTATTCAATAGCAAACTTTATATAATACATGAAAAAATGTTTGTCCGACAAATATATTGGGCATTAAGTCTGACACGTAGAATATGTCAAATGACAGGAATTACGTCGGTGGTAAATAGCAGTCTGATTTTTGTATGAGAGTTTAATGAAAGGGTAACAAATCAATTAGAAGTTCTGTCCGACAAAATACATGGGACGTTTTCGTAGGCTAACGTTCGAAACTTGTTCCACAATTAAAACTTCCCCTGTTCCAGTTAGGCACCGTTAAGCTATTAACAAATGTTTAGCTTGCTGTTTATTAACTTTTTTGGTACCCGGGATCCAGGCCTATAGGTACGACATCAAAAAATAAAAGATATTAAAAATATTGTAAAAAATCTCTTACCTTTGTTTCTGCTTCATTTCTCTTAACTTATCCATATTGCTTATATACAAAGGATTATTGATATCTTCCGCCTTAAGCAGTAATGCGTACAATGCTTCTAATTCCAACAACAGCTGCTTCGTCTTCCGTGTATCCCTCGATACCTGAGGACCGTCACTGTCTTTGTCGGGAGTAACAATGTCCATATCGATGATTTTTCGAGGAGCCGTGACCGACCCACACTAAGAATATAGAAGTGGTTATCAATTTCAAGCTTATTTTACATATACATGTCTATAGTTTACAGCTAATACAGTATGAATAAAAAAAGAGCACAAGTAATAATTAAAATTACTTCTATAATATACCAGGGTTATCTGTTTAGTTTTGAATATATAGCCGTATAGACAAAAAATATCTAGACTTCAAAATATGTCTACTCCGGAAGTGTGTGTTGACGGAATTAATTAAAAATAAGTGTAACAACGAACAGTAATATATTTATTTATTTTGGGTAAACAAGCGTCGTGTTTTGCTTATATCTCGAAAGGGTATTGTTAGCGAGAGCGAGGGTGTGTCTGAATCGTTCGCATGCAACCAACTATTATGTCAATTGGTTTGCGATAATGGCCATAAATTACTGTTGCATCTGCCTTTTAAAAGATGAGAACCTTTTTGTATTTTAAGAAGTTGACATGAAGAGTGTGGCAATCTGGCATCGTAATCAATTAGTGTTTCCTTGAAAAAAACATTAATTTTATACAATCTGTTTAGAGATACATTTTCGTTTCTCGAAATCAACGGCCCTTGTTGGCATATGGTTTGAGTATTACATGTGAATTTTAAATGACTAATATTGTTTCGTTTTGAGAAAAGTAATTAAAAATTAAGAAAATAAAATTAGCAACAATAGTAATTAAAGCGTATCGCTATATGTCCCATCAACATCGATACATTTTTCATACGTTAAAACAAATTGGTAAAACAGTTATTCCAGTCTTCAGTTGACACCTGCAAAATCGCTGTTTTAAAGGCATCGATGGCTTTTTCTGGCGACTGAAATCGTTGCACACGCATTGAATTTTTGATATTTGGGAACATAAGAAGTCGTTGGGACGTAGATC
The DNA here is from genome assembly GCF_917563875.1 of Diabrotica virgifera virgifera. NCBI lineage: Eukaryota > Metazoa > Arthropoda > Insecta > Coleoptera > Chrysomelidae > Diabrotica > Diabrotica virgifera. Next base: position 230,456,573 of record NC_065445.1, on the reverse strand, counting down.
GGGGCTATACGGTGAATGGTTTAACAATTCGATGTTTTGAAGCTTCAAAAACTCTATTGTCTTTTGGGCAGTATGAGCACGTGCATTGTCCTGATGTAGGATGATTCGCCGTTGTGTGTTGCTTTGTCGGAGTTTCGCGAGAGCTTCTGGTAAACAAACGGTTACATACCAATCAGAAGTAACCGTTTTTCGATCTTCTAAAGCAATTGTTGCCACATGACCAGATTTTGACATAAAAGTTGCGACCATTTTCTTTGACACACTTCGAGAACATACCATTTTTTTGGTTTTTCCTCATCGTGGAACACCCACGCAGCGGATTAGCGTTTATTTTCTGGTTCGTAGGAGTAAATACAAAATCCATCGCCACTAACAATACTATACACGTTTTTTGAGCTTCCTTTGTTAAACCGTTCCAATGTTTTTCGACACCAAGGCCCTGATTCTAATTCAAATTTCGACTCAAAACAAGTCGCAATCAATATGGCGACGGCGTTGAAATGCGACTGTGCGAGTCTTGTGGATTTTAGTTGAACTAACGAAATGATGTCATAACATAGAGACTTATCGAAATTAATTGCGACTCCAAAAAAGTGGTTGATATTATAATTTCGAGTCAAAATTATTGTGCCACGGACATGAATGAATGGCCGAAAGCGAGGTTAGGTTTAGTTTAGGAGATTAGGTGTTTTGTTTGTTTCTTGCAAGGAAAACTAAAGCAAAAGGTATTAATATGGCTGGGTTTTATGGAAATTTGCTCATTTTGGAGGAATTAGATAGAATAGTATTAAATTAGAAATATAATAATTGAGAATGTTCACAACGTGAATTATCAACTCAATGAGAGATGTAAGGTAATAATCTGGGAAAATTAGTATAAAACAAGGAACATTATGTACCAGCTATTTTATTACTGGACATGCTGGAATCAAATCTTAAGATTTCATATATCAGTAATATAGCTATGCACAGTCTGCAGAAAGTGTGCTATTTGGTTTATAAACAAATTATCGCTCCGAAATCTTTTTTCAATTATTGCTTTTTAACTCAGAAGATTTTAACGTTAAAACAAAAACACTCACATAAAAATTCACTGTAATTTAATTCGGCACATAGATATTTTTTTTCGAATTTAATCTGATATTTTCTGATATTTTCAAAAAATTGTTACTTTATAACTTTCCTGAGACCGCTCAAATAGTCCAATTTCAATTCTGTACAGTACGTTGAATAGGTATATTTAGTGCTTTTTTATACGAAAATCATAGTTATTTTGGTGTATCATAATTTTTCTGGTTATTATTTCGACCGACATTTTTTAATTAACATTTTAATTATTGGCTAGATTGTCGCCGGCCTCCTGATATATAATCTACTATAAAAAATCTTTCATGTCACCAATTTATTTAATTATTGATAAATAATTACTTCCCTAAAATTTTAATTGAAAATTGCAGATTATTTTGGGAAAACTCGGATTTTCCGAGTAAAATTTTTGTTGAAGGAAATCGGAAAAAAAACTTTGTGCAGAACTAAATTTCGGTGAATTTTTATTTTACTGTTTTTGGTTTAAAGGAAAAATCTTACAGGAGTTATAGAGCACCAATTGAAAAAAAAAAAGAAGATTTAGGAGTGCTAAATTGTTTATAAATAAAATACCACACTTTCTGCGGACTTGCCATACCCCATATTACTAATACAGGGTGTCCCAAAAGTAGTGGAACGATCGAATATTTCGCGAACTAAACATCGGATCGAAAAACTGAAAAATACGTGTTCAATCATTTTCAAAAATCTATCCAATGACACCAAACACAATCCCCACTACACCCCCTGGAGGTGGGGTGGAGGGTAACTTTAAAATCTCAAATGGAATCCCCTAGTTTTTCTTGCAGATTTGGATTCGTTACGTAAAAGTAAGCAACTTTTATTCAAGACATTTTTTTGAACTGTGGATAGATGGCGCTATAATTGAGAAAAACGATTTATCCTGATACCATAGGTAAATTATAGAAACGGTCTAATATCTCGAAAAATACACTTCCAAATGATAAACCAAAAAAAAGGTTTTTCATACTTTTCGAAAACCTATCGAATAACACTAAACATGACCCTCCAACCCACCCCCTGGAGGTGGGGTGGGGGGTAACTTTAAAATCTTAAATAGCAACCCCCACTTTTTATTACAGATTCGGATTCGTCATGAAAAATTAAGCAACATTTATTCGAAACATTTTTCAGAATTGTTGATAGATGGCGCTTTAATTGGAAAAATACGATTTATTAGCGCCATCTATCAGCAATTTTAAAAAATGTTTCGAATAAATGTTGCTTAATTTTTCATAAAGAATTCGAATCTGCAATAAAAAGAGGGGGTTGCTATTTAAGATTTTAAATTTACCCCCCACCCCGTCTCCAGGGGGTGGGTCATTTTTGGTGTTTATCGATAGGTTTTCGAAAAATATTAAAAACCTGTTTTTTGGATTCTCATTTGGAAGTGTATTTCTCGAGATATTGGACCGTTTCTATAATTTACCTATGGTATCAGGATAAATCGTTTTTCCCAATTATAGCGCCATCTATCCACAGTTCGAAAAAATGTCTTGAATAAAAGTTGCTTACTTTTACGTAACGAATCCAAATCTGCAAGAAAAACTAGGGGTTTCCATTTGGGATTTTAAAGTTACCCCCCACCCCACCTCCAGGGGGTGTAGTGGGGGTTGGTGTTTGGTGTCATTGGATAGATTTTTGAAAATGATTGAACACGTATTGTTCAGTTTTTCGATCCGATGTTTAGTTCGCGAAATATTCGACCGTTCCACTACTTTTGGGACACCCTATATATGCAATCTTAAGATTCGATTTTAGCAATCAAATAGCTAGTAAATAACTTTTCCCAAAATGACATTTTTTCGATAATTTGCCCAGACTATCAACAAACGTTGCGGTGGTTGCATAGCCAATAAATCCAATAAACAGGAGAACCAACCCAAATTCTGAGCAGTGTCAAAATGATAACGTTAATATCCCCAGTTGGAACTAATATCGAAATGCGCGAAATATCGACGAGAACCGTTTTTTGCTCTTCTGTGAGCAAATGAGGGATCCAACGGGAAACCAACTTCATAACACCCAGTTCTTCATGTATAATCTTTTGGATTGAGGTCTTTGAAATGCCCAAAGATCCTTAATTAGCTGACAAACCGGTTAAATGTTTTGTTTTGTGACTGCTGTTTTGGATGGACCTGACCTGGATTCGTCGCTTGGACTAGAGTGACCACGTTGAAATTCGCAATACCAGAGGGAAATAGTTGACTGGTATGATGCTTCACTCGCCTACACAGAAACCATTTCAGCGAGACATTGCTGTTAAGATAAACCTTTCCGAAAATGTGTCGCAATGAAATTCTGGATTTGTCAACAAAAGATTGAGGTTACATATGGGTCGGAAGGATTTATTGGTGGCGCCTTCTAAGCGACTACAGTAGAACCTCGATTATCCCTCAGGGTACCGGAACAAGGGTATGACGGATAATCGAAAAGACGGTTAACAGAACATTAAAAAAAATTAAAAATTCGTGGTACAACTCTCAAATTTCATTTGTATGTTTTGTTTGACAATATAAGAGGGATTTGTGTTCGTACAATTGAATCAATTTAAAATATTCTGAAATCTTTGTTTGTTTTACTGTTCCTTCACATTTTGCGATGGCTGAATTTCTTAATCGGCATAAGATCATGCAATCTACTTTATTGGCTCCTCCTTGTTGAGAATACCACTCGATGAATTATTGCATGTGCGATGCAGCTTCTCTAGATTATTTACGCAAATATTTGTCAGTTACAATGGGTTCATCAACATATCTACAGTCAAATTCCAAGTCTCTGTCAGTTTCTGAATCTGTTTGGTCTGCCTTTGTTGCCATTTCAACGATTTCTTTATCTGCCAGCAATGGATAGCCGTTTGTGTCCTATCACAAATCAAATTAAATTTTTTTTATTTTTTACATTAAAATTTTTGCTTATGTAATCAATACAACGTCTGTATGTGCCCTGACGGTTAACAGAGGTGACGGTTAATGGAGAGACGGATAATCGAGGTCCCACTGTATATGCAAAACTAATTTGTTAATTATAGTAAATTTTTATCTGAAATACACAATTTCTTAAAGTAGGTAAATAAAAATATTTTTTTACGTAAGTAACATATTTCTATGTATCTATTTTAAAGATAAATAAGTGATGCACGTCATAAACAAAATGTTCACGAATATCGAAAACAAATGGGTTCTCTCGTGGGACACGCGCCAACTCGTAACTCTTAATGACAAACTTTTTCAAATCAAAATTTACACCGGCCAATTCGTAACTTTTTTACTACCTGACTCTCCCAACTCGCAACTTCATACAGGTGAATTCGAAACCATTGTTTAATTTTAATACCCTGAGTAGATAGATTAAAAGGTAAGAAATAAATTTGAACAGTAACGGATTAAGCCAACACGGGGAATATAGCATATTATGTAAGCGAATGTTTCTTGGTTTGCTTAAAAACATGTTGTGTATATATGTATGTATATGAGAAAACTAATAAGTATTTTTGAAAAATTTAAACGCAGAATGAAAGATTACGTTATTGGCGAGGGCCGAAAGTCCCTGAGGACTTCTATAATGTCTATTTTAATAAGTTACAGGGGTGAAAAACTAAGAGAAAATTTAGTGCGGTATTTAATTTAAAATATCTCATTCAAAATAAACTTTTTATTTATTCTAAGGGACTTTCGGCCCTCGGTAATAATATAGTCTTTCATTCTGCGTTTAAATTTTTCAAAAAAATTTATTGGTTTTTTCAGGATTCGAAAAAAATGAACAAAACGTCCGTGGTAATATTTCCAAATCTATCTTTGTCATACAACGCACTCAGTCGAATAGAATATTGTCAGCATACTGTCACTCAGACAGTGACAATCAGTGACAATTTTAAATATTTGACATGGCATCGGGAATATTTTGAGTTGTTGATTAAATAATATTGATATATAGTGTATTTGATAAATAATTGATTTAAGACGTGAACTTCATAAAAAGTCATTTATTGTGTATTATTTGTGGAAGATCCAAGCAGAGAATACATCAGGATAATATATTCTGTGATCCAAGTATTTTGTTGTTAAAGATGCTTGTAAGCGTTCCATAGTAACAATATATTATTAAAAAATCACTTTCAACACTTTTCCTCTTTTCTCGATTGAGTACTAGTTTTTGTTGTACATATAAATTATTACAATCACTGAATACATAGGTACTTAGTGAAAAAATTATCACATTTATTAACTGAATTAATAATTTGCAAATATAAAAATAACAGTTATCCAAGAACATTCAAAAGCAATCTCTTTAAATTAATGGTGACATTTTTAAGTAGAATGACATTCTAGTAATATTTACATATCCATACCAGTGTGAATTTTACTACACGTAATTTGCCGTGTAAAGACAGAAAAAGTAGGGATACACGTAAAATATTTGCGAATTATGTACCGATAGCCTTAATAAAATAATTGAAACAATATGATATGTATAGACCAGGGCGGATCTGTAAAAAAACGTCTATTTGCGGATGTGCGAGCTGGCATTGGATTCTTGCAGATAAAGTTAGGTGACACTTCAATAATAATAATGGACTTATGCTCCTTCTCAAATATGCCCGGAACATTAATTAAAAAAATTAAAATATTTAAGGTACTAGTACACTTTAAAAGACCAAAAATAAGCATTTTTTCAAGATTTTTTTTAGAGACTTTATTAAAAATGAACATAAAATTTTTTACATATTAATATCTATCTCTTAGAGAATACAAAAAGTATATATGTTTTCATTTATGCACTTATACGAATATTGTAGAGGGCGCCAAAGTCAAGGCCTCGAAAAAAAGTAGTTACGATGGCGGACAGTTAATCTCAGAAATTGAAAAAGGAAGGTTTCTTACGTGACAATTTACAACCGTTAGTAAAAAATTCTCCAAAACAAAGATTTTACGGAAATTTGAACAAATTTTGTGAAAAAATCGTCCGTTTTCTTTCAGTTTTTCAAGGTTAAAAAATTTTTATTTTTTGATGAAATTGTCAAGAAGGAAACCTTCTTTTTCAAATGCAGTACGATTTTTTTGTTTCAGATATACCAATTCTGAGATTTACTGTTCGCACTCATTTTTCCAGGCCTCGACTTTTGCGCCCTCTATAATATTAGTGTACGTGCATAAATGAAAAAAGGTTAAAAAGACTAAGTTTTCACTCTAATGGCATATAAAACAACATAATGCTATTCTACATCCCACCAGAATGAAAACAATGGGAACCTTCTCTGGTTACACCTCCGAGGCTTCTACAATTTGCAAGCCATACGGATGCTGAGACTAAGGAAGATGAGGGAATTCTACAATTTACAATTCACGTCCCATCTGCTCAGCGCGGTAAAGTTCCAACGAGAATGGTTCCCTTCATACTCCACACAGAGTAAATATAAATCAAAAATGAATAACCATTTTCAATTTCGTTGCAAAACGAAAACACAGCCGAACCATATTCTAGTCCAATCAGAGAGTGCAGCAAGCACCCCTACCGGTTTCGAAACTTATTAGTCTCTCATCAGGAGGCACATATGCTGCTCTCCCTGATCCAACCAAAACAAACACCAGCGTGCAGTCCCGGATTGCAACGAACGAAATGGCATAGATGCCCTAGCGGCAACTGCTAGCAAAAAGACTAAGTTTTCACTCTAATGGCATATAAAACAACATAATGCTATTCTACATCCCACCAGAATGAAAACAATGGGAATTCTACAATTTACAATTCACGTCCCATCTGCTCAGCTCCTTAGTCTCAGCATCCGTATGGCTTGCAAATTGTAGAAGCCTCGGAGGTGTAACCAGAGAAGGTTCCCATTGTTTTCATTCTGGTGGGATTTAGAATAGCATTATGTTGTTTTATATGCCATTAGAGTGAAAACTTAGTCTTTTTGCTAGCAGTTGCCGCTAGGGCATCTATGCCATTTCGTTCGTTGCAATCCGGGACTGCACGCTGGTGTTTGTTTTGGTTGGATCAGGGAGAGCAGCATATTTGCCTCCTGATGAGAGACTAATAAGTTTCGAAACCGGTAGGGGTGCTTGCTGCACTCTCTGATTGGACTAGAATATGGTTCGGCTGTGTTTTTGTTTTGCAACGAAATTGAAAATGGTTATTCATTTTTGAAAAAAGGTTAATTTTTTGTACTATCTCAGAGAGACATTAATATGGAAAAAGTTTTATGTTCGTTTTTAATAAAGGTTCTGAGAAAAAAATTCTTGAAATAAATGATTATTTTTGGTCTTCTAAAGTGTAATAGTACCTTAAAAATTTCGAAAAACATTATTTTTTTCTATTTTCTTTGCTTATAACTTTAAAACGATTCATTTTGGAGCAAAGTCATAGGAAAATAAAATAAAGATAATTGAATTTTGTATGATATACGACTAGTTAAAAATGTCTTAAATTATTACCGCTTCTGTAAAATAGCAATAAATACAAAATAAGGGGGCAAAATAAGCCTCTTTTTATTCAGTGTTTTTCAACAACTTTGGTTGCAGTGGTTCAGTGTTCAGTGTTTTTCAACAACTTTGGTTGCACTTAGAATCTTCGTAATTCGCATAGAAAATCCTTATAGCCCAGTAAATGAACAGGAAATTCGACGATACCGTGTAATTTTCAGGGGCAACTCCGAATTGCATGAAAATTTGGACTTAGGTTCTACTTACCCTCCACTTCAAAGTTGAAATTGTGCCGTTGGTTGCTTTTACTTGGGGGGTGATATTTACCCCTTCTCGGGGGTGAAAAAACTTACGCTCAAGATAAGACCGGAAATGAATAGATTGACTGATTTTAAGCAACTTTTGTTCTATAGAGTTTTTTACGTAAGTTAATACTTTTCGAGTTATTTGCCATTGAAAATGTTAATTTTTCGACAAAAAAACTACGTTTTCAGACGGTTTTTCGCAAATAACTCAAAAAGTAAATATTTTATCGAAAAAATATCCTTAGCAAAAGTGTAGCTTATATAAAACAAAACAAAAAATGATGTATCAGTAAAGTCTATCAATCAAATAAAAACAAAGTTGTAGCTCATGAAAAATACGTTCTTATTCGTCTAATTCCAAATCGAATATTTCAAGGTGAGATCACCGAAAAATTAAGCATTTTTCGGGAAAAACCCCTTTAAAGTTTTTTAAAGTGTTTATAAAAAGCTTTGTTTTAATTGTTAACAAAAGTTTTAGCATTAAAAATAAGCGAGTTACGCTCAAAATAAAGTTGGCCCACTTTTTTTTGTAAAAAATCATGAAAATCTCGCCGTGTTTAGCTCCCCAAATAAAATTAATCGCTACCGCTTTATAAACAATATACTTACCTATCTATTTTTTATATGACCTGTCAGTCTCACCGGTTAAAGTATGTGTGTATGCAAATTTTTAACAGCCATATCTTAACCAATTTTTGTCTTACGGAGAAACAAAATGAAACTAGCATATTTATAATAGCAAAACCTACATTTTTTTACTCTTTAAGATTTTTCTTATCACTAATACTTTTTAAGTTATTTTGAAAAAATTAAATTTTTCAAAAATTTTTAGAAATTTTTTTTTTACTATAAAACCAAATGTTTTCAAAAATAATTACTTCAAACCAATCAAACTTACAGATCATATAAACAATACACATACAGTTAAAATAGATGGTAAACCCAAACGATAAATTTCATTTAGGGTGCTAAATAGAGGGAGGTTTTCACGATTTTTGTTTTACCAAAAAAAGGGGCCAACTTTTTTTTTCAGTGTAACTCGTTTATTTTTGATGCTGTAAACTTTTGTAAAAAACAAGTAATAAGCTTTTTTCGATACTTTAAAAATGTTAATAAGGTTTCCCGAAAAACGCTTCTTTCTTCGGTGATTTGGCGTTGAATTATTCGAGTTGGAATTAGACGAATAAGAACGTATATTTCATGAGCTACAACTTTGCTTCTACTCAATTTGTAGACTTTACTGGTACACCATTTTTTTCGTTTTTTTTTATAGGCTACACTTTTGCTAAAAATATTTTTTTTGATAAAATATTTATTTTTTGAGTTATTTCGGAAAAACGGTCTGAAAACGTAGTTTTTTGTCGAAAATTTAAATCGCGAATAACTCGAAAAGTATTGACTTTTCGTAAAAAACTTTATAGAACAAAAGGTGCTTAAAATAAGTCAATTTATCCATTTCCGGCCTTATTTAATACACGCGTTTTTCACCCCCCGAGAAGGGGTAAATGTTACCCCCCCAAGTAAAAGCAACCAACGGCACAAATTCAACTTTGAAGTGGAGGGTAAGTAGAACCTAAATCCAAATTTTCATGCAATTCGGAGTTGCCCCTGGAAATTACACTCCAAAACGGTCATTTATTGGGCTATTATAACATACTTAAATCGTCCACCAAATTTCATTAAAATCGACCTGATAGATTTTGCATAATAATTTTGCAATCTAAATTTTTTAAAAAAAGTTCAAATTTTTTAAAAGCTTTCTGAACAAAAAGTCGTTTAGAAGTTTGCTAATTTTTTCACATATAAAGAGGCTCTCTATCTATCTAATACACTTTACAGAATTAAAATCGGATTATTTAAGCGGCCTCAGCACTGTTTTAAAGTTATAAACAATTTTTTGGCTTATAAACAAATACAGTGAGGACGTTTGAGTTGGAATAAATTCATTTTCTGGAGAATGGGCGTCTCTGGAGATAAATCCCGAAAGAGGTCGATTTCTATTTTCAAATTCTAATTTTTTGGTATCCATATCATACTAGTGACGTCATCCATCTGGGCGTGGTGACGCATTCGATGATTTTTTTAAATGAGAATATGGGCCGTGTGATAGCTCATTCGAAAGGCTATTCAATTTTTATTCACTGATATAAACATTAACATAATTATTTATACAGGGTGCCCAAAAATGTTTTTTTGAATTAATTTAATTAAGACAAAAAAAAATGTAGGTAATCTATTTAATGAAAAATACATTTTACTGCAGTCAGAAAACAGAAAAAAATGTGAATTTGAAAAATAAACATTGCTTTTCTCTTAAATTAAATGTTAAAACTGCTAAGAGGCTGGTGGGTGGCAACTAATATTGAAGTAAGTGAAAAACAATAGTTGTTTATCAAATAAAACATTTTTTTCAGTTCTAGAATAACAGTAAATGTATTTCGAATTAAATAAATTATATACCTACATTCTTCTTTTGTCTCAATTTAATTAAAAAAAAATATTTCGACTTTCTCATGTAACTCGTCCAAGAGACAATACATAAACGATGAATAACTTTTACACCACCTTCAAAGAGGGTAATTTATACAAGTACATACCTGGAATACCGGTATTAGATTATCAACATCGTTAGTAATTACTTAGAAAAGAAAGTTACAAATTCACCGGTACTTGATGGGTTACCGAAAAATTACCTGCTCGTCAGAGTTACCAATTGGCCTGTAATTAGGATGGCGGATTAAAATAGTTACGAATTCACCGGGACCCCTCTCGTGAATTTTCACTCAAAAATCTTAATGTAGATTGATATCATTTAAAATGTTTTCATTCATATCAAAACTAGGTACTCACCTGTAATTTTCCCAAAGAATTTTCAAATTGCAAAGGCGTATAGACCCGTGGCGTTAGTGTATTTGCATTTTCTTGCCTATCACTGTTCCTGTGTTGCCTTTTATGATGCGGGTTTCTTTCGTTAGAGTTTTCTTTATTGTTACCTTTCAATTTCCTCTCCTTAAAGATCTTAAAACAAAGAAAAGGGAATATAATATAAGATAATAAAAACATACAATTAAAAACATTAAATACTGTATCAAAATGACAATTATTATATATAAACAATAATTGTAACTTAAAGTAAATAATTGTTAACATGCAGTTTACCAACTATATAGGGTGAGGCAGATAAAGGGCCTATTAGAAATATCTCGTGAACTAAACGTAAGAGAATCATGACAATTGGAATAGTGGGGTTTTGAGGTATGAACTATTTAATGAAAATATTTTGGTCTCTTTGCTACTTCCGGTTATACCGGAAGTTGATTGTAACTTCGTTTTTTTAATATTATACAGGGTAGTTTAAAAGATAATTACGGTTTTTTTTATAAATTTTGTAGTAAACTTCACACCCTGTAGAACTGTACTGATGTGATTTCAAAAACTCCATTTATGTTCAAGTGATTTTTAATATAGTCTATTATTACTAAAAATTATTAATATAGCGAAATGTTTAGTTTTAGTATACAGGGTTGGTCGAAACTAGGAATGAATATTTTCTGAGTTTTCTTAAATGGAACACACTCTATTTTAGTATTGTAATGAAATGATATTTTATAGTACTTTTTAATTTCTTAAGCATTCCCTATACCTAACTGCTTTAATTTGTAAGTTATTCGTAGTTCTTTAAGTCAAACATTAATTGCAACAAAAATTACGTGAAATTTTATTAGGTTTGCCGTGAAAATATTCAATTATAAATAATTTTTTAAAATAAATACATGTTAATCTAGAATGCTCCTTAATTTGTTAACAAATCTTTGTTATTTATAGAAAAAGATAGCAAATACAAAATAAGTGATTGATGTGATCGTTCATGGGTATTCTTTAATTTTTATGACTGTATGTTGCTTTTTAATACTTAGCAAAGCAAGGTCGAATAACAAAAATTTTTGAAGAACACAATTATAAAATAGCTCAGAACACTTACTGTGTAATAGTAATCATCAAAATATGGCGTGCCGGTATTTAACTGCAGCATTTGAATATTTAGCAACCATTGTTTTTCTCTCATCGTCATAAGACCAGCGTATTCGTCCTTTGGTTCTTGGTCTCTTTGCTGGTGGTGTCTGTAGCTTCCACTATCATGCCTTGATCTGCAAAACAAATAATGAATAGTGACATGACAAACTTATATACAACTTTGAGGAAATTAAAGGTTGATCAGAAAACTATAGGACAGAAAACCTACGCTAGGAATGACAAAAATTTAATTTGCCTGATCTAGATCTGATAAGGTTCTTTTGCACTATTCTCACACCAAAAAGTTTAAAGACTACGAACTAAGACAAAGAAAGAGAAAAAGTACATTGTACTTTACAAAATAAACTACACAACAAAAAAAATATCAGATAAGGACAGAAATGAAGATCTAGGAGTAATACTAAATTGCTAAATACTAATACTTAGGGCCGGTTGTTCGAACGCTAATTAAGAAGTTGATTATAATTAAGTCCCCTTAACAACCATCAAATAATAACACCCCTCATTCGTACGTCAATCAGTTGATTGTAATCAATTATGTCAATTATCGTTGTGATAATTAACATAATTGATTGATTAATTAATTATTAATTAACATAACAATTATTAACATAATTGATTAATAAATCTCATAATTGTAATCAGTTATGTTTTCAGCAACCCATACAAAGTTGACATTGACAGTTGGTGACAGTAATTAAATATTTGATAATGATCAGTTGATTCCATCTTTGATTAGCGTTCGAACAACCGACCCTTAATGGTTTAAATGTCACCAAAAGACCACCAGAAAAGCTGAATAAGCTTCAACGGCAAGCATGCTTAATCATAACAGAAGCGACAGAGGCGGAAAAACGTCAGGAAACAAGGCGAAAAGAAATTGGATTGGAAATGGCACCAGATGCTACGCAACCTAAATATTATAATGTTGAAACGCCGTTTACCATCGTCTTTCCAGGAAGGGACGAATGGGAGTACAATAAAACGAATCTCGTAAAGGTAGATCAATGCTGCATACAGACGGCTCTGGACCCCATGAAGAAGTTGAAGCTGAAGTATGTAGAGCAGAGGTTCCCAACCAGTGTGCCGCCCTGAAGTCTTACTGCCTTTTTTACTAGTATTTACTTTTTTAATTCGCCATGATAATAACTTTTACCGGCTATTTTTCATTGAATAAAACGTTTGTTCTGCGCTTGTCTGCTGTTTCAATAGTTCGACACTCGACCAACAGAAGCTACCAACGGTAGCTATCATATATTACCGCTTGTAGCGATAGCGTTTGAAGACACTCACATCTCACCAGTGTTACCAGGTTTAGTGAAATTTCACTAGATTTAATGATTTTTTAGATTATTTACCCAAGTGTGCCGTGGATGAACGAGTTTCTAAGTTAGTGTGCCTCAAGCCTAAAAATGTTGGGAACCGCTGATGTAGAGAAATACCAAGACTAATTTTTAGTGAAAGCCTAAGTAATTACTTCGCTATATTCCATGAAGAAATTTGTGTTATACAGATGTGCCTGAAAGAACTAATACAGTGGTACTATAGGGATAGATCTATAAAAAATATATCGGATAGCCAGACAGCATTAAAAGTACTGGAATAGAATCAAATTGACTCCAGATGTGGGAGCACGCAAAATATAATTCTATTTATAATTAAGTATTTTCTATGGGAAATAAGCCACAATTTTACTAAAAAATGAATTTATTAACGTTTCGAAGCCCACGGGTCCAAATCGGGCTTCGAAACGTTAATAAATACATTTTTTAGTAAAATTGTGGCTTATTTCCCATAGAAAATACTTAATTAAACCCGATTTGGGCTTCGAAACGTTAATAAATTCATTTTTTAGTAAAATTGTGGCTTATTTCCCATAGAAAATACTTAATTATAAAAATGCCACAAGGAAATAGCTTCAGAACAACATAATTCTATTTTGCTGACGTCACAAAAGGAATTTCACAATGCGAGAATCGACGGTTGCTAGGCAACGTGACGTCACTAAAATAGAATTCTATTTTGCGTGCTCCCACTACAGGTTAGTTTGGATCTGATTTTAATTTGATTCGGATCGGAAAAAGTAGTTAAGTTTACTCTGGGTGCCTGGACATATGGTATTGAAGGGAACGAAAAAGCGAAACTACTTGCCAGTGGATGGACAAGAGAAACTGAGTTATATGTAAACTTCGTGACCCTTGACCTATTAATATAGAGCAGTGATACTCAACCTGCGGCCCCCTAGAGTTTTTTATGCGACCTGAAGGCTAACTACTAAAGGGCCCTGTGATCAAATTATTTGTCAAATTCCACTTGTTTTTCAAATTATTTGATAGTGTGCCGATGTGTTTGAGGCGTGTTCGGGCGTGAGGCAGACAATTTAATGACTTTAATTTTAAATTATATCGAAATTTTTAAGAACTCTGATTAAAAAGCAAGGTATTATTAACTTTTAATAATAAATTATTAAAGTTAATGAACAAATACTCATTTTAAAAATAATCAATACCTATTTACTACATTGCAACGACCTATTTAGTAATCACAAGAAAAATTCAGGTCCGGATTAACAAAAATTTCTTTTTTAAATAATTGTGACCTTGAAACAACACCCTGTATATTAAAATTTTCAAAATTCGTCTGCACATTTGAAAAGGGCACAAAAAGCTTAGTTGAATTGCTCGCTTCAATTTTTTGCGCAGATAATTTCATGGCATTAATTTCGAAATTATATCGAAATTTTTCTTTTGAAAGTTCGAGTTCTTAAAAGTTTCGACATAATTTAAAAATTAAAAACAATGAATTGTCTGCGCAAAAAAATGGAAGCTCCATTAAAGCTATTTTCAAATAATGTGCAAACTGGTTTTGAAAATTTCAATATGCAGGATGTTGATTCAAGGTCACAATGGATTTATAATTTTGTTTACTCCGGACCTGGATTTTTCTTGTGATTAGTAGTTGGGCGATTTGGGTTGGGTTCTAAATGTGACATACGTGTACCGAATATCAAAAAAATATACAAGGTGGTTCTAAAGTTATGGGTAAAATCGATAAAACACCCTGTAACTCGGTGATAAAGTCGATGGAGCAATAAATTTAGTACGTCTAGAATCGCCTCATTTAGATCTATTCACCATTCAAGTATTTTCGTTTCCCAATGAAACACCCTGTATACTACTTCGTCTTGATTGCGGCCCGCAAGCTGTGGCAATAGCTACTATGTGGCCCAGGAAAGAAAAAGGTTGAGTATCGCTGATATAGAGAGTTCTTCCTTCGACCCTGTCAAACGTACGTAACAAGTTTCAAGACTTTACATTCGCTGCCACCTGACTCCAACAGGCGTTTTGCGTGCGTGTGTCAGGTGCCACCGACGCCTGTTGGTGTTCATAACCTGTGGAATTAAATAGAGTTTTTTTCGTAGTGGCACGTGGCACCATACAAAAGTAACTGAATATACAGGGTGTAACAAAAATACAGGTCATAAATTAAATCACATATTCTGGGACCAAAAATAGTTCGATTGAACCTAACTTACCTTAGTACAAATATGCACACAAAAAAAGTTACAGCCCTTTGAAGTTACAAAATGAAAATCGATTTTTTCCGATATATCGAAAACTATTAGAGATTTTTTAATGAAAATGGACATGTGGCATTCTTATGGCATGAACATCCTAAAAAGAAATTATATTGAAATTTGTGCAGCCCATAAAAATTTTATGGGGGTTTTGTTGCCTTAAACCCCCCCCCCCCAAACTTTTATATGCGTCCCAATTAAATTATTTTTGTAGTACCATTAGTTAAACACAATGTTTTTAAAACTTCTTTGCCCCTTAGTACGTTTTCGATAAATCAGTTTTAATCGAGATGCGGCTTCTTTTTTAATATGTTTACATAAAAATTTTATGGGGGTTTTGTGCCTTTAAACCCTCCAAATGTTTGTGTACGTTCCAATTAAACTATTATTGCTGTACCATTAGTTAAACACAGTGTTTTTAAAACTTTTTTGCCTCAGTATTTTTTAGATAAGGCACCTTTTATCGAGATGTGGCTTCTTTTTTAATATGGTTCAAAGTATACCTCAAACTGTAATTTATATACATAAATTTTCATATTATTACCAAGTCTCTAAAATCGTACTTAACAGTACACAAATATGTGGTGGATTTGACAAAATATTCAAAATATCTAAAAAAAAACTAACTTTTCGAAAAAGTACTAAGAGGCAAAAAAGTTTTAAAAACATTGTGTTTAACTAATTGTGCCACAATGATAATTTAATTGGAACGTACACAAAAGTTTGAGGGGGTTTAAGAGAACAAAACCCCCATAAAATTTTTATGGGGTACACAAATTTCCCTATAATTTATTTTTCAGATGTTCCTATCATAAGAATGTCACATGTCCGTTTTCAATAAGAAACCTCAAACAGTGTTCGATATATTGAAAAAAAGGGCTGTACATACTTCTTTTAGGTGCACATTTGTGTAAGGTAAGTTAGGTTCAATCGAACTATTTTTGGTCCCAGAATATGTGATTAAATTTATGACCTGTATTTTTGTTACACCCTGTATAGTGGCAGCGAATGTATTAAGGAGCTATCGCACAGAGACACGGGCAAACGGATAAATAACGACGCAATTTCCAGAAGGACTTGTCGGGTTCGTAATAATAATGAACAGAAATAAGGGTATTACGGTATTACCTTCTGAGAAAGAGAATAAAGAGAACAACAATGGACTAAAGACAGTAAAAAAAGCTGAACAAAGGAATAAAACAAATTACACCACAATTTGACGCTCAGATGCCTAAAGGAATCTTGAAAATAAAATTCGAATACGTAGATACTATTACTAATAATTACATGCATGGTTTTCAACCGGCTAGTTTATTTATATGTGGTCAGTTACACGTGGGTACATACGATCCCCTTCCCATTTCAGTGGGCCCACCTTTGGAATTTGCTGTTTAAGGCAATTACCATTAACAAATGATCATCTACATATCTATATAAGTTCCCATATTAATTATTATTGGATTGTTCATTAATATTTATTGTAAACATTACCGTCATGTTTTTTTATTTATTTCAACATTAATAAAAAAATCGCTAAATCGTGGCTTTTGATTCACTTACATCAATATACATTGATTTTTACATAACTATCTTAAAATCAGAGCTAACTGTGGAAAATTATATCAAAACAATTGCAATGAATGTCAAATATATTTTATTATGATATTGTCACGGTCCCAGGCCGGCCCTGTCCACACCAGAAGCTTCTGGCTTTTGGCGACGGACTGTCTGAGACCCCTTTTTAAATTTGATTTATGTGTTTAAAAGGGGGACCTTTTTAACAGGTACACACCTCGATGTTTCTTTTTGTTCTAGAAAATGTAGTTTGTGTAAATAACCCTTCGATTGTTATTCTAGAATAGGATGTTCTAGAATTCTTAGTTATGTGTTTTATTAGTGTTGTAGTTAAATTAAGTGTTAATTGTACGTTTTATAAATAAAACAATATCAAGTAAGTCTTTGGTTTATTTAATAATAAATTCAGTGTTTTACTTCTTGTTTAGATGTAAGTTATTAAAAATAAATAAAGTCATTTAAGATTAAACATTAGTGCCTAAAAGAACATAAAAACATAAATAATAAAGTCAACCGCGTAAAGTCAGTTTTGTAACAATATTATAAAGCCTACTATCGTTCGTCGAGATCGAGTTATCGATGGAAATGAGTGGAGGTAAAGTTATGGATGAGAACATTTGTTCAATCATCAACTGATTTTTTAGTTCTGGAAAATCCAATTCGGAAATCGCGAATATGTTTCAACTGTCACAGTATAATGTAAGAAATATAGGTAGGAGATACAACACCTCAGGTTCTGTCATCACAAAACCTATAAATGTAGGAAAAAGTAAAATAAACGAAGCAGATCAAAGGGGATTAAGACGCATTATAGTGAAAAAACGACGTGCAACTTATCTAGATTTAAGTGTTTTGTGGAGTAACCTAGTTGGAAGACACGTTCTTAGATCAACATGTCACCGAGGGGCCCACAAATTAAGATTTGCTACTTACAAAGTAATTGATAAAGTTGAAAAAATCAATACGAATTATTTTTGAAAATTTTTATTTGATCTCAGCCTAATGAAAATCCAGTCTTTTACAACACAAGAAAAATAGGTTAAAATGGTCAAAAGAGCATGGAGTACAATGGGATGCAATACAATGGAGTGATGAATCCAGATTTGAAGTGTGTGTTGGAGTCGAGTTGGAGACAGTAGGAGTCGAGTTATTCGCACGAAAAATAAAGCTTTTCAGCCTTACTGTCTTAACAGAAAAGTCAAATTTCCTACGTTGATCATGGTCTGGGGCAACTTATCGTGGAAAGGTGTGGAAAAGTTGCATTTTATCGATGGAATTTTAAATACAGGCAAATAATATTTGAAGCTTTTAAATGATATCTTACCGATTGTGAATTTGTGAAACAAAGTCATTTCAATTAGTTAAAATTAGCGAAAGATTTTGTCTTCCAACGGGATGGCGTAGGTTGACATACCTTAAAAAAAGAGTTTAAACAGGATTGGAAACCATGGTATACCACTTCTAGAATACGGTTCTAACTGCCCCGACTTGTCCCCGAGGGAAACTTTCGCGCCTCTTTGTGGCGCGAAATAAAAATATATTGGAGAAACATCCTGCTAGGTCCGTCAAAGAATTGAAGCAAAACGTGCAAGAAATATGGAATTCATTTACACCAGAGTGTTGCCAGAACTTTGTAAAAACTACGCCTCGAAGAATTTTGAATCTAATTAAAAATAAAAGGGATGCCACTCAGTTGTAAACATCCACATTTGTTTTGTTAAAATTAGATATTTTTTACGTTTTTTTTTTAAATTTATTGTTTTTTCTACTTAATTAATAGTTTTTATTAATTTAAAACATTGTGTATACTTCAAAAATTCAAAATTATCGATGAATTAAAACTTTCAAAGTTTAGGTATGCTTGACTTTTGTTTTTGTTCTATAAAATTGGATTTTCTTTTCAATCTACATTGGGTTAACTGATATGGGAAAAGGCTTGTAATCGTTGTAAATATATCTTTCTGTTTAGTTAAAGATTTCTTCGTTTGTCCATATAATTATTTTTAATTGCTCTAATTTTATTCTGAAGGCAAGAAGCATTAGTTTTATGTATTTATTTATGATTTTTATTATTGCAGAGCAATAATTTTTGTAATAAAATTAGGTCGTAGCAAATTTGCTACATCATGTCTAATTGCCGTAAAATTTTTATTGTGTTGCTGTGAATATTACGTTATTTTCAATTTTTTCTTACCTTTTAGATCTTATATCAATAAAAATAAAAAAATATGAAAAAAATATTTTTAAGAAACGCTTTTCTTTAGTTACGAGTGACTAAAATTAAACATATAAAAAAATCAACTAGAAAGCAAAAAATAAAAAAAAATTGAAAAATCTAACACATTCGTCAAAGAAAAGAGTGGAGCGTCTTCATCGAATAAACGGTTTTCGTACCACGCTTTTCTTTAAGAGGATCGGTACGTATTTTCGGCTGCAATGCTATTCAAATGGGGATTAATTTTTTTCGAATCCTGAGAAAACTAATAAGTATTTTTGAAAAATTTAAACGCAGAATGAAAGATTACGTTATTAGCGAGGGCCGAAAGTCCCTGAGAACTTCTATAATGTTTATTTAAATAAGTTACAGGGGTGAAAAACTAAGAGAAAATTTAGTGTGATTTTTAATTTCAAATATCTCATTCAAAATAAACTTTTTATTTATTCTAAGGGATTTTCGGCCCTCGGTAATAATTTAATCTTTCATTCTGCATTTAAATTTTTCAAAAATATTTATTGGTTTTTTCAGGATTCGAAAAAAATGAACACAATGCCGTGGTAATATTTTCCAAATCTATCTTTGTCTTACAACGCACTCAGCCGAATATAATATTGTCAGCATATATTGTCAGTCAGACACTGACAATCAGTGACAATTTTAAATATTTGACATTGCATCGGGAATATTTTGAGGTATTGATTAAATATTATTGATATAATATAGTGTATTTGATAAATAATTGATTTAAGACGTGAACTTAATAAAAAGTTATTTATTGTGTATTATTTGTGGAAGATCCAAGCAGAGAATACATCAGGATAATATATTCTGTGATCCAAGTATTTTGTTGTTAAAGATGTTCAAAATTGTAAGCGTTCCATAACAATATATTATTAAAAAATCACTTTAACACTTTTCCTCTTTTCTCGATTGAGTATTAGTTTTTGTTGTACAAATAAATTATTACAATCACTGAATACATAGTTAGTGAAAAAATTATCACATTTATTAACTGAATTATTAATTTGCAATTATAAAAATAACAGTTATCCAAGAACATTCAAAAGCCATCTCTTTAAATTAATGATGACATTTTCAAGTAGAATGACATTCTAGTAATGTTTACATATCCATACCAGTGTGAATTTTACTACACGTAATTTGCCGTGTAAAGACAGAAAAAGTAGGGATACACGTAAAATATTTGCGAATTATGTACCCATAGCCTTAACGAATGTGTTAGATTTTTTCAATTTTTTTTTTAATTTTTGCTTTTTAGTTGATTTTTTTATAATATGTTTAATTTTAGTCACTCGTAACTAAAGAGAAGCGTTTTTTAAAAATATTTTTTTCATATTTTTTTTATTTTTTTACTTTTTAGTCTTACACTTTTCAAACATTAAAATATATCGTCATGTTTATTAAAATATCTATAAAACATATGATGTACTAACATGAAAAGTAGTCGGAATCGGCAAAAAATTTGAAACTTTATTGTTTATTCATGAAGTATAGTGTAAACAATTAACGTAAAAAGTGAAATTATGTATAGTTCATATCATTAGCTACAATCCGTAAAAGTTTCAAGTTTCTACATTGTAAAAAACAGGAGAATTCAAATTTGTCCATTCTCGAGATAATGAATTTATGCAAACTCAAACGTCCTCACTTATCCTACAGTGTCGCGCCCGCTTGATTAGCAATTAAAAAACAAAGGAGTTTTCGATATTGTATTGCAAAAACTCTTCGGGATTTCATCAATCGATGTTTAAAGAATATCTACCTACCTTGGCAACATTGAAATTTTC
The DNA here is from genome assembly GCF_917563875.1 of Diabrotica virgifera virgifera. NCBI lineage: Eukaryota > Metazoa > Arthropoda > Insecta > Coleoptera > Chrysomelidae > Diabrotica > Diabrotica virgifera. Next base: position 230,435,526 of record NC_065445.1, on the reverse strand, counting down.
AGTTAAATGTCCGATTCAGGGTTAAAAATGGCCGATTTCGCAATTTTTAATCGCTTATATGTCAATTAGAGAAAAGTCACTAAAGACCTTTTCTGTTTGGAATGACTCAAAAAAAAACTTTATTCGATGCAAAAAAAATAATTTTAGGAAAAAACCCTATCCTTTCCCCTCGCCTGGCAAGGTCTTATGCTGTTCAGAATCCCCTGTCATTGTACATATTTCTTCTAAATGACTTAATCAAACACATACTTAAATTTAAACTTTACAGGAGAAAGTTTTTCTCCCCTTAAATATGCACTTTTCGATTCACCTGGTAGATACACGTGCAAGGCTAATGCCTGCCAGGTCATGGTTTTTAGCCTTAGTGTGCTATGAACTATCACTATACAAATTTCTAGCCTTACAGGAAGACCGTTACTCGAGGGTTCACTAGCTCTTCGACTATAATGTATTTTGCTTTCATTTCTAATACCATCACTTAATGACATACAACTAGTAATGGAAGTTAAACTTAAAAAAACTTATAAAAAATAAAAAAAAAAAAAAACGTTTGTACCTTTCTTTTTGCTGGTGTTGGAGAGACTGATGGTGGATTTGCTGATGAGGCTGCTGATGGTGTTGTTGATTGATGTTGTTGTGGTGTATACGTTGCTGTTGCTGATTCATATTCGTCATAGCACGAGCGAGTGGGGGAGGAAACGGAAAACCAATCTATAAAATATGAAATGCTTAAAATAATCATAAGAATACTGTAGAAACTAGTTTATGGAATAGGTCTTGGGCCCACAATTTAATTATTACCTACCTTATGAGGCTTTTTTTATTCAGTTATCCATTTTGAGTCGGACAACTTTTCTATTTCGGAAAATTTTCGGGTGGGGCGATTCATAAATATAGAGATTTCTAAAATTTGGCGAGTCCTGACAACTGAAGTACCTTTAAAAATGAAAATGTTATGTCTGAAAATATTACCAGTTAATTGTAAATATTTTTATCAAACAATTCTGCAAAAATCAGCTGTGAGGTTTCCTATCAATTTTATGACTCTTTATGATGCGTGCCCCCCCCCCCCATATGCGGACGCACTATGGACTTTTCTATGATGAAATAGAAAAGTTGCCCGACTCGACATGAAAAAACAGAATAAAAAAAAGAGTGTGTGTACTTTGTACGCGCATAAGAAGTTCTATTATTATGACGTCAACGATATAAATGTTTTAATTAAAATAATACCAAAAAAAAGTAAGAAATGCCACAACATGAGGTGTTCGCAAGCGGTCACCCATGCAAAACTGAACCGCAGTCGACACTGCTTGACTATGGTCATCGGGCGACAACCGATGTAGTCAGTGTGCTATGGCCGTAAAATTGATACCAAAATAAATTATTTTGACAGATTGTGCAAATATTATTAAGTTTCTTTTCATCATATTTGAATACTAATTATCCTATTTCCAACGAAGACAAATCCAAATACTCAAAAACTATAATAAATATATTTACTAAAAACACCAATATATTTTTATCACACTTTATTTGCACTGATACATACGTAACTTAAAGGATTTAGCAACCTACTTCACTTTTACCTGGGCGCTTACTTCATACCGTTATTTGTATAAAAATTCACTATCAATAATTTTCTAAATCGCGCCTAAAGACGTATAACTTCAAAAAAAGTTTCATGAAGGGGTAATATTTTCTTTAAGCGTGGGCCCAAGGTCTGTAAAGTAAACCCAGATATACTTGAAAAGTAGCGTCATTTAGAACTCAACTAGTTAAAATGATTGGTAAAAAATTTTTGTATGGATCGTCATAATAAATAGACCATATTTGTATATCCTTTAATCATTATATCATTATTCTTCCTGGCCAACTTTTATTAAATACCTGACCTTGTTTTAGCAGCAGGCCATGTTTGAAAAGTCGCTCTAGTTCTTGAACTAGTAGCAGGTAGGTCTTGGAAAAAATTGCTGATCATCTTATATATAAAAATCAATTGCTGTTCAATAGTCTCGCTAAAACTCAGGAATGGCTGGACCGATTTGGCTAATTTTGATGTTGAATTGTTTGTGAAAGTTCAGGGAAGGCTTATACGGTTTTATATAGTCATTTTAGTAGCCACCAAAATATTTACAGCTATATGTATAAAAGTCTCTGGTCACAGTGTTAGTTGCCGTATTCCTCCGAAACGGTTTGACCGATTTTTATGAAATTTTACACTTTATGAAATTTTACACGTGGATTCGGCAGGTCTAAGAATAGGTTGTTATCTGTTTTTCATACCCGTAGGTCATAAGGGGGGTTGCCCATAATGCCCATGATTCCACAACTCTCATAATAATGACGTGAAAAATACGAAATTAGGTAGGTAGACTCCTTGCTGAATTCCGAGCAGAACCGTACTAAAATTTTTTCTCTAGCGCAATCGGTGTCCGAAATATAATATCTCAAGCACTAGAAATATTCTGAAAACAGAGGAAGAACGAGTGACAAATTCCACCGAAGAAAAGTGCAACTGTTTAACTTTTGGACTTAAATTGGACAAAATATGAATTTTTTAATTTTTCGAAATTTTTAAAAAATATCTCTAGACGGAACTTTTCTGACGAACCGCAAGCAGGAGAAAAATTCTGAGCACACGAAAAGGACAAGCACCAAATTATATAATTTTATTTAATTTTTATTATTTTGTTTAATTTTATTTGATTAACCAAAAAAATATGTTTAATAGTTTCAAATATATCGATATATTTTTGGCAAAGTAACGTTTAAGTAACATTAGTAAGTGACATTTTGGCGAAAATCATGTTTTTCCATTAAACTAACGCTATTATTTTTTAGAAGGTACTGCCAAAGTGTAGTAAGCCTAGAATTACTTTAAACATATAATATTATGTATAGGCTTACTACACTCTGGCAGTACCTCCTAAACAACAATAGCGTTAGTTTAATGGAAAAACATGATTTGCGCCAAAAATGTCACTTACGTTACTTTGCCAAAAATGTATCGATATTAATAAACAAATTTAAGAACGTAACTGTTACACTACAAACTTTATTTTGTTACTCCTAACTAAACTTTATTACTTCGAACGTCATGTGTAATTAATTGAAAATAATAATAAAACCTCATTCATATCGAGCATTATTTGTTTATTAATTACGAATTCCTTTTGTTTATTTTAAGTGTATTTTATACAAAAGTTTAGTTTTTTTTATTTATTGAAGCAGTACGAAGTCTGCCGGGTCAGCTATAGTCGAGGAAATGAAGCTGAAAAAATGGCAAAACCTCGCAATTTTTTCGTCCAGCATCGATTTGTACAAAAATTATTTGAGATTAGGCTCATTGCAGCCTCTATTTTATTTTCTATATTAAGCCGTTGTACGCTTTTGGTTTTTTAAGGGTGAAAACTGCCCCTAATTGTAAAAAATTATAAAACATTTGGTTCTTATTAGTTACATAATGATTGTTTTATGCTTTAAGATATACTATCATAATATTTCAACCCTTAAAACCACCCTTGTTGGAGCTATATATAAAAATTTACTTATCCTAAAAGAATAATTTCGGCTTGCATCGATTTACATAAAAATTTGGGATTAGGATCATCTCACCCTGTACTTCATATTCTATATCATACTTAAGGGCGTTGATTATTTTTAGGGGTGTAAACTACCCCTTATTGTCAAAAATTATATAAAAATATTGTAAACTTTAATATGGGTAAAATTTGGTTTTGATTTGTTAAATAATGATTGTTTTATACTTTAGGATATAATATCATAATATTTCAACCCTTAAAAGCCACCCTTAATGTTTTTATAAGTAAATATTTTAATAGATCTATACAGATAAAAAAGTACAATTAAGAATTACAAAAACATTTATTTACACAAAAATACGAATTTACAAATATGTACAAATACAAATAGTATTTTAGTCATCTTCCAGTATACGAACCGGTTCTGTGGTATTATACATACATTGAAAATCATCCATAAGCGGACTATCTGAATTTTTCGAAAAAAAAATTCGTTTTATAAACATAGCTCCTTCATTTTTGGCGATAAAAAGTTTTTTCAAAAATGACTGTAGGATTTTTGAAGAGTTATAAGAATGTGAAAACTAAATTCCGTAAGATCCCTTAGTTTTTAATTCGGGCGGGTTTAAAGGGCTCGAATAAGGAGGTGTTTGCTCGTATATAGAGGTTTTAAACAGCTGTATCTCGCTAACTGTTCACTGTAATGAAAATCTATGCACAAGGAAATTTTAGCTATTAAAAAAGCCACAATTTAGTAGTCCATCATTTTTTCGTATCTCCAGTATTTTTGGAGATATTTTGAAGTAAAAGGTGAAAAATGGGAAATTCCAAAAAATTAATTTTTCTTTAAACTCCAATTTTTCTAAAATTAGACCTTTTAAATAGGTCAAACCTTTTGCATGTATTGATAATACAAATGTAAAAGGAATTACAGAAAGGTAAATACCAATTTTTAATTGGGGGGGGGGGGGGGTAGTTTTCACTGACTTTTTCATAGAGAAAAGCAGGTACCGACCTTTTTTTGATCATAAATCGCTTAATTTTCAGGCTAGAAACTTTTTATTATTATTTTTTGAAAGGCCTAACTATATACTCAAAAAAAGATTATTTAAGTTTTTCTCGAAAAATGCAAAGTTTTTCCGTTATTTTACTTTGAATATTTAAAATTATGCATTTGACGAAAAAAGCTAACTTTTAACATGCCGTATCTCGGTTTGTATTGGTCTTAAATATATTACAGAAAAAGAATTTGGTTTGTGTTACTAAAAGATACAATTTTGATATCTACAGTTTTTTTGATTAAATGCATATTTTTCGAGGTATTCTCAAAAAACCTTCTAAAAAAGTCGATTTTTTCATCGAAAAACTGTTACTTTCAAGCGCGAATAACTCGAAAAATATTAGTTATACGAAGAAAATGTAAAAAACATTTTTTTCTTAGAATTGGGTGGGGTTTCTGAGATGGGGTGGCAACCACCCCCAAGGTTTTAGCGTACAGCGGCATGATATAGAAAATGATCCTTGGACTACTCCCTACCTTCTGTGAAAATTTCAAGTAAATCCATGCTGGACGAAAAAATTGCGAGCCAAAATGCTTCATTTCCTCGACTACTAGTAGAAGATATAAATTTAGGAAATATTGGAGCTGGAATAAACCAAGAAATAAAGTAATCTATTAAATAATCAAAATTAGATCAAGCAATTTGTTGGGATATAAAAATCATTAAAATGAATGAGGAAAATTAAATAAACGTGTGGACAAAATACACATACCTGGGAGTAATCTTCGATAGAACAGTAAAAGACAACGAGAAAATAAAGAAAGGAGTAACATAAGCTAGAAGAACAATTGGCTGCCTAAATGGAATACTTTGAAGCTCCGAAATAGGAAAATACAATATCTATGAAACACTAATTAAAAGCAGCAACTTTACGGATCAGAAACTTGGAGAATAACCGAGAACAACAGAAAAAAATTAGAAGCTGTAGAAAAGGATGTGTTTAGAAGATCGTTAGGTATATCCAGTAGGGAAAGAGTTCGAAATGAAGAAATAAGACGACGAATTGGAATAGATGGTTACTTAACAACAGACATTGAGAGCAAACAGATGATTTCGTATGGTCATGTTCAAAGAGTGGAAGACACACGATTGCCCAAAAAGATTATGCAGTGGGTACCACCAAACCGCAAAAAACAGGAGGACCCAAAAAGACATGGAAAGAAGGGGTCTCTAAAGCAATGAGCGCAAGAGATCTTAGAGATGGCCAATGTGATGATAGAAGGATGTGGAAGTTAGGCAACGGACAACGTTGAAAGACTCTCTCACTCAACCGTTCTCTCCAGCTCTTTCTGTGATGACATGCCCCTTCCTGTAGATTTCTGCTCTCCATTGCTTCGTCCACTTCATCTCTGAAGGCTCTACTCTGTTATTCAGTTTATCCAACGATTTTGGTCTGCTCTTCTGACACGTCCGTACCAGGTTAATCTTGTCTGTTCGATGTAGTCGATTATGTATGAGTTCACTCCCATTCTTCTCTTAATCTCTATGTTATTTATTTTATCTCTCCTTGTTACTCTGCAGCTTCTCCTTACGAATTCTATCTCTGTTGCTCTTATTTTATTTTTGGTTTTCTTATTTATTGTCCAATTTTCACACCCATAAGTGAGGATACTTCCTGTCATGGTATTAGATATTCTTCTTTTTGTTTTTATGCTGATGTTCTCATCCCATAGTATCGGGTTCAATTTTCGTATGCAGTCTCTTGTTTGTCCTAGTCTATTTTTTATATCTTCCTCAGTTCTTCCTTTATTTGATATTATAAAACCTAAATACTTGTACTTATCTGTTCCTCTGATTTGTTCACCTTCGTCTATTTCCAGTTGTTTTATTTCTGTATTCTCTGTTGGTAGGTATTCAGTTTTCTTTAGGTTTATTTCCATCCCATTCTTTGTATATTCCTGTTCAAGTTTCCTAATCATAAAACTCAGGTCATCTTCGTCTTGTGCGACCACTATTTAGTTGTCAGCAAAACTTATGATATGTAGATATTCGTTCCTTACTGATGGTATACCCATTCCTTAGCACTTCCTTTTCCATGCTTTCAGGGTTTTTTTCAGGAATATTTTGAACAGGGTAAGGGACTTGAACACAGTAAGAGACTTTGTCATCTTAAATGGACTGCATATTCTATTGTCCATTTTGATAGCTACGGTGTTATTCTTGTAGAGTGCTTTTACTGCTGTTATTAATCTTCGTGAGACTTCAATGTCTTCCATTGCTTCCACAGCTTGGCTATAGAGTATAGGTATTGAGTCATACACCTTTTTAAGGTCTAATTTAATCTGTTATTAAAGTTGATTAAATCAATCAGTTGATTAGGTGGTCTTAGTTTAACGTTTGACCAAACACCAAAACATGACACATATCAAACTTACAGCTCAAAAGTTATGAGGAATAGAAATTAATGTAAATTAATAAACAATGGGAGCAGATATTGTTTTGATCATTTGTTATTCCCCAACAATAGGTAGGAGTATGTATAGTTCCTCAGGATTCACCCTATATTATGGAGTATATGGAAAAGAAAGTTAACCAAGAAAAATTTTCAGACCTATAAATGAAAAGGAATAACTCGAATAAATTAAAGAGTTAGGAAGAAGTATTGTAACAACCCAATCAACAAGCAACACAGATGGCAACAAGTTATCCTCAATTCCTAATTCAACAATAACGAAAATTGTTATTGTTACCTATATTCTTTATATTAAATTTAAATTAATGTAGTTCTTACTAGAGACACAATAATTAAAAAGTTTGTTTCAAATACAAGCCTATTTTTATTTACTGTTAAAATGAATTAAACTGTGAAGGTTACGGACACAAAAAAAGTTATAAAACTTATCTGATTTCAGGCAATGGTATTGAAAATATCACATAAACAAATTAAATGTCAGATTGAAAATTTGAAAATTGTCTATTTTGATTTACTAAAAATATAATATCTAATACAACTAAAGAAATTTTAGAAATGTTAAAACCTTTGCACTACTTACTTAATTGTTATTGGTTTTGTAGTAGACTTTTTGCTATTTATATATTTTAATAATAAACAACAATGAACTTTGATTCAACTAAAAATTATTTTTGAATACTTTTTGAAAAGTATCCTAATTGTTAGTAGACTTTTGTCATATAAATATTAAAATAATAATGAATTGACAGCTTTGAATAAAAAACCCGAAGCTATTCTTCTTGTTTATTCTAGTTTTAAAATAACAAAAATCTTGTGAATAATAATGTAACGTCAGTCACGATTTTAATTTTTTGAGGTTATGTTGTCTTGATACCAAACATGCCGAGGTGATTTCACATAGTCCATTCACTCACGGTAAAATATTGCAAAACCTCAAGAAATGGAAAAAGCGACCATGATAGGTGAATAGCAAATGTTGGTCATTCTTTATATGTTCGAGGTCGCTAAATCTGAATATGAAGTATATTTTTATCTAGAATTGGTGGAACATGTTCAAAAATCAAATTTTATGCAAAAATGCGAAAAATCAATTTTGATCATTTTTCATATTTACCACGCTGTATCTTTGGTAGCTGTAAATCTTTCCTTTTGAAAATTTTACTGTGTCATCATTGAAGTATTTAGATAACAACGAGCTTTGTCCAAAATGTTTAAACGAACTAGAAGAGGAGTTGTTAATTTTTAAACATTCTGTCGTCAGATTTCGTTAGTTTCATGTTTACTTCAGAAAGTTGAGTGACAAACTTTTTAGTTTATAGTTTTAACTAAAACAGCAATAAAATATAATTCATGAAGACGTTTTATGGAAAATTTCAAGTCAAAATATGCAATATTAAAAAAGTTATATGACTTTGTAGACGAGTGGTACTCCCACAAAAAACGCTTATTTCTAGAGATGCTGACAACGGTGTGGTGAATGGCTAATTTTTGTCTTATTTTATGTTTTTGATGGTGCTGAAAACGAAAATCAGGTTTATTTTGATTTTAGATGGGGGAACATTGTCAAAATCGCAATTTTACCCTAAAAATTAGAAAAAAATGAATTCACGTTTTTCTTAAAATTAAAAGTTGCACCATTTTTTTCTATAAAACATTTTATTCTTTGTACCCCATATTTTAACATCAACTTGATTAAAAAGCTAAATTTCAAATTTTGTCACTCAACTTTTGCGATTAAACTTTGCAATTCAGGAATCAGGAACCTTTTGCTTCAAACAATATTTGCCTTAACAATAGTTGTCTAAATATGTACATCAAAGATGACACGGTAAAATTTTCAAAAATAAGTATTTACTGCGACCAAAAATACAGCGAGGTAAAGTTGAAAAATCATCGAAATTGATTTTTCGCATTTTTACATAAAATTGGATTTTTTAAGATGTTCCACCAACTCTAGATAAAAATAAATTTCATATTCAGATTCAGCGACCTCGAAAACGTAAAGAATCACCTAAATTGGTCATTCACCTTAAAGATGATTTTCGAGGTCGGTATAACGTAATTTTAGGGATTTCTGCCGCTCACCTATTGGATTGACATGAAATTTGGCATACACATAGCTAACATGTCAAAGAAAAAAAGTGATAGTGTGCCGATGTGTGCTTTTACTCTGGGGGTGAGTACCACCCTTTCTCGGAGTGAAAAAGCATACGTTTAAGTTAAGTCCGGAAATGGATAAATTGACTAATTCTAAGCAACTTTTGTTCTATAGAGTTTCTTTCAATAAGTCAATACTTTTCGAGCTTTTTGCCAGAGAATATGTTCATTTTTCAACAAAAAAAGACACGTTTTTAGACGGGTTTTCGCAAATAAATCAAGAAGAAAGTATTTTATCGAAAAAAATATCATTACCAAATATATAGGTTATAAAAAAGTAAAAAAAATGGTGTATGTAAAAAGTCTGTACCTGCACCCAGTAGGAACAGAGTTAGAGCTAATGAAAAACAGGTGTTTTTATTCGTCAAATTCCAAATAGAATATTTCAACGTAAAATAAGCAAAACATGAAGCACGTTTCGGGGAGAACTCATCGCAAGTGTTTAAAAAAGTTTATTTTCGTTTTTTTTTTAATTTCTAGCATCAAAATTAAGCAAGTAAATCTCCTTAACCTTCGGCCAGGCACGCCTTAAAAAATTACAATGCCGGGCGCAGAGCAACAATTTGCTGCCATGTAGTTCCTTATTATTTTCGACATTTTTTTATTATTGATTAACTGTATCGTTATTTATTTTGTCAAAAAATAAAAAAAGCTTTATTAATTTAACTAATTTTAATAAGATTTACAAAAAAAAAATTTATTTGATCATTACAACTTGTACTTATGTACAATATTAGATTTAGAATGTCGTTTACAAGTGAATGCACTACATTTTGTACATTTCGTAGACGTATACGACTTAATTTGTTCAATGTAACAATTGCAGCATCTACCACGCTTAGCAGGATTTTCGTCTTCTTGGTGAGGAACTAGTTGCTTCGGCAACGTCCTGAACAGGAACTTGGTTATATCACGTGGAAGTATGCACTATTCAAAACAAAATGCGATAACTAACTAATTGTACTTGAATTTCACGAGGCGATGATGGGTACTCACTGAGGATTAACCAATAAGGGGATTTTAAAAAGATCACCTACATAGCATATCCCGTTCACACTTTACCTGGAAAAAATTGAGTTTACGCAGCAAATTACTGCGGCGCGCCCATGTGAAGGTTAAACCAGATAGTTAAAAAAATCTTGAACACATAAACAATAGACAAAAAAGAACGTGTGTGTACTTTGTACGCACGTAAGAAGTTATACTTCTATTATTATGATTTCAACGAAATTAATATACTTAACAGGTTATTTGTATTTTATTTAAATATTAAACTAACTTTCTTTACCTACCACTTTTAAATTTTTTTATTAAAACGATACCAAAAATATATAAAAAAAAAAGAATATGAATCGTCCGGGATTTGAACCCGGGACCTCTTGATCTCCGGTCACACGCTCTACCACTGAGCTATATTCCTTTTGCTTTGACAGGTTACAAGCTTTCTCATACATACTGACAAATTTAATAGACCAAGTGAAGTATACAAAAATACTTTAAATATACTTACTATTATTATAAAATATCTTATTCCCGAGGAAGACAAATCCAAAGAACACTAATATCTCCTTTTATAAGATATAATATGACTTCTTTGCGCTGAAAGCGCTGATACATACATATCTTGAAAGATTAGCAACGAAATACATACTGTCTGTGTGCGCATGCGCCCGGCATTATAAAATTTCACTCTCGATCGTAAAGAAGTATAACTTCAAAAAAGTTTGTATCTAATAAAAGCTATACTTACAGGGTATTGATTCTGGTTGGCACCTGGTGGATACATGAACCCAGGCGGCCTTGGAGGTCCGTTTTGCATGAATTGTGGATGTGGCAGTATCGGCCTTCCGGTTACGGGCGATAAAATCGGAAGATGACTTAACGGTCGTAAGCCTGGAGGTGGGATATTCATCGGTGGCAATCCGGGTGGTGGAAGTCTCGTGTTTGGGATGGTATGCTGAAAAAGAAAAGTAACGAAATTTTATTAAGTAACAGTCTCATTAAATGAATAATCAGCATCATAGTCAGTGGTGCTACAGCCCTAGTAGACTCTCTATCTTCCCCAGTCGTTATATAACCAACAGTTGCCAATTTGCTGCGCCAATCTTCCTTGCGTCCTCGTCTACATAGAATCGTCCTTCCATCTCATTGGTCTACCTCTAATCCTATTTCCTACTGGTACCGCTAATAGAGTTCATCTGGATCGGTAATTTTTATTGGCTCTTTACCACCATCTAACCTACCTATTTTTCATGATACAATAAAATCGGTTTCATTATATCATGCCTATTTATATGAAGGACTATACAGAGTGGGCCAAAGAAAACAGTCCACCTCGATATTTGGCAGTATTTATTAGATTTTAGGAAATGACGCAACAGGTCGATTTTTGATCTAAGTGAGACACATTTTTACGGTACATATATCTGTCATTTGTCAACCCCCTCCCTTCCACTTCTTCCAGCCCTTATTTTTAAATGGGGAATAGGGGTCGTGTGCTAGCTCATTTAAAAGGTTATTCAATTTCCTATTGAGTAATATAAACATTAACATAATTATTTATACAGGGTGTCAAAAAAATATTTTAATTAAATTGATTGACACAAAAAGAAGAATGTATGTAATTTATTTAATTCAAAAAAACAGAAAAAAATGTTTTTTGATAAATAAACATTACTTTCGCTTAACCTTCCGCAACAAACATTTGTTATTTATAGAAAAAGACAGCAAATACAAAATAAGTGATTGATGTGATCGTTCATGGGTATTCTTTCATTTTTCCAACTGTATATAGCGATGATCTATCCGGCACTCTATTAAGGCCTTTAACATTTTTTGATGACTTATTGTGTCTAAAGCTTTTTCGTAGTCAACAAAAATCAGGACTAAGGCTTGTTATATTCGACACTCCTTTCTATTAAGTTCTTAATTACTCGTAAATGATCATTCATGCCATATCATGCTCTAAAATCTGCTTGCTCTCTTGGCTGATAGTAATCTAAGTTACTTCCTTCTTCTTCTTCAGTGCCTTATCCGGTCCGGATGTTGGCGATCATCAAGGGTCCGGATGTTGGCGATCATCAAGGCTATCATTGTTTTGTTGACTGCTCTGCGAAACAGCTCCGCGGAGGTTATCCCAAACCATTGTTGGAGGTTTTTCAACCACGAGATACGACGGCGTCCCGGTCCTCTCCTGCCAAATATTTTGCCCTGCATGACGAGTTGAAGAACTCGATATTTTTCTTCGTTCCGCATCACGTGGCCAAGGTACTCAAGCTTATGTTGTTTTACTAAATTAAGCACTTCTTTTTCTTTTGTCATGCGCTGTAGGACCTCAATGTTGGTGACATGGTCCACATAAGATATTTTTAGTATCCTCCTGTAGATCCACATCTCAAAGGCTTCAATCCGCTTTTCAGTGGCTTGCGTCAGTGTTCAGGCTTCAACTCCATACAGTAGCACTGGAAGAACGTAGCATCTCACTATCCGCATCTTGGTTCCCAAACTGAGATCACCGCAGCACAGCAAGGATATCAGCTTGATAAATGTAGACTGTGCCATTTCAATTCTGGATCTAATCTCTTGAGCGTGGTCCCATTGTGAGTTGAGGGTAGTTCCGAGGTAAGTGTATCTGTCGACTCTCTGGATCTCTTCGCTATCTGCCATTAGTGCCCCGGGATCTAAATTTACACGGCTGACAACCATGAATTTAGTTTTCTTAATATTAAGGTTCAGTCCGTATATTACGCTCACAGTTCTCACACGGTCTAGTAAGGCCTGTAGATCATTTAGGCTGGTTGCTAGTAATACAGTGTCATCGGCGTAGCGGATATTATTGATGTATTCACCGTTCACTCGGATTCCCATCTCTAGGTTTGTGAGGGCTTCAGTAAAAATTTCCTCAGAGTATATATTGAAAAGAGTCGGCGAGAGCACACAGCCCTGCCTTACTCCTCGCATGATCTTCACTTGGTCGGTCAACTGGTCTTCGACCTTGACTTGAGCACGCTGGTTCCAGTATAAATTCATGATGATCCGAATGTCCTTCTCATCTAACCCTACTCTTTGTAGGGCGGTGACCATCTTCTGGTGCTGGCAACGGTCAAAGTTACTTCCTAGCCCGTTGGTAATAACTCTTGCGAATAGCTTATATATTTGTGACAACAAGCTAACGGGGCAGCAGTTTCTAAGTTCGCTGATATCTCCCTTCTTATGAAGTAAGATGGTTTTAAACATTGTTCCAATGCGTCGGTGTTATCGCTTCGCACAGACATTTATTGAACAATTTAGCAAGTTCCAGTAAAAGTTTATTTCCTCCTAGTTTTAGGCTTTCAGTCATTATTTTGTCTTCACCTGAGACTTTTATCTTCACCTTCGATATATTGTGAGTTTGGTTTTTTTTAAATTTCTATTTTTTGGCAAAATAATATTTGTTCGCTAGCAGCATCTTCAGTTTACTTCTTCATATGTCATTATCGCTTGTTATGAGGGTAGACTTATTTACTACTTATTTTGTTCGACGTTTCGAGCTCTACTTCTGTTATTTGGAATCGACGCTAACATTTTGGTTTTTTCGTTATTTATTTTAAGGACCATATTTTGCGCGATTCTTAAGAAGTAGCATATCTTTATGTCTTTATGTGGTGCGTACGATCAAATAAAAATCCTCAATGTAAGCCATAATCTGCGTTGATTGTTTCTCTATTGTGTAACTCGGAATCTCTTATGGTCTTTCATTAAGTGAACAATTATTGTACAAAATGCTTGGCTGGTGAGAACTATGTATTATTAAAAATCATTAACATTTGTGTACAATAACTTCTTCTTCTTCCTTCTTGTATGTAGGCTTTAAAGTCTGTTTCTTCTTCAATATTAGCCTCCTAAATTGTTTAAGTTATCGCACTATCTTTTTCTTGGTCTGCCAATATTTCTTCATCCATTTAGTGACTTATCTCGTGCAATTCGTACTATCCTATCCTCTGCCATTCTACTAATGGCAGTGTATGTTAATATAGGTCTAATTGCTGCGTTATAGATTCTTGTTTTTGTGTCTTATCTTAGGTGTTTGTTCTTCCAGATTGTGTCATTAAGAGATCCCGCCGCTTTACTTGCTTTTAAGCTTTGTTGTCGTACTTCCTCTTCAACATCTCCGTAACTGGTTATACACATACACATATATTCCCAGATATCTAAACCTTGCTTCATGCTTTATTATTTTCCCATCAATTTCGATTTTACATCGTAATGGGTATTGAGATGTTGTCATACATTTGGTTTTTCCTGCTGATATTATCATATTGTATTTCTTGGCTGTTGTATTGAAGATGTGTGTTAACGTCTTCTGTCTCAGCGATTAATGCGGCGTCGTCTACATAACAATATTTGGATTTCTTTGTTCCCCATTCTGTAACCATGACCTTTACGTACTGCTTCTATTATTTCGTCCATTATTATATTAAAGAGCAGTGGGCCTATTCAGTCACCTTGTCTGACTCCGCTTTGTACTGGTATAAACTGCGTTAGTTTTCCATTTATCTTTGCCTGTATTCGATTATGAAAGTAGATGTTTTCGATGGTTTGTATAATATTGATTGGTATGTTTCTTCTATACAGTAAATGTAAGACGTCTTCGACTTGGATGCGATCGAAAGCCTTTGTCAGGTCTATAAAACATAGACGTGTACAATAACGTTTTGCTATTATGTATTCATAGATAGGAGACATTTTATCTCAGTAACAATATGACATATATTTGTAATAGCTGCAATGCAGTTAACCCATTCGCTGCCGATCACGATCCAGCTCGTCATAAATATGGTTACTTCAGTCAGGTGCCGTTCAACAGAATGGCTCCTAGCCGAGTTCCATCCTCTTCGATAGGCAGCGAATGGGTTAAGGAAAAAATCGACTAAAAAGTAAATACAATCATTACCTGTAGCATCGGATGAAATCCATGCCCCTGATGGTGGTAACCGGGCAGAGGTAGAACTGGTCTGGGAACTTGCTGCTGCTGCGGTTGTGGTGGTAGCAACACAGCACTCGCCGCTGTCGTGCTCGGCACTGTGTTTTTACTTGAGTTAATAAGGCTCTTTTCCAATTCCTCGACGGTGCAAATTTTTTTAGGTTGTGCAGGCAATATTGGTGTTGGCGGTAGTAATGGTAGATCGTGGTTTGAGGAGGGAGCATCGCTGTGGGATTCAATCTGTAAGGTAACAAAAAGATATTGAAGAACATATAGTGCAACACAGCTATACTTACAAATGCTTTTGAAGCTTTCTGTAACGATGACAAAATCGAGCTGTTGAATATATCTCCATTTTTGGTGGAAGGTGTGTATGACCAAACGGAACTTGATAGCGAAACACGCTCTTCAGGTTCATCATCAAGAACTAATTGTGATAGGGAGTTTTCTGCAAAATGTAAAGTATAGTTATGGCAGTTCTATATTCAAATTCAAATGTTGATATACAGAACTCTAATCAAGCCTATACTCACTCATGTGTCAGAAATATGGATGATGATAAAAAGTGATGAAGAACGTTTAGGCTGTTTTGACTATAAAATCTTCAGACATATTTATAAAGGCGTGCAGGAAAATGGATTATGACGTAGACGCTATTATTTCGAGCTTTAACGCCTTTATAGTGAACCTAGTATTGGTAGTTCCATCAAAATGAACAGGCTGCAGTGGCTAAGCCACTTAGAGAGAATGAACGAGATGGAGCCATCAAAACACATTTACAATCAAAGACCGGATGGAAGATGACTTATGAGTGTTAACAGTATAATATTGGAAAACCAAGATGAAAGATGGGAAGGAATGGAAGCTGATTCTGGAACAGGCCAAGACCCACCATGGGTCGAAGATCGAATGATGATGATGATACAGCAGCTCTACGACCTTTTTGAACTTTTTCATCAAAGTCTTTCTATATTTAAGACATATTACCTTGTTCTAAAGGAATGTTTTAAACGTGTTCGTGACAAATGTAAAAGTAAATTTGGTTTTATATTCGTTAATAATTTATGTTTTAATTATTTGAATTGCTTGAGTTGCTTTTAGCTGGTCTCTAAATCCATATTTCTTAAAACGAGAATCTAAAATAATCTCTTGAGTCACAAGTTCATTACTTTCGGCATTTCTAAATATGAATTTGAATTTCTTTCAAAAAAAACATCGACCATTTTGTGTACATGTTGCTATTCATGGTAGTATTTGTACATTTTTATATGACTTTGCATTGTAGTAACAACTAATGCTATTTTCCACAAGGAAGAATTTCCTGTAGCCAGGCTGTATACCATTAATTACAAATAAATTTAATGAAAAATTTCCTCTGTAAAATGTATATTTATTTAAAAACCCTTAAAAGGTCTACAATTATCACTGACTTCAGTGATAATTGTAATCTTCAGACAAAAGTTAAAATTGAAATGCTGATCAAGGAAAAAAAACAAAGTTAGGTTATATATACTTACAGGCTTAACAGACTGAGCCCCAAAAATACATAGGTTAAAACCTTTTAAACGTTGACTAAATGTCTTACATTGGAAAATGAATTAACAAATCCAAAGGATGGATATAATCCCTAAGCATATAGCCCTGGGGCATTATATGACTCCCACAAGGCACGTGGGTTGTTAAGTGGTGAAAAATACTATGTCTTAACCGTTCTCAATGTGAATCCTTTTATAAAGGAAATTTTTCATTAAATTTATTTGTACTGCTATTTTGAATAACAACTTATTTTCTCCTGCAATTATTTCTATTATCATATCGCTAAAAATTTAAATAATTTTAATAGCCTGATAAGAGTCATTTATAAAATAGCATGATTTCATTGATAGAACCTGTTCAGCATATGTAGTGAAGAATTCCAACATGTATATACATCAAGTTTTAATTTTAAAATTATCTTACCACCTTTAATCTTGTATTTGATGTAACTTATAAAGAGCATGCGAACTTCCTTTGAAGAATTCCACTATTTTTCTAATCTTAATGTGTTTTCAATTTGTTTAAGATCTGTTTGTGAAATTAAGTTTACTGTATGTGCAAAACATCGGAAGTTAGGCCAATTCCCTTCGTTATAGTTGCAACAATATTATGTGCATTATCACTGATTATGACTGAAATTTTATTTTGAATTTCCCATTCTTTGAATTTTTCTTGCAAAGGGCTACGTATGTTTATAGCTGTGTGACAATATTGTTGAACGCAATACAGTCCAATAAATCTGAGAAAAGTTCAATGATCATTGTTCATGACTATCCTCAAGCCAATGCACGGTAATGGCTACAAAGTTTTCATTATTAATGAACGTCCAACTGTCTATAGTAATATACAGTGCATAAGCTTTGTTCATTTTTTGATTAAAAGACTGCCTGATTTTGATAAGTTTTATGGGATTAAGCTATCTGATAAGGTTTTTCGGTTGGGCAGAGTATATCAAGAGCTTTTAAAATTCCTCATCTCCACAATCGAAACAGGCTGAAAATCTATTACTATCGTTCTTACCAATTAATCATCAAATTGTTTAGATTTACTCAGTACGTTTCATATTTACTATAAAATTGTCTATACTAAATTTAGAATCAAGATGCAATAGAAATAAACAAACCAAGACACGTTAAATGCTACTAGGAGCACTCCTGAATCATAATTTACAATGTTTATACATTGTAAATCCCAAATCATGATTTCCAAAGTTTATACACTGTAAATTATGATTCGTAGAGAGCTCCTAGTAGCATTTAACGTATCTTGGTTTGTTTATTTCTACTGCATCTTGATTTTAAATTTAGTACAGTCTGTCCTGTCTTGATCTTTTTGCATTGTCAAGAGAGTGTTTATCTTGTTTTAGAAACAATATTACATATTTATATTACTTTGATTACTCATCTCACGTTTAGTATAGTTGACTCTGGTGTAAATTTTTCTCTGTATATTTGAATACCTAAAATAATGAATTATAACTGAATAAAAAATGTAAATGAACTAAATTCTAGCATTATTATCTGGATGCTTTAAACTCTTGGATGTCTTGTAAAGTTTCCAGTTGGCCCTTTTCACACATTTTTATCAATGCAAAACAACTTCATTTCACTGTTCACTTTATTTTGTTAATTTGTGTTGTCTTCTTAAAAGCCAAGTGAAACGAAATCTAGTAATTTCAACCCTTACAGAACAACTTCCATGCCATAAAATATTAATATTTATGCAGTAATTTGATTACATGGTACAAATCAATGGAAATGGTCAAATGAGTTCAATGTGTACCAAACATAATACAATACCCATCAAGTCCTTATAATCTGGCAAAGGAAACACATTAAGTAAGTAAAACAAATTGAATCTGCAATTCAATGAAATAGTAAGGAGTTTTCGTCAAATACAAACGCAAAAGAAACAATGATTAAATGCCAAATGGATCATAATGGGAACTTTCATTTTGCTATATTGTACTAACCTATTTGCTCACTGTGTTTGGAACTTTCAGCAATTTCTGCGTACTGTTCATGCTGCTGTTCCCAATCGTCCAAGCTGGAAGTATCCTCAAGACCTCCAAATGTCTCATCATTAAGTGCATCATATTCTTCTTCATTCTCTAAACAGTCATCTTCATCAGGTGGAAGTAAATTATCCCCATTCTAAAACAAATAAAGGCAAATTAAAAATATTGCACACCAAGGATTTACCTTCTTCTTCTCCCAATTAAAGGTTGGATATCACCCACTATCTTTAGGTACTCTATCTACCATTGGTTGGAAGAGTTCCATACAACTACATTTAAACCAGTCCCTTAAATTCTTCAACCATGACACTCTCCTTCCTATATTCTTTCCTCTTATCTTTCCCTGTATTATCAGTCTTAGTATTTCATATCCCTGTCCCTGTATGACTTGTCCCAGATATTGTAACTTTCTTATTTTTATTGTGTTTATTATTACATATTTTAGACATTTAACATTTTAGAAATCTTTGAAAATTGTGTTATTTTGTTGTATGCTGATGATTTGAAAATTTTTAGAATTAATAAGGATGTTAGAGACTGTGTAAAAATGCAAAAAGATGTTAACAATTTCTCACAATGGTGTACAAAGAATGACCTTTCACTTAATATCGATAAATGTAAAATAATGCGCTTTTTTAGAAACTCACAACTAGGGATGGCGGTTTTTGACAAAACACCGGTTTTCGGTTATACCGGTTTTTTTGCTTACGGTTTAACCTGGCGGTTATAACCGGCTAAAAAAACCGGTTTTTGGAAAAGCCGGTTTTTGATTTTTTTAATCCAATAGGTTACAAAGTTACATTTACAATACACTTTAGTTTGCGATATTCCATTCGACTTGATATCAATATGATCAAAATTATTTAGTACCATCGAAAGAACATGTATTATGTACTTTTAACACATTTGTATATTTGTAGAATGGGTACATTTTAACTCATTTAATACTTCCTGTTGAGTGTATCGTTTTGAAAACGTAGCCAAATTCTTGGAGATTCGTAATCAGTAATTCGATATTCATAGTCAGAGCATTATTTTTGGTAATCAGAAAAAGTCATTCACCCACTTTCAATGTCAAGAGTTAAGTGTGAAAAATAGATGATGTTTGCGTCTAATTCAACCAGATCACTTCTTATGTAATTACTATGATTACAAATACCTTTTCAAGGAAATATTATAATAAAACTTAATAATTGTTTCTGGCTGATGTAAGAGATTGCACTTTCAGTTTGCTTCTGTATTTTATAAAATAAAATAAAATTTGAATTATGGTTTTGCTTGGA
Organism: Diabrotica virgifera virgifera; assembly: GCF_917563875.1. Taxonomy (NCBI): domain Eukaryota; kingdom Metazoa; phylum Arthropoda; class Insecta; order Coleoptera; family Chrysomelidae; genus Diabrotica; species Diabrotica virgifera. Next base: position 230,415,552 of record NC_065445.1, on the reverse strand, counting down.
ATAATTACTTGAGAATAATAATTATTATTGCGATTCGAAATAATACCTAACCTAATCCTAATCTCCGTAAAAACCTAATAACCGGTTTTTACTTTAAAAAGAAAAAACCGGTTATAACCGGGACAAAAAAAAAAACAACCGGTAAAACCGGTTATTGTGAAGTAAAAAAACCGGTTTTAGGTTTAAACCCGTAGGTTTTTCCCATCCCTACTCACAACCTATCTGTTTTAATTACTCTATAAATAATATATTTCTGGAACCAACAAAAACTTTCAAAGATTTAGGTGTATTTTTTGATCCCACTTTATGTTTCAAAAATCACTATAATTTTATTTGTAATAAAGCTTTTAAATTACTTGGATTTTTTAAAAGAACCTTGTCAGAATTCAATAATGTGGATTGTTTTAAAAGTGTGTATTGTCCTATGATTAGATCAGTTCTGGAATATTCCAGCACTATTTGGTCTCCTTTATATAAATGTCATATTGAAAGCATTGAGAAAGTTTAGAAAAAATTTCTACACTTTGTAGGCTATAGATTAGGGATTTCTTCAGAATATATAGTGTATTGTGACATTTTAAAATTGCTTAATATACCAACATTAGAACATCGTCGTTTAATGCTAGATTTGGTTTTTCTTTTCAAGATTGTAAACGGAATGACAGATTCGCCTCAAATTTTGCAGAGAGGTCTTAGGGTTCCTCAAAGGTGCACAAGATCTAAGGACGTTTTTCACTTAGAATTCCAACAAACAAACTATTGTCTAAATCTAAATAGACCTATAAGACGAATGTGTCAATCTGGAGATGGTTTAGATGTAGACTTTTTTTCTAGCTCTCTGAATAGTTTTCGAAAAAAAGCTGAAAAAATCTTTTTAAAATACAATGTAGGCTGTTACTGTAAACTGTCATTTAGGTATTTATTCTATTCATTTGTCTTGTGTAAATTGTATGTAATTATTATTGAGTTCTAAAACTGTTAATACGATATGAATTTTAATGATTGTAATTGGTATAACCGTAAATAAACTATTTATTTATATTCTTTGCTCATTTCTCATAATACTTCTATGTTCGTTTTTTCTGTGTCCATGCTATTCTAAGCATCCTTCTGTAACACCACATTTAAAATGACTAGCTTATTTATGTGTTCTGGCTTTAGTGTCAACATTTCAAGTCCATATTGCAGTATGGAAAACACAGCATCTCAAAGCTCTTACTCTTAGTTCTAATCTAAGGTCTTTGTTGCAGATAATTGTTTTCATTTTTACAAAGGCATTTCTTGCTATTTCTATCCTGACCCTTATTTATGCTGTTTGGTCATTATTGTCTGAAATCCAGGTTCCTAGGTATTTGTATTTAAGTATTTATCAACCCTGTCTATTATCATGTATTTGGTCTTTTTTATATTCATTTTTAGTCCATATTCTTCATAGAAACTGTTTGTTTTGTTTAGTAGTAATTGGAGTTGTTCAGCAGATGTTGCTGTAATCATTGAATCTGCACATCTTATTTTGTTAATAGGTCTTCAGTTAATTATTATTCCTTCACTTTGAGATAGTAATGCTTCCCCAAAAATGGGTTCACCATATACATTAAATAGTAATGGAGACATAATACATCCTTGCCTCACCTCTTCTGATTTCAATTTCTGGACTGAGTTCGTTATCTATTACAAATTGTGCTCTTTTATTCCAGTAAAGGTTTGTTATTATTTGTAAATTCCTTTTGTCTTTAGAATTTGGACTAATTTTTCATGTCTTACTTTGTCAAATGTTTTTTGAAAATCAACGTAACAAACATATCCATGCTTTGAGCTATCACATTAAAAGCAAATAACGCCTCTCTGATTCCTAGTCTACTTCTGAACCCAAACAGACTACCATCTGTTCCTTCTTCCAGTTTTTTATTTATATGACCATGTATTATTTTCATGAATAATTTGAGAACATGGCTTATTAATGATATTGTTCTGTATTCATTACAATCTTTAGCATTTATATTTTTAGGGATAGCACAAAAGGTGGAGAGTAACCATTGTTTAGGTCTGTGTTGTTTGTACACTGTATTAAACAAGTCCACTATAATGTCTAAGGTTTCATCATTTATGCATTTTAAGCTTTCTAGGTGCAGTTAAGCTGGGATTTGGTCTGGACTTATTGCTCTACCATTTTGCTATTTTTCAATGACCTTTTAATTTCCTTTTTTATTAGCTTTAATATGGTCTTTTATCTTTAAAACCAAGGCGTTAACAGTAATTGTAATATAAATCATCACACTCACAGTGCAACATGTACATTTTATTGCCTAAATTAACAGGAAATACAGAAAAATTGTCAACAAGCAAAATGAATCTGTTTAAACTTTACGTGATTATTTCCTGACCTTTGGATAGTTTATTGCTACAGGATATATAAAATTGAAGCGTAAATCATCAAAATATAAAGATATACACTAAAAAGCTGTAGAAAAACAATCAAAAAGGTTATTTTGAGAAAACCACCAACATTTGTCCTAAGATATTATAATGGATATTGTAGTGGTATGTTAATCCGATAATACTCTGAATTAAGTGAATTTGAAACTTACGTTTAATGTATCAAAGTCGAAAAATGAATTAGCCATTGAATTTTTCCGAAAATATATTTTCTTTCATGTTGTCTGCACTGGACTGAAGTTAAACGCGAGTTGTGGAAGTTTCTTGTAGAGGTGTGAAGGTAGCCACGCTTTCTTTCTCCTTTTCCAGAGATTTCATAGGAAAATAGGAAACAAACAAGGAATCAGAATCAAGTCTATAAAAAATGTATGTATAACTGGTTGTGTGTACTGCATTAAGTGTTTTCCACAATTCTGAAATCATAAATACAAAAGTTCTCTTCCCATTCCAAATGGTTAGTTGAAGAAGACGGAATAGGAAATACGGTATTAGAATAAGAAGAAGAGAAAGTCTCAAAAGTAAAAAATTTACGTCACTCTAAAAAATGATGTCAAAGTCAGATCCTGTAATACTATGTTTACTATTAAAAAACGACTAGAAATTTGATCAATTACCATTTTATAAACTCTCTGACCTATAAATAATTTCGATATTATTTTCAGTTTGGTGAAGTTAAATTTGCACCTTATTTGTTTTGCGTCGAAGTGTTAACCTCATTTCGTGGGAAAAGTTTTTCAGGTGTAGCCTCAGAATGGACGACCCCATCAAATATGAAGAGCAGGCTCAAGTTCAAACAATTCCCCTATTCATAAAAAAGCTATGGAAAATGGTTAATGACGTAGATTCGGATAATATCATTAGTTGGAATGTAGAAGGAGACAGTTTTATTATACATGACCAACTACAATTCATTATCAAATTATTACCTCACTATTTTAAGCATAACAATATGGCTAGTTTTGTAAGACAGTTAAATTTTTATAACTTTCATAAAGTTCCAAGTGTAAATAATGAAGTGCAGTTTTCTCATGAATGCTTCATCAAAGACATGCCCGAAGTGTTATCATACATCAGACGAAAAAACCCTGTAGTTAAGCAGAAAGCAGTGCCTAATTTTAAAGAACAAGAAGTACAAGGTCTTCTAAAAGATGTTAAAAGTTTAAAAGGAAAACATTCATTAGTTGATAAGGAACTTGCTATGCTGAAGCAAGAAAACCTCGCCTTATGGACAGAATTAAATTCACTTAGAGTAAAATATACAAAACAGTCGACCATCATCAACATGCTTATACATTTCTTAATCACATACATACATTCACATCAAACTGCATTTACTAAACAGAACATAGATGCTTCGTCAAGTCCTCTTAGTAGAAACAATATCAAAGTAGGGCCACAACTACTAGAAATAGGTTATAAGAATCCCAAGAAGTCCCCTGCACAGAATCCATATACAGTTCTGCAACCAGGTACTAGTGATTCAGTAACATATTCATTGGAGTTGCCCGAAACTTGTGGGCCTGAAGTGAAAAGGCAGAGGATAAGTCCCAAAGGTTTAAATGATCTAGGCTTTCCAGGAATGAGTTCATTAAAGAAGCCTGGGATTACCTATTCCATTAAATTGCCAAGTCAAGCTGAGAAACTTATGCAACCTGACATTCCTAGGTGAGTACAGAACAGGTCCGTGAACTTAGTCCGAAAAAGTCGGGAAAAAAAATGTAATCAATGCCATTCGATTGTCCATTGATTGTCCACGTTTGTCCACCATGTTATTTCGTTAGTCCACCCATCAATTTTTTTTTATTTATTTATTTATTTATTTATATATATTTACAAGCAAAGCTCATTGCAATAAAACATTACAGAAGATATGAAGAACTAACAAAATATTACAAATATACGTAAAATACAATAAGATACAATAAACACTACGACAATAAAGCAAGTCAAAAAGTAAAAATAACAGGTAAAGATATATAATCACAAGTTTAAAATATTCAAGAACATAAAACTAGAGGGTGCAATCCTTTAGCGTTTTTAAAAATCGCGAACTATCCGCAAAGAAATCCACACAATTGGAGCAAGCATTTGCCTGTCTAGAAACCCTCGAGATGAAAGAATTTGCAGTGAAGTTAGTTCTGCTGATGGGAGTATGAAACGTAGATCTTGAACGTGTGATTCTGGAGGGAATATTGAGGGAAATTTGTAAACAATTGTAACTTTATTGGGCTTGTCCCGTGGAAATAAAAAAAAAACAAAAAAACAAAACAAAATATGTAAACCTACTTCCTCCAGGAGCTCAGGGCAGTCGTGAATTGAATTTATAATATTATACAACATGTACATGTCCTTCTTTTTCCGTCTGCTTGATAAGGTGTCAATGTTAAGTTCTAGTTCAAGATCCATATAATTCCAGTCTCTACGGTTTGTTTTGAATGCGACGAACCTAAGGAATAGGTGCTGGATCCGTTCAATCTTACAGTTGTATGTCTCATAGGCGGGTGACCAGACGCAAGATGCATATTCCACGATTGGCCTCACCATTGCACAGTACAACAGTTTAAACGATCTCAACTGCTTAAAGTCTTGGGAGCATCTTTTAATAAAACCTAACAGTTGAAGCGATTTTGAGATGATATTGCTTATATGAATATTGAAAGATAGTCCAGAGTCAAGTGTAACTCCAAGATCTTTTATGGATGTGACTGTTGTGATATTTATATCACCTATTTTGTATGTGAAAGAGATAGGACTTTTCGAATGCGTGAATGAAATGTGAAAACATTTGCAGGAGTTGAGAACCATGTCATTGTTGCTGCACCATTCATTCAACCGATTCAAATCGGACTGAAGCCTTAAACAGTCGAGTGGATTCCTAATGTGGCAGTAAAACTTAACATCGTCAGCAAATAAAAGAAATTTCGCATATTGGAAACAGTCTTTTATATCGTTAATAAAAACATTAAACAAAAAAAAGTCCAAGATGAGATCCCTGCGGTACGCCCGAAGGGACAACTATTTCGTAGGAAAAATAGCTGTAGAGCTTGACGATTTGTTTTCTGTCCAGAAGATATTCCCTAAGCCACAGCAGAAGTGAACCATGTATCCCTAATCGCTGCAATTTTTCTAATAGAATATTGTGATTAACTCTGTCGAAAGCCTTAGAGAAGTCGGTGTACAGGGCGTCCACCTGTAGTCCTTCGTCCAAGGCGTTCAGTAAGAAGTTAGTATATGTCAGCAAATTGAGTTCAGTTGACTTATGGCGCCTGAAACCAAACTGCTGTTCCAATAGAACACCATTCAAGGAGGGTGTAAGGAAATCGCAGACAAGTGATTCGAATAGTTTAGGAATAGAGTTTAGGATACTAATAGGTCTATAGTTGGACACAAGACTTTTGTCACCTGTTTTGTGTAAGGGCAATAGGAAACTGGTCTTCCAAACATTTGGAAAGCTTCCACTAGCTAAAGACTTGTTAAAGATGAGAAATAATGGCCGAGCTAAATTAAATGCACAGTACTTGAGCAAGCTTGATGGGATGCCATCAGGTCAGACAGGACAGACAGCGCAGGTAAAGGATCCTCCCCCACTGGGTGCCCTCTACGACACAAAAAAAAAACGTTAAAAAATAAATAAGTAGACGGTCATCCTGCTTGCAGTCGCCTCTCTTTCTCCTCTTTGTGCTCCATTGTCTTCGTGACGAAAGCAATGATCAGGTTGAAGTCTCTCTTGCTTGATAGCTTTATCAATTAGCTCGTGAGGCTCGCCTAGAGGGGATCCCAGTCCCTGCTGCAGCTCGGTACGTCCCGCCTGGTATGCAGGGCACACGAAGATGACATGCTGCGCGTCATCCACTACTCCACACTCAGGGCATAGATCATCCACGGTTTTCCCTATACGATGAGTAAATTTCCTGAACGATCCATGTCCTGTCAAAAATTGTGTGAAATAGTAGCTGACGCACCAATGCTGGAACTTGTACCACCTCACCACATCTGGAATCAGGGATCTCGTCCAGGCCGCCTTCTCGACTTCGTCTGCCCATTCCCTCTGCCACATCTCTAGACTTCTTTTCCTTTCTTGTGAACCTGAACCTATTGTCCAGTTGCCCCTCTGGTACATTCGGACTCTTTCTCTGGCCAGGATGTGCACCGGCACAGACCCAGCCACCACCTGTAAGGCAATTGTTGATACGGTTCTGTACGCGCTGCACACCCTGATCAGAGGTTTCCTCTGTGTCCTAAGAAGCACGTCTTTATACTTTTTCATTCGAAGGACCTCGTGCCACACTGGGGCTCCATATAAAACTGTGGATAAGATGGATTGTGCCGTTACCATTCTCTTCTGGGATCCGGGACCCCCTATATTTGGCATAAATTTATTTAGTGTAGAAGTCCTTTCTTCTGCCTTCCGACATGCTTCTTGTATGTGCTGTCCGAATTTAAACTTGTCGTCGAAAATAATTCCTAGATACTTAACCGTCTTTTGGGGTCTTATTACGGAGCCTTTGTATTTGAATATTATGTCATCTCTCTTTCTTGGTCCCCTCAAGATAATGGCTTCTGTCTTCTCTACTGCTAACTTTAGATCATTTCTCTCTATCCAATTCGCGGTCTTCTGTATTGCTTCGTTTACTTTTTGTATTATTCCCCTATTCATGTCATCTTCGACCAGTAAGGCTAGATCATCCGCGTATGCAATCGCTCTCACTCCTCTCTGCTTGTTTACTTCTAGTACCCCGTTGTATAATATATATTCCAAAGTAAGGATCCCAGGACTGACCCCTGGGGGTACTCCGGCGGTCATCTCTTTCTTCTTTTTCTTCGATATGCATACGGTTCTTTTAGATAGGTAGTCCTTTATTATGTTGGACACATACTCTGGAGCCCCAAATTCGACTATTCGGTCTACTATGAGACCCCAGTTTGCTGAATTAAAAGAATTTTTTATGTCCAACAGAACAAGGATTCTTGTTTTACTACCATCTTGTTTTACTTGCTTTAGCCGCGTCCCTTATCCAGGTCGCGGCGTCGACTGTCGATTTACATTTTCGAAATCCATATTGTTGATTTGATAACACTCTCTGATCTTCCAACACGCCTTCCAGCCTCTTTTTGATAAGCCCTTCGTAGAACTTACCAAGGCAGTCCAGAAGGCATATTGGCCGATAAGAGGCTGCTGAATCGGTGGGTTTCCCAGGCTTTAGGAGTAGAACTAAGTTCGCTTCCTTTAAATCCCTGGGAAACTCTTGCTTCTGCAGTAGGTCGTTGTATATTCTTCTAATCAAACCTGGTTTCTCCGTTGCTATTATTTTTATTGCCTCTGGTGGCAGCCCGTCAGGGCCGGGAGCTTTCCCTGTCTTCATCTCCTGACCAGCGGTTCTTACTTCCTCTTCCGTGAACTCCTCTACCAGCGTTGGAAATATCTTGATGAAATTTTGATGATCCTTGGTAGGAACAAGTAGCTGCCTAATACTACCTTTCACGTCCGCTGCCGCGAAGAACGGCAACACTTGTCAAGAAAATTCTCATTTAGTTCGCATGGCCCTATGCTTGTACACTGCATCGCATGTCTGAAATATGCTGTAGAAGAACAGTATGAATTAGCTTTTGACTATAATAGGTATTTGGTTTGATAAATATCATCCTTTGAAATGGAAAACATGATTTTCAAATAAAGTAAACTAAAAATAAAAAAATTTGCTGAGAAACAAAACAGGTGTTCCTTAACCTTAGCAGACAATCTAAAAATCATTAATTATGTAAACAAAAATTCTATAATGAAAACAATAGATATTGCCAAAAAGTTTGGAATTCCCTCAAGTACATTGGCCACAATTTTTAAGTTAAAGATGAATTTTCAAAAAAAGTGGATTGCTTACACACAACAGAAAATTAAAATTATCACATTAAATATTTATGTTAACACATTTTTTTACTTTGTTGAAAGGAATTCTAGACCAACCTAATCTCTGTACAACATACCTTATTGTAACAAATTACTTGACATAACAAATATATTTTTTCTTCAGTTTCATTACATTGAGATTGTACTATAAACAGACAAATTATTTAGTTTTTCAGAGATACAAGATTTTCTTATCGTAGAGACAGATTCTGTACATTTTTTTAAGATATAGAAAGCTCAAATGAGAGTAATAATGGACTAACCCAATTAATACATACATATGCCAGAAAATAGCATTGAAAATGATTTGCAAATTGTGACTGCAAAATGATGGTGTGTCTTTTGTAATTTTTTTATTGAAAACAAATTTTCTGGCAACAGAAAGATATTTAAATGTAGTAATGAAACACAGACTTACTCACAATCATTTAATTATACTTTGACGACCGGTTTCGATCTCTACATTATTCAGATCATCTTCAGGTCGGCGTTACAAGTAGTTAAATGCTACAATTAAAGAAAACCAGAGTTAGAACATTGTCTGGTTGCACAAATGTTAATAGAAAGCTAACTTCGAAAACATTTTTTGAAATAGAGGTTTGCAACTGTTGACATTTCAGAAAAGCGATACATACAAATGCACACTTATGAGCAACAGATACTCACAAGCATGCATAAGTAAATGGATGCATGCAGTTTATGAATATTTGTTGAAAAAGTTAAAAAATAATAATAAAAAATAAAAAATTTTTAAATTTTTTTTTAAATTGAATAACTAATTAAAACATTAATCAAATAAATATGCTTCCAAAATTCAAAAAAATATAATAATAGATAGTAATATTGCTCTGATCTACTGACATGCCGTTACAAGGGATGCGCTGCCACTTAGTTGTTAACACGTTAATACGTCCAACTTATGCCAATAGGTTAGCTGGGAGAGGTATAGGGCAAACAGACATGTTACGTAGGTCAAAACACAGTAAATTTTTTTGAAATTTGAATGGATCCTGAAGAAAGATGCGTGCTGTGAAACAAAGGATGTTGTGTTAGACAGGAGAAAGGCAATGCTCGAGTGGATGTGTTTTAAATGTAGCTAAGTTTGAAATCACTTTATTGTAGAATCTTTTACTAATGTGATGGTCTTTGCTCATTGATGTTTTTCGATATGGGCAGAGGTCAAAGTGTGTGAAATGACAAATAGGAAAGTATTTAATTAAATTAAATTAAAATGTCTTGTTCCCGGTCAAAGGACTAAGGGATGTCACAGATTTAATAAATTGTAGGTGCCAAACACTTTGAAATCTATGAAATGTATAGAAATAATGAGAAGGCTATTTAGATGAAAAATAGTAAAAAAGGTTGTCAAAAGAGAGTAGTTAAGAAAATGTAAAAAGTAAAAACTGTAAAAAGATCAGAAAAAGGCAAGGGTTATTTTGTTTGAGTTATTGTATGATGGAATATGTTCAGAGAGAAAGTTAATGGTAGGGTGTAGGCACTTACTTGAGAATAGTTTTAAAAATAAATAAATAAATTAACACATATAGGATTTTAAAACACACACACATAACAATAATTGGTAAAATTTTTTTTGAAGGGAGGTAGCAATACATATCCCCAATTCAGAAATAGAAATTCAAATTCAAATTAAAAAAAAAATTACCAATTATTGTTATGTCTGTGTGTTTTAAAATCCTATGTGTTATGTGTTAATTTATTTATTTATTTTTAAAACTATTCTCAAGTAAGTGCCTACACCCTACCATTAACTTTCTCTCTGAACATATTCCATCATACAATAACTCAAACAAAATAACCCTTGGCTTTTTCTGATCTTTTTACAGTTTTTACTTTTTACATCTTCTTAACTACTCTCTTTTGACAACCTTTTTTACTATTTTTCATCTAAATAGCCTTCTCATTATTTCTATACATTTCATAGATTTCAAAGTGTTTGGCACCTACAATTTATTAAATCTGTGACATCCCTTGGTCCTTTGACCGGGAACAAGACATTTTAATTTAATTTAATTAAATACTTTCCTATTTGCCATTTCACATACTTTGACCTCTGCCCATATCGAAAAACATCAATGAGCAAAGACGATCACATTAGTACAAGATTCTACAATAAAGTGATTTCAAACTTAGCTACATTTAAAACACATCTACTCGAGCATTGCCTTTCTCCTGTCTAACACAACATCCTTTGTTTCACAGCACGCATCTTCCTTCAGGATCCATTCAAATTTCAAAAAAATTTACTGTGTTTTGACCTACGTAACATGTCTGTTTGCCCTATACCTCTCCCAGCTAACCTATTGGCATAAGTTGGACGTATTAACGTGTTAACAACTAAGTGGCAGCGCATCCCTTGTAACGGCATGTAAGTAGATCAGAGCAATATTACTATCTATTATTATATTTTTTTGAATTTTGGAAGCATATTTATTTGATTAATGTTTTAATTAGTTATTCAATTTTAAAAAAAAAATTTAAAATTTTTTTATTTTTTATTATTTTTTAACTTTTTCAACAAATATTCATAAACTGCATGCATCCATTTACTTATGCATGCTTGTGAGTATCTGTTGCTCATAAGTGTGCATTTGTATGTATCGCTTTTCTGAAATGTCAATAGTTGCAAACCTCTATTTCAAAAAATGTTTTCGAAGTTAGCTTTCTATTAACATTTGTGCAACCAGACAATGTTCTAACTCTGGTTTTCTTTAATTGTAGCATTTAACTACTTGTAACACCGACCTGAAGATGATCTGAATAATGTAGAGATCGAAACCGGTCGTCAAAGTATAATTAAATGATTGTGAGTAAGTCTGTGTTTCATTACTACATTTAATATGGACTCACATATGCAACCCATTCAATATTTGAATAATGCAAGAAAGATATTTGTTAGGTGATATTTATAACATGCATCAATAAATTACATTTTTCTGCATTTGAAAGTGGATTAGTCTATTTTGCTTCTACAAATTATTTAGCACAAAGAAATAGGGTTGGGAAAAATTTCTTCTTCTTCTTCTTGTACTTGTTGTAGATCTGTCGATCTGTTAATTCCGACGTTGAAGTATTTCTTGAGAGGTAGACTGCCAGCTATCTCTCCATCTTTTTGGTGGTCTCCCCGGTGGATGCTTGCCTGCTGGTTTTCCTTCTAGAGCAATTCTTGGTAGTCTGCGCTCCTCCATTCTTTTTACATGACTGAACCATTCTCTTCGTCTTTTCCTGCCCCATCTGACTACATCTTGCACGCCACATTGTTCCCTGATGATGTTGTTTCATATTCTATCTCTTCTTGTCTTCCCTGCTATTGCTCTTAGTGTCTTCATTTCGGCTGTTCGTAGCATGCTTTTGGTTTTATTGGTGTCTTCTCTTGATTCAATGCCATAGGTCATAACAGGTCTGATGCAAGTTTTATAAATTCTAACTTTGCTGTCCATTCTCATATATGGGTTATTCCAGACCACATCTCTCAAACATCCGGACAAGACAGCGGCCTTGTTAATTTGTCGTCTAGGTCTCTGGCTGAGTCATGATAACTTGGAAAACTCTACACGTAGATATTTGAACTGGTTTAGCTGTTCTATGGGTTTCCCCTCTACCACGAGCTTGAATCTAATTGGGTCTTTCGCAATGGGAAAAATTTAATAATAAAAAAATTTGGTACAAATTTGCAAATGTTTTATTATTGTCATAAAAACATAGTAACATAAAACATAAAATACAATGTCTATAGATTAAACTATTTTTTAATAAAGTATTTTCAACGACACTTTCATTTTTAAAAATGATACTTACGAGCCGTCACCATACTTCAGAGGACATGTCAAGCATCGCTCCTCCTGGGGTAGTGTGCATCTACACTAGTCACCTGAAACATGGTTAAAGATGCAATTGCGCCGGAACAATCAGAAAGGATCTCCCATACAAAAATCATCATCATCATCATCATCAGCCTCTCTCAATCCACTGCTGGACATAGGCCTCCCCTGTTTGTCTCCAAAGTGTTCTATCTTGTGCTTGCTGTACCCAGTTTTTTGTTGTCCTTCGTAAGTCATCTTGCCATCGTGTTGGTGGTCTTCCTCTGCTACGTTTATCGGCTCTTGTTCTCCATTCAACTAGTTTACGAGTCCATCTTCCGTCCTTCATTCTGGCAACGTGTCCAGCCCATTTCCATTTTAAGTTACAGCTTCTTTCAATGACGTCTATGACTTTGGTCTTAGCTCGTAGATCTTCGTTTCTAATCCTGTCCCGCAGAGTGGCCCCTATCATTGATCGCTCCATTCTTCTCTGCGCTACTCTTAGCTTTTGTGCGTTTTTCTTTGTGAGCGATAATGTTTCTGCACCATAGGTCATCACCGGTAGCACGCATTGGTCGAAAACTTTTTTCTTCATATTAGTTGGAATGTCACTCTTAAAAACGTTCCCAAGAGCTCCGTATGCTGCCCATCCTTCTTCTGGATACTTCGGTTGTTTGATTGTCCTTACCTATCTTAATTTCGTGACCTAGATACAGTGTGTCCACGGATAGGGTGCCCAAGAGGAAAAACTTTCTTATTTTGAATTTTAGCGAAAAATGTCATTCTTGATAAAAAGTTTTGCTTGTTTCAAAACCCCATAAAACGAAATCAAATTCTCAAGTTTTTCAAAACCTGCTTATTGTCCTGTCGCCAGGGGGGGTACAACGGCCTCGTTAATTCAGATGGACTTACCCAAGTTTTTTTTATGTATTTTGACCCGTAGAACACGAATTTTTTGGGTAACAGTTGATCCGGATGTCGATAAGATTGTTATAGACCAAGAACTTGAGGAATCAAATAACAGCGATTTTTGGCAAAACAAAACAATATTTTGTATTTTTTGGGTCATTTTAAGCAAAAAATATTTCTACAAGTTTTTTAGTAGGATGCACAGTTTTCGAGATAAACGCGGTTGAACTTTGAAAAAATCGAAAAACTGCAATTTTTAAACCCGAATAACTTTTGATTAAAAAATAAAATAGCAATTCTGCTTAGCGCCTTTGAAAGTTCAAGTCAAATTATGTCGGTTTTGATTATTTGCATTGCTAAAAATTTATTGTGTTATTGTTAAACAAAGCTACAAACAACTAGTGCGTGAGTGATGTTTCTATGATTTCTCATTTAAAATCGAACGAGTAGGTAGAATAGGTACTAGTGCAATCAAGACTATTTCTACGTTACATGCGTTAAAACGCATGTAAAAGCACGGGAAACCCTACGTGTTTATAGCTTTGTTAAACAATAAAAAAATAAATTTTTACCAATGCAAATAATCAAAACCGATATAATTTGACTTAAACTTTCAAATGCGGTAAGCAGACTTGCTATTTTATTTTTTAATCAAAAGTTATTCGGGTTCAAAAATTGCAATTTTTCGATTTTTTTAAAGTTCAACCGCGTTTATCTCGAAAACTGTGCATCCTACGAAAAAACTTGTAGAAATATTTTTTACTTAAAATGGCCCAAAAAATACAAAATATTGTTTTGTTTTGCCAAAAATCGCTGTTATTTGATTCCTCAAGTTCTTGGTCTATAACAATCTTATCGACATTCGGATCAACTGTTACCCAAAAAATTCGTGTTCTACGGGTCAAAATACATAAAAAAAACTTGAGTAAGTCCATCTGAATTAACGAGGCCGTTGTACCCCCCCTGGCGACAGGACTATTAATTTTGTAGCCTATTTTATGTAAATTTCCTATACATTTTTGCACTAAGTTCCAAATCGTAACAATAATCTAGTGTTGCTAAGCTACAATGTTGCCTAAGCTACAATGTACCTAGCTTACTGTCAACCACGATAAATAATTTGTGAATTGTCATTTTTTTCGACAATGTTAAGCGTTCAAAAAAAAATTATGATTGGATGCTTAACATTTTCTTGTCGAAAAAGAATGACAATTCGCAAATCATTTATATAAGTTGACAGTTACTAAGCTACATTGTAGCTTAGCAACACTAGATTATTTTTATACCTTCGAACTTTGTGCAAAAATTTATAGGGATTTGCATAAAATTGGCTACAAAATTAAGCAGGTTTTGAAAAACTTGAATTTTATTTCGTTTTATGGGGATTTAGGACAAGCAAAAATTTTTATCAAGAATGACATTTTTCGATAAAACTGAAAATACGAAAGTTTTTCCTCTTGGGCACCCCATCCGTTGACACACTGTATATATATATTTGTCTACCAGTTCTATTTGTTCATTTTGTATTTCAAGGTGTTTACTTGGTACTAAGTTCGTCATATATTTTGTTTTTGTTATATTCATTTTTAAGCCTATTTTATGACAGGCTGTACTTCCAACATTTTCTTCGTTTGTCCCAAATCGTCTGCAATCAGGACTATATCGTCTGCGTAGCTTATGTGATGTAGCATCTCTCCGTCCACATTTATTCCTTTGTCACCCCATTCGAGGGTTTTGATCGCTTTTTCTAGAGCCGATATGAAAAGTATAGGTGATAAAGTATCACCTTGTCGGATACCTCTTTGGATTTTTATTTGGTTGCTGTTAGCGTGTAGTTGTATCGAGCTTGTCGCATTTTTATATATATTACATATTAGCCTCGAATATCGGCTATCAATGCGGCTCTCGTTTAGTGCTTCTATAACATTATCGAGTTCTACTGAGTCGAATGCTTTGTGGAAATCTACAAATGTTAAAACTAAGGGCTTGTTATATTCTATGGATTTTTCGATGAGTTGTTTTATTGTTTGGAGATGATCGTTGGTTCCAAAGTTTGCTCTGAATCCAGCTTGTTCTCTACTTTGATATAGGTCTAATTTCTTGTCTAATCTTGTGGTAATTACTCTCGTGAAAAGTTTATAAAGATGGTTTAACAGACTGATCGGTCGGTAATTTTCCAGATCAGTTTTTTCTCCTTTTTTGTGCAGAAAAATTGTTTTGGTTCTATTCCATTCAGATGGTATGGATTTCTTTGTCAAACATATATTACAGAGATCTTTTATTTTTCTCATTAGATGTTCGCCGCCATTCTTCACAGCCTCGATCACTATTCCATCGTCACCTGGTGATTTATTGGATTTCATTTTATTCATCGCTTGTCTAATTTCACTGAGTGATATTTCTGGCATGAGTTCAGAGCCTTGATTTAATTTTAACTATTTAGAATGGGAAATAAGCCACAATATTATTAAAAAATGATTTTTATTAACGTTTCGACGCCCAAATCGGGTGCCGTTGTCAAAATACAAAATACTATTAATATAAACAAAAATGTTGTTGCTTAGTAAAAAAATTCTTCTAATAATTTATTTAATTTGACTCATTTATATCGGCAATTCAGATACATATGATACATTTTAAAGTAGAAGACTTTAAAATGATATTGCCAATATTTATGAGTTGCGTTCCTGGGACGACTTTACTGAAAGATAGTTCATTCGATTACATGAAATCAACCCCAACTCAAGAATATCCGTCACAAAAAAATCATAGCATGTGATCTGTCTTTAAAAACACAACCTTGATTTAATATTGTTTTGTTTATTGCATCATTTAGCTGTGTTTGGTTCATCCGTCTACTTTTATAAAGTTCTCCATAGAAGTCTTCTACTATTGTTAAAAGCTCCTCTCTATTTGTTGTTATGTCGCCCTTTTTGTTTTTTAATTTAATGATCTGGCTTTTTCCATTATTTAGTTTTCTTCGCAGACTTTTTAGGCCTTTATTATTTTCTATGGTTTGTTCGATTTTTAGTGTATTGTACTTTCTTAAGTCTTTTCTTATTGCTTTCTTGACTTCTCTGTTTATCTTTCTCTTTTGCTCTCCATTTGGATCATTTCTTTCTGTAATAAGATTTCTTTATTTCATTAAATTCCTGGTGTCAGTACTAAGTTTTTCTTCGTTCTTATTTCTTGGACAATGTTTTCTCATGCTTTCTCCAATGGCTTGCCTAATATGTTGGTTTAGTGCATCTATGTTTTCGTTGAGAGTTACGTCGTGTGCTCTTTCTCAGTTTGGTTTCGATGTCGTTTTGATATTCTTTAATATCCCTAGGTTGGGTCCATATTGGTATTGGTTTCGTATTTACTAATTTGCGTCTCTATTGTATTGTGCTTATTTTAACTTCTGCTCTTACCATTCTATGGTCACTACCAGTGTTGAATGCATTTAGGACCGTTACGTCTTGGATGATTTCTTTTTTGTTTGTAATTATGAAGTCAATTTCGTTTTTTGTTTTATTATCTGGGCTTGCCCAGGTCCATCTTCTATGTGGTTTCTTATAGAAAAAGCTATTCATTTGGACTAGATTATTCTGAAGGAGAAAACCAATTAAGGTCTCTCCTCTTTCATTCCTTCCATTCAGTCCAAATTTCCCAAGTGATGTTTCTTCTGGACATGCTTTGATTCCTATTTTCGCATTGAAATCACCACATATTATCACGTATTGTGTGGGTACGTCGTTTAGGGCTATTGAGATATCATCGTAGAATTCTTCGACTTTTTCATCTGAATAGGTGGTTGTTGGCGCATAGACTTGAATTATTTTAATGCTGTATCTTTTATTGAGTTGAAATGTTAAGTAGGCAAAACTGTTCGATGCCATGCCCTACAAAATGCCATGCGATATTATAGCCTTTCATATTTTCTCCAAGAACCACGTTTGTCCCTTTTTTACAGTATAAGTATGTGGCTATTACTCTTAATTTTTCAATCATACACTGTTTTCTTCAGTTTTATGAAACTGTTGAAATTTTTATTAAATGATTGTTTGGATAGTTTTATCGCTTCTTTGTAATCGCTTTACTAAATTACTGAATTATTTTGTTGTTGTTGCGGTTGTTAAAAAACTTTTTTCTCTTTACTGATATTTTTAACAATGTTTTCCCAATTTTAGATAAAAATAATTCCAGATTCTTATTTAGCGATTTACAACTACTTACTTACAGCTATAGCGACAGAAAATACAAGAAAAATCTGAATTCACACTTTTGAACGTTGTGATCACACTAAGGGCACATTCACATGACAAGCGCTTAACGCACGTTTTGATAACGCACGATTACAACTACATACATGGAGTATGCCTGAATAAAATGTACGTAAAATGTATGTAGGTATATAGTTGTAATCGCGCGTTATGAGAACGCGCGTTAAGCGCTTGTCATTTGAACGTAGTATAAGAACCCGTTTACATGACAGGCACAATTGACATTAAACAAAACCCATACCAAAAAATCATCCACTTGTTTGCCGCAGGGTTTCTTCTCGATTCCCATTACAGTTAGGGAAAAATAATTTTTTTTAAAACATCTTTTTTAAATAAAAAAATTCTTCCAATAATTTATTTAATCTGACTCATTTATATCGGCAATTCAGACATATATTATACATTTTAAAGTAGAAGACTTTAAAATGATTTCGCCAATATTTATAATTTTTTTACTTAGCAACAACATTTTTGTTTATTTTAGTAGTATTTTGTATCTTTTTTAAAAACTTGTCAACTTTGGGGCGCCACCCCCGCTAAACGGTGGGTGATACACATATGCTGTCAGGGAATAAATTGCAGGAAATATAGTCCCTTTCATATTTTGTTTGAGAAAACGTACAGGAATGGCTACGTTTCGCAAAAACCACAAATTACAACCTTTAAAGGGATGAAAACGGGGGTTCCGGGGCGAAATTTTTTAAGAAAAAGTTAGTCGCATAATAAGCACCCCTTGATATACTAGAAAGAAAAAATAATAAAACCGGACTTGTGTCCAGTTTGCGAGGTTCAACCTCTGTTTCCTACACCAGGGGTCACCAATTATATATTTCCTGAGGGTCCGTTTCGAAAACCTATGACACTTCCGGGGTCCGGAGTTACCACTACCTGTCTGGTTGTTCCAATTCGGTATACAAATCAGAAGGGTGCAGTGCGAAAGTTTTAGGCAGAAATTGTTTTTAACAGTTTTTTAATAAATCCAAAACATCACCTTTTTTGCTCCCGAAAATATGGTTTTGGCATTTTTGGGTCATCTTAAACAAAAAAGATTTTCTGTCATTTTTCTCAAAACTTGATAGATTTCAAGTTTTAAGCGATTTATAAACTGAAAAATGCGAAAATAATCATTTTCGAAGCTTGAAAATTCAGGTGTACATTATTATTTTTGCGGTTGTTAAACGCCTAAATTGAAGTTTAAACATTCAATTTCAAGATTCTGATGAGTTATCGGGGTTTATTTCAATTTCGACCATTTGTTTTTATTGGCGTATTTAATTAGCACATTGGCAATAATTAATTGAATAAATAAATAAATCATTAAGAAAAAAATATGTTAATAATAAATTATAAAATTTTAATAAATGTGGAGTATTTTTTGGGCATTTTTTGCATAAGTACGTATAATATGTATAATAAGTGCGACAGAGACGCACCATAAATTGCGATGTGCGGCGACTTAAAAGTCGACTGGACTCGCATAATTAAAAATTAAAAACAACGGTCTATATTGAAGTAAGTCACGATTACTCGTTAGAATCTTCAAATTGAATTTATAAACTTCAATTTAGGCACTTGGCAACCTGAAAACTAATTCAAACAAATGAAATAGAGAATGTGGAAAAATCCCCTTACGAACAATTCACACATCCACCATTTCAGGTTGGGAAAAATTTCTTGAATAGAATCAAAGATCCAAACACCTGTTCTTAAAAATGTGTTTCGCCCTCTTCAACTAATAATTTACTAATTCAACTGAAAACTAATAATTTACATATGAGTTTTCAAACTTGTTTTCACATTTTTCAGATTTTAAATCGCTTATAACTCGAAAACCATTAACTTTTGAAAAAAAAAAAATGAAAAGAGACCTTTTTCGGTCTATAAATAAAATTTTCGGGCCTAAAAGGTAATTTTGAATTTGTATAAAAATATTGTTTTGTCCGGTATCCCGGGCCCCTTCTGATTTGTTTAAGAGGGCATTTTTGAACAGGAATCCACAGAAAAAAAACCGAATCAGAAAATTTGTCATTCTTTACAAAATTAAATTATCAGTGAGAAAAATTACATTTTTTATTATGTACAACCTGTCTGAAATTTGGAGTGAGTTTGGTGCAACTGGTTCTCATTGGGGAGTTGAGATATTCATTTGTTAGCTGAGATCTGTACCGAGTTTTAATAAAGTTCATTCTTGATAAAGCGGCTTCGCATACATAAGTTGGGTTAAAAGAAATATATAATTTCATGGCCAAACATTTTCAAAATTGCCAAACGCTATATTCTGAATTTAATGACGGTCCGCACAAAAGTAGCTCACGGTCCGGTTGCGGACCGCGGTCCGCTAATTGGTGACCCCTGTCCTACACTATTAATAGTAGGGGAGCCAAGTATGCTAAACGTGCAGTCACTCGAGCGCTTTGGGGACCTATTGGGTTGTAAAGAGTAGGTCCTAAAACCAAAAAAAGTGAAGTAAAGTTTTCCATTTTAGTGGGGACTTTCCATTTTTAATTTAATTTTCCATTTCCAACAATCGTTTTTTCCGATTATAGCGCCATCTATTTGAAAAAATGTTTCGAATAAAAGTTGCTTATTTTTACGTAAAGAATCCAAATCTGGAATAAAAATTTGGGAACCCTATTTAAGATTTTAAAGTGACCCCCACCCCACCTCCGTGGGAGTCGTGTTCGGTACCATTCGATAGATTTTTCAAAAACATTAATTAAGTGTATTTTGCAGTTTTTCGATATAATGTTTATTTTGCGAAATATCGCTGGATTTGTATTTAAAATTTTAAATTTACCCCCACCTCTTACCGTGGGGGTCATGTTTGGTATCATTCGATAGATTTTTGAAAAATATTGAACTCGTATATTTTAGTTTTTCGATCTAACGTTCATTTCGCGAATTATTCGCTTTTTTTTGTGAAACTTTTTAACTCACCCATTTCCTTACGCCCCGCTCAAATCGTCAGCTTTTTTAAATATACACTGTTTTGCATATCCTTAACTTACCTTAATCTGACAATTTCGAGTATTTTTAAACGCTTTTATTTAGTTCAATCGTTTGCATCAAATTTTTAGACGTTAATTTGACTGCCTTTTCTTCAATGCAAATGAATGAAATTTTGCAGACATATGCATTCTCGGGAACAATACACGAATAGTCGATAAAATTTTTTTTTGTTTATGAATTGTTTAAATAAAAAAAAAAACGATTTTAATGGAAAAAGCTTAAACTCTCTTGTTTTTTACAATGCAGAAACTTGAAACTTTTGCAGATTGTAGCTAATTATATGAGCTATACATAATTTCACTTTTTACGTTAATTGTTTACGTTATGCTTCATACATAAATAATAAAGTTTCAAATTTATCCAGTTTCTGTCCGATTTCTATCCAGTTTTCAGCGAAAAAAAGTTAGGCACCGCAGAGAGACGAATGCTGCCCTTAGTATTGTCGTGGGCTTCGATTGTCCATAAAACGCAAGGTTAGACTGTTGACTACGCTGTCGTGAACTTGGGCCCGATAGTGTTTGCGTAAGGACAGGCTTAAAAGCCTGCATTAAGCCTGCAAAGCTTACGTTGCATTGAGCAGAGTGCGATCATTAAGGTACGTATCCATACAAGGGTGAACTCCGCCCGGTGTAGCTGCTTAAATGGATACGGCATGCGCTCCCCTGCATATAAACCGCAAACCGGTTGAATCGAAGAGGGTAAGCGCAGAGCGGCGATCACTGACGTATCCACTATGTGGAGCTACTACACCGTGCAATAGAAATTAGAAGAGATGGACAGACTGCGAAAACTGTAATAGGTGTAAATAATGATTTTGATTCAAGAAATGTATGAAGAAATTACAGAAAATGTACAATGTATGTATCAAAAGTTGAAATAAATGCAAAAAATGTATCTGTCATATACTTACATCCTTTTCTAAACATGACGATATATTTTAATGTTTGAAAAGTGTAAGACTAAAAAGTAAAAAATAAAAAAATATGAAAAAAAATTTAAGAAACGCTTTACTTTAGTTATGAGTGATTAAAATTTAAAATATTATAAAAAATTAACTAAAAAGGAAAAAATAAACAAATCAAACTTTAAGGATTATTCGAAAAAAACGTTCGTTAAAAAAATGAAAAAATCTAACACATTCGTTAAAGAAAAGCGTGGGGTGCGAAAAGTAAAAAAGGATCTATCCTCAAACCGTTTATTTGATAAAGACGCGCCCCACGCTTTTCTTTAACGAATGTGTTAGATTTTTCATTTTTTTAACGAAAGTTTTTTTCGAATAATCCTTCGAGTTTGATTTGTTTATTTTTTCCGGGTTTCTTCCCATATGATAATCTGACGCGCTCGAGTAACTGCAAAAATCCCCGCTTGGGCTCCCCTACCATAACAGTTTAGGTATAATTTATTTATAGTCCATTCTTTCACGGCAAAATATTGTAAAACCTCGGAATTTGAAAGAATAGCACTGATTTTGATGAAATTTTGCAAGTAAGCTTAATTTCATCTTTAAAAGTTATATGATTAAAATGTGTGATTCTTGTTTTTAAGAGGTGACAATTACCCTTTTTACCAAAGAGTAAAAACTGCAGATTTAAACATAAATTTTGTAAAGAAAATGATCTACTAATGCGTTTTATAGTGAATTGGAATAAGTTTAATATTCCTAGTTTTCTTTCGCAACTATTTAATATTTTCGAAGTTATAAACCATCCCCGACACTAAAAGTCTTTTATTTGTGCACTATTAATTTTTTTTTTCGGTGCTGTAAACTTTTCAATGGTTTATGGTAGATTAAATTTAATAACAATACGTGTATTTTTTTGGAGGATAAATGTATGCTACCTACAAAGTAGGTACATATGCAAATTCGCACATGTCTAGTAAATATAATAATATCCATCAGTAGGTGTTCCATCGATGGGCCCGCTTTCATTTCGATACATATACAATCTTCATATCTATACCATGGACCTACTAGGTAATACATTTTGTGTAAACCTTGTGTAGTATAAGGTTGTAAGTTTGTGAGTATTTTGCTGCTTCGAAATAGTTGAAATCGGAGATATTTATACGCTCGAAAAAATTGACAAAAAAAACGTAAATGTACTTCCCTTTTTTTTTCTTTTGTGACTGCGCCAATTTAGCCAGCAACACTTCTTAAAATCAACGCCTGACCATACACCAAGACCATTACGATTCTAATCGAACAGTTAAGGGTAGGGAAGGGATACTTTACCTTACCATAACTTCTTTAAACTTAGAGATTGTGATTGATCCAAAGCTAAAGCTTATATTGTAGGGAATTTTGAGGACTACAAGGTCTGAGAAGTTAAACTTTTTTGAAGGCTGTGATTTTTAAAGCATGCTATTTAAAGGCTTTATAAAAGGAAGTTCTCACACTTTATGCAAACTTAAAAGGTCATTATCAGAATTAAAAAATAAAAAATGGAATATATTCAGCAAAAAAATACATTTTGGTATTCGTGCATATTTTCCATAGATATCTCGAGAGTATTTTCAGAGTAGTTAAAAAAACTGGAAAAATTTTCAAAATCCACGAGGAAAATAAAATTCCTGTAGCTGACGGTATAATAATAATAATATAATAAAAATGTTATGAACGGCATGACTCAGTTGGAAAGATCCTTCATCAAGAGATAGCTATCAAACTGGGACTTCTCCAAACGGACCATCTCCCATATTATCAATACGTTCCTAAGAGTATGCTTGAGAATGGCAACTATAAGCTATACTGGGACCGCACTGTGCTCACAGACCAAACAGTGGCACATAATAGACCAGATCTCATATTAGTCAATAAATTAACGAGACAAACAACACTCATTGATGTGGCGATTCCAAACAACATTAATCTACGTACTAAATTTACTGAAAAGATCGGTAAGTACAGAGATCTGGAAATTCAAATACGGAGACAATGGAGAATGCAAAGTACCCAGAAAATACCGATTATTATGTCTACTAATGGAGTCATTCCGAAGACCCTCCTCGAAAGCATAAAAACGCTGGTTCTCAATGAACATCTTTATAAGACCATGCAGAAAGCTGTACTTCTCGCAACGGCCAGAAGTGTACGAAAATTTTTGGGAGATACACCTGCATACCAAGTCACATAGGGCTCGATAACATGGAAAGAGTCCCACCAGGGCTCAATCCTTTTGATACCGTAGGTATCTGTGATGAGTCAATTTCCCCCTAAAGAGGGAGTGTGAGCCGTATGGCTAAATCTGGATGTTTATTAATTTCACAGTACAAGAATTAAATACATACATGTTAATTTTATATTCTACGTTTTACATTATTACATTCTACTTTTTAATTTTACATGTTTATCCTGGAAAATAAAGAAACATTAAGGGCCGGTTGTTCGAACGCTAATCAAAAATGATCATGATCAAATATTTAATTACTGTCACCAACTGTCAATGTCAACTTTGTTTGGGTTGCTGAAAACATAATTATGGATTACAATTATGAAATTAGTTAATCAATTATGTCAATAATTGTTATGTTAATTGATTAACTAATCTCATAATTATAATCAATTATGTTTTCAGCAACCCAATCAAAGTTGACATTGACAGTTGGTGACAGTAATTAAATATTTGATAGTGATCATTGTTGATTAGCGTTCGAACAACCGGCCCATGATGTTACTAAGTACCCGTTAAAACCTATTGGTCGAACACGCATACCATAAATCACAAACATACTAATAGATCCTTTGTAAAAGGTATTAGGTTACAACCTAATGAAGGTGAGAGTTTATTTGAATTAACCTGCAATCCAAAATTTTTTATCATCAAATAACAAGAAGAGGTTTTTCAAAAATACGATAAGATTAAATTGATTCGGATGGAAAATACCCTAGTTATTAAAAAAAAAACAAACGATTATCTCATTAAAAAAAGAAGGAATTAATGACTTTTCACAAAATTAAAATTAATCTTATTTCACGTACAATTAGCTCACTTTATGTATCAACAACTTATCCTAAAATTTTAAGCAGTTAAAAATAAATGCCTCGATTTAAAAACAAAACTTCAATTTAGGTATTTAGGATTAATTTTTGAAATTTAATAAAAATTTTATAAAAATACGAGATGTTTTGTAAAACGTATATTTAAAATTCCCTAAATAAGGGTTACATTAAATCACAGAAACGTTTTCAAATTAAGAAATCCATCATCAGTGTTACTAAAAGCCAAAAAATAGCATGCCTGAGCCCCCAAAATGTTTTGGGTAAAAACCCTTTAAATTTTTACAGTTGTTGTGTTATACTACAACCATAGGCGTAACCAGGGGGGTTTTGGGGGTTATAACCCCCCCATTGGGATGTACTTTGAGCTCTATACTCTTAACACCATACCCCTCAGAGACCTTCCAGTAACCCCCCTTTCCAGTAGTTGTAACCCCCCCTTAGGATCATCCTGGTTACGCCTATGACTACAACAGTCAATGGCCATAGATAAATAATATAGTATTACCGGATAGATAGGCAACTCACTGTTAAATTTTGGTTCCTTACGCCATTTGCGTCCGATGTGTTAACTAATCACCATTTGGCGGGAAATTCAAATGGACAAGCATTAATTTTATCCGTTTAGCGCCTTTTGCGGGCAATTTCGTTACTAATTAAATATCTTCTTATTTTACAAGAAATAATGTCACCTATATTATTAAAATAAAATACCAGCACTTACTAAGCTTGTTAAATTATTTTATTTAAATAATATCTAAGTAATACTCATAAATTATTCGGAATTGTCAATCATCATTCTCTTTGCCTTATCCCTATGCGGGGTCGGCTTCCCTAATTGCATTTCTCCACACAATTCTATCTTGGGTCATATAAATGTTAATTTCCTTTACCAACATGTCCTGCCTTATCGTCTCCCCCCAGGTCTTCTTTTTGGGTGATTGGGTGGGTTTATTGGGTGATTAACGTCTCGACGTTGAACATGACCAAACCATCTTAACCTATGCTCTCTCATTTTGGCATCAATTGGTGCCACATCTAGACTTCCCCTAATATACTCATTTCTATTTTTATCCTTCTTTGTCACTCCACTCATCCATCTAAGCATTCTCATTTCCGCCACATGCATTCGTTGTTCCTCTTTCTTTTTCACTGCCCAGCATTCAGTTCCGTCCATTATAGCCGGTCTTATGGCTGTTTTATAGAATTTTCCCTTCAGCTTCATTGGAATTTTTCTGTCACACAACACACCACTCGCTTCTTTCCACTTCATCCATCCAGCCCTAATTCTACTGCATGCATCTCCATCTATTTCTCCATTACTCTGTAATACCGACCCTAGGTACTTAAAACTATTGCTTTTCACAATCATTTCACCATCCAAAGATACCATATTATTTGTAGTAGCTCCATCTTTAAATGAACATTCCAAATACTCTGTTTTTGTCCTACTAAGTTTTAAACCTTTTTCCTCCAGAGCTTGTCTCCACTGTTCCAGTTTTTGTTCCAAGTCTCTTTCACTATTTCCTTGGCAAATTTTCAGCCAAATCGATGATGTAATTTGGGAATGGAGGAAAATGTAAAAAACGGTATTTTAACGTTTTTTACACTATAAAATTTGATCAAAAACTTGTTTTGATTCAAAATAACTTGTTATAAATAATGCCATATAATGACATTTTTGAGTCCTTTCTATTAAAATATTATGTTTTTCATTGATACTTTACGACAGAAAATGCAAATTTGTTTAAATAAACACCAAATCACTGTAAAATCGCATAAAATCACATTTTGAGAAAAAAGGAAGAAGATTTTTTGACCTTAAATATCTTATTTTTACGTCCCGCAGAAGCTATATACCAATTTTCAGACAAATCGGAGATCCAAAATTTTTTGCCCGAGTGATTTGACATGGAATGTACCTAATATATTTTTCAAATTGGGCTCTGTACCGCCATTCTTTATTATATTACGAATACGTGTGCCAAATATCTCGAAAAAATATTCAAAATTACAGCCGCAATCTTGGAACGCGTTTTCGCTACCTGTTGATCGCTACTGTTTCCTCTTAATAAAAAACAAGCTAAACAAACAAATTTGGTATTCGCAAATTACTTATATGTACTTCCTATTAAATTTTTGAAATGTTGGAATCTTAAATGCATATGCTTTTACGTAAAAAAATTTAACTGCTGATTATAAAGAAAATCTATCACATAGACTGACCTTTTTGATTCACACACAATGATGTCTCCTCTTGACCCAAACAGCTCCTCCTTGTTGATTATGTTAGGCTACCAATCAAAGCCCTCTCCGTTCTCAGCAAACAATCCAGCAGGATACCAGCAACTATTTCTCCAAAAACACAAGCCAGGCCTCTTTTTTGCCAGTACCCGTTCAATAAACTCCAAAAGTCTCTCCTCTCTTTCTCTCAACAATAATCTCCTGAGACCCAAGTATCTTTTTTACTTGGTGTCACAAATAACTTTAATAACGATAATTCTTGTAACTTACTCTCTTGGACTTTACAGAATCAAAGTGGTATTTCTTCTCGATTTGATTTGTCTCTCGTTCCACTTTTCAGCTACTCTCACTATCAATACAACCACTAGTACTTGCTTCTGAACTACTCACGAAAACTTTTGACTGCTCCTCTCGGCTGCCGGTAACACATTAATCTTTTCTTTTCCAAACTGTCTCAACATTCAAACAAAACTTTCCCCATTCCAAATTGCCAAGCCAATCAGAGACATTTCTTCTCCCCATTCTTTTTTTCATTCGAAACACCCACTCATACTTTCAAAAATATTCCTAGCATCATAATAATTACTTTCGGGAAATTCTACAAACTTTACTTGGGGTTAAACAAAAAGAGATTAAAATTCCAGACTTTCTTTACCTTAATTTTCTAAGAACTAATTACCTATGGCTTCTACCTTTCCCGTAATAAACAATCGGTTTAAAAAAATAATAATCCTAAATAACTTTCACTTCACTTTTATTTACAAATGTTTTTAATATTCTTCATGGAAAAATTCATTAAGGAGAAACCACCTTGCGTGAAAGTTAACTTCTAATAAATATTTACAGATCAATATACAGGGTGTATCAAATTTATGTGCCCGCGTTATATTAAAAAAAATAAAAATTTTTATTCTATCTTTGATTGATAAATTGAAACACAATAATATGTTATATTTGCTGTCAAATTTAGTAAGGAAAAGGGATATAAAAAAGTTAGACAATGTTTTTCTAAATATAGGTACGTGTATTTATTTGTTGTTTCAGATAAAACAGTTATAAACTAATTACTGTTTACTTATGCATTTTTCTAACTTTTCTATGATTTGTACACAACAATAATAAACCATGTTTAGTGTTTTTATGAACACAACACCAAAGTTCGTTCGTAACTAAAACAAAACTACACTTTATAAACGAAGGATAAGGAACCAACTTAAATTGAAATTACATACTAAGAATAAATCGTTAAAGATAATACAATAAAAACTGTAAACTAATAGAAAATTATTTGCACAACTCTAAACTGTCATTACTTTTGACAGAATTGACATTGCCGAGTTAAGCCTCGTTTGATTATTTTATTTGTGATCATTTTGTGATATTCAGGTATGGTGTTAACATAAATGATTGGTTAAAGTCTTCGTGAGCGAAATAGGCTGTCATTTCTCTTTATTTATTAGCTGATCGGTGTGGAAGTGGTGGGGGAAATTCCCCAATTGTTCCATATAAGATTCCAGGCCATGGTCAATGGCCAACTGAACAGTTGGCGATCGAACTTCAATACAGTTGAGTCCCTGAATCTTTACCCATGCGTCATCATTTAAAGTTAAAGCATACGAAATAAGTCGATGATAAGTGGGAAATCGAAATTTACTAAACGCAACAGCAAGTGCCAGTAAGTGACTTGCTGTTGCGTTTAGTAAATTTCAATTTCCGACTTATCATCGACTTATTTCGTATGCTTTAAATGATGACGCACGGGTAAAGATTAAGGGACTCAACTGTATGTGAGGTTTTAATCCTCAAATTCCAACCACGTGGGAAGAGTCCTGTTGTGGCTTGGGTAATATCCAGGTATATTTGTAGCATCATTGAGTATTTTGGACATCTTGAATATTAGTGCACCCTAATATGTCTGTGTAGATTTTGGCATTGGATCCGACCATCACTTGTAACACCGTTGCCGTATCCTCTATTTTTTCATACTATCACGTTACAATTTTTTGTGATATTATACACGAGCGGGACACCCTCAAATAAGCGCTTAGTTTTCGAGATACTGACCACGGAGGGGTGAATGGCTAATTTTATTCATATTTAATATTTTCGAGGGTGCTGAAAACGAAAATGAGGTTTATTTTGAATTTTATATGGAAGAACATTGTCAAAATCGCAATTTTAACCTAAAAATAAAAAAAATGAAATCACGTTTTTGGCGTTTACCTCGCTACAACTCTGTTCCATTTTAATATTTTTTTTTCTGAAATTTTTACAGTATATAGCTCTAATATTTCTGAAGACAAAGGTACCTGCTTCGATAAAGGTTATGTATTTTTCAAAGAAAAAGGTGCTGATTTGTGCATTGCAAAGTTTAATCGCAAAAGTTGTGTGACGAAGTTTAAAATTTAGCTTCTTAATCACGTTTATTTGAAAGTAGAGAGTACAAAGAAGTTTTTTGGTAAGTTTTAGAACAAAATCTTTTATAGAAAAAAAATAGTGCAACTTTTAATGTCGACATTAGAAATCCCCAATATAACGCTTATTTTTTAAGGGACAGACAATCTAGGTCTAGTTTCTCACCTTTAGTACTATCCTTGGATTATAAGCTTTCATTTGACACCTCATTTGTCATTCTACCTAGTATAATGACGGAGAAGTAAACGTTCTTATTCTATTATTCTTGTAGGTACATTTAACATTTATTGAAATTATGAAAGAAATGGCATGGCAACACTGTGACGCACAAACATAAGATTCAGCTGTGCGTTACATAGGGTCCACTAATATCCAAGATGTCCGTATTTTTATTAATATGTAGTATAAGGCGCAGCACATACGGTGAAACGAAACTGCAACGAAACCCTTTTGAAATTATTCGCGCTGTTTCACATTATAAGAATTTTGATCGTGCGATGGTTAAAATCTACATAGTGGCTCCGCATTCACCGCTTGAAACGTTCGGAGAAGGGAGAAAGATTCCATATATGATTGCTCGAGCCACTATGTAGATTTGAACCATCGCACGATCAAAATTCTTATAATGTGAAACAGCGCTTAGTTTGAAACTTGTTTGAATCGTTTACCACACACGCCGCTACCCCAAACCTTACAATCATTTCAGTTTTCTGTGAACAGATGTCAGTAAAATGTCTTGTTCAAGTGATGAGGCAGTGGTGGTTATATATTTATATCTTCTACAAAGCAAATAGAAGCAACAGAAGAACTATGTGGATACATCCCTACATTGTACATTGAGAAGAATATCAGTTGTATGTGTGTGGCTGCCAAAGAAATACAAAAAACTGATAGAAAATTCATGGATTGTTATCGTATGAGCAAAACTACATATTATCTTGAACTTGTTGAAATAATGAAATTTCCGCTGTAAAAACGCAATAGTAATATGAGGGAATGTGTAAGTTCTCAAGAACGGCTAATAATAACACTTAGTATTTTAATATTTTAATAATAATAATAATACTTTAATTTTATTTTAATAAAATTTTAATATTTTAATAAAAATTTTAATAATAATAATAATCGAGGCCATGGGTGAAAACGATATGTATAAATATCTTGGAGTAAAGCAAGCGCGGAGAATTGACCATAAACAAATGAAAACAGAGATAACTACTGAGTTTATACGAAGAGTAAAACAGCTGCTTCGCTCACACCTTAATAGTAGAAATTTGTTTAAGGCACTAAACACCTACGCATGTTCCGCGCTTAGCTATTCATTTGGCATTGTTAAGTGGACAAAAACGGACATAGAAAATCTTCAGCGAAAAGTAAGAACGCACCTCACAAAGGCACAAAAACACTATCCAAAAAGTGCAGTAGAAAGAACGACATTACCACGGAATTTAGGAGGAAGAGGACTTATGGATATAGGTGAGCAATTAGACAAACAAATTGCTAATTTAAGATCTTATTTTCAGATGCAGGCTGAAACATCTACTCTACATCGCGCTATCTGCGCAGTAGATGACTCAACACCGATAAAACTGAGGGAAGCAGAACTGCGCATAAACCACCTTACTAAAGACGAAAAAGTGCGCGCCTGGATGGGTAAACCTCTGCACGGGCGACATCCCAATGAGGTCAGCCAAGATTATGTCGACAATATAGCGTCGAACTACTGGTTGACATCAGGAAAGATGTTCCCTGAAACGGAGGGTTCATTACTGGCCATTCAGGATCAGGTTCTATCAACCAGAAATTACCTGAAATATATCATCAAAGACCCTCATGTTCAAAACGACAGATGCCGATATGGATGTCAAGCCCAAGAAACCATCCAACATCTTACAGGGGGCTGCCAGGCATTTGCTGCAACTGAGTACAAGGAACGGCATGACGCAGTGGGAAAAATCCTTCATCAGGAGATAGCTGTCAAGCTGGGACTTCTCCAAACCGACCATTTCCCATATTATCAATACGTCCCTGAGAGTATGCTTGAGGATGGCAACTACAAGCTATACTGGGACCGCACTGTGCTCACAGACCAAACAGTGGCGCATAATAGACCAGATCTCGTATCAGTCAATAAATTAACGAGACAAACAACCCTCATTGATGTGGCGATTCCTAACAAAAATAATCTACGTACTAAATTTACTGAAAAGATCGCCAAGTACAGAGATTTGGAAATTCAAATACGGAGACAATGGAGAATGCAAAGTACCCAGACGATACCGATTATTATGTCTACTACTGGAGTCATTCCGAAGACCCTCCTCGAAAGCATAAAAAAGCTGGGTCTTAATGAACATCTTTATAAGACCATGCAGAAAGCAGTACTACTCGCAACGGCCAGATGTGTACGAAAATTTTTGGGAGATACACCTGCATACCAAGTCACCTAGGACGCGATAACACGGAAAGAGTCCCACCAGAGCTCAATCCTTTTGATACCGTAGGTATCTGGGATGAGTCAATTTTCCCCTTAGAGGGAGTGTGAGCCGTATGGCTAAATCTGGATAATAATACATAATTACATTTTAAAATATTCTTCATTTTAGTGGGTGGTCTTCATATACAGTATGTCCCTGTAAGTTGTATCCATATGGAAAACTTTTTTATTATTAATTTTACGAAAAAAAGTTATTCTTTATAAAAAGCTCTGCATGGTCCAAAACCTAAGAATTAACCATCAAATATCAAATTTTTTGAATATTATACGAGGTATGTCAAAAAGTTTGAATTTCACTCAAGAGTAAAGTAGCTTTATTTTTCGTAATATTGGAAATTGTTGTTATGAAAAGTTGTTTGGAATTAAAAACTATATTCTAATATGCAATTACATCCTTCTAATTGAAAATTTTTTTTTTGAGAAATTATGGATAACTATCATTATTTTTTCAGTTATTTCAATTCTGATAACTCTTTTATTATTAATTTTACGAAAAAAAGTGATTCTTAATAAAAAGTTCTAGATGGTCTAAAACTTAAAATACAACTCTTATATCAAATTTTATCAATTTTATACGAGGTATGTCAAAAAAGATAAATTTAGATCAAAAGTAAAGTACCTTTATAGTTCAGAATATTTCAATTAGAAGGATGTAATTACATACTGAAACATAGTTTTTAATTCTAAATAACTTTTCATAATAACAATTTTCGATATTGTGAAAAATAAACGTATTTTACTCTTGAGCGAAATTCATATTTTTTGACATACCTCGTATAAAATTGATAAAATTTGACAAAAGATGGTTGTATTTTAGATTTTAGACCATGCATAACTTTTTATTGAGAATCACTTTTTTTCGTAAAATTAATAATAAAAGAGTTATTATTTTATAAAAATTAATAATAAAAGTTATCTGAATTAAAGTAACTGAAAATTGTTAATTATTTATATGGGAAATAAGCCACAATTAAAATGAAAAAAATAATTTTATTAACGTTTCGACGCCCAAATCGGGTGCCGTTGTTAGTTATATAGTGAAAATTGTTAGTTATCCATAATTTCTCAAAAAACAAATTTTTCAATTAGAAGGATGTAATTGCATACTAGAATACAGTTTTTAATTCCAAATAACTTTTCATAATAGCAATTTTCAATATTGTGAAAAATAAAGCTACTTTACTCTTGAGTGAAATTCAAACTTTTTGACATACCTCGTATAATATTCAAAAAATTTGATATTTGATGGTTAAATCTTAGGTTTTTGACCATGCAGAGCTTTTTATAAAGAATAACTTTTTTCCGCAAAATTAATAATAAAAAAGTTTTCCATATGGATACAACTTACAGGGACATACTGTATATTTCATTCTGGTGGGATGTAGAATAACATTATGTTGTTTTATGTGCTAGTAGAGTGAAAACAGTCTTTTTGCTAGCAGTTGCCGCTAGGGCATCTATGCCATTTCGTTCGTTGCAATCCGGGACTGCACGCTGGGGTTTGTTTTGGTTGGATCAGGGAGAGCAGCATATGTGCCTCCTGATGAGAGACTAATAAGTTTCGAAACCGGTAGAGGTGCTTGCTGCACTCTCTGATTGGACTAGAATACGGTTCGGTTGTATTTTCGTTTTGCAACGAAATTGAAAATGGTTATTCATTTTTGATTTAAAATATTTATTTATATCAGTGATTAAAATAAGAATGATGAAGTGATACAATCAAATAATCTTTATCAATATTATTACTTATACATTAATATTAATGTTAATTAAACATTAAATGAGCTAAATCATTTTTAGGCATGCAACGCATTCATACTAAGATTCCAAAATTCATGTCTTGGTTCATAGAATCATGGATGGGTAATCTATGGAATTTGATAGGATTCCTGTTGATATTCCATTTTGTTGTACTCACAAAGACGCGAAATCCAATGAAACGCAAACACGAGTTTCCTGCACACCGGTTTCAATGAAACTGATCTGTATGGGTTTCAAACCGTCGGCGTCGGTTTGAAACGGTCAAAATAGTTGCATCAAGTGTGGTGTCTCATAGGAGTATATGGCAGAAACTCAAATGAAACTCAAAAGTAACTGAGGGTTGCAGTTTCGTTACATTTGCGTTTCACCGTATGTGCTGGCCCTAACACAACAACTGTAAACATTTAAAGGGTTTTTACCCAAAACATTTTGGTTGCTCAGGCATGCTATTTTTTGGCTTTTTAGTAACACTGATGATGGATTTCTTAATCCGAAAACGTTCTGTTTTAATGTAACCCTTATTTATGGAATTTTAAATATACCTTTTACAAAAGATCTTGTATTTTTGTAAAATTTTAATAAATTTCAAAAATTAATCATAAATACCTAAATTGAAGTTTTGTTTTTAAATCGAGGCATTTTTGACTGCTTCAAATTTTAGGATAAGTTGTTGATACATAAAGTAAGCTAATTGTACGTGGAATAAGATTAATTTTAATTTTGTGGAAAAGTCATTAATTTCTTTTTTTTTTAATGAAATAATCGTTTTGTTTTTTTAATTACTAAGGGTATTTTCCATCCTAATCAATTTAATCTTAGCGTATTTTAAAGCTCTCATTAAATACTTTTAAAAACATTCCAATCATTTGTTTTTTGAAAAACCTATTCTTATTATTTGATGATAAAAAAATTTTAATTGCAGGTTAGTTCAAATAAACTCTCACCTTCATTAAGGGGATCCACATCAATAAAAATTTATGTTGTACGTTGTATTTGACGCAAATTTGTTCGTGTGCGCTGAAATTTTTGTTGATGTGGACTGTGCGCCGCATATATTAACGCAAGAATATTTTCGCGACGAACAACGCACGCTATCCGTCGTGTTGTCGGTTTTTCAGTCGACTTCAAAGAAATTTGCGCCGCACAGCAATGTTAGTATGGACTTGATTATCCACTTTACCCCAGGCTGTGGGTGAAAAAACGTGATATAATTCAGGAATTTTTGAAACCTATCAGGTGTTGTAAAGGACGATGCCAGGAATAACTTATACTAAAATGTAACCAAAAATTTTGTGCGGTTTTTTATTTATGACGATTTTCATTTGTTAAATTTAAAATTTTTAAAGATTTTTCATTTTGCAGCTTAGGATATTCATTTTAGAGAAAAACTTTTAAATAGAAAATTGTAGTAAATTAAAACACCTACAATTTGAGCTATGGCAAGTTTAATTTCGTTAATACGTTATTGCAAAACAGCCTGCGAAAGGTCCAAAATGGCCGTTTTTTGCAATTGCCTTATTTATTGTAAAAATAACTTTATGTATTTTTTAAGGGTTTAAAATGAAGATCTTTCAATACTAAACATAAAAAAATTCGTAGTGCCCGATTGGTGAACTTATTGTTTAGATATTGTACTTTGTTTATCCCAAGAGGTCAAATGTCCAAGGCTATAACTTTTTGAAAAAAAAAATCGTACAGAGTTAATCCAAGATCCACTCTCCTTCTAAAGACTTATATTTTCATATTCTGATGAAAATAAATACGTATAACATTTTTCAACCTATTATTTCGGGTTTGAAAATAAGGGGGCAAATTTCGTTATAAACATTTAGAACTGGCTGTCTGTCAAACTCCACAGGCTGTCTGTCAAATTCTTCATTTAATAAGCTGTCGAAGTACTTTCTCCATCTCTTTTTGACATCCCTTTCGTGAACTAATATTTTATTATTTTCATCTCGGATACATCTAATCTGATTAAAATCTTTTGCTTTCTTTGCTCTCTGTTTGGCTATTTTATCTATCTTCGTTTCGCCTTCCCTGGTATCAAGTTGATCGTTTAGGTTCGAATACGCTTCTGCTTTGGCTTTTGCTACTGCTACTTTCGCTTATTTTTTCGCCACCATATATTTTTGAATATATGTGTCGGATCTGGTTTCTTGCCACTTTTTATATAATTTTCTCTTCTCTTTTATTCGTAAAAGTTATAAAAATAGTTATTAAAATCCCTTTAAGGGCTACATCACAGAACGTTTTCGATTTTATTAAAAATCATCATCAGTGTTAAAACAGGCTAATTCCAAGCTGAGTCACCAAAGAAGTACGAGGTTGAGAACCCTTTAAATGGTATATAATTATATTATCGCATATTTGCTTAAAATTGCATAGGATGGATGGTACTTATAATAAAGAATTATACCCTTCGGCAAAGTATGACTTTCCTCATTACGTGGGATGCAAAGCGAGTTGATGTGTCTTTATATGTTGACAGTTAGATGGCAACTGACCATCCTGTGGAATTTTAAGCAAATATGCGATTATAATATAATAATATACCATTTAAAGGGTTCTCAACCTCGTATTTCTTTGGTGGCTCAGCTTGGAATTAGCCTGTTTTAACACTGATGATGATTTTGTAAAAAATCGAAAGCGTTCTGTGATGTAGCCCTTAAAGGGATTTTAATAAATCCACAGAGAACGGCAGTTCTCACCAGTGGCGCACAACACCCCTACAAGCGACACTATATATACACGAAATTTTCGATTTTCTAAACCTGACTGAATTGAAAATTGGGCCAAATCCCATATTAAAGTTTAGGAAAAGACTCGTCCATCCATATGTTACTTCTCCATTTTGGTCCAAGGGTGTGGATTTTACGGCCCTTCCCATTTTAAGCCTGTTTTTCGTTCTCGTTCCCAAAACTCCCAAAAATTTCAAAAATTTAAGCCCGACCTTTGCGGCTTCTAATAGCATAGATCATTACCTTTCCAACGCATGTTTAATTTTGAAAATCGGTTATACCATTCAAAAGTTATCGAGCTCAGAAATATGACTCAATTTTTATTTAAAAAATGGAAAATGTTTGTGGATATGTATGTATGTATGTATGTATGTGTGTGGAAAAGTTAAACCGATCTAATTTTTTTTTTCTGTGTTTCAAGAGGGTGTGAGGGCCGATTCAGAACCGGTCTAATTTTTGACTTCTGACTACCCGTAAGTTAGCTAGAGGACTAGGTAAATACAAAATAGCATATTTTTTGGGCGTATATATCTTAGGTTTAAGGAAAGACAGGAAAACCGCAAATACACCAAATCAATAGGATTGAGTTAAGCTTTCAAATGGCGTTCAAGCGATCAAGCTGAAACATACGCAGTGCTCACCATAGAAAATTAAATCACACTGAAAAATTAAACTTTAAAAATTTTGGTTTTTCGACAATTACTCAAAATTTCAACCTACGAATTTCGCCAATAACTGAGCGTTTGTAGAAGAACTCAGGACGCGTCTAACGGTGTATACCTTATATCTGGGAAAATTCGAATTTTTAAGTTATAGGCGTCATAAGTATGATCAAATCTATTTCTTATGGGAAAAAACGGTTTTTCAAGCTCAATAATTCCTGTAATACGTTCAGTTATCATAGTGATCGTGGATGCATCAGATACTACTTGTCAATACGTTTCAAATTCATGTTTAGTGATCAACATCAGGTAAGCCGTTCAGAAGTTATAGAGCTCCAAAAGTAGAATTAGTCCAGGAACTGAAATTTTTCACTTCGCAGTTTTTACAAAATGGATCGATTTGCTTAAAAATTTGACAATAAGTAGTGGATAGTCCAAGGATCAAAATCTATATGATGCCGAAAGACGCTTTTACCATGGGGTGGTTGCCACCTCATCTCGAGAGTGGAATTTTTTTTATATTTTGACCACAAATGCTGGTAAAAATATTAATTATAAGCAAAAAATGTTCATGATCAATTTTTTGATAAAATTAATAGTTTTCGATTTATTAGTTATCGAAGCTGTTAGTTTTATATCGGAAAGATTACCAGATAACGGCAGTTCTCGCCAGTGGCGCAGAAATACACCCCCCTACACGCGACACTATTATATATACGAAATCTTCAAGTACAAAAAAAGACTCATCCATTCATATGTCAACCATCCATTTTGGTCCAAGGGTATCGATTTTACGGCCCTTCCTATTTAGGGTCTGTTTTTCGTTCTGGTCCCCAAAACTCCCAAAAACTTCGAAAATTTAAGTCCGACTTTTGCGGCTTCTAACAGTACTGATCATTACCTTTCCAACGCATGTCTAATTTTGAACATTACCAGAGAACGGCAGTTCTCGCCAGTGGCGCACACCCACACCACCCTACACGCGACACTATATAGTGTATATACACAAAATTTTCGATTTTCTAAATCTGACTGAATTGAAAATTGGGCCAACTCCCATCTTAAAGTTCAGAAAAGACTCACCCATTTATATGTCAACCATCGATTTTGGTCCAAGGGTGTAGATTTTACGGCCCTTCCTATTTAGGGCCTCTTTTTCGTTCTCGTCACCAAAACTCCCAAAAAGTTTAAAAATTTGTCCAACCTTTACGGCTTTTAATAGAAGTGATCATTACCTTTCCAATGCATGTCTAATTTTGAAAATCGGTTATACCATTCAAAAGTTATAGAGCTTAGAAATGTGACTCAATTTTTATTTAAAAAAGGGAAAATGTTTGTGGATATGTATGTATGTGTGTTTGAAAGTTAAACCGATTTGATATTTTTCTCTGTGTTTAAAGAGGGGGTCAGGGTCGATTTAAAACCGGTGTAGTTTGTTACTTTTGACGACCCATAAGCCAGTTATAGGACTTGGTAAGTACAAAACGGCATATTTTTGGGGGTATATATATGCGGATCACGAAGAGGCAGGAGAACCGCAAATACATCAAATCAGTAGCGTTGACTTAAGCTTTCAAATGGTGTCTAAGCCGTCAGGATCAGACATATACACGGCTCAGTATAGCCGAAAAACTGAAAAACTAAATTTTGAAAATTTTTTTTTTCGACAATTACTCAACATTTCAACGTACGAATTGCTCCAATAACTTAAGGTTTGTAGAAGGACTCAAGACGAATCTAACGATGTATACCTCATATCCGGGAAAATTCGAATTTTTAGGTTATAGGCTTCATAAATATGATAAAATCTATTTCCTGTGGGAAAAACGGTTTCGAAAGCTCAATAATTCCTGTACCTAATAGCTTCAGTTATCATACTTGACCTTAGATCCATCAGATACTACTGGTTAATACGTTTCAAACTCATGTTTACTGATCAAACTCGGTTAAGCCGTTTAGAAGTTATTAAGATACAAAAGTATAATCCAATTAACGATTATTCCCCAAATGGTTTATGTAGTTGTAGTGGTTACGACGCTAAATTTGATCTGGCAACGGGCAATCCGACTTCATTTACCGGCCATCTCAATATATTTTTTTTCAGTCTATTTCGAATAGAAAAAAATCTAGTGTACATTCGATTGACACTAGATCATTTGGGAGATAATGCAACAAAGGTGACAATTTATAAAGCTTGACGTGTAATAGAGGAACATTGCATTCAACTTCATACATTTAATTTATAAATACCTTTGAAAAACTCCTGATACAAGAATAAAAAACCGCTAAACGCCGTAAAAATGAGTGGCGCATAAAATATTCCAGCTACAAAAGATCTGATATGAATGTTACGTGGCGCGAAAATGGATTTTCATTTGATGCAAAACAAAATTTTAGTTTTATTTTAAAATATTTTTCCATAATATTTGCTAAATTTGAAGTAAACGCGCCACAAAAGAGTTTCAAAATTCAAACTGTACCAAAGTTACTCTTTTGTGGCGCGTTTACTTCAAATTTAGCAAATATTATGGAAAAATATTTTAAAATAAAACTAAAATTTTGTTTTGCATCAAATGAAAATCCATTTTCGCGCCACGTAACATTCATATCAGATCTTTTGTAGCTGGAATATTTTATGCGCCACTCATTTTTACGGCGTTTAGCGGTTTTTTATTCTTGTATTTTTATACAAAGGATTTTTCATTAAAAATATTCAAAAAAAGTCAGGAACATAACTATAAGTCCTATGGTGTTTTATGTCATGGTATCAAATATGTATAGGTTAACAATTGGATTGAATTGGTCTGCCAACAATAATGTTATTTTATATGCAGTTTTATAGGAACAGTCGTATTTTTTTTCTTAAAATTTAAAACATGTAGATTCCCTGATTAGAGTGTTTCCCGTCTTCTTAAAAAAATCATTGGCTTATATCTTCTTATCTTTTTTAGATCATTACTGGAGATATTAAAGCAGAATGAGCAACTATGTGAAGACGAAAGCGATGACATATGCTCAAATCTTCAAGCAGCAGAGAATTTAATACACCTCAAGGAAGAACCTGCTGATCTACAGGAGGATATGATGACAGACGACGATGCCGATACAGACAATTATTACACGGTTAGTTATCCTTCTGAAGCAGCAAAAGAAGTTATACTCGAAGAACAGACAGCAGCAGAGAGTCCACATGACGGACCAATAATAGAGAGCGCGCCAGAGAGTGTGGTTGATCAAGGAACTCAAGTTTTTTCTCCTTCGGAAATTCCTGTGATTATTTCGCAGGAAGTACCTGTCAAAACACCTTCTGGTAAAACTAACTTGACCATTTCGTATCCAAATTCACCAAATGTTAACCAGACCTCAAACAAAAAGAAAATAAAGGTCTTCGACCATGTATTTATACCCAACAAACAAACTTTATTAAAGGGAACCTCTAAATTGAAATCTACCGTAACTGCCCCCAAATCAGGTAAAGTGTTACCTTCAAAAGGTGTGGCCTCGAAGTTAACAAGAAGGCTGTCGTCTCAGTCTCAGTCTAGTGATATCGAAGCAGCTGAAGGAACTCTTCTAGAAATTCTAAAAGAAAATGAGAAACTCAGTAAAGACAATATAAAAAATCCAACTATAGCCAATTATAAGCGTTCAAATTTGGGGAAAATAATAAATTCTGATGCAAATATGGGTAAATCTTTTGATGACTACTTCATAACTGGTAAGTGTTTTCCTATATATTTGAGATATACAGTGATGAGCGCGGTAATAACGGGCAAAATAACGTAAATGTGGAAAGCATATTAAGTTGTGAGATAAAAAGAGATGAAATTAGTAGAGGTGGGAAATTTAGCGATATATAACCTGTAAAATACAAAAGTTATTCGATTTTTAAATTATGATTTTTGACATATACAGCGTGTCTACTTGAGTTGGAAACATATGGGAAACTTTTTTATTATTAATTTTACGAAAAAAAGTTATTCTTTATAAAAAGTTCTGCATGCCCCAAAACCTAAGATTCAATTATCAGATATCAAATTTTCTCAATATTATACGAGGTATGTCAAAAAATATGAATTTCGGCTAAGGGTAAAGTACCTTTATTTCTCTCAATATCGAAAATTCTTATTATGAAAAGTTGTTTGGAAATAAAAACCAAGCTCAAATATGTAATTACATGCTTCTAATTGGAAAAAAATATTTTCCAAATTTTTCTCAAATTTATTGATACTAACTTCGTTTTTATTCATTACACATACGATAACTCTTTTATTATTACTTTTACGAAAAAAAGGTATTCTTTATAAAAATCTCTGTATGTCCTAAGACCGAAGATTCAACCAACAGATATGACATTTTATTAATTTTATACGAGTTATGTCAAAAAATATGAATTTCACTCAAGAGTAAAGTACCTTTATTTTTCACAATATTGAAAACGGTTATTAAAAAAGTTGTTTAGAATTAAAAACTATGTGTCAATATGCAATTACATCCTTCTAATTGAAATACTGTGAAATATAAAGGTGCTATAATATTGAGCGAATTTCATATTTTTTGACACACCTCGTATAAAATTAATAAAAGTTGATATATCATGGTTGTGTCTTAGATTTTAGACCATGCAAAGTTTTTTATGAAGAATAACTTTTTTTCGTAAAATGAATAATCAACGAGTTATGATATTTGTAATAATTAAAAACGATGTTGGGTATCCATAAATTTGAGAAAAATATTTTTTTTTCAATAAGAAGCATGTAATTGCATATTTCATCTTAGTTTTTAATTCCAAACAACTTTTTATCATAAGAATTTTCGATATTGAGAGAAATAAAGGTACTTTACCCTTAGCCGAAATTCATATTTTTTGACATACCTCGTATAATATTGAGAAAATTTGATATCTGATAATTGAATCTTAGGTTTTGGGGCATGCAGAACTTTTTATAAAGAATAACTTTTTTTCGTAAAATTAATAATAAAAAAGTTTCCCATATGTTTCCAACTCAAGTAGACACGCTGTATATCGTACCAGTGACGCCATCCATTTTGGCGTGACGACGTAATCGACTATTTTTTTAAATGGGAATAGGGGTCGAGTGCTAGCTCATTTGAAAGGTTATTTAATTCCCTATTCAGTAATATAAACATTAACTTGATTAATTATACAGGGTGTTTAAAAAAAATTTAATTAAATTAATTGACACAAAAAGAAGAATGTATGTAATTTATTTAATTTAAAATACATTTTACTGCTGTTAGAAAACAGAAGTAAAAGTTTATTGTACAAATAAACATTGATTTTTGATTAAATTCAATGTTCAAACTGCCAAGAGGCAGATGGGTGGCAGCTTGAACATTGAGTTCAAGTGAAAAGTAATGTTTTATTTGTTCAATAAACATTTATTTCTGTTTTCTGACAGCAGTAGAATGTATTTTGAATTAAATAATTTACATGCATTCTTCTTTTTGTGTCAATTAATTTAATTTAAATTTTTTTTTTGATAAATAATCATGTTAATGTTTATATTACTGAATAGGGAATTGAATAACCTTTCAAATGAG
Organism: Diabrotica virgifera virgifera; assembly: GCF_917563875.1. Taxonomy (NCBI): domain Eukaryota; kingdom Metazoa; phylum Arthropoda; class Insecta; order Coleoptera; family Chrysomelidae; genus Diabrotica; species Diabrotica virgifera. Next base: position 230,373,334 of record NC_065445.1, on the reverse strand, counting down.
CTAGCACTCGACCCCTATTCCCATTTAAAAAAATAGTCGATTACGTCATCACGCCCAAATGGATGACGTCACTGATACGATATATATGTCAAAAAATCATAATTTAAAAATCGAATAACTTTTGTATTTTACATTTTTTGTTAATTCTGTAAATAAAGCAGTTTACAGGGGGGTCAAAATATGGTGAATAACCCTGTTTATGAATATCGTATTTACCTTCCTTCTTAGTTTTCTTTTATTGTAAAGTGAGGTCAATTATTAATATGAAAGAATTTTTAAATTGAAGAATATACAACGGCAAGATTAAAAGGTATCATCAAAGCAGTGTATAAATGAGTTTTTTAGTTCACAAATGTACTATGTGGTTTCATGTGTCTTGCTTGCTTGAGCTTAAGTTGGCGCTAGTAAAGTAATTATTAAGTTAATAATTAAACAGCTGTATAAAAGAAACTATTGTCTTATCAAAATCACATTTTTTTTTATTTAATCACAGTTATATTGACAACAAGTATGTTAATATAACAAAATAGTAATTCATTTGTTAGTGTTGTCTGTGGAAGAACTTTTATCTTGCCATTGTAATCTTATTATATTTTTTGTTTTAGAGTTATTTTATCTTTTTATCTATTTCTAAAATGGTAATGTAGTAACATAAATATGTGAAGGTGAATTAAATAGAAAAGGTTTTATTTTTCAACATTTTTGTCTAAATTTCCAACACTTGTCAAATTGTCTAATTGCTTTGTGTATAAACCTTACATTTCCTACTCCCCTAGTCGAGTTATTATTGCGTGAATCTGTAAGAAGTAAAGAGAATTGGTTGAGCGACAACATCTTCGACAAACCAAGAATAGCGATAATTACAATAATTATTAACAGTAAGATCAAAAATAAGATAAGGAACAAAACAAGCACACGTTGAAGAATTATGTACTTAAAGCGATCGAAGAACTTTACAATAAGTACGCAGAATTTTCAATTCGCAGAAAAAGATGAAAGGCAGAAGCGCAACGAAAAAACATCCGTTGACACTTTTAAATAATAATTACACTTTTATAAAAAAGAACTTTTTTATAATAAAACGTAAATAGAATAGAATAGAAATATGCTTTATTGTCACTGAAAATTTTTACAATTTTATGGACAAAGCTTACATACAGTCAAAAGAAAAACATAATATAAATAACAAATAACAACTACAATTTACTAAAATTAGATAAATCGTCAATAATGTACAGTATAAGATATAAAAGCCAAGACAAAAACAATTTATTGCAAAATATATATAAATTGCAAATTGAACATACAACAAATAAAATAAAATAGGTAAAACATAAAGAACTGTCAAGTTTATGCTACTGCGCATGGAACCCAATTTTCTTAGTTATTCATTAAGATATTCTTCTATTGAATAATATGGTCTTTTGGATAGATAGGCTTTTGTCATTTTACGGAACTTAGGGAAAGATGTTGCAGATTTAAGTTGTAACGGAAGATGATTGTACAGTTTCTTTGCGGAATATAATATAGATTTCTTTACTAACTCAGTGGATGGAATCGGTAAATAAATATCAAATATTGAATTTCTGGTGGAGTAAAGATGATTGGGCCTTGATGGAAAGACATGAAGGTGTTTACGAATTAAGCAAACCGTTTCTAGAATATATAAAGATGGAAGTGTTAAAATTTCGTGAACTCTGAAGTAACTTCTGCAATGTGTAGATCTTCTGAGGCCAAACAAATATCTTATTGCTCTTTTTTGGAATCTAAAAATGACATAAAATTGAGCAGCTGTACTAGAACCCCAAAAAGGAAGACCATATCGAAGATGAGACTCGAACAACGAAAAATATGTTATTTTAGAAGATGCTAAATTGAGTTCCCTTGAGACAGATCGTATTGCATAGCAAGCTGAGGCGAGTTTCTTACTTAACGAATCGATATGAAGGGACCATTTGAGGTTGCTGTCTAAAAGAATACCAAGAAATTTTACAGAGTCAACGGTACTGATCTGGCTGTTATGAAGTGGCAAAGGTTGAAGAGCTCCTTTATAGGATAATGCTACTGTTTTATTTACGTTAAAAGAGAGTAAATTAGAGTCAGACCAGGTCTTTATCGTCAGTAGATCCGAAGTTATAGTTTCATGAAGAGATGCAATAGTTGAGTTGCTCCAAGTGATACTGGTATCATCAGCAAAAAGAAAAATTTTCCCATTGATTTTTAAATTAGTGATGTCATTTATAAAGATAAGGAACAGTATAGGACCCAATACTGAACCTTGATGTACTCCACATACGATGTTTTTGAGACTAGAGTCAGTATCATTTGCTCTAACTAGTTGTTTCCGATTATTCAAGTAGGATTGGAACCAATTCAAAGAAATACCTCGAATTCCATAGAAATTTAGTTTTGTAATCAAGATGTCGTGATTTACACAATCAAAAGCTTTGGCATAGTCGCAGAAAACAGTGGCAGTATAAAGATTATTGTTTAGTGCTTGGTAAACCTTATGTAGTACAGAAAACATGGCATCAGTGGTACATTTATTTGTTAAAAAGCCGAACTGATTTTGTGATAAAATGTTGTTATCAACGATAAAGGACATAAGCCGAGTTTTAATGAGTCTCTCAATAATTTTGGAGAGTACCGGTAGTAAGGCAATAGGTCTATAGTTGCAGGCATCAGATTTTTCGCCACCCTTATGAAGAGGAATAATAATGGCTGTCTTTAGGCACTCTGGAAATTTACCTTTTTCGAAGGAATCATTAATTAGTGAGAGGAGGATTTCCAACACATTTTCTGTGAGATTAGAGAAAATTTTTATAGATAGTCCATCAGTACTACAGGATGATTTGCTTTTGATACAATTGATTGTTTGGATAAGTTCAGAGTTATCGACTGGTCGTAAAAAGAATGAATTCGAGACCTGTCTTGAATTAGGAAGAAAGGAAATGGGATCTTGTTGCGGCAAAATTGTTGATGTTATATTTTTACTCACATTAACGAAGTAGTCGTTTAGACTTTCAGGATTTGGAAGGGAAAATGATTGAGCTGTGTGAGTTTTATTTCGAAGATCGTTTATTATAGACCAAGTTTCTTTTGCAACACTTTTAGAGCTTCCCAGACGATTTTGATAATAGGCTTTTTTAGCTGACCTGACAAGTTTTAGATATGGTGTCCTGTACTTCATGATATATTCAGTGACAGCAACATTGGTAGTAAATTTCTTGATGTATAGTAGTGAACGCATATTCTTAGCTGATATGCGAATACCTTTCGTAACCCAAGGTTTCCGATGTTTTTGCTTAATAGGAATTAAAGGAAATGCCTTATTGAAGATGTGGAGAAGCTTATCTAGAAAAACACTAAAATTATAGTCCACGTCTATAGAAGGAAATTGCCACTCAGAAGTTAAGCATAAATTTTGGAATTTACGAAAATTCTGGGCGGAAAAAATCCTACCTAAACGTCGGGTTTTTGAGGAGGGTTTGCTGAAGATGTTAAACTTCGTATACACTGCTTCATGATCAGCTAGTCCCGCATTAATAACTGTAGAGCAGACATCAAGGGGTGAGAAATCTGAGACAATGTAATCGATTATGGTAGATGTAGTTTTTGTAATCCTTGTAGGAGAATCAAGTTCAAGAATCAAGAATAATCGTTTTTATTATTTATAGGAGAGAATATAAAATAATTTGACGATATAAAATGCTTAAAATTTAAAAAATTACACTATAATAAAAAAGTACTTTTTATAATAACACGGTTTTGTTCTATGCAGGACACATGTTTCGAAAGAATAAAATATGAAGTTTTAGTAGGTGTATTAACTGTTGAAATTATAAGTCCAAAAATTACACTAGTATAAAAAAGTACTTTTTATAATACCACGGTTGTTTAAAATGGTATATAGTATATATAAAATTTATATATAATAATTAACTTATAAAATATGAATTTTAAGTATATCAAATTTTAATTATTTATTAAAAAAATTAAAAAAAGATACGCAACAGGCGTGTTCGAACTAGGGAACCCTCGATCTGCAGTCTAATGCCACTGACCCACTATCAATTTGTAGATATCGATTTATTAACGTACTAAAATATCATTGCATTAGAGTAAAGCTCCGTAGATCCGTTATAGTAGGGGAGCGAAGTATGCTAAATGTGCAGTCACTCGAGCGCTTTGGGGACCTATTGGGTTGTGAAGAGTAGGTCCTAAAACCAAAAAAAGTTAAGTACCTAAAGTTTTCCATTTTAGTGGGGACTTTCCATTTTTAATTTAATTTTCCATTTCCAACAATCGTTATTTTAGATTATAGCACCATCTATCCATAATTTGAAAAAATGTTTCAAATAAAAGTTGCTTATTTTTACGTAAAGAATCCAAATCTGGAATCAAAATTTGAGGCTCCTATTTAAGATTTTAAAGTAACCCCCCACCCCACTTCCGTGGGGTGGTCGTGTTTGGTACCATTCGATAGATTTTTCAAAAATATTGATTAAGTGTATTTTTTAGTTTTTCGATCTAACGTTCATTTCGCGAATTCTTCGTTTTTTTTTGTGAAACTTTTTAACTCACCCATTTCTTTACGCCCCGCTCAATTCGTCAGATTTTTGAAATATCCACTGTTTTGCATGTCCTTAACTTACCTTATCTTAATCTGACAATTTCGAGTATTTTTAAGGATATATTTTTTTTTCGGGACCCCCTTAACGAACTCCCCTGTGTTAAGAGCTAATATATGGTAGAGGTACATCTGCAGGGCACCAGGTTTCTTCCTATATGATAATCTGACGCGCTCGACTAACTGCAAAAATTCCCGCTTGGGCTCCCCTACCATTATAGTAATAGATGGCAATAAAAGTTAATAATAAAAAAATTGTAGCCAACTTTGATTACAGATTGAATATCAGTAATCGTAAATTGTCAATTTTAGACAATTCAGTCATGGCTTACCTAAAATTTGGATAGATTTAGACCCGTAATTAATAATTTGCTCTGAAAAATGAAAATATCTCGAAAACTAATAAATTTAGACATAGGGAATGTTATATAAAAAAAATTAAAGTACGGTAATGGTACTTTTCGATAGTGATATAAAATACAGGGTGTTTCATTTAAAATTACTGAGAAAATAATGTACTTGCGTTTTGACTCACCCTGTATTCAATATGAAGAAAATTAGCAATATCGATCATTTATGAAAATTTTGACAATAAATAAAAAAATATGGCATCAATAAACCATTGCCGTTGTGCTTATTTTTATTTATACAGGGAGTTAAACTTGTTACGATTTTCATATAAAAGTGGTCATAACTTTCTAAATACCCTGTATAACATAATAAACCTTTATATTTTTGTAATGGAGAAGTTAAAAAGATTTCGAATATAAAATAAAATCCAGAGGGTGTTCCATTAAAAAAAAAACATAACTTTGATCTGCCACTATGTTATCGAACACCCTGTAACATTATAACTAATTTTTTAAAGTGAAGTTCAAAGTTGGATACATTTTTAAACTTTTATCGCTATCCATTACTATAACGGATCTACGGAGCTTTATCCCACTAATCAATCACCCTCTATAATAGCAGTTAAATATTGCATTGTTAGCTAGTTCTAAGCTATTCTGAAAATTTCAGTTAGCTAGGTAGCCTAGAACTATTTTTAAAATGGATTACAAAATTTGCGGAGACCGTGACAACAACCAAGCCAAGTATATTAAAACGTTTTAAAAAATGAAGATGCCACTAAAATACAAAACATCCTTTCTTGAGTCAGTAGTGACTCAAGAAATATTTACTGTAATGTGTAACAAACTACAATATTGTCATGAGTGTCGTCTAATGGAGTGTTCAAGACTGGTTGAATTTGGTCAATAGTTACAGAATTTTGTCGTATTGAACACCTATCGTAATTCACTGAATATGATGTGGAGGTCATTTGAAAATATTAACTTTTCTGTTGGAGAACCAATACATTTACAAAAAGTTGGTGTTTGTTTGTTGTGCTGGAATACGTCGAACAATATTGGGTGTCCCATTTTTTTAAGATATACCCTTCACCATTCATAAACCAAATGGATGATAAGGAATTACAATATAGTTTTATCCGACAATACGATGCAACAACACAACATAAACTAGTATATGGGATTTTGAATTACTGCTCAATAATTGGAACGACTTAAATTTTATAAGTATCTAACTAAATCTTACTAAATTCAAAAATACACTTCCCAATCCGAAGACAACAGAGAGAAACACATATAGACATAAACAACACAGAAAAGCTACAGGAACGAAGATGGAACGAAGATACAACATCAGAGGCCTAGATGAAGAAAGTATCCAAGACTTATTCAAAACTAGATTGGATGAGAAGCTACAAATTCCCGCCCCTAAAAATATCGACCAGTTATATGAACATATAAAAAAACGTTTTCACGAAGCAGCATTTGAAGCAATGGGATACTACATAAAACCCAAGGTAAACAAACCATACTGGTGGAATAACGAAATAGAGGAAGAAATAAAATTTAAAGACAACTATACCAACAATATTGAAGCTCCAAATCATTACAAGACAAAATAGAATATAAAGAAAAACAAGCAGAAGTACGAAAGAAAATCTCTAAGAAGAACGAGTCTTGGGAAAGAAACTGCCAACGAATAAATACTTATCTAGAAGGAACCAGAAGCACAGAAAGCTGAAAACTGATAAAAAAATTGAGAAAAGAAAATAAAGAAGTAATTGAGAGCATAAAACCTGAAGACTGGGAAGAGTATTTCAAAGAACTTTTGGTAGAGAATAGAGTCGAATTTCAAGAACATAGAAATCAAAACCAAGATAGAATTTCAATAGTAGGCTCGCCAATAAGATTAACAACAGAGGAAATTAAAAATGTATGTAAACAGCTGAAGAGGAAAAAAGCACCCGGACCAGATGATATACCCGGAGAATTGTTTAAGTACGGAACGAACAAATTGTACAAATGTCTTCGACAAACGAAATCCCTATGGAATGGAAGATATCATACCTCAGTACTATACATAAAAATGGTGATAAAAATAATTGTGAAAATTACCGAGGAATAGTTGTAACCGGATCTATGAGTCGAATATATGGAAAGGTTTTAAAGAACCGAATCGGGAGATAATACTTAGATTATGAAGCAGAAGAACAAGCAGGATTTCGTACGGGTCGATCCACCATTGACCACATTTTTTCCTTAACCCAGATAATAGAAAAAAACATGGCACGGAATCAAGAGATTCATAGGTTGTTCGTCGACCTACGGAAAGCCTACGACAGCGTTCCACTGAGGAAGCTGTGGAAATCAATGGAAAGCACGAATATTAATATAGAATTAATAAAAGCAGTCAAAGTGCTATACAACCAACCAAAAACAAAAATAAAAGCATGGACACAAATAACAACAGGATTTATAACATCAAAAGGATTAAAGCAAGGATATTGTCTGTCTGCTGAGCAGAAAAGAAGAGCAAACCAGATAGACGTCAGTCATTTATGTAACCTGGAGGTAAAGGAGGAACTGCAAAGATGTATTAATAATAATTTGAAAATACTTCATGAAAAAGAAACATCTCAGCCAACGAACAACATAGATAAAAAATGGCAAAACGTAGAAATGGCGATAACAAGTCCTGCGAAGAAAATTCTGACTAAAGAAAAACCAAAAATAAAGCAAAGATGGATGACTGATAAAATCATTCTTCTCATGGACAATCAGAGAATAATGAAAGGAAAAAGCGAACAGAGGTATAAACAAATACAGAAAGAAATCCAAAAAGAACTCAGAATAGCAAAGGAAGATTTTTATAAAAGAAAATGTGAAGAAATAGAGCAATTGCTGGCAAAACATGATATTTTTAATGTACATAAAAAAGTGAAAGAACTTGCAGGTACACAAAAACGTAAGCAGCCAAATACCCTGTATAATGTCAACGGAAACATAATAACAGAACTAGAAGAACAGTTGAAGACATGGAAAAACTATGTTGAAGAACTCTTTGCAGATGATAGACAACAATCTGACCTAAGTAACATACAAGGAGACGAAGGTCCAGAAATAACGGAAGAGGAAGTAATGTACGCACTAAAAAGAATGAAAAACGGTAAAGCCCCAGGTCCAGATGAAATATCAACGGAAATCCTTAAACTGATAGAAGAAGACTCGATCCACATTTTAGTTGAACTTTTCAATATCATTTATACATCAGGAAAAATACCACAAGAATGGCTTTTATCCACCTTTGTTATTATACCAAAAAAGATGAATGCCAAACAATGTAGTGATTACCGTACAATCAGTTTGATGAGCCATGTACTGAAAATATTCCTGAAAATTATACACACTAGAGTACACAGAAAACTGGAAATGGACATCAATGATACCCAGTTTGGATTCCGAAATGGACTCGGAACAAGAGAGGCGTTGTTTGCACTGAACGTTATGTCTCAAAGATGTCTTGACATAAATCAAGATGTATTCATGTGTTTCATAGATTATAACAAGGCCTTTGATAAAGTGCGGCATGATCATCTAATCAGACTCCTGGCAGAAAAGAATTTAGATAAACGAGACATCCGACTAATAGCAAATATGTACTACAATCAGAAAGCTGTAGTGAGAGTAGAGAATAATACCACTGAAGAAATTGAAATAAAGCGAGGTGTGAGACAAGGGTGTATACTGTCACCAACCCTGTTTAATCTCTATTCCGAAGACGTAATGAATAGAACACTCTCTGAGCAATCCATAGGTATTAAAATAAATTGTGTTAGATTAAACAATCTGAGATTTGCCGACGACACCGTTCTGATCGCAGAAACACTTGAAGAGCTACAGACATTGGTGAATAAGATAGCAGACTGCAGCGAAGAATATGGACTATCGTTGAACATAAAGAAAACTAAATTTATGGTAATATCGAAATCAACACGAAATGTCCAAAATTTATATTTACACAATGAAATTATCGATCGAGTTAGCAAATACAAATATTTAGGCACTTTTATGAATGAAGACAACGATAGCTCAGCAGAAATCAAAATAAGAATAGAAAAAGCCAGATCCATATTCACTAAAATGAAGAGAGTGTTCTGCGGAAGAGATTTGAGCCTTTAAAAGAAACTTCGCCTGATGAGATGTTACATACTTTCTGTGCTGTTCTACGGAATGGAGTCATGGACGCTGAAAAGATTGATACCAAAAAATTAGAGGCATTTGAACTGTGGATGTATCGCAGAATCTTGAGATTATCATGGACGGAGAGAGTCACAAACGTCGAGGTCTTGAGAAGAATGAATAAAGAAAAGGAAGTCATATTTACGATCAAAAAACGAAAACTGCAATACTTGGGACACATTACAAGAGGCGAAAGATATGAACTGCTTCGAATAATTATGCAGGGGAAGATAGCAGGAAAAAGGTCCATAGGAAGAAGACGAAACTCCTGGCTAAAGAATCTACGGGAATAGTATAGCTGTAGCAACAACGAATTGTTTCGGTCAGCAGTTTCGAAAATACTTATAGCCCTGATGATCGCCAATCTTCGGAACGAAGATGGCACTTGAAAAAGAAGATTGTCTGTCCCCCACGTTATTTAAAATATACCTCGAAAGTGCTTTAAAAAGATGGAAATAAAAATGTAGGACAATGGGGATATCACTCACCAACACTATGGTATATACGCTCAGCTTTGCAGACGATCAAGTAATAATGGCTCAAGATTATGACGATTTGAACTATACGGCACGAAAATTAATTGAAGAGTATGATATATGGGGTTTTGAAGTAAATAAAAAGAAAACCGAATACTTGTGCATTGGAGGAGAACAAAAATATCTCATATTAGACGATAACACCACGATAAAGCACTGCTGTGACTACAAGTATCTAGGTATCACTATTTCGCACGATGGAACTTTAGACAAAGCCATAAGAGAGAGAAATACGTCAGGAAGAAAAGCCATCACAATGTTAAACAGCATTTTATGGGACCAATCCATCAGCAAAAAAAAAACAAAAAGAGGATATATGAGACTATAGTAAAAAGTATCACTTTATGCAGCTGTGAGGTATGGCCACTGAAAGTATGAGCAACGGAAATGGATTTTCGGAGAAGAGCCGCAGGAAGATCTAGAAGAGAAAGGATTAACAACGAACGCATTAGAGAAATAATGGGAATCAAACGAACAATCATAGATGATCTAACAACAAAACAACTTATCTGGTTCGGACATATACAAAGAATGGATGAACAACGAATACCAAAAGAAGTATTAAAATGGCAATCAGGAGGAAAGAGAAAACGAGGTAGACCGAGAAAAATTGGAGAGAAGGAATAAATAAAGAGCTGAGAGAAAGGGCCATAGAAGAAGACCTATGCAACAACTGGACCAAGTGGCGATTGGAAGTCGGAAAACGGCGGAGAACGTTATAATCCGACAAGTAGTAGTAATAACTAAATCTTGCGATTTCAGCATAGGATGGTTTTTGTACTTCCATGTATTAAAAATTTAATTTATTTACTGCTAATTTATCATATGGCAGCTTCCGTAAATGCGACAAATATAGAACCATCTTTCTTATCTCTCGTCCTAAAACCTTCCTACAAAGAGAAATAACCCAAGAGCAAACTAGATTTACCAAAGATAGAGGTACTCGAGAACACCGTCTGAACATAAGACAATTATTATAAAATCTAGAGCATTATATAAAAATTCTAGAGCATTTAGGGATCCAGGGAACATTTAATTTTACTTATAACTGAACTATACGAACACACTACTATACTAAATTTACAATCAAGATGCAGTAGAAATAAACAAACCAAGACACGTTAAATGCTACTAGGAGCACTGCCGAATCATAATTTACAATGTATATACATTGTAAATCCCAAATCATGATTTCCAAAGTTTATACATTGTAAATTATGATTCGGGAGTGCTCCTATGGTTTATTTTTTAACCAAGAGGAGTAAAGTAAAAAGACAGATGCACACCCAAGAAAGTCACTAGAAATATCACCAAATACATCTTCTTTTTTAGTTGATCACGTCGGCCCTAAACGGCAATCCATAACTATAATATTAATATATTAATATACGGTTATATCCATAACTATATTAATACGTCGCTAAAGATTTCTACTAAAAACCACTGTTTTTTTATATAAAAGACTAGAAATCTAAAAATTAAAGGAATAACACAGAAAACACAAAAAATCGCCGATATAACTTAATTAACCCATGAAATGCCAATACTGTCAAAATTTGATAAATGTCATTAGTGTGAAAGTTTTATAACAGTGGAGTAAACTTACCTGAGATTGGACCAATTACAAACAAGCATTACAGCGCGGTAAATTTGAATCACTTCTCTTGGTTTAAAAACAAACATTAGTAGCATTTAACGTGTCTTAGTTTGTTTATTTCTACTGCATCTTGATTGTAAATTTAATATAGAGCAGTTAAAGTGCTCGACACAGTCTCAAACGAATTCCATCCAGAATAAGGTGTCAGACAAGGATGGGAAAAGGGCAGCTCAATTGATGGTCGAAAAATAAACAACCTACTTACGTTTTGCAGATGACACACCCATTCTTGCAAATAGTCAAGAAGAAGAGTTAATTGATCTCATACGACTGTTTGAAAACGAAAGTCAAATATTTGGTCTGCAGTTAAACACAACAAATACCAAAATCATGATAGAGGGTATACTACATATCAACTATCCACACATAACCATGATTGGTCGGTTTGAGGTTGTGAGCTTCATACTTCTGGGTTCTGGGATCATTGAACAAAAACACATTTTTACTACACAAAGAATTAAAACGTAGGTGTGATCTAGCAAAAGTTGCCCTAGGAAGGATGGCCAAAACATGGAAGAACTCTCACATTTCGCGAACTCTAAAAATGAGGTTGATCAGCTGCTTAATATTCTCAATACTGACATACGAATGTGAATCTTGGACCCTAAGACAAGCGGAAAGAAAAATATAGATGTTACTACAACGATGTTGGAGAAGAATGTTACGAATTCCATTGACTGACTACATGACAAAAAATTCAATTTTAAATGAGCTAAAGGTCAGCAAACGTCTCTCCAGCAAAGTCCATCTCCAACAATTAAAACACTTTGGACATCCCAAGTAGCACAATAAAAACATTTTAGTTTTATTTAAGGTTTATAAAGGTTTTATTTTGGTAAATAAGAAGATAATGGTTTTAAAGTTACCTTGTAGATATACTGCCAGAACTTTAAAACTGTTAAGCATTTGTCACTAGTGTTAAAGTGTATAATCAGAGTATCAAATAAGACTAATTAATCTTAATATATAATTTGTCTTATTGTAGTTTTAAAATGATTTATTCTCAGTTCACTTAAAACTAATCAGTTTTATAAAGGACTTCCAAACTGTTCGGTTTTATTAGATTCTTGTTTTTTTACCTCTTAGTTTTAAAGCAGTTTTAAAGATTCTCCTAATATGACTAATAAAACCTATTATTAAAACTACTTGATCTCAAGACTGTTATGTCAGTAAAACATATGCCTTAAAACTATTTTTGTAGTTGTCTTTAAAGTTGCTTTCTTAAAAACAATTAGTAGGCTATATTAAAACCAAACGCTCTTAACTGAATCAATTTGGTTATCGTATAGACTAAACTATGCTTCTTATTAGAAACACTAAAACTAAACCCATCCCCTCTTCTTTCATGTCCAAAATGGTCGGCCATTTGTTTTAGAGCGAAACAGTGGTGTAGTGTGTTGTAAAAAGTGGAATTACAGTTAGTATGGAAAAAATATGTCGCAAGTACTTAAAATATAAACGAACTGGTCATTTTAAAAGAAAAATACAACACACACAGCGCTACGACGCGCGACGTCTCGATTTTAGGTTAGATTCACATTAAAACCCAGTGACATTATTGACAGCAGCATTAAAACTAAACGGTTTTAATTCCAAGGCAACCTTGTTTTTATGTAGGATATATGCTCTTGGCAAGGTATAAAATAAAACCATTTGATCTTATCAATTCTCTGTCGATAGACCAAATAGTTTTATTTGGATTTCGGCCATATTGCTTTCTGCAGATGCTGAAAGCCATGATAGATTACAATATAAGGCTTACATAAAAATTATAAATAAGTGACTTAAAGTCATAAATTCCATTTTTTTTAACATTTAAACATTAAAATCGTAGGTAATAGTTATTTTCCTAACTAGTGCGGAAAGTGATACTTTCACGCACGAGACTGCCGTTGACCCGAACGACGCGATAGCGGAGTTCGGGCAAGCAGTCGAGTGCGGGGAAGACACTTTCCGCATGAATTAGTAACAATATTTTTTCTAGGGCCGTACGTTTGGAAAAAAGCCACAAAAAATAGTCATAATATCAATTTTTATTTTGGAGTGAAAATACACAAACTAATTCTTTGACAAGGTTGTCAAAACCAAACTTTCAATATAATGGGATACCACGACGACGATATTGGTTTCCATGACGACGATTCAAAACCATTGTAATTGTCTACTGATTTGACTTTCAAATATGTCAAAATAATTTTATTTCATCGAATTATTGCGTTAATTTTATTAAAACATGAACACAATAAGATACATTTGAAACAAATTAGTAAATATATTAAAAGTAGTAAATAGTATTATAATATATTATAATGCCATATTACAAGTTATTCTACTTTCCCGCACGCCGTGCGGTAAAGTGCAACTTTCGGAAACGAAATGCGTGCGGGAAAGTGGCTGATTTAGCATGGCCGTAGAAAAAATTAATTTTCTTTCAAATTAATATTTTTCGGATTTAAATTTTTTTATTATTTTTATTCTTTAATCGCCAAAAGTCAAAACTTTTAGGGCGCGTGAGTTATTTAGACCTCTTTTTGTTAACATTATCAATAAAATTGGGTGCGCAAGTGTTTTTCTACCTTGACAGTCCGAAATAACCAAGTACTTTTTATTATTTTATGAGTACAAATGCGTATGTACCTATCATAACACATGTAAAAATTTGTTGGCCTATATGAAGTATATGGGTTTAAAGAATCATTTAATATGGTAAATCGTCTTTAAAAGTCTCCATTTACGAAACCTTTTTAACCCAGATATGCCTAAATCTTACTTGAAATTATTTTTTAATATTTTCCTTCAAATTTACTCCTTATATAAAGTAACAAAAACATATTTATCGTTAAAACAAAATATTTATGAAAAACAAGTAAAAATTTTAGGTAAAATTGTGGCTTATTTCCCATTTGAATATACTTGATTATAAAAATGCCACAAGAAAATAGCTTCAGAACAACAACAAGTAAAAAAAGTAAAAAAATAAAAAAATAAAAAAAATAAAAAAACCTTTTTAACCCAGATATGCCTAAATCTTACTTGAAATTATTTTTTAATATTTTCCTTCAAATTTACTCCTTATATAAAGTAACAAAAACATATTTATCGTTAAAACAAAATATTTATGAAAAACAAGTAAAAATTTTAGGTAAAATTGTGGCTTATTTCCCATTTGAATATACTTGATTATAAAAATGCCACAAGAAAATAGCTTCAGAACAACAAGTAAAAAAAGTAGTGTACAAAATATGGTACACCAGGCATATAAACTATAGTCCTTTTCATGACCATTTTTCAGTGCGTAACAGTTTTTCGATTTCTCTCTAACGCATTAAATTGTATGTGACAGAAAAAAAGGCACGTCGGTGATTACTTTGGTAATTATTCTAGTTCGGTGATTATTCTAGTTGTCGATAGATGGCGCCATAATCAAAAAATAATTATTTATTAAATAAAATAATAATATTATCAATATAATCTGTACAATTTATAAGACTATACAAATCAAAGAAAATACCATTTTATAAGTGCAGTAGACACAATTGATTTGTTTTTATTCCAAATTGAAAATAAAATGTGACAACTGTCAGATTTAACTAAAATGTCATGTTAGAATAAATGTCATAAATGTGTCTTGTCACGGACTTACCTTTTTTTCTATAATTTGTGACGCACTGAAAAATGGTCATGAAAAGGAGAATACTATTAAGTTTCAGTATGGTATGAAACAAAACATTATAACATGTAAGCCCACGTTGCATTTTGAACACCTCATTTTGCTCTATCGTAACACAAACCACATCGAGTTGGTTTTTCCTGTAGAATTACCAAGTGGTCTAGTCGATCACAGCGAATATCAATGTTTTCATTGGCTGATTGACGACCTCCGAATAGGAAGCAGGTTTTTTTATTTTGTTGTAACATAGATGTTGCAATGCGTCTTCTAAATGATGAGTGGTCTAGTTTTCCTCCATGCAAACGATGAAGTTGCCAGGAATATGGAACAACCATATCAATGCATTGATTGATCAATGAAAAATACCATTTTTGGCCGTGAACAGAAATGCGGTAAAGACTAATATTTTGGTCACTATAATCTACTCCGCCCATGTTTACATTATACTCATGTACGAGATGGGGTTGCTCTACCTGAAATGATAAATATTACTGGTATTACAGAGGAAGATTGTCTATTTTGTTTTATACCTGGATCGTCTACATTGGTCTTCCATCTGAATGTCTTCTTTTGCCCAGTGGTAGATTATTTTTTCTTAGACCCTTTAACCTTTAACTACACGCGCTGGCGTATTTTGTATGCCAGATAAAAGAATTCTACTGCAAATATATTTAAAAATTTAATTTTTGACCTTGTTTATCTCTAACCTATCACTGGAATGTGCTTTACCATTTGGTTTTAATTTCGTTATAATCGGCATTCTGGGAAGGTCGTAATTTACAGTTTATTATTTGTTGTTTCCGGTGGTGGACAATACACGCCACGATTATATTAATATAAATAGTAATAAAAGTACATATTTCAATTGTTTTTTAGTCATTATGGTACAAAACATATTTTTCTTTATAAACAATACTTTTCCTCCTGTAAAAAATTACATTTAAAAAAAAATTATTACTAATTTTATTTATCATGGAATCCAGTTATTCCATGAATCCAGTTATAAATCCCAATTGGCTTACTGAGAAGGAACTCCAAGTATTCACTGATGGCGAATAAGGATTATAACAAACAACTAAGTATCTTTAAAAAAAAATAAACAAATTCTGTTTTTAAGTGTATTTTCTTGTGCCGTATAAAGTACGCCACGCGTGTAGTTATGTTATAACTTGATGCGCGGGTAGTTAAAGGTTAACCGTTCTTTTTTCTCCCTGCTCTGGTAATGAAATATTATCTTACGAATCGGATAATAATGCGTCACCATTATTTTGAACGTTTATTTCAGCAGAAGCTTGTAATTGCGACCCAGGTAAATTATCCATCAATATTACTTATATCTTCATCACCAGAGTCTTCGTCTGTTAGGACCTCACATGCATTTATTGGAGGCACCAAAGCAATACTGTCTATATTTGTTACTAAATTTTCATCATCTTCTAACATAATATTAAGCGCATCCTCCAATAATAAGCCCATAAAAATAAAAAGTATGGTATTTTCCTGTCGTACAATATATTGTACACTAAAATCAAATGGCCTAAAGCTAGTTACAAAATAATAATTTATCCAATTTATAAATCTAAATTGAAATATATATGTTTTCTACAAGCAACCACAAAAAATATTTTTTTGCATACAATATAACAAATATTTACTTACTGAGTAAATCGTATTCGAAATTCGGCCATGTTATAAAAACTGTAAACTTTATCACACAACTATCGGCAAATATTTCAAATCCAGCAATTCACAACTACACCGTATGGTTGATTACTCCTTTCTGGAAGTATTTAGGCGGTTATCAAGAAATATGATCCTCATAGATAATCAAGTTAAAAGATATTTGTGGTGTACAATTTATTGTACGCCAGGTATATCTGGGTTAAGTTTGCTATAAAACTGTCTGCACTTAAAGTGTCTTTTAACATGGTGTTAAAAGCACCTTCACAGCAGCTTTAAAACCAGTTGCTTAAGAAAACAAAGTTTTAAGAAGGTTTTTATTTTTGGTTTTATTGACCTCTTTCAGAGAGGGCCCTTTTATGCTGAAAGCGGTTTTATTGCAACCTTAAGGTTTACTTAAAAATCAAATGGTTTTAATTTTAGTTTTATTCTACAGTTTTAAAGCATCCTTAAAATACTTAATAAACCCGTTCGGTGCTACTTGGGATGTTATTAGAGCAAAGATAGAAAACATGGGAAAACTTATTACCCAAGGAAAGTTAAAAGGTCGAGGAAGATCCCCAACAAGATCGATCCACCAAATTACAGGAATATACATGAGTTAAACCTATGCATGAGTTAAACGAAATGACCGGAGACTGAGATCTTGGAGAGTATACAACACTATGACAACTACTACACTCTCTCCAGGGGTCAGCACTGAAGAAAGAGAATTTATAATATGAAGAATTTCGAATTCACATAACACAAAATTTGTAAGTCGTAAGATGCACAGATCGTCGTAAATGTTGTCTAAAATGTTTGGCCGATAAAGATGAAGACTAGGAAGAGGTAGTTTACGCTTAGATTTTTGGTTTGAGTTGGATATTAAGTGAACTATTTATTTCTTCTTTTATGCTGCAGCATAACTATTAGTTTACAACATTTATAATGAAAATATCAAGTAATACATTTCATTCTGTTTAGCCATATAGGTAATCAACGCAATAAACTCGTTTTGTTATGTTTACGTTACGTTTTGTTTCTTTTTGATTCATTCTCACATATTTTCGACTGTTATACAAACAAAAAGAGTATTATACACTACTTGACATGTTCTGTACTTACTATTTTTGTTTCTATAGATACAGGTGCTACCGAGTTGTTGGGTTCCGAAACCCAATCCAAAAACCAACCCGTTCCCGAATCTCAGACAAAATCACAAAGGACCGTGCCCGGCGCATCAAATGCTTCTTCTGTATCAAATAATAATGCTAATTTTAAAATTCTAGAGAGCCCTAAAGAGCATTTTAGCAGCTATGTCAGCAACACACAGGAAGAGATTGACATGCTGCAGGACATCTTGAACAATCTCACGTCGAATGACTTGTCTGGGATACTCGCAAACCAGGCAGGTCAACTTTCTGATGAAGATATATCTGCTATCAATGAAGAAATCGAACATGAGAAAGCTGTTGATGATATGCCAGTAGAAGAGTTAGATGACGATAATAGAGATGAAGACGTAGACAAGTATTTTAAAACGCATTTTCTAGATTTGGACAATGTTTAATGTTTTTAGTTAAGGTTTAACTAGTATTTACCAAATTATATTAAATATAATGAATGATTCTATCGGGTTATGTTTTAGTTAATTTCTTCATAACATTGTTGATTGAAAGTATTTTATTCTAATAAAATTTATAACAAAGTAATTTGGATTGTTGTTTTTACCTATTTCATCCATATGAAGATCTGGCATCTCAATAAATGGTCATAAAATAAACAACCTACATTTCGCAGCTGACACAGTCCTTCTTTTCGCAGACCGAAAAAGAAAGTCAAATATTTGGTCTGCAATTAAACATATCAAAGAAAAAGATCATGATAGTGGATAGACTACATAACAATCATCCACACATAACCACAATTGACCAGTTTGAGATTGTGAGCTCATACTTATATCTGAAATCGATGATCACAAACACAGGCTCACTACAGGAAGAAATAAAATGTACATTTGATCTAGCAAAAATGACCTCAATATGGAAGGACTGTCAAATCACAAGAGCGTTAAAGATGAGGTTGATCAACTGCTTACTTAATATTCCCAATACGGATGTGAATCTTGGACGCTGAGATGAACGGAAAGAAGAAAGATATACGCCATTGCAATCTTCTGTTGGAGACGAATGCTACGAATTCCTTGGACCGACTGAAAGATAAACGATTCCATTTTAAGAGAGCTAAAACGACTCTCCTGTAAAGTCCATCTCCAACAATTAAAATACTTGGGACATGTTATGAGAGCAAACACAGAAAACATGGAAAGACTCATTATACAAGGAAAAGTGAAAGGCCGAAGATCACGAGGAAGATCCCCGATCCCCAACAAGATGGATCGATCAAATTATAGGAATATGCAAAAGACCTATGTATGAGTTAAAAGAAATGAGCAGACAGAGATCTTTGGAGACGGACAATATACGACATCACGTCGACCACTACATTGCCTCCGAAGGCCCAGGATTGAAGAGAGAGATCTTTATCCGAAGATCTGGAATTGACTTGTATATGCAGCAACACTACCAAAACATATAATGAGGCAAACACCAGTAGGGAGAAGGTCAAAGGGAAGACCCAAACTTAGATACATGGAACAATATCTGAAAACACTTGAGATTACCCACTGGAAGAACAAAGCAAGGAACATAACAGAATGGCGGAAAATCCTAAAACAAGCCGTGACCCAAAAAGGGTTGTCGAGCTACTGATGATGATGATGCAGCAACACTTCTTGCCTGCAAAGGTAAAATAGTATATGTGAAAAAAGTGAGTTTTGAGATAAATGACTTTTTGTTCTTTTACTGTGCCGTTTTGTCATTTATTAAGTTAGACAAATGAAATTTGGAATATAAGAGAAGTAAGTTATTATAGTAATTATTACAACAGCAAATAGGTCTCGTTTTTTCAAATGTGCTGGTAAGGTGACATATACTGTTTTACCATTTTTCCAGTATACCTAAAGAGTATATTATATGTAATTAAAAGACTTTATACGTATATACCGTAGGAGGATAATACTTTTTAAGTTATTTTGAAAAAATGAAATTTTTCAAAAATTTTTAGAAATTTTTTTTACTATAAAACTAAATGTTTTTAAAAATAAGCACTTCAAACCAATCAAACTTACAGATCATATAAACAATACACATACAGTTAAAATAGATGGTAAAGCCAAACCATTAATTTCATTTAGGGTGCTAAATAGAGGGAGGTTTTCACGATTTTTTTTACCAAAAAAAAGGGGCCAACTTTTTTTCAGTGTAACTCGTTTATTTTTGATGCTGTAAACTTTTGTATAAAACAAATAATAAGCTTTTTTCGATACGTTAAAAATGTCAATAAGGTTTTCCCGAAAAACGCTTCTTTCTTCGGTGATTTCGCGTTGAATTATTCGATTTGGAATTAGACGAATAAGAACGTATTTTTCATGAGCTACAACTTTGCTTCTACTCAATTTGTAGACTTTACTGGTACACCATTTTTTTCGTTTTTTTATTGGCTACACTTTTGCTAAAAATATTTTTTCGATAAAATATTTACTTCTTGAGTTATTTGGGAAAAACGGTCTGAAAACGTAGTTTTTTTTGTCGAAAAATCAACATTTTAAATCGCGAATAACTCGAAAAGTATTAAATAACGTAAAAAACTTTATAGAACAAAAGGTGCTTAAAATAAGTCAATTTATCCATTTCCGGCCTTATTTTAAACACGCGTTTTTCACCCCCCGAGAAGGGGTAAATGTCACCCCCCAAGTAAAAGCAACCAACGGCACAAATTCAACTTTGAAGTGGAGGGTAAGTAGAACCTAAATCCAAATTTTCATGCAATTCGGAGTTGCCCCTGGAAATTACACTCCAAAACGGTAATTTATTGGGCTATATGGCGTATAAATACGGTTCGCGCAGTGTATCAATACAGTGTATTCAGGACTGTATTTGCAATTTTGTAGAAGTAACTGTTAATCTGTTGCTGTTAGATTCTTGAAAATTAATAATTTGTGGACATAATATACCTACCTACCTTATACAAGGACAACTGATTGAAATTTGGTTTTTGAAGATTTTTCCGACTTTTATTAGGAGTGGCAAAACTGGATATAATATGTTCTGCAATTTTCGACCCTCATTTGCAATAATTTTGATGCTAACACACTCACACACAAAATCTTGAAAATGCAACCCAAAATCTCAGATTATTTACTATTATTTTTGTATTTATCAAATTACCGATCATAACGCTCTTGTACTTTTTTCAAAGTCAATAATAGGTTTATCAGCAGCTGTAATTCGCACAATTGAATTCCTAAACTAAAATTAAATAAGTTGATAAACACTATCCTGCATAAATGCAGCGAAGGGGAATCCTAAGATTTTACAAGTAAATCCTCCAGAGTGCGTGCCTGTATAAAAAAGGTGCAGATTTATACGGCTCCCGCAGTAAAGTATAAAATTTTTAAAAGTATTGTAAATTTTGATATATGTAATACATGTCTAACTCTCTTCTATAGGCAACATACAATACGCAAACAATATCTGATTCATACGGTTGCCGCAGCGAATGCCGAAAAAGGTTACGCGTATTTATCCGGTTCCCGTTGTATGGTCACGAAATCATTTTACGTATAGATCCGGTTCCCGCAGTGAAAAGGAGGATATTGGGACCTACATTTTTTGTGACTGGAGAATGGAGAATACATGTATATGGAGAATAAGGTTCAACCACGAGTTAGTATACCAATACTACAAACAACTCTACAAGCAAATTATGGAAAAATACCTTAATCAGACAGGTCGCCTTAAAGAATGGATAATGACAGAACACCTACTAAAACGCTTAGCGGAACTATCGTCGATCAGTAGGAAGACCAATAAATAGGTGAATAGACGAAATGAGAACCGATACTAAAAAGATATTAAGGGTGAATAACTGAAGGAGAGTAGCCAAGGACTGAGATAGTTGTATGGTTGTAGGCAGATGCAGGGTCCGAATTTTACTGTAGCGCCATAGAAGAGAAAGGGAGAGAAACAAATACAAACATAGGTTCAGCTAATACAAATATACAAAGAAGATAATACATTTCTGAAACAATTTATAATATCTCCCAGGCAATCAAGTGACGTCAATACCGTCGAGGAAACGTCAGTTTTTGGTTGAATATACACACGTGTTTAAACATTACGTCATATAGACGTCTTTTGTAGGTGATTTTAAATACGTAAGATTAATGACGTTAAAATACGTTTAAAAAACATTTTCTTCAGACAGCCTAAGTCTGACGTCACAAAATTGGGAAGAGCTTATTGACTTTCCAAAGGATTTCATTTATAACGTTAAAAATTGTCATAAGACATTTTTCATTTATTGATTACGTGCTTTGTTTGGTAAAATAAGTTGAATTATTTAGTTGAAGAAACGTGTTAATTAAGAGATTTTTATTCGTTTTGCTCAAATGAGTTAGTTTAATATAGAAGTTATTCTTGCAAACTTTTGAGGTTATATTTCTGGTGTTTATTTTCTGTTAATGAACTAATTATGTGTTACTCTATAATTAAATTAACTTTTAGCCTTCTAAGATTGTTTTAGCAATCTACAACATTTAAGTATTAGATGGTGAAGAAAAATGATGCTCATGTACTACCGTATACAGGTATTCCCAACAATGAGTTGTTTATGATTCATTTTGATTTAATGTAGAACGTTAAAGTAAGATTTTATGCTGGATAATTTGTTAATAAATTATTTAATAGTTTATATGTTGTTTCAGTTTTAATACAGTAAGTATATATTGTAATTCTATGCATTTTAAAGAGTCTTCCATTTGGTTTTACTTTTAGCCTATGGACTAAATTTAAAACAGTTACATGGAAAAGCTGCAATACCAACAATGCCCATACAAATATAATTATTGTGTATTTTTAAAACTATAAAATGAAAAATAAATCTAAAACTACGACCTAAAAACTACGTTGTTGATATCACGTATTTAAAACGTGATAAAAATGACGTCAATTATGGTGAGACAAATTCACGTGACTTTCGACGTCGAAAAAACGTTATAAACTGACGTGGTTTGGTGATAATTTTGACGTCTTTTCAACGTTTTGTAAACGATATTTGGTTGCATGGGCTGCGGTGGTCAGATAAGTAATCTCTGTGCCGATTGTTTCATTGCAATAACAAAACATCAGCTCTAGAAAGTCTAAGCGTTTTGAGGTGTACGAGTAGCTACATGTAAAATTTTAGAGCGATGCAGCCATTAGTAGGTATACTTTTGAAAGCTGCATAAAGATGACTTGTTGGAAAAATGACTGTAGAGTCATTGTAGATACACGTAAGTGTATTTTTGGAAAAGATTTTCGGTCTATCAATAAACACTATTGAGAAATAAAACGGCGAAATAAACAAAAGACAAGCTGGAAAAATATTACGGAACTAATTCTTCTTCAGACGAAACTGTCAAATGTTGGTTTTGTGTGAATTTCGTAGGGGCCGTATATCTACATGGTATGTACCACGTAGTGTACTGCTGTCCGTTAAAGTTACACTGGAAAATGTGAATAAAGTCAATAAAACGGTTTTAGCTGATCGTTGATCTAAAGTATATCTGCGTGAAGTGGTAGAGGCCACATGATTTAAGTAGTAAGTGAACGGAGTAAATACCTATCGATGGGTGTCGCGTTTGATGACGGTTTTCCAAAAACCTAGATCTACTGATAACACCAGAGAACAGAATAAATGTATAGCACTGGACTGAAGCCAGCAAAAGTACTCCGAAGCGACCAAGAGTGGCCCAATGGGTCAAAACTGTTATCTTCTTCTACGGCACTACAGCCCAAATTGAGCCTTGGCCTCCTTTATTTTTTGCCTCCACCTTTGCCTGTCTGTGGCTGCTCTTCTCCATACACGGACTCCTAAAAGGGCTTGTGCGTCGCTGTTTACTGTGTCTTCCCAGCGCTTTCGTGGCTTCCTAACCGGTCTCTTTCCTTGCATTCTAGGATTCAGTGCTCGTTTTGGTAGCCTATCCTCTCCCATTCTTATCACATGTCCGGCCCATTGCAATCTTTGTAATCTAATGAAGTCTGACAGGGGCGTTTCCTTATAAAGTTGATAAAGCTCGTTGTTGTATCGACTTCTGAAGATTCCGTTTTCCCTCACAGGTCCTAGTATTCTCCTAAGTACTTTCCTTTCGAATGTGTCGAGTTTGTTTTTGGATGTTTCTTTCAGCACCCAGACTTCACTGCCATAGCATGTTATTGGTCGAATTAAGGTTTTATAGATTCTCATCTTTGTATTTCGGTGGACACTTTTTGACCGAAATATATGGGAGAGGGCAAAATAAGCTCTGTTTGCCTGCGTTATTCTCTTCCTTATTTCTCCATCTTCTGATCCGTCGGCATATATTTCTACTCCCAGGTATGTAAACTTTTCAACCGTTTCAATGTCATCTTCATGTATAATGTTTTCTGGGACTATATTTCTTCTCGTCCGAGTCATTATTTTTGTTTTTTCTGTGTTAATTTCCAGACCTAGCATTTTTGTTTGTGTTTTTAACTCTGCATATGTTTCCTGTGCTCCTGTAGATGTTCTACTCATAATATTAATATCATCAGCATAAGCGGCCAGTTGAACCGTTCGGTTGGTCAGTAGATTTCCTCGTCCAGTTTGCATTTGCCTAACCGCATACTCCAGTGCCAGGTTAAACAATGTTGGGGCCAGCCCATCTCCCTGTTTTAGTCCCTGCGAAATGTTAAAAAAGTCTGTCCGGTGGTTTTGTATTCGTACACATGCCTGAGTTTCATCCATTGTGGCTTTAATGAGTCTTATTAACTTGTGTGGTATTGCCAATTCAGCCAATATATAGTATAGTTTGTTCCTTTTGACTGAGTCGTATGCCTGTTTGAAGTCTACAAACACGTTGTGAACATCAATATCGTGTTCCCATGCTTTGCTCAAGATCTGTTTTACTGTGAATATTTGATCCAGTGTCGATCTTCCCCGTCGGAAGCCCGTCTGATACTCTCCAATAATATTTTCTGCTAGTGGTTGGAGCCGCTGGTTTATAATATACGTGAGGACTTTATATGCTGTACATAGTAGAGAGATTCCACGGTAGTTTTTGCACTGGAGTTTGTCTCCTTTTTTATAGATCGGGCATACTATACTTTTCTTCCAGTCGTCGGGTATTTTCTCTTCTTGCCATACGTCTCTGATGAGCGCGTGGATGTGACTTGCTAGGTGGTCGCCACCTACCTTATATAGTTCTGCTGGTATTTTATCAACTCCCGGAGCTTTATTGTTTTTCTGGGCCTTAATGGCTTCGAAAACTTCCTCTATGGTTGGAGCTTCTACTCCATTCTCTTCTACGTAGATCATACCCATTTCATCTTCCATGTCTACTTGAGTTCCAAGTAGTGTCTGAAAATAATGCTTCCAGGTTTCTGTGACTTTCTGTTGGTCACTGATTATTTGCCCACTTTCATCTTTACATAGACTTGTTTGAGGTTTATACCCACTTTTTATCTTTTTTAGGTATTCGTAAGCCCCTCTAATTTCGTTGTTTTTGAAATGTTCTTCCATTTTTTCTATTTGTCCATTTTCATAGGCTCTCTTTTTATTTCTACATGTCTTGTCTGCTTTCCGTCTTGCGACTTCAAATAATGTTCGTCTTTCCCGTGTTCTTCTTGTTATGTACATTTTGTGTGCTTCATTTCTTTCCTCGATTGCTTGTCTGCACTCGTCATCAAACCATGCTGCTCTTCTCTCCTTTTTCTTGTTTCCCAGGGTGGACGCTGCTGCTGTCAGTACTGCTGTTTTGATATTAGTCCATTTGCCCTCTATGGAGTGCAGTTCTAGCGTCCTTAACTCATTTGCGACTTCTTGTTCGAACTTCTCTTTACATTCCTGAATCTTCAGTTTTTCCAGGTCCAGTTTGTTTGTTCTTTGTTGTCTTTCGTTTCTTTTGCTGTTAACTCTGCATCTAAATTTGGTTTGTACTAAAAGATGGTCTGATCCACAGCATGCTCCTCGTCGTGTTCTCACATCGGAGATACTACTGGCTGCCCTTTTGTCTATCAGCACATGGTCAATTTGATTGGTTGTGGTTCCATCTGGTGAAATCCATGTCATTTTGTGTATGCCTTTATGTGGGAAGCATGTGGAACTTATAACCATGTTTTTACTGGTGGCAAAATTTATCAAAAACTCCCCATTCTCGCTTGTTTCATTGTGCAGAAAGTGTTTTCCTAGTGTGCCATAGAACTGCGGTTCCTTGTCTATTTTAGCATTCATATCACCCATTATAATCTTGATGTCATTTTTTGGCGCATTATCATATACTATCTCCAGCTGTTGGTAAAAGCTTTCCTTTGTATGTTGCTCTTGATCTTCTGTTGGACAGTGAATGTTTATCATTGTTAGGTTGAAGAAGTGGGTGCGAATTCTCAACTTACATATCCTTTCACTGACTGCCTGGAAGTCGATGATTTTTGACTTAAAATCATTATCCACCACAAATGCGACTCCACATTCTTTGCTTCCTTGTTCCTTCCCACTATATAGAATTGTGTGCGTTTTAGTGTCCCTGACACCTTTCCCCAGCCATCTTGTCTCCTGAAGAGCAGTAATCATGATCTTATATCTTTTTAGTTCTTGCAGAAGTGCGGTTTGAGCTCCTGGCCTATTTAGCGTCCTCACATTCCAGTTTTCAAATGCATAGTCCATGTTTCGTAGCTTGAGTCGTTTCCGAAAGTTCCGTCCTGTATTCCGAGGCAAATGTTCAGGTTTCGTAACAGTGTGTTTTTTCCGGGAGTGGGTTGTCAGCCCACTGCCCAACCTTCCTCCTTTATCCAGGCTTAGGACCGGCAGTGGTGACTCCTGAGCTACTCGATTCACCCATTTGTCACCACAGGCGGAGTTCAAAACTGTTATGACCACTGTATATTTGCATTGCAAAGGCATACTAATTTTAATTGGCTAACTTGAAAAAGGAACAATCAATAGCCAATACTATTGAACAAATTAAAGCACGAAAGTCAGTCAGAAACTGCTCCGTATATAGAAAAAAAAAATGTTGTTCCTCCCAGACAATGCACCGGCCCACACCAACGTTAGGAAAATTGCAACAATTAAGGAACATTAACATTTTTCTATTACCTAATTAAGGAATTGACCTTCGAATTGCTTTCTCATCCAACTTGTTCTCGTGATTCGTCTTCTCCGGTTATTAGGTTTACCCATATCTGAAGAAATTGCTCATAAATAAAAAATTCAGCTTGAATGAAGAGACAATTGACTAAACAAAAGCCTATTTTGCAGAGCTTCCATAGTCGTATTATTCGGACGGCATCATTCTAAAAGAAGTTTAGAAATGGCTGGAACCATTATAGGCTATTGATTATATTCAAAATAAGATAGCTAAAAGGAACTACATCGTTAACAGGGTTTTATTATTTCATATGGCCAATGGACATCTATATATGAAAAAACCGCGGAGTGCTACCATTTAAAGGGGTGCGTTTTTGAGAAATGGGTGAATTAGTCCCTGGGCACAGGTTACATTAGGGTGAGTTCTATGCACTTTTGGTACAAACATATCTACATAAAAATTGTTCCTGGTTAAATTTATTATCTAAATATCACTTTCTAAAGTTAATAATACTTATTTCTACAAAATTATATTCAAAAGAAAAAGCACAAAGAAACCAGAAACCCAAAAGAATGAAATGTTGTTTTTTGTCCTATAACTTTTGTCCACGAGGATATAGATATAGATATTGCTTTATAGAAAGAAAACCTACACCTTTCTTCTTTAAAATGTTGTTTAGAAGAGGTAATTAGGATTTATAGTTTTCGAGATATGATTTTTCAAAGTTCGCCACTCACAGCAATTTTGGGCAATTTTCCTTGTTATTTCGTTGTACGACTTTTTTTAAAGAGATTATGGTTTTTCAAGGTTTTATACTTCTAACGATTTTTTATAATATAATATAAAAATAAAAAAATATTAATATATAATATATTATATATTATATAATATTATATGATATAATATATACTATATATAATATTATATTATATATTATAATATAATACCTAAACTAAAAAAATATTATTTTTTACATTTTTTACGATTATTTTTGAAATGTCTCATTATAACTTCTTTTTTCTTGTACATGAATATACTATATATTGCACAATAAAGAGCAATATCTATATTTAAATATTTAATGGAAACCGAGTGATTTTTTGATATTTTTTTACCTGTATTATTTAAAAATTTTCTTTTACAAAAATTACATAAACATTAGTCTTAGAAAACATTACTTTAGTTAAAATTATTTAAACGTTGACATTTAAAAATTTTTCAAAATCAAAGTCTATCTCTTCGTTAGCATTAGCTTCAATATCTTCCTCTGACACCTCAGTTATCTTAGAGTTCCCACAATTAGTACCCATGCACATGCACCCTTTGCAGAATATTGAACAACTAATTCATATCTTCCTACAACCGCAATTTTTTGTACATCCTTTGGTACATTTACATGCTATTTTTTTAAGCAAAGCTTGTGGTGCAGGAGCTTTGACAGTAAATATTGGAATTAATCCATATTTTGAAGTTTGCCCGGCCGAGTCAAGTGGATCCAAAGAATTACCTATAAAAAATAAGATTCAATCATAACACACAATCACATAAAAAAGTTATAATGAGGAATTTAAAAAATAATCCTAAAATCAAAAATCGTTGCAAGTACTTATTACATTTTGAAAAAGCATATCTTATTCAAAAATAATCCTAGAATTTTTTATAATACACCATTTTAAAGTAAACAGAATAAGCTTTATTTTTTTTGTTATATAATATATACCTAAATGTAGAAAAAAAAGTTATAATGGGAAATTTAAAAAATAATCGTAAAAAATATAAAAACTCATTAAAAGTATAAAGTCTTAAAAAAGATATCCTCTTTAAAAGAAGTCGTACAACATTATACAGTAGAACAATTTAAAGGTAATTGATTTCTATTCCTCTTACATGTACCATTGCATATGCCTAAAGTTACGTAGAAAAAAGTTACAGAACAATATTTGCGAAATAACAAGGAAAATTGCCCAAAATATTGCTGTGAGTGGCGAACTTTGAAAAATCATATTTCGAAAACTGTAAATCCTAATGGCCACTACTAAACATCATTTTAAATACAAAATATGTAAGTTTTTTTTCTGTGAAGCAATGTCTATACCTATATCTCCGTGGACAAAAGTTATGGGACAAAAAACAAAATTTCTTTCTTTTGGGTTTCTTTGTGCTTTTTATTTTGAATATATTTTTGTAAAAAAAGTATCTTTGACTTTAAAAAGTTATATTTAGATAGGAAATTTAACCAGGAACAATTTTTATGTAGACGTGTTTGTATCAAAAGTGCATAGAACTCACCCTAATGTAACCTGTGCCCAGGGACTAATTCACCCATTTCTCAAAAACGCACCCCTTTAAATGGTAGCACTCCGCGGTTTTTTCATATATAGAGATTCATTGACCATATGAAATAATAAAACCCCGTTAACGTTGTAGTTCCTTTCTATAGTACATAATCAATAGTCTATTATAGTGAGCCAAAAAATCAAACGGTCTAGTAGGCAGCATCTCTAAGTAGGGTGCAACTAAAATAAATTAAATAACTTAAATATAAATAAAATAATAAATAAGTATATTTGTTGTGAATTCTCAAAAAAAATTTAAAGGCAGATACACAAAATGACAATTATTTATAAGCTACACACACCGGCAAAATTAGCCGAACACCTTAAAAATGGGATGTTTGATGTCTCAAATTTCCTAAACCTGTTATCCGATTTTAGTGATTTTTTGAAGTGAAAACTTCTTTAGGGACGTTGTACGATTTTTAAATAGGGGAAAAGCATTGATTTCGCGACCGTCATCGCGACCTTCATCTTTAGGGACGTTGTGCGATTTTTGGATAGGGGAAAAAGCATTGAATTGGCGACCGTCATTGCGACCGTCATAGTGACCGTCATCGCGACCGTCATCGCGACCGTCATTGCGACCGTCATCGTTTATGATATATATTGTGTATGTATATATAAATTGTGTAGAGGCATTAAAATTTAAAATAAATGTAAAACCTATTTTAGCATGGGGAAAAAGGATTTATTTGGCGACCATCATCGCGACCGTCATCGCGTCGGCGAAATAAATTTTGTACATACATATATAGGTATATTATGTGTACTCGTATGTATATAAAAATTGTATAGAAGTATTTAAATTTAAAATAAATGTAAAACCTATTTTGGGATGGGAAAAAATGATTTATTTAGCGACCATCATCACGACCGTCATCTCTTCGGCGAAATAAATTTTGTACGTATCTATATTATGCGTATGTATACATAAATTGTATAAAAGTATTTAAATTTAAAATAAATATAAAATCAATTTTGGGATGCGGAAAAAAGATTGATTTCACGACCGTCATCACGACCGTCATCGCTTCGACGAAATAAATTTTCTTATTATAAATTAGCGACCGGTATTTGTTCGACGAAATAAATTTTTGAAGTAAAAACTTTTTTAGGGACGTTGTGCACTTTTAAGATGGGGAAAAAGTGTTGAATTAGCGACCGTAATCGCTTCGGCGAAAGAAATTTTTGAAGTGAAAACTTTTTTAGGGGCGTTTTGCACTTTTTCGATGGGAAAAAAGTATTAAATTAGCGACCGTCAGTGCTTCGACGAAATAAATTTTTGAAGCGAAACGTTTTTTAGGGACGTTATACACTTTTTAGATGGAGAAAACGTGTTGAATTAGCGACCGTCATCGCTTCGGCGAAATAAATTTTTCAAATGAAAACTTCCTTAGGGACGTTGTGCACTTTTTGGATGGTAAAGAGGTATTGGATTAGCGACCGTTATTGCTTCGACGAAATAAATTTTTGAAGTGAAAACTTCTTTAGGGACGTTGTGCACTTTTTAGATGGGGAAAAAGTATTAAATTAGCGACCGTCATTGTTTGACGAAATAAATTTTTAAAGTGAAAACTTCTGTAGGGACGTTGTGCACTTTTTATATGGGGAAAAAGTATTGAATTAGCGACCGTCATCATTTCAGCGAAAGAAATTTTTGAAGTGAAAAGTTCTTTAGGGACGTTGTGCAGTTTTTAAATGGGGAAAAAGTATTAAATTAGCGACCGGTATTTGTTCGACGAAATAAATTTTTGAAGTGAAAACTTTTTCAGGGACGTTGTGCACTTTTAAGATGGGGAAAAATTGTTGAATTAGCGACCGCCATCGCTTCGGTGAAATAAATTTTTGAAGTGAAAACTTCGTTAGGGGCGTTTTGCACTTTTTCGATGGGAAAAAAGTATTAAATTAGCGATCGTCATTGCTTCGACCAAATAAATTTTTGAAGTGAAATCTTCTTTATAGACGTTTTGCCCTTTTTAGATGGAGAAATATATTGAATTATCTACCGCCATCACGACCGTCATTTCTTCGACGAAATAAATTTTTGAAGCGAAACCTTTTTTAGGGACGTTATACACTTTTTAGATGGAGAAAAAGTGTTGAATTAGCGACCGTCATCGCTTCGGTGAAATAAATTTTTTAAATGAAACCTTCCTTAGGGACGTTGTGCACTTTTTGGATGGGAAAGAGGTATTGAATTAGCGACCGTTATTGCTTCGACGAAATACATTTTTGAAGTGAAAACTTCTTTAGGTACGTTGTGCCCTTTTTAGATGAAGAAAAAGTATTAATTATCGACCGTCATTGCGACCGTCATTGCTTCGACGAAATAAATTTTTGAAGCGGAAACTTTTTTAGGGACGTTATACACTTTTTAGATGGGGAATAAGTGTTGTATTAGCGACCGTCATCGCTTCGGCGAAATCAATTTTTCAAATGAAAACTTCTTAGGGAAGTTGTGCACTTTTTAGATGGGGAAAAAGTATTAAATTAGCGACCGTCATTTTTTTGACGAAATAAATTTTTAAAGTGAAAACTTCTGTAGGGACGTTGTGCACTTTTTAGATAGGAAAAAAGTATTGAGTTGGCGACCGTCATCACTTTGCCGAAATAAATTTCGTACGTACATAATATATATTATGTGTATGTATACATAAATAGCATAGAACGTACGCAACGCTTATATAATATAGGTATAGCACTTCTTTTTGGATGTGGAAAAGCACTGAGCTTGTAATTTATATACTATGAGAAGTTTTCATTTCTGTCGGCACTCCCATGAGTGCTTTAAATTTTTTTAGTATGTTATAGCCTTATTATTTAAGAATATCAGAATATCGGTGTAATAATATTGTTGTTAGACAGGTAAATCTCATTTTATACCGGGTGTAACAATCATACTGTGTTTTTTCTTAAAGTTCGGAACACCCTGTGGAATATTCTAGCCTACATAAAATATATTGAAATTAAAACTCAATTATAGCCTTAGGCTTTCTTAACATTTCCTTTTTTGATTTATTTCCTTACGTTGAAAAATAAAAAAGTTATGGGCTTTAACAACTAGCCATGTTTTTCATCAATAAAATCTCATAGTAGGGGAGGAAGGTATGCTAAATTTGCAGTTACTCGAGCGTTCTTGGGACCTGGAGTGGATTGTGAAGAGTGGATGCTAAAACCAAAAAAAGTTAAGTTAAGTTGTCCATAAACTGTGGGACTGTCCATGTTTTAATTTAATTTTCCGTTTCGACCAATCGTTTTTTCCGATTATAACGCCATCTATTCATCATTGAAAAAAATACTTGAAGGCACTCGTGGGAGTGCCGACAGAAGTGAAAACTTCTTATAGTATATAAATTACGAGATCAATCCTTTTTCCACACCCAAAAAGAAGTGCTATACCTATTTCATATACGCGAAGCGTATGCCCTATGCTATTTATGTATACATACACATAATTAATATACGTACATAATTTATTTCAGCGAAGTGATGACGGTCGCGAATTCAATATTTTTTCCCCATCCAAGAAGTGCACAACGTCCATAAAGAAATTTTCACTTCAAAAATTTATTTCGTCGAAGCGATGACAGTCGCTAATTTAATATTTTTCCCCATCCAAAAAGTGCACAACGTCCTTCAAGAAGCTTTCACTTCAAATATTTATTTCGTCGAAGCGATGATGGTCGCAATGAAGGTCGCTCGCTAGTTTAATACTTTTTCCCATCCAAAAAGTGCAAAACGTCCCTAAAGAAGTTTTCACTTCAAAAATTTATTTCGTCGAAGCGATGATGGTCGCGATGACGGTTCCTATTTCAATACTTTTCCCCCATCCAAAAAGTGCATAACGTCCATAGAAATTTTCACTTCAAAAATTTATTTCGTCGAAGCGATGACAGTCGCTAATTTAATATTTTTCCCCATCCAAAAAGTGCACAACGCCCCTCAAGAAATTTTCACTTCAAATATTTATTTCGTCGAAGCGATGACGGTCGCTAATTTAATACTTTTTCCCATCCAAAAAGTGCACAACGTCCCTAAAGAAGTTTTCACTTCAAAAATTTTTTTCGTCGAAGTGATGACGGTCGCGATGACGGTCGCTAATTCAATACTTTTTCCCCATCTAAAAAGTGTACAACGCCGCTAAAGAAATTTTCACTTCAATAATTTAATACTTTTTTCCCATCCAAAATGTGCACAACATCCCTCAAGAAGTTTTCACTTCAAAAATTTATTTCGTCAAAGCGATGACGGTCGCGATGACGGTCGCCAATTTAATACTTTATCCCATACAAAAAGTACACAACGTCCCTAAAGAAATTTTCACTTCAATACATATACGTACAAAATTTATTTCGCCGAAGAGATGACGGTCGCAATGACGGTCGCGAAATAAATCCTTTTTCCCCGTCCTAAAATAGGTTTTACATTTATTTTAGATTTAAATACTTCTATACAATTTATATATACATACACATAATATATAGCATAAGCGATGACGGTCGCGATGACGGTCGCGAATTCACTGCTTTTTACCCTATCCAAAAATCGCACAACGTCCCTAAAGAAGTTTTCACTTCAAAAATGTTGCGAATAAAAGTTGCTTATTTTTACGTCAAGAATCCAAATCTGCAATATAAATTGGGGGCTCCTACTTAAGATTTTAAAGTAACCCCCCACCCACCTCCGTGGGGGGTCGTATTTGGTGTCATTCGATAGATTTTTGAAAAATATTGAATACGTGTATTTTGCAGTTTTACGATCTGATGTTCATTTCGCGAAATATCGTATTTAAAATTTTTAATTTACCACCCACCACTCTCCGTGGGGTGACGTGTTTAGTATTATTCGATTGATTCTTGAAAAATATTGAACACGTATTTTTTAGTTTTTCGATCTGACGTTTATTTCGCGAAATATTCTCTTTTTTTTGTGACACTTTTTGACTCGCCCATTTTCTTTTTTGAAATATACACTATTTTGCATGTACTTAACTTACCTTATCTTTACATGACGATTTCGAATTTTTCTAAGAATAGATTTTTTTCGGTCCTCCTTAATTAATTCCCCGGTGTTAAGAACCAATATATGGTATAGGTACATTTACAAGGTACAAGGTTTCTCCCCATGTGATAATCTGACGCGCTCGAGTAACTGCAAAAATCCCCGCTTGGGCTCCCCTACCATCATTATCTGCTTAGTTTAATACAGCGGTTCTCAACATTTTTTACTCAGCGACGCACTAACGTACTCCTTACAGATTCGCGACACCCTTATATGTACAAATTCTTGCTAGTGGTAGGTAAGTACAGATGAATATATTAGAAAACATTTACAGATTGGCACTTTATTGATTGATATAACGTGGTATATACCTAATAGTTAAAAAAATGGTTGAATGCATGATTAGTATATTATAACAAGTAAAAAAATATAAATAAAAATATCGTATTCGTAAATCTCGCGACACACCTGATAGGTTCTTCCGGCACACCAGTGTGTCGGGACACGGTGGTTGAGAACCGCTGGTTTAATAAACAAGCCTAAAGTAATTCAATAGATGTATTAAATAAATAAATTACTAATGCCCGGTTGCACCAACAGATCTTAAGCTAAGTCGAGAATATCATAAGAATTAATATAATATAATTATAATATATTACAATAAGAATACCATAATATAATAATAGATATAATTGATAATAAGGTAAGAATCTAAAATATTGGTGCAACGTAAGTGATACTCAAGGAGGTCCTATCTATAAGTAGAGCTTAGCTAAGCTGAATCTTAAGATCTGTTGGTGCAACCAGGCATAAGCGATGTCACAATGACGACCTTCCGGGGATTTCAGCTTAACTAGCTTCGAGGGTGGTTTTAATGTCAAACGCTGAGCGCACATGCATTTGAATCAAGTATGTAATATTCAGTATTTATTTTTGCATGTTTTTTTTTACAAATTTTATATATAACATCGGCGAAAAATGAACATCAGATCGAAAAACTGCAAAATACACGTACCTATTCAATATTTTTGAAAAATCTATCGAATGGCACCAAACACGAGCCCCCACGGATGTGGGGTGGGGGGTTACTTTAAAATCTTAAGTAGGTGCCCCCAATTTTTATTGCAGATTTGGATTCTTGACGTAAAAATAAGCAACTTTTATTCGACACATTTTTTCGAATTATGGATAGATCGCGCTATAATCGGAAAAAAACGATTGTTTCAAATGGAAAATTAAATTAAAAAAATGAAAAGTCCCCCACTATACGGAAAACTTAACCTTTTTTTTTTTGGTTTTAGCACCCACTCTTCACAATCCAATAGGTCCCCATAACGCTCGAGTAACGGTAAATTTAGCATACTTTCCTCTCCTACTATGAGGATTTATTGATGAAAAACATGGATAGTTGTTAACACATATAACTTTTTTATTATCCCACATAATTAAATGAATCGAAAAGGAAAATGTTAAGAAAGCCTAACTATACAATCGAGTTTTAATTTTAATATTTTATACATGCTAGAATATTCCACAGGGTGTTCCAAACTTTAAGAAAAAACACAGTATGATTGGTACACCCGGTATAAAATGATATTTACCTGTATAGCAACAATATTATCACAACGATATTCTTAAATAATAAGGCTATAACATACTAAAAGAATCACCCAAATCGGACCACTGGTTTAGGAAATTCGAGACATCAAACATGTCCCATTTTTAAGGTGTTTGGCTAATTTTGACGGTGTGTGTATTATTAGAAACGCTAGTCCAGTGGCAAATGCCAACTTTCTATTAAAAAATACAGCTTTAAAAAAAAATAATTGCCAGAGAACGGCAGTTCTCGCCAGTGGCTCACAACCCCCCTACACGCGACACTTACACGAAATTTTCGATTTTCTAAACCTCACTGAATTGAAAATTGGGCCAAATCCCATCTTAAATTCCAGGAAAAGACTCATCCATCCATATGTCAACAATCCATTTTGGTCCAAGGATGTGGATTTTACGGCCCTTCCTATTTAGGGTCTGTTTTCGTTCTCGTCCCCAAAACTCCCAAAAATTTCGAAAATTTATATCCGACCTTTGCGGCTTCTGTTAGTACTGATCATTACCTTTTCAACGCATGCCTAATTTTGAAAATCGGTTATACCATTCAAAAGTTACCGAGCTCAGAAATAGAACTCAATTTCTATTTAAAAAAGGGAAATTGTTTGTGGATATTTATGTATGTA
Source organism: Diabrotica virgifera virgifera (assembly GCF_917563875.1). NCBI lineage: Eukaryota > Metazoa > Arthropoda > Insecta > Coleoptera > Chrysomelidae > Diabrotica > Diabrotica virgifera. Next base: position 230,336,809 of record NC_065445.1, on the reverse strand, counting down.
TAGTCCGTCCGCTATAACTTTTCCCATGCGGTACGATTCATTTTCAATCAAATTAAGTCAAAACATAAATTGAAACGAACGTCGATGTGTATATATACATTTTGTATACTGTATACTATATACTACACACATCGGCGTACGTTTCACTTTCTGTTTTGACTTAATTTGATTGAAAATGAATCGTAGCGCATGGGAAAAGTTATAGCGGAGGGACTATATGTATGTATGTGTGTGGAAAAGTTAAACCGATTTGAATTTTTTTCTGTGTGTGAAGAGGGGGCCAGGGCCGATTCAGAACCGGTGTAGTTTGTGACTTTTGACCACCCATAAGCCAGCTATAGGACTTGGTAGGTACAAAACGGCATATTTTTTGGAGGCATATATCTTCGGTTCAATAAGAGACAGGAGAGCCGCAAATACACCAAATCACTAGTGTTGAGTTAAGCTTTCAAATGGTGTCTAAGCCGTTAGGATCAGACATACACACGGCTCAGTGTAGCCGAAAAACTGAAAAACTAAACGTAAAAAATTTTGGTTTTTCGACAATTACTCAAAATTTCAACCTACGAATTGCGCCAATAACTGAGAGTTTGTAGAAGGGTTCTAGGCGCATCTAACGGTATCTACCTCATATCCGGGAAAATTCGAATTTTTAAGTTATATGCTTCATAAGTATGATCAAATCTAGTTCCTATGGGAAACAACGGTTTTTCAAGCTCAATATTTCCTGTAATACCTTCAATTATCATATTTGACCTAAGATGCATCAGATACTACTTGTCAATACGTTTCAAACTCATGTTTAGTGATCAAAATCGGTTAAGCCGTGTAGAAGTTGTTAAGCTGCAAAAGTATAATCCAATAAACCATTATCCCCGAAATGATTTATGTAGTGCACTGGTTACGACGATAAATTTGATCGGGCAATGGGCAATCCGAGTTTATTTACCGGCCATCCCAATATTTTTTTTAATCTATTTCGAATATAAAAAATCTAGTGTACATTCGATGGACACTAGATGATTTTAGGGAGATAATGCGACAAAGGCGACAATTTATAAAGGTTAACGTGTAATCGAGAAACATTACATTCAACTCCATACATTTAATTTATAAATAACTTTGAAAAACTCCTGATACAAGAATAAAAAACCGCTAAACGCCGTAAAAATTAGTGGCGCATACAATATTCCAGCTACAAAAGATCTGGTGTGAATCTTACGTGTCGCGAAAATGTTTTTTCATTTTGATGCAAAATAAAATTATAGTTTTAAAAGATTTTTTCATAATATTTGCTAAATTTGAAGTAAACGCGCCACAAAAGGGCTTCAAAATTCAAATTGTATTAAAGTTACTCTTTTATGGCGCGTTTTACTTAAAATTAAGCAAATATGAAATTTTTTTTTAAAATAAAACTAGAATTTTATTTTGCATCAAAATGAAAATACATTTTCGCGCCACGTAATATTTATCAGATCTTTTGTAGCTGGAATATTGTATGCGCCACTCATTTTTACGGCGTTTAGCGGTTTTATTCTTTATGAATTGCACTGAAAAATATTTTGACTATACAATCATATTGACTAATCGACTATTATACTTTATTTTATCATATAGATATTAGATATTGCTATCGAATTTTCTTGTTTTTTTTTAAACCACAACCGCTCGCTGGCGGTTGAGGTCTCCACTCACTGCTTTTACTATCGCTCTTGTTTACTAGTACATTTATTATCTTCGTTTACATCTCTAGCGAAGGCGTAAAAACAGCCACAGGCTTTTGCGATCGTTCTTTTTCTATTTATTGGTAATTCGATATATTTTTCAAATTAATCTAAAAGCATCCTCACTGCCATTGAAATTAAGAAATTAGTTATAGTAGGTGTAGCGGATGGTAATAACTGATGCAAAATAATTAAAATCCCGATATCTTTATGGCAGATAAAATTATACTCCAGCATACTTAATTACCGTCTTCTTGTCGCCGAAACTCCTAGGTTCATTTAAAATGACAAATTCTCGTGTCAAGTTTACATTTGGTTATATTATATATTATGTATATTTGAGTTTTATTGTGGCCAACATAACTCCTTTTCAACATAAACTAGGTAGAAAACTTAAAAAACCTAAGAATTTTAGGTTTTTCAACTATTGTATAACTGAATCTACAACCTTGATATCGCGTGAAAGTTGAGTCTGACTCTGATAGTGTTAAAAATGTTGGTAAAATTTCAGAGTCGTTAATAAAAAAACTAGGTCGTTAAATCAGTAGTTAGACCAACCATTATGTATAGCAGCGAGACATGGGCATTGACGGGGATGCTATAGAAATGAGGATCCTAAGGAAAATATCAAACAGAAAGAGGACAGACAAAATAAGAAACGAAACAATCATACAAAACCTAAAGCTAGAACCAATCAATGAAAAAATAGTAGAAGGACAACTTAAATGGTTCGGACACGTGTGTAGAATGTCGAACGAGAGACTAACAAAACGAGTGTTCGAAACGAGAGTACAGGGGAAAAACAAAAGAGGAAGACCAAGAGTTATGTGGTAAATAAAATCAGAAAAGAAGTCAAGAAGAAAGGATTGATATTCGAAAGTTCAAGAAACCTAACACAAGATCGGAAAGCATGTAGACAACAATGCAAAATTCAACTCCACCAGCCTTACATACCTATAAAGGTAGAAAGGCTTAGGACTAAGTAAGTAAAGTAAGGGTCAGCTAAGGCCATAATAGACTTTGTTAGAAAGGCTGGGATAAAGGAATAACTTTAACCTAGAGATGAGCCATAATAGACCTCTTCGATGATAAGTCGAGTGGAATGATGGTTTAGTAACCACTCATATTGAACCTAACGTAACCTATTAATATTTTCACAGTCAACCTAATAAAATTTAAACTAATTGTTGTTGCAATTAATGTTTGGCTTAAAGAATCACGAGTAACTCACAAATTAAAGCAATTATTTATAAATATTCTTAACGGGTAGCGGGTAGGAACTCTTTAAATTCTTGAAGACAGTCCTATCAGGGAAAATGAATCAATCCCTGCCCACCGCAGATTCCGGGGGTTTCCTTAGCCGGGAAACTAGCACCTGTTTAGGGTCCCTTGTCCAGGGTTACGGATGAAGTCCACAACGGCAGACACGGCGGAGAAGCAGAGCTTCGGTACGGGGCGGACGGCGGAAGTGGCAACCCTTGATGTTAGGGTTAATATAAAATCAAATTCCTGGAGACGGAAGCAGCGTTTTCAGTACCAAGTTGTGGCGTACAGGAATAGATCCTGGACCGGCTCATCATTGGATACTAGGAGGCATGACTGAAACATTTTTAATGGCTCCTACACTGCGATGAGGAAGGCAACGGGAAACCACCTCATTAAAATCCCTAGTAAAATCATCATGACTACAAGTAATAAAAGATTAAAGATTACTGATCATGGAACACGGAAACCAAGATCCGGCAGGAGTGGCATGACAACATAGTGCAGGGTCCCTCTGGTCGTCAGCCTGCGAAATCCCTGCATAAAAATTGCTACATGGAATGCGAGAAGTCTATATTCTCCAGGTAAAATCGATAATGTTGTATCCGAAATAAAACGACTGAAAATAGATATTCTCGGCATAAGCGATGTTAGGTGGCCAGGAGAAGGTAAATGTACAACAACAAATGGCACGATGTACTATGTAGGAAACAACAATCCAGCTCATCTTTATGGAGTCGGTATTGTTCTGGACAGTCGCATAAATGATTCGATGATATATTTTGTTCCTTATTCAGATAGAGTAATGCTGATACAATTAAAAGCACAACCGAAGAACATTAATATTATTCAGGTATATGCCCCTACAGCAGATAAGGATGACAATGTAATTGAGGACTTTTATACACAATTACAAGCGGTCCTCAAAAGTATACAGAAAAAGGAACCCATAATAATAATGGGTGATTTCAACGCCAAGGTGGGTCAGGGTAGAGTGGAAGATTGTGTTGGAGACTATGGGTTAGGAGACCGTAATGAACGTGGTGACAGAATGGTTCAATTTTGTCAAAATGAAAAATTTGTAATTACAAACACAATGTTTAAACTCCCGAAGCGTAGACTTTACACATGGAATTCCCCTGCTGATGGTAACGGGAGGATGATTAGAAATCAAATAGATTACATTCTGGTTAACCACAGATTTAGAAATTCTATACTATCAACAAAGACCTACCCAGCTGCGGACATTTACTCTGACCACAATCCGGTTGTATCTGTGTTAAACATAAAATTGAAGAAACTAAAAAAGAAAAAAACGACTCGGATAGATTTCAATAGACTAAAAGATACAAGAACAAGAGAAGACATAAAAGAAAAAATTAATAAAAACTTGAAAGAAATTAATAGTGTGAACTCCGAAGAAGTTGAAAATAATTGGAAACAGATAAAGGCAGCACTAACAACAGCTGTAAAAGAGACGTTGACTCCTAAACGAACTGAGAGAACTAAAAGAAAGGCATGGATGACAGAAGAAATTCTTAATTTAATGGATGAGAGACGTGCCTATAAGAACAAAAACAAACAACAATATGATGCAATAAATCGAACCATAAAGAGAATGATCAAAGAGGAAAAAGAAAAGTGGCTGTCAGAACAATGCAAGGATATTGAGGAATGTGAGAGAAAGTACGATAGTTTCGGCATGCATAAGAAGATCAGAGAAATGACTGGTACAAAGAAGAAGACTCATAGTGGAATGGTGAATGATTCAGAAGGCAAGATTATAATAGATTTCAAACAAAAACTCACAAGATGGAAAGAATATGTAAAAGAACTTTTTGACGACGAAAGAGAATTAATAACAGTGAAACGAGAAGAAATGAAGGGTTTAATGATACTTAAACAAGAACTGGAATATGCTTTAAAAAACACCAAGGATGGTAAGACACCAGGGCCTGATGAAATACCGGTTGAAGTATTAAAACTTATTGATGGAGAAGTGATGAACATGATACTAGAGTTATTTAACAACATATATGATACTGGAATAATACCACAAGACTGGTTAAGGTCCACATTCATTTTAATACCTAAAAAATCAAATGTAAAAGAGTGCTCGGATTACAGAACGATTGCCTTGATGAGTCATATGCTTAAAGTTTTTCTAAAAATCATTCATAATAGAATTTTCCGCAAACTTGAAGAAGATATAAGTGAAACACAAATGGGCTTCAGGAACGGCCTTGGTACGAGGAAAGCGCTCTTTGGTGTGGGCGTACTATTTCAACGGTGTTTGGATATCAATCAGGATGTATACGCCTGCTTTATAGACTTTGAGAAGGCCTTCGATAGAGTCCGACACGACCGACTGAGACAACTTCTAATCGAAAAGAACATTGATGGAAAAGATATTAGAATAATAACTAATTTGTATTGGAATCAAACAGCAAAAGTCAAGGTAGATGATGAAATGACCGAGGAGATCAAAATATGTAGAGGAGTAAGACAGGGGTGTATTCTGTCTCCTCTTTTGTTTAATTTTTATAGCGAAGTCATATTTAAAGAAGCTCTGTCGGACGTTAGTTGTGGTGTAGTGATCAACGGAAATACAATCAACAATTTGAGATACGCTGACGACACAGTGATATTAGCAGACAATCTTACAGATCTGCAACGACTGATGGAACGCACTAACCACTACTGCAACAGCTACGGACTTACATTAAACCTCAGAAAAACTAAATGGATGGTAATAACAAAAGATCCACACGCCAGGAATGATTTTGTTGTCAATAACACGGTTGTAGAAAGGGTATCCTCCTATAAATACCTTGGAGCTTGCCTGGATCATACAGGCGATCAAACAAAAGAAATAAGAGCAAGAATAGAAATAGCTAGATCAGCATTTAACAAGATGAAAATATTTCTCTGTAGTCGTGACATAAATCTTGATCTGAGAGTGCGTATGCTGCGGTGTTATATCTTCTCCACTTTATTATACGGAGTTGAGTCATGGACCATCAAGATGGGCAGCATTAAAAACATTGAAGCTTTTGAGATGTGGTGTTACCGTAGAATGCTACGTGTATCTTGGGTGGACCACGTGACGAATGCCGAAATTTTACGTCGGATCGGAAAAGGATGTGAAGTTGTACTTACTGTGAAAAGAAGAAAGCTTGAATACTTTGGCCATGTTATGAGAGGTGACAAATACTCGCTGCTGAGACTGATCATTCAGGGTAAAATCAGGGGTAAGAGAAGTATGGGTAGGCGCAGAATATCTTGGTTAAGAAATCTGAGGGAATGGTTCGGCTGCAGTTCCATCGACGTATCGAGGGCAGCCGCCAGTAAAATAAGAATAGCTGTGATGATTTCCAACCTCCGGTAGGAGACGGACTTAAAGAAGAAGAAGATTCTTAAAAAATAATAAAATACCATAAAAGAACATTTCATTAAAATGAAATGTCAATGAAAGAAAAGTAAATTCTTAGGTATTTTATCATAATTTTGGACAACAGTAGCCTATATTAAAAATTACTTGAACATAGATACATAGATAATCTTATATTTCAAAATCGACAACATAGAGAATAGCCCAAGATTGTGAAACTATACATGGCGTTTCATTAACAATAATAAAGTTGCGTGCATAGAAATCCGCCCACTTAAAAAGTTGGTCATTTTTGTTGTTTCGTATTTCCTAAAACTGTTGGCCGATTTAAGTGATTTTTTTAATATATTATACCCTGATTCTTTAGTACCACTGTAATAATATTGTTGCTAAACAGGAAAATTTTCATTGTATACCGGGTGTACGAATCAAATTGTGTTTTCTTTTCAAAGTTCGTATCACCCTGTGGAATATTCTAGTATTTATAAAATACTGAAATTAAAACTCAGCTATAGCCTCAGGTTTTCTTAACATTCTGTTTTTTGACTCATTCGATTATGTTGGGTAATAAAAAAGTTAGGTACTTTAACAACTAGACATGCTCTTCATCAATACATGGTGTTTCTTAATAGGTGCGACAAAATTTAGGGGATAATTATTCTGCATGAAAAAATAATGACAGTTTGCTTTATAATAGTATGTCCGCAAATGCTTCGTTTCCGAGATACGGGATGTTGAATTTGTTCTTACGAACTGACGATTTAGTGAATTGCTTTAAAACCGGATAGAATTGCTTTAAAACCGGTTGAGATATGCAAATGAAGTTTGGTGGGATTTAAGACGTAGTTATTACACATTTTTTGACATACAATTAAGAATTTAATATTCACCATTGGCGCGTATACGGGTAATATGACCGATCATATTACCCGTATACACGCTAATGGTGAATATAAAATTCTTAATTGTATGTCAAAAAATCCACAATAACTATCGTTAAAGCCTATCTCTTAAAACCTACCAAATTTCATTTGCATATCTCAACTGGTTTTAGAGCAATAAATAAATCGTCAGTTTGTGACAAAAATGCAACATCCCGTATCTTGGTAACGAAACATTTGTGGACATACGTTTATAAAGCAAACTGTCACTATTTTTTTTATACAGAATTACCCCTTAAAGTTTGTCGCATTTATTTAGAAACACCCTGTATTCATGAAGAACATTTCTAGTTGTTAAAGTACCTAACTTTTTTATTATCCAACATAAGCGAATGAATCAAAAAACAGAATGTTAAGAAAGTCTGAGGATATATTCTGCTTTTAATTTCAGTATTTTATAAGTGCTAGAATATTCTACAGGGTGATGCGAACTTTGAGAAAAAAAAACACAGTTTGATTCGTACACCCTGTATACAATGACAATTTACCTCTTTAGCAACAATATTATTGCAGCCGCATTCCTTAAGAAGCAGGCTATAACATATTAAAAAAATCACTTAAATCGACCAACAGGTTTAGGAAATACGAGACATTAAAAATTACCAAATTTTTAAGTGGGCGGATTTCTATGCACGAAAGTTTATATTATGTTTATTCCACCCCGTCAATGTGGGTGACCCCGTATACTTAAAAATATATTCCAAGCGTGGTCCTATCTATGCTCCAACTTTTGCCTAAATAATTTTTTTTGCAACTCTTTCCTCTAATTTTTTTATGGATCTAATAAATACAATTCGTTTATTATAATATTCTAAATAAGAAAATTTTCTAATTAATATGAATGCTTTTCCGCGATTCCTATTTTACTTACTCTTCCAATTTCCCCAAATTCCAAATGATTTGTTCGCTCCCCCATAAACAAACGACTTGTGCTCCATCAACTGGGGCAAGGCTGATCCAGTGATCGAAAATAACATTGAAAAGATAACGGATTGGTGTTGCGTCTGGTCCTTTAGTATCTATCCCCCTTCCCTCTTCCCCCACGATTTCACTAGATGGCCCCAGCGTCACGATGTCTAGTCAGGAGGGCGACGAAATAGAAACAAACTCGAAACTGGGATATAAAAGTTTTTGGTTCAGGACTTTTCATTGTGATTTTCGTTTTGTTTTGAAGGATGAAATGTCTGCGGAATTCACAGTTATGGGTAATTTGTCCTTTAAAGTGTATAAACGCCCACGTGTCATGTTTTTTTATTAAATTATACTTAGTTTTAACTTCTAGGATACGACTTTTATTAAAAGTGGGTCATTTTTATAGCTTTTGCCATTTACATGCAAATATGTTAATAACAGGGGCGGCTCGTGATAGTAGACGGTGGTGAGGCACACTACACCTGAGAAATTTTATTATTATTGTTAGCTTCTCTCTAATGGCCGGAAAGTCGATTTTGTGACGTCATAACGCTAGGACTAATCTAGGACCAATAATCCCGGACAAAAAATCCTCACAAATTATCCCTGGATAAGAAATCCCCAGACAAATAATCCCCGGACAAAAAGTCCCCACAAAAATCCACGGACACATAATCCCCGGACAAAAAATCCCCACAAAAAATCCCGGCCAAATAATCTACAAAAATTTTTTATTCAAAATATCCCCACAAAGAATTCCGGACAAAAAATCCTCAAGAAATATTTGCTGTCGATTAGTTCTCTAAAACTTTTCCAGTGAATGCGATCGACTCAAATGCTTTCAGCCTCAGTGCATAGAGTTATTTTGAATTCCAATTCCATATCGAAAACTTCAAATTTTACAATTTTAACTATTTATAATGTGAAATAAGCCACAATATTATTAAAAAATTATTTTTATTAACGTTTCGACATTTCGATATTATTTATAATTTAAACAAAATTATAGTAAAGTCAGAATTTGGTATTAATTTTGAGAGTAAATTAAATGTAAGACCAAATACTTACGATGTCGGAATAGTATCACGAGGTTTTTCCTGGTTTTCCCTCGTGATTTACTATGAGATCTCTAACGCGAGAATTTTAATGTCACCGTTGCATGTGGTTGTCTTTTTAAAGACAGATCACATGCTATGATTTTTTTGTGACGGATATTCTTGAGTTGGGGTTGATTTCATGTAATCGAATGTCTTTCAATAAAGTCGTGCCAGGAACGCAACTCATAAATATTTTCAATACCATTTTAAAGTCTTCTACTTTAAAATGTATCATATTATGTATCTGAATTGCCGATATAAATGAGTCAAATTAAATAAATTATTAGAAGAATTTTTTTACTAAGCAACAACATTTTTGTTTATGTTAGTAGTATTTTGTATTTTGACAACGGCACCCGATTTGGGCGTCGAAACGTTAATAAAAATCATTTTTTGATAATATTGTGGCTTATTTCCCATTATAAATAGTTAAAATTGTAAAAATGCCACAAGAAAATAGCTTCAGAACAACATTCAAATTTTACATAACAAAAGAGTGTGAGTTTTTCCAAAAATCGTGGAAGATATGGGGAATGAGCTAAGGCTGTGGGAATCATGTTGCAATATTATTCGCTTAAATCTTTTGCTCACTCTGATTTGAATAACTATGTTCAAAAAAAATTTACAAAAAAAACACAACCACAACATACAACATTCTTGAAACACTTAAAAACTACTTTTGTATGTAAATGTAACAAATAAATAAAAAAAAATATTAGTTATATATTTTACAAAAAAAAACACAAACACAAAATACAACATTTTTTAAACACTTAAAAACTACTTTTTTATGTAAACGTCCGATGTGGAAATGGAAACGTTAATAAAATCATTTTTTAAGTTAAATTGTGGCTTATTTCCCATTTAGAATAATAAATTACATAAATGCCACAAAGAAATAGCTTTAGAACAATATATTAGGCGATAATGAACAATGATTTAAAATGAACAATATTTTAAATACATATCCATAAACTTCTAAAATATACCATTCGTATACAGGGTGAGGCAGATAACTGGCCTATTAGAAATATCTCGAGAACTAAAGGCAACAGAATCATGAAAATTGGAATACAGGGGTTTTGAAGGATGATCTATTAAATGAAAATATTTTCATCTCTTTGCAACTTCCGGTTATACCGAAAGTTGCTTATATTTTCGTTTTTTTAAATGGGACACCCTGTATATTTTTTCATTTTTGGATTCTATTCGATGTCTTCTTTCTTAAAATATAAGGATTTGTAATATTATACAGGGTATTTTAAAAGATAATTAATTTTTGTTTATTAATTTCGTAGCAATATTCACACCCTGTAGAATTGTAGTAGTTTGACAACTAAAACTCTACTTACGTTCAAATGATTTTTAATATAGTCTACTATTGTTAAGAATCATTAGTATAGCTAGATTTTTAATTTTAGTATACAGGGTTGGTCGAAACTCGGAATGAGTATTTTCTGAGTTTTCTTAAATGGAACACCCTGTATTTTAGTATTGTAATGAAATGATATTTTATGGTACTTTTTTATTTCTTAAGCATTGTCTATACCTAACCGCTTTAATTTGTGCTTAATTGTTAGTCGCACCAACAATCTTAACTACGTAGGTATTTTGATAGCTAAACCATTATTGGTAATTTTAAGGATCAATCTGGATTAATATGTATTTATTTCTAAAAAATTATTTGTGATTGAATATTTTCACGGCCAACCTAATAAAATTTTACGTATTTTTTGTTGCAATTAATGTTTAGCTTGAATCACCAATAACTCACAAATTAAAGCAGTTAGGTATAGGGAATACTTATAAAATAAAAAAGTACTATGAAATATCATTTCATTACAATACTAGAATACAGGGTGTTCTATTTAAGAAAACTCATAAAATATTTATTCCGAGTTTCGACCAACCCTGTATAATAAAATTTTAAAATTAGCTATACTAATGATTCTTAACAATGATCGACTATAATAAAAATCACTTGAACGTAAACAGAGTTTTTAATGTCAAACTATTACAATTCTACAGGGTGTGAATGTTGCTACGAAATTAATAAAAAAACGTAAATATCTTTTAAAATACCCTGTATAATATTATAAAAACTCATGTTTTAAGAAAGAAGATATTGAGGAGAATCCAAAAATGTAAAAATATACAGGGTGTCCCATTTAAAAAAACCAAGTTATAAGCAACTTCCGGTATAACCGGAAGTTGCAAAGAGATGAAAATATTTTCATTTAATAGATCATCCCTCAAAACCCCTTTATTCCAATTTTCATGATTCTGTTGCCTTTAGTTCTAGAGATATTTCTAATAGGCCAGTTATCTGCCTCACCCTATATACCGCGTATGCATAGAAAGCTATGATCTCCAATCGACTTGGTGCTTGTAGTCGGTTCATTTCGGCTATTCCTATTCCGTTCCGCGGAGCCTGAGGCCGTTCGGCTATTCCTATTCTGCTCCGCGGAGCCTGAGGCCAGCCTCAAGGATGGATGAATTTTGTTCCTAGAATCGGTGGCACATTTTTCAAATTTTGCCGGCTTTACTGTTGGCGTTGTCCCATACTGTTGCAGATGGTGTGAGGCCTAGCTTCAACTGTAATGATTTGAGAAAGTTGGAATGAGATGCATGATGCATAGATGCATATAATACTGGCACGTGGAAGACGAATAAAAAGATAAAGAGTCAGTAAAGAGTAAAGATTTTAATTTTTTTCATAAAAATAAAGGTATTTAGGAAATTTCAAAAAGCTAAATTATATTTAAAAAACTGATTATAAAACAACGAAATAACGTAAAATCGATTGATATACTGATGAGGCACCGCCTCACCTGCCTCATAGGACAAGCCGCCACTGGTTAATAAAATAATGGCAAACAATTATCCTGGTAGTCCAGAAAGCCACTGCGCATCCGCTAGAAAAAATATTCTAATTCGGAATTTTTGCACAATCTTACTCAAAAAGAACTCCTTTTAACAAATTTGCATGTTGCCAGGACCAAAAGGTGGTCAAAAATTTTTTAAACGTTTTTTTTTGTTTTTTTCCTAAAATTATTTTTTTTGCATGGAAAAAAGTTTTTTTAGGTTTTTTGGATCATTCCAAACAGAAAAGGTTTTTAGTGACTTTTCTCTAAAAATGATAGTTTTTGACATATAAGCGATTAAAAATTGAAAAATTGCGACATCGGCCATTTTTAACCCTCAAAAACTATGTGAAAAACTGAAAATTTTAATGTTGCCAAGGTAGGTAGATATTCTTTAAACATCGATTGATGAAATTCCGAAGAGTTTTTTGCAATACAATATTCAAAACTCATTTGTTTATTAATTTCTAATCAAGCGTGCGTGACACTATTTTCCACCGACAATATGGTGCAAATGAAAGGAATAAATTCGTTATTTCGTAAACCGGCGACTTTAAGAAAAAATTCCGAAACAGGTCGATTTTTATTTTTAAGTTATGATATTGTGGCATATATGGTATACTAGTGACGTCATCCGTCTGGGCGTGATGACGTAATAGATGATTTTTTTAAATGAGAATAGGGGTCGTGTTGTAGCTCATTTGAAAGGTTCTTCAATTCTCTATTTAGTAATAAAAACATTTACATAATTATTTATACAGGGTGTCCAAAAAATTTTTATTAAATTAAATTATTTGACAAAAAAAGAAGTAGAAGGACACCCTGTATAAATAATTATGTAAATGTTTACATTACTGAATAGAGAATTGAAGAACCTTTCAAATGAGCTACCACGCGACCCCTATTCTCATTTAAAAAAATCATTGATTACGTCATCACGCCCAGACGGATGACGTCATTAGTATACCATATATGCCACAATATCATAACTTAAAAATAAAAATCGACCTGTTTCGGGATTTTTCCTTAAAGTCGCCGGTTTACGAAATAACGAATTTATTCCTTTCATTTGCACCATATTGTCGATGGAAAATAGTGTCGCGCACGCTTGATTAGCAATTAATAAACAAAGGAGTTTTGAATACTGTATTGCAAAAAACTCTTCGGAATTTCATCAATCGATGTTTAAAGAATATCTACCTACCTTGCCAACATTAAAATTTTCAGTTTTTCACATAGTTTTTGAGGGTTAAAAATGGCCGATGTCGCAATTTTTCAATTTTTAATCGCTTATATGTCAAAAACTATCATTTTTAGAGAAAAGTCACTAAAGACCTTTTCTGTTTAGAATGATCCAAAAAACCTAAAAAACTTTTTTCCATGAAAAAAAAAAATAATTTTAGGAAAAAAACAAAAAAAAAACGTTTAAAAAATTTTTGACCACCTTTTGGTCCTGGCAACATGCAAATTTGTTAAAAGGAGTCCTTTTTGAGTAAGATTGCGCAAAAAATCCGAATTAGAATATTTTTCCTAGCGGATGCGCAGTGGCTTTCTGGACTATGGGCATTATAGATTTAATTAAATAAATAAATCATAGTAAAACAATTTATAGTCGATTCGCTAATCTGAGACACAACTGTCTAGTGATGCTTGTAATTTTTTTTGGGAAGTTAGGTTGCTAGGCGTGATTGGAAATTACTAAAGAAGCAAAAATACCTTCTTATAGCCAATATTATTAATAGTAAACAGACATAAATAACATAAACCTTACGCCAATCAATAATTATTTATTTACAGCATTATAATGTTTTGATAACAAATGAGAAAATTATTTATTGTACAAAATAAAAATATTTTGAAGAAATAAATTCCACAAAATTTTATGAGTTTAGAATACACTCCCACTATTTTCAATAATTCTTCTTTATTTAATGAAAGATTAAGTTGATTTGAGCAGTTAATAGTGTGAGGTAGGAATTTTTGTGTTGTATGTTTCCTACTCTGAATCTTTCAAAATAAATCTCGGCAGAGCGAATTTAGTTTAACAACTTTTTAAAATCTCTCTCAACGTATAGAATACTGATTTTCCCTCTCTAAACCAATTACTATTTTTCTTGTTCTACCTTACTATAAACAATTCTGCTTGTCAGTTGGTGGATTAATACCTCTATGAAGGAAGGTATCTCAACACAAACAAAAATCAAAGTCGAAGGAGTAAATACGGAATCCACGGAATACTTGTACAGAAAAAGAATATCAGAGAAGATTGCTGAGAATGGAATATTAGAAAACGATAACATCGATGAAAGCTGGCAAAACTCAAAGATAACATAATCAACGCTGCAACAGAATCACTTGGAGAGAGAAAAGTAACGAATACACACATATTAAAGAAGAAAACCCCGTGGTTTAGAGAGGAAGTGAAGATAAAATGTGAAGAAAAGAAGAAAGCCTTTTTACAATACAGAACAAAACAAACACAACAGGCATACAACCACTACAAACGAATCAGAAACGAAACGGATACTTTAGTGAGACAAATAAAAAGAGAGCACTGGCAGAGTTTCTCAAAACAGATGGAGCACGACTTCTACGGAATACAAAACGAAGTATGGATAATGATCAGAGGGCAAAGAAAGGAGATGAACGAATTAATAAAAGCGAAACACATTCAGAAGGAAACATGGGCAGACTACTTCCGATCTCTATTTGCTAAAGGTGACGATAATGAACAACCAACACCTGAAGTTACGACAAACGAAGAAATAAACATTGAGGAGGGAGAGGTAAAGGAAGCATTAAGAAAATTAAAAAATAGAAAATCTCCAGGAGAGGACAGAATATCGAACGAGCGCGTAAAGTACGAAGGACAAGATCTAACTAAACAACTATTAAAACTAATACAAAAAATAATAGAACAAAACAGAATACCACAAGAATGGAGATCAAGCATCCTAATACCTCTCTTCAAAAAAGGAGACAAATCGGACCCGGAGAATCGGACAGAGGAATTAACTTATTAAACACAACATTAAAATTAACAACCAAAGTGATAACAAACAAATTGAATGAAATTATATCATTAGCAGAAGAACAACAAGGTTTTAGGTCGGGAAGGTCTTGCACTGACGCTATATTTGTAATGAGGCAAGTTCAAAAGAAATCGTTGGAATACAACAAACCAGCATATTTATGTTTCGTGGACCTTAAGAAAGCATTTGACAGGGTCACATTAAAGGACGTTATTCATTTGTTATACTATACAAACATCTTACAGAGATTTCAAAACAAGGTGCTGCGTGCCATAGTCAATGCGCCATATTATGTATCCAACGAGGTGATTCAACACGACATCCCCCTAGAATCCGTGAAAGAAGCGATACAACGTTTTAGTGTTAAATACTGTGAACGAGTGCTAGTGCATCCTAATGCGTTTGTCAGACAATTAAATGTGCGGGACGTCTTGGAAGTGCGTAGACTAAAACGGTAACTGCCGTCCGACTTGACCAACTGAATGTATTCAAGTGTATTCAGACTGATAAAATTTTAGTTTTAGAATTGTAAAGAGGTTACTCACTGGAGTAACTCTCTACATGTCTGTATTTTTTTACCGTAACAAAGGCTTAACGCCCAATGGGCAGATTGCTGTACTCAATGGAGTTAATAAAAAAAATTGTTATACTCGAGAGAGGTATAATTAAAACGCTCGAAAACATCTACCAGAACAACACAGTAAAAGTGGAAGATGAACTAACTGACCCAATTGAAGCCGGCAACGGGATAAATCAGAGGGATTCCTTGAGTCCTTTATTGTTTAACCTGATCATTAACGAAATAATAAAAATAGTAGTAAGAACTACAGTTGAGTCCGCGAATCTTTATCCGTGCGTCATCATTTAAAGCATACGAAATAAGTCGATGATAAGTCGGAAATTGAAATTTACTTAACGCAACAGCAAGTCACTTACTGTCACTTGCTGTTGCGTTTAGTAAATTTCAATTTCCGACTTATCATCGACTTATTTCGTATGCTTTAAAGATGCCGCACGGGTAAAGATTCGCGGACTAACTGTAAAAAAGGATACCAAATGGGAGAAAAACAACTTAAAATAATCTGCTATGCAGACGATATAACACTAATCTCTCAAAGTGAAGATGATTTACAACGTATGCTGCACCAACTTAACATAACCGCCAGAAACTTTAACATGTTTATTTCCTCAAACAAGACAAAATGCATGGTGATAACAGCATATCCAATAAGATGTAAATTGGAGCTGAACGGTCAGATGATAGAACAAGTGATGGAGTTTAACTACCTAGACATCACACTATCTAGCTACGGAAGGCTCGAAACAGAAGTGGAAGATCAAATGAATAGAGCAAACAGAGCCGCAGGTTTCCTGAATGACACAATATGGAGAAATAAAATATCGGAAAAGAAATGAAAGGCAGAATTTACAAAACAGTCATCAGAAAATATTGACATACGCGGCAGAAACACGACCCGACACAGAGGACAAAAAGATGAAAACCCTTCGAAAAATCGATGGTAAGACTCTATGGGACAGAGCTAGAAGTACAGATATACGACGGAGATGCAAGGTGGATAACATTAATAACTGGGTAAGAAACAGAAGAATAGAATGGAATGACCACATAAGCCGAATGACAATAAATAGGGTAGTCAGGACAGCTAGAGACGGTTCCCCAATAGGAAGACGATCAGTGGGAAGACCACGAAAACGATGGAACGACAACTTCTAGAGGCACATTGAAAAAACAGACAGAGTCATGTCTATACAAAAAGAAGAAGAAGAAGAATAAGAAGACGAAGAAGAAGAGGAAGAAGAAGGAAGGTTATCTATCACTTTGCGCGGTCGGCGAATACTTGTACCGTGTGGTGATTACCTTCATTCTACTTATCTAATTATTCCATTATTTTTTAATCATTGAACTGCTTCTTCAAGATTTTGATGCCAAGATATTGTTCTTCTCCTGATCCTATTTTGAAAGAGAAAAACTTGAAGAATTCGAGTTGAAAAAAAACTTGAAGCATTCGAGATGTGGCTTTATAGAAGAATGCTGAGAATATCATAGACAGCAAGGATCACAAACAAGGAAGTTCTAAGAAGAATGAAGAAGGAACCGGAGATTGTGTTTACCATAAAACGCATAAAATTGCAGTATCTGGGAGACGTTATGAGAAATCAGCACCGTTACTCCCTGCTGCTGTCCTTATTGCAAGGTAAAGTCAAAGGTAAGCGGGGACCCGGCAGAAGGAGAATATCATGGCTGCCGAATGTAAGAACATGGTTTAAGAAAACCTCAACGGAGCTGTTTCGAGTCGCAGTGAGCAAGGTTATGATTGCCAATATGATTTCCAACATCCGAAACGGATAGGAATCAGAAGAAGAAGAATACATCGATATCATTTATATTTTAAAATAGCATACATATAAAATCAAAGTTTGGTATTAATATTGAGAGTAAACAGAATGTAAGATAAAATACTTATCATGTCGGAATAGTATCATGAAGATTTTTTTCCTAGTTTTCTCCTCGTGATTTACTATGGAATCAATAACACGAGAATAGGGCTTTTCATCGATTGTCATTTGTTTCGAGCTTCTGTCATGTGTCACATAATATTAATATATCTACGTCATACGTCTTTGGTTTGTATCATTGGTATTTACATACCAATAACGTATGACGTAGATACAATATTGTATATTAATATTGTATATTAATATTATGTGACACATGACAGAAGCTCGAAACAAATGACTGTGAATGAAAAGCCCTATTAGTGCAGCCGACATGTGAAACAATTGTGTAGTTAATGATAGAAGTATATAATTTGGACCACATATACTGCACATATAAAGGTTTTAATTTAGATATGAGGCAATCTCAGATTTTGCCTTTTACAAAAATTCATATACAAAATGGCGACTATACACTGTGACTAATAGCAGCTAACTTTTGAACGAGACTTCAGATGTCAACCAAATTTGGTATATAGGTTCTTTTTTTGATGAATAAGATCGAGGTCTTGAATCGGAAGAATCGGTTTACCAGAAGTTGTGTTTTTCCTGGTTTTTATGTAAAAATATGCTGTTTTTTTTCAATTCTTTCACCCTGTATGTATTAGTTTTTCAAAAAGTTAACACCACCATTGAAAAGAGCATAAAAATATTTTTTAGGAAATATTTTTAACTTTTTAGTTATGTTAATTACCATTTAATAAATGCAAAACGTATCTTCACATGTACCTATATGCGGCAGATTCGTGCAAATATTATAAGAATTATTGTGCACTTAATGGTAGAAGCATATAATTTGGACCACATATACTACACATATAAAGGTTCAAATTTAGATACGAGGCCATCTCAATTTTTGTTCCTTTCACAAAAATGGCGGGCATTCAAAATGGCGACTATACATATGTGACTAATAGCACTATAACTTTTGAACAAAACGTCAGATTTCAACCAAATTTGGTATATAGGTTCTTTTTTTGATGAATAATATCGAGGTCTTTAACCGGAAGAATCGGTTTACCAAAATTTGTGTTTTTACTGTTTTTTTATGTAATAATATGTTGTTTCTTTTTCAATTCTTTCACCCTGTATATATAAATTTTTCAAAAAGGTAATAACGCCATTGAAAAGAGTAAATATATTTTTTAGGAAATATTTTGAACTTTTCAGTTGGGTTAATTACCATTTAATAAATGCATAACGTATGTTCACATGTACCTATGGGCGGCAGATTCATTTTGAATGTCCGCCATTTTTGTAAAAGACTAAATCTGAGATGGCCTCATATCTAAATTTGAATGTTTGTATGTGTAGTATGTGTGGTCCAAATTATATGCTGCTACCATTAAATTCACAATAATTCTTATATTATTATTTGCACGGATCTGCCGCACATAGGTACCTACATGTGAAGATAGGTTATGCATGTATTAAATGGTAATTAATATAACTAAAGAGTTCAAAATATTTCCTAAATAATATATTTACGCTTTTTTCAACGCCGGTATCACCTTCTTGAAAAATTAATATATACAGGGTGAAAGAATTGAAAAAGAAACAACATATTTTTACATAAAAAAAAACAGTAAAAACACAAATTCTGGTAAACCGATTCTTCCGGTTTAAGACCTCGATAGTATTCATCAAAAAAAGAACCTATATACCAAATTTGGTTGAAATCTGACGTCTCGTTCAAAAGTTATCGTGCTATTAGTCACATTTGTATAGTCGCCATTTTGAATGCCCGTCATTTTTGTAAAAGGAACAAAAACTGAGATGGCCTCGTATATAAATTTGAACCTCTATATGTGTAGTATATGTGATCCAAATTATATGCTTCGACCATTAAATGCACAATAATTCTTATAATATTTGCACGAATCTGCCGCATACAGGTACATGTGAAGATACGTTTTGCACTTAATAAATGGCAATTAACATAACTAAAAAGTTAAAGATATTTCCTAAAAAATATTTTTACGCTCTTTTTAATGGCCGTATTAACTATTTGAAATATTAATACATACAGAGTGAAATAATTGAAAAAAAAACAACATATTTTTACATAAAAACCAGAAAAAACACAACTTCTGGTAAACAGATTCTTCCGGTTCAAGACCTTGATCTTATACATCAAAAAAGGAAACTATATACCAAATTTGGTTGAAATCTGAAGTCTCGTTCAAAAGTTATCGTGCTATTAGTCACATATGTATAGTCGCCATTTTGAATCCCCGCCATTTTTGTAAAAGGCAAAATATGACATGGCCTTCTATCTAATTTTGAACCTTTATATTATATGTAGTATATGTGGTCCAAATTATATGCTTCTATCATTAAATGCACAATTCTTATAATATTTGCAGGAATCTGCCGCACTAAATTTTACTCTCAGCATTTCATGTGGTTGTAAGGACAAATCACATGCTATGATTTTTCTGACGGATATTCTTAAGTTAAAGTTAATTTCATGTGATCGAATGAACTATCTTTCATTACAGTCGTCCCAGGAACGCCACTTATGAAAATAAGTGATAAGAAAATAAGATTATGAAAATATTGGCAATATAATAATTTTAAAGTAGTCTACTTTAAAATGTATAATATATGTCTATATTTTTAATATGAATGAGTCAGATAAAATTAAATTATTAGAAGAATATTTTTTTGACCAAGCAACAAAAACAAATGTGATCAAGGTGGGATGAAGAATGTTCACTTAGGATTAAAAGCCGCAAACAGGCAATTCAAAACTTAAACAATCTGTTTCCTTAGAGAACTATATAAACGCTAAACGTATAATCGCTCAAACTAAACGAAACCTCAGAATTAAAAAAAGAAATAAATTCATAAACTTCTGTGAATCATTAAATAAGGAATCTAACACTACCTATGTCTGGAACAAAGTTAAAAAATTCTCAAATAACAAAAATTACGGCCAGGCATTTCATAACCCCGCAGATAACATTAAAACAGAAATTCTACAGAACATGTCTGCAGTTTTTATTGATCCAAATTTTGAGCTTGACGATATAAACGAGTAAGTTTCCCCTTTTACAATCTGGGAACTTAACAATGCTGTAAATAATAAAAAAAATTCGGCACCAGGTATGGACGACATTCCTTACCTTATGATAAAACATCTACCACTACAAGCTAAACATATTCTGTTGAATATCTACAATAATTGTCTAAATGGTGACAACCTGCCTGAAGATTGGAAAAACCATAATGTTATAAATATCTTAAAGCCACACAAAAATCCACTCTTGGCCAGTAGTTTCAGACCAATAGTTTTATCCTCATGTGTGCTTAAAACATTAGAAATATTAATCAAGAATCGCCTAGATTGGTCCTTAGAACATAACTGTTCATTCACCAACCATCAGACAGGTTTTAGAAAAGGAAGAGGCACTGCTGACAACTTGACCCTCCTTCATTCCACAATTGTGGAAGCCTTTGAATCCTCCCAATCGGTTTTGGCCATCTTTCTTGATATCAAAGCAGCATATGATAATATCAATATATACAAACTTTATAGCAAACTAAAACTTCGAAATATTCCATCTGCAATAAATAATATTGTGTTCAAAATTTTACAGAACAGACTTTTATATTCAAGATCTAATGATGGTGACTTTTTGGGACCTTTCATGGCAACTAAGGGGCTACCTCAAGGTTCTCCCTTAAGTACCATTTTGTTTAATATTTATATAGCAGAATTGTTTTGTATTAGCAATAATGAAGTTAAAATATGTGGATATGCAGACGACTTGGTTTTGTATATTAAGGGATATGATATCCAAAGCATGGTAAGTAAAATAAACAAAGAATTGGAAAACACATTACACTGGCTTGCAGAACATGACTTGTCCTTATCCAAAGATAAATGTGAAGCTGTATGGTTCACAAAGGGTAGGCGAAGAGATAATCTAACAGAAATCAAAGTCAACAACACAGCCATTCCTCTAAAAAATGAAGTGAAATTTCTAGGCATAATTTTTCATAAGCATCTATCATGGGACTTACATGTTGACAATATTATACTCAAGGCAAAGAAAAATATTAACATCCTACGTGCAATATGTAGAGTCTGGTGGGGAGCTGACCCACGAACACTCCTAATGGTTTTTAATGCCTTGATCAGATCTCACCTCGATTATGGTTCCTTCCTATTCAACCCAATATCACAAAAATGCAACAACAAACTCAATGCAGTATTTTTTGAGGGACTTAAGATATGTTTGGGGTGCATGAAGTCTACACCAAATTTGGCAATCTTGGCAGAGTCTGCCCAAATGGACCTAGAACATAGAAGATTATTGTTAGCCTCTAAATTTTTAAGTAAAATCATCATTATTGAGAATCATCCCATAATATTACTCCTAATTGAAATACGTAAAAGACTTATAAACAAACCTAATTTTTATACAAGGCATGATGTACCATACTTGGTTTCGGCATTAGAATATTTTTTTCCATATTTTAAAAAAATATACAAAAGCCCAAATTTTCCATGCTATGAATTAGACTATGATACACTAATGAATCCACTTCCAATTCTAAATTGTAATATCAAAAAATATGACCCGATGATTAAAGAAAAATTCCTTATGACTACTGAACAATATGATTAAACTTAAGATTAAACTTAAGATTAAGCTTAAGATTAAACCATGGCAATTTTCCTGCACATTTAGCTAAAATAGGAATGCGTATCAACTCTCTCTGTTCATGTGATAACTACTCTACTGCAGATTTAAATCATATAATCTTTAATTGTGAACTTAATAAAAACCATACGAAAGCACTAATTGCTAGACTTCAGGAGCGGAATGTAAGTTTACCGCTGAATATTTCACATCTACTAAGCTTCAATACCAAAACTATTAATGATATTATCATACAATTTCTTAAAGATTCTAAAATAAAAATTTAATATGACATCTTCAATCTTCAACTTTCAAATATCTGTGGCAAAAAGTTTATCTAATGCCATCCCCTCTTTGTGAACACACACACTGAACAATATGGGAAAGACCATACCTTTATATATACTGATGCCTCAAAAAACAAAGAAAGGGTAGGTTTTGGGATATGCATCCCGAGTATTGAATATAATTTCTCCTCAAGACTTCCTGGAGCTCTAAGCATAAGCAAAGCAGAGAGTATAGCAATACATCAAGCGGTGGAAGTCGCAACTACAAAACATCTAAAGAAAGCTATAATATTTTCTGATTCGCTCAATGCAATAACCAATATTAAAACATGTAACATATCTGCTTCAGCAGATATAAGGGCCCTAAAAACAAAGAAACTTATATCTTCAGCCAATGAGAATGGTACCAAAATTCTCCTTTCCTGGATACCTGGACACTCTAATATATTTGGTAACACCCAGGCTGACATACTGGCAAAAATAGGAAGAGACCTGAATGTACCCATGGAAGTACAACTGAATTCCCAGGATGCCCTATCAGTCATCAGAGGAAAAATTACAAAAGAGTACCAAGAAAAATGGAAATCTTTAGTCCAGAAGAAGACTTCGCAATACAAAACAATTCAAGACTTCTTTCCTACAAAACCTTGGTATTCAAATTTTCCATATAGAAATAGAAGACACACTACCACCATCATTAGAATGCGCACAGGCCATTGTTTAACAAAACAACATCTGTATAAAATGAATATAAAAGATAATCTTTTTTGTGAATGTGGTCGTCTCGAGGATCTAAACCACATCTTTTTTGAATGCCCGATTAATGTGATTCCTAATTTTGATATATACACAAAATTTATTTCCATGAACTTCAAAACACCGCTCTCTATATACAATATTCTAAGTTCCTTAACGGAAGAATCAGTCAATGTAATTATGCGTTTTCTTGCAATTAACCAAATAAGCTTATAAACTGCAATGCGTTTTCTAGCAATTAACAAAATAAGCTTACAAATTGCAAGGCTCAACTGTTTATATGTATCCGTGTTATATTATGTTGCTATTTGTCATTTAAT
This sequence comes from Diabrotica virgifera virgifera, assembly GCF_917563875.1. Taxonomy (NCBI): domain Eukaryota; kingdom Metazoa; phylum Arthropoda; class Insecta; order Coleoptera; family Chrysomelidae; genus Diabrotica; species Diabrotica virgifera. Next base: position 230,313,053 of record NC_065445.1, on the reverse strand, counting down.
TTATGTTTTAATTTTTAATCATACTGAACCTGACCCAAATAATCTCATTTAATTATAATTATCACACCTCATCAAAAGCTTCCTTACAAGAACATAGTCAGCGATTTTGGTATGGCTTAGAGCCAGACTACGTCAAGATCGCTTATAAATCGTGCTGGTAATCGCCTTGCAGCGAAACCAAAAACAAAAAAGAAGAAGAAGAACAAAAACAAAATTTGTTTAATTTATTAATGTTTTGTATTTTGATTTTAGAAGTGGAAGTCGAAACGTCAAATTAATTTTAAACTTAAATTGTATCTTATTTCTCAAATAAAATACTAAATTTTTCTAAGGAAATTAGATTTGACCACTGGTGCAAACGGATTTCAATGGTTTCCCGAACTTTACTGTTTTTATAGGGGAAATTCCCAAACAAACCCTGCTAGCCAAGAACCTGCGCAGCTCCCAGAATCCCACGCAAGATCTAGCCCACTATAAAGAGAAACTTTTCGTAAGAAATCTTTTAGTTTTCAGTTAAAAGTCTTTTGTGCAATTTCTTGATTTTTGTAGATCCTGAATTGTATAGTTTTTGTAGTTAGCAATTACTTCACTGTAAGTAAGTACTTCTATGTATCTTTCTATCTTTTAATTAATTTAATTTATAATATAGGATCTGATATAAGAACTACCTTCTTCGACCGGTTTAATGGATAAAAATTATTTGATATGTAATTTAGTATATTAAAAATTATAAAAAACAAGGGGTGCCCGATATAATTTTGTTCTGACTATAATTAATTAATAATTAAAAAATGACTTCTTTTATAAATAAAAAAAAATTTGGGCCCAGGCAGATACTATTTTAGATTTTTTGGATCATTCGAAACAAAAAAGTTCTTTTGTAATTTTTCTCTTAAGTTGATCGTTTTCGAGCTATAAACAATTTAAAACTGAAAAAAGAACGAAAAATTACGATATTCAACGCTCAAAAACACAAGTAAAAAATATGATTTTTGTAATCATCAAGTACCTATCTTCTTCTTTGAGTGCCTCTCCTATCGGAGATTGGATATCATTAGGGCGATTCTAATTTTATTTACTGCTGTTTTGAACAATTCGTTAGTGGTACAGCCAAACCACTCTCTCAAATTTCTCATCCAGGACATTCTTCTACGGCCTGGATTTCTTCGTCCTTGGATTTTTCCTTGCATTATGTTTTGTAGGAATGTGTACTTTTGTCCCCTCATCAGGTGGCCTAAGTATTCAAGTTTTCTCTTTTTTATATTCAGTAGAACTTCTGGCTTGTTATTTATTCTGCGTATTACTTCTTCATTTGTAATTTTATCCACCCAACTTATTCTTAGTATACGGCGGTAGCACCACATCTCAAAGCTTTCAAGATTTTTAATATTCCTCTGTTTAAGAGTCCATGACTCAACACCGTAGAGCAAAGTACTGAATACATAGCATTTTAACATTCTAGTTCGTAGATGAATACTAATATCACGATTACAAAATAATTTTTTCATTTTTATAAAAGTAGACCTGGCAATTTCAATACGTCTTTTTATCTCGTGATTTTGGTCACCTGTTTCATTGATAAGGGTTCCCAAGTATTTGTATTCGTTTACTTTTTCAAGTTTGGTACCGTTTATTGTGATACTATGTCATTTATTGGATTCTTACTGAAGGTCATATATTTGGTTTTTTTGACGTTCATCCTTATGTCGTAGTTATTACATATCTCATTCATACTTTCAACTAGATGTTGTAGATCTTCCGCTGTTCTTGCCATTATCACAGTATCGTCAGCATATCGAATGTTATTGATAACTTCTCCATTGACTATTATCCCTTCGTTTGCATATGAGAGAGCTTCAAGTACCTATATTCAAGTTCAAACCTTCTTCTGTTAGGTCCCGATAAAAATTTTTGCTATGTTTTATTATAAAATATAATATGTTTGTAATTGTTAATGAGGAAGGTTTCTTATGGGAAGACGGGCGATCTGTCTGAATTAAGAACTAAAAAACAATGTGTTAAAGTGAGATAAGCCTAAAATACTTATTAAGAACTGATCGAATAAGGTTTGAACTTAAATTTAAGTGAAAGACTAAGTTTTTCAACCTAATAAAAATATTTGTAAATTAAATATTTTTAAAAGATTTTTAATTGAAAAACTTTATTGGCCCCTTTCCTGGTGACAACCTCCAAGGCTTCTACAATATGCAAGCCAAATGGATGCTGCAGTGAAGACTAAAGGGAAGGAATTCTACACTATGCAATTCACAACCCCCGTCTGCAGCGTGGTAAAGTTCCAACGGAAAATGGACCTAGTTACTCTATAGGAGTAATACTAATATAAAAATAAAAATGTATACCATTTTTATTCATTCAGTTGCGGTGCGAAACCAAAACCGTCTTAATTTTTACTCAGATCAGAGAGTGCAGCCAGCACCCTTATCGACGATTTCACCTCTTGTTAGAGGTTCATCAGAGACTGCATAGGCTGCTTTTCTCTGGCCCAGGCAAAAATCTTCGACATATCCATCTCCCACCGCAACTGACGAGATGGTAGTAGGTGCCTAGCGGCATCTGCTAAATAAAAGACTAAGTTTTTCAACCTAATAAAAATATTTGTAAATTAAATATTTTTAAAAGATTTTTAATTGAAAAACTTTATTGGCCCATTTCCTGGTGACAACCTCCAAGGCTTCTACAATATGCAAGCCAAATGGATGCTACAGTGAAGACTAAAGGGAAGGAATTCTACACTATGCAATTCTACACTATGCACTCTCTTTTGGTTTTGGTTTCGCACCGCAACTGAATGAATAAAAATGGTATACATTTTTATTTTTATATTAGTATTACTCCTATAGAGTAACTAGGTCCATTTTCCGTTGGAACTTTACCACGCTGCAGACGGGGGTTGTGAATTGCATAGTGTAGAATTCCTTCCCTTTAGTCTTCACTGCAGCATCCATTTGGCTTGCATATTGTAGAAGCCTTGGAGGTTGTCACCAGGAAATGGGCCAATAAAGTTTTTCAATTAAAAATCTTTTAAAAATATTTAATTTACAAATATTTTTATTAGGTTGAAAAACTTAGTCTTTTATTTAGCAGATGCCGCTAGGCACCTACTACCATCTCGTCAGTTGCGGTGGGAGATGGATATGTCGAAGATTTTTGCCTGGGCCAGAGAAAAGCAGCCTATGCAGTCTCTGATGAACCTCTAACAAGAGGTGAAATCGTCGATAAGGGTGCTGGCTGCACTCTCTGATCTGAGTAAAAATTAAGACGGTTTTGGTTTCGCACCGCAACTGAATGAATAAAAATGGTATACATTTTTATTTTTAAATTTAAGTATTTCGTAATTTCAAAAATGATATTTTTTACTTGTTTTTTAGCTTTAAAAATCGTAATTTTTCGTTTTTTTTAGTTTTAACTTGTTTATAACTCAAAAACGATCAACTTAAGAGAAAAATTCCAAAAGAACTTTTTTGTTTCGAATGATCCAAAACTTTAAAATAATAGTTGCCAGGGCCAAAAAATTTGTTTGGTTAATTAATAATAATTTGGACAAAATTATACAAATTGAAAAAGACTGTAAGACTTGTACACACTTCTAAGTAGGTCAAAACGGCAAACAAGTGTATGTTCTCAAAAAAATTGATAGTGTGTAAAAATGTTTTATTATCAGCTAAGTACTTTTAACACATAACGTGCCATCATCAGAGCTTCGTCCTCTTATAAAACCTTCATAGAAGATCAATTGCTAAACGACACAATAAAAAACATAGATTCTGGGCAAAAGCCACAGATATCGGGTATAACAACCCCTTAAAATTAATAAATTCACATCTAATTTCTTTTTTTGTTGTCTTTTTAAGATAATAAAACATTTTTTACACACTATCAATTTTTTTGAGAACATACACTTGTTTGCCGTTTTGACCAAAATGATATCAGACACTCCTTGTTTTTTATAATTTTTAACACACAAATCAACCAATCAACCAATTTTTATCCATTAATTAGATCGGCGAAGGTCGTTTTTATATCGGATCTTAGACTATTAAAAGTTGTTCTAAAATTTTATCTTATTTATAAAAAAAAAAGCAATTTTTCTACGGCCGTGCTAAAAGAGCCACTTTCACGCCCGCATTTCGTTTCCGAAAGTTTCACTTTCCAGCACGGTGTGCGTGAAAGTAGATTTACCCGAACTACGTGCGGGAAAGTAAAATACCTTGTATTATGGCATTATAATATATTATAATACATGCAATAAACTTATATTTAGATAGTATTTACTAATTTATTTCAAATTTATCTTATTGTGTTCATGTTTTAATGAAATTAGCGCGATTATTTCATTTATAGGAGATTCTGACCAATAGAAAGCTACAGAAATAAAAATGAAACTGATTATTTTTTGATGATTTTAACTTCCAATCGTATAGTAAGATATTTGATCACGTGTTTAATTCTGTCCAATCAGATTAAAATTATACTGAGAATTATCTACTGTAGAAAATTATATTGTTTCTAAAAAAAGACTAAGTTTTCACTCTAATGGCATATAGCATATCCCACCAGAATGAAAACAATGGGAACCTTCTCTGGTTACACCTCCGTGGCTTCTACAATTTGCAAGCCATACGGATGCTGAGACTAAGGAAGATGAGGGAATTCTACAATTTACAATTCACGTCCCATCTGCTCAGCGCGGTAAAGTTCCAACGAGACTGGTTCCCTTCATACTCCACACAGAGTAAATGTAAATTAAAAAATGGGACGTGAATTGTAAATTGTAGAATTCCCTCATCTTCCTTAGTCTCAGCATCCGTATGGCTTGAAAATTGTAGAAGCCTCGGAGGTGTAACCAGAGAAGGTTCCCATTGTTTTCATTCTGGTGGGATATGCTATATGCCATTAGAGTGAAAACTTAGTCTTTTGCTAGCAGTTGCCGCTAGGGCATCTATGCCATTTCGTTCGTTGCAATTCGGGACTGCACGCTGGGGTTTGTTTTGGTTGGATCAGGGAGAGCAGCATATGTGCCTCCGGATGAGAGACTAATAAGTTTCGAAACCGGTAGAGGTGCTTGCAGCACTCTCTGATTGGACTGGAATATGGTTCGGCTGTATTTTCGTTTTGCAACGAAATTGAAAATGGTTATTCATTTTTGATTTACATTTACTCTGTGTGGAGTATGAAGGGAACCAGTCTCGTTGGAACTTTACCGCGCTGAGCAGATGGGACGTGAATTGTAAATTGTAGAATTCCCTCATCTTCCTTAGTCTCAGCATCCGTATGGCTTGCAAATTGTAGAAGCCTCGGAGGTGTAACCAGAGAAGGTTCCCATTGTTTTCATTCTGGTGGGATATGCTATATGCCATTAGAGTGAAAACTTAGTCTTTTGCTAGCAGTTGCCGCTAGGGCATCTATGCCATTTCGTTCGTTGCAATTCGGGACTGCACGCTGGGGTTTGTTTTGGTTGGATCAGGGAGAGCAGCATATGTGCCTCCTGATGAGAGACTAATAAGTTTCGAAACCGGTAGAGGTGCTTGCAGCACTCTCTGATTGGACTGGAATATGGTTCGGCTGTATTTTCGTTTTGCAACGAAATTGAAAATGGTTATTCATTTTTTATATTGTTTCTGTTTAGTGGCAACCAGTTTCCTAGTTTTGACAACTGTCACATTTAAGAAAATATCCATAATATACGTATTATAAAATAATCTTACGAATATCACACGACAGTAAGAATAAATAAGAAAATAATGCTTCATTTTTACTCAAATTTTTTGTCATTGGGTAATAGCTACTCGAGCTCTGCGGGCTCTCGTCTATTGCCAGACAACAAATTTTCGAAAAACTGTCGCATTATTTTCAATTTATTATTCTCACTCTCTTGTGATATTATACTTGATAATTTTTGATAATATCCCGTCGTCAAGTATATTACGTCAGATGTCCTTCGTTGCTACGAAAAAATACATTCAGTGACATTAATGACAATTAATGTTTTAAAAATTATAAAAGTGATGACTTTCAACCATCAAAATTTATAACAACTGTGTATTTAATTGTACTAATTTGTACTTACATAAATAAATTATAATAAAATTTTGGTTTTGAACAGTTTTATTCATGAAATAATCGCAACAAATTGCACTCAATCTCTAAAATTATTATCGAATTTTTGCCCCGTGACACTTTGACATAATTTCACTCCCCTTCGGGTCGTGAAATTAAAACTGTCAAAGTGTCACTTGGGAAAAATTCGATAATTTTAGAGCTCTTGTGCAATTACTACTGATTATTTCATTCATATGAGATTCTGACCAATAGAAAGCTACAGAAATAAAAATTAAACTGATTATTTTTTAATGATTTTAACTCCCAATCGTATAGTAAGATATTTGATCACGTGTTTAATTCTGTCCAATCAGATTAAAATTATACTGAGAATTATCTACTGTAGAAAATTACCGATATAATTTTTTTAAGTAGATTGTTTCTGTTTAATGGCAACCAGTTTCTTGGTTTTGACAACTGTCACATTTAAGAAAATATCCATAATATACGTAAAATAATCTTACGAATATCACACGACAGTAAGAATAAATAAGAAAATAATGCTTCATTTTACTCAAATTTGTTGTCATTTGGCAATAGCCACTCGAGCCCTGCGGGCTGTCGTGTCTATTACCAGTCAACAAATTTTCGAAAAACTGTCGCATTATTTTCAATTTATTCTCACTTTCTTGTGATATTATACCCGATAATTTTTCATAATTTCCCGTCGTCAAGTATATTACGTCAGATGCCCTTCGGAATGGGACGTTTCATCGCCGCCGTTTCGATGCTGCCGGTTCATCGCCAGTTCATTTCATCGCCGTCCGTTTCATCGCCGTTCGTTTCATCGCCAGTTAGTCAGTTGATTTTGTATTATGACTTTGTATGTATTATAAACTTTTGACAATTAAAAAGATAAAAAATATTATTATATTTACTGTTCTACTTCCCCTAAATTTTTGTACAGAAATTTTGGGTTCTTTTCGAATTTAAGAAACAGTTTCTCTTGGTTGGAAATGTTGCCCGTGAAATTTAAAAGATTATTGTTATAATATATTTTATATTATAAAATTTTAAAAGTCTATTAGAAGATTAAGTATGACAACGGGAATGGTCATTTCCTAGAATTCCTAATTAATACTAAAAATAAATAATAAATGTATTAACTGTCGAAAATTCGGAAATATATCAGATAGCGATTAACTGACTGGCGATGAATCGGCCGGCGATGAACTGGCGGCATCGAAACGGCGGCGATGAACTGGCGGCAATGAAGCGTCCTAGACCCGATGCCCTTTGTTGCTATGAAAAAATATATTCAGTGACATTAATGACAATTAATAAGATTTTTGTGCTAATGGAATAGAACAAAAATGTGCTACTAGCAATAAGAATTTTTCATCAGAAATTCCCTGATGGACGACAACTAAGAAGAGAAACGTTTAAAAATATACTATAACGGTTTCAACGGACTGGACACTTAGATTATGATAAATGTGATCGAACAAAAATTATTGTAAGTGAAGAAAACAGGAATTAAACGTAATCCTTAGTGTCACTGAGGATCTGCATATTAGTACAACCGTTCTTACAATCTAAGTATCTAGTCTATTAAAACCGTTTTGGTATACTTTCAAAAGTTTCTCTTTTTGGTTGTCGTCTATCAGGGAATGGCTGATGATAAATTTTTGTTGCAAGTAGCTCATTTTTGTTATACTCTCCTAGCACAAAGCCATTTTAATCAGTTCCTCATTAGAAAAATTAATATTAGTAATGATAACAAATCAACTGGAACTATATAAATGTAAAATGTTTAAGCAAATTTTGTGTCATAGCCAACTAGCGAGAATTTTGTATGTTTGATTAATATTTTAAGCACCAACAACCTTAACTAAGGATCAGGCTAGATTATTATGTATTTTTTTTCGAAAAATTATTTTTGATTGAATATTTTCACTGCCACCTAAAATTTCACGTAATTTTTGTTGCAATTAATGTTTGGCTTAAAGAATCGCGAATAACTTACAAATTAAAGCACTTAGGTATAGGGAATGCTTAAGAAATAAAAAAGTACCATAAAATATCATTTCGTTACAATACTAAAATACAGGGTGTTCCATTTAAGAAAACTCAGAAAATACTCATTCCGAGTTTCGACCCACCCTGTATACTAAAATTAAACATTTCGCTATACTGTTAATGATTAACAGTAGTAGACTATATTAAAAATCGTTTGAATATAAATAGAATATTTGATGTTACAACACTACAATTCTACAGGGTGTAGATTTTGCGACGAAATTAACAAAAAAACGTAATTAACTTTTAGACTACCTCGTATAATATTACAAAATCATATATTTTAAGAAAGGAAACATTGAGGAGAATCCAAAAATGTAAAAGTATACAGGGTATTCCATTAAAAAAAAACATAAGTTTGTGTCACCCTGTCAATACGCACGCCCCTGTATTTTTTAAAATATTTTTAAATTATGGTACTATGTGTGCCTTAACTTTTACCTAAATAACTTGTTTTCGTATCTCTTACGACAAACGAGTAATTGGACTTTGTCACACTAATGCCCCACCCTGTATGATGTTAATGAGATTTTTTTATTTTGAATATTTTCTAGTGTTAAGGAAATCTAACACGCCTTAATTCAATGAAGGAATGAAGTCACTTCTCTATTGCCGTTCTTATGGTGTGCAAGTGATGTATGGTATGAGCTTTCCAATATTTGAATTTGTTTCATAAAATACACTTCGTTCTTTTACAAATCCCACTTTTTACGAACGTTATATCGTTATATATTACATATCGTATGTCCTCGTCTCCGCCTGATTTACTGACACTTTTATTACTTTTATGCTGCTATAGCAGCTTCTATGAGATCATGTCGCACATATCTAAAGCTCGTCTCAACAAAATAGCTTGTCGCAGCTTGACTTCAATGCAATAAAACTCAAATTCCAAATATATTTAAAAAAACATCAAGATACTTTGGCTGAGATCGATGAAATATTTTGCTTTTAAATATTCGTTTAAATATTGCAGGGTTACATGGGCTTTTCTTACATTGTATGCGGAATGTGATAAAAATGTTGGTCATAAATTATACCAACATATCATAAAAAAATGTAAAGATATAAATAGTTTAATGGGAAGCTCAAAAGCAAGAAAGGCATGGAAAAAGTTGAGGAAGTTCAGGAAAACTACCAGTAAAATGTTAAAGACGACCAATACATAATTACACTCTTATAAAAAAGAACTTTTTTATAATAAAACGTTTTTATTATTTATAGGAGAGAATAAAAAAAAATTGACGATATAAAATGCTTAAAATTTCCAAACTTACACTATAATAAAAAAGTACTTTTTGTAATAATACGGTTTTGTTATATACAGGACACAACATGTTCCGAAAGAATAAAATATGAATTTTTAGTAGGTGTATTAACTGTTAAAATTATAATTCCAAAAATTACACTAGTATAAAAAAGTACTTTTTATAATACCACGGTTGTTTAAAATCTTATATATAATAATAATTAACTTATAAAATATGCATTTTAAGTATATCAACTTTTAATTATTTATTAAAAAAATTAAAAAAAGATACGCAACAGCCGTGTTTGAACTAGGGAACTCTCGATCTGCAGTCTAATGCCACTGACCCACCATCAATTTGTAGATATCGATTTATTAACGTACTTTAAAATATCATTGCATTAGTCACATTTTTAAAATAGTTTGAAATAAAAAAAAATCGATTTATCCATACAGGGTGATTGATTAGTGGGGTAAAGTTCCGCAGATCCGTTATAGTAATAGATAGCAATAAAACTTAATAACAAAAATTGTAGCCAACTTTAATTACAGATTGATAATCTAATCGTAAATTGTCAGTTTTAGACAATTCAGTCATGGCTTGCCTAAAATTTGGATAGATTTAGACCCGTAATTAATAATTTGCTCTGAAAAATGAAAATATCTCGAAAACTAATAAATTTAGACAGGAATGTTATATAAAAATTAAAGTACGGTAATAGTACTTTTCGATAGTGATATAAAATACAGGGTGTTTCATTTAAAATTACTGAGAAAATAATGTACTTGCGTTTTATATAAATATAAAGAAATTAGAAATATCGGTCATTTATGAAAATTTTGACAACAAATAAAAAATATGGCATCAATAAACCATTGCCGTTGTGCTTATTTTTATTTATACAGGGAGTAAAACTTGTTACGATTTTCATATAAAATTGGTTATAACTTTGTAAATACCCTGTATAGTCTAGGCGCCAAATAGAGGTCACCGTGTCATTTTCAATTCTGATGGACAAACTCAACGGTTTCTTATGGAGTTTGGGCTGCTGATTACGAATTTCGAGGGGGGATTTCGATCCGAGTGGTGAAAAAATTGTTATAAACGATTTAATTGTTTATAAATTGTTTATAAGTCTTTGGCTCATAAACTAAAAGAGATAAAAAAATGTTTCAAATACAATTTGTTCCCTAATAAAAACCGAGGAAACAACCGTTTACTAAACTTAAATCCGACAATTACAACTCAAGATATTGTAAAATTAGTGCACAATGCAAATTGCAAATTGCAAAATAAGTATTTTTCGAAGCTTTACCGATCGTAACTCGGCTTCTACGCATGCAAATGAGCCTTATAAGGTGTTCTTTTAAAGCTTAATTAAGAGGCTTCCAAACAAGTTTTGTTAAATTATTTGATCTTCATTTGTTTTAAAGTTATACCCGTTTGAAGTTATAATTTTCTAAAAAAAATTGTACATTAATTTGTTTATAAAGGTTTCAAGCCAACTTGAGCTATAAACATTTATACTTTAATTAACAATAATGATAAAAGAACTCAAAAGGAACAATTTGAGCTTACGAAAATGTTCGTAAGTTTATTTTTGGCTAAGATGTCGATATTTTAATGGCGCGCTATGAGGCGCAAGATTGGCTCACAGTCTTGTAAGTATGTATTCTTCGACGCTTTATCGATCGTAACTCGGCTTTTACGCATGAAAATGAGCCAATATGTGATATCCATATAAAAATGGATCGAGTTCTTTTGCAGCATCATCATTGCATATAAAACGAGCATTTATGATGTGGCGGCATACACACAATTGACGGGCCTTGATGATGCTGCAAAAGAACTAGATCCACTTTATATGGATATCATGTAGATAATTAGACTCTGAAGCCTCAAAAAGTTTTAGTTTTACTGCCTACAAGAACAGACTTGTACCACCATGTAACTGTTAAAATTTCGCTAAAAACTTATGCAGATGTAAAAAAGCTGATATTCCCTGTATATCTCTATGCAGATTTGCAAATGCAAAAAAAAATGTTTGTAAAAATAGTATTAATAAATAATATCAACTTACTTTTTAGTTATACTTCTGAAATATTAGTTTTTAATGTTTTTTTCTCATTTAGTGCAAAAAATAGAAGACAATGTAAATAGAATGAAAGGTGATACGAGGTACAGTATGATGATTTAATTATAAGAATTATATGATAAAATTTTATTAGGATCTTCAAAAATGAAAAATGAAGATAACGTATGTATACATTGAAATTATAATTTGCATCGAGAAGTTAACGCGTGAACCTTTACGCGGTGAGCCGATCTTGCGCCTCATAGCGCGCGCCATTAAAATATCGACATCTTGGCCAAAAATAAACATATGAACATTTTTGTAACCTCAAATTGTTTCTTTTGAGTTTTTCTATCATTATTGTTCATTAAAGTATAAATATTTATAGCTCAAATTTGCTTGAAACCCTTATAAACAAATGAATGTACAATATTTTTAAGAAAATTATAACTTCAAACGGGTATAACTTTAAAACAAATGAAGATCAAGTAATTTAACAAACTTTGTTTGAAAGCCTGTTAATTAAGCTTTAAAATGACACTTTCTAAGACTTATGTGCATGCGTACAAGCCGAGTTGCGATCGATAAAGCTTCGAAAAATACTTATTTTGCAATTTGCAATTTGCATTGTGCACCAATTTTACAATATCTTGAGTTCTAATTGTTAGATTTAACTTTAGTAAACGGTTTTTCCGTCGTTTTTTATTAAGGAACAAACTTTATTTGAAAATTTTTTTTATCTCTTTTAGTTTATGAGCCAGAGCCTTATAAATAATTTAGAAACAATTAAATTGTTTATAACAACTTTGACCACTCGGATCGAAATCCCCCCTCGAAATTCGTAATCATCAGCCAAAAATCCATAAGCAACTGTTGAGTTTGTCCATCAGAATTGAATATGACACGGTGACCCCTCTGGCGCCTAGACTAGTATAACATACTAAACCTTCATATTTTTGTAATGGAGAAGTTAAGAAGATTTAGAATATAAAATAAAATACCATTTCCAGTTCCATTTAAAAAAACATAACTTTGATCTGTCACTATCTTATCGAACACCCTGTAACATTTTAACTAATTTTGTAATATTAAGTTTAAAGTTGGCTACAATTTTTGTTATTAACTTTTATCGCTATCCATTACTATAACGGATCTACGGAGCTTTACCCCACTAATCAATCACTCTGTATAATAGCAGTTAAATATTGCATTGTTAGCTAGTTCTAAGCTATTCTGAAAATTTCAGGTACCTAGGTAGCCTAGAACTATTTTTAAAGTGGATTACAAAATTTGCGGAGACCGTGACAACAACCAAGCCAAGTATATAAAAACGTTTTAATAAAATGGACGAATGAGTAAAATATTACTCAGAGTATTGACAATAAAAAAGATATCTATAAGTACATATTTATACTTCCCCAACTTGCGAAAAAAGAGACAGACAAACACAAGTTGTAGCTTGTGGTTTATTCGTATTGATGACTTGTTTTGAGGTTTCTGCCATATTATTAATGTATCCGTTCCAGCCCTCTGTTCTATCTTGCATGCACTTATTTATGTTTCTGATATCATTCCTCCTTGTTTGGTGCATCAATGATTTTTTTGATATGCTTCTTAGTATTTTTATTTAATTTGTTTTTCTAAAGTATATTCCTGATGTGCCAATTTTACATTTTGTTTCTGCGCTCTACCATGACAGACCAGATAATTTTGTAGGTGTGCATTTTTGTTTCTCATTTTTATGTATTTGTTTCTTCATTATTAAGCTATTCCGTTTTTCGGCTTAATTTTGTCCTCCCGCTTGTTTCTCACTCATTTCTTTCACAAAATTGTTTTCACTTATCTTACAATTTGAAACATTGGTTCCTACTGGTTCTTTTCTTATTGATTATCTCGATTCTACTAGAATTTTTGATTCGTGTGGCAATATTCTCCCATACAATTCCTTTGTCATGGTGTTAATATGATATAGCATTATTTGCAGACGTTTGCATATTTTCAGTTTAACTCTTTATATTTATTTATTCTTTCCTATCACAACTGCTACTCTATGTGAGTAATATATAATTTTTATTTACTTGTTTCCCATTTGGTAAAGTCTCCCTATTTTAGTTGATATTTCAATGAATTAATTCAGTTATCTCTTTCTGTACGTTTACTTCAGATTTGTTTTTTACATGATTTTCATCCTATTCGTTTATTGATATCCAATAATACATACTTTTCTGTTTTATAGCACTAGTAATTTTCCGATACATACATAATGTTCTTGAACTCCTAAGTGGAGCATAGAGCTTCAGTGAAAACGCGCCATCGGGTTCTATTTTGCGCTAGGGCCTTCACCTCATTCCAAGACTTTCCTTGACTTCTTATCTCGTCCATGATGGATCTTCTCCAAGTTTGTGCTGGGCGACCTCTTTTTCTCTTTCCTTGGGGATTCCACTCTAGGGCATTTTTTGCAATACTGGAACTATCTTTTCGGAGTGTGTGACCTATCCACCCCCACTTTCTGTATTTGATTTCATTTTCTACCCTCTTTTGTTGGGTCAGGTGTAGCAGATCTTCGTTTCTGATGGTGTTTGGCCAGAAAATACGAACAGTTATTCGTAGACATTTGTTAACAAAGACCTGCAATTTGTCTGTAAGGTATTTAATCACTTTCCAGGTTTCACATCCATAGAGTAGAACAGACATAACATTTGACTGGAATATTCGGATCTTTGTCCTTGTAGTATATTCTCCAGACCTCCAAACAGGGTTAAGAATGCTGAAAGCTTGTTGAGCTTTTCGTATCCTCATACGAATATCGTCTTCTGTACCTCCGCTTTCTGTTATGACACTTCCAAGGTACGTGAAGTTCTCCACATTTTCAATCTGCTTGTTGTCGATATTAAATAGCGTGTTGTTCCTTGCATTTATTCTCATCGACTTGGTTTTACCAATATTGATTTTTAAACCTATTTTATTGGCCTCAGTGGATAGTGTTTCCAATTGGTCGGCCACATCCTGGAACCTTTGTCCTAACAGGCAGATATCGTCGGCGTATTCCAGATCACTTAGGCGTGTGGTTAACGTCCATTGTATCCCTTTTGTGTCGAAGTCTAGTTTGGAGAGAACATAGTCCAGAGCTATGTTAAACAGAAACGGAGAAAGCACACATCCCTGTCTGACTCCAGTAAGTACGTCAAATTCGTCACTGTTGACCCCATTGTGTGTCACGCTGCACGTCGCCTCAGTGTACAGTGACTTTATAATGGAAATTATTTTATGAGGAATGTTTCTTAGCTCTAAAATTTTCCATAGAGCAGCATGAGACAGGCTGTCAAAGGCACGTTCGAAATCGACAAAGACCATGTATAGAGGTGTGTTCCATTCAACCGATTATTCCATTATTACCCTCACTGTATTAATGTGATCTATGCAGGAAGATTCTGGTCTAAAACCTGCTTGATTAGCTCGAAATTCAACCTTGTTTGTTAATCTTTTATGTATGATGATCGTAAAAATTTTATTTATGACGGTAAGCAAGGTTATTCCTCTCCAATTTTTGCACAGTGTGAGGTTGCCCTTTTTTGGAAGCTTAATAATATTACCTTTTTTCCAGCCCGCTGGAATGCGGTTTGTTTCCCACACCTCTCGGATTATGGGGAGCAAAAGTTCAGCGGTTAGATGCGGGTCAGTTTTAAGTAGTTCGGCAGCAATGTTATCGATTCCCGGGGACCTGTTATTTCTCAGAGATTTGATAGCTGTTATTATCTCCATTTTGGAAGGGGACTCGCAAGATATATGCGAGTCTACATTCTGCGGGTTTTCGACAATTTCATCCGCGTTATCCCTGGGCGTGCCTAGCATCTCCTGAAAGTGCTCTTTCCATCTCTCTACTTGATCATCCGTTGTAGTAAGTAATTCACCTGTCTTGGATCTTACAATGTTCGAACAGTTGGGCCCATTTTTTGTTAATCGTCTGGTAATTTGGTACAGCTCTCTAGTCCTGTTGTGTTGTGCAGCTGTTTCTGCACTTATTTATGTTTCTGATATCATTCCTCCTTGTTTGGTGCATCAATGATTTTTTTGATATGCTTCTTAGTATTTTTATTTAATTTGTTTTTCTAAAGTATATTCCTGATGTGCCAATTTTACATTTTGTTTCTGCGCTCTACCATGACAGACCAGATAATTTTGTAGGTATGCATTTTTGTTTCTCATTTTTATGTATTAGTTTCTTCATTATTAAGCTATTCCGTTTTTCGGCTTAATTTTGTCCTCCCGCTTGTTTCTCACTCATTTCTTTCACAACATTGTTTTCACTTATCTTACAATTTGAAACATTGGTTCCTACTGGTTCTTTTCTTATTGATTATCTCGATTCTACTAGAATTTTTGATTCGTGTGGCAATATTCTCCCATAGAATTCCTTTGTCATGGTGTTAATATGATATAGCATTATTTGCAGACGTTTGCATATTTTCAGTTTAACTCTTTATATTTATTTATTCTTTCCTATCACAACTGCTACTCTATGTGAGTAATATATAATTTTTATTTACTTGTTTCCCATTTGGTAAAGTCTCCCTATTTTAGTTGATATTTCAATGAATTAATTCAGTTATCTCTTTCTGTACGTTTACTTCAGATTTGTTTTTTACATGATTTTCATCCTATTCGTTTATTGATATCCAATAATACATACTTTTCTGTTTTATAGCACTAGTAATTTTCCGATAGGCGTACTATATTGAAGACCTTTTCTAAGTTTACGAATCATAGGTAGGCTTGTTTGTTGTATTCTATAATTTTTCTGCAATTTGCTAATTACAAATACTGCATACGCATTGTTACAGGATCTTGCTCTTGTAAATTGATATTATCAATTTGATATTATCAGTTTGAAACATTTCTGTTCATGTATTTTTACTACGTTTGTTATACAGGGTGTAACAAAAATACAGGTCATAAATTAAATCACATATTCTGGGACCAAAAATAGTTCGATTGAACCTAACTTACCTTAGTACAAATGTGCACCTAAAAAAAGTTACAGCCGTTTGAAGTTACAAAATAAAAATCGATTTTTTTCAATAGATCGAACACTGTTTGAGGTTTCTTATTGAAAACGGACATGTGACATTCTTATGATAGGAACATCTGAAAAAAAAATTATAGTGAAATTTGTGTACCCCATAAAAATTTTATGGGGATTTTGTTCCCTTAAACCCCCCATACTTTTGTGTACGTTCCAAGTAAATTATCATTGTGGCACAATTAGTTAAACACAATGTTTTTAAAACTTTTTTGCCTCTTAGTACTTTTTCGAAAAGTTAGTTTTTTTTAGATATTTTGAATATTTCGTCAAATCCACCACATATTTGTGTACTGTTAAGTACGATTTTAGAGACTTGGTAATAATATGAAAATTTATTTATAAATTACAGTTTGAGATATACTTTGAACCATATTACAAAAGAAGCCACATCTCGATAAAAGGTTCCTTATCTGAAAAATACTAAGAGGCAAAAAAGTTTTAAAAACACAGTGTTTAACTAATGGTACAGCAATAATAGTTTAATTGGAACGTACACAAACATTTGGAGGGTTTAAAGGCACAAAACCCCCATAAAATTTTTATGTAAACATATTAAAAAAGAAGCCGCATCTCGATTAAAACTGGTTTATCGAAAAAATACTAGGAGGCAAAAAAGTTTTAAAAACATTGTGTTTAACTAATGGTACTACAAAAATAATTTAATTGGGACGCACATAAAAGTTTGGGGGGGTTTAAAGGAACAAAACCCCCATAAAATTTTTATGGGCTGCACAAATTTCAATATAATTTCTTTTAGGATGTTTATGCCATAAGAATGCCACATGTCCATTTTCATTAAAAAATCTCTAATAGTTTTCGATATATCGGAAAAAATCGATTTTCATTTTGTAACTTCAAATAGCTGTAACTTTTATTGTGTGCATATTTATACTAAGGTAAGTTAGGTTCAATCGAACTATTTTTGGTCCCAGAATATGTGATTTAATTTATGACCTGTATTTTTGTTACACCCTGTATATAAGCTGTTTTTAGCCTTTCTTACTTCATACAATTTAGCAGAAAACTTGATGTTGGTGTAATTCTTTTTATAACGAGCGATCCACAATTATTATTGGGATCAAAGCTAGCCGTGCAAAAAATTACGTAAGTTTTGTTTTAATCTGAATTTATATCATTGGTTTATAAATTAATTTTGATTAACATTATAAGACATAAAAAATCAATCAAAACCTTTAACACAGAACTTTAATCAAAAATAAAAAGAATTAACAAAATTATAAGTAACAATAATAAATAAAATCAAACAAGATGCTGTATAGGTAGGGTTACCATACGTCCGGATTTCGTCCGGACAGTCCGGATTTGAAAGACATGTCCGGATTGGCGTCCGGATATGAGAAATGTCCGGATTTTTTTCTTTACTAAAAAAATGGAAAACACTTGGCCCAACGGTGGGAAATTTCATTTTGCGCTAAATCAAATGGTTAAGGCTACAAGGTGATCCTACCTGGAAAGAGATGGAAGAGAGCGCTTTTAACTATAGTCAGCGTTGTACCGAATTCTGTCGACGTGGATGAATTATTTGATGAGCGCTCGTCACTTCTCCAAGTTCCAAAAAAGCTGAAACCTAAATGGACTTTACTACCTAAAGAAGAAACCCCAAACACTCATGACAAATGGCAAGAAATATTTGAAGCATTTTCTAAAAGCAACGTTTCCTTTACGAATATTTTTAAAATATGTAGTAGAATTCATCTTTTGTCCGCTTGGTACTTCGGCTCCTACTTAACGTATCTTTTCGATGATGAATTTTATATGGACGGCTGAAAGAGGAAGATTATCTCTGCCTGTTGTAAAAGAGCTTCTCGATATTAAAGCAAATTCTGTATGTCATGTTCCAAATTCCATGACAAAATAAAAAATGACAAGCCACTTTTGAGAAAAATTATGTCTTCTGAAAAGTACGAAAGAAGAACAGATGAAGAACATCCTATCCCTGGGCCCAGTACAAACTAAGCATTTCGCATATATGTAGGTACAATGTAGAGGTATAGCAACACAGTCAAATTCACATTTTACATTTTCTACAACCCCTTGGACTACCTCTGTCCGGATTTGGCCTTAATAAATTATGGTAACCCTATGTATAGGTATATCCACCACCAACATCTCTACATAACCTAACTTTTCTTGTTAAGTTGACGTAGGTACACCATAGATATATAATACTCTAGATTGCGCCCTGTCATCTTAAAATGGGTGACGGTTGCGACAGAGATAAATGAGCTTATTTGGTCGATAGTCTCTTTTTAATTTAAGGGGAATATCGACGACGTGACTATCCCACTTTATCGACTATTATGTATTGACAGTTCGAGCGGGTGGTGACGAGAAATGGTCTTTGGTTCACGACGTGGATAATCGTGGTTCGAATCCCATAGCAACTTTACCTTTTTTATTTTTAATTTAATCAATATTGCGTTTATTAGATATTTTTACATCTGAAAAATGGACCTAAGTAAAGCTAGCAGATAATAAATGTATGTATAGTAAGTTAATATTGGAATGGAATACATAATTTGTGAACTGCATAGTACAATAAAAGTCGTTCGTTATTAATATAAATTCGGCCTTATTCGAATGATGTGAATAATGTTTGTTTTGCTTCTACCTTTTCAAAAAATTGTAACAATAGTTTCATAAATAAAAATAATGTCTAATTACTTATAATTCAAACCACTCCCATTTTCTCTAGATCTTCTTTGACTGCAGCTTTCCACCTTTTTCTAAGCCGCCCTACAGACCTTCTTCCATCTGGCCTTCCCCAGAACATATATAAGGCTATTGTCGTTACTGCGTATCACATGCCCTGCCCATCTGAGTTTATTAGCCTGCCCATCTTTTATACATCTGACTAGATTTTCTTTTCCGAATAGAGACTCTAGCTCGTTATTGTATCTGCGCCTCCATTCGTTTGTCACGCTGTCTCTGCAAGGACCATATATATCATTCGAAGGACAATTTATTTACTTCTCTTTTTGTTAGCGTCCATGTTTCGCTTCCATACGCGACTGCTGGCCGTATTATGGTCTAATATATCTGGATTTTTGCACCTCGTGAAAGAAGTTTTGACTTCATTAGATGTTGAATTGCAAAGAAAGATCTGTTTCTACCTTCTACCTTCCCTTGGATAATAATTTTTTCATGTTTTCTGTGTCTGCTCTCATAAGATATCCATAGTATTTTAATTGTTGGAGATGGAATTTTCTGGAGAGATATTTGACCTTTAAATCATTTAAAATTGAATTATTTGTCCTGTGGTCGGTCTATGGAATTTGTAACATTCCTCTCCAACAGAAGTTGATATATAGGTACATCTTATTGCAATTCAATTACATGAACTAACATAAATTAACCTTTCTTTAAATGTATTTGTTTTTATCTTTTGTTACAGAAAAATGTCAAAGTCAATAATTTTCTTCTCCCTTTTCCTCATTTTGGTCACAGTAACTCTAAGATCGCAAGCTGAAGCCCGGTACCTCCCCACCAGAGCTAACGGAGACCGGATAGAGAAGTTGCGAGAGCTACTCAAAGAAGTGAGTAAAGTATATTCGGTAAGTCACATGACATTCACATCCTTTATTTCCACTGTATAAATAATTGAATTAATGAATAGTGTATAATATACGTATTTTCCTCGTTTAGACGTTGTTTATAGTTTTCTCTGTGTTTTTGTTGGTTTTCTTTAATTGTTTAAGCACCTTTTTATTAGTCAAGTAACGATTTTGATTAACTATAATACAGGTACACAGTGTTAATTAAAGAATAATACATTATATTAACTTTGGATTAATAATTAATAAATAGATTATTTGGGTTAAAATTGACCGATTTGATTTAATTTACCGTAGCTCAAAAGTTGATAACAAGTTATGAACATTCAAAAAAATAAATCACATTTTCTGTAATATATTTCGACTACTTCAACATAATTTCATTAATTTTTTTATACGACAGTAGTCGCAAGGGACGTAAAATTCAAATGTTTTATTAATTTCGATGTACCTCCTAGATGACGCCACCTGAGATGATTTTGGAACCTTTTGAACCGCGACAATTTCTTGTTCTACCCTGTATATTAACTTTGACTAGAAAATCTCTTCTCTAGTCTTTTCGAGTTAAAAAAAAGTATACTTTATTTTTAATAATGGTAATAAAGTTTATTTTTGTTTAATGATTGTGTTTGTGCATAGCAGTAACAAAACTCAATCATCCCTTTTAGATGCGTTTTTCTATCTTCGACCTTGAACATGCCTGAACCATCTTAATCTTTCCTCTCTCATTTTTGCATCAATTGGTGCCAATCCTAGATTTCCCCTAATATACTAATTCTTAATTTTATCTTTTTTATCACTCTACTCATCCATCTAAGCAATTGATGCATTGAATTAGCAGAAATTATACCACATACATTCTGAGGTAAAGCAGATGTATGGGGCGAGCGACGCGCGGCGTGGTCCAAGAAATTAAATCCCAACGTTTAAGATGGGCTGGTCATGTCTATAGACTTCCCAATAACCGCCTTGCCAAGTTAATCTGGGATGAAGCCCTCACAGGAAGAAGGTCCTTGGACACCCACGAATGCGCTGGAAAGACAATATTTATATGGTCAGATTTAAGAACAATGGGGCTACCCACTGACCCAACTATCAGGGACGAACGTTAGAGATGAAAGCTGATTGTTTAGTGAGCCAAGACCCACCCTGGGTTAGAGTGCTACGATCAGAACTAATATGTTTCCTTTGACTGTTTCCATTGACAGAGTAGTCCGTTCTTTAACGGTAAAATATTGCAAAACCTCTAAATTTTAAAGAAGCGCTTGGATTGACATGAAATTTGGCATACACATAGCTAACAAGTCAAAGAAAAAAGTGATACTGTGCCGATATGTGCTTTTGCCCTGGGGGTGGTTTTCACCCCCTGTTGGGGGCGAAAAAATATTCGTCCAAAGAAAGTCAGGAAATGGATAAACTGGCTAATTTTAAGTAACTTTTCTCTTATAGAGTTTTTTCACTAAGTCAATACTAGTTATTTGACAGTGAATATGTTCATTTTTTCAACAAAATAACCACGCTTTTAGACGGTTTTTCGTAAATAACTCAAATAGTAAGTATTTTGTCGAAAAAATATTTTTAGCAAAAATATAGCCTGTAAAAAATTTAAAAAAATGCTGTATATATCACGTCTTTACACCTAGTAGAAGCAGAGTTATAGCTAATGAAAATAGGTTCATATCGGTCAAATTCCAAATGGAAATTTTTAACGTGAAATAACCAAAAATTAAGCACATTTCTGGGAAAATTCATTACAACTTATTTAAAGTGTTTAAAAAAATCTTCATTTGTGTTTTATAAAAAAAATTTTTAACATCAAAATTAAACAAGTTACGCTCAAAATAAAGTTAGGCCCTTTTGGGTTTGGTAAAAAAATCGAGAAAATCACCTTTTAATTAGTATCTTAAATGAACTTAATCGTTACGACTTCACAAGTTTCTTGACTCGTGTATATATTGTTTATATGATCTGTAAGTTTCATCGGTTCAAAGTCCTTATTATTGAAAGGTTAAAATGGGTTGAACGAGTCACTGATCACGAATGTATGCAAATTTAGAAACACCAAATCTTCATCAATTTTTGTCTAACAGAAAAACAAAAAAATACATGATATTCAGAAAAGCAAATCTGACTTTTTTTGTTTTTCGAGATTTTTGGTATCTCTACCAATTTTTAAGTTATTTTGAAAAAAAGCATATTTTTCAAAATTTAAATTTTTAAAATTTTTATTTTGAAACCAAATTGTTTCAAAAATAAGCACTTTGACTCGATCAAACTTACAGATCATATAAACACAACATAAGTAAAATAATTTGTGGAGCGGTAACGATTAATTTCATTTAAGTTGCTAATTAGGGGGTGGTCTTCCCGATTTTTTTTTTGCAAAAACAAAAGGGACTAACTTTATTTTGAGCGTAACTTGCTTAAATTTAATGCTAGAAACTTTTTGTAAAAACAGAAATAAAGCTTTTTTTAAACACTTTAAAAAAGTTAAAATAGGTTTTCCCCAAAAAGTGCTTAATTGTTTGGATATTTCAAGTCGAAATATTCTATTTGAAATTTGGTGAATATGAATCTATTTTTCATTGGCTATAACTCTGGTTCTATGAGATCCAGAGACTAAACGCGTACACAATTTTTTTTTACTTTTTATGTGCTATATTTTTGCTAAGAACGTTTTTTTCGACAAAATACTTACTTTTTGAGTTATTTGCGAAAAACCGTCCAAAAATGTGGTTATTTTGTTGAAAAATGAACATATTCACTCGCAAATAACTCGAAAAGTGTTGACTTGGCGAAAAAGCTCTATAGAACAAAAGTTACTTAAAATTAGTCAGTTTACCCTTTTCCGGACTTATTTTGGACATATATTTTTTCACCCCCAAAAGGGGGTGTATCACTTTTTTTCTTTGACATGTAAGCTATACGTATGCCAAATTTCATGTAAAACCAAGCGGTTCTTTAAAATTTAGAGCAAAAACCGTGAAAGAATGGGCTAGAGATAATTCTTCGTAAAAAGGTTTTTTCCTGCTTTGTCATCTGTGTTAGGTTTATATATGGTTAAAATTGAGTTTTCTGCGCGTGCTATATTTGGGCTTTTCTTTTTATCTTATCCTCTTCTATTCCATCGGTTTTAGTCATATCAGCGTTAAAACATTTCAATTTTCTGGATATTCTGCAATTTACTTTTATTCTTTATGACTTATTTTTCATGAGGTTTTTATTTCCACGTCTCTGTTTAACTATTGTTTTGTAATCTTTTTCATTATGTTCTACCAATTTCTATTAACTATCCGAAGCCAATTTGATACCCTTTAAAAACACATTATTTCTTTAGTTTTTGCTGGTCAAGACATTTAGATTTTGTTTGTTGGTTTCAACTTTATAATTTCTTTTTTTTTGTCTTATTAAAGTTTTTTATTTCCTTTATTAACATTGCAAAGATATTTGACATTAAAAAACTAATTTGCTGTTTTTTTTTGAAAAAGGTAATAACATCATCATCTGTTTGGTAGATTTACCGAACGCTAAAAATTGTCTGAAATTTGTTAACAGTGTCGTTTTGCTTACTAGATTAAAAAAGGGCCAATGGCGTACTCATAATAACAAAAACGTCGACAAGAAATACAGGAGTAGAGATTAATGAGATAAAACACAAAATATATTGTTCTTCGTAACAGGGTAAATACTATTAATCAGCAACTGCTCTTATTGAAAATGGATTCCAAAACAAGGACAATTTCATTTATCTTTTCCTCTTTTTTAGACGACCTCTCCACTAAAATATCCAATAATAAAAGTATAATGCCTATACAAAAAAAAAACATTTCTCATACCAAAACAAGTTTTACATTGTAATAAGTCATATAGGTGCTTAAACATTTTAATCTTATGAAATATTCCCACAAAATCAAGAATAATCGCACTTGAATGTAAGGATTTATAAATAGATTATTATGACGAATTTATTGGAAATAAATAGGGTGTAAATATTGTGTGACGTCATGTAAAATTTTGATGTGTTCATGCAACATTCATCATCATTGAGCCTTGCGTATGTCACAAATGAGGGTTCTACATGATATCATACATTTTGCTTTATAGGTTTATTTTAGTTTAATGTAACAAGTAAAATATTTGATTAGAAATGTAGAAATGTTCACATCTGCTTACGTTTCATGTAGATAACATTCACGAAGTACTGGTAGGACCAAAAATTGTGGAGTTCGGAACGATAGAGGAAAATATTTAGCTCATGCCTTTTCTTACTTAGAGATCATAACCAATGTAAATTTAAATAACGAAGTTACCCGTATGCAAAGTATCCTTTGATAGATTTGTTGTACCAAATAAAAAGAAGACTGTGTGTACTTTGTACGCACGTAAGAAGTTCTATTAATAATTCTATTTTTATGACTTCAACGAAACAAATATATTTTAAACATTTTAATTGTATTTTTATTTAAATATTAAACTAATTTTAATACTTACAGTAATAAAGAGTACCAAACATTAAAAATAACGTTAATAAGCCATTTTTTATGAACTGGAGCGTCTCCGCAATTGCTTTTCTCTTGAGGAACAAGGGCGGATCCAGGGAGGGGGCCATGGGGGCCATGGCCCCCTCCGAGAATTTAAAAAAATATAAATTTAAATATTTGCAGTTCAAATGTTTTTAGTTTCAAACACATGTACCTATATGTACAAAACAGGAGATAAATATACTATTGTCTGGACTAGAATTGAACAAAAGCAGTAACGGAAGCATCAAGAATGACATAGGATATTTTGCAAATTAACATGTTGATAATTTTACAAAGTGCCAATTTTTAGGACTACCTTGGGTCACTAGCACTTAGAACAAGGGAGTTGGTTGGTACTTTCGCACAGTCAAAAGGGATTGTTTATCAAGTATTGCGTTTTATTTTTCTAAAGAAAAATATGGTCACAATAAAGGGATGATAGCCCAAGGTCTTGTCATGAAACCTTTAACATCTTTCACTAAACTCATGGTCAAAGACGGAGCCATACAAACCCATGAAAAAACATCATACCACAAGGAGTGCGTTCAGGTTGGGCTGGATTTTCTACAAAGTTATCGCAACCCGCAAAAGTCAATCATTAACCAGATAGACTCTCAGAGGTCTAAATAGGTACAAGAAAATAGAGAAAGACTACGACTAATAGTAGAGTCTATAGCAGGGGTGGGCAAAGTGCGGCCCGCGGGCCGCATGCGGCCCTTTAGACATTTTTTTGCGGCCCGAGGAGAAAAAGTGAATTATTTTCATTTCAAGATTTTTTCTAATTATTGCTAATATTGATAATTAAATATAGATATATAATGCAGCTATTAATATTATCACTTTCGCAGCGGGTGATTTTTCCGCAAATTTTCAACATAACGTGGGCAATGATTTGGGTTTTTGGCCAGAGATTTATTGGCTCTCTCAATGAAATCCACGAAATTTCAACAAATGAAAATGATATTTTCGAAGTAGTCAGGAACTTTGTGGAAAATTTTGAATTAACCCGTAACCACCTAGTAAGAGTAACAACTGACGGAGCACCAAATTTAAGAGGAGCAAATATTGTAACGTTGAGAAAACTTAAAGATTATGTTCAACAGTTTCCAGAACATGATTTATTATTCTTCACTGCATAATCCATCATCAAATATTGTGCAAAAATGTTTTGCAAGTGGACAACGTCATTTCAATTATAACTAATATTGTTAACTGTATTAGTTCAATAGGATTAAATCATCGTGAATTCAAAGCATTTTTGGAAGAGTTAGAGACAGAACATACTGATGTCTTATACCACAATCAACAATCATATTCGATAATTAAGTTTAGAAAAGGTTCTTAAAAGATGCTGTGAATTAGGGGAGGAAATTATTTAGAAATTAAACACTGCTACTTTGCTAAATATATAAGTGTTGATCGCAAAATGAAACTTTTGTAATGAAATTCAAACTATTCATTGATCATATAAAAAAAGACCGAATTAGTCCAATTATTTCCCAATAATTTTGATTAGTCCGGATCTGGATTATTCTTGTGATTAGAAGTTGGGTGGTTTGGATTTTAAATGAGAGATATCTATGTCAAATATAAAAAAATATACAAGGTGGTTCTAAAGTTATGCTTCCAGAAAGACATGGGCAAAATCGATAAAACACCCAGTAACTCAGTTATCAAAATCATTGAGGCAATAAATGTACTATATTTAGAACCGCCTTAGTGACTTCTATTCACAATTTAAGTATTTCCGTTTCTCAATGAAACACCCTGTACTTATATTTGCGGCAAATACAGTGCTTAAATAAGTGCGAATGTGGTATAGGAGGGTAGGGATATGGTTTGAAAATTTTGAACTTTTCGATTTTTTTATTATTTTGTATGAAAATACATAATTTCAAAAATATTCTCTGAAAATTTCAGTTTGACCGTAGGAAGACTACCAGAAATACAGCATGTTTAATATCCCTACCTTCGACTCGCTTTGCAGCAGGTTGTTGAGCGTAGTGAGAAATGTTCAACAGCTGTTCCATTTTCTTTTGTAAATTACTCTGCGATTTAAAAAACATATTCCGGTGTGCATCACTTTACAATTTAACAGACAGAAGAAATTGAAAATAAAAGTTGTCAAAACTAAACGCGTTTTTCTCAAAACTGCTCAACTGCTTTTTATAGGCGGTATTGTAACTCAAAGGCTACTTGACAGATCCACCTGAAATTTTTCACATATTTTCTTTAGATATGTCGTGAGGCAACAATAACAAATTTGTTGATTTTCACTATTTCGGTATTTTCACTTCTGAGTGATATCAAAAACGCAAAAATCGTCAAAACTAAAAAAAACTCGACGGTGTTATCTCGAGAAACTCATAAGCTAATAAAATATTTTTGAATTTTTTGTTTCATATGATCCAATAACGAGTTCTGATGCCTACTGAAAAATTCATTTTGTTTAGGTGTCGGTAAAAATTTGCCACCGGTGGCTTATTTTTCAATAGTTGGTCTTGAAACATTTTTTTCGGATATTCTTTGAATTGTACTGAATATGTTTATTTAATTTAAAAATAAAATAATTCTACCATATTTTCAAACAAATTAAAAAAAATTGCTTAACATCCACCCCCAAAGTTAAAAATTCGAAAAAATTGCGGCCCTTGGTAATAGACCAAAAACCTTTTGTGGCCCTTATTTAAAAAAGTTTGCCCACCTCTGGTCTATAGTGTTCTTAAGTCGACAAAAAATTGCCCTTCAAGAGGCCATCGTGATCTTCTGCTTCTGGACGAAGGTGCTGGACCTAATAATGAGGGGGATTGTTAAGGTTTAAAATCGCATCAGGAGATAAACAACACCTATCCACAGCACCTTCTCGAGCAACATACATTAGTAGCACCAGTCAAAATCAATTAACATGTTGTGATGAAGAAATAATTGAACAAATAATGAAACAGGTTCAAAGTGCAAATTTTTACTCTGTCATATTTGACGAAATGACTGATGTACCACGTACCTACCTCACGTGGAACAGCTTTCTCTAAATTTGAGATACATACACAATAACAGCATTCGTGAAGACTTTGTCAAGTTCATTGACGCTTATGAGAGCATAAAAATAATTATTAGTGAAAATCAGAAAGAGGTGAAGAACAAGGCCTGACAGGAGAAGCATTGGGAAAAATAGTATTAAACTTTTTGAAAGAACTGCACTTGGATCCGAAAAAATGTGTAGGAATCTTTACTGACTTTAATAATGCTTTAATAACGATAAGTTTTGAATGTCTTTTTGGCATTAAAAAGTGTGTGAAAAGTGCCTTAAAACTTACCATTGTAACCCAAATTTTTAAAAATTATCCCCAGACCCTTCGGTACCCCTCTCGAAAAAAAAGTTCATGGCCCCTCCCGAAAATCGGTCCTGAATCCGCCCTTGTTGAGGAATCGTATAAACTCTAAAAAATGTCGTTTTTGGACAAAAATTTACTATAATTTTTTCATAGCCTTTCGAGTTTCTGCTGTATTTTCGTCAAATTTTAAAATCATTAAAAATGGTAAATTCTCGATAAATAATGTTAATTCGTCATTTTTTGGCAAACTGGAGCGTCCCAGCAATTGCTTTTCCCTTGAGGAATCGTAGAAGATCTAAAAAACGTCAGATTTTCTACACAATTTTAATAGAAGTATACCTTCTAACGTGCGTACAAAGTACACACACACACATTCTTTTTTCCTATATTAATAAGTCTAAAAAATATATAGAAACTATTTAAAAAGTCAGTAAAAGTATAAACTCACTTTTGTCTCGGTTCTCACAACTTTTAAAACACATCTCAACAACCATAACCATAATAATAAAAATGACGATACATTATTTAACCACAGCCGCCATATTGGATAATTTTTGACATGTCATCTCTTTTCTTGTAAAAGCTGTAAATAAAAACACTGCTTTGAAGGTTTGTTTAATTAAAAATATGAAACGCACTAAAATTAACAAAACAAAACAATTAAATAGCGGGTATGTCCACCTCTTGCAGCAACGCCTGCTCGCAACTGTTTTGCATCAAATAAAGATGTGTTATTCTTGCCTGGGGAATAGCCCGACATTCCTCTACCAGGACCATAATTGTACTAACCTTTCTGGAGGCCTAGGATGACGGCGAATTTTAGTTCATTCCATAAATGCTCAATAGGATTGAGATCTGGGCTGCATGCGGGCCATTCTAATCTTATCAATCCAACCTCTATTTTATGAGTCAATCAGTGTTTTTATTTACAAAAAATGGTACAGCTCTTACAATAAAAGAGATATTCGGATAATTCAAAAACAAAATTTTAGTAATACCTCCGGGATAATATGACAGGACTATGAAACAAAATCAGATATTCTATTTTCCACAGAATTTTTTAATGTTAGGAGAAAATACAACGCTTTCATTTACCCCTGTATAATGCCATGCAAGCAAAATTTTTTTGTTACCGAAATAATACTAAACGATATCAATACATGTATCTACAAACTGGTGCACGAATCTTGAAGACCGGAGCACAAATCATAAAGTTATAATTATTATTTCCTTGTTTGCATTTATGAATATGTTACCCATATTATGATAAATAAAGACAGTTTATTTGTTTTTAATAACTACTTATATTTCTGCAACTATTGTCAGACACATCTTAGTATTATCTCATTTTAAACATTTATTGACTTACACCGATTGGCTTCTGAGGCATCGATATATCAATTATGATTTCACTACCTGTATCATGATGAACTTCATTATGATACAGATTTTCATTACGATACAGATTTTTAACCAATATAATTGCGATATGGCATTCGCGATGAAGGTGGCACACGTGCAGTGACCAATAGCGAGCCAAATACATACGCTTTGACAGTTCTCAATATGTAAACAAACTGACAAACTACTTAAGAATTCTACATAGAAAAATCGTGTATAAAACTTGCAATTTATTATCATTATGAAGCTCGTACTCAATACGAAACTCACCGTTAGGCGGCTCGTTTCGTATCCCTTATACTCACTTCATGATGACCATTATTAAATGCTCGTTGCATAATATACTATTTAATTGGGTGTTTTAGTTGTTTGGGGAGTTTTGGTATTTATTTTATTATAGATGTAATATTTCTCCACGGTTATTAATTTATTATATATTGTAGAAATCTCATTAATCTTGATCAATTCTCAACGGTTATAAATTTTTAATGTTTAAAACATCTCACCTCCGTCTATATACGTCAATTACCATCAACCATCAGGTTAATTAATATTATAAAATGGATTTTATTGGGTAACCGAAATAGAAAGGATTCATTTTTATTATAAGACATAACAAGACATTAAATTAAGAGCACGTTAATACTCATTACACCAGAAAAAAAAAACCGAATAAAAAGGTTTTGAGAACAAGGTGATAGCTGGTCGTCTCATCTGCCGTGACTTAATCTAATGTGATAATTTATTATCCAATTCATAATACGTTCGTTTTCGTGTACTTGGAAATAATTTTAGGTGGTTCGCAATTGATCAATAAGAAAATTTCGATTTCATTGCAGGAGTGTGTGACCTGAATTCCATGGCACATCAAACGCATTATCTAATAAATAATGATTTGATTTTAGGTTCCTTCTTTTAATTATACACTTGAAGAAGTATTTCTAACGCTTTAAATCTTATTCATATACTTTATATAATGTTTATAATGTTAGAAACATATTTGGTTACTCATATTATAAGAGACTAATGAAGTAAATATATTTTCTTCAAGAATGTTCATCAAAAATACATGTTCACAACATCTAATAATCTTTCTCGAGCTTTGTCTCGCTTATTATATAATAAGTTATAAATAGCGAAGGATTATAAATAGCGAAGGATTATAAATAGCGAAGTTTAGGATATTATTGAACGATTATGTTTTTTTAGTGCAAGTATTAAAATATGGTATGTACTATGTACTATTATGACTTTGGATTCATCGCGTGTGCCAACACTTAAAAGGTGTAACCCGGTGGTTATCCAGACATGATGCTGTTATGGCTTTGCGTTGAGCTTTCCGACAAGTAATTTTTAACGAAAATTTCATCTCTGTCTAAAAAACGATGAAAAATTAGAAGCTAATGCATTATTAGAGCATATGAATAATTTTGAATTTGTCGTTAATATTACTATTCAATCTAAAATACTTAACTTTATTAATCTAACATCAAGACTTTTGCAATCTGAAATGGCAGAGTTAACGGTCGCCCTTCAACTTTTTCAAAAACCTCGTGATAATCCTCGAGAAATGAGAAATCCGTTTTCCGAAACTTTAGCAAAAGCAGCAGGAATAGCAGAATAATGGGGTATTACACCAAAATTTAAAAATAAACGGATAAAACAAATAAAACATTTTACGATGAGCTCAGCTGATACGAAAAAATAACTTATACCAAAAAAAATTTTGAAGTCAATGTTTTCAATGTATCCCCCCATCTTAACTTAATATTTATTTTTAGCACATAATCAAAACGGTCGGACAGGTCGATTTTTAAAATAATCATAGTATATTATAGCATCAATGTTTCGAACTTTACGCGATCCCTCTTCAGGTGACAGTCATAACTTTGATTTTTTTAAATGGGAAAGTAGGTACATCATGTGACACCTCTTTTAAAATCTTTCGAAATACTGATTGCAAAAATGTATAATACTTGCGCAAAATTTCGGTCCAGTGCTTTTTAAATGCATTTTTTTTAGTCCTGAGAAAACTAATAGGAATTTTTGAAAAATTTAAACGCAGAATAAAATATTACATTATTATCGAGGGCCGTAAGTCCCTAAAAACTTCTATAATGTTTATTTTAATAAGTTACAGGGGTGAAAACGAAAGAAAATTTAGTATGATTTTTAATTTCTATGTGTGTGTTTGTGTTTTATTGGCACTGGTTTTCACAACCAACTGGCCAGTTAATTTCATAATGATATTTTAGACTATAATTTATCACTAACTCAGGGGAGTAATAATGTGTAGTGTGTGTTGAGTAAGTGTCTTGTTACTTTGCAAAGTCGACGTCATTGTCTTTGCAAAGAGACGCTAATTGTATCCGAACGTCTGCGGCCCCTCCGGTGAGTACCGAACCCACAAGGACAGAAACTATTTTCATTTATTAATTTATAATAAACGAAAAATTTCTGACCCTAGTGAGATTCGGACTCACAACCATTCGGACCTTTCGATCCAAAGGTAGGTGCTCTTACAACTGAGCCACAAACTGGGTGATTTTTAATTTCAAATCACCCAAAAGAAACTTTTTGTTTATTCTAAGGCAGCGATTCTCAATCTGTGGTACATGTACCACTGGTGGTACAATTCATTACTTGCGGTGGTACAAAAAA
The DNA here is from genome assembly GCF_917563875.1 of Diabrotica virgifera virgifera. Classification (NCBI taxonomy): domain Eukaryota; kingdom Metazoa; phylum Arthropoda; class Insecta; order Coleoptera; family Chrysomelidae; genus Diabrotica; species Diabrotica virgifera. Next base: position 230,281,012 of record NC_065445.1, on the reverse strand, counting down.
CACAAAAAAATTAAAATAGTAGTACTTAGTAAGTCTTGATAATACAGGTCATAAATTAAATCACATATTTTGGAACCAAAAATAGTTCGATTGAACCTAACTTACCCTAGTAGAAATATGCACACAAAAAAAAGTTACAGCCCTTTGAAATTACAAAATAGAAATCGATTTTTTCCAATATAGCGAAAACTATTTGAGTTTTCTTATTGAAAACGGACATATTATGGCATTATTAAGACAGGAAAATCTTAAAAAAAAAAGAATGTGTGTGTACTTTGTACGCACGTAAGAAGTTATACTTCTATTACATATTATGTGATTTTAACGTAATTGATATAATGTACTTTAAACAGTTTATTTATATTTTATTTAAATATTAAACTAATTTTAATACTTACTACTTTCCAAAAATTTTTATTAAGACAATACCAAAAATTTAAAAAAATAAAAGAATAAAACGCACACAAACATTGAAAAATGCCACAAAGAAAAATGATTTCTGAACGATAATAATTGTTGGCAAAAATTTTAAATACGCATTTCCTGAAAAAAAAATTATATAATAAATATACTTACAATCATAAAATGCATAAAAAAATAAAAAAATAAAAACTTGCATCGGGATTCGAACCCGCGAATTTGGGGACGCTTTGATTCGTAATCGAAGCCTAGACTCACTCATCCAATTACTCATTATTTGTCATGTGGAAAAATAGGGCAACTGAACGTTTTACTGTTTGACAGTTATTCTGAATTTAAATCAAATTATGTAGTTTGATTTTTGTCGAAGAAAATATTAAAATATAACAAAACAGTAAGAAAACAATATATTAGATGAAGATTGGTAGAACTTTTGTTGGTAATCAAATTAAGCATGTAAATCAAAGCATTACATACCTACTAGATAAATAAATCTACGCCAAAAAATCATAATTTCATTCTTGAGAAAATAAATTTATTCCAACCTAATCCAAATGTATAATTACAATGATTATAATAAAAACTACTTACCAAATTAGAATGAGTTTTCCTTGTCCAAAATAGTCCAAAAGTCCAAAAATATATATGAAAATTTAAAAAGGCAGTATAGCTATTAACTAACTTTTGTTTGTTGTTTCTTTTCACACAAATTTCAAAACGCAACAACCATAAATAATCAAACCACAGCTTTGCCACAGCCGACATATTGAATAATTTTTGACATGTCATTTGAACATCCAATCAGAACAAAGTTATAATGCGCATGCGCCCGGATCGTAGGTTTTAACAAATAAAAGTTCACCCTCATATCGCGCGTAAAGAAGTATAACTTCAAAAATTTCTGCACCTCATAGAAATTTTATGAGGGTTTTGTTCCTTTTAACCCCCCAAACTTTTGTGTAGTTCCAATTATATTATCATTGTGGCACCATTAGTTAAACACAATGTTTTTAAAACTTTTTTGCCTCTTAGTAATTTTTCTAACTAGTTTTTATCGAGATATTTGGATATTTGTCAAATCCACCACATATTTGTATACTGTTAAATACGATTATAGAGACCCTATAATAATATGAAAATTTATTTATAAATTACAGATTTTATAAGTTTTTGAACCATATTAAAAAAGAAGCCACATCTCGATAAAAGGTGCCTTATCAGAAAAATACTAAGAGGCAAAAAAGTTTTAAAGACACTGTGTTCAACTAATGGTACCGCAATAATAGTTTAATTGAAACGTACACAAACATTTGCGGGTGTAAAAGCACAAAATCTCCATAAAATTGTTATGTTAACATATTAAAAAAGAAGCCGCATCTCGATTAAAACTGGTTTATCTAAAAAATACTAAGAGGCAAAAAAGTTTCAAAAACCATTGTGTTTAACTAACGGTACCACAATAATAATTTAATTGGAACGTACATAAAAGATTGGGCGGGGGGGGTTTAAGGGAACAAAACCCCCATAAAATTTTTATGGGGTGTACAAATTTCACTATAATTTCTTTTTAAGATGTTCCTGCCATAGTCATGCCACATGTCCATTTTCATTAAAAAATCTCCAATAGTTCGATATATCGGAAAAACTCGATTTTCATTTTGTAACTTAAAAGGGCTGTAATTTTTTTTTGTGTGCATATTTGTACTAGGGTAAGTTAGGTTCAATCGAACTATTTTTGGTTCCAGAATATGTGATTTAATTTATGACCTGTATTTTTGTTACACCCTGTATATGTGGTACCAAAAATAATAAAAAGAACTGTAGGTGGTACATGACTCAAAAAGTTTGAGAACCGCTGTTCTGAGGGACTGTCGACACTAGGTAATAATGTAATATTTCATTCCGCGTTTAAATTTTTAAAAAATACTCATTAGTATTTCTCAGTATTCGAAAAAAATGAATGCCTTTAAAAAGCATTTGACCGAAATTTTGGCCAAGTGTTATACATTTTTGTAATCAGTATTTCAAAAGCTTTTAAATGAGGTGTCACATGATGTACTTTCCCATTAAAAAAATCAAAAGTATGACTGTTGCCTGGAGAGGGATCGCGTAAAGTTCGAAACTTTGATGCTATAATATACTATGATTATTTTAAAAATCGACTTCTCCGAGCGTGTTTGTCGGATTAAGATACATGTATAATATGTTTTCATGTCTATTCCCAAAAAATCTATGTATTAACACTAACTGATAAAGGCCAAATATTGTCATTTACACATTTTAGTATTATACTGTTATTGGTTGTCGTTATGTTTATAATACAGGGGGCCCACAAAAATTTTCGCGGGGGGCCCGTCAATCTTCAGCTACGCCACTGAACGTACAGTGTATAAATGAATGGACACTAAATAGAAAAAAGAATGGAATAACCACACAAGCAGAATAGGGGAGACCCGTTTGGTCAAAATAGCAAGAGATAAACCATCAATCGGTAGAAGAAGTAAGTATCGGCAGACCAAAAGATAGAGGGACAACCTTCCATAGAGGTGTCAATCCACCAATGAACAAGCAGAATTGCTTATAAAGAGGAAGAAGAAGAAGAAGAAGAAGAAGAAGACTATTTAACATCTATTCGACGTTTTAATAAACATTTTCAATATTTATTGAACATTGGATAGTGTTCAATGTAGAATCAAAATTAATGGCGTCAATATTAATCATTTGAGATACACAAAGACAAAGGTGATGGTTGTCAGTAAAATGATAATACAACCGGAAGTGGTAACAACGTATGGATAACAACCGGAGAGAAGAAAATTTTATGTGGAAACATTATCAATTTGAGAAGAATAGAAGAATTCTTTAGCGACATTGTGACTACAGCTATGCTACCCCCAGAATTCAAAACAACAAAAATTATCGCAATTCAGAAGCCTGACAAAGACAACAAGCTGCCTGAAAGTTACTGGCCTATCGCCTTACTCAGTTTCTGTTATAAATTACTAGAACGACTCTTATATAATAGAATATGTAACACCATTGAGGACGCTGTACCAATTGAGCAAGCTGGATTTAGAAAAGGACGAAGCTGCTGTGACCAAGTGCTGACATTCATCGAAGCTGGCTTTGAAAGACGTGAAAAATCTGCCATAACATTTATAGACTTTACGGCTGCCTATGACACTGTGTGGAGAGAGGGCCTTATTTATAAGTTGATGAAAGCATACCCTGTCTCAAAACTTGTCAGCTGATAAACAATCTACTAACTAACAGACTGTTTCAGGTATATATAAATGATGCACGAAGTAACGTTAGAAAACTTAACAACGGCTTACCTCAAGGCTCGGTGCTAGCTCCTTTATTATTTAACCTTTATACGGCAGATATACCTGAAACAAAATCGAGAAAATGCGCTTATGCAGACGACCTGGCCATTGGCTTACAAGCTAATAGAAAGAAAGCTGGAGAACGAGCTCTAAACGAGGACCTAACTACACTAAGTAACTACTTTAAGAACTGGCGCTTACGTCCTAACACAAACAAAACTGAAACCTGTCTCTTTCACCTGTCGAATCAACTTGCGGGCGATACTCTCAATGTAACTCTAAATAATGTAGCTATCAAACATAACAACAACCCCAAATATCTAGGCGTCACACTTGATAGAACACTCACCTTCAAAAGCCATCTTACAAACGCAGCCAGTAAACTGAGAACAAGAAACAATATAATAACAAAACTTGCTGGAACAACTTGGGGTGCTTCTGCAGATACTCTTCGGACCTCTGCTCTAGCTTTGGTTTTTTCAGTGGCAGAATATTGTGCACCAGTATGGCTAAATAGTACACATACAAACAAAATCGATGTCCAACTTAATCGAACCATGAGAATAATCACTGGAACAATAAAATCAATCCCAGTGAGATGACTGCCTACTTTGAGCAATATTGCTCCACCAGATCTACGCCGTACAGCAGCATTAGTGAGAGAGTACCAGAAAATTGTAGCCAACATACAATTACCAATCCATGAAGACATACCAGACATCTCAAAAGAGCACCAGTGACTGAGGTCTAGAAATCCTCCAATCAGATCTGCCCGAACAATTGGTGATTCCTATGATATACAAAGGCAATGGTCCACAAGATGGATGCCAACAATAGCAGCAGACTATATTCAGATATCCACCCCAACCCAGGGTTTCATCGGATTGGGTCTGCCCCGGTCCTCCTTGGTGAGGCTTAATGGCATACGTACCGGACATGGTAAATGTGCTGATTCTCTGTTCAAATGGGGTCGTGCGGAAAGTCCACAGTGCGATTGTGGATCACCTAGACAGACCATAAGTCATTGTGTTTCAGATTGCCTAAATCGTGCCTACCGTGGAAACCTTCAGGACTTTGTGGAATGCTCCCCAGAAGTAATTGAATGGCTATCTAAATTGGACATTAATATTTAGATTGATTCATTATATTTTAGTGTTTGAATAATATATTATATTTGTGTATTTATCGTACTGTGAAAGTCCATACGCTAAATAAAAAATCAATTTGAGACTGAAAATTAGATAAAAGTAGATAGTTGGACTTTAAGGATACAACTCTCAGAAAACTGGAAGCCTTTGACATTTGGGTGTATCGGAGAATTCTACGAATAAGTTGGGTATATAGAGCTCGTACGAAGGTTTTGGAAGTCCTAAGTTAAATCTATTTTCTTGATTCCTCCATTATTTAAATATTTTTATTTTCTCTTGTTTTATGTGAACTATAACTATTAAATTATTGAAAATAGTTATTCATTTTTGATATAACTATTAACTGTTACAAGAAAACATAAAAAACTAGTTTGCAATGATTAATTTTCAAAATTAATTCTCATTCAGTATCAGCTGCCACCATCAGTATTTTTTTTATTTATTACCAATATTTTCTTAATATGCTGAGAGCAGACGGAACCTTGTAAAACATCTCCAATTTTATTAATAATTAATATTTAATTGCATACTAACATATTCTTTTGATGTACCTACAAAGAATTAAAACGGACTGAGATGTGACCCAAGGGCCAAGTTACTCTTGAACTAAAAACGGATAATACGCCGTCTCTGATTGCCCATTTTTCAAAACGGCGTAATTTTCATCTGGAACCGAAGAAGTAATAATTGCCAATAATCTCATACATTATTTCTTCTTAAACTAGTTTTTCATCGGTCATACCGAGTAAACGATGTTCATTGAAAGAATAAACCAAATTGATTGTCACTTTCTAAAATTCTTGAGACGTCCCGTCGTCGGATGACCTTACAAGGTCGCGAGCAGTTCAGAGTTGGGCGGTTATTTGTCACGTTATTTTAAGGGTATTGATACTTTAATTTATTGTTATATTTTTTCGTAATAAGAATTGGGAGATGCATAAAGTCAAAACAGCTTTAAGAAACCATCGCCTGTTAGAGCATGACAGATAAAATCAGCAGTTCTAAGGAAGGAGTTCTAAGGAAAAAGAAAATAGAGGCTAGATTTAACACCGGCATGAAAATATTTACCACACAATTGCATTGGAAAATCAAGGAATATACAAGATCTCTTGTGAGGACTCGAGAAGATCGAGATGACATATAGAAAGAAAAGAGAAGACGTCATCCCTAGCGCAACATGTCATAAACACGGGACATAAAATAAGCTTAAATGAACCAACGATGCTAGACAACATTAAAAATACTGCAATCATGTAATCAGGGAAGCAATAGAAATTGAAAAAAACATCCAAAACATTTAAATACAAGAGATGATGCTCAAAAACCCAAACAGTTCTCCTCGAACATCAGGAAGAAGCTAATGTGACTTAAAAATAGCATGTGTGATCTTGCCGAAATATCGTCAAAACAATGGTTTACCTATATAAAAGTAGACGATTGCATTTCTTCTCAATTTGAGATCCATGTGAATGCAATGTTGTTTATTTATATGGCCTTATAGTACCATACATACGCTAGTAGTGACCTCTATATGAAGCAATACAGGGTGAGTCATGAGGAACTGTACATACTTCTACTACCTCGTATGGAGGCCTCTATGGCGAATAACAAATGATCATTAAGAATTGTCTGCTCCCATTGTTTAATAATATACAGGACGAGTTGTTAATTTTTACAGAAATTTGTATTCGTTATAATTTTTGAACGGTAAGATCGATGTGTCTCTTATTTCGGTCAATCGTTACACTATTACCACCCAATCAACTGATTTATTCAAACTAGAAAAAATCAGGTCCGGCTTTAAAAAATTAGTTCGATTTGGTCTTAAAAAAATTTCACCCTGTATACGATCTTTGAAAACTCTAATAAGAATTTTAAAAATTAGACAAATAGGCAATTAAAACGGTATATTTATTTTTCCCCCACACGATTACTTAATTTTTTATAAAAAAATCAAATTGACTCTGAATTAAAAGTTTGGTGAAGTGAACCATAGATTTAAAAAATTAACTTTTATTACAAAAATTAATTTTTTTTAACAAATATTTAGTTTATAAGTTACCACCCAATCAACTGATTTATTAAAACTAGAAAAAAAAATCAGGCCCGGCTTAAAAAAAAAATAGTTCGTTTTGGTCTTAGAACAAATTTCACCCTATAATATATTTCAACTCTAATAAGAATTTTACAAATTACACAAACAGGCAATTAAAATGGTATATTTATTTTTTCCCACCCAATGACTTATTTTTTTTATAAAAAAATCAAATTTGACTATGAAATAAAAGTTTGGGAAAGTGAACCATAGATTTAAAAAAAATTAACTTTTATTACAAAAATTAATTTTTTTTGAAGAAATATTTAATTTATAATTAATAATACTACCACTGCTCGTGCTATACGCTTTAAATAATACAACCTTTTTAGCCAATTTCCAGAATTTCAAAAGGAACAGGTTGTTTTGAATAATACTAAAACATCATCCTGTATAATATTTGTTTGACAAAAAGGAGATAAATAAATAAACCTAAATTAAACAAAAACAAAAAGAAATATTTTTGCATCACTACCTTCTCATCATGTATTAATACCATGTAATGTACTATGTGTATAAAAATGATATTGACATTTTCGTTGTTTGAGTACATAATTTGAGTTTTCGTTCGCCATTGATATTATTTATTTGTGTTTCTTACACTATTTGTACTTTTTTGCATTATCATATCTTACAAAATATTTTGCCGAATCTACTTGCCAATGTAGCCGCCCGAGGTATGTACTTTATGCACGATGGGGCATCACGATGTGACTTATAGAAATAGTAGATGGATAGGGCGCGGAGGGCCTCATGCATGACCACCTAGATCACCTGATTTTAACCCTAAAAGGGTTTTATTATTTACAACGTATAGCACAAGCTGTGGAAGTATTAATACATATGTATAAATTAAATATATGTTCAAAAAAATAGATTTTTTCTATGGATGCTATAAAATGTGCAACTTCTCTCACTACATACATACATTTAAAACGAACAATTTCTCAGGCAGTGAGAAAAGTCGGCCATTGCAGTGAGAAATATTTTTTCTCACGGGTTCACCGCCGGTTTACATACATATGATCGCCATTTCTATGGTAACATGCACAATACAAACAGAATTATTTTTGTCAAACAAAATGTCAAACAACTTGTCAAAACTTATCAAAAATTACCTTTTAAGACTTTTCAACTGTGAATTATAATTTGAAATAAATAAAGTATATAAATATTAAGAATATTAAATACCCATGTGTATATATGTATTTTATTTCAATTTAGGCATATAATTTACATAAAAGCACCTAAATTATTTAATTTTGAAGTTTTAACTCTTGACAAAAACGCATCCATAGAAAAAGTACAGTGTACAACACGAGAGAAAATGACATATTTCTCTCTCACTTGATTTGCGTCACTCGCCTCGTGCCTCGGCTCGTGCCAACAAACTTCTGCGCTCGTGAGAAATATGTCTTTTTTCTCTCTTGTTGTACAATATACTACTGCAAGAAAAGCTACTTTTTTTTTTAAATCTATGGTTCACTTCACCAAGCTTTTAATTCATAGTCAAATTTGATTTTTTTATAAAAAATTAAGTAATCGTGTGGGGAAAAAATTAATAAGCCATTTTAATTACCTATTTGTCTAATTTGTAAAATTATTATTAGAGGTTTCAAAAACTATATACAGGGTGAAATTTTTTCTAAGACTAAAACGAACTAATTTTTTAAATCCGGACCTGATTTTTTTCTAGTTTGAAAAATCAGTTGAGTGGTAACTTATAAATTAAATACTTGTTCAAATAAAATTAATTTTTGTGTTAAAAGTTAATTTTTTTAAATCTATGGTTCACTTTACCAAATTTTTAATTGATAGTAAAATTTGATTTTTTTATAAAAGATAAGTAATCGTGTGGGGAAAAAATAAATATGCCATTTTAATTGCCTATTTGTCTAATTTGTAAAATTCTTATTAGAGTTTTCAAAAACCGTATACAGGGTGAAATTTTTTCTAAGACCAAAACGAACTAATTTTTTAAAGCCGGACCTGATTTTTTTCTAGTTTGAATAAATCAGTTCATTGGGTGGTAATAGTGTAACGATTGAGCAAAATAAGAGACCATTCAAAAATTATGACAAATAAAAATTTCTGTAAAAATTAACAACTCGCCCTGTATATTATTAAAAAATGGGAGCAGACACTTTTTAATGGTCATTTGTTATTCCCCATAGGGGCCTCCATACGAGGTAGGAGTATATACAGTTCCTCATGACTCACCCTGTATATCCTTCTTTTACCCATTTCCACCCCTTCCGATGTCTATCCTTTCTTCTTATTCCCTGTATTTTGACCTCCGTAATTTTCTTTACTCGTCTATTCTCATCAATTTCAATTATGTGTTATGTGTCCATACTAGTTCAGTTTTTTTCTATTACTTTTCTATTGGTTCCTGTTTAATTTAGCTCGTTTCTGATGTTTTCGTTTCTTTCACTGTACAGGTTCGTTTTTCGAGCCATCTTTCTGAATTGTTTCATTTCTGCTGCGTCAATGGTACCTACTTTCATGTCTATTATTTATAATCTAAGTCTCGCTTCTATATGGAATTGGTAATGTGATTACCGTGGGTTATACACATCATGGAATTTAGTTTCCTGGTTGATTCCCTTTTTCTTTCTATTTTTTTCTTTCTTACTAGTTCTTTTACTGTTTTTATACTTTTGGTATTCTTTTTGTTTTGATCCTATCTAGTCCTATTGTATTTTACATGCAATTTTCTTTTACCTCACTTCTTCCTGTATATGTGTATTCCACCGTTCCTTGTTTTTTTTTTTGATTTTTTGATTTTTAATGCCCTACCTATTGTCTAGGCCTTCTTTATTATTACCTCTTTAAATTTTTCGCATTTTTCTTCCATCCTCATTTCAGTTTTATTTATCTTTGTCATTTTGAACTCTTTATCAGTTCCTTTTTGATATCTCCTTTTCTTTTGTTCATCTTTTAACTTTTTTATTGTTATTCAGTTATATTCTATCCGACCTTATTGTACAGGTTTTCACCAGATCATCTCTGCCATTACCAGTCTATGATGCGTTCCGATTTCTTCCATCTGCCCAAACTTGTTTTATATTTTATTTTATTTCTTGTATCTATAGATAATATCTACATTATAGTCTATTATCTTTTTTACTTCTCTGCCTTCTGCTATGAATGTATATTGTTCTTGCACTGATTGCTGGGAGAAGGGGTCTCCTATTACCAGGTCGTTTGTCTGAAAGAATGTGATCATAATAATTCCGTTTCTGTTTATTATTCCTTCTTCAATCTTTCCATATTTTTTTTCTACTATTTTTTTTTTCATTTTTCTCTTATCTTGTCTAGGGTGTTCTGTAGTTTGTTGTAGAATTATTTCATTTTTTCTTCTTCCGTTTTTCTGTTGATGCATATATTAATATTTGTTCTGGTCATGTGTATCTTTCTCATTCCATTTCTATTTTAATGTACATTATTCTTGACGTTATAGGTTTAAACTCCGATATTATTTTGTCTAGTGCCTCTATTACTATTATTTCTACTCCTTATTTCGCTCTATGTTCTTTTTTTAACTCCGGAGGAGTACCTACATCGTGTCATTTTCTGTTATTTTTGCTTTGCCTTTTCCACATTTGTTTGTTTCGCTAATACATATTTATATTTTATGTTCTTCCATTTCTTTCACTAATTCGCATTATTTTCCTTTGTATCATGTTAAGTTCCATGTATCAATTTCAAATTGTTATTTTCCTTCACATTTTGAGTCCTGCCTTTTTTCATTTTTTAACTGTCATTTTAGTTGAATTTTTTATTGGTTTTTTTCCGTTTTATTTTTGTTTATCGTTTCTTTCTATAGGTTTTTTTCTTATCCATATTCATGTCCATTGACTGTATCTTGTCACTGTCCTGTACTCCGCTCGTTGTTTCATTACTCTTTTTAAAACAGATTTCTCTATTTTTTCATTTAGGGGAAAGTGGTACACAGTGATAAATGGTTCACAGTGAAACACGGAAATTTATTTTTTAATTTCGCGTCCTCGTAATGGTAGGTAAGCCCAAGCGGGGATTTTTGCAGTTACTCGAGCGCGTCAGATTATCATATGGGGAGAAACCTGGTACTCTGCAGATGTATATCTACCACATATTGGCTCTTAACACAAGGAAGTTCTTTAAGGGGAGCCCGAAAAAAAAAATCTATCCTTAAAAATACTTGAAATTGTCAGATTAAGATAAGGTAAGTTAAGTACATGCAAAAGAGTGAATATTTCAAAAATCTGACGATTTGAGCGGCGCGTAAGGAAATGGGTGAGTCAAAAAGTTTCACAAAAAAAGCTAATATTTCGCGAAATGAATGTCAGATCGAAAAACTAAAAAATACGTCTTCAATATTTTTCAAAAATCTATCGAATGATATTAAACATGACCCCTACGGAGAAGGGTGGGGAGTAAATTTAAAATTTTAAGTACAAACTCCGCGATATTTCGCAAAATAAACATCAGATCGAAAAACTGCAAAATACACTTTCAAAATGTTTTTCAGAAATCTATCGAATGGTACCAAACACGATAACCCACGGAGGTGGGGTGGGGGTTACTTTAAAATCTTAAATAGGACCCCCAAATTTTTATTACAGATTTGGATTCTTTACGTAAAAATAAGCATCTTTTATTCGAGACATTTTTTCGAATTATGGATAGCTGGCGCTATAATCAGAAAAACGATTGTTGGAAATGGAAAATTTAATTAAAAAGTGGAAAGTTCCCACTAAAATGGAAAATTTTACTTAACTTTTTTTGGTTTTAGAACCTAATAATCACAACCCAATAGGTCCCCATAACGCTAGAGTGACTGCAAATTTAGCATACTTTGCTCCCCTACCATAAAGCGCATTTGTGGAATCTACAGTTGCTCAGTGGAGTAGAATATTTTTGTTAGCTTTCGTGTGCTTGGTATACGTTTTGCGAATAATAATTGGATTTTATGTTTTGTAAAGTTATGTAGTAACTTAATAATAGTAGTTGACATGTATTTTTTTATTAATTAACAGCCGATTTCAACCATTCTTACTATTAAAATGGCATTTTACCTATGTAATAATATAACCTAAAACACAATAATTTGTCAGATAACGACTCGCATAGCAAAGTTTTAAATTTTATTGTGTGATTAGGTTATTGGTACACACTAAAACAGTGTTATGTGGTACACAGTGATACGCGTTTCATTGTGTACCGTTGGTACACAGTGATACGCGTAATATTAAAAATTATTACCAACAATTTGATATTTTGATATTTTAGATGGTTAGAAAACAAACGCCTGCATATTTTATGTAATGGCTGATTCCACAAAGTTGGTATATATAATCTTTATCCCTTCTACCCTGAGGTGTAGGGATCTGTTTCTGATTCTTTCATTATTTATTGTTATTCGCTTTCTTCCATATCTTTCTGTTCTCTGTTAATTTTTTGGCATCGTTCCATGTTGTTCCCCTCTTTTCCAAAATATCCATTATTACTGCATTCCACTGTTTTCTTGGACTACCACGTTTTTTCCTTTCTATATTTCTACTTTTCCAGATTCTTTTAACAGGTATATTATCACACATTCTTTGAAGGTGTCCCCACCAACCCAGCTGTCTTTCTACTATATAAGTTTCTAATGGTTCTATTTCTAATGTTTCTCTTATTTTTATATTCCTAACTCTATCCCTTCTTGTCACTCCCATTACTCTTCTTAGATATTTCATTTATATTGCCTGCAGTTTACTTTTATTCCTTTTTGACAATATTCACGATTCACATCCATATGTGAGTACAGGTCGTGATTCTTGATATTTCTCGTCCATTTACAAATCCACTGTTTATTGCATAATATAGTCTCTTTGTTTTTTGTATCCTATAGTTTCTACCTATTTCTTGATTTCCGTTTTCTTCAAATATTACACCTAGGTATTAATATTTACTGACTTGCTCTATTTCTACTCCATCTATTTGCATATTTATCCTTTTTCTACTTCTATCTATTACCATTGTCTTTGTCTTATTCTTGTTTAGTTTCATATCGTATTTTGTTATTACCTCATTCCATACTATTAAGCTTTCTCTTAGGCCATTCTCGTTTCCTGCTGTATACCGCATCATCCGCAAATGCACATTTTGTCATCCCTATCACAAAGTTGGTATTAGAGGAAAATTATTCTCTAAGTGAAGCAGCCGAGAGATATAATATTAGTTATGTAACTTTAAGACGATATGTGCTTAAAAACTGCAATAATCTGGTTATTATAAATTTAATAATATTGACTTTGGATCGTTAGATGTTAGATAAGAGCTTTACGTGGTCAAACGTATTCTTAAAACATTAGATATGTTCCATTTTATCTTTTCCCATGTGGCACGATTCATTTTCAAATAAATTAAATCAAAACATAAAGTGAAACTTACGCCAATGTATACAGTGATGACGCTAATAACCGGCAAAATAGTGTAAAAGATAGAAAACATAATACATTGCAAAACAAAAAGAGATGAAACTAATGGAAGTGGAAATAATCGTTATACAGTAGAACCCCGATTATCCGTGCTCCTCGGGACCGGACGTTGGCACGGATAATTGAAAAGCACGGATAATCCGAACATATATTTCTTATTGTAATACATATGTACGTATATCCATACATATAGCCCTACCATAAAAAGACAACAGAAAAAATAAATCTTTCATTATGAGTCTCCCTCTCCGCGTATAGAGTTTCCGTCGAGTGATTTACAGTGACGCTATTTTGATAAAACCTCAAAAATGCAATTTAAGTAATAGAAAATCATAGCACGGATAATCCGCAGCCTGGATAATCCGCACACGGATAATCGGAGTTCTACTGTATACGTATAAATTAACATTACATTAAATAGTTTCCCACCTTTAGACGCCTGTGACAGGAGTATTTTATAAAATATTACTGTCACAGTGACAGTTGTCATACTCCTCTGATACGTACAAAGGTGGGAAATTATGTAATGTAATGTTAATTTATAGGTTTATAACGATCATTTCCATCTCCACTAGCTTTTTCTCTTTTTGTTTCGCAATGTATCACGTTTTCCATCTTTTGCGCTATTTTGCCGGTTATTAGCGCGCTCATCACTGTATAGTATATAGCATACAGTATACAAAATGTATATACACATCGACGTTCGTTTCACTTTATGTTTTGACTTAATTTGTTTAAAAATGAATCGTGACGCATGGGAAAAGTTAGAGTGGTCGAACAATATAATATGTTTCACTGTGTACCGATTCTGGTACACAGTGAAACAAATTTCGGTATTTTTTCTTTAAGTTTTATCTTTTTTCATTATGTGAATTTTTAGCCAATTTCGTTCTTAGAATGTTAAGCAAGAGTTAGTGTAACATACTGCTTTGAAAATTTTCCTTTTAATTCAAAAATAAATTTTTTGAACTCAAAAACTTTTTTTGTTTCACTTTGTACTACTCTCCCCTAACTAATTTATTGTAACTTTATTGTATCCTATTTTTACTTCAATCTACTAATTTAGCTGGTTATAAGCCAAAATTTTATTTTGAAACTAAGTTTATTTGACGTTTCCATTTCCACTGCGGAAATATCGATTTCCGAAGTGGAAATCGATATTTCCGAAGTGGAAATCGAAACGTCGAATAAACTTAGTTTCAAAATAAAATGATGACTTATTCCCAATTAAAATAGTACATTGCATTAAGGTGCCATAACAATAGCTTCAGAACAATACTATTTTTACTTCCTTTCACTTTTTTTTTTCGTTTTTAGCAAGTTGTTGGATTTGGTTTTTACTTTTCTCTCTTGTTTTGTCATGCCACGATTAACGAATTTTTTTTCATTTCTTATATTTTTTAGTTTGTATTTGTTTCCATGATTGTTTGTTTCTCTTCACCGTTGTTTAATTGTAGGTATGAGGCAGTGGTTTTATCCTGTCAATGATTTAAAGAAAACAAATTAAAGATTTAAAACTTGCTATTCCAAAAGTTATCTAACTTAGCGTTAACAATTGACACCTCTGTACCCGTAAAGGTATAATTTTTTATAAAATGATTTCCCATCTCTGATAAGGCGCTGCAATTACTCCATTAGAAGGAAGGTTTTCTATTTTGCATAATGTAATTAGATAATACATCCTAATGACTGACGCGATCGGTGCATCGGTCGTTAAGGGGCCAATTACTGTCATCAACTTTCACGTCCAAAACGAAATAAAATCTAGAACGTCTATCTGCATTTATAAAGTGAATATTAATATGATAATTAGGCCGGCTATTTAGCAAGCCAGCGTATTAACACGTAATTATATTTTAATCATCCAATTTATTTTGGACGTTGTAATTAGATTTGTAGGATGAGATAGTTGAAGTAACTTTATGAGGATTATAAATTAAAATCAGAAATAAATAGTTGTTAATAGCTATGGGATAATATGTCTAACTTCATGGCACGCATTCATCCAAAGTCTGAAATTTAAAAGGTTTCAATAAACCAAATATAATAATTGGAACTGATTTTTTTGACTTCTTTGGATTACTTGATCTATTCAGCCGCGATTGATAATACTGTTTGCTACAGTAATAAAAATATAAGTATATTATATACAAAGCAATATTAAAAAAAAATAAAAAACAAAGAAATATCCAAAAAAGGAAATGGAAACATTAAATTGAACACTACGTATGCTCTTCATCCAGGGCCCCAACCAACTTAAGTTGGTATTACAAATTAATATAGAATTAGGCAAGGCCACTTTTCAATAGTAATACCACTAGTGATTCAATTTTCGCGATAAGTCTGTCGATTTACTTCTAAACGAAACTGAGTTGCTTGAAAACACCACGAGTCCGTAGGACGAGTGGTGTTTTCTTTAAGCAACTCAGTTGAGTTTAGAAATAAAAGACAGACTTATAAGATAAATTAAATCACGAGTGGTATTTTATTAGACTATTTCACGAACAAAGTGATAGGTCAAAAATTCAGTAGAATGAGAGGAAGAAATTTAATAATAATACATTTGATCTAGGTAACCCAAATCTACCCATTTTTTGAATAATTCACAATTAGTCGTAATCATGAAATATTTATTATAACTATAAATAATTTCAAACAAATGAAATAGAGAATGTGGAAAAATCCCCTTACGAATAACTCACACATCCACTATTTCGGGCTGGGAAAAATTTTCTGAATAGAATCAAAGATCCAAACACCAGTTCTCAGAAATGTGTTTCGCCCTCTTCAACCTCCCTCGGCTCATCGGTAAAGATGAGAGGTTGAATATCTTTAGACACATTCCATCAAAAAACAACATCCGAGACATAGACATAACAGGAGCGTATATCTACGCATCATCTGACAATGACAGTCTCAAGTTTTAATTCCCTAATTACTTAAAGTAAAATATATGTTTAAAAAACAAAAAAAAAAAGAAGTCAATCTTTGAACACACTCAGTGATCAAAAGATACAAAGTTGGTTCACCGACCAATCGTAACAAAATCAAACAAATGAAATAGAGAATGTGGAAAAATCCCCTTACGAATAACTCACACATCCACTATTTCGGGCTGGGAAAAATTTTCTGAATAGAATCAAAGATCCAAACACCAGTTCTCAGAAATGTGTTTCGCCCTCTTCAACCTCCCTGGGCTCATCGGTAAAGATGAGAGGTTGAATATCTTTAGACACATTCCATCAAAAAACAACATCCGAGACATAGACATAACAGGAGCGTATATCTACGCACCATCTGACAATGACAGTCTCAAGTTTTAATTCCCTAATTACTTAAAGTAAAATATATGTTTAAAAAACAAAAAAAAAAAAGAAGTCAATCTTTGAACACACTCAGTGATCAAAAGATACAAAGTTGGTTCACCGACCAATCGTAACAAAATCAAACAAATGAAATAGAGAATGTGGAAAAATGCCCTTACGAATAACTCACACATCCACTATTTCGGGCTGGGAAAAATTTTCTGAATAGAATCAAATAATTTGTTATAATTATTTTTTACCTATAACAATAAATAATTTGTACACGAAAAAAATACATTATTCTCGACTATAATTATTATAAACGGTGCAATTGTAAAAATTTTGAATAGTATGACCGTTATTAGGTGGATACAATGTATTGTTGCTATTATTACTTGATGTACTTGGAGTATTCCTAAAAGTATTCACTATCTTCTGATGATGTTCGGCACTAAGATGTAAATACGGTTTCATCGAGTTCGAACTTCCATATCCAGTAATTTTCATAGCTTGTTGTTCACTAACGCCAGATTGTAGTAACTGACTAACTGCAGTGGCACGATTAGAGTGATTCGTTATTTTCACTTTTTTAGTGTCTAATCCTATCTTTTCTGCAGACATTTTTGTCCATTTGGATATTGTATTAATACCAATAGGACAATTCTTGTACCAATTACTATTATTACATTTATTCCACTTGCCATTCACAGTCAGAAAAAGTCTATCATTGGTAATAGTTTCCCTTTTCGATATAAGTTTCCGGTATAATCTCACAGGACACATTTCAGGATTCTTCAAATTTTGAGTAAGCCATTTATTATCTGCACAGTTTTTATCACCAACTTGGCGGGTTTTGGAGAATATCGGGTTATATGCAATTCTGTTTGTTAAACAGCCTTTGTTGTTAGTCTCTTCCTTGAAAAAATGTAACATGGAAAAACTTGCTTCGTTACCTCTCCAAGCTAATTCTACGGCAGCTATATGAAAAAACTTCTTTTGGAGTCCCTCTGGCGTGTCTTCGTCCTATTGTAAGCACATATTTTTATATTCATCCTAAGTCATAGCGACAGAACTCATTTTCCTTTTATCGGGTACAGTTTGCAACAATTTTCTCTTACTATCACGAGCCGCCCTCGCTTCCTTGAAGGTTATATCTTTGAAGGGATCAATATGTCTCTGATACTCACAGAAATATTTTTCTTGTACCAATTTTGCAGTAGTGTTCCATATGGTTTTAATAACACTCTTCTTGTAATCACTACCATCAATTTTTCGCATGTTGAAGGCCCAGTCTTTTAGAATGAATGCTAGTCTTTCGTTGTTATTTTCTGCATCTAATTTGTAGTTGCGATCCACACAGAACATCATAAATTGTCTCCATATATAAGATTTAGATTTTCTTGTGTTACTCGGTATATTTTCTTCAATGTTTTGGTTTATAACTTCGTTTGAAGTTATAAACTTAAAGTTATAAACTAAAGAAAACACCACTCGTCCTACGGACTCGTGGTGTTTTCAAGCAACTCAGTTTCGTTTAGAAGTAAATCGACAGACTTATCGCGAAAATTGAATCACTAGTGGTATTACTATTGACAACATAAGCTGTCTTTGGTTTGTGATTGGTCAGATTATGTGAAAATTTTAAGATGAGTGAAATAGTCATGCTAAGGTGCTTTTTATAGAGACTTTTCACTACAATATAAAACGGGCGGAAAGAATCGCAAAGTAGGCAAAAACACATAAACCCAATACAAAAAGACCACTAGAAAGACCCTATTTGCATTATTAGGATGTATATTGTGATACATCTGTATCATCTATTATTAGACCAGGATATTTAGGAAAACATAAATCGATATTTTAAATACATCACCTAGGTATCGACTTGCAACTTTTTGCATTGTGTTTTCATCGCATTTATTAAGCAAAGAAAAAATAAATTACCAGAGAACGGCAGTTCTCGGCAGTGGCGCACAACCACACAGATTTTCTAAATCTGGCGGAATTGAAAATTGTGCCAACTCCCATCTTAAAGTTCAGGAAAAGACTCACCTATTCATATGTCAACCATCCATTTTGGTCCAAGGGTGTGGATTTTACGGCCCTTCCTATTTAGGGGAAATTTTTCGTTCTCGTCCCCAAAACTCCCAAAAACTTCAAAAATTTAAGTCCCGCCTTTGCGCCTTCTAATAGTACTGATCATTACCTTTCCAACGCATGTCTAATTTTGAAAATCGGTTATACCATTCAAAAGTTACCGAGCTCAGAAATATGACTCAATTTCTATTTAAAAAAGGGAAAATGTTTGTGGATATGTATGTATGTGACTGGAAAAGTTAAACCGATCTGAATTTTTTTCTGTGTTTGAAGAGGAAGCCAGGGCCGATTCAGAATCGGTAGAGTTTGTGACTTTTGACCACTCATAAGTCAGCTATAGGACTTGGTAAGTACAAGAAGGCATATTTTTTGGGGGTATATATCTTCGGTTCAAGAAGAGACAGGAGAACAGCAAATACACCAAATCAATAGTGTTGAGTTAGGATTTCAAATGGTGTCTAAGCCGTCAGGATCAGACATACACACGGCTCAGTATCCCCGAAAAACTGAAAAACTAAACTTTGAAAATTTTGGTTTTTCGACAGTTACTCAAAATTTCAACCTACGAATTGCGCCAATAACTGAGTGTTTGTAGAAGGACTCTAGACGAATCTGACGGTGTATAGCTCATATCCGGGAAAATTCGAATTTTTAAGTTATAGGCTTCATAAGTATGATCAAATCTATTTCCTATGGGAAAAACGATTTTTCAAGCTCAATAATTCCTGTAATAGCTTCAGTTATCATACTTGACCTTAGATGCATCATATACTACTTGTCAATACGTTTCAAACTCATGTTTAGTGATAAAAATCGTTTAAGCCGTTTAGAAGTTATTAAGCTACAAAAGTATAATAAAATGAACGATTATTCCCGAAATAGTTTATGTAGTTGTAGTGGTTACGACGCTAAATTTGATCTGGCAACGGGCAATCCGAGTTCATTAACCGGCCATCCCAATATTTTTTTTCAATCTATCTCGAATAGAAAAGAAATCTAGTGTACATTCGATGGACACTAGATCATTTGGGAGATAATGCGACAAAGGCGACCACTTATAAAGCTTAACGGGTAATCGAGAAAAATTGCATTCAACTTCATACATTTAATTTATAAAAAACTTCTCCAGCTACAAAAGATCTGATATGAAGATTACGTGGCGCGAAAATGTATTTTCATGTTGATCCAAAATAAAATTTTAGTTTTATTTTAAACGATTTTTCCATAATGTTTGCTAAATTTGAAGTAAACGCGCCACAAAAGAGTTTCAAAATTCAAATTGTATCAAAGTTACTCTTTTGTGGCGCGTTTTACTTCAAATTTAGCAAATATTATGGAAAAATCGTTTAAAATAAAACTAAAATTTTATTTTGTATCAAAATGAAGATACATTTTCGCGCCACGTAATATTCATATTAGATCTTTTGTAGCTGGAATATTGTATGCGCCACTCATTTTTACGGCGTTTGGCGGTTTTTTATTGTTGTATCCACAGAGAACGGCAGTTCTCACCAGTGGCGCACAACACCCCTACATGCGACACTATATATACACGAAATTTTCGATTTTCTAAACCTGACTGAATCGAAAATTAGGCCAAATCCCATCTTAAAGTTTAGGAAAAGACTCGTCCATTCATATGTCAAACATCAATTTTGGTCCAAGGGTGTGGATTTTACGGCCCTTCCCATTTAAAGCCTCTTTTTCGTTCTCGTCCCCAAAACTCCCAAAAATTTTAAAAATTTATGCCCAACCTTTGCGGTTTCTGATAGCACAGATAATTACCTTTCCAACGCATGTTTAATTTTGAAAATCGGTTATACCATTCAAAAGTTATCGAGCTCAGAAATATGACTCAATTTTTATTTAAAAAATGGAAAATGTTTGTGGATATGTATGTATGTATGTATGTATGTGTGTGGAAAAGTTACCCCGATCTGAATTTTTTTTCTGTGTTTCAAGAGGGTGTGAGGGCCGATTCAGAACCGGTCTCATTTTTGACTTCTGACTACCCTTAAGCCAGCTAGAGGGCTAGGTAGATACAAAATAGCATATTTTTTGGGCGTATATATCTTAGGTTCAAGGAAAGACAGGAAAACCGCAAATACACCAAATCAATAGGGTTGAGTTAAGCTTTCAAATAGCGCCTAAGCGATCAAGCTGAGACATACACACTGCTCACCATAGCCAAAAAACTGAAAAATTAAACTTTGAAAATTTTGGTTTTTCGACAATTACTCAAAATTTCAACCTACGAATTGCGCCAATAACTAAGCCTTTGTAGAAGGACTCAGGACGCGTCTAACGGTGTATACCTCATATCTGGGAAAATTCGAATTTTTAAGTTATAGGCTTCATAAGTATGATCAAATCTATTTCTTATGGGAAAAACGGTTTTTCAAGCTCAATAATTCCTGTAATACGTTCCGTTATCGATATTGGATGCATCAGATACTACTTGTCAATACGTTTCAAATTCATGTCTAGTGATTAACATCAGGTAAGCCGTTCAGAGCTTATAGAGCTCCAAATATATAATTAGTCCAGGAACTGAAATTTTTCACTTCGCAATTTTTACAGATTTGCTTAAAAATTTGACAATAAGTAGTGGATAGTCCAAAGATCAAAATCTATATGATGCAGAAAGACGCTTTTACCATGGGGTGGTTGCCACCTTATCTCGAGGGTGGAAATTTTTTATTATATTTTGACCGCAAATGCTGGTAAAAACATTAATTATAAGCAAAAAATGTTCACTATACATTTTTTTGATAAAAGTAATAGTTTTCGATTTAGTGGTTATCGAAGCTGTTAGTTTTATATCGAAAAAATTACCAGAGAACGGCAGCTCTCGCCAGTGGCGCAGAAATACACCCCCTACACGCGACACTATTATATACACGAAATTTTCAATTTTCTAAATCTGACTGAATTGAAAATTGTGCCAACTCCCATCTTCAAGTTCAGAAAAAGACTCACCCATTCATATGCCAACCATCCACTTTGGTCCAAAGGTGTCGATTTTACGGCCCTTCCTATTTAGGGTCTGTTTTTCGTTCTGGTCCCCAAAACTCCCAAAAACTTCGAAAATTTAAGTCCGACCTTTGCGGCTTCTAACAGTACTGATCATTACCTTTCCAACGCATGTCTAATTTTGAAAATCGGTTATACCGTTCAAAAGTTATAGAGCTTAGAAATGTGACTCAATTTTTATTTAAAAAGGGGAAAATGTTTGTGGATATGTATGTATGTGTGTTTGAAAGTTAAACCGATTTGATATTTTTTCTCTGTGTTTGAAGAGGGGGTCAGGGCCGATTTAGAACCGGTGTAGTTTGTGACTTTTGACTACCCATAAGCCAGCTATAGGACTTGGTAAGTACAAAACGGCATATTTTTTGGGGGTATATATATATTCGGATCAAGAAGAGGCAGGAGAACCGCAAATACATCAAATCAATAGAGTTGACTTAAGCTTTCAAGTGGTGTCTAAGCAGTCAGGATCAGACATACATTCGGCTCAGTATAGCCGAAAAACTGAAAAACTAAACTTTGAAAATTTTGGTTTTTCGATAATTACTCAACATTTTAACCTAGGAATGGCGCCAATAACTTAGCGTTTGTAGAAGGACTCAAGAAAAATCTAACGGTGTATACCTTATATCCGGTAAAGTTCGAATTTTTAGGTTATAGGCTTCATAAGTATGATAAAATCTATTTCCTGTAGGAAAAACGGTTTCTCAAGCTCAATCATTCCTGTAATAGCTTCAGTTATCATACTTGACCTTAGATCCATCAGATACTACTGGTCAATACGTTTCAAACTCATGTTTACTGATCAAAATCGGTTAAGCCGTTTAGAAGTTATTAAGCTACAAAAGTATAATCCAATTAACGATTATTCCCGAAATGGTTTATGTAGTTGTAGTGGTTACGACGCTAAATTTGATCTGGCAACAAGCAATCCGACTTCATTTACCGGCCATCTCAATATTTTTGTTTCAATCTATTTCGAATAGAAAAAAGTGTAGTGTACATTCGATGGAAACTAGATCATTTGGGATATAATGCAACAAAGGTGACCATTTATAAAGCTTGACGTGTAATAGGGGAACATTGCATTCAACTTCATACATTAAATTTATAAATAACTTTGAAAAACTCCTGATACAAGAATAAAAAACCGCTAAACGCCGTAAAAATGAGTGGCGCATAAAATATTCCAGCTACAAAAGATCTGATATGAAAATTACGTGGCGCGAAAATGTATTTTCATTTTGATGCAAAACAAAATTCTAGTTTTATTTTAAAAGATTTTTCCATAATATTTGCTAAATTTGAAGTAAACGCGCCACAAAAGAGTTTCAAAATTCAAACTGTATCAAAGTTACTCTTTTGTGGCACGTTTACTTCAAATTTAGCAAATATTATGGAAAAATCTTTTAAAATAAAACTAGAATTTTGTTTTGCATCAAAATGAAAATACATTTTCGCGCCACGTAATTTTCATATCAGATCTTTTGTAGCTGGAATATTTTATGCGCCACTCATTTTTACGGCGTTTAGCGGTTTTTTATTCTTGTATATCTTATACTTGTATTATTTTCTACAAATATAATACTTTTTTGTTATAAATAAACATGACAAAAACAAGATAAAAGAGTATCATATATTTTTTTGTTTCGTGTTATCTAAAACCGTAGTTTTATTATTTTATTTCTAGTTAGTCATATTAATATTAGGCATAATTAAAAAACTATTACAAATAATAAAATATGAAAACTAGTAGACTTGTCATAAATTTTCCATTCTGCTACGAAGCTTAATAAATTTAATGAAAGTGAATGGAATTATTTACGGGAGGCCTATGTCCAGTGAAACGGAAACACTGGATAACAGATAAAACCTTTCAAATCATTGAGAATAGAAGAAATCTTTGTCAAAGTGGCGTGCACAGTGAAAGGGAAAAAGCTAGTTTAAGAAACCTCAATAGGGAAATAAAACGAAGATGCAAGACAGACAAAAACCAGTACTACCGGGGTATATGCAAAGAAATTGAGAGACATGATCAGAATAAACAGCCGAGAGATCTATTTCGAAAAATACGCTACTTAACAAGAGACTTTAAAGCTAGACCTTGGGCCATTGAAGACAACACTGGAACTCTAAGAACAAACAGAGAAGATATAGCAGAGACATGGAGATCGTATTGCAGGGACCTATATAAAGATGATCAACGCCAAGAACCTGTTAACCAAATCTCTGACGAGATGGAAGAAGAACCTGATATACTTGAAAATGAAGTAAGACTCGCGATCAATAAGCTGAAATATAATAAAGCACCAGGTCCAGATATGATAACAGCAGAAATGCTCAAAGTCACAGAAGGAACTGGCGTAAAATTACTTCATCTACTCTGTAACCAAATATGGCATTCAAAACAATGGCCTGAAGATTGGACAAAATCTACAATAACCACAATTCATAAAAAAGGCAGCTTCCATAAATGCGACAATTATAGAACTATTTCTCTTATATCACATGCCAGTAAAATAATGCTACATATAATCAACAAGAGACTAAAAACATTCCTTCAAAGAGAAATTCCACAAGAGCAAACTGGATTTATCAAAGGTAGAGCTACTAGAGAACACCTGTTAAATATAAGACAGATAATCGAAAAATCTAGGGAATTCAATATTCCACTGTACATATGCTTTATAGATTATCGTAAGGCGTTCGACAGGGTCAAGTGGAGACACTTATGGCAAATACTAAAAGAAGTGGGCGTACCCCAACACCTTATTTCGCTTATAACTGAACTATACGAACACACTACTGGATCAGTTAAAGTGCTTGACACACTTTCAAACGAATTTCATCCAAAACGGGGTGTCAGACAGGGATGTATACTATATCCACAATTATTCAATATATATGGAGTGCGTATTATGAGAAGAGGACTTGAGGGATGGGAAAAAGGCATCTCAATAAATGGTCATAAAATAAACAACCTACGTTTCGCAGATGACACAGCCCTTCTTGCAAATAGTCAAGCAGAGCTGATTGATCTTATACGACTGGTTGAAAACGAAAGTCAAATATTTGGTCTGCAGTTAAACATATCAAAGACAAAGATCATGATAGTGGATAGACTACATAACAATCATCCACATATAACCACAATTGATCGGTTTGAGGTTGTGAGCTCATACTTATATCTGGGATCATTAATCACAAACACAGGGTCACTACGGGAAGAAATAAAACGTAGATGTGATCTAGCAAAAGTCGCCACAGCATAAATGACCACAATATGGAAGGACTGTCAAATTTCAAGAGCGTTAAAGATGAGGTTGATCATCTGCTTGATATTCCCAATACTGACTTACGGATGTGAATCTTGGACCCTGAGAAATTCGGAAAGAAGGAAGATAGACGCCACTGAAATATTCTGTTTGAGACGAATGCTACGAATTCCTTGGACCGACCATAGAACAAATAATTCGATTTTAAGAAAGCTAAAAGTTAGCCAACGGCTCTCCAGTAAAGTCCATCTCCAACAATTAAAATACTTTGGAGATGTTATGAGAGCCAACACAGAAAACATGGAAAAACTCATTATACAAGGAAAGGTGGAAGGCCGAAGATCACGAGGAAGATCCCCAACAAGATGGATCGATCAGATAACAGGAATATGCAAAAGACTTATGCATGAGTTAATGACCAGAGACAGATATCTTTGGAGACGGACAATACACGACATCACGTCGACCACTACACTCCCTCCGGGGGGTCAGGATTGAAGAGAGAGATGTCCAGCAGTGGACTCAAAACGGCTGCTGACGATGATGATATATACAGAGAGTTTAAAAATTATGGAATAAATTCATTTTTCGAGACTAGGCCACGTTGGAAAATAATCCTGAGACATGTCGATTTTTATTTTTAAATTATGATTTTTTGGCGGTACCCCGTCAAAATAGCCCCGTCGAAAAAGCACCAACGCAATAGCCCCGACATAATATCCCGCACACAAAATAGCTCCGACAAATTAGCCTGCAGACAAAATAGCCGCGGAACAATAGCTCGCCCACAAAATAGCCCCGACAAAATAGTCCCGACAAAAAGCTCCCTTACATGGTTCCGCAGTTCTGGATTATCTTAAAAGGATTTCATACAATCTGGAAATATAAACGTCAATTCTTTATTATTTTGTTTTATAATTCTCTTAGGCCAGGGTAATAAGACAAAAATATACCCTGTTCGTGACACTTCAGCAGCCAGGGTACTGAAGCGTTTTTTCGACAAGTAATATCTATAGGAACAAATTATAACTATTTCCTGCGTAGGATCTGGCGGCCATTTTTATTTATAAACAATTAACTGTCAAAAAATGGCATTTTTCCCTTTTTTTTCCAAATCAATTGAAAACAGTGAAACTTATGATTTTTTTAGTACAAATATCTTTCAGATTATGGAAAAAGCTTTAAAATGACTTATTACAAAGTTTGATATACTTATTTATTGTTAATATAATTGTGAAAAAAAGGTCGGAATTGCAAAAAAAAATATTTTCGCAATAACTGTTGTAAAAATTAGTGTACAGGTTTGAAATTTTTGTCAAATAAGGGTTCTTTGGTGCTTAATATGTGATAAAAATTTCAAAGCAATTCATACAATTGTTTAAATTTTATTCAAATTGTTTATCCCAGAGAGCATTTTTTTTGTTGCAATAACATAAGTCAGAAAAACATTACGTTGGAACCATTCCACAGGTGTCAAATGAAAGAGCATGAGCTATATTTTCAACTTGGTTTAAAAAAGTGAATCAAAAATGCATTTATTAGTAATAAATAATTGTGCAAAAGTATCATCAATCTTTCCTTATAAACTTTATGGATAACTTTTTCCAAAAAAATTAACTTTTTTTACCCTGTTTTAAGTGCACAACTACCAAGTAATGTTATTTATATCATACTTGATAAAAAATTGTAATAAATATATATATAATTTCTTAAAATCAAACAGATGAAATAGAGAATGTGGAAAAATCCCCTTACGAATTTATATTTATAATTTCTTATATAACAAAATAAAAAGTTTATAAGGAAAGATTTACGATACTTTTGCATAATTATTTTTTTAAACCAATTTGAAAATATAACTCATGCTCTTTCATTTGACACCTGTGGAATGGTTCTAACGTCATGTTTTTCTGACTTATGTTATTGCAAAAAAACTGCTCTCTGGGATAAAAAATTTGAATAAAATTTAAACAATTAAATGAATCGCTTTGAAATTTTTATCATATTTAAACACCAAAGAACCCTTATATGACAAAAATTTCAAAGCTGTATACTAATTTTTACAATAGATATTGCGAAATTAATTTTTTTTGCAATTCTGACCTTTTTTCGCAATTATATTAACAATAAATGAGTATATCAAACTTTGTAATACGTTATTTTAAAGCTTTTTCTATAATCTCAAAGATATTTGTACTAAAAAAACCATAAGTTTCACTGTTTTCCATTGATTCGAAAAAAAAGGGAAAAATGACATTTTTTGACACTTAATTGTTTATAAATATAAATGGCCGCCAGATCCTACGCAGGAAATAGTTACAATTTTCTCTTATAGGTATTACCTGTCGAAAAAACGCTTCAGTACCCTGGCTGCTCGAGTGTCATGGGAAAAACCTTATTACCCTGGACTATTTTATCATATTAGAATTAATATACTGAACCTTTTAATTTTTATATTAAAACATTATCTAATTATTATTTAGTATTATTTTACTAACTTTTTGGTATTGGGACCGTGCAAGTTCGGCAAAGCGACCCCTATTTCTACGCTCTATACTAAAATTCGCACTTTTAATTATATTGGCCAATTATATTAGTCCTGGTTACTGGATAATTGTCAAGGCCATAGTCCAAAAAAATAATAAGAAGAAAAAATAAGATTCAGGTTATGTTATGAAAACGTCAACAATTGTATGAAGTAAATAAAATTAGTTATTAAAATGCAGTACTGCAAGCAAAATAAAATTTATTAAATGTACCTTTATATAATAATTGCATATCATACCAATATTGTGGAGCAATATATAATTTTTCTGCTTCATTTACAGAAGGTATGAAATATACGTCAATTTGACAATTTCAATTGACAATATGAATTATTTAAGATCGTTGCAATATTTCTCCGCGACTCGCGCAGGGTCGTTTCTCGTTTCCCCTTCCAAGTACTTGCACACCGCGAATATGTTGTAATAATATTTTGGACGAGAATGTATTAAATTCTTGATGTTATGATAAAATAAATGGTTCTCCGTTAAAAGTTAAAACTTTTTGTTTGGGGTGTTTTCGCCGGGGCTGTCTTGGCCGGGGCTATTTTGTATCCGGGCTATTTTGACGGGGCTTTTTTGAAGGGGCGGTTTTGACCGGGCCCTTTTAACGAGTTACTTTTTTTTTGACATATATGCCATAATATTTACGTCATCCATTTGGGCTTGATGACTTAATCGTTGATTTTTTAATGGGATATTTTATGGTGATAATCCTTGGTGATAATCTGGAAATATTTTTAAGACCCTTTACAAATCTGACATTATAATGTAACCTCAACATTTTAAAACAACTCAAGGGTATTTACCCGTATATTTTGGTGGCTTAAAGCATGTAAACCTGTGATAACACTGATACTGGAATATTGATTTCGAAAACGTTTTGTTGTGATATAACCCTTTTTAGGGATTTTAAATATACCTTTTACAAGATAGGGATTTTATTTTTGTGATTTATGGTATACAGGCAGTTACAGGAATTTATCCTTGTGATATGTTTTTAAATAAGTATAGCTTTAAGAAGTATGTCAGAAGAAGTATGTTAAGTATGTTAAGAAGTATGTAAAAAATAATGACATTTTGCTAGATAAACGTATGTTCGCAAATGCTTCGTTAACGAGATACGGGGTGTTGATATTTTTTTCTTACAAATAAAATTTGTTGGGTTTTAAGAGGTATTTATTGCGCACTTTTTACATACAATTTTACAAATTACGGTCATTTATTTTGCTATTACTATAAGTAAATTCATGCACTGTTTATGAAAACTTCATTTTTTCATCTTTATTCGTATAGAATAAAACAGTTCAAAAATTAATAAAGTATTAAATTATTACGTAGTATTATTCTATGAGATGAACAACTTTCTTCTTCTTCTCTAGTGTACCTACAGCGAGTACAATGTCATTAATACATATCTGATGAGCAACTTGATTTTCAATACTACACTGCTCAAAAAACGTTGCGTATATATGCGAACACATTTTTACATATTATATTAGACGACAAGATGGGGCCCCTGACATATTGAGGCCCCCCGCAAGCGTCATGCTGCGGGGACCTCTATTACGCCTCTGATGTGCCTCCATATTAATAATATTAACTCACTCACGCTATGTGAAAAAATTATTAATCTCAGATACCTGCAGTATTAGGAAAAGATCATCTTTGGTGGACCTGATTTATGTTATCGAGACCTAGGTGACCTATTATGCTGAAGTATTTTTCAAAAAAATTCGCACGCATCTGAATATCAAGAGCAATAGGTAAGGTACTTGCTTTTTGAATGGCCTTATATAGTCCAGAAAGCCACTGCGCATCCGATAGGAAAAATATTCCGATTCGGATTTTTTGAACAATCTTACTCAAAAAGGACCCCTTTTAACAAATTTGCATGTTGCCAGGACCAAAAGTGGGTCAAACATTTTTTAAATGTTTTTTTTTGTTTTTTTCCTAAAATTATTTTTTTTTGCATGGAACAAAGTTTTCTTAGGTTTTTTGGATCATTCCAAATAGAAAAGGTCTTTAGTGACTTTTCTCTAAAGTTGATTGTTTTTGACATATCGGCGATATAATTGCGATATCGGCCATTTTTAACCTTCAAAAACTATGTGAAAAACTTAAAATTTGAATGTTGACAAGATAAGAAGATATTCTTTAAACATCGATTGATGAAATTCCGAAGAGTTTTTTGCAATATAATATTCAAAACTCCTTTGTTTTTTAATTGCTAATCAAGCGTGCGCGACACTATTTTCCACCGACAGTATGGTGCAAATGAAAGGAATAAATTCGTTATTTCGTAAACCGGCGACTTTAAGAAAAAATCCCGAAACAGGTCGATTTTTATTTTTAAGTTATGATATTGTGGCATATATGGTATACTAGTGACGTCATCCATCTGGGCGTGATGACGTAATAGATGATTTTGTTAAATGAGAATAGGGGTCGTGTGCTAGCTCATTTGAAAGGTTCTTCAATTCTCTATTCAGTAATATAAACATTTATATAATTATTTATACAGGGTGTCCCTCTACTTCTTTTTTTGTCAAATAATTTAATTTCATAAAAATTTTTTGGTAACCCTGTATAAATAATTATGTAACTGTTTACATTACTGAATAGAGAATTGAAGAACCTTTCAAATGAGCTACCACATGACCCCTATTCTCATTTAAAAAAATCATCGATTACGTCATCACACCCAGACGGATTACGTCACTAGTATACCATAATATATGCAATATCATAACTTAAAAATACAAATCGACCTGTTTCGGGTTTTTTCCCGAAAGTCGGCGGTTTAGAAAGTAACGAATTTATTCCTTTCATTTGCACCATACTGTATACACATGCAACGGTGGAAAATAGTGTCGCGCACGCGTGATTAGAAATTAAAATTTGGGCGTCGAAACGTTAATAAAATTATTTTTTTCATTTTAATTGTGGCTTATTTCCCATATAACTAATTAATCATAGAAATTAAAAAACAAAGGAGTTTTGAATACTGTATTGCAAAAAACTCTTCGGGGTTTCACCAATCGATGTTTAAAGAATATCTTACCTACCTTGGCAACATTCAAATTTTAAGTTTTTCACATAGTTTTTGAAGGTTAAAAATGGCCGATTTCGCAATTTTTCAATTTTTAATCGCTTATATGTCAAAAACTATCAACTTTAGAAACAAAAAAAAAACGTTTAAAAAATTTTTGACCCACTTTTGGTCCTGGCAACATGCAACTTTGTTAAAAGGGGTTCTTTTTGAGTAAGATTGTGCAAACAATCCGAATCGGAATATTTTTACTAGCGGATGCGCAGTGGCTTTCTGGACTAAATAGAGATTTTCACTGTGTGAAAAGATTACAATCAGGATCGATCAAAGATTGCGTGTTTTACACAATACCAGCTGTGTTTGTTATTCTCTAGCTAGAAGGTTCTTGGTAGAAGGATGATGGGTTTCGTTCGGGTACTTTTCATTCTTCATTTTCTTATTATCTTATTTTTGTCTCAAGATCTCTGTATTTTACGATCTTCTTATTATGTTTAATATGCATATTACTTTTGTTAGAGCACCTCTATGAAGACTTGACACATACACTAAAAGAAAAGCTAAGCTAATAATATAATTGAATATCGATAAATATTCGCAAGAAGGTCCTAAAATGTTACGTGTGGTCTATATTATTGTATGGTTGTGAGACATGGACGTTAAAAACCACAATGCTAAATAGACTAGAAGCATTCGAATTGTGGTGCTATCGACGAATCCTAAAGCTGTCGTGGGTTTCGCACACTTCCAATGAACATTTTCTCCAAATGATGAATTCAGAACTTCTGCTCATAAACATCATAAAAAGGAGAAAAACAGAATGCTTCGGCCATATAATTAGAGGACCTAAACACAATCTAATTCGCCTTATAATACAAGGAAAAGTGAAGGGGAAAAGATGGATTGTTCGAAAGAAACTTTCATGGTTGCGTAATATTAGACAATGGCGTGGTTCCACGGTAGAAGAATTATTTCGCGCAGCAGCCGATAGAGAGAGAGAGAGAGAGAGAGAGAGAGAGAGAGAGAGAGAGAGAGAGAGAGAGAGAGAGAGAGAGAGAGAGAGAGAGAGAGGTTTCAGGAACTTGTAAACATGATGACGGCCAACGTCTGAATACGGACACGGCACCTGAAGAAGAAGAAAATAATATAATTATTGACTTTAATTCTAAACCTTTTTATAAGCTATTTAGGCGGTACTGAATCAAAAGCTTTCTCTTTATCAATAGAGGCAGTTCAAATCTTATTTTCTTGATGGATATCCAATTAGAGATTACTGCGTCGATTATAAGTTGTTCTTTACAGCCGATGGAGTCCTTAGCAATTTTTTTTGTTGAGCCTCTATGGTAGTTTTTCGTTATCCTTGTTGATATAATGCGCTGAGCTACACAATATGTGACCAAGTTAAAAAAAACAATAGGAAAATTGAGTTTGATAATAATATCAATGATGATCATTCAGATTATTTACGACATCCAGTATGAATATTGGGACATCTTGGGTATTAAAGCACCCTATGTAACGCACAGCTGAATGTGGCTGAATTTTTATGTTTGTGCGTCACAGTGTTGCCATGTTGTGTTCTATATATTTCTTTCATAATTTCAATCAACGTTAAATGTACCTACAAGAATAATAGAATAATAACGTTTACTTCTCCGTCATTATACTAGGTATAATGACAATTATACATTATACATTATTTAAAATAATCAAGTAAAAATAATTATTTAAAATAATCAAGTAAAAACCTATATATACATAACATAATAGAACATACCTAAAATACACAAAGATGATACATTTCACACACAAATATAATATCACAAAAAATTGTAACGTGATAGTATGAAAAAAATAGAGGATACGGCAACGGTGTTACATGTGACGGTCGGATCCAATGCCAATTAGTCCAGGGTAATAAGGCTTTTTCCATGACACTTGAACAGCCAGGGTACTGAAGCGGTTCTTCCACAGGCAATACCTATAAGAGCAAATTGTAACTATTTCGTGGGTAGGATTTGGCGGCCATTTTTATTTATAAACAATTAAGTGTCAAAAAATGGCATTTTTCACTTTTTTTTTCAAATCAATGGAAAACAGGAAAACTTATGGTTTTTTTAGTACAATTATCTTCGAGATTATGGAAAAAGCTTTAAAATGACGTTTTACAAAGTTTGATATACTCATTTATTGTTAATATGTATAATTGCGAAAAAAGGTCGGAATTACAAAAAAAATATTTTCGCAATAACTGTTGTAAAAAATTAGTGTAAAACTTTGAAATTTTTGTTAAATAAGGGTTCTTTGGTGCTTAGTATGTGATAAAAATTTCAAAGCGATTCATTCAATTGTTTAAATTTTATTCAAATTGTTTATCCCAGAGAGCATTTTTTTGCAATAACATAAGTCAGAAGAAAATAACGTTAGAACCATTCCACAGGTGTCAAATGAAAGAGCATGAGCTATATTTTCAAATTGGTTTAAAAATGTGAATAATAAATGCATTTATTAGTAATAAATAATTATGCAAAAGTATCGTAAATCTTTCCTTATTAACTTTTTATTTTGTTATATAAGAAATTATACATATTTATTACAATTTTTTATCAACTATGATATAGATAACATTACTTGGTAGTTGTGCACTTAAATCAGGGTAAAAAAGTTAAATTTTTTGAAAAAAGTTATTCAAAAATGTTATAAGGAAAAATTTACGATACTTTTGCATAATTATTTATTACTAATAAATGCATTTTTTATTCACTTTTTTAAACCATATTGAAAATGTAGCTCATGCTCTTTAATTTGACACCTGTGGAATGGTTCTAAGGTCATTTTTTTCTGACTTATTGCAAAAAAAATGCTCTATGGGATAAACAATTTAAATAAAATTTAAACAATTGAATGAATCGCTTTGAAATTTTTATCACATATTAAGCACCAAAGAACCCTCATTTGATAAAAATTTCAAAGCTCTCCACTAATTTTTACAACAGTTATTGAGAAAATATTTTTTTTGCAATGCTGATCTTTTTTCGCAATTAGGTATATTAACAATAAATGCGTATATCAAACGTTGTAATACGTCATTTTAAAGCTTTTTCCATAATCTCGAAGATATTTGTACTAAAAAAATCATAAGATTCACTGTTTTCCGTTCATTTGAAAAAAAAAGGGGAAAATGCCATTTTTTGACAGTTAATTGTTTATAAATAAAAATGGGCGTCAGATCCTACGCAGGAAATAGTTATAATTTGTTCCTAAGTATAAGTATTACCTGTCGAAAAAACGCTTCAGTACCCTGGCTGCTGAAGTGTCACGAACAGGGTATATTTTTGTCTTATTACCCTGGCCTAAATATCTACACAGACATATTAGGGTGCGCTAATATCGAAGATGTCCGAATATTGACTACACTATGAAAAATATATCAAAATTTAAATTAATTTACACTTTTTCAAACCTAAATTGTAACTTTAAAAAAATGTTATTTAAATATTTGGTAACTCGTGTTAATGAAGATGTATCAAGGAACCAGAGGTTAATTCTAGAAACTTTCTCTCGTCTTCTATTTGATAGACAACGCAGACATCACCTGATCTAATTGCTCTGTACCGCCATGAACGAATCATTAAAATGTTCAAAAAATGCTGTCAAATGTGAGAGATGATATGTCATCGCTTATAACAGTCAGTTTCTTGGATCGAAAAATTAGTTGGTGTCGTAATATAATATAAAACTAGCTTAGCCAGGGACGGCTACAGGGATATGTAATTAGTCCATTATTTCACGGTTTTTGCTCTAAATTTTAAAGAACCGCTTGGATTGACATGAAATTTGGCATACGTATAGCTTACATGTCAAAGAAAAAAAGTGATACTGTGCCGATGTGTGCTTTTGCCCTGGGCGTGACTTTCACCCCCTTTTGAGAGTGAAAAAATATATGTCCAAAATAAGTCCGGAAATGGGTAAACTTACTAATTTTAAGTAACTTTTGTTCTATAGAGCTTTTTCGTCAAGTCAACACTTTTCGAGTTATTTGCGAGTGAATATGTTCATTTTTCAACAAAATAACCACATTTTTAGACGGTTTTTCGCAAGTAACTCAAAAAGTAAGTATTTTGTCGAAAAAACGTTCTTAATGAAAATATAGCCTATAAAAAAGTAAAAAAAATGGTGTACACGTTAGGTTTCTGGATCTCGTAGAACCAGAGTTATAGCCAATGAAAAATAGATTCATATTCACCAAATTTCAAATAGAATATTTCGACGTGAAATATCCAAAAAATTAAGCACTTTTTGGGAGAAACCCATTACAACTTTTTTAAAGTGTTTTAAAAAAGCTTTATTTCTGTTTTTACAAAAAGTTTCTAGCATTAAATTTAAGCAAGTTACGCTCAAAATAAAGTTGGTCCCTTTTGTTTTTGCAAAAAAAATCGGGAAGATCACCCCCTAATTAGCAACTTAAATGAAATTAATCGTTGCCGCTCCACAAATTATTTTACTTATGTTGTGTTTATATGATCTGTAAGTTTCATCGATCTAAAGTGCTTATTTTTGAAAAAATTTGGTTTCAAAGTAAAATTTTTCAAAATTTAAATTTTGAAAAATATGCTTTTTTTCAAAATAACTTAAAGAATGTTAGAGATACCAAAAATCTCGAAAAACAAAAAAAGTCAGATTTCCTTTGCTGAACATCATGTATTTTTTGTTTTTCTGTTAGACAAAAATTGATTGAGATTTGGTGTTTCTAAATTTGCATAAATTCGTGATCAGTGACTCGTTCAACCCCTTTTAACTACAGCCCTTTCAATAATAAGGACTTTGAACCGATGAAACTTACAGATCATATAAACAATATATACACGAGTCAAGAAACTTGTGAAGTCGTAACGATTAAGTTCATTTAGGATACTAATTAGGGGGTGATTTTCTCGATTTTTTTACCAAAACCAAAAGGGACTAACTTTATTTTGAGCGTAACTTGTTTAATTTTGATGCTAGCATTTTTTTAGAAAACAAAAATGAAGCTTATAAGTTGTAATGAGTTTTTCCCGAAATGTGCTTCATTTTTGGTTATTTCACGTTAAAGTATTCCATTTGGAATTTGGAGCTATAACTCTGCTTCTACTAGGTGTAAAGACGTGATATATGCACCATTTTTTAAAAATTTTTACAGGCTATATTTTTGCTAAAAATGTTTTTCGACAAAATACTTAATATTTGAGTTATTTGCGAAAAACCGTCTAAAAGCGTGGTTATTTTGTTGAAAAAATGAACATATTCACTGCCAAATAACTCGAAAAGTATTGACTTAGTGAAAAAACTCTATAGAACAAAAGTTACTTAAAATTAGCCAGTTTATCCATTTCCTGACTTTCTTTGGACGAATATTTTGTCACCCCCAAGAATATCGGCACAATATCACTTTTTTTCTTTGACTTATTAGCTATGTGTATGCCAAATTTCATGTCAATCCAAGCGGTTCTTTAAAATTTAGAGGTTTTGCAATATTTTACCGCTAAAGAACGAACTAAATGTAAGGGATATAATATATCACAGTGGCAAAACATTGGTCGAACGCAGATCTTTAAAATGCGAAAGGACCCGAAAGTAGCGGTAGCAAAAACTAAAGCAGCATTGTATAATACCAATCTATAGGATATATCAATCAAATATACTCGAAAAGGTGACAGCATGTGCGAAGGAACATTTTGTGTCGAATTAAAAAATTTTAGAATTTTTTCGTTTGGACAAAAATGTTTCTAAATAATAGACACATAATATGCACGTTTCTTTAAAAATATGCAAAATTTGGTAAAGTTCTCAAATATGAGAAATATGCAAGCAATATGCATTTAGCATAAAATCCGCTCCCTACTTATGTCTATTCATTTATCGTTGGTTTGCTTTGTAAATTGTAGAAAGCTCTGATTTAACAGAAAGATTTTGTTACCAGAATTTGCTTTCCAACGTAAGAAATCTTTAGATGAAATCAATGGGAAAATACCCAGTAGCTGGCTGTATACCATAACTGGCTCAGGGTTCAGTTCTAGGCCCTATATTGTTTCTGATATACATAAATGATATCTCTAGTCTGAACATTAAAGGTAAAATATGTCTCTTTGCAGATGATACTAGTATTACTTGGAGTAACACGGATATTATGGATCTTCGCAATACCATAGCTACAGACCTAGTCACCACTAAATCGTGGTGCGATTCGAATCTCCTGTTATTTAACGTTTCTAAAACCAAAGTCCTACCTTACAACAGTATGATGCAACCTTTAATACTTAATAACAACAGTCTACAGGTAGTTGAATCGGTGAAGTTCTTAGGGCTTATTGTGGACAAGTCTCTAAAATGGAACTTGCACATTGATGCCTTACACAAAAAATTAAGTTCAGCTTGTTTTGCGCTAAGATCAGTTGCTACGGAAATGAATTTGTCAACATCTAGGACCGTTTATTATGCCCTTTTTGAGTCTCATCTTCGGTACACCCTTCCATTCTGGGGTACGTGTTTTGCGACTCAATTTGAGCGTATTTTTAAACTACAAAAGAGAGCTCTTTGTTACTTCCTGAGACTCAATAGCAGAGTTCATTGCCAAGAATTCTTTAAAAAATTTAAAATATTAACTCTTCCTTCTTTGTTTGTTTTTGAATCCGTTTGTTTAATCCGCAAACATGCATCAGAAGGTCCAGAGAGACCCACTCACAACTATCCCCTTAGAAACGTGGAGCATAATCTTTATCTGCCAACCCCACGGTCTGAGCTGGTTAAGTGCTCTATACTATACAATTCGAGAAAAATGCACAATCACCTGCCATCTATCATCAAATCTATTACAGAATTTCCCGCTTTTCGCAAGGCCTTGAAAGCTTATTTGCTAGAGGGAGCTTTTTATACAGTAAATGACTTTTTTTATAAACGATTTGAATTTAGCAAATTGACTTGCAGGATTATTACTTTCGAGTACTTTTGTACATATTTGCAGCGGCATAGAACTTTTGATTTACTTTCCCTTTCCCTTTTCCTTGTTCGCCTTCTTTTTGCTCTGACGTTGTATACATATTGTTTGCAAAATTTTTAATTTTTTATTGTGTACTTAATAACTATAAAATTATATTAAGTAGTATTACTCACGCCATTTACTTGGTGTATGTTTCTGTTTTTGTTTTGTTTGTAGTTTTTTATTATTTTTTGCTTTTTATTGTATTTTTTTTATTGTACTTTTTTATTTTGTATAAGCTTTGTCAACAAATTGGTAAAATTTTTTGACAATAAAGCATACCTTACTATAATTAAAAAATCATACAGAAGTAAAAAACTTCGTTTGTACAATGGTATAAAAAAAGTTTATTAAAAACTATTAAAAGTCATCCAAAAGGATTTGCAAAACGTTTTCAATCTAAATTAGATCATCTTCAGTGCGTTCTGCCTAGTACATGGAACTAGCAACCTTATGAAATAGGTAACATCGAGAAATATGGTTTACATGATAACTATATAATATTTATAGCGACTCCATGTCGATGTTAAAAGATTAAATATGTTAGGAGTGCTCAAAGGGCAACATGGTTCCCTGCTCGATAAAAAATCGTGGTTCTTGTAACGGCGGATCCAGCAACCTTGCAAGGAGGGGGCAATGAAATACAACTTTTCTCGCCACTCGCGTACTCAGGATTCTTTTTCGGTATGGGCTGTTACTTTATTTTTCTTCATGTACCATGTCCTTTCAGAACGTTGGTTACTATCATAGCTATCTTAATTTTATTCACTGCCACCCTAAATTAACCACGAAGTGCTTTTTCGTCCTGGACTGCGTTTGCCTTTTATTTTTACTTGCATAATATTTTGTAGCAGCCTATATTTGAAACTTCTCATTACATGTCCAAAATACTCCACTTTTCTCTTCTTGATGCCTTCTATAATCTCAGTAGTCTTGCTGAGACGTTCTAGTATTGTGGAGTTTAGAATCTTCTTCACCCAAGATACTTTTAAAATTCTTCTATAGAACCACATTTCGAAAGCCTCAAGGCGATTTAGGCGAGTAGATCGATTTTATTCACAGTCCAAGACTCGACACCATACAGTAAGACCGAGAACACGTACTTTGGAGAAGGAACTATGTTTTATGTTTCATTCCGTTATTCAGTTGTCAGCAGGACACAAAACTCACTATTTATTTTCAATCCGAATTATATATTTCTTAAAAAAGGCGACACCACGCGAAGTCTCAAGGAGGGGGCAATTGACCCCATTGACCCCCCCTTGGATCCGAGCCTGGGTTCTTGCCAGTTCAATGGACACAGACCAACCAGAGATCTTTAGATCTCCAGCTCTTTCGCTTTCATTTTGCTTAAATCATTTATTGATCTTTGTAGAAATGCCACCCATCATTCTTCGTCTACATCAAATGCATATTATTAGCACATCATTCATAGTCTTAAAACAATGTTCTTATTTCAACATCATTCACAATTCCCTTAACTTTTTGTTCCAGTTGCTGGAAAGTGAGTTAGAAAAAGAAGAAATGGGCGACGTCCCAAGATGGCACCCGGAGAGCAAACTCTTCTACAAGCGTGAAGCTCCCTCAGAACCCGAGCCAGTACCCAATAAACAGAAAGACTAATACTTCCACGACGACATACGCAACGAAAAAGGTGATGATGACGATTCTTGGTAATAATTGTACATAAGATTTAATGTAGTTATTAAAAATTTTAGATATTTTTATGAATGTGATGTAGATATTTCCAAATACTGTCTATA
The DNA here is from genome assembly GCF_917563875.1 of Diabrotica virgifera virgifera. Lineage (NCBI taxonomy): Eukaryota > Metazoa > Arthropoda > Insecta > Coleoptera > Chrysomelidae > Diabrotica > Diabrotica virgifera. The sequence goes on along the minus strand of NC_065445.1, from coordinate 230,241,479 downwards.
ATATTTTGCAGACTGAAAGATGATGATAAATGCACGGAAGAATGTACAGAGTATTAGCTTTAAAATATAGGCTGATAAGTAAAGAGTGTGTATTAATTGACTTGCAGATTGTATTGGAAAATCATTTTTTAATAACTTGGGGTCAATATTATTACCTACTGAGATCTAGTGTATTAAAGTTATAAAAATAATTCAATATTGTTCTGCAAAACACATAAGTAAAATTCTTCTTAAATTGTTAATAAAAATCTTATACATTTACACAAATAAATTAGTTTTTAATATTTCTCTTTGAATGTGGACGCCTGAGTGGAATAGCTTACAGAAAGAACCTTGCCAAGCAGCCTTAAATTTAAAAATGGATTTGCTATTTTCTTCCGTCCATGTCGGATACGGTAAATTGTGTCCATCAGCCATTTCCTCTGAGGAGGAAAAATGTGTTGGGGTAGCTGACGCTTGCCATAGGTGAATTCGTTGCGTCTCTGGAGTTTCGGGGATGGATCTTGATATTCTTAGAAGGCTTTTCCGAGATATTGGTCTACTTGGCTGAGTCTGGTGGTCATACAAATATTGTCTTCGATCCCTCTCCTGCTTCTTTCGTTTTAACTTTGACATGACCTGCCTCCTACTAGGTGGTGGAGCGATAGATTTGCTGACGGGATAATAATGCACTATTATTGAAATTACAAATCGTGGGGTGCCTATTCTAACGATAGATTTCCTAGCAAGGCAGGTAAAAACGTATAGTGTTATGAAAGATTCAACTAAAACTATTACAAAAATAGAAAGTTGGCACTATATAGGGTGGACAGGCAGTGACCTGAGTATTCTATCCAAGTAGATACAATTTGCGTGAACATTTCGATAATAGCTCAGGGAACATGCTCTAAGTTACTAAGTTACTTTGGAAAGAATTTTCTTTCCGAAAAATGAAAGACTTGTTTAGCTTTGGCAGTATCGGCAGCTGCTCGAACACTTCACCACTAATATTTTCCAATATATTATATTGCCGTTGCAATAAAATAGTTATTTTCCTAACTACAGTCGAACCCGCTTATTAGAATACCTGTTAAAGGAATATCTCGGTTTAAGGAATAAGATTTTGAGGTCCCGAAACGTTTCTATTAGCTACCAATGATCGGTTATTAGAATATCCCGATTATAGGAATATTTTTGCTTGGCACGAAGGCTATTCCAATAAGCGGGTTCGACTGTAGTGCGGAAAGTGATACTTTCCCGCACGCGACTGCCGTTGACCCGAACGACGCGATAGCGGAGTTCGGGCAAGCAGTCGAGTGCGGGGAAGACACTTTCCGCATGAGTTAGGAACAATATTTTTCCTACGGTCGTTTATTTGGAAAAAAGTCACAACAAATAGAGTTATATAAATTTCTATTTACAAATAAATACAACAAAATATTTAGTGGAAAAAGAAGAACGTCTATTTATTGCTTCGTAATATTAAAGATAAATGTGCACTTCGCAGCATTCTGAAAATTTATAACGAACGCAAGCTGATCCTTGAATTGGCACTGTGTATTCTCCCTCGACCTGTGCTCGCTGTGATCACTCGACGTAGATGTAGATGGTTCTAAAGGATCGATACTTAAAATTTTGTTACACACATCTCTTTTTTGCTTTTCAGAGTCTTCTAGGTAACCTTCGGCTACAGAAGTTGTTTTCCAACCTCTTAGACGTTTTACATTTGTAATCGTTTCTCCAGAATCGGCTAGGAAGGTTGCTGATGAGCGTCTGTAGCTGTGTCCTGTGTAACTTTCAGAATTGGGTAGATGCAAAAAGGCTGCAATTTTTGAGGGGATTTCTCCAAATGTATTAATTCCTACACATTGCACTGTACATTTTCCTTTCTGGTATTTTATAAACAAACGCCGATGAGATGTGGTTGAAGGTCGTAAACTGACGTATTCTCTGTATAGCTTCAAAAACATTCCATTGTTTATTTCTTCTGAAACAACAAATGATCTCGCAGAGTTGTTTTTCGAGTCCGTAATTTTGACGATTATTAGATTCCCTTTGTCATCAATATCGTCGAGAGTGATTTTCGTAAGTTCGGCTCTACGATAAGCCCCAGATAAACCAAAAATGGTAACTACTTTTATCATAAGATATTATCTCGTTTGGTGCGTCTAACATAAATTTGGCTATATCTTCTTTAATAAAAATTTTTGCTTTTTGTGTTCGAAAACCAATATTTTGTTTTTTCAAAAAAGTTGTTAGTTTATAAAACTTACTTATATCAATATTGTGCTTTATTTTCATTAAAATTTTAATCATGAAATAGCGTGACCAAAGTGTGTTTGATTTAAGCACTTTGCTCAATTCTAAAAAGTATGCCAAAAATACTTCCTCTTTATAGCTCCTTACTTTCATGGATTCGCACCAGTTCACAAAATGGACAAATTGTTTTTGATACTTCTCTTTGGATTTAATGCCATATTACAAGGTATTCTACATTCCCGCACTAGTGCGGGAAAATTTACTTTCCCACACTAGTGCGGGAAAGTGCAACTTTCGGAAACAAAATGCGTGCGGGAAAGTAGCTGTTTAAGCACGGCAGTAGAAAAAATTAATTTCATGTGATCGCAAGTCTAATGTTTCACTGAAATAAAATCTGGGCTATAAATGTACTATTCCAATGACCTATCAAGTGATTTTAAATATATTCATCCAAGTAACTTGTTAATAAAAGAAGAAAATGTAAAGGTGCTCCATTCTTCGTGTTCCCACATTTTTTTACGCCTGGTGTCATACAGTTATCTCTGATAACTGGCTTCTTGAAAAGGTTACATAAAGCTATCTGTTTGAACTATTAAACATAAATATGACAGTTAATACAGAGAATACAAAAACCATGATAATTTCAAATACGAAGAAGACAAACCCAATAGAATTAGACTATTAGACGGTAAACAACTAGATCGAGTGGAATATTTTAAATACCTAGGAGTAATAATTGAATCAAATGGTAAACAAGACATGGAAATAAACGAGAGAATGGGACGAACAGGAAGATTATTTAACACTATAAAAACAACATTTTTGGGGAAAAAAAGATACCGGAGAAAGTAAAAACGGCAGTCGTTAAATCAGTAGCTGGACCAATAATCATGTATAGCACCGAGACATGACGGGGAGACAAAAGTCTTTGGATCCAGTCCAATTCTATGCTAAAATATAATTACCTTCTAGCCACACACCAAACATTCATTTTAAATGCGCAACGAATGTGCCCTTCCTTAAAAAATACCATTTTGTTCGTCAAAAACTTCTTGTCTCGTAAATGTAGAATTATCTTTAAAACTGATATTTGGAATAAAAAATCAATTAACCGAGTCGATTTTGATTGCGTTGGACTCTATACTTTGGAGTTTTTTTCAGATCTTTCAGATGTCCATCACAAGATTTTAGTTTACTGGTTTTCTGGCTCATGTTACAAACACAATTTAATAACATCTGGTGCTGGGGATGATTCCACAAAAGAAGTCGAAAGGTTTTGTGTAATAAAAAGTTGTCATTATTTTGATTTCTGATTTTTTGCAACAAAATTAACTGTGGTAGTTTAATCCAGTGGAAGTAAATTTTAATCGGCCATAAAATAAAAGGAACAAAACACCTTTCAATATTATCAATCTTGAAGACTGCCTGTATTAGTTCTCAGTTAATCTAATGGTCATATCTGATACATTTCTAAGTATTCTACCATTATTGAGGCAAAATGGAGCTATTTTTCGTCAAATATTGAACATTTGGTGATTATTTTAGGATGCTTTATACGACGGATTAATATGACATTTGCTAAAGCCAAACCTAAGTTAACAATACACTTTTAGGACATATTCTATATAAGATACAATTCAATTTTGTTATTTAATCAAAGCTAACTAATATAACAGGGAATTATTTTTATAATTTTAACACCCGGCCCATCAATATGTACTAATATGTGACTGCTAAGTTGTTAAATAAAAAATTATATTTTCCGTTAGATAATTTGCCAGAAAAATAATTCTAGTTATTTACGGATCACCCTATACATTTCTCAGATTTATTTATTTAATATATTATGGGTATTAGGATAGATATCAGGAAAATTAAACGAGAAGTGACTATGGAATAAAATACTCTGCAAATTATTCTGTGTTGTCAAATAACTGTAATCCTTTTTATAAAATAAAGCTCTAGGTTTTACATTCTGTCTTCTGGGTCATCTTCAGATCTTCTTGACGTTTACAAGTTACAGTATTCAGATTACATGCTGAACAATACAAAAAAACTCACTAAGAACTGGTCCTGAGAATGACTCTGCAAAGCAAGTCGAAAAAAAAAATACCTAGAAAAATCATAAAGTTTTCAGTAAAAAAAAAAAGAATGAGCAATAGATGGTATTACAAAAATAAAATTTATTATGAAGTTCACAAAAATATTTTAAATGAATTCAGCAAGTAAAAAGTAAAGGTATATTATACATACATATTTAAGGTGTTTATGAATTTAAAAACGTTGGTAAACAAGTAATTGGACTTCGTATGTCCTAGGTTTGCACCCAAAGTAATCGAAAGTAGAACTGGAAGTCTATATTTAAACTCTTCGTGTCACTTTGCGTCGTTTGATACGATTTTACTAATTTTGAGTCATTGTTGCAGCTCTAAAACCGGAAATCCGATGTCAAATCTCTCATCTTTAGTACCATCCTTGGGTTATAAGCCTTCCTTCGACACCTCATGTGTCATTCTATCTGTATTAATAACGGAGGAGTTGTATTCGCGGACGGACAGACAGTCATGAAACCGGAAGTATATATGTGTTCTCGTCTTGCGAAGGCGCGTCGAATAATATATCGCTTGTACTATTTCGGTCACTTTAAAACAGTACTTCTGGTCGCATTTCTAAAACCGGAAGTCCTAGGTCAAATTTCTCACCTTTAGTACCGTCCTTTAAGTCTTTACCGTCTGTTTTCATTTGACACCTCATTTGCCATTCTACCTAGCATAATGACAGAGGAGTTATATTCGCGGTCGGACAAACAGACGGACAGACAACCTAGGTTAAATTTATCACCTTTAGTACCATCCTTGGATTATAAGATTTCATTTCACACCTCATTTGCCATTCTACCTGGCCTGGCATAATGACAGAGGAGTTATATTCGCGGTCGGACAAACAGACGGACAGACAACCTAGGTCAAATTTATCACCTTTAGTACCATCCTTGGATTATAAGATTTCATTTGACACCTCATTTGTCATTTCACCTGGTATAATGCCGGAGGAGTTATATTCGCGGTCAGATGGACAGACGGACAGACAGCCTAGGTCAAATTTCTCACTTTTAGTGCCATCCTTGGAGTATAAGCTTTCATTTGACACCTCATCTGTCATTCTATCTGGTATAATGACGGAGGAGTTATATTCGCGGTCGGACGGACAGACGGACAGACAGTCTAGGTAAAATTTCTCACCTTTAGTACCATCCTTGGATTATAAGCTTTCATTTGACACCTCATTTGTCATTCTACCTAGTATAATGTCGGAGGAGTTGTGTTCACAGACAGACAGACAGACAGACAGACAGACAGACAGACGGACAGACGGACGTGGATAATAATTCAAAGTTTTCACATTTTTTTAAAATTGGGTGAAAACAACATAAAAAAACCACTACTCTAATTTAGAGTCATCCTCAGAACTTCTTGATTATCACAGATCTTTATATTGTATTTAGTGGTTAAAAAAAAACAAACACAATTAAATAAAATACCAACCCCTAAATATAGCTCCATAGAGAAAGCTGAAAACTCAAAGCAGTCACATCCGACATAATATTATATGTATAGGATTTGATGTGACTAATGTAAATTACGTCTAAAGTCAAATAAAATAGTTTTAAGTACCAAGTCCCAAAATATAAAATACTTAAAACGTAAGATGTTACTTGTAAATACGTTCAGAGCAATTTGAATATTAGTTATTCAGTTTAACAACTTCAGAGTTTTTTCCAAACACATACATTTAAGATTTTATTTTAAAATCTTCTCCAAAAAATCAAAAAATTTAGTGAAGGTTATTTTATTATGAGTTGTATTTATATTACCGATGAAATCTTTCAGTGTGCCAAAATACCAAAAAGAAATGTTATCAACAATTGATGTATAGCAATATTTTTATTTTTGTGTCTCAAGTGCATGAACAATAAATTGAATAAACTGAATCAAGAGATTTCGTTGTTTTTATTACTACTTTCCCATTCAGGTTCAGATTATAGGAAAAAATATGAAACATTTAATATCATTTCAGTGTTATTAAATTGATAAAAGATAAATAAAAAAATTTAACTAATTAGTAAATATAGGAAGAGCAGTCAAATGGAGTATTTAACTTTTTACACAAATAAAAATAAACTTATAATAAAAGGCAAGACTTTGCCGTATTGGTCGTTAACCTCAATTAAGGTGGTAAATGAGGAGGATAGTAAGAGGTAAATAAAAAACAAAGATGAAAATCAAATGCAAAGTAAGGTCAATAGAAATGGGCGGAGGTAAATTCCTCACCAACCAGTAAAAACATATAATCCGACAGGTATTTTCCTCACCAAATTTAAGGGTTCCTATTAATCCCGTAGGTATTTTCCTCACCAACTCACTCAGGTAATAAAATAAAAATATAGATGTAATTTAAGAATGATTATTATGAAAGCATCCAAAATCCGAATAAAAGACATTAAATTCCTTACATTATAATAATAGTTTATAATATAGATAATAAGCAAAATGTATAAATTATTATTTAATACTTACTATTATACTAAGAGACACACTTTACAAAATCCATACAAAATTCATTTGATTAGACTGATATTAATAAATTTTCTACAGTTATTTTTCAATTTCAGTTTAACTTCTTTATCTTTGATAGGTTTGGCAATATGCAAACTTTAAATTTTAACATAGGTACGTATATATCTGAAATTCTTTAATTTATTCTAAGAAGATATATATGGATGGATGCGTATTATAAAACAATGAACTAGAATGCGACTTAAAAGATTCGCAAGCATTCATAGTACGAATAACAGAAGAATTTGCCTCTGCTCACAAATATGGGGAGAATATGGTATATGAATTTATTCCATAATTTTTACCCTCTCTGTATAAAATTCAATGTGGCTAAAAGTCTTATATTTGTTTCACAACTAAATACAATTATCTTACTTTTGACACAGTTTATAAAGAGAAAATTTTCCCCCTTGCTTGTTTTTTGAGCACAGCTCTTCACAAATTCTTGAACCTCATCAATATTGGAAGGAGGTTGACCAGGCATCATTTTTCGTCGATAAATATATAAATATATTTTCTTATGTAACTGACATCAATCGTAGTATTTGTTTCAGTCAAATTACCTGCAAGCTCTTGGCGTATAATTTTTGCTGGTTTTTCAGTTAGATTCTCTTCGGATTTACGTTTACCAGAGTTGGAAACAATTTTTAGATATATCTTCTGACGATCTGGTTCATGATTATGGTGTAGGCTACTTCGAGATATTGTAAAATTTGCACCAATAGTAAACAATTTCGCACTACAAGTTGTTTTATTACACCTCCAGAACACTTCTTCGCTTCTTAAAACTTTCATTTTATAAAAAATAAAATTTTCAAATATCAGTAAATGTTTACCGCAATTACTTTCTATTAAACATGCCATTTTTGTCAAAATTCCACTAAAAATAAAATACTATAATCAATTAACTAATTATTATTATAGGTACCTACTGTAATTTTATAGTAGATAAATAATTCGCTGAATGCCTTTTAGTAAAATCTACCTGAAAGAACCATTTTGGTTTTGGTGAGGAAAATACCTGTGGGATTATGACATACCCTTCCAAACGCAGGTAAAAAATTATTTTGGTGAGGAAAATACACCCGCCGTCAAAAACAATACTTTCTTATATATTTATATATATTCTATTTATGGCTGCCTGTCGTCTTGTTATAGATCGTGGGCCCATACTTAGGGCCAATTTCTCATATCGAGTTCAACTCCAGTTTAACCTGAACTTTTAGTGAACGTCAGTTTAAAGTCAAAATCGTATTTCTCAATTCACGTTCAACCGATGGCAGTTTAAACTTGAACGCTGGAATTCGGCCTTTCAAAGATTTCAGAAACCAGTTCAGATTATTTCATGGATTACGCATGCGTTGTATTAACACGAAACGCTGTCATTATAAATATAACCTATTTTATTATATTAAGCCTAACGATAAACGCTAACATTATTTTTGTTTTTATTACATTTATTTATAATTATTAAAATGACTGTTTGACTATAAATACTTAAATTTAACTTTATTCAAAAACAGCATAAAAAAGGTCGTACAAAATGGCGATAGTTTTTTACCTTTTGCCATCTATTGGCATTTCTTGAAAGCTGTAGAACGTGCACTCACAATGAGAAACGCATTCCCAACAAAACCGAAGTTCACCGGTGAACTCGTTCAACTGAACCAATGACTGAACCATAGATTAACGCAGGTATGAGAAATCGACCCTTAATGAGAGAGAAAGTAATACAAATGAAGTAATGGAGGGAGAGGGAGATAGTGAAAAACGAGTCAAAAATTGTAAATAATTCTCAAAATTTTCCAATCTCCGTTACAAATTTTATATTACAATCAGCTATAGCTCTTAGGTGAGAGACATCTTGTAAGCACGACAATGATAATAACCAGAGTCAGGCAAATATGCAAGAGTGCATATGCATATGCATTTGCATATTTTTTTATTTTCTTTTGAATTTTGCATATAGTGGTATATGTAAAAATACGGTGCATATAATAGGTTTTCAAAACGAATTGCGAATGTTTCTTGGAATAAAATACTGCAAATGGAATATTCCAAATGAAAGAAGCTTAAGAAGAAACCAGGTTGATTCTATATATTCTGCGGTACTGTACTGAGTAAAATAAAATTAGATATAGGAGATAATTATTTTTTTGTATGTGTGGATGAAACAATTGACTCTTTTGGACGTTACATCGCACATTTATTAATCGAATCTCTTAAAAATGAGCAAGCTTGTAAATCGCATTTAATTGCTTCCAAGCAGTGGATAAAACCGTTGATTGAATATACGTGTATTCAATCAACGATAAAACCAACGCGGAGCACACTAGTTCGCTCCCAAGGTCAAAAAACCCTCTTAATTACATACTAGTTCGCTCCAAAAACCATAACCTAGTTCGCTCCCATGGTTAAGCGGATTAAGTATTTATCTTTTAAGTTCTAGGAAAATTAATATCCGAAAAATTGGTACTGTGACTTTTGTATTTTATATAGAAATAATATTTTTATAAAATATTGGTTGTTACATATTTATATAAATACATAATATGAGACAGTGCAATTAGATTATTTAGATTTAGCTCAATAAATGACCGTTTTAAAGTGTAATTTTACTCGTTACGACGGATTTGCTTGAAAATCTGGATTCAGGTTCTACTTACCCTCCACTTCAAAGTTGTTGTACTTGTGACTTTGGTTGCTTTTACTTGAGGGGTGAAAAACATACATTTGAAATAAGTTCAAAAATGGATAAATTGACTAATTCTAAGGAATTTTTATTCTAGAGAGTTTTTTAACTGAGTTAATAATTTTCGAGTTATTTGCGAGTAAAAATGTTTATTTTTCGACAAAAAACACGTTTTTGAGCGTTTTTTCTCAAATAACTGAAAAAAAAGTATTTTGTTGAAAAAAGAATATGCTTAGCAAAAATACAGCTTGTTTAATTTCACTGTGTATCAACTTCAATGGTTTTTCACACAAATCGTCCATTGTCTTCCGCTTAACACCATTACTGAATTTTTGCCGGTTTAACGCTGTTTTTGATAAACTTTCAGGGGTGTGGTTATCAATATATTCAACTATACTGTTACAAATATATAAAGTTGTAATAAATGCTTTGCAACTTCTTTCTACACACTGTCAACGTTATTAGCAAGTATTTTATGGAAGTTATACTTGTAATTGTCAATAAATGACATAGACTTGCCCTTTTCGCTTAACATTTCACTAATTTCAGATGTCTCTATCATGAACTAAAGACATTCAAAACGTATGTAACTGAACTAATAATGTTGAAATTTCCACCCCCCTGTATCTTATCATAAAATTTCAGGTGACTACTAATTACCAATCTTTTCAAAGGAGTATATACCTTGCAATTTCTTATAGGAAAAAACCCAATCAAATATTGAACAAGGGAATATGAGCTCTAACATCATACTACTGTAGTGATACATATATGGTTATAATTTTAATATATGTAATTTTAAGTAAGAAGTAGTTTTATATTTAGGTAAATACAAAGTTTCAGAAATATTTATTAAACATTCTATTAATAAAATGTATCAAAGAACCTGCTTTATGAAGGAAACATTGTCTATATACGCTGACCCGGCTATTCATTATTATTCATTATGTACCCAGTGAAGGCATTTTTAAACTATCTTTTCTAAGAAATATATGGTCGGAGCGAATTTACCTATGCCCCTTTTCTATAGGGTATTCAAATCTGACCGCCGGAGCGAACTAGTATATGCCCAACCAACGCACTGTTTCAAGGTTTTTGCAAGACAGTTTAGCTAATTTTTTTCTTCCTTTAGTTGTTCCCAACGAAAAATGTTTGCTTTTTCTTTCAGATGCGGCATTTTCAGAATTTGAAATTTTTTTTATCCACCTTTAGTACATACAACTTTCCTAGCACATGGTTTAAATAGGGTCGCAGAAGAAAAGAATTAAATTTCTTCTTGTTAATAATTTAATTTCAAATATGAAAAAAATATTTATTAATTTCCCCAGTAAGAAAGTTCCCCCTTAAGTAAGAAAAACCAGTAATAATGGAATTAGTTGACGATTCTTCTGAACCACCTACACTTTCCAAAGAATTGCTGAAAAATAAAATAGTACCACAACAACTTTCATACATAAAATCAAACTATGATTTTGTGCCAAGTTGCATCCTTCAGCTACAGGATACAAGGTTATCTTTAATTGAAGCAGTTAAACTAATAAAAAAATTTGAACTATCTTTCAAAATTGTTTGGGGCTAAATTGGCAAAGACGTTTTAAAAAAATTTAATTCAGTCATTGATAAAAATACTGGTTTTATATTTCTATCTAAGGTTGCAAATATTTTAGGGATGGTGTTTGATGAAACACTAAATGTAGAGGCTGAAGTTTTAAATAATTTTTAATACACTCCTATTAGCCCAGTAAATGAACGGGAAATTCGGCGATACCGTGTAATTTTCAGGGGCAACTCCGAATTGCATGAAAATTTGGATTTAGGTTCTACTTACTTCACTTCAAAGTTGAAATTGTGCCGTTGGTTGCTTTTACTTGGGGGGTGACAGTCACCCCTTCTCGGGGGTGAAAAAACATACGTTCAAGATAAGACTGGAAATGGATAAATTGACTGATTTTAAGAAACTTTTGTTCTATAGAGTTTTTTACGTAAGTCAATATTTTTCGAGTTATTTGCCATTGAAAATGTTGATTTTTCGACAAAAAAACTACGTTTTCAGACGGTTTTTCGCAAATAACTCAAAAAGTAAATATTTTATCGAAAAAACTATCCTTAGTAAAAGTGTAGCTTATAAAAAACCCAAAGAAATGGTGTATCAGTAAAGTCTATCAATCAAATAAAAACAAAGTTGTAGCTCATGAAAAATACGTTCTTATTCGTCTAATTCCAAATCGAATATTTCAAGGTGAAATCGCCGAAAAATTAAGCACTTTTCGGGAAAACCCCATTCAAAATTTTTAAACGTGTTTATAAAAAGCTTTGTTTTAATTGTTAACAGAAGTTTTATGATTAAAAATAAGCGAGTTACGATCAAAATAAAGTTGGCCCTCTTTTTTTTGTAAAAAATCATGAAAATCTCGCCTTGTTTAGCTCCCCAAATGAAATTAATCGCTACCGTTTTACAAACAATTTACTTACCTACCTATTTTTTATATGATCTGTCAGTCTCACCGGTTTAAAGTGTTTATTTTTGAAAGGGTCACTAATCACGAGTGTATGCAAATTTTGAACCGCCATATCTTAACCAATTTTTGTCTTACGGAGAAACAAAATGAAACTAGCATATTTCGACGCTGCCAAGCCAAAACGGCATAAACGCCAAAATGACCAGTTTTTAGTTAGCTGCACTAAAAAATAGGATTTTAATTTCCGCACCAGACAGTCAACGCGGAATAACCGCAGAAAAATTGAAATAGGTGTAATATAGGTTTAAAATTTTTATAAACGCCAGTCTAGTCACGCACGTGAACACCGACGTGAACACCGATTGACATAATCGCCAGTGCCCGTAAGATTATCATTGTGTACATTTCGGTCCAGTAATAATAGTAAAGGTATGTATTTTTACAATTTTTATGGATAAGTAACATGGTATTATCTACCTTTGCAATATTTTCAATTTGTATTGATTTTTGAAGCGTAAACACACTGAATTTCTTTAAAAACTATGAGGCGTTTATGCCAAAACCACATATTTACATCGTGGTTGACACAAGTGCCATTCCTCAATGGTATTCTTATGCAGGTTACTTATTTAAAAATTGCGCAAATAAAAAGTTTATTTTAAAATATTCTATTGTAACTTTGGACTAGTGTGATGAACAATTCATTTTGTATTACAGCATAGAGTTCAAATCAATTTTATATAGCTAAAAATGGCGATCGATTTTTGGCGTTTATGCCATTTTTTTGTTGCACATGAATAGCAGAAGTAAAAAAATAATGGCCTTACTAAATGAAAATAAAACATATACCGAATCAGTACAAAATGATATGACTGACAATAATCCCCCTATATTTCCCTTAGAGGTTTACGACATTTATAATGCCAACATTGCAGAAGCTTTTAGCAATGACATTATCATCTTTGAGGAACCACCAGACGTTGCAGTAGAAGAAGAAATATTTAGTCACGATCTCACATCATGTTTCAACTTAGCAGCAGATAATGGTTTGGATGCCGGTATAAGTAGTGATCAAAATAAGGAAAATACAAGCAATCAAATCAATACGGATGTTGAACCAAATATTGACAGTGATTATGAATTAGAATCCACTACTTATTATTAGATATCCAGTTTTAAGTATTTCATATTTACTTTTAAGTATTTCATCCTAGCACCAAAACATGTTTAAAGAATTTAAGGTTTTGTTTTTAACTTAGAATGTATTTTTGATTAATAAAAATAAACCCTATCAAAAATCTTCGTAATTTCGTCAATTTTCTTGTTGGCATAAACGACAATTTTTGATTTTCGTTTCTTTTTTCATTAATGGCATATATCCCTTTTAAGCGCCATATTGACTAACCTTTCAACGATGCGATCGACACAAATGCCAGAGGTAAGTTTGGCATATTCACCAATGTTATATCTTGATTGGACATAAGCGCCATTTTATAGTTTTTAATTTATTTCAGGCAGTATTTTCAGCCACATTAATGTTCACAATATATTAAAATTTGAAAAAAAAATCACCAATTTTTTGAATCACTGTGAAGATAAGCAGAATTGGTAAAAATAAAAATAATCAGTTTTTTGTGTTTCCTGAAAAATCAAGTTAATGTCGTTTATGCCGTTTTGGCTTGACAGCGTCGATTTATAATAGCAAAACCTACATTTTTTTTACTCTTTAAGAGTTTTCTTATCACTAATACTTTTTAAGTTATTTTGAAAAAATGAAATTTTTCAAAAATTTTTAGAAATTTTTTTTTACTATAAAACCAAATGTTTTCAAAAATAAGCACTTCAAACCAATCAAACTTACAGATCATATAAACAATACACATAAAGTTAAAATAAATGGTAAAGCCAAACGATTAATTTCATTTAGGGTGCTAAATACAGGGAGGTTTTCACGATTTTTTTTTACCAAAAAAAAGGGGCCACTTTTTTTTTCAATGTAACTCGTTTATTTTTGATGTTGTCAACTTTTGTAAAAAAACAAATAATAAGCTTTTTTTTCGATACTTTAAAAATGGTAATAAGGTTTTCCCGAAAAACGCTTATTTCTTCGGTGATTTCGCGTTCAATTATTCGATTTGGAATTAGACGAATAAGAACGTATTTTTCATGAGCTGCAACTTTGCTTCTACTCAATTTGTAGACTTTACTGGTACACCATTTTTTTCGTTTTTTTTTATAGCCTACACTTTTGCTAAAAATATTTTTTTCGATAAAATATTTACTTTTTGAGTTATTTGGGAAAAACGGTCTGAAAACGTAGTTTTTTGTCGAAAAATCAAGATTTTAAATCGCGAATAACTCGAGAAGTATTGACTTATGTAAAAACTTTATAGAACAAAAGGTGCTTAAAATAAGTCAATTTATCCATTTCCGGCCTTATTTTAAACACGCGTTTTTCACCCCCGAGAAGGGGTAAATGTCACCCCCCCAAGTAAAAGCAACCAAGGGCACAAATTCAACTTTTAAGTGAAGGGTAAGTTGAACCTAAATCCAAATTTTCATGCAATTCGGAGTTGCCCCTGGAAATTACACTCCAAAACGGTCATTTATTGGGCTATATAACTTCGATGGATGTAGAACGGAGCTTTTCTATATACAAACATATATGTATACAGATAGGCGACAAACTTTTTGTTGGAAATTTTTGAAAAACATTTCTTCTCATATTGTTTTTTGAATAAATAATCGTGTATATATATTTATATAGTTAAAATAATTGCTTAAAAGTTTTGTTTTATTTTATTTTATAATATCAAGCTTTACAACTAATATTTAATAAAGTTATTATATTTAAACGGTTTATGAAGTGCACATTTTGTTTAAATAAATGCATATCTGACACAAATAATATATGCATTTATATGCATATTTTACATAAATAAATGCATATGCATGCCTATTTGACAGAAATAATATGCATATACATATATATGCGCATATATCTTACTTTTTAGCTTGCATATTTGCCTGACTTTGATAATAACATATCAGTGAAAACTTCGAGATATCAGCTAAACATAATTTTACTATAACAATGAAATTATCTGACATTTTTCTAATATTATTATTTATAACTTTCATTCAGATACTTGGAATTTCCGAAAGCCTAATTTCGATAGAAAACTAGGTATGCGTCAATTAATGAACAATAAACTTGACGAGCTATTAAAATATAGTTAATTTATTAATGACCTTACCAGTAAAGACATCACTAAAGACGAAACAGGTCAAAGATATGCTAGTTAGCGTTTCAAAGTTTTTGTTTACGTGAAAAAGAGGCGACAAAGTTAATCAAAATGATATTGAAGGTAAGTTTTGTCAATTTTCTTTAATATTGGTGTTTAGTACATTCTTTCACGGTTTTTCCTGTAAATTTCAAAGAACCGCTTGGATTGACATGAAATTTGGCATACGCATAGCTAACATGTCAAAGAAAAAAAGTGATATGGTGCCGATGTGTGCTTTTGCCCTGCGGGTGAGTTTCACCCCATCTCGGGGGTGAAAAAATATATGTCCAAGATAAGTCCCGAAATGGATAAACTGACTAATTTTAAGCAACTTTTGTTTTATAGGTTTTTCACCAAATCAATACTTTTCGAGTCATTTGCAAGTGAATATGTTCATTTTTCAACAAAATAACCACGTTTTTAGACGGTTTTTTCGCAAATAACTCAAAACGTAAGCATTTTGTCGAAAAAAATATTCTTAACAAAACTATAGCCTATAAAAAAGTTGAAAAAAACGGGGTATATATTAGGTCTCTATACCTAGCAAAAGCAGAGTTATAGCTAATGAAAAATAGGTTCATATTCGAAAAATTCCAAATAGAATAATTCAATGTGAAATATCCAAATAATGAAGCATTCTTGGAGAAAAACCATTACAACGTTTTTAAAGTGTTTTAAAAAAGCTTTATTTCTGTTTCTATAAAAAAAATTCTAGCACCAAATGTAAGCAAGTTATGCTCAAAATAAAGTTGGTCCCTTTTGCTTTGACAAAAAAAATCAGGAAGATCACCCCCCAATTAGCAACTTAAAAATGAAATTAATCGTTCCCGCTTCACAAGTTACTTCACTTATGTTGTATTTATATGATCTGCAAGTTTCATCGATTAGTGCTTATTCTTGAAAAAATTTGGTTTTAAGTAAAAATTTTAAAAATTTTAATTTTGAAAAAAATGCTTTTTTCAAAATAACTTAAAAAATGTTAAAGATACCAAAAATCTTAAACAATAAAAAAAGTCGGCTTTACTTTTCTGAATATTTTGTATTTTTTGTTTTTCTATAAGACAAAAATTGGTTAAGATTCGGTGTTTCTAAATTTGCAAACACTCGTAATAAGTGACTCGTTCAAGCACTTTTAACTACAGCTCTTTCAAAAATAAGGACTTTGAACCGATAAAACTTACAGATCATATCATTACATACGCGAGTAAAAAACTTGTGAAGTGGTAACAATTTAGTTCATTTGAAATGCTAATTAGGGGGTGATTTTCCCGATTTCCTTACCAAAAAAAAGGGACCAACTTTATTTTGAGCGTAACTTGTTTACTTTTGATGCTAAATTTTTTTTTTTAAAAACAAAAATAAGCATTTTTTAAAAACTTTAAAAAAGTTAAAATGAGTTTTCCCCAAAACAGTGCTTCGTTTTTGGTTATGGCACATTAAAATATTCGATTTGGAATTTGACGAATATGAACCTATTTTTCATTAGCTATAACTCTGCTTCTACTAGGTATAGTGACCTAATATATACACCATTTTTTTCAATTTTTTGGGTGCTATATTTTTGACATGAATTTTTTTTTTCGACCAAATACTTACTTTTTGAGTTATTTGCGAAACACCGTCTGAAAACGTGGTTATTTTGTAGAAAATTAACATATTCACTCGCAAATAACTCGAAAAGTATTAACTTGGTGAAAAAACATTATGGTATAGAACAAAAGTTGCTTAGAATTAGTCATTTTATCCATTTCCGGACTTATTTCGAACATATATTTTTCACCTCCTATTGGGGTGAACTCACCCCTAGGGCAAAAGGCACAAATCGGCACAATATCACTTTTTTTCTTTGACTTGTTAGCTATGTGTATGCTAAATTTCATGTCAATCCAAGCGGTTCTTTAAAATTTAAAGGTTTTGCAATATTTTACCTTTAAAGAACGTACTAGTTACTGATTGTATTTTTATCCAGTTTTATTAAATGAGTAAAAAAATTAAACTATTTTACTATTAAGATATGACTCACAGTTTGGTGTGTATTTCTATAAATACATTGTTTCTTGAGATTTACATACATCTACATACTAGTTATATGTCCAAAATCTCTAAGTATATTTTGGTTGATAATTCTGGTGAGTCTGGTTTTTATGTTAAGGTCTTCTAGTATGTATTGAATTATTTGTGCGATGTGCGGTCCATGGTATGCTCACAGTGGCGTGCGGTGACTTTTTCTAAAGGGGAAGCGATTCAATAAGGATATAAAAATATTTTCTTAAGGGTCGAGGGTCGAGCCACTTCCCACCTGATAACATTCTGATGCGCTATAGGGGCTCTCTATCAGCAAAGTGCTTATGTGAGACGTCCTGGGTACAAGGAGTCACACACTAAATCCTACCCCGATCAATGCGTGAGGCACTCTATTGCCGCTATTTCTAGTGACTATAGTGACCTATCATTGATCTGTATTGCTTGTTCGGGCCTTAAGTCCTCGCTCCGGGCTTCGTTTCCTAAAGTAGAGATCTATTTAAATGTTTTTTTTAAATCCGGGGCATTTTCCACAACACACAACTTTCAACAATATGACACTTATTTATACTTGAGCTCTATTCTCCTATCAACTTCTGATAATTGTTGAATTCGGTCTTTTACAATGGACTTGTAAAGTCTGTCTTCGCTTGTTGAATTTCTTGTAAAACTTTTAATGCATTTTAATACTGAAAAACTTCGTTCAACTGATGCACTTGTGACTGGGATAGTTTGTAGTAATTCACACAACTTGGACACTTCACACAGGGACTTTTTTAAACCAGTAGTTATAAGAAATACCCAGATTTCTGAGTATATCTTTATCACTAATGTGAGTTGTTTCATAAACAACACTTAACTTATAATGCAAAGCTGGCATATCAAAATATTTTCATTATTTAATAGTCGTGAAATAAATTCCTCTGTGGGAAATTTTGATGAATTATAATTAGAAATATTAAATAAGAATATATTATACAGGGTGTAACAAAATTACAGGTAATAAATTTAATCGCATATTCTGGGACCAAAATTAGTTCGATTGAACCTAACTTACCTTAGTACAAATGTGCACGAAAAAGAAGTTACAGCCCTTTGAATTTACAAAATGAAAATCGATTTTTTCCAATATATCGAAAACTATTAGATATTTTTTATTGAAAATGGACATGTGGTATTCTTATAGCAGTAGTATTTTAAGAAAAAATTATAATGAAATTTGGACACCCCATAAAAATTTTATGGAGGTTTGGTTCATTTAAACCCCCCCAAACTTTTGTGTACGTTCCAATTTAATTATTATTGTAAAGCCATTAGTTAAACACAAGTTTTTAAAAACTTTTTTGTCTCTTAGTACTTTTTTCAAAAGTCAATTTTTATCGAGATTTGAATATTTATCAAATCCATCACATATTTGTATATGGTAAAGTACGGTTATGGAGACTTAGTAATAACATGAAAATTGATTTATGATTTACATTTTTAAGTATATTTTGAACCATATTAAAAAAGAAGCCACATCTCGATAAAAGATGCTTTATCAAAAAAATACAAAGGGGCAAAAAAGATTTAAAAACACTGTGTTTAACTAATGGTACCGCAGTAATAGTTTAATTGGAACGTACACAAACATTTGGGGGGTTTAAAGGAACAAAATCCTCAAAATTTTTATGTAAATATATTAAAAAAGAAGCCGCAACTCGATAAAAACTGCCTTATCGAAAAAATACTAAGAGGCAAAAAAGTTTTAAAAATACTGAATTTAACTAATGGCACCACAATAATACTTTATTTGGAACGAACACAAAAGTTTGGGGGGTTTAAGGGAACAAATCCCCCATAAAATTTTTATGGGGTTCACAAATCTCACTATAATTTTTCTTTAAGATTTTCTTTCCATAAGAATGCTACATGTCCATCTTCAACAAAAAACCTCTAATAGTTTTCGATATATTCAAAAAAATCGATTTTAATTTTGTAACTTCAAAGGGCTGTAACTTCTTTTGTTTGCATATTTGTACTAAGGTAAGTTAGGTTCAATCGAACTATTTTTGGTCCCAGAATATGTGGTTTAATTTATGACCTATATTTTTGTTACACCCTATATAATTCTACAAATTTTAATTCGTTAAAATTTTGAAAGCGAAAATTCATTTTTTGTAGAATGTTATCAAAAGGTCTCTCTGCTGTCGACATTATCAATCTTCATTCTTTTTCTTTCATGTTCAAATCCCATATTTTCAGTTTTATCCCAAATATTTTTAAACTGCTCTCGTTTTTTAATTATCGTATTAATAAAGTCATCAATTTGTCTTATACAAAATGCAATGTCAATTGACTTCATCTGTAAAATGTCAAATAAAAGATCAGTAAAAGGAAAAATCTCTGCAAAAAATTTAAATCGAAATATTCTTTAAGCGAATGTATGTACCTAAGCAGACTAAGCACCCCTTAGAAGCAGTAACAGTCAGAGCATCCCACTCTTGGAAGGCGATCGAACGATCGCTTCTGCAGGGTACCAAAATTCGTGCGACTAGTGGGTGCGGTTATTGAACCCTGACCAATTTTTATACGGGACAACTGCATGACAAGCGGCGATTTTGAGATGCGCTTCTGTCAGGGGTGGACCGAATAGTTGAATTGTGTGCATAGTGCATATTGAGTTCCTTCCTATGCGATAAATTTTTAATATTTTTCAATGCCTATTTCCTAGGTAATAATATGTAGATTACTGGTATTGGGGAAAATTTTTGATAATTAAATATTAGTTAATAATATATTTTGTTATATCGAAATATATAATAGGGAAGCGGTGCTTCCCCGCTTCCATGGACCGCACGCCTCTGTATGCTCAACATTCTACGGTTACGGTCTAGCTAGGCGTAATTTTATTTTTTTTGTAATGTCGGTGTTCTTCCATATTTTGTGTGTTTGACTGTTGCCGATCTGGTCATTGTGATGCGTCGACTTCGTATCCACTGTTAGTTATGATGAAGCCTAATAGTAATTAAATTATCTGACCACTTCGTAATTGCCACGTTTCTTATGTCTGTTTGGTTGTTTCTGATTCCATCTATGATCATTACTTTTGTTTTCTGTATATTTAGTGTCAAACCATATTCCGTACTCACCGTGCTCAGCCTATTCAGAATTTGTTCCAGTTCTGGTGAAGACGCCAACATAACAGTTTCATCAACATATCGTAGGTTTTTAATTTTTGTTCCTCCTACAACAGTGGCTCCACCTTGCCATTCCTCAAAAACTTGACGCATAATCTGTTTTCTAGATTTATACATATATTGAACAGAGTTGGGGATATTATACATCCCTGCCGAACTCCAGATATTAGGTAATTTTAATTTTTTCGAAACCACATTATTAATTCTTACATTTAGTGGTATTATTTACATACAGTAACAGAGGCCCCCGCAGCATGAAGCTTGCGGAGGGGCCCCCAATCGATCATGGGCCCCATCGTGTCGTCTGATATTAGGTAAACATCTGTTATTGTTATATTATTTTACGTTGTGTGTTTAATTTAAGAACGTAAATTTCTCAATAGGCATGTTCGGCAAGTGAATCATCTCCCATCTATAAACTTAATCCTTTTCGGTCTTCCGAAACTTTTATGGTGACGACAATAAACTGTAATGCTTTGTACGTGACCATTGAAAGATTTGAGAATTGCGATTTTCAAAATTTTTAGAACAATATTTCTAAATCTAGAAATGGGCTTTCTCTTTACATTAAATGCTAAATTTTAGTATTTCGATACAATTATTATCGGTAGTAGTTTACAGAGGTGTAACAGAGGCCCTCGCAGCATGGTCTATCAATATTGCGTCGTCTGCATAACAGAGTATTTTTACTTCATTGTTTCTCAATCTGCATCCTCTTCCTTTGTTGATGCTGTTGGCGATTTCATTCATGATTAAATTGAAGAGAATTCTGCTCAATGAGTCCCCTGCCTTATTCCATTGCGTATGTCTACAGGTTCTGTAAGTTGTCTATCTATTCTACAGGAATTTCTCTATTACCTAATCTATTATACAGGAGATGGATTACATGTTTAAGTCTCGAAGCTTGCGGGGGCCCCATCTTGTCGTCTAAGATATGTAAAAATTTGTCATTTTTATATTATTTTACGCATACATACGCAACGTTTTTTTTAAGTAGTGTAGTATTGAAAATAAAGTTGTCCATCAGATAGATATATTATGAAATAATAAAATTGTAGATATATTCGCTGATAGTAGTGCACGAAGAAAGTTGTTCCTCTCATCAATTATACTATAATAATGTAATAATTTATTAATTTTTGTTCTATTTTATTCTATACCAATAAAGATGAAAAATGTAAGCTGTCATAAACAGTACATGTATACACCGATAGCCCAGTAACAACTGTTGGACTACAACTTTTGTTCATATTTTTCGAGTTATATATATTTCGAGTGAAATTTTTTTTTCAACAAAAAAAAAACTCAAAAATTTTTCTCGAATTAAATATTATTAAAAAAATGTTTTTAGCAAAAATGTAGCTTATAAAAAAATGGTCTATTCATGAAGTCAATCCATACACAGTAAAAGCAAAGTTATAGCTCATGAAAAATAGTTCTTGTTCGTCAAAATAACCAAAATATAAAGCACTTTTCGGGGAAAACTCATAAAAATTTTTTCAAATGTGTAAAAAAGCTTTATTTTTATTTTTTATAAACGTTTCTATGATCAAAACTAAGCGAGTTACGCTCAAAATAAAGTTGGCCCGTTTTTTTTGGTAAAAAAAGTCGTGAAAATCTCCCATTGTTTAGCACCTCAAATAAAATTTATCGTTAGCGCTTTACCATTTACTTTGTATATGTATTGTTTTTATGATCTATAAGTTTGACCTCTTCAAAAGTTTGACCGGTTTGTTCACAAGTCGTATATTTAGTAACTTTTTAAAGGGGGCCCCATTTCCAATCCTGCGTGGGGGCCCCGACGGAGTTTGTTACGCCACTGTCATCAACTCACCTCATCTGTGGTCTTCCACTCGATCGTTTACTTTCGTAAGGTCTCCAGTATTCTATTGTTGCATTCCAACGTTGGTCTTTTTGTCTAGCATGTGGCCGGCGAAGCTTCATTTAAGTTTCGCAACTTTTGTTGTTATGTCCTCGACTTTTGTTTTTGATCTTACCCAGTCTGACCTTACCCAGTCTCTTTTTATCTGACAGTCCTAACATTGCTCTTCTGTTGTGGCGTCATATTGTTTCTACACCGCTGCGATACCTTTCCATCACATCGTTCGCGAATGCTCCTTCCGAAATCCTCACCATTTGTAAATTTTTGTACCCTACTTTTAATTTCTTTGCTTTGTTTGAACAGGCTCTGATGATTTCGTCCATAAATATATTGAATAATAGTGGGTTGAGCCCTCCTCCTTGCTTCAGTCCTTCACTGGTTACAAATATATCCGAGATGTTGTTTCTCCAAATGACACTATTCTTGTTGTTCTTATACAAGCTCTTAATCACAGTTAATGTTTTGTCCTCTACACCTTTTTTCTTCAGTGTTTCTCACAATTTATCCGTCTTCACCTTATCAAAAGCCTTCTCCAAATCTATTAATGCCAGTGACTCTGATTTTAATTAATCAGCTGCCCTGATGTTTTCTTGTACTCCACTATATAATAATATGTGTTCGTTATCTACTGTTAGGCACCCTTTTTCCTTTTTCTTTGTTTCTGTTATCCCTAGTACTTTCATATTTGCTTTTTCGATTTATATTTCCAATTACTTTTCCTTACCATTAATACCTCTAACGTTCCATGCCCCTATTTTCCAAACTGTTTCATTTTTTACCATTTATTTACTTAAATTTTTCTTTTCTTCCAATTGTATCTTATTCTGGTTATTTATCTTATTTCTTTTCCCTTTCCATCGCCTGGTCGTCATCTTATTTCCTTCCTTTTGTACCTCTAGTTTTTTGAAAAAAATTTGTTTTTCATTTCTTCTATGTTATTTGTTTCGTTATTCCATTTAAAAGTCTTTCCATTAATTGTGATTTTCTGGTACCCAATCTCTACATTTTTGTTTAAACGCCTTTCTTCATTTGCTTTTTCCGTAAGTAGTTTTTGCACTTTTCTCTCTTGTTTTGTTAGGACATTTTTTATGTAAACAGGACTACTTGAAATTTCTTTTAATTTGTATTTGTTTCGCATTATTTCTGTCTTCTTTTCATAGTTTGATATTTCTGCGATGCACATATTTTCGTTTATCTTCGTTACCTTCGTGATGTTTGTTTCGATTTTTAATGTGTCCTTGATAAAAGTTTTAATTCCCTCTTTTTGCTTTTCTTTATTCTCTTCCATTTTAAGTCCGCTTATCACTATGTTATTTCCCTTGCTGTTTTTCTCTAGTTGTTCCATCGTTTCATTGGCTTTTTCTAAACTCATTACTCTCTTATTTAGTTCTTGAATTTCTTCCTTCATTGTTTTATTTTATTCTTTGAGTATTTTCATCATTTCCCGGTATTCACTGAAAAGCTCTCGCATTTCCTTGATATTCTCTTTAAAACCTGCCATAATATCTGTCAAAAATACTCTTTAATTTCCTCCATTACTAATTTGCTTTGAATATAATATATAATTTGTTGGAAATAACTGGAAAATAATTTGATGGAAAATATTTATAATAATGTTTATTTTTTTATTATTATTATTAACTGTTTGGGGTCACCACGGTAAGAAATTACCCCGGATCGACTCCGCGGAGGGTTTATTCTTCTTGGCTGCACCCTATATATCTTAATCTATTTTTCACCCTATCTAACTTAGTCTATCTATCTTAATCTTACCTTTTCTGTAGTTGCTATTTTCGTTTATCTTAGTATAACTATTCACTCCACTTTTAATGTTCCACTATTTGCTAAATTTTATCTGTGTAATTACCACACTGTTTTTAAATTTTAAACACTTTCAATTATCTTAGTAAATAAATAAATCCGAAAACCTAATTACCGATATTTAGTTTTTGTCTGCTATACCGTGATAAGGCTCGATCAACGAGTTTGTTATCGCCGATACACACAGACAACCTTCTTCACTGCTGTCCAAAACTCTACTCCCTTTTGCTAATGCTTCTCTAAAAATTTTTTGTATTTTGGAACCAATTTTTGTCGTTTATTGGCAATTGTCTTTTGTTTTTCACTGTTCAATATTTTTTACATACGTTAGCTATATTATACCAATCCTAAGGATCTTCTGATGGCATCTATTTTAACAGTTTTAATCTTTTTTATATTTCTCTGTTAGTCCTTTACTCTCAAATCTATACAATAAACTGCTTTTTATTAAAGTTTCATATACATTACACTTATTTGCTTTATTTTTATTCCATAAATGCTACATATCTAAATTGAGTCGACACTCATTTTATTTGTCCCCTTTAGAGGTCGTTCTAAACATGCTCCGGCATATCCTTACCGACCAATCGAGTCGGTGCGTTTTGGTTCAAATCAGTCTTCTTGCAAAGCCTCTTTGATAACGGGTAAACCTAGAAACACGTGTCAGGGGATGGCAAGAGACTCGATTTGAATCAAAATGAAACCATCTATTTATATTTATTTTTATATTTCTTTGTCGTAAGTTCCAGTTGAGTCAAAATGTACTCTTTTTATATGGTCCGAGAGCTGTTTGAGTAGGTATTTTAGGCAATCTGAAAATTTTTCAGGTAACTCTTCCATGATAGCCTAATACAAAAATGCCGGTCTGGCTGGAGGGTAGCGGTTATTTTCCCCAAAAATCCCCCCCCCCCCAATTTAAAATAAGGGTAAAAATTTTTATTACAAAAAATATCATTGACGTGACTTTAAAGAAAATTTAAATATTCAAATATAAAGAAAATAAACAGGCCAGGCGATTTGCGAGAGATTTTAACTCTGCAAGATGCTTGCATGGGCGCCCCAGAATTATTTTCAGGGGTGCATCTGAATCTGTACGTACTATTAACCAGTATAAAATATACAAATATATGTACATGCATACCTACATATGCACTGTCTTTCCGGACAGGGAGGTGCAATTTTTATTTTGACAGGATATTGTTTAATATTAAAAATAAATATTCTAAAAAAGGCAGGTTTTTTTGGGTGAAATTTCCTAACTTCCAGGTGAAACAAATTATGCGTGCACGTAAATGAAAAGCGTGTAAGCAGCAGTGTGAGAAAGAGCTTATACCAATAGCTGTTTTCGTCCTCTATAGCAGCGAGTCCGTTCGCTCGAGCAAAATCAAGTGACTTGGCGATACCCATGTGACTCTAATGCCCGATTTCACCAACGATATCTAAATATTTAAGAATTACCTAAGTGGGTTTAGGTACTTCCTAACTCTAAAACGGATTTCACCATACGATAAGAATTGCCTTAACCGCTTAAGCATTACCTTACGGTAGGATACGTTTTTAGATCTCCCTAAACTTTAGGTATTACTTATCGTTGACAGTCAGGTTATATTTTTACAATTTCGACTAATGTACTTGTGACGTTTGTCAATAATTTGCTTCTTACCTTAATTTTTCTGTCATTCTGTAATATTAGATAAGTTAGTTGTAATTTTGTATTATATTTTATATTAATAATATAATATGTGTTAGAAAATATAGAAAATCATTTTGAGTTTTTTACAGGTCTATTGACAAAATTATGTAGTCTATCTACTACCTAACAAACTAGTGTTGTGTTTCAAAAACCCATTCATGATATCACTAAAAGTGTGTCATTAAAAATTAATTAATAATAAAAAGCAATTTTCAACATTTTATTTATTTTAAAATTATTTCATTAATGACAATTCAACTAACTTTAATTTTTCGTCGTATGTGAAATTTACAACTCTTTTCTTTTCCTCCATTTCACTGTACATATACAAATAACATTCAAGACTATATTTATTATATACAAACTTAATTCACAAATAACTAACTACTAAATAAAACAACTATAACAATACAAAACTGAATAAAACCAAATTGGCAAACAAACAATAATGGCCAATAATCGAAAAAGTAAGAAAATGTCATCTTATTCTTCTTTTTATTTATCAAAAATAGTTCAAACGTACCCGAATTAATACCTAGGAAAGAATTTCCTATACTGCGTTCCACGGTCACCTTTCAGTACATACTCTTATGAAGAACAGTGTTGCCAAGAGATATTAATATTTATATTAAATAAATTTTAAAGTATTTTTATACCTTTACTTTTATATGTATATATAAATTGACTCTGGCCCTTTTAGCATTAGGCCACATTATGTCTCTTGCTGTTAAAATGGGCAATTTCAATTTTTTGCATTTTGTTTGGTCAATATTAAATTCAAAAGAAAGCTGTACAAAAAAAAAATTGATATTGTCCCTTTTAGAACCAAGCCACAGAATTAATATTCAAATGATATAATATCTTTAATATCGTATAAATATCTTTCATAGTACCTATCCATGAATTATTTAAAAATAATAAAACCCACAGATTTTCAAATCAAGAAGTTTTGGACTTCTGGCATATTCTATTTAGACGGACTTTAAGTTCGTCTGCTTAAAACCGGCAACACTGAGCTGCAAGGTTCCATAAGTTTTATATTGGGATATGCTGCCCACACTGCAAAGTGACTGCGGAACGCAGAATAGATAAGCAGTTCTTTATGAAACGCTATTGTTTTTAAGTATTGACTTAGGAAGTTCCTATCGATAAGAATTACTTAATAAGGCAATTGTTTAGGTATCGTTGGTGAAATCGGGCATAAATGTTGGAGTAATTATTATATATTTTAGATTTTTAAGTAATTTTTTACTAATTCATGAAAAATAATACGTACTATACAATAGATTTTGCAAATATGATAGAAAAAGATAAATTTATTATTACAAATATATAGGTAGAAAATTATAAAAATATAAAATAAATTAATTCTGTGTCCGAATCTTGTACTTCTTCTTCAAACTCTTCATCTGAGCTAAAATATTCATTTTCTTCTTCGTCAGAGATTGCTCTTCTATATGATCTGTAAATAGTTGTAATAATATGTGTTTAGAATTAATTAAAAATTAATTGGTAATTAATTAATTGAGTTGCTACGTATTCTCTGTCCTTTTATACGGAGTCGAAGCCTGGACAATCTCGTGCGCATCTGAAAAATACTTGCTCTTTTTGAGATGTGGTGTTATCTAAGAATGTAAAAAATATCATGGACACCACACGGAAACATTAAGAAATATGAATAAGGAAAAAGGTCGCATAGTAAAAAATGGAAAACATGAGTTTCGTTGTATAAGTAAAAGTGGAAGAAAAAAGACAACCGGGCAGACGACACATATCCTTGTTGAAAAATTTAAAGTATTGAGTGTAAAAACAACAATAGAACTCTTCAGAACCGCTGCAGACAGAATAAAATGTACCGTGATCAATGGCGTGCGGTGACATTTTCGGAAGAGGAAGCGATTCAATAAGGGTCTAACAGATATTTTCTTACGAGGGTCGAGATCAAAATATATACCTACTTAATAGGTATATACCTAATATATTACCTGTTAACTTATATCGACTAAAAACAAAAACTACAAAAAATTAGGTATAGTGTTTAACCCAGTCTGAGAGACATGCACACGCCTTGAGAATGAGATTCGGGTGATACAAATTCATTGAGATTTAGGAGGAGGATTTAGGACAATGAGGAGGATTTACTCTCATAAGCGGGCGTCACTCCATCCCGCCCCAATGCTCCATACTATCCACTTCCCCTCCGAGAGCACTCTGATCCGCTATAGCGGCTCTCTATCAGCAAAGTGCTTATTATGTGGGAGTCCTGGATACAAGGACTCACAAACGAAATCCTACTCCAATCAATGCAGGTTAGCGACTCTAGTGACAGTATATCGTATATCTCGTGACTTATCATAGATCTGTACTCCTTGCTCAGGCTCGAGTCCCTGCTCCAGGCTTGGTTTCTTTAAACTTAAAAAGAAGAATTCTATTCAAAATTGTTTTTATATTCCGATTTCGAATCACCTTCCACAACACACAACTTTTAACAATATGACACTTATTTACTTATACGTGAGTCCTATCCTCCTACCAACCAATGCAAGTTCTTTGTCGATAACATCGTCATAAAATTTTGGATTTTCTGATAATTGTTTAATGCACTCTTTTTCAATGGATAATAGGGCTAACTTGGACACTCTGTCTTCGCATTTGTTGTAAAACTTTTAATGCGTTTTAATACTGAAAAACTTCGTTCAACTGATGCACTTGTAGCTGGGATAGTTAGTACCTACTAATTCACACAACTTTACCACTTCACACAGAGACTTATTTAAACCAGTAGTATTCAAAAAATTTAACCGATTCCTAAGTATTTCTTTATCACTAATTTCAGGTGTTTTATAAATGACATTTAACTGAGAATGCAAAGCTAGAATATCAAAAAAAATTTAATCGTACTGAATTAAATACCTCTGTGGGAGATTTTGATGAATTATAATTAGACATATTAAAATTACATAATTCTACATATTTTATTTCTTTAAAATTTTCAAAGCGATAATTCATTTGTTATAGAATGTTATCAAAAATTTCGATGTATAATCGTCGATAGGTCTCTCTTTCGGCGACATTATCAATCATCATTATTTTCCTTTTAGGTCCGAAGCCCATATTTTCAGCTTTATCCAAATTATTTTTAAACAGCTCATTTTTTAATCATCATAAGTCATCAAATTGTCTTATACAAAATGCAATGTCACTTGACTTCGTCTGTAAAATTTCGTAGGTATTATAAAATATCAGTAAAAGGAAAAATCTCAAAATGTCAAATAAAATATTAGTAAAAATATTAAGCAAAACATTTAAATCGAAATTTTCTTTAAGCCATTGTACCTAAATACCTACCCCTTATAGCAGCAGTAACAGTCTCCGCATCTCGTTTTCGGAATCGGAAGGCGGTCGGACGATCGCTTCCACAGGGTTTCAAAATTCGCGTGAAAAGAATATGACTAGCGGGTGAAGGTATTAAACCCTGACCAATTTTTGAACGGGACAAATGCATGACACGCAGCGATTTTGAGATGCGCTTCCGTCAGGAGCGGACTGAGTCGTTGAATTGTGTGAATATTTGAGTCCGTTCGTATGTGATCAATTTTTAATAATATTTCAATACCTATTGCCTACATAATATGTAGAGTACTTAGATTAGGAAAACATTGTTGATAATTAAATACTAATTAATAATATATGTATTTTCTTATATGGAAGTATAGGGAAGCGGTGCTTCCCCCGCTTCCATGGACCGCACGCCTCTGACCGTGATGATCTCCATTGTCCTGAAAGGATGAGGTACACGAATAAGAAGAAGGTTAAATTAATTTTATAAACACATAAAGCTACTTATAGATCATATAGGTAAATCCGAGTCTCGAAGACAGTCCGACTAAAAAGAAGAATAAAATAAATATTTTAGCTCAAATGAAGAGTTTGAAGAAGAAGTACAAGATTTGGACACAGAATTAATTTAGCTTATATTTTTATATCCTCTACCTATATACCTAGTTATAATAATAAATTTATCTTTTCCTATTATGTTTGCAAAATCTATTGTACTTACAGTACGTATTATTTTCCTTTAGTTAATAAAAAGTTACTTAAAAATCTAAAATACAGTCGGAAAAATGAAAGAATACCCATGAACGATACATCAATCACTTATTTTGTATTTTCTGTCTTTTCTATAAATAACAAACGTTTGTTATAGAAAAAGACAGCAAATACAAAATAAGTGATTGATGTGATCGTTCATGGGTATTCTTTCATTTTTCCGACTGTATATAATAATTAATCCAACATTTTGAGGCACAACAACATGGCCATCGCCAGGTCACCTGAATTTGCTCGAGCGAAGGGACTCGCTGAGATAGAGGACTCAAACAGCTATCGGTATACTCTCTTTCTCACACTGCTGCTTACTTATAGCGCTTTTCATTCACATGCACGCGTAATTTGTTTGATCACCTGGTAGTTAGAAAATTTCACCAAAAAAATCTGTATTTTTTAGAATATTTATTTTTAGCATTAAGAAATACCCTGTCAAAATAACAATTGCACCCCCCTGTCCGGAGAAAGTACATAACTATGAATGCTTAGTTGTATTTTTTATACTGGTTAATAGTATGTACAGAGTCAGATGCAATTTTCTGAAGTTCAGATGCACCCCCTGAAAATAATCCTGGGACGCCCATACAAGCATCTTGGAGAGTTAAGATCTCTCGGAAAACGCCTGGTCTGTTTATTTTCTTTATATTTGAATATTTAAATTCACTTTAAAGTCACGTCAATGATATTTTTTTGTAATAATAATTATTTTTACCCTTTTTTTTTAATTGGGGGGGATTTTTGGGGAAAATAACCGCTACCCTCCAGCCAGACCGGCATTTTTGTATTATGCTATCATGGAAGAGTTACCTGAAAATTTTTCAGATTGCCTAAAATACCTACTCAAAAATGTCTAACAGCTCTCATGCTAATAGTCTTGGAAGTATTATCGCTCTCATCATCACTACAGCCCTTCATTAGCTTTAATCTTTCTCAAAAAATTCTTCTATTCTTTCCTGTCAAGTGTCTATCTTCTCCATCTCCTTAGTCTAATTTTAATTATCTCTTAAATATCCTGCATCTCGTCTAGGTATCTGAGTTTAGGTAGCGCCATTCTATTTATTCTGACCTGCCTTTTTGGGATAGTTATTTTTGCAGGATCATTTTCATCTACCCGCATAACAGGGCTCACATATCTTAGGCGGTTTATTTTGATGGTGTTTACGATATCTTTATCACTAAAAAGTCTATAGCGTTCGAAATTATAATATCTTCTCGTTCTTCTCGTCTTTTCACCTTGGTAGTAACTCTTTATCTCTAGTCGTCATTGCGATGTTTCCGATCTATAAATGAGCATTGGGCATATATTTGTTTTATAAAGTTTGCTCTTTATTGCTCTTGATATAGGTACATCTCGCTCTTCTTTGAAGGTCTGGGCCAAAATAATAGTGGTTATCCGCGCATATTTTTTTCTTATTTCTTTGGATGTGTTGGTTTTGAACAGTAGCGTACTGATAAATCAGCTGGCCCTGGTTCCAGTTGGAATGCGGGCACCCTCCCAATAAAAACACACGTTGTATATCAAAAGTTTTAATAAACATTAATATAAACATTAATATAAATATAAATCAACATATAAAAACTAAAGCTAATTTAAAACAGTAATAGTATATTAAGTATGGAGAACGGTAAGGATTTTATACCGATCGAAGACAATTGTTTGGAGGAGGAGCAGAACGACGACTCCAATTATTGTCTGAGATCGGTTACCCTTAACGTCCGACATGCTGATAACGTTTTTTTGTACGATTGATACCATTATAAATTATAAAATTAAACATTTTCGTCATATTGACTAGTTTCATTCATTTTATCAAGATAGATACTTTGGTTGTTAGGTAGTAACTAGTGTGCATAACAACAATGGAGAATTGAGTTTTTATTTAGTTGTCAATAATTTTAAGTACAATTTTGATTATTATAAATTAAAATATGAGCGAAAGTGAATTTGAAGAAATTGAACGGGCTTGGGAAGAAGGGTGTTCCGCAATTATTCCCGAAAAATCCAAAACCCGTTATCAAAATACCTACCAAAGTTTTAAAAAATGGTGCGAAGGCAAGAATTTAAGAATCGAAGAAAAGACTCTATTGGCATATTTCGTTCAAAGACATATGCAGTTGCAAGCTCCTGGAAGCCTCTGGGCAGAATATTCAATGATTAAATCCACCGTTTTTCTTTATGATGGCATTGATATTTCCAAGTTTTCAACTTTGATCGCGTATTTGAAGAGAAAAAATGTTGGATACTACTAATGTATGCGATTCTGCAGGAGTTTCTGTTAGAAGTGAAACCATAGCCCAAAAAAGTGGGATTTCATTAAATAATTTAACAAATTGTACCATAAGTTTCAATATTAATAAATAATTCGTTAGTTTTCTTTATTCTTTCAAAAAATAAATTAAAATTAAGAGATTTTTTAACTCGACGGTAAGTGAATTACTTACTGTCGAGTTGGAGTACTTACCGTCGAGTTGGATTACTTACCGTCGAGTTGCTAGTAAATGTCACCTACTGACGTAAAATCTGTCACGGTAAACAGTCAAAAATGATCAATCGTGCAAAAAATAATATTAATCCTATCGTTTTTCATCACTTTACTCCAGCCGTTTTTAAACCTAAATAATGAAACTCAAAAATTTTCTACATCTAAGACCTGGATCCCGCGTACCAAAAAAAAGTTTATTAACAGGAAGTTGAAAATTTGTTAATAGCTTATCGGTGTCTATTCGGACATACTTTGATATATGGGAACACGGGAAGTTTTCATTGTGGAACGTGATTTTAAATGTGGAACTTGTCATCCTGATACGTTTATGATTGTAAAAACTAGTAGGACCTCGATTTTTGACCCTTCGCTTCGTTACCGAACGTATTCGCTTCGTATCTGTTTAGTTTACGAAGCGAAGGGTCATAAACCGAGGTCCAGGTTGTTTTTACGTTCATTCAATAGAAAACTTTATACAGTATACGAAAACATGTTTGTCCGACAAATAT
The DNA here is from genome assembly GCF_917563875.1 of Diabrotica virgifera virgifera. Classification (NCBI taxonomy): domain Eukaryota; kingdom Metazoa; phylum Arthropoda; class Insecta; order Coleoptera; family Chrysomelidae; genus Diabrotica; species Diabrotica virgifera. The sequence continues at coordinate 230,208,491 of NC_065445.1, read as the reverse complement.
GTTAGGCATTTTAATAAGTCCGACACGTAGAACATGTCAAATGGCAAGAATTATGTTGATGATAGATAGCAAGACAGCAGTCTCATTTTTGCATGAGAGTTTAATGAAAGGGTAACAAATCAATTGGAAATTCTCTCCGACAAAATACATTTGACATTTTCGTAGTCTGACGTTCGAAACCTGTAACCTGTTCCACAATTAAAACTTCCCCTGTTCCAGTGTTCCCATACATCAATGTTTGTCCGACTAGACACCGTTAAGCTATTAACAAATTTTCAGCTTGCTATTAATCAACTTTTTTTTGGTACGCGGCATCTATTGCGTCAGTCAGGGCCGTCTTAACATACACGGCGCCGGGGTGCAAGACTCATCTTTGCGCCCCCTTTTGTCAGAAGATTTTAGGTATAGGTTGTAGGAACGCTAAAATTAAAACTAAATATGTTTGCTTTCTTAATGCGCTAGTTTTTTTTGTAAACATTGTATTTTTTAAGTTTTCTTCGGAGTTTCTCCAACTCAATATATTTTTCAAGAAACAAAAAATATGTTCCCTCGACATTTCAAATCGTTCACTTAATTTTGTAATGGTAATGTCCAGTAACTATTAATAGAAATTCATTTTAAAATATTATTTTGGGTCTAAAAGTGGCTCGTCAACAACCTCAGTAATTGAAATGTCTTTTTCGGGGATGTGGACGAACAGTACACAAAATTAAGTTTTGCAATCTAGTTCTTTAGCAATTGATACTAAGTCAATTAATATTTGCTCAAACACAATGTCAGTGAGGTTGTTGGCTAAATATTTACTAACTTGATCAAGCATCTTAACAGTTTCCGAAATAATAATATCGCTCATTTGCAAAGTTTTGCTGAAAATATTGTTCCATGTCGCGACATAGCAGATAAACTTTAAGTTGTTTAATTTTGTCATCAATGAGCTTGCGATGTTTCTTGTGCCATTGTCGTACTTGTTATCAAAAATTAAGTATAAATACATCGTAAATTTTCCCCATATTAAAACGAAATATTTTTAATGAGTCAATTCTACTCTCCCATCGCGTATTTGAAAGCGGTTTTAATGTAATAGTGGGTATCTCATTCATCATGGCATTCCATTGTAATATTGATCCGAAAATAACATAAATTTCTTGAACAATTGAAAAAACAAATTGTTATTTCCAATGAGCATTTAGCAGCATCATTTAGCACTTATTTACCGCTCTAACCTGCACAAGGAACATAAAACGCTCGAGGATTCATGTCAAAAAAATTTTTTTTCACCTCATACACTAAGCATCAAAATTAACGCACCACCTTAAAAATGGGACACATTTGATGTCTCGTATTTCCTAAACCTGTTGTCCGATTTTAGTGATTTTTTTAATATGTTATAGCTCTATTCTTCAAGAATATCCCTGTAATAATATTGTCGCTAAGTAGATAAGTTTCATTGTATACCGGGTGTAACAATGATAGTGTGTTTTGTCCTCAAAGTTTGGAACACACTGTGGAGTATTCTAGCGTATATAAAATATTGAAATTAAAACTCTACTGTAGCCTCAGGCTTTCTTAACATTTTGCTTTTTTTTATTCTTAAAGTTCTTAAAGTTTTATGCTTAAAGTTAGGTACTTTAACAACTAGCAACGTTCTAAATTATACAGGATGTTTCTAAATAACTGCAACAAACTTAAAGGGGTAATTTTGCATGAAAAATAATGACAGTTTGCTTTATAAACTTATGTTTGCAAATGCTTCGTTTCCGAGATACGGGATGTTGAATTTTTTCTTACAAACCGACGATTTATTTATTGCTCTAAAACCGGTTGAGATATGCAAATAAAATTTGGTAGGTTTTAAGAGGTAGTTATTGCACATTTTTGACATACAATTAAGAATTTTATATTCACCATTGGCGTGCATACGGGTAATATGACCGGGTAATATGTCCCGTATGCACGCCAATGGTGAATATAAAATTCTTAATTGTATGTTAAAAAATGCGCAATAACTATCTTTTAAAACCTACCAAATTTCATTTGGATATCTCAACCGGTTTTAGAGCAATAACTAAATCGTCAGTTTGTAAGAAAAAATTTAACATCCCGTATCTCGGAAACGAAGCATTTGCGGACGTATGTGCATAAAGCAAATGGTCATTATTTTTTCATTCAGATTACCCCTTAAAGTTTGTGGCACTTATTTAGAAACACCCTGTAACGATCAAGAACGTTGCTAGTTGTAAAAGTACCTAACTTTTTTTATTATCCAACACAAGTGAATGAGTCAAAAAGAAAAATGTTAAGAAAGCCTAAGGCTACAGTTGAGTTTTAATTTAAATATTTTGTATAAGCTAGAATATTCTACAGGGTGTTTCAAATTTTGGGGAAAAAACACACTATCATTGTTACACCCGGTATACAATGACACTTATCTGTTTAGCAACAGTATTATTACATCGATATTCTTGAAGAATAAAGCTATAACATATTTAAAAAATCACTAAAATCGGACAACAGGTTTAGAAAATACGAGACATAAAAAATGTCCCATTTTTAAGGTGGTGCGTTAATTTTGATGCTTAGTGTATTTTCCCCATTATCATATACATGGCCTCGTAATCATCTAAATCATAATTCATTAATTTCAAAAATTCTAACAAAGAATTTGCTAATCATTATCCGGTAATATCAGTAACCGGTAAAAAATCCTAGAAAATGCTCTCCTAGAAAACTTCGGCAAGCTTTGTTTGTCGAATTCAAATAAACGAACCTAACAACAATATAGTAAACTAATAATCACGAGTGTATGTAAATTTGGAACAGCTATATCCTTTTTGTCCTACAGAAAAATAAAAAAATGGAAAATATTCAAATAAGCATGAGATTTTTGGGATCTCAAATAATTTTGAAAAAAGCCTTTTTTTGCAAAATAAGAAAAATCACTTTAAATAAAACCAAATTTTTCAATTTTTTTTACAAATATCTAAGTAATATAATAAGTAATATAATAAGTAATATAACTTGTAAAGAGGTAACGATTAATTTGATTTGCGTTGCTAATTAGGAGGTGTCTTTTACGATTTTTTTTACCAAAAAGAGGGACAAACTTTATTTTGAGCGTAACTTGCTTACTTATAAATGCCAAATAGACAATAAAAGATAACAAAAATAAAGCTTATTTAAGTTTAAAAAAGCTGTAATGAGATTTCTCCGAAAAGTGCTTCATTTTTGGGTTATGTCACGTTGAAATATTCGATTTGGAATTTAACGAATAAGAACCTACTTTTCATTAGGTACAACTCTGCCTCTACAGGGTATACAGACATCATATTACGTACACCATTTTTTTCGCTTTAAGCTTTAACTTTTTTTAAGCATTAACAGTCTTTGTAAGAAATATCGAAAGTGCACTTATATATTATATTTGGTATTTGTAGTTTTTTTAAGGTCAAGAAGCGCAAGTTTTAGCCTAGCAAGAGTTTGGCTTACGCCCCTTGGACTTGGCGCCCGGGTGCCTCGCACCCCTTGCACCCCCGGGTTGAGACGGCCCTGGCGTCAGTCATAATTAAAAACCTGAATATCGGAAAACAGCTTTTAAAAAATGAACATTAGATGCCAGTTAAATAATTACAAACAAACCTCTAGGAGTAGGGAGATAAAACGCTTAAATAAAAAATAGCAAAAATAAATCCTTGGATAAATCATAAATCCTTGGATGTGGGGTATAGTCCTGTCGCCAGGGGGGTACAACGGCCTCCTTAATTCAGATGGACTTACCCAAAAAATCGAAAAATTGCAATTTTTGAACCCGAATAACTTTTGATTAAAAAATAAAGTAGCAATTCTGCTTACCGCATTTGAAAGTTTAAGTCAAATTATATCGGTTTTGATTATTTGCATTGCTAAAAATTTATTATTTTATTGTTAAACAAAGCTATAAACACCTAGTGCGTGAGTGATGCTTTCAATGATTTCTCATTTAAAATTGAACGAGTAGGTAGAGTAGCTACAAGTGCAAGCGAGGCAATCTCTACGTAGCATGCGTTAAAATGCATGTATTAGGCACCGGAAACACTATGTGTTTATAGCTTTGTTTATCAATAAAAAAATTAATTTTTAGCAATGCAAATAATCAAAACTGATGTAATTTGACTTGAACTTTCAAATGCGGTAAGCAGAATTGCTACTTTATTTTTTAATCAAAAGTTATTCGGGTTCAAAAATTGCAATTTTTCGATTTTTTGAAAGTTCAACCGCGGTTATCTCGAAAACTATGCATTCTACGAAAAAACTTGTAGGTATATTTTTTGCTTAAAATGACCAAAAAAATACAAAAAGATGTTTTGTTTTGCGAGAAATCGCTGTTATGTAATTCCTCAAGTTCTTTGTCTATAACAATCTTATCGACATCCGGATCAACTGTTACCCAAAAAATTCGTATTCTACGGGTCAAAATATATAAAAAAAAACTTGGGTAAGTCCATCTGAATTAAGGAGGCCGTTGTACCCCCCCTGGCGACAGGACTAGTAGATATCTTTAATCAAACGACGAGATTTTCATAAAAAGAAATTAATAAAGCAATTTTCGCCAACATTTAAGGATAGGCGCAAATTTCGGCTCCAATGTATTTTAAATGCGTTCATTTTTTTCGAATCCTGAGAAAACTAATTGGTATTTTTTTAAAATTTAAACGCAGAATGAAAGATCACGTTATTACCCAGGGCCGAAAGTCCCTGAAAACCGCTATAATGTTTATTTTAATAAGTTAAAGGGGTGAAAATTAAAAGAGAAAATTGAGTGTGATTTTTAATTTCAAATATCATATTCAAAAGAAACTTTTTATTTATTCTAGGGGACTTTGGGCCCTCGATAATAAACTGGTGGTAATAAGATAGTCGGTGGTATCCAATAGATGCCGTACAGCGTGTATTGGAGACCACAGCCTTAGATCACGGTCTTAGCTCTTAAATATTTCAAACTGTAACTGTACAGATTAAACTTACTAACTGCAGTTACTGCTTCCACACATGAAGGGCGAAAGTTCTGATACGTACCTGTAAGTTCGGTTGTCCTCATTTTTGTCCATATTTAGAATTTAATTTTAGTTATTTTATACGAATTAGGTACCTAAAAGTAGGTAAAATCTGAAGAATGAAGGTGCTATAAATACGAACAAAAGGAGCATCGAGCGTCTAATTTATTGTCTTGGGATTATTTTTATAACCCCCCGTATAAAACTTACATTGAATATCTCAATTTCCAAATTTCTACAACTTTGTAGTTTACAACAACTATTCATGGATCGTGCTGATATAAGATCAAGTGTTTGGGTTAGTAGGTACAGGCGGTTATTCTTTAAACAAATGTTGAAGCCAGGGCTTCATCTTAAACAGGTAAAAAGAGTACAGAACCTGACAAAAGCGTTACCTATGTTTCTTAATAAATTTTGTTTTCAAATTCTTTAATAAATAGGTATTATTCGTTTTTATATACAGGGTGTCCCCGAAAATAGTGCGTTCCTTAAAGGTATAGGTAGACGGCACCATATAAACCAACAAAGTATTATAACATTTTTTTCTAAACTCAACCGTTTGGCCAAAAAACGAAAATACATTTTGGTATGCAAATTGAAATCTGACAACTATCTATACAAAATCTAAAGATGGACACAGTCACAATTCAAAAATAGTTGCCCCATGGGCCTTTAGTATTTACATTAAACCCTGTCTTTCTCCTCAACAAACAAACAAATTCTTATTTTGTTTGATTTTCACACATAGGGTGGTATAACTATTTTGCAGGTGTCTACTGTCTGACCTACATTGCTGGTGTCAATAACCTAAGTCACAAACAGTTCTTGTACAGTGATGTCAGATTAGTTAATTTTATGAAAATAAAAGTTCGCTTATATGGAGAACAATGCAATTTTTTTTTGGAAACGGTTAACTTTAGAAAAAAATGTTATAGGAATTTTTTGTTCTACATGGTGCATTATATTCATACCTTAAAGAAACGCACTATTTTCGGGGACACCCTGTATAATTACCTACACAAAAATAAAAATTTATTAAGCAGTTACATTTTCTAGCGTGTGCTTGTGTAGTTCAAAATGTCTCCATCAAATTATAAAAAAAAGAAACAAAAAGCGTATTAGAGCGGGCCCTGCGAGGCATGGGGCCTGGTTCCGCGGAACCCGCGGAACCATGCTCAGTACGCCACTGATTTTGTAGTCCACCAGTGACACTGGCAGACTTGCAGACTTCTTCGACTGTTTCTATTAGGTTTGTTCGTAGTACGATCCAATCGATCAGCAACCGTTGCCAACCATCAGACGCATGCGCAGTTAACAGTTAGCGCTGCGCAGTTAACAGTTCGAGTTCGTAGACTACGAACGCGCTTGCGTCTGACGGTTGGCAACGGTTGCTGATCGTTCTACGAACAAACCTATAGTTTCATGTTGCACTTCTGTTATTTTATTGCGGTTTTGATATAGCCAGCTTATATTTAGTTTTCTGGATGTTAATCAGAACCCTTTATAATTTGGTCCCCACAGAAAATCTAAAACTTATGCAAAAACACGTCAAATCTATTTGTGAGGAGGACATTTTGTAGGTCAGTTTCCAACTAAATTACATCAACCCTCTAGCGGGGGCGGACACATCCCCCAATATCTTTAATGGAAAGGGAGGTTGAGTGATACTTCATTTTAAAAGTCGTTCAACTAGCTTTCAAAAATACGCTATTAGCCCAATAAATGACCGTTTTGGAGTGTAATTTCCAGGGGCAACTCCGAATTGCATGAAAATTTGGATTTAGGTTCTACTTACCCTCCACTTCAAAGTTGAATTTGTGCCGTTGGTTGCTTTTACTTGGGGGGTGACATTTACCCCTTCTCGCGGGGTGAAAAGCACGTGTTTAAAATAAGGCCGGAAATGGATAAATTGACTTATTTTAAGCACCTTTTGTTCTATAAAGTTTTTTACGTAAGTCAATACTTTTCGAGTTATTCGCGATTTAAAATGTTGATTTTTCGACAAAAAAACTACGTTTTTTTCCCAAATAACTCAAAAAGTAAATATTTTATCGACAAAAATATTTTTAGCAAAAGTGTAGCCTATAAAAAAACGAAAAAAATGGTGTACCAGTAAAGTCTACAAATTCAGTAGAAGCAAAGTTGTAACTCATGAAAAATACGTTCTTATTCGTCTAATTCCAAATCGAATGATTCAACGCGAAATCACCGAAGAAAGAAGCGTTTTTCGGGAAAACCTTATTAACATTTTTAAAGTATCGAAAAAAAGCTTATTACTTGTTTTTTACAAAATTTTACAGCATCAAAAATAAACGAGTTACACTGAAAAAAAAAGTTGGCCCCTTTTTTTTTGGTAAAAAAAATCGTGAGATCCTCCCTCTATTTAGCACCCTAAATGAAATTAATCGTTTGAATTTACCATTTATTTTAACTGTATGTGTATTGTTTATATGATCTGTAAGTTTGATTGGTTTGAAGTGCTTATTTTTGAAAACATTTGGTTTTATAGTAAAAAAAAATTTTCTAAAAATTTTTTAAAAATTTCATTTTTTTAAAATAACTTAAAAAATATTAGTGAAAAGAAAAATCTTAAAGAGTAAAAAAATGTAGGTTTTGCTATTATAAATATGCTAGTTTATTTTGTTTTTCCTTAAGACAAAAATTGGTTAAGATATGGCTGTTCAAAATTTGCATACACAAAATACATCGTGGTTAGTGACCCATTCAAGCTTTCTCAATTATAACCCTTTCAAAAATAAACACTTTAAACCGATGAGATTGACAGATCATATAAAAAATAGATAGGTAAGTAAATTGTTTGTAAAGCGGTAGCGATTAATTTCATTTGGGGAGCTAAACACGGCGAGATTTTCATGATTTTTTACAAAAAAAAAGAGGGCCAACTATATTTTGAGCGTAACTCGCTTATTTTTAATGCTAAAACTTTTGATAACAATTAAATCCAAGCTTTTTATAAACACTTTAAAAAAGTTTAAATGGGTTTTTCCCGAAAAGTGCTTAATTTTTCGGTGATTTCACCTTGAAATATTCGATTTGGAATTAGACGAATAAGAACGTATATTTCATGAGCTACAACTTTGTTTTTATTTGATTGATAGACTTTACTGATACGCCATTTTTTTGGGTTTTTGACAAGCTACAATTTTGCTAATATTTTTTTCGATAAAATATTTACTTTTTGAGTTATTTGCGAAAAATCGTCTGAAAACGTAGTTTTTTTGTCGAAAAATCAACATTTTCAATGGCAAATAACTCGAAAAGTGTTGACTTACGTAAAAACCTCTATAGAACAAAAGTTGCTTAAAATCAGTCAATTTATCCATTTCCGGTCTTACCTTGAACGTATGTTTTTTCACCCCCGAGAAGGGGTGACTGTCACCTCCCAAGTAAAAGCAACCAACGGTACAATTTCAACTTTGAAGTGGAGGGTAAGTAGAACCTAAATCCAAATTTTCATGCAATTCGGAGTTGCCCCTGAAAATTACACGGTATCGCCGAATTTCCCGTTCATTTACTGGGCTATATACATTAACTTTGTTTCTTTTCAGTACTTTTGAAAAAATCTTGGACTCAATTAGAAAATACTCAAAATCATTTTGTAGTTCTGGACTCGATACTCGATGGATTCTTCAAAAAGTGCAGAAAAAAAATGTATGTAGTATTTTTGCAAAGGTAGTTTAACGACCTTTAAAATGCGGTATCACTCAACCCCTTTTTATTACAGATTTTGCGAGTTATGTCCGCCCCCGCTAGAGGGTATTTTTAGATATTCTATAGGGACCAAATTATAAAGGGTAATACATTTTTAAATTGACACACTGTGTAGTAAAGGGTGTAAAAATTATAGTATGTTGTGGACACTCCAAGTACAACCGTTTACATTCTACATTCTTAAATAAAAAATATCGATTTGTAAAAATATTTATCATTCCAATCGGAAGAAAACAACATTGTCTGCTCAGATATCATAAATCAGTGCTCTGGTTGCCATATCGACCAACAAACAGAAACAAACAACTTTATAAAATCATATAAATTACATTTATAAGGTTAAATAGGGAAGAGTCTGAAAAATATCAGTCGCAAAAAGTAAAATAGTCTGCAAGACTCGCTTTGTTCAAGACGTTATTTATGTACGCAGTCTATGAAGGTTGGCGTATAAAATGTATTCAAAAATTCAATCGATTTTCTGTGACCTTCTTGGCATTTATTTCCTTTGGAATAAAATGTGTTTACTGAAGAACTTTAGAAGATGTAAAATACACTTTGGTTGTTGAATAGAATATAATGAAAAATACAGACAAATAAAAACTTCGTTTACAGGGTGTCCCGACAAAAGATTGGTCATAAATTATACCACAAATTCTGGGGTCAAAAATAGGTTGATTAAACCTCACTTACCTATATACAATAGTGCACACAAAAAAAGTTACAAAAAGTTTTGAAATTACAAAATGAAAATCAATTTTGTTTTCATATATTAAAAACTCTTAGAAATCTTTCATTGAAAATGGACATGAATCATTCTTATGGCAGCAGCATCTTAAATAAAAATTAAAGTGAAACTTGTGTACCCCATAAAAATTTTATGTGGGTTTTGTTCCCTTAAACCCCCCAAACTTTTGTGTACGTTCCAATTTAATTATTAGTGTCGCACCATTAGTTAAAGACACTGTTTTTAAAACATTTTTGCCTCTTAGGACTTTTTCGATAAGCCAGTGTTTATCGAGATATTTTGAATATTTATCGAATCCACCACTTATTTCAATATGGTTAAGTACGATTATAGAGACCTCTTAATAATCTGAAAATGTATTTACAGGGTGTTTCATTAATAGAGAGCGGAATATATGCAAAGTGCATATAGATGCATATATTGCATATTTTCAGACAACAAACACAACATTGCATATTTAAGCTAAACACGATTTATTTTGCATATTTTAAAAATAAATTATATAAAAGTTTAAAATTTTCCTCTCTTAGTTGGAATTTTATAACTTCGATATGAACGAGCTCGTTATTTATCTATCTATCGCTCATCTGGACTTTCCCATTACTACCTGAATTTAACAATTATGGGTGTTCCCAGAAAAATATTATTTTATTAGCGTAGCAAGTCGTAGGTACCTACCTGCTTTTAAGGGTCTAATAATTATTTTGTCAGTTTCCGGCCAACATTTGTTTAAATTAAACGTTGTATCGTATTTAGTGTTTTTGAAGTGATTGGTATATATTAAATTTAAATATGTCTACCATTCAAAAAAGTGCTTGGATAAAGTGTTTTCCCGAGTTAAAGCTAAGTGGAGACAAAGTATTTGGCAAGGCCTGTTCCAAAATCGTAAGTTACATTCATTTTCACATTTCATTTTTTAAATGAGGAACTGACAAACAAAAGCATCATGTCCCACAAAAGAAATTTTTCTGGAAAGAGTGTTTTTATTCGACAAATTCGCTTTTACTTCTATAAAGACGGACATAGAGAGAAGCATCAAAATACAAAAATCCATCAAATTGTAGACAATTCCGCTTTTGTTCTTCAGCTTAAGTAACGTACTTTGTTCTTTAAGTAACGTACAAATTGCTAAAGAACTTATGTTCATAAAAGTTAATTTTAGTTTTTTTACCAGATCTAATAAAGTCATTAGAACAAAGGAATTTACAATTAAGTGATTCGGTTAATCTTGTTAACATTTTTTCTGCTCATTGTCAAAAAATTCCCGGAAATACAGGGATTACAATTAGAAATAAATTAAAAAATGTCTTAGAAAAAAATGAGGGCTTCGATTGTTTGAGGAAAGTTGTACGTATTTTTGAAGGCAACTTTTCTGAAGATCTTACGACTTAATATATTGTTTTATTTTTGAGTATTTTTAATATGCGTTTGCATATTTAGACAAATTTAGAAAAAATACCTGCATATTTGTAGTAAAAGTAATGCATATATATGCGCATATTTTGGTAATGTTGTGTTGCATATATTCCGCTCTCTATTTATTAATAATTGTCCATATAGTAACTGGAGAAACCTTAGCACAAAATACGAAGATTTAATCTAAACCACGTAAATAAAATGTGGTTCCTTACTGAGTTACAGGGTGTTTTATCTAAGAATTTAAAAACTATATTTGCTCAGCATTTTAAAACTGTTCGACGTATCCTTTTTATACTTGGCAGAAAGTGCGGCTATTATAAACCCTACTAAATTATGATGAAATTATGATAAAGTATGAACAAACGTTTCTGAATACTACCAGAGGCGTACGACAAGGGATAGTGAATGGTTGACCCTTCTTAAATTCTACGCCACTGGAGGAATTACTATTTTAGTGAAATTTTTAGATGTTCCAATGCTTTCTACGTAAATAATATACTCTTCATTGGTAACGAGAAAGTCATTAGTTTTCGAGATATTTGAAGTTAAATATGAAAAGGCACAGTTATTTTGATTTATTTATGATATGATTCATATGATTAAAATTTAAAAAAGATTTGTACCCAGTACTTTAAAACTATTTTGCGTACCCTTATCATACTTGGCAGAAAGCGTAGGTACTGTACACCATACTAAATTAAGATAAATAAATTTTTCTAGCTAAGACCAGAGGCGTACGACAGAGGATAGTGGCTGGTTGACCCTTCCCAAATTCTACGCCACTGACGAAATTGCTATTTCAGTGTAATTTTTTTATTTTCCAATACTTTTTATTTAAATAATATACTCTTTATTCGTAACGATAAAATAATTAGTTTTGGAGATATTTGAAATTAAAAATGAAGCGACACAATACATTAATCAAAATAACCGTGTCGTTTCATTTTTAACTTCAAAGATCTCGAAAACTAATGACTTTATCGTTACGAATGAAGAGTATATTATTTTCATAGAAAGTATTCGAGAATTAAAAAATTGAATTAAGATAGCAATTCCACCAGTGGCGTAGAATTTGGAAAGGGTCAATCATTCACTTCCCCCGTCGTACGCCTCTGATAATAGACAGCAACGTTTGTTTAACATAATTTAGTAGTATGTACAGCACTAAGCAAAAATACTAAGCAAAAATACTTCTTAAATTTTTAGATAAAACACCCTGTAACTCAGTAAGGAACCATATTTTATTTAAGTGTTTTAGGTTACATCTTCGTATTTTGTGCTAAGGTTTCTCCAGTTACTATATGGACAATTATTAATGAAACCCCTGCATAATTCACATTTTTAGGTATATTTTGAAAAAGAAGATTCATCACCATAAATGGTGACTTTCCAAAAAAGACTAAGAGGCAAAAAAGTTTTAAAAACACTGTGTTTAACTAATGGTACCACAATAATAGTTTAATTGGAACGTACACAAACATTTGGGGGGTTTAAAGGAATAAAACTCCCATACAATTTTTTATGTAAATATATTAAAAAAGAAGCCGCATCTCGATAAAAACTCGCTTATCGAAAAATTACTAAGAAGCAAAAAAGTTTTAAAAACGTTGTGTTTAACTAACGGTACCACAATAATGAATTAATTGGAACGTACACAAAAGTTTGAGGGGGTTTAATGGATCAAAACCCCAATAAAATTTTTATGGGGTGGACAAATCTCACTATAATTTTGTTTTAAGATGATCCTGCCATAAGAACGATACATGTTCATTTTCAATAAATAATCTTTAATAGTTGTCGATATATTGAAAAAAATCGATTTTCATTTTGTAACTTCAAAGGGCTGTAACTTTTTTTATGAACACATTTGTACTAAGGTAAGTTAGGTTCAATCGAACTATTTTTGACTCCAGAATGTGTGGTATAATTTATGACCAATTTTTTCGGGACACCCTGTATAATGCTATATTTTATGTTTTAGAGACTTTTAAAAAATTATCCAAATGAAGGGTGAGGGGGAAGAACGATGAATGTGTATCTCCAAGAATTTTCGGTAAAATGAGAAACGAAGTTACATATTCATTGTTTCTCCCACTTGCGTCCAATCTTCTCACGTGCTTTTAAGACGATTATCATCTTTATTTCCCCTTGGCCATTCACAGGTTGATAGTACTCTTTTTAAGCTAACGGATTGCACAAAAATCGCAAAATAACAAAAATTGACATTCATCGTTTTTCCCTCTGACTCTTCAAATGTACTATACAACTACACAACGTATTCAGTCTTATCAGACCATCCTCAGTGAAGAATTTTAATTTTGTATTTGAAACTAGCCCACTTTTGTGTTTATAAAACTGAAGTGTTCATGATTTACAAATACTATTTAAATTTTGAAACAACCCTAGGTCGATGTTAATAGATTAACTTATTGTAACATGGATATCTCTGCTCGAAAACGAAGGTTACTTACAGGTTTCACATCCATATAGTAATACAGGATACATATACCATTTTAGGAACCTATGATTCTTAGTTGTAACTTCTACTCTTGCAATTTCTATACGAGTTTTAATTTCTTCATCAAGATTTAGTGTCTCGTTTATCCAACATCCTAGGTATTTAAAATGGTTAACTTTTGCAATAGGCTCATTGTTAGCAATTCGTTCTTCTTTACGTGCCATCTCCGTGACGAAGGTTTGACACTACAGCCTGAAAGAGTTCAGTTGAGCTGCATCCAAACCGTTCTCTGAGATTTCTCAGCCAGGACATTTTTCTTCTTCCTCTGCTGCGCCTTCCTTGAATCTTTCCCTGCATAATTAATTTTAGAAGTTCATATCTGTCACCACGTATTATATGACCCAAGTATTGAAGTTTTCTTATTTTCATGGAATCCAGTATCTCCCTGCTGTTCTGTATTCTCCTTAGTACTTCCTCATTGGTTATTCTGTTTGTCCAGGAGATTCTCAGCATTCTTCGATACGTCCACATCTCAAATGCTTCCAATCTATTAAGGCATTGTTTATTGAGAGTCCATGTCTCCACACCATACAAAAAACAGAAAATACATAACATTTTAGTGCTCGCTTTCTAAGATTTAGGCTGAGGTCTCTACTACATAATATTTGTTTCATATTAGTGAATGCACTTCTAGCCTTTTCTATTCTAATTCGGATTTCTTTGGTATAATCCTTTGTTTCACTAATGTTTGTCCCTAAATAGTTATAATTCTGAACTCGTTATATCGTCTTATTATTTACGTGTAGATTTATGTTTCTTTTTCTTAGAATATTTTTCTTTGATATAACCATGAATTTCGGTTTCTTTATGTTTAGTGACAGACCAAATTCTTCACTCGTTGCAACAACCTTATCTAAAATTCTTTGTAGATCTGTAATAGTTTCTGCTATTAGTATTGTGTCATCGGCGTATCTAATTTCACATATGGGTAGGCCATTTATTTTTATGTCTGCTACTTCATCTTCTAATGCTTTTTTGAATATTTCTTCTAACTATGCATTAAACAGTGACACAAGACACAGCCCTGTCTAACACCTCTTTTGATTTTTATTTTATTGGTGTTTAAATTATTTATTCTTATGACAGCTTCTTGTTCATAATACAGATTATTTATTATTCTTATATCCCGTGTGTCGATGTTCTTTGTTCTCAGTAGTTTTATTAATGGATTATGTTTCACCGTATCGAATGCCTTGTTATAATCTAGGAAGCAGAGATAAATGTCCTGGTTTACATCTAAACATCTCTGTATTAACACATTTACTGCAAATAATGCTTCTCTGGTTCCTTGAGCATTTCTAAATCCGAACTGAGTTTGTCCAATGTCTTGTTCTAACTTTTTGTATATTCTACGATGAATAATCTTTAGAAATACTTTGAGTATGTGGCACGTTAGACTGATGGTACGGTGTTCGCAACATTGTCTGGCGTTTCTCTTTTTCGGTATAGTCACGAATGTTGTAGAAGCCATTCTTTAGGTAATATACCTGTTCTGTATATGATATTAAATAATTCGACAATTACATGTATATTGCAGTCGGCTATAAGTTCAAATATTTATGTCCGTATTTCGTCCGGTTCTACAGCTTTCCCAGTTTTCAGTTCTTTAATGGTGTGTTTTACTTCACTTTCTGTTATTTCTGGTCCAGTCTCTTCAACGAAATATTCGTTATCTATTGTGTCTCGGTTGTCGTTAAACAGCTGTTCTATATAGTTTGTCCATACCATCAATTTCTTTTCTGTATCCATTACTATAACTCCCATCAAATCGTCGCATAGGCCAACGTCTTGTTTACTAACTGCAAGTAACTTACCATCAATTTGTTTTCTGTATCCATTACTATATCTCCCAACAATTCGTCGCATAGGGCCAACGCCTTGTTTACTAACTGCAAGTAACTTTGTCTTTTATGTATTTCTGCTCCGTTATTGGAGCATTCTGTAGTGTCGAGCATATAGTCAATATAGCATTCTCTATAAGGAATTCAAAACCTTCGATACTTTCAGCCATGATTACTATTTCATCTGCATATCTGATGTTGTTAATAGTTTGTCTCCCAATTCGAACTCCACATTGCCCTTCCAAAGCTTCGTTAAATATTATTTCCGAGTATACGTTAAACAAAGTTGGGGATAACACACAACCTTGTCTGACACCTCTTTGGATGAAAATTTTGTCTGTTTCTTTGCCGTCTACTGGAATAGAAGCAGCTTCTGGATCCCAATATCGATGTTATAAAAGTCTTTATCATTCATTCCGATCATTTCTAGATAGTCAAACAGCCTATCATGTTAAATCCTATCAAACGCCTTTTCAAAACATATAAAGCAGACGTAAATTGGTTTCTGTACTTCTTTTCTCTCTTTCTATGTCTATATCTCAGTTATCCTTAACCCTGTGTACGTTTCCCTCAGGAAAAATGGGAAGAGCTATGAACAACTTAAGCTATAGAAACAAAAGGGATAAAATAACAAAAACAACTTACTTTATTATATAAACAAAAAATTTTAGTTTAAAAATGGCTTCTGGTTTGGAAAGTTAAAAATAAATATTTTATTTTATAATTTTAGTTTCTTTGACAAAAGCTGAGATGCCACAATGAAATAGTTTTAGAAAATGGAACAAAATAATTCTGTATTAACTAACCCCAAACGATTTAAGAGTGTAGGCGCAGAATTTCAGTCGAATGCTTTTTAAATGCATGAATTTTTTAATCCTGAAAAACTAATAAACATTTTTGAAAAATTTAAACGCAATGAAATATTACATTATTACCGAGGGCCAAAAATCCCTTATAGGCCAGAACATGAAGCATTTTGGCTCGCAATTTTTTCGTCCAGCATGGATTTACTCGAAATTTTCACAGAGGGTAGGGAATAACCCAAGGATCATTTTCTATATCATGCCGCTGTAGGCTAAAACCTTGAGGGTGGTTGCCACCCCATCTCGGGGGTGGGAATTTTTCATTACAATATAACCATGGAAATCGATGGAAAATGTAATTCTAAAACAAAAATATTCTTTACGTTTTTCTGGTAAAACTAAAACTTTTCGAGTTATTCGCGGTTAAAAGTAACAGTTTCTCGACGAAAAAATCGACTTTTGTTCGAAAAACATGCATTTAATCAAAAAACCTGTAGATATCAAAATTTTATCAATTAGAAACACAAATAAAATCTCTTTTTAATATTTTTTTTACGATCAACAGAAACAGAGAAACGACATGATAAAAGTTAGCTTTTTTCGTCAAATGCACAATCTGAAATATGTAAAGCCAAATAACGGAAAAACTTTGCATTTTTCGAGAACAACTTACCAAATCTTTTTCAAGCATAGAATTAAACCTTAAAAAAAAAGAAAAAAAGAATATAGCATAAAAATTGAGCGACTTATGATCAAAATAAGGTCGGTATCTACTTATTTCTACGAAAAAATCAATGAAAATAACCCCCTAACAACCCTCAATTAAAATTGATTTTCACCCTTCTGTAATTCATTCTAATATGTACTATCAATACGTAAAAGAAGTTTGACCTATTTTTACCTAAAGGCATAATTTTAGAAAAATTTTAGTTTAAAGATAAATTGATTTTTTGCAATTTCGTATTTTTTACCATTTTCTTCAAAATATATCAGAAAATATTGGAGATACCAAAAAAATGATACAGTACGAAATTGTAGTTTCTTTAGTAACTAAAGTTTTCATGTGCAGAGATTTTCTTTACAGTGAATATTTAGCGAGGTATAGCTATTTAAAACCTCTATTTACGAGCAAATACCCCCTTATTCGAGCTATTTAAACTCACCTCACTTAAAAACTAAGGCATCTAATGAAATTTAATTTACACAGTCTTGTAGCTCTTTAAAAACGCTACAAAATCGTTTTTGAAAAACTTTTTATCACCAAAAATGAAGGAGCTTGGGAAAAAATCGTAATAGATCATTTTCAATGTACATAATACCACAGAACTGACTTTTCGGCAATAATACGTTATTGGTCTAGATATACAATGGTTATACTATGTTCTACTTTCTCTAGATGTATAGATCTATTAAATTACTTAAAAAAATTGCAATGGTATTAAGGGTGGTTTTTAAGGGTTGAAATATTATGATATATCCTAAAGCATAAAACAATCACTATGTAACCAGTCAAAACCAAATTTTACCCATATCAAGGTTTACAAAATTTTTATATAATTTTTGACAATAAGGGGTAGTTTACACCCCTAAAAATAATCAACGCCCTTGAGCAAGATACAGAATATGAAGTACAGGGTGAGATGATCCTAATCTCAAGTTTTTATGCAAATCGATGCAAGCAGAAATCATTCTTTTACGATAAATAAATTTTTCATATATAACTCCAACAAGGGTGGTTTTGAGGGTTGAAATATTATGATATTATATCCTAAAGCTTAAAACAATCATTATTTATCTAATAAAAACCAAATGTTGACCATATTAAAGATCAAAATGTTATTTTATAATTTTTTACAATTAGGGGTAGTTTTCACCCGTAAAAAACGAAAAGCGTACAACGGCTCAATATAGAAAATTAACTAAAGAGTAAAGTAACCCAAATTTTTTGTAAAAATCGATGCTGGACGAAAAAATTGCGAGGTTTTGCCATTTTTTCAGCTTTATTTTCGGGCCTATTAGAATAAACAAAAAATTCTTTTGAATGAGATACTAAGTACATAAGCGTACTAATATTGGGTACCTGTAAATAAATAATCTATCATTTAACTAGAATTTTACCTACTTTTTCTCTTTTAGATCCAGCAGAATGCTGGGACGTCGTTATACATTATGTTATTGTGCTTTCCAAACTTCCTCAATGGATTACCTAAAAATCGAGAAAAACGAAGCTTCATGGACTCTTTTATGGGAATATCTAGAGGATATTATAATCCAGAATATGAAGGTTCCAATCTAATTCAATCTTTCTTAGCACCAGCTCACCAGATTAATTTCCAACGTAGTCAAGATGGTGATTTTATATTACACGTTCCTTTTGAAGAGGAGGCAGAAGTGAAATTTCTGAATGTATATCAAGATCCGGATTGTCCACCTAATCAAGGTGTGGAGTTTATTCCATACCCGCCAAGAACACCAACAAGGTATCCGTCTAAAGATACAGTAATAGACAGCGATCTAGTGACATCAGAAAAAGGAAAAATATATAAATATACAAGTAGTCCCACAACTACTTTAACCAATGATAATCCAATGTCTGTTAAAGTTCCCTTAACTAGTATCGTAGATAGCAAAGAATCTACAGATATGTCCAAAGCAATATCCAAAGATACAGATGAATATGTAAAAGATACACAAGATATTAACATTTCAGTTCCTCCTGCTATTCAGACTTCTGAAACAACTATTACTCAAGACAATTCTGCTTTGAAGGAAGAAGTAGATAAGATATTTCAAAAAGGAACCAATACAGAAACTATTTCTACTAACATAAAAATATCCGATGATGATGAAGTTAACCCTGTAATTCCAATAATTCCTGTTAACACACAAACAAATAATGAAAAAACTGTTACGAATGTATATGAGTATAATGAAAAACTTACTCAAAATAGTGACAATATCAAGGAGGGTTGGATACAGATTCCGAAATTACATTATCATCCAGCAACAACTAATTCTGTAGAGAATACTAATGAAGGTACAGTATTTCCTTTGGTTTTTTTATTGCCCCAACAAAAGTTTTTTTTAAATACCTCTATCCTTTTTCCTTCGGATATCATATATACTCTTCTTTAGAGGGAGGCAAAATTATGGAATAAATTCATTTTGTTTAAAATGCACGACTTTAGAGATAAAACCCGAAACAGGTCAATTTTTAGTTTTAAATTCTAATTTTTTGGCATATATCATACTAGTGACGTCATCCATCTGGGTGTAAAGACGAAATCGATGATTTTTTAAATATAAATAGGGGTTGTGTGGTAGCTCATGTGAAAGTTTGTTCAATTCTCTATTCAGTAATATAAACATTAACATCATTATTGATACAGGGTGGCCAAGAGAATAATTTTTGAATTAAATTAATTGACGTAAAAAGAAGAATGTATGAAGAATTTATTTTACTCAAAATATATTTGACTGATGTCAGAAAATAGAAAACAATGTTTATCTGGCAAATAAACATTGCGTTTCGCTTAAATTAAATGTTCAAACTGTTAAGAGGCAGGTGGTAAGCTGTTTGACAATTAGTTTAGCGAAAATCAATGTTTATTTGTGAAATAAATATTTTTTCTATTTTCTGACAGCAGCATCCTGTATTTTGAGGTAAATAAATTATATTATACATTCTAATTTTTGCTCCAATTAATTTAACTCAAAAATTATTTTTTTGGCCACCCTGTATAAATTATGCTGTTAATGTTTATATTACTGAATAGAGAATTGAAAAACCTTTCAAATGAGCTACAACACGACCCCTATTCCCATTTAAAAAAATCATCGATTACGTCATCACGCCCAGATGGATGACGTCACTAGTGTGATATATATTTATCGGGATTTTCGGTATGATATTCGGTTTCGGGATTCATCTCCATAATCGCCCATTCTAGAGAAAATGAATTTATTCCATAATAATTTTGCCCCTCACTATATATTTATCAGATCAGTGGCGGCTCGTAATTTTTACAATAGGGGAGGCTATACCTAACTGTAAAATATCTAGACAAATTTGCACTTAAAAAAAATCCGCAAAAAAATCTAATTTAAGGCCTCATTTTTTTGACCATTTTTTATTTACATTTTATAATATCATCAAATTCATAATTTCATAATATCATATCATTTTAAAAATAGTTAGTCTAATTGTAAAAGTGCATTACCAAAGTTTGTGTCGTTTATTTGTTAACAATTATATCTCTTTAAGTAGATATGCATATCAAAATAAATACAGATTTGAAGTTTTGCAGTCCATACAGGTTGAAGGTTCACATTTTTTAAGATACTCAACTGAAGTTTTTTAATTCTAAAAGCGGCCTACTGCGGATACAAAAACACGGTAAATTACCGATATTTTGCTTTGCATTACAGATATCGGAAAAAGTTATTTGAATAAGTTGTTTCAAATATTATTCTAACCCCACATACCAAACTTCATCATAAAATTCGCACTTTTAGTTTTTTCATTATTTGTAGTCAGGATCCTAAAATTGGAGCGGAGGCTGCTGGCCGATTAGCCGCCCTTGTTAAATCTCCGGGCAGCGTGTGCGATTAATGCAGCGCTAACGAGACCGGATCTCCTTAACCGCTGCTGGGCTGCGCGGAGCATTAGCAAGTGAGACTTTCCGGACAGCAGCCTCCGGTCCAGTTTTAGGATCCTGACTACAGATAATGAAAAAACTAAAAGTGCGAATTTTGTGATGAAATTTGGTATGTGCGGTTAGAATATTATTTGGAACAACTTGTTCAAATAACTTTTTCCGATATCTCCAACGCGAAGCAAAATAGCAAAGTAAACAAAACAGTGTAGCATGTGTAAAAAATGTATGAGGAGGCTAAGCCTCCCTTGCCTCCTCTGACCCCGGACTCCTCTGACCAGCCGCCACTGTATCAGATATATCTATCATATTATTCTTTTACTCTTTCTTTGTCATTATTATGATTCTAAATCGACTTTAATAAGTTTGAATTTCTTTTAACATTGTTTCTATTTTGAGTGATAAAAATGTTATTCTTCTTCGGAAGAAATATTTCCGAATATATAAACATGGAAATATTTCCCTTAGGCAGGCCGCACATCAAAGAAACATGAAACGTAAAACATGAAACATAAAACGTGAAACACGTTTAATGAAAATAAAACAACGCTAAACAAATAGAACTCCGCATACCAATGAAACGAGTGTGATTCATGCGTGTGAAACATTTTTATCTTCCGAAGGCGCACACCAAAGAAACGTGAAACACGTTTCATGGAAATAAAACACTGCTAAACAAATAGACGTCCGCATATCTATGAAACGACTGTGATTCATGCCCATGAATATTTTTACCTTCTTGAAACCTGTTTCATGAAATAGGACGTGTTCTATTTTTCGATATCAGTTTCATTGTTTTAACTAATTAACTACATGCGTAAAATGAATGCCGACCAAGAACTTAATATTGTATTGGATTCTGTGGTGGAGCAGAACGAAGGGTTGTACAATAATTATAACCTGAAGTGGTACTCGAATAGACAATAACAAGAAAATATCGTTTTTTTTCAAGACCCACAATAAAACAATGTAAATATTTGAATACTCATTCTATAAAATGATTGAAATTTATCAAGATGATTATTTATTTCGTTTGCAACCAAATATTATGTACTATGGTTATGATTTTTGGATAATAATAAAAAAGTTGCCAAAACAGCAACGACCTCCTCATCAGCACTCTCCATTATTTACTATACAAATTTTATTTTTGTTTCTTTGATTAGTATATTAGTGTAGGAAACAGAGATTAAACTTCGCAAACTCGACACAAGTCCGGTATTATTTTTTTTCTGGTATATCAAGGGGTGCTTATTATGAGACTAACTTTTTTTAAAAGATTTGCCCCGGAACACCCAGTTTCATTCCTTTAAAGGGGGTAGGGAAAAATCCTACGCCATCAGTAGGGTTTTTTATAAATACATTTATATATTATGGTTATTGCAACATCCCTGCGCAAACTACCCCTATCCCTGAAAATAAGTTTGGCGAGCATGTTTTTACGATTTTCTCATTACCTATATATTTTTTTGAAACAAAACTTATACAGAATTAAAGATCACTAGTTGCTCTACAAATAAGGTACTATGCATTTTTTTCGTATAAGCAACCGTTACGGCACAATGGCGCCGCAAATCTCAGAAATGCTTTGGCGGGCTCCAGTTTTTGTTTTTTTTTTCGTCACCTATTCATTTTATTAATAATACACTTATGACAAATAAAAGAACACTTTGTCTGCTACATGTTATGACCGATATATATTTAACTTTCTTTGCGCCTTAAAGCCACAGTGGTGGCCCAGAGTGAATTTTTGCATATTTTCTTTATTCATTTTCCTTTTTTTTGGGGTGGTTTCGGGGAAAATATGGGGGTGAATTATACAAATTTGTAAATAATACTTGTACATGGATAATCGCTGAAAGTTTTTTTACACTAGCATAAGCGGTTCAGATGGTATATATAAAAAGGGGCTTTTTAAAATTTAACACCCTGTAATTAAAAAATGGACAATTGCCCTTAAATGAAACCTATACCAAAAAATCAGAAATTTATTTGTGATTAATTGCCGCTGGGTTGCTTCTTGGTTCCCGTTACGGTTAGGGAAAAATAATTTTTTTGTAAAAAATCTTTTTTAAAAATTTGGGGCGCCACCTAGGCTAAACGGTGTGTGATAGATATATGCTGTCGCGGAATAAATTGTAGGAAATATAGTCCTCTTCATATTTCTATTGAGGAATTTTTTGTAATGACGTACAGGAAGGGCTAAGTTTCGCAAAAACGACAAACTACCCCCTTTAAAGGGGGGCGAAATCTTTTAAGAAAAAGTTAGTCTCATTAAAATCACCCCTTAATATACTGAAAAAAAATATAACCGGACTTATTTGCGAAGTTCAACCTTTGTTTCCTACACTATATAACATGAAACGGTTTCGTTCTTCACAATTTATTTGTTTCATGTTTCATGTTTATTTGATATTAAAAAGGGGTCTACCCCAAAATCCCGACAGCCAAAATCCCGACAGCCACAATCCCGACGGCCAAAATCCCGACACGCCAGAATACCGACAGGCCAAAATCCCGACAGGTTTGATAAGTTTCTTTTTAACATATAATTACATTTAGTTCTTGTTTTTTGTTTATGGTCGTCTGTTTTTTAATTTTTGTTACTAAACCAAATGTAGTGGTCGGAATTTTTACTTATGCGAGGATTGTTGCATGTCGGGATTCTGGCCTGTCGGTATTCTGGCCTGTCGGGATTCTGGCGTGTCCGTGTTTTGGCCGTCGGGATTTTGGCTGTCGGGATTTTGGGCGGTACCGATTAAAAAGCAATTAAAGAGCGGCGCCGACAGCAACGACCACGTCACTATCGATTGCCGACTATAAAAATTTTATTTTTGTTTTATCGATTAGCTTATCACATGAAACGGTTACTTTTTTAAAATTTATTTGTTTCATGTTTCACGTTTAATGTTTCACGTTTCATGTTTCTTTGATGTGCCTGCCTTAGGCATGCCGCACATCAAAGAAACATGAAACGTAAATTACGTTTCATGAAAATAAAACACTGCTAAACAAATATACGTCCGGCCATTTATGAAATTCTCCGAAAATAAAAATGTGTCATGAGCATGAATCACACTCGTTTCATTGGTAGGCGGACTTTGAGATTTGTGTAGCAGTGTTTTATTTTACATGTTTCACGTTTCATGTTTCATGTTTTTCGTTTCATGTTTCTTTGGTGTGCGGCTTGCCTGACAGTTTCTATTTCTCCCAAAATGTAAACACTCAGCAATAATATCACTCTCTCATTTTGGTATTTAAAACCAAAGAATGCCATAGTTACCTTTATAATCCAGTATTAATATTAGATCATCCTCATATCTAAAGAAATAAATATCACCCAAAGAAATAAATATATCAATCAAGAAGAGAATAAAGGAGTTTAAAAAAAATGGATAATTTATTTTTAATTTAGGAGCCCGAAATTTTGCGCCTACCCTGTTTCATGTCTAGAATTTTCTCTGTCATCCATATTTTCTTTATTTCTGTTCTTTTGCACCATTGAATATTGTGTGAAGGCTTATATTTGTGATTTTCCACAAGTTCCCATTGCTCTTCCATCTCTCCCATAGGATAGAAAAATATTCATATTTTTTATAGGTATACAATTTTTAATATAACAGTGCGTCCATAAAGTAATCCATAAATTCATTATTTCGTAAACCGGCGACTTTAAAGAAAAATCCCAAATCAGGTCGATTTTTACTTTTAAATTGCGATTTTTTGGCATATACATCATACGAGTGACGTCATCCATCTGGGCGTGATGACGTAATCAATGATTTTTTTAAAAGAGAATAGGGGTCATGTGACAGCTCATTTGAAAGGGTATTCAATTCTCTATTCATTAATATAAACATTAACATACATATTCATACAGGGTGTCCAAAAATATTTTTTTATTTAAATTAGTTAACACAAAAAATGGATGTATGTAATTTATTTATAATTCTAAATACAGTTTACTGCCTTCAGAAAAAAGAAAAAAATTTTATTTGAAAAATAAACATTGATTTTAGCTTAAACGAAATGTTCAAGGTGCTAAGAGGCAGGTGGGTGGCAGCTTTAAACATTGATTTTAAGCGAAAATTAATATTTATTTGTCAAATAAACATTTTTTCCCTGTTTTCTGACCACAGTAAAATGTATTTTGAATTAAATAAATTACATACATTCTACTTTTTGTCTCAATAAATTTAATTAAAAAAATTTTTCTTGAACACCCTCTATAAAAAATTATGTTAATATTTATATTATTGAATAGAGAATTGAATTGAATACCCTTTTCAATGAGCTATCACATGACCTCTATGCTCATTAAAAAAACATCGATTACGTCATCACGCCCAGATAGATGACGTCACTGGTATGATATACAGTGGAACTTGGTTATAGCGTC
Organism: Diabrotica virgifera virgifera; assembly: GCF_917563875.1. Lineage (NCBI taxonomy): Eukaryota > Metazoa > Arthropoda > Insecta > Coleoptera > Chrysomelidae > Diabrotica > Diabrotica virgifera. Next base: position 230,183,349 of record NC_065445.1, on the reverse strand, counting down.
ATTGAAGGGTCCAGTAAAAAAATGACGCTATATCAGAGTGACGTTATAAAAGAGGTAGAAAAAAATGAAATTTTAACCAGGCAAAATTTTATTACAGCATTATTTACACTATTTTATTACAGCAGAAAATTTGACTCTTTATGATGGCACTGACAAATAATAAGAAATCATAAACTGCCAAAAGCTCACATAACTGTATGCAAAGGGACAATGGGCCTTTCTCACATTCTTGGAAGGAGCAATGTCGCAAAGATTTGCATTGCAAAGCTTTGCGACGCAAAGTGCAAACACATTGCACTTTCTTCTTCATAAAATGGAAAAACAACAACCTACAGTAAAATTTTATGACGCTATAGACGAGGGTTACTTTATTTTTACCGCTAAAACCGGGGTTTTAATAATGTTATCGAATAGTTTTTGGCCGGACCTATTAAAAATTGACGTTACAACCGAGGTGACGTAACTACCGAGGCCGTAATATCCAAGTTCCACTGTATATGCCAAAAAATCGTAATTTAAAAATAAAAATCGACCTGGTTCGGGATTTTTCCTTAAAGTCGCCGGTTTACAAAATAATGAATTTATGCGTTACTTTATGGACGCACTGTATAAAAAAGAAAATAAAATAGTTTCAATTATTTATTTTTAGTTTCAGAGTCTAGCAAGTCAGTGTATAGCTTTTTGAAGGACACAATCAACAACATTCCATCGCAAAACAATGTCCCCTTCATTGGCACCCAGTCAAATCAGGATCTCCCTACTCCAAACTTTGACAATCTTGAAGATCTACTGAACCGGACTAGATTAAACAACACCACTGTGGTTTATACTAGATCGATAGATTTACCTCCTTATATACCAAATGGTTTGTCCGCTCCACCTACACTAGGATTTAAAGAAAACAACTACTTAACGGCTCCAGATCCATCTAATCCACCTGCTCCTTTGAATCGTCAACCAAATACTCTTCTAATAGACGATTGGTTGGAGATGAGTAGGAAGATGTATAATAAACTTTCACCAGAAGATAAAAGAAAAGTGTATGAAGCTAACAAAGCTGTAGTTACAGGAAAATATAGATATGATAACGACGACATCTCTGACGTCAAGATGAAGTTGCTGAAAGATAACTATTTAGTAGCAGATAGAATCAAGGATCCTGCTATCGATGTCAGAATTAAAGGAGGCGGTAATACTAGAAGTAATACTATAAAGAACTATTTTGATACAATAAATTCTATAGAAAATGAAACTAAAACAGACTCTGAATTAAGAACAAACAAAATCAAATTGGGAAGTAGAATAGGCTTTCCTGAAGAAGGTAACTTCAATAATAAGCCTTTTCCAGAAAAATCAGATGTAAAAAGTTATACAGTAAAGGAGAGTGATTCCAAAAAAGATAATGAACCTTTAAATGTTAAAGAAAAAACAGTAGAAAATACGGCTTCGTTTAAAAATAATTTAAAAACAAAAACAAGTGACGCTATTAGACATACACTAGATAAAGGGACTAAACTATCAAGTCAAACTGAATCAACCGTGTTAACTCAAACAAAACCGTCATTTCCAACATCACTTTCGAACATCGATAATGAACGAATAAAAAATAGCAAAGAATTTGATGATTTTGAAAGACCTGTCATTCCTGATAATGTCTTGGCAATGTTTGATCCTAATTTTGATGACAAAGACACCTCCGATAATGAAATACAGGATGACGATGAACCTTCACCGTTGACAACCAAACAGGCTGCTGTTACAACGACAACACTACCACCAATACCTCTACCACCTCCACCACCGCAAAAACTACCACGTGCTCCACTGTCAATACCTCGTCCATCAATATCACAACCTCCATTTCCACCATCACCAGCTTCAAGACCAGCTACTCCCAATATTCCACCTATGCTAAATGAAAATTATGCCCACACCTTATGGTCCAGTGCTAGCAATAACATAGCGGCAAGACCACCTCCACCTAGGCGCCCAATATATCGGCCCAGTAGACCTATTAATAGGCCCACTTCAAATGATATTTTGGCAGAAATTTTCAGCCAAATTGTGGAAGGAGTTACAAGGACAATTATCACAGAAACAGCTAGAAATTATGGAGGACCGGCTGGTATGGAATTCATTAGACGATTGGGTCTATAACTTTTGTTATAAGATTTTTTGTAAATATTTATATATTAGTTTTATTAATAAATCAATGATTTTATATTTTATTTTATTTAGCTTTAACAATAAGCATAATAAAAGAAGCAGAACGATTTTGCTCATTTTTTTTGTTTATTTAAGATCTCCCTACTCCAAACTTTAACAATCTTGAAGTTCTACTAAAGCGGACTAGCTTAAACAACACATCTGTGGTATATACTAGATCGATATATTCACACCCTATATACCAAATGATACCCTGGACTATCTTACGAAAAAAATTGACGAGATCCATAAACTAAATAACCTGCTGAATCCTGAAAAGGTTTTAAAATCTGTTAGGCAGTTGGAACATGATATTTACAATATATCGTCAGTTTTTTTTCGGGGGTTTAGATGAGACTATTAGGGTTCAAATCCAAGAATCAAATTCAACTGATATTAAGTTGGGATTAGAAAGCCTCTCTTCAAACATCAATGAAATATCGAAGCAAATGAGCAATCTTACCAAAAGTCTATCTACCATACCAACGAAAAAAGAGGTATTGGAGAAAAATACATGTTATGCCACCTCAAGTACCCAAACTGAATAGCCTCAACATTTCGAAGCAAGTCCAGAGCAAAAGTCAAAAATTACAGAAGATAAGTGTCACTTTGTAGTTATTAGTAACTTGAGCCCAATATACACCCCTATACAAGTGGTTCACTAAATTAAAGAGAAGCTAGGTGTCAAGGAATATATAAGATGTTATGCCCTCCTTAAAGATGCCGACACAACAACTGGTTCTTCATTCAAAATAGGTATAAAATCTAGAACATCTAATAACCTATTATTTAATAAGGGAATTTGGCCACCTGGTGTAAACATTAAATGGTCTATCGAATCTTCATATTCCGAACCAACGTCACATAAGAATCCGAAGGATATCAGAAGTCCTATTAGCCTGGAAAATTCAAATAGCAGTTTATGAAACAACAAAAATGAAGTTCAGAGCACAAACATACAAATAGACAAACAGGCCATCGAAATTTGCAAAACTAAGAATCCGTTCCATACCCATATTTATTTCATTAAGAAAGATACTTTAGAACCATCGACTAATCTGGATCCATTGACCCCACCAAGAGTTAGATTAACCAATAACTCTAATAGTCGATATATTTTAGCCAGATTAAGGGAACCGTATATTTTAAAGGACATTAAACTTCATCTGCATCAGTATTTTATGATGGGTATACCAACACAAGTGTTAAATTGTTTCTGGCTTCCGAAGGACTTCCTAAAAAGAGTGAAGATCTACGAAAAATTCTTCTAGATTTTAATGATGCTTATGGAATTGGTGCAGATGAGGTAGACGCTGATCTTGCTGCTTTTAGGTCTTTTCTAACTTCGGAAAGAATTATTCACCTGCAAAAATCAAGGGAATGCCACCGAAACTACTATTCCGCTACCTCTCCAGGACGAAATTTTTAAACATCACGACGTGTTCTAAGGGACTAGAATCCTCAAATTATTTTACTGATAACAACTTTAGCATGGTTCTGATTAATATTCGTTCTATAAGATATAAAACTGATGAATTATTTCTGTTTCTAGAGGAATTAGGGTTTTCACCGACAGTTGCGGTTACTGAGCACTGGCTTGAAGTCAACGAGCTTTTTTTGTTGAAAAATATTCCACTATTGCTAGGTATGACCGTCTAAGTTCAGCTCATGGAGGCACCCTAATTCTCTCTACAAATAACGATTTTTTTCTGGTAACTAAATATGACTTTCTATTAAGTGAAGCATTCTTTGAGTTTTCCTTAGTTTACAGTAAGAACCTTAATCTTTATATTATTTGCATTTATGGATCACCTGACTTTTCCGTGGAACTATTTTTTCAGAACCTGCTTAATTTGTTAGATGACCTGCCCCATAAAAGCAGAAAAATTTTATGCGGGGACTTCAACATTAAGTATGCTGCTGCTTGTGCTACACAAATATCCCTGGTCAATATATTTGAATCATATGGTCTATCAATGCACATTGATTCTCCTACAAGGATTAGAAAAACTTCATCTACCATAATTGATTATATTTTCTCAGATTTCTCACCCAGTGATGTCTGCGCTGTTAATGCGAGACTATCTGATCATGAAGCAGTTTATACAAAGTTTAACATCTTTAGCAAGTCCTCCTTGAAAACTCGACGTTTAGGCAGGATTTTTTCCGGTCTGAACTTTCGTAAATTCCAAAATTTATGCTTAACCTCTGAGTGGCACTTTCCTTCTATGGACGTCGATTATAATTTCAGTGATTTTTTGAATAAGCTGGTCTGTATCTTCAATAAAGCATTTTCTTTAATCACAATTAAGCAAAAACATCGCAAACCCTGGACTACCAAAGGTGTCCGCATATCAGCCAAGAACATGCGTTCACTACTGTATATCAAGAAATTTACTACCAACGTCTCTGTTACTGAATATATCACCAAGTACAGGGAGGGCAATCTATTTAAAACTTATTCAGCTAAAAAATTCTACTATCAAGATCGTCTCAGAAGCTCAAAAAGTGTTGCAAAAGAAACTTGGTCCGTAATAAACGATCTTCGAAATAAAACTCACATAGCTCAAACATTTTCCCTTCCAGACCCAGAAAATTTAAATGAATACTTTGTTAATGTGAGTAAAAATATAACATCAACTATTGTGTCACAACAAGATCCCATTTCCTATCTCCCTAATTCAAGAAAGGTTTCGAATTCATTCTTTATAAGACCGGTTGATAAATCTGAACTGATCCAAACAATCAATAGTATCAAAAGCAAATCTTCCTGTAGTACCGATGGACTATTCATAAAAATTTTCTCAAATCTCCCAGACAATGTGTTGGGAGTCCTCATCTGTCTAATTAATGATTCTTTTGAGAAAGGTAAATTTCCAGAGTGCCTAAAGACGGCCATCAATATTCCTCTTCATAAGGGTGGTGAAAAATATAATGCCTGCAATTATAGACCTATTGCATTACTACCGGTACTCTCCAAAATTATTGAGAGACTCATAAAAGCCCGACTTATGTCTCGTTGATAACAAGATTTTATCACAAAATCAGTTCGGCTTTTTAAATAATAAATTTACCACCGATGCCATGTTTTCTGTACTACATGAGGTTTATCAAGCATTAAACAATAATCTGCACACTGCCACTGTTTTTTGTGATTATGCCAAAGCTTTTGATTGTTTAAATCACGACATTTTGATAAAAAAAACTAGATTTCTATGGAATCGAGGTATTTCTTTGAACTGGTTTCAATCTTACTTGGATAATAGGAAACAACTGGTTAGAGCAAATGATACAGACTCTAGTCTCAAAAATGTTGTATGTGGGGTACCACAAGGTTCAGTATTGGGTCCTCTACTTTTCCTTATCTTTATGAATGACATCACTAGTTCAAAAATCGATGGAAATGTTTTTCTTTTTGCTGACGATACTAGTATCACTTGGAGCAACTCAAATATCGCAACTCTTCATGCTACTATAACTTCTGATCTACTCACAATAAAATCCTGGTCCGATTCTAATTTACTCTCTTTTAACGTAGATAAACCAGTAGCATTTACCCTATAAAGGAACTCTTCGACCCTTACCTCTTCATAACAGCCAGATCAGTATCGTTGATTCTGTAAAGTTTCTTGGTATTTTTTTTACATAGCAACCTTAAATGGTCCCTTCATATCGATGTGTTAAGCAAGAAACTCTCCTCAGCTTGCTTTGCAATAAGATCTGTTTCGAAGGAAATGAATTTAGCCCCTTCCAAAATATCATACTTTTCATTGTTCGAGTCCCATCTTCGATATGGTCTGCCTTTTTGGGGTTCTGGTACAGCTGCCCAATCCGATGTTATTTTTAAATTACAAAAAAGAGCAATAAGATATCTGTTTGGCCTCAGAAGAACAACACATTGCAGAAGCTACTTCAAAGATCACAGGATTCTAACATTACCTTCTTTATATATTTTAGAAACTGTTTACTTAATTCGTAAACATCTTCATGTCTTTCCAGCAAGACCTAGACATGACTATTCCACCAGAAATTCTACCTTTGACATCTATTTACCGATCCCGTCCAGTGAGTTAGTAAAGAAATCTATATTATATTCTGCAAAAAAACTATACAACCATCTCCCTCTACAACTTAAATCTGCAACATCTTTCCCCAAGTTCCGTAAAATGACAAAAGCATATTTGTCTGAAAGACCATATTATTATTATTCAATAGCAGAGTTTCTTAACCAATAACTAAGAAATTACAGTATTCTTATGTATAAGTAGAATCTTAATCTATATTATTTGAGTGTCATATGCACCAGCATAACTTATTAAATTACTTATTAAATTTCTTAAGGTAAATTACGCAATTTGCAATTTTTTTTAATTTAAATCTGCAAATATGATAATGACGACATCTCTGGCGTCAAGATGAAGTTACTAAACGATAAATATTTAGTATAAATAGAATCAAGGATCCTGCTATCGAAAGGAAATGGTAAAACTGGAAGTAATACCACAAATAACTACTTTAATATAATTAATTTGATAGAAAATGAAACTAAAACACACTCTGAATTAAGCACAAACGAAATAAAATTGGGAAGTAGATTAGGTTTTCATGAAGAAGGTAATTTCAATCATTAGCCTTTTCCAGAATAATCAGATGTAAAAAGTTATACAGTGAGGAGAGTAATTCCAACAAAAGTAATGAACCTTTAAAGGTAAAAGAAAATACAGTAGGAAATAGGTTTAAGGATAATTTAAAAACAAAAACAAGTGATGATATAACATCTACACTAGATAAAGAGACTAAAACATTAAGTCCAACTGAATCAACCGTTTTGTCTCCAACAAGATCGTCATTTCCAACACCACTTTCAAATATTGATAATGATCGAGGAAAAAAATAGGGTAGAATTGATGATTTTGAAAGACCTGTCATTCCTGATAATGTCTTAGCAATGTTTGATCATAATTTTGATGACAAAGACACATTTGATAATGAAATACAGGACGACGATGAACCTTCACCGTTGACAACCAAGCAGGCTGCTGTTACAACAACAACAACATCATCATCATCATCTTGGTGCTACAGCCCTTAGAGGGCCTCGACCTTCTCAAGCTTTCTACTCCATTCTGTTCTGTCCCTTGCTTGCATTTTTCAGTTGCCGACTCCGATCTTCTCGGCATCTTGTGTTACCCCGTCCATTAGGGTGGAGTGAAAATAAAACAAAATTTTTTTTTTTCTCAAATTTTTTCGCCTGTATGCGGAAAAGTGGTCTCACGTGTAGTGTAAGTAGCTTGCAAAAAATGAATTTGATGGGATAATTTTTTCCGGTGCCCCAAGCCACCTAAAAATTAAGATAACGTGAAAATAAAACAAAAATTTTTTTTTCTCAAATTTTTTCGCCTGTATGTGGAAAAGTGGTCTCACGTGTAGTGTAAGTAGCTTGCAAAAAATGAATTTGATGCGATAATTTTTTCCGGTGCCCCGAGCCACCTAAAAATTAAAATAAAGTGATTTTTTTTGCAGCTCTTCGCTTGTTTTCCGTGAAAACAACCCAGAACTCACCACGAGGAGGTGGCTGCAATTCGAGTTCCACCCACCCACCCACCTTTAAAACGTTTATGATTTAATGCTTGAGATTAGCTAAAAACTCAACTTTTGTGTTAAATTTAGGTAATGCTTGTCGGGAAACTATTTGGGACCTTATGAAGCCATCTCTTGCTTCAGGCCCACATACTTTTAAGGATGCCTCTGTTACCAACTTAACGCAGCGTTCTATAGCTTGGGAGTGACAGGGAAAACGTAGTATCTCCATTTCTTCAGGAACATCTTTAATCATCTGTTTTAGATCTTCTGTTGAAATTTTTTTTGTCATTGGAGGTTCGCTTATCACTAATTGTTGCCAGTCAATCATTTCAATGTAGTCATTTGCGTTAAAGTTAATTTCTGGGACTTTAAATTTTCTTATTTCATGGGAGTTTCTGGATTTTAAGATTCGCCGCAAACCTAACTCTCTGATATGCTGCCGTTCATCACAAAGCATTGCTATCAACACATTTTCAGGATGTGCAAAATAACCATTAATTTGTATTATCCTGTCCACTATTTTTTGCAGTTCAGGTGACAAATACCTCGTCCTTTTTACTAAATTAAATAAATGTACTGGTCCATCAAAACAAAATGGTCTTGCTTTAATCTCGAACCACAGTGGGGCATATACGTTTTGTATATAGCATACCAAAGATTTTAGGTTTTCCGAAGGAGGATCTGTTGCTACGTAAAGACGAAGAATTCTGCTTGCAGTTGTTAGCCATCTAGCATGTGAAATTTTTCCCGGTTGTCTTCTTGCTAAGTCACTCGAGATTTTACCGTTAGATACTGAATTACTAATTTCAAATAAATATTTCTGATCCGTGCTAAGCTTCTCGATTTCCTTTGCATCATATTTGGGTAAAACTGATCGAATTTGCTCAAATTTAACTACAGGAAGATGCTCGCAGTTTTGTAGTCCTTTTCCAATTTGTCCTGAAAACTCACGTGGTCCGGTAGTTTCTCCATCCAAGTGCTTTATTAGATGGCGCAGAGGTAGTTCATTGGTATGTAATATGCAAATAAACCATTGCATTGATCGACCAATTGCAAGTTCTACTTTACGGATAACACCATTGTGAATACCTGTATTGACAGCAGTTCCGTCGCATCCAACAGCTACCAAATTATCAAGGTCTACATTTTTATTTAGAAAGTCCAACATTGTCTTGCTGATTTCTTCTGCACTACCCGACGATACACTAATATGTCCTATATATTTTGACTTGGGCTCAGAGACTAAGACAATATGTTCTTCAGATATGGTAGTTTTGTAGTATTTATTATCCTTCATTTCATTTTGTAGAGTTCTATCTTTTCTACCATCAAAATAGATTCCATGAAGAAATTTAAAAATTTTTGTATCATCAATTTTAATCTGGTTGCGCCTTTTTTTTCTCTCCCGCCTAATTTTACTCCGATCTATGATTTTGTCATGACTTTCTACCGAGATGAAACTTAGATCTTGCAACACCGAGTTTGTTATTATGGATGCTACTCTATCAGATACTCCTGTACGATCGCATGCTTGAGCTAAGTTTGGCAAACTAATTCGCATTTGTTTTGTTTTTTTTGTATTCGGTAAATCGTCTTTTGTTCCGGTTTTTGTATTTTTCTCGTAGACACTTGTGGCACTTTCATCTGAAGACTCACTTATAATTTGTTCTACTGGAAGATGTGTTTCGGATCTTGATGAAGAAGATGTAGCTATTGGAGATTGTGTTTCCACAATTTTCCGGTAAATAGAGCGTTCTAGTTTTTTGGTAATTACTTTATCCACCGAACCAATTACCATTTTTCTATCATGCCTCTGATCTTTAATGAAGTCATGCTCTCGAGCCGGTATTTTATTTTTGCATTTGCATAATAAATAGTCAGAACATTTGCATGATGCAATATCAAACAATTTCTTTTCCAATAAATCTCTAAAATCTTTAACCTTTCTTTGCATATTGGCTGAGTTTCTACTTTTCATAGGTTTTTTAATATTTCTGTATTTTTGATGTAATTCCTTTAATTTAGATTTAATTTGTTGATCGGATATTATCGGAATGGATGCTTTAACCCACAGCAATTTTAATTCAACAAGAAGAATTTCATTAATGTCACTAACAGTTGGTTCAGCATTATTTGCTGCAGCTTCTTTCATAAACTGGCGAATACACAAAAAGTTTCTGATAACATCAGCACAGGTCGGTAACATATTGTCTTTAAACTTCCTTGGTGCTCCAAAAACACAACAAGCGACGTCTGTTCGTGTTTTAGGCATGTTTTCTTTTTTTACGGATCTCACGGACACAGTTTAACAACACAGAATAAAACAACGGTTCACTGTATTGCATCTAAATTGATACTAATACAAGAAACGCAGTTTGCTCTCGAATCGAACTACTACCAAAATTAACCAAGTAAGTATTAACGAAGGCGGGCGCATCGGCGCATTACTTTAGTGGGAGGCCAATAGCCTCAAATTTCGAAGTAGTGGGGGCACCGCTAAACGAAGTCCGATCGATTTGAAATTTTGCAGGGTATTACAACAAATATGCAGACCACTTTTCCGCATACAGGCATTTTAAATTTTAAAAGTTGATTTTTTCGCTCCACCCTACCGTCCATCCATCTCAGCTTTGGTCTACCCCGTCTTCTCATTCCCACGGGTTGCGCTGTTAGAATCTTTTTTATCATGTTCGATTCAGGGGCCCGGGCTACATGTCCTTCCCACTGCAGGCGGTTTCGCTTAATTGTAGTGATAATATCTTTTCCACCAAACGTATGCTTGTAGATATTCTGCAGTTCAAAGTTATATATTCATATTCCGTTCTCACAGACCGCTTCGAATATCTTACGTAGCACCTTCCTTTCAAAAATCGATAGAGCGGATTCATCTGTTTTAGTTAGCGTCCATGCCTCTGATCCATATGTGAGAACGGGGACTATCAATGTTCTATACAGCCTTATACGAGTTTTTTGAGACAGACGTTTGTTAGCTAAGTACTTTGATAGACTATGATAACACCTGTTTGCCATTATTATTCGTCTTTTTATTTCCCCTGATGTGTTATTATTGGGGTTAACCGATGTCCCTAGATATATGAACTCTTTGACCGCTTCGAAGTTTTGGTCATTGATGGTTAGATCTGCGTCAACATTTCCAGCTCTTGTGTTTGTGTTAGTCGCCATGAATTTTGTTTTATTTCGATTTATATGTAACCCCATTCGTTCTGCTGCTGCTACTAGCTCGGTTAGGATTTCCGTAGTTCTCGCTCTGGTTCTTGTTATAATGTCCACGTCGTCTGCATATGCTAGAATTTGGACAGATCTATTGAATATTGTTCCCTGCTATCTATATTAGCGTCTCGTACGACTTTCTCTAATGCTACATTAAAAAGTTGACACGCCAGCGCATCTCCCTGTCTTAACCCCCTATGTATTTCAGATGGGGTTGACGAGTCGTTTTGAATTTTCACTGCTGATATCATCTTGAATTTTGAGGAAGGAAGATATGAAAATATCTAATACCTGGTTCAAGCTACCACCTAGACGCTTATATACATGGAAAGCCCCAGCGGACCGCCCCGAGACTATAGTTCGAAACCAGATCGATTACATAATGGTTAAAAAAAGATTTGGATCATCAATAACTAGAACTTTTACATACCCTGGCGCCGATGTTCCATCAGATCATGTCCTTTTCTTAGCAGAAATAAAAATAAAAATCACTAATATGAGGAGACCTAAACCAGAACCAACAATAGACTTAAAGATGAGAATACCAGAAGAGAATTAAGTATGAAATTAAACAAAGAACCAACAAAGAATAAAAAAGTAGAACTAGAAAGAGAAGTTAATTTGGATAACACATGGAGAGCCATAGAGGAAACAATGACGGATACAGTTAAAAAAGAATTAGGTTATAAACAAAAAATACAAAAGAAAAGTTGGATGACTGACGAAATCCTGGCAATGTTCGAAGAAAGAAGAAAACATAAAAACCAAAGGAACCGAGACAAATATCGAGAACAACAACAACGCATAAGAAGAGAGATAAGAACGGCAAAAAATAAGTGGCTAAAGAAACAGTGTGAGGAAATGGAACAGTTACAAAAACAACATGATGACCACAACCTACATAAGAATCTAAAGGAGGTAGCTGGAATATACAGAAAAAAGAAATTTTCTAACTTAGAAAATGAACCAGGAAAAATGGCACAAGATGATAGAGAGAGGAAACTCATATGGGAAAAATACATAAAAAATCTCTTTGCAGACGAGAGGCCTGAGATAGAAGTCGTTCAGGAACAAGTGATAGATATTAACAACCTATCTGGTCCCGAGATCACAATTGAAGAAATTACTAGAGCAATAAATACCTCGAAAGACGGGAAAGCAGTTGGACCTGATAAAATTCCTGTTGAGTTACTCAGATTGTTAGATGAAGAGGGAATTACGATATTCCAAAGATTTTTCAACCAAATCTATAAAAAAGGAAAATTCCCTGTCCAATGGCTTGTATCTACCTTTATCCCTTTGCAAAAAAAAAAAAACGCAACAAAGTGTCAAGAGCACCGACTGATAAGTCTGATGAGCCATTCTTTAAAAATATTCCTCAAAGTTCTTCACTACAGAATCTCCACAAAATGCGATAAGGTTATTGGTTGCTCACAATTTGGATTTTGAAAAGGCCTGGGTACCAGCGAAGCACTAGTTGCAACCCAAGTGCTAGCTCAGAACTGCTACGATCAAAGTAAAGATGTAATGATGTGCTTTATAGATTATGAAAAAGCCTTCGATCGAGTACAACATCATAAACTCGTACATATACTAAAACAACTCGAGATAGATCAAAAAGACATTCGTTGCATAGAGGCTCTTTACTGGAATCAAACAGCTGTCGTCAAGGTGGATAATGAAACAACGCAAGCTCAAAAAATTCTCAGAGGTGTAAGACAGGGATGCATTCTCTCCCCACTACTGTTCAATCTATATTCAGAAAGTATCTTCCAGGAAGCTCTTGAGGAATGCGAAAGCGGCATCAAAGTTAATGGTACCTGGGTCAATAATATACGATATGCGGATGATTCGGTCTTAATAGCAGACAATATAGAAGACCTCCAAAACCTTCTTAATAAAATTGGAGAGCATAGCGAGAACATGGGACTTAGCATCAACATAAAAAAGACGAAGTTCCTTATAATCAGCCGTCAATTATGTCAACATCAAAATGCAAGACTAGCATATAACAACCAAGATGTAGAGCGCGTAAGAAAGTTTAAGTACCTGGGAACCTGGCTATGTGAAGACTGGATGTCGGATATGGAAATTAAATGTCGGATAGAAAGAGCCAGGAGTGCATTCATGAAATTCAGAAACGTCTTTAGGAACTCTGACTTTGACCTAAACCTAAGATTAAGATTTACAAAATGCTATGTATGGTCGGTGCTCCTATATGGCATGGAAGGATGGACTTTAAAAATAAACACAATGAATAAGCTAGAGGCATTTGAGATGTGGATCTATCGACGAATCCTTAAAGTTCCCTGGACCGCAAGAATAACAAATGAAGAAATCCTGAGAAGAATTGGTATAGAACGACAACTGATGTGCACAATTAAACAGAGAAAAACGGCATACCTGGGACACATAATTAGAAATGAAAGATATCAGTTTCTGCAAACCTTAATTGAAGGAAAGATCGAAGGAAGAAGGGGAGTGGGCAGGAAGAAAATGTCATGGCTCCGTAATGTCAAACAATGGACAGGACTAAAAAACATAGGAGACCTAATACATACTGCAAGGGATAGAGAAAATTGGTCAAACGTGATCGCGAACATCCATTAGTGGATTGCATAAGAAGAAGTAGAAGATATCATCTTCGCCATTGTCACTTTTATCATACATAAGAGTTTTTTTGGAATCCCTAACTCATTCATAGCGTTGTAGAGGCTTGGTCTTAAGACACTATCATATGCAGTTTTAAAATCGACAAAAATATGGTACATATCTATGTTAAACTCTTGCGCTTTTTCCAGGATCTGTCGTAGTGTAAAGATCTGGTTAATGGTTGAACGTCCACGCCTGAATCATCCTGCCTGATATTCTCCTAGAAACGTTTCGGTATAAGGCCTCAATCTCTCGTGCAAAATGTTTGACAATATCTTGTATGTTGTATTTAGGAGAGTTATTCCGCTGTAATTATTGCATTCCAGTTGGTCTCCCTTTTTGTGTAACGGGCAAAAACAACACTACCACCAATACCCTCACCACCCCCACCACCACAAACACTACCACGTGCTCCACTGTCAGTACCTCCTCCATCAATATCACAACCTCTATTTAAACCATCACCAGCTTCAAGACCACTACTCGCGATAATATTCCACCTGTGCTAAATGAAGCTGCCCAGACCTTATGGTCCAGTGTTAGCAATAACATAGCGGCAAGACCACCTCCACGCAGGCGCCCAATATCTAGGCCTAATAGACACCCCTTAATAGACCGACTTCAAATGACATTTTGGCAGAAATTTTCAGCCAAAGTGTGGAAGGAATTACAAGGACAATTCAAGGACGGATCCAGGACCGACTTTCGGGAGGGGCCATGAACTTTTTTGGGGAGGGATATCAGGGGGTCTGGGGGTATTTTTTAAAATTTAGGGTTACAATGGTGAGTTTTAAGGCAATTTTCACACACTTTTGAGTGCCTTAAAGATATTGAAAACTTATTGTTATTAAAGTATTATTAAAGTCAGTACCGATTCCTACACATTTCTTCGGATCCAAGTGTAGTTCTTTCAACAAGGTTAATACTATTTTCCCAATGTTTCTCCTGACGGGCCTTGTTTTTCCCTTCTTTCTTGATTTTCACTAATTATTTTTATGTTCTCATAAGCGTCAATGAACTTGACAAAGTCTTCACGAATGTTGTTATTGTTTTTGTATCTCAAATTTAGAGAAAGCTGTTCCACGTAGGATACGTCAGTCGATTCGCCAAATACGACAGTGTATTTGGCGAATATGTGAATGTGTGATGCGATTTTAAACCTTAACAATTCCCCTCATTCCTAGGTTAGCATCTTCGTCCAGAAGCAGAAGGCCATCATCACGATGGCCTCTTAGAGGAATATTTTGTCGACCTAAGGAGACTATAGACTCTACTATTGGTCGTAGTATTTCTCTACTTTCTTGTATCTGTTTAGACCTCTGAGAGTCTATCTGGTTAATGACTAACTTTTGCAGGTTGCTATAACTTTGTAGAAAATCCAGCCCAACCTGAACGCACTCCTTGTGGTATGATGTTTTTCATGGGTTTGTATGGCTCCGTTTTGCCCATGATGAGTTTGGCGAAAGATGTTAAAGGTTTCTGGACAAGGCTCTGATTTATTGTGACCATATTTTTTATTAGAAAAACAAAACTTGCAAAACAATCCCTTTTGAATATGCGAAAGTACCAATCAACTCCTTTGTTATAAGTGCTGGCGACCAAGTAATGCCTCATCTCTTTTATATTCTTTTTGTCTACAGAATATGGAGATTGATACGATTTTGATGGCTGCCAAAGTCGTTCTAACAATTGGCACTTTGTAAAATTATCAACATTTTGATTTACAAAACAACGTTTTAACTTCCGTTAGCAAACATTTTGAAGCTTCCATTACTGCTTTTGTTCAATTCTAGTCCAGAAAACCTATTTATTCCCTGTTTTGTATATACATATATTTTTAAAACTAAAAACATTTGAACTGCAAATATTTAAATTTCTCTTTTCTTAAATTCTCGGGAGGGGCCATGGCCCCTATGGCCCCTCCCTGGATCCGCCCATGGGACAATTATCACAGAAACAGCTAGAAATTATGGAGGGCCGGCTCGTATGGAATTCATTAGACGATTGGGTCTATAACTTTTGTTTTAATTTTTTGTAAATATTTATATAATGGTGGTACACTATGTGTATTAATAAATCAATTATTTTATTTAACTTTTTATTTAACTCTACATAGGTATAATAAAAGAAGTACAACGCCATCGCCTATTTTTCCTTTTTCAGTTATCAGCTATTTTGAATACAAAAAATTAAATACAATAATGATCAACTCACTCAGACACATATATAAGGGGGTGAAAGAAAATGACGTATGGCGCAGAAGATATAATTTTGAACTATACGCAGCATACAACGAACCCGACGTCATAACATCCATAAAGATCGGACGTCTGCGCTGGATGGGCCATGTTGAACGAATGTTGGAGACCGAAACACCAAAACACATAATGAAGCAAACACCAGTAGGGAGAAGGTCAAAGGGAAGACCCAAACTTAGATACATGGAACAAGTGGAACAAGATCTGAAAACACTTGAGATTACCCACTGGAAGAACAAAGCAAGGAACAGAACAGAATGGCGGAAAATACTAGAACAAGCCAGGACCCAAAAAGGGTTGTCGAGCTACTGATGATGATGAATGATTAACTCCCTTCTACGCGCTGATGATATAGTTTTAATCACAGACACATCAGAGAAGATTGCAAAAACTAATAGACATTTGGCAAACAGAGATACAGAATTGATGGATTCGACCGTTACTTGATGGAAGTTCATTTTATCTCACAATAAAACACTGAAAAACGTTTGTTTTCTATACTTCCACAAAATTTATTACAACTATGTTATTACTACAGCTGTTTCGGCAAAGTGCCTTTCTCAAGTGATATATTTTACAATGTGTTTGCCTTTTTAAGTCTTTAACTGAAGAGGTTGAGGAGTGGGGAGCTGTTTGTCTCGAGTTGGTCATTCAGAATTATATCTGTAATTTTCAATGGAAATTAATAAATTGAAAAATACAGATATAATTCTGAATGACCAACTCGAGACAAACAGCTCCCCACTCCTCAACCTCTTCAGTTAAAGACTTAAAAAGGCAAACACATTGTAAATATATCACTTGAGAAAGGCACTTTGCCGAAACAGCTGTAGTAATAACATAGTTGTAATAAATTTTGTGGAATTATAGAAAACAAACGTTCTTCAGTGTTTTATTGTGAGAGATACAGAATTTAAAAATCAAAATGAATCTCATAAAACAAAACTTATGATAATAAACGAAGATGAGAAAAAAAAAGGAATACCAATCTAATAGTAAAGGAACAAGTAATAGAACAAGTAGGTATCTAATTGTGAATATTTGGGAAATATAATCTAGAGCCGAAAAATCATCGTCATAAGTAATATGGAGTTTGGCATGTGAAATGTGTCTATTGTATATTGATAATTATGACTCCTTTCAGGCTGACACCTCAGTGGATACAGGAAGTAGCAATAAGGGATGAAAGGGTAAAGTTAGTGCAGTCGTTAAAGGTTTTCACCTCCTATTCTGTTAAACCTCCATCGATTTGCATGAAAATTGGTGACTAGTTAGAGCATACCTCAAGAAACAAAAATAATTTGGTGCCAACTTGCACTTTTACCCTGGGGGTCGATACCACCCCTTCTCGGGGGTGAAAACTATTTTATTAAAAATAACCCCACAAATCGATAGAGGGACAAATTGTAAGTAAAATTTGTTATATCATGTTATTAAAATAAATCAATACTTTTTGAGTTATTAAAGATCAAAGATTTGTCTGTTTAAGAGCACATGCCTGAAGTTACGGATGATAAAAAGAACATATTCAATAATTGTATGTTACTAAAATATTATTTTTATATTATTTCGATATTATAAATTTAGCAAAAGTGTATTCGAATACGTCAAATGTACCCATTATTGGACGCTTCCAGTTTATGGACCTGACATATTAAGTTTATATTGATAGAAAAACTTCAATTAAATATCGAAATAATATAAAAATAATACTTTACTAACATACAATTAATTAATATGTTCTTTTTATCATCCGTAACTTCACGCATATGCTCTTAAATAGACAAATCTTTGATCTTTAATAACTCAAAAAGTATTGATTTATTTTAATAACATGATATAACAAATTTTACTTAATATTTGTCCCTCTATCGATTTGTGGGGTTAGTTTTAATAAAATTGTTTTCACCCGCGGGAAGGGGTGGTATTCACCACCAGGGTAAAAGTGCAAGTTGGCACCAAATCAGTTTAATTTCTTGAGGTGCAAATCAATGGAGGTTTAACAAAATAGGAGGTGAAAACCTTTAATGACTGCACCAACTTTCCCCTTTCATCCATTATTGCTACTTCCTGTATCCACTGAGGTGTCAGCCTCAAAGGGGTCATAGTTGTCAAAATACAATGGACACATTTCACAGGAAAATCTCCATATTACTTATGACGATGATTTTTCGGCTCTAGCTCTCCGTCTATAATAACAGATGATAGGAAAACGGACATGGCAATACGTAATAAACTAAAGAAAGCTACTAACGTGTGTTACCCATTAGATAGCACACTTTTTGGGAAATCAGAAATAGACAAAAAAACTAAATTCAGAGTATACAACAGTATAGTTAATTCGATAATGACATATGGACGGAAACGTGTATTGTACCGGGTGTCCCAATAAGAATGGCTCTCGGCCATATCTCAGGAACGGTTTATAGTAGAGCTTTGAAATAAAAAATTTTATACCAAAAGTTGCCTCAGGAAAAGCCTGGAAATTATTTTCATAATTGTGGGTCCACCGCTAGAGGGCGTAATTGAATATCAAAAATAAAAAAATTTTACAAAATTTTCCTAATGAAGGGGCACTGGAAATCCGATTATTGTATTCTTCATCAAATTCTGCGCATATTTGATTTAAGAAGTTTAACTCTACCTTTGCAAAAAAGAGGTGGGGGTGAGTGGGAACCTTGTTATGAAAAAATGTCTGTAAGTCCGGTTTTGCTAAATCAAATTTTAAAAACTGGGTCTTGTTGAAGACAGTAAGCGTCTTCAATGTAAGTGTGATAATTTTGAACCATCCTAATAAGTAATAAGCCAGCTGGGAGGCGTTATTTAATTTTTTTCAGAAATCTAGTTTTCTTTGGAAAATATTAAATACAAGTATGCATTTTTAATCATACTTTATAAAATTAGATTACATTAGCAATAGAATAGCGAAAATTGCATGTCGATACCTTTTGTCTATCTCAAGTTATCTCGAGAAACGTGTAAATTTTATACATAGCTGTTACTATCACCGGTAAACTAAGTTAATGAAAAGTAGTGTGCTGTGGAAAAAAACAAAATAACATTTTCCAGGTGTCAACGTATAAAAATATAATTAATTAAAACAACAATATAAAGAGAAACAATACTATTAAAATTAAATATAACACAGAACAAAAAGAACTACTTAGTGACGACCTAAATATTCAAATTGTTGCCCATCATACACTACTCTAGAATACATTATCCAGAGAATACTAAACGCCATTCAAAGCATATCGAGAGCAGAAATTGAGACTGCTGGTCAATCTATTCTTGAAAGAGTAAATGTTTGCAACGAAAATGATGGGCAAAAATTTGAACGTTTATGTCATCACTAAATAGTTGTTTTTATTTCTTTGTAATAGGGCTTTTCAACGCTTCTCATTTGTTTCGAGCCTCTGTCATATGCTGTATAATCCGTGTATAATATTAATATACGAGATATGAACGAGGCTCGAAACAAATGAGAAGCGTTGAAAAGACCTAATATACGTTGACAGCTGGAAAATGTTTCTTTGTTGTCTCCACAGCACACTACTTTTAATGAATTATTTCATTTACTGGTGACAGTAACAGTTATGTTTTTAAATTTACACGTTTTGTAAGATATCTCGAGATATAAAAAAGGTATTAACATGCGGTTTTCACTATTCTGTTGATAATTTTGTCTAATTTTGTAATATGGTATTAAAAATGCATGTTTGTATTTAATATTTTCCAAGGAACACTAAATTTCTGAAAAAAATTAAATAACGCCTTCTAGCTGGCATATTACTCAGTAAGTTGGTTCGAAATCATAACTTTTACATTGACGAAAAAGATCTGTCTTCAACAAGACCAAGTTTGCAAAATTTGATTAAGCAGAACCGGACTCACAGCCAGTTTTTCATAACAAGGTTCCCACTCACCCCCACCTCTTATTTCCAAAGGTAGACCTAAACTTGTCAAATCAAATATGCATAAAATTTTATGAAGAATACGACGATCGGATTTCCAGTGCCCCTTCATTAGGAAAATTTTGTAAAATTTAGATTTTTTCATTTTTGATATTCAATTACGCCCTCTAGCGGTGGTCCCACAATTATGAAAATAATTTCCAGGCTTTTCCTGAGGCAACTTTTGTTATAAATTTTTTTATTTCAAAGCTCTACTATAAACGGTTCCTGAGATATGGCCGAGAGCCATTCTTATTGGGACACCCGGTACAAAAGAAACATGAATCAATGAAAAACGCGATCGAGATAAAATACATGAAAAGAATAGCTGAAATTACGAAGTTTGAAAGATTTAGAAATAAAGATATTAGAAGAGAGCTGGAGCAAGAAGCGATAGTGAGAAAGATCGAAAACAAACAATTGAACTGGTTAGGACACATAGAGCGAATTGAGCAGAAGAGACTAACAAAGAAGGTATATGAAGCCGAAATGCAAAACAAAATAAAAACGGGAAGGCTGAAGAAGACATGAATGGACCATATCCACGATATAGGTGAAAAGAAAGACATGAATATTAGAGATATGAAGAACTTAGCCACCAATATAAGTGCATGGAAGAATGCAGAAATAAGACCAATGCAGAAATAGGACTAACTGTCCATTCCTGCGGCATTTGCTGCTTGGTACATATTAATGTTATTAGGTAATGAATTCTTCCCCAGAGTCCGGATCCTCCATTTTTGTTTTTGAAGATATTCTTCTTTAGCGGCGATTCGATTGAGGGTAAAATTGTGCAAAAATCTGCGCGCCTGCGCACACAGACAGTAGTTCCTTGCTAATCTTTCAAGATAGGTATTTATGTATCTGTATCCGTACAAGTAAGTCATTAAAAGAATATATTAGTGTTTTTAGTAAATGTATTATTTATTATAATTCTTGTGTTTTTGGATTTGTGTTTCTCTGTAGTAAAATAATAAAATATTATATAGACATAACATTCATTTTTACACTATATGTCGCCGTGTTGTGTAATTATATCCGAAACTTACATGTCAATTAAAAGTACCTCGGTGGTGTAAGTAGTTGGTAGGGCGTTAGCTCCGTGATTGGAATGACGCGGGTTCTAATCCCGGGCGGTTCACATTTTTTTTTTATTTTTGGTTGTTTTAATAAAATTTTTTTGAAAGTGGTAGATAAGAAAGTTACTTTAATTTTTAAATAAAATACAAATAACCTATTAAGTATATTTACTTCGAAGTAGTTTTCAATTCTAATAGTAAATTATTAATATTGAAAATATTAAAAATATTACTAAAAGATTTTTAAATTGAAAACTTATTGGTACACTTTCCTGGTGACACCTCCAAGACTTCTACAATTTGCAAGTCAAATTATATTTACTTCGTTGAAATTACCTATATAATAGAAGAATATCTTCTTACATGCGTACAAAGTACACACACATTCTTTTTTAGTTTCTTTATGATTTGAACTACTTCTTCATAACTCGGATGTTCAATGTGTTGCTCCGCCATATAATATATGAATTGTCTCGTTTTGATATTTTTTTGTATTTGTAGGAAATGTTAATGGCAGAGTTTTATAAGCATAATGTTGTCGTTTAATATTTCCTCTGTAGAATTTTTAGACAATACAAAGAGATAGAAAAAGAAAATGTTCAGTAACACTACATTAGAGAAACGTTTCCCTGGCAAATTCTGGAACAAAATCGGTAGATATATGGTGACTTTGGCAGTTACAGAATAATTGATGTCCTTTATCTGGAAGAAAAGGATAGTAAATACATCGATATTTTTTAACAATTTTCCCAGCAATTCAGCATGCATAAAAATAGAAATTAAATTATATATTTTATTTTGTTACATTTTGCAACTCACCGCAAACCTACATTTAAATCGTACACTCCAACTGAAAACAACACATCGACACTTATCAAGAGCGAAATCGGCCAACAAGAAGATAGAAAACATGCTATTAAATTACGTTGGTATACACTTGCCTTTGATAATTCTTCTTGCGCAACACTAGACGAGATAATCTTCGATTTTAAGTACGTCCGCCGTGAAAAAATATTTTCTTTGGATGATATCGGGTCGAATGAATGTTGATAAATCGTTTTCCATTGGTTTTTAATTAAGATAAAGATGAAGATAGACTAACAGAACTTACAATGTATGTATTATATCTAGGGTGCTCGGTAAAAAGAGTATAAGTCAAAAATAGTCAAAATATTATTTTTGTAGAATAAGACTATAAAGGACTACATCTTTACCTGGGTATCAATAGAACAAGTCAATATGCTAATATAAATTAAATAAAATGAATTGGTCTTGTTAGTACAACTACTTAAATGAACTTTTAATTTGGTAAAAACAGTTTATGTCAACTTATACTGTTTATACAATTCGAGTTTGTGAACTATTCTTGGCTCTAATAGTACATGTCGGACATGTACTGTTTTGACCATTGATACTTAATAATATCCAAGTAAGGCGGTCGGCTTATACTAAGACGATCGCTTTCAGAGACGTGTGTTAAGTTTACTAAGCAAATATTACTCTTTTCTGTACGAGATTTTCAAGAAAGAACTGATAACTAATCGCGTTTGGCTGATAACTAAACCGTGGGAATTTTACCAATTAAAGATAACACTTAATAGGGACAGCGAGAATAAGTAATACCAACTTCTTACGTAGGTGTAATTTGAGAAAAATGGATTAGTAAGTGGTTTATTTTCTGGACCACTGTGCAATATGGGTGATCGTAACAAACGTGTTGCATATATTGTTAGCCTTATAGACTCCAAACAACCTAAAACCACTAGAAAAAGGACCTTGGATCCGGATAAAGAAAAAGTTCGCAAAGTGACTATTGTTTTTCATTTAAAGGTGAATGGCGCTAGAATTCAAGTTTGTAAAAAAATGTTTTATGAACACATTTGACGAAACAAATAAGTTTATTACACTGGCTCTTGCAAATAGGGATTCAAATATTTCAGGGAGAATACCTGATGACCAGCGTGGTCGTGATCCTTCTGCTAACAAGCATAATGAAGAAAAAATTAATGCAGTGAAGTCCCACATAAATTCTTTTCCCCTATATGAATCTCATACTCGACGAGAAAGTAGTAGATTGTATTTGCCATGCCATCTTAATCTTCAGATAATGTACAAATTATACTGTGAAGAAAATGAATCACCTGTCTCTAGACCTATCTATGAAAAACGCGAAGCTGGAGTTCGGCAAGCAGTCGAGTGCGGAAAAGAGACTGTCTGCATGAGTTAGGAACAATATTTTTTCTAAGAGTCTTTAAAAAATTACCAAATCTTAATTAATTAATTTAATTAATATGAAAATACACTTGAAAGAGAGTTCCATAAAATGAACATTTCATTTAAAAAACCTAAAGCAGATACGTGCCATAAATGTGATGTGCTGAGTAATAAACTCAAAGTTACTGAAAGCGAAGATGATAAAACTAAAATAAAAGATGAGATAAGTATTCATCACACTGCTGCAGACAATGCATATGTTATGAAGAGCAACGACACAGAAAAAGCAAAATGTGATAGTACTTTTAGATGCCGCACTTTTGACTTGCAAACTTGTCTTCCAACTCCATATGTAAATTCCTCTGTTGCCTTTTACAAAAGACAGTTATGGACATAGAACTTAACTATTCATGAGAATGGAGAAGGAAGTGTGGCATGATACATGTGGCACGAAAGTGAAGAAGGCCGGGGAGGTAACAATATAGCTACATGTATTTTAAAGAATTAATATCACTACCACCACATGTTTCCAAAGTAACCCTGTACTCGGATACATGCGGTGGTCAGAACAATAATTCACATGTTGGTGTGATATTTTTAGTAGCAATGGAAAATATCACTAATTTAAAAGTTATTGACCATAAATTCATGGTGAGTGGACAGTCACATGTAGTGTGATATTGATCATGGATTGATCGAAAAGCAAAAAAAAACGGTTAAGTGTTCCAATAAGCCATCCGCACGACTGGTATAAGCTTGTGAGAACTACAGAAAAAAAGAAGAAATTCAATGTTGTAGAACTTTACCATGGTACATGTAGTGTGATATTGATCATGGATTGACCGAAAAGCAAAAAAAACGGTTAAGTGTTCCAATAAGCCATCCGCACGACTGGTATAAGCTTGTGAGAACTACAGAAAAAAAGAAGAAATTCAATGTTGTAGAACTTTACCATGGTGATTTCTTAAATTTTTCAGATCTTTTGAAAAGTAACTGTCTCATGCGTAAAAAAGATACAAGAGGAATTCCTGTCAACTGGTTTGATGTGAAATGGTTTCTTTATATAAGAGAAAATGGAATTATTCTTTATAAAACATCACTTAATGAAAAAGAGGAATTTCTGACGCTAAGTGTACTACGTAGAGGACAAACTAATGCTAGGTTGGTACCCAGCAATTTGTATAAAAGCACTCTTGCTATATCACTGCAGAAAAAAAAAAAGATATTTTGGATCTTCTTCCTCTGATAAGTCCAGTATTTCACGACTTTTATAAAAATTTAAAGACAACTGATGCTGCTAATGTGATTCCAGATGATGAAGATTCATCTGACGCACAGTAATACTTTTCTCCGTTACCATTATTCCTATGTTTTTATATTGTTTTTTTAATAAATATTACATAAATATGTTTTTATTTATTTATTTTTTAATAAACAACAGCTTTTTTGGGCTGAACAAAATGGTATAAGTCATCTGATGCGTGTGGTCCAAATAATTTAAGTCACATTTTTTTTTGTAATTTCCATTTATTTAGAAAAAAAGATATACCATCTTCAAGATTAATGTTTACAAAGTAAAATAAGTAAATATAACAATTCTGTGTACTACGATTTATGAGATATGACAATTAATTAGCTTCAGAACAAAATTATTTTTCATTTTTTGCTTCTCCTGAAAAGTTGACCAAATTGACTTATACTTCTTTTACCGAGCACCCTAGATATATAATTAGGGGTCGCCAACTTCTTGAAAATTTCAAGATCTTGTCTTGATCTTGTCTTAATTTCAAGACAAGATCAAGACAAGAAGTAATTTTAGATTTCAAGACAAGACAAGAAATTTTATATCAATACCAAGATTTCTTGTCAAGAAAACAAGAAATCTTAAAATATCTTGACTAATAATGAAAACTCTTAAACATATTTATTTGTAAAAAAGATAACGTTATTTTAACATAATGATTCAGTCAATTTGTACTCTACGAGCTCCCTAGTGGGAAAGTTTTGGGGTAGTTCTGATTTCTTTCATTATATATGGATTTTGGGCTGCTGAATCTGAATATGAAGTTTGCGGACAAAATTTCTTGCCGGAACATTGAAAAAATCGCGAAAAAAGCGAAGAATTTCAGCTTTTTTCCGCTTTTTTGCTCAAATCTCGAAAACTTTAACTTTTAGTAAATGGTCTGTTAACAAAAATTATAGTACTTAAAATTATCTACAAATATCACTATTTACTTTTTTTTTTCAGATGAACCGTTCGGTCTCAAGTGCAAGCTGAAAATCGCCAATTTTTAACGGTCTCGTCAAAACCCACTTTTTACATTCCAAAACTTTAGTTTTTATTAGAATGCTATCATTTGATAAATTTCTCCTAGTTTTCTGTACAAATAATAAATGTTACTTCATAATATGAATATGGTATGTCTCTTCTCACAGCTTCCATAAATCCGTTCCATTCTAAAATAACGAGAATGTCTCTGCTTTTCCCTTAGGCAAGCCGCACACCAAAGAAACATGAAACGAAAAACATGAAACATGAAACGAAAAACATGTTTCATGAAAAGAAAACACTGCTAAACAAATCTCAAAGTCCGCCTATCAATGAAACGAGTGTGATTCATGCTAATGACACATTTTTATTTTCGGAGAGTCTCATAAATGACCGGACGTATATTTGTTTAGCAGCGGTTTATTTCCATGAAACGTAATTTACGTTTCATGTTTCTTTGATGTGCACATCTGGCTTAGAGCCACAGAAGATCAGGCACAGGTGGAGTCACAGTTTCAGTTGGTGTGAACATTCCCTTCGGATCTTGATTTCTGATAAACCTTTAGGTTTTGTCCTTTCAAAATGTATTAGTTGAACAGCTCTCTGACTTCTATAAACCTCAGGTGCGGGTTTAGTTTTTAGCCGAGGAATGGATTGGTTAGGAGCTATTGCATGTTTTGGTGCAATACAAGAAATGCCACCCATGACGTAAAAAGTGTGGTATCCGTCGATTTTATGTACGTTAACCCTTTCTGTCCCACCGCTGCATATATATGTTTTTGAAAAAGTGGGTCTGTATTCCCAGCCGCCGTATATATACGTTTAAGGTGTTATGGTCTCAATTTACCAAAGCCGAAAATATGCGTTGCTTATAAAATTTTAGACTCATTGGTGTCCAATGCCGTAGAAATATGTCCGAAAATGTTAGATTATTGTTCCCAAAGCCTCAAAATGTTGGCACCTAAGACAGGTCATGCGGACCCATTGCCGTATATATTTGTTCACATATTTTAGATATATGCTATATTGTAGCACTGGTGGCAACGCTTATAAGTAGCTGCTAAAAGGTGAAGCGTTTGTAGCCAGAGAAAACACCAGAAAAAAAAGAAGCGAATCGAGATATATGTGTGCAAGTTGCGGAGTCGGCCTCTACGTAGTGTCATGTTTTGAGGAGTACCACACAAAAGAAAACTTTTAATGCTAATTTACATTACACTATTTTTATTAACTTAGTTACATTTTTTCAAGTTGGTTTTTCTCTCTGATGAGTACTTTTGAAAAGAAAGCGTTTAAGTTGGTTAAAAAAACTCATTAAAAAACATGTTTTGGCCATTTATTTGTTTATTTATATGCTACGTATAATATAAGGCAATGGGACTCTAAGCATGAAAAAACCTTTGGGATTGAGTGGGAAAGGGTTAAAATCAGCGTTTTCGTACACCTGTTGTGTAAAGCACAGCTGGTCAATTTTCTGCGGATCGCCTGCGATTGCTGACACTTCCAGATAAGCAACGCGCTTGTTCAAAGTCTTGTAGCGGCAGTAAGGCCCAGATAGTTGGTCTCACCATTCCTTACAGGGTTGGCCGTTTTGTCTACAAAAAGTACGGCTCAAGAAAATAGGTTGATGTAGTTTCCTCTTTGGGGTTTTCTTCATCCTATATAGAAGCTGTTCGCCTGGAAGTGTCAGCATTCGCAGGCGATCCACAGAAAATTGACCTGCTGTGCTTTACACAGCAGGTGTACGATAACGCTGATTTTAACGTACATACAATCGACGAATATCACACTTTTCACGTCATATGTGTCATTTCTTGTATTGCACCAAAACATGCAGTAGCTCCTAAGCAATCCATTCCTTGGATAAAAAAGAAACCTGCGCCTGAGGTTTATGGAAGTCAGGGAGCTGTTCAACTAATTCATTTTAAAAGGACAAAACCTCAACGTTTATCAGAAATCAAGATAACAGATCCGAAGGAAATGTTTACACCAACTGAAACTGTGACTCCATCTGTGCCTGATCTTCTGTGGCCGTAAGGGAAAAGCAGAGACATTCCCGGCCTCTTAGGACGGAATGGAAGCTGTCACAAGAGACATACCATACCTATGAACTAACATTTAATATTTGTACAGAAAACTAGGAGAAATTTATCAAATGACAGCATTCTAATTAAAAATAAAGTTTTGGAATGTAAAAAGTGGGTTTTGCCGAGACCGTTAAAAATTGGCAATTTTCAACTTGTATTTTAGACCGAATGGTTCGTCTAAAAAAAAAGTAAATAGTGGTATTTGTAGATAATTTTAAGTACTTTAATTTCAGTTAACAGACTATTTACTAAAAGTTAATAGTTTTCGAGATTTGAGCAAAAAATCGAAAAAGCTGAAATTTTTCGCTTTTTTCGCGATTTTTTTAATGTTCCGGCAAGAAATTTTGTCCGCAAACCTCATATTCGGATTCAGCAGCCCAAAATCCATATATAATGAAAGAAATCAGAACTACCCTAAAACTTTCCTAGTCAAAACACAATTTTATTGAATCAATAACATATTTTAATTTATTGAACACTTTTTTTTGCTAAAACGATTTACATAAATGTAGATTAAAAATAATAATTGGAAATCAAATTGCAAACTAGATTTTCTTTTAAATAACAAATTTAGCACATTTTTAAATCGGAATTGATAAGCCATAAATTAAGGCAGATAACACTTCTCATGGAGCCAACGCCTAGCAGATTTCTTGGCTTTGTTATTGTTAAAGCTGCTTTTGAAAATATTATTTCCGCAGGTACAGATGTTGCTGGCGTTCCGAGAAAATCCTTGGCCATTTTCGATAATGACGGGTAGATATTTTCGTGTCTTCACCAATCAAGTATATTCTCAGACCAGTATATTTTTACCTAGGCCCATTTATGTATTTTTCAATTTCATACTTTCAAGATTGTAAGTTATCATTGTCAGCGTTCTTAAATAGGTAAGTAATATCTAAATCAAATTCGTTATCTTCTTTTTTCAGACTAAGTGCTGGCTCTGGTATTGGATTCTGTAGATCATTCTGGGATTTATTAAAATAGTAAGCTTTAAATATTTCTTAAAATTTTTGTACTGATTGTAGAAGGTTTCTCCAAGATGAAGAGGAAAATGCTTTATGCTGAGGATCCAAAATAAGAACTATATAGTATATCCAATATCCAATTAGATTTGTTATAGTGTTTCAGTATTTTATCTCTCGTAGCTTGAATGAAGTCAATTAATTACTCTTCCGTAGTGTCTCTACCAACTTAATTATCAAGTTAATGAGCCCAATATTTCCAGTTTGTCTAAAAGTAAGTTTACTCAAATTACCACCAATGGGAGTGTGCAATATTTTTCCCCTTCGAGCCTTCGAGTATTGAAGAAAGTGTTTTAAAGCTTCTCAGATACTGAAAAAATTTACTGATCAGAACCCATTATTTATCTAATATTTTGCATTTCTTTAGATATTCGATCGGGACTCCCCCCAGTGGCCGTGTTAGCACGCAACGCAATAAAAAGGTCGCCGGGGAATCACCGGGCCGGGTAATCAAGAAATTTCAAGATCTTGAAATTTATTGAGTCAAGACAAGATATAAAATGTCAAGAAAACGTCAAGACAAGATTTTCTAAATTTCTTGATTTTTTCTCAAGACAAGACAAGAAGTTATTGTCAAGACAAGAATTCTTGTGTGAAACAAAAATAATGAATCAGGACTAGACAAATATAAAAGTACAAAACCATATCATAGAAAATGTTGAACATTGTATATATCTAAGCCATGTCATCAAACTGAGGAAACCAATTCAAGACGTTGAAATTAAACGAAGAACACAACTGGCAACTGGCATGGGCCGCTTTCGGTAAACTAACATATATCTTGAAAAACATATCCATTCCTATAAACTTGAAGAAAAAGGTGTAGATGAAAAACACATGCATACTACCAGTTTGTACCTATGGCTTGTAGACCGTAGCCCTTACAAGAAAATCTGCTAAAACACTAAAAACAACCTGAAGGGCGCTGAAACGAAATATGCGGGGAATATCAGCGAGAGACAAGATAAGAAACATCGAGATATTACGTAGAACGAAGGTCAAAGATATCGTGGAAGAAATTACAAAAATGAAATGGCGCTGGCAGATGACATAGCCAGATATAATGAAAACAGGTGGACACGGAGAATCCTAGAGTGGAGACCAAGGAGTACGACAAGAAGAATGGGCAGACCTTATAAGTAGAGCCTGGATTATATGAAGAATGCATGTGTTTATTTATGCAGCATATTTGTGGGTTTCTAGCCCAGTAAATGAACGGGAAATTCGGCGATACCTTGTAATTTTCAGGGGCAACTCCGAATTGCATGAAAATTTGGATTTAGGTTCTACTTACCCTCCACTTCAAAGTTGAAATTGTGCCGTTGGTTGCTTTTACTTGGGGGTGACAGTCACCCCTTCTCGGGGGTGAAAAAACATACGTTCAAGATAAGACCGGAACTGGATAAATTTACTGATTTTAAGCAACTTTGGTTCTATAGAGTTTTTTACGTAAGTAGATACTTTTCGAGTTATTTGCCATTGAAAATGTTGATTTTTCGACAAAAAAACTAGCTTTTCAGACGGTTTTTCGCAAATAATTCAAAAAGTAAATATTTTATCGAAAAAAATATCGTTGCTTATAAAAAACCCAAAAAAATGGTGTATCAGTAAAGTCTATCAATCAAATAAAAACAAAGTTGTAGCTCATAAAAAATGCGTTCTTATTCGTCTAATTCCAAATCGAATATTTCAAGGTGAAATCGCCGAAAAATTAAGCACTTTTCGGGAAAAACCCATTTAAACTTTTTAAAAGTGTTTATAAAAAGCTTTGTTTTAATTTGGTATAAAAGTTTATAGCATTAAAAATAAGCGAGTTACGCTCAAAATAAAGTTGGCCCTCTTTTTTTTTGTAAAAAATCATGAAAATCTCGCCGTGTTTAGCTCTCCAAATGAAATTAATTGCTAACGCTTTACAAACAATTTACTTACCTATCTATTTTTTATATGATTTGTCAGTCTCACCGATTTAAAGTGTTTATTTTTGAAAGGGTTATAATTGAGAAAGCTTGAATGGGTCACTAATCACGAGTGTATGCAAATTTTGAACAGCCATATCTTAACCAATTTTTGTCTTACGGAGAAACAAAATGAAACTAGCATATTTATAATAGCAAAACCTACATTTGTTACTCTTTAATATTTTTCTTATCACTAATACTTTTAAAGTTATTTTGAAAAAATGAAATTTTTCAAAAATTTTCAAAAATTTTTTTTTTACTATAAAAGCAAATGTTTTCAAAAATAAGCACTTCAAACCAATCAAACTTATAGATCATATAAACAATACACATACAGTTAAAATAGATGGTAAAGCCAAACAATTAATTTCATTTAGGGTGCTAAATAGAGGGAGGCTTTCACGATTTTTTTTACCAAAAAAAGGGGCCAACTTTTTTTCAGTGTAACTCGTTTATTTTTTATGCTGTAAGCTTTTGTAAAAAACAAATAATAAACTTTTTTCGATACTTTAAAAATGTTAATAGGGTTTTCTCGAAAAACGCTCCTTTCTTCGGTGATTTCGCGTTGAATTATTCGATTTGGAATTAGATGAATAAGAACCTATTTTTCATGAGCTACAACTTTGCTTCTACTCAATTTGTAGACTTTACTGGTACACCATTTTTTTAGTTTTTTTATACGCTACACTTTTGCTAAAAATATTTTTTCGATAAAATATTTACTTTTTGAGTTATTTGGAAAAAACGGTCTGAAAACGTAGTTTTTTTGTCGAAAAATCAACATTTTAAATCGCGAATAACTCGAAAAGTATTGACTTACGTAAAAAACTTTATAGAACAAAAGGTGCTTAAAGTAAGTCAATTTATCCATTTCCGGCATTATTTTAAACACGCGTTTTTCTCCCCCCGAGAAGGGGTGAATGTCACCCCCCAAGTAAAAGCAACCAACGGCACAAATTCAACTTTGAAGTGGAGGGTAAGTAGAACCTAAATCCAAATTTTCATGCAATTCGGAGTTGCCCCCGGAAATTACACTCCAAAACGGTCATTTATTGGGCTATTCTTGATAAATGCATATGTTATTCATATTTACTTGACTAAGAGCATATTGCGGCATATTTTGATGTATTTGAAAATATTACATAAATAATTTTCTATATATATTTAGATAATAGGTTCTTGGTTCTTGGAATTAGAAATCAGAAGAATAGGGCCAACAGGTAGCTAAGTAAAGTAAATTCGCTTTTAAATACTCTTTACCAGTTAGCAAAGCTACTTGTGATTGTGAATATTGTGCTTATAAAATAAAAATAATTTATTTTTTAAAGTATGTTAAAAGTAGCGAAACAAAAATCAAGTCTTTTACTGGGCTGGATTAGTGAAAACAGTGGATTGAAGATTATCGAAATAAAATGAAAGAGTTTTCTTTAATTCACATATTTCTTTCTTCGCAAGAAATATCTTAAAAATATGTTATAAAGACGTTATCAAAGGTATTAAAAGTAGGATAAGAGATGAATATCTGTGGATATATCTGTTTTTTATTGCGATCAATAAATAGCATTATCAATGGAAGCTTTGTACAGCAGGAACAAGGACTGTTCTTGTGAATTTTCATTTATATTTTATTATTAAATGCAATAATATATAAACACTCTACTAAGTTAATGTATATTTTAATTTCTCACCGAACTGCAAGCCTTGAGAATTGCAAAATCTTTGTTCTAAAGTGCATATATAGATGCATATTGCATATAACATATAATAAAAGCATATTTGGTTACTTTTTAAGTGCATATTGCATGCATATTTTAATAATTTTTTAGTGCATATAATCCAGGCTCTACTTATAAGAGATGGGTAGATGGCATAACAGAAGAAGCAGGCAAACAGTGGATTAGATAGTCAAATAGAATATAATAGATGCTTTATTGTCATGGAAAATTGTACAATTTTATCGACAAAGCTTATAAAAAGTCAAGAGTTGACTAAAATTACATAAATCGTCAATATAATTGAAAAAAAAAATAATGAAGTAAAACAGAAACAATCAATTGCAAAAATTAAACATTTAAATAAATTTTAAATTGCATAGTCTATCTAGTAACTAATAAGTTTCAAAGTTGAGATGCTGCATATGACACCCAAATATGGATAAAAAATACTACTTGTACAAAGGGTACTGTAATTTCTTAATTGAATGCTATGCTGGAACAACGTTGTAACCGCCTAATATGGGTTTTCCATGGAACAACGTTCTAAATGTGCAAAATAATGTACTGCTGACTGTGGGGAATATTATGAGACTTAACTTTCCTGTTTTGGTAGTTTGAAAATTAGTCAAACTTCAACTTTCGGTGTAACAACGTTGTATGTGTTAAAGTGGATAATCTTTCGCGTCAAATTTTCTGCATGAGTTTTGTAAATCAACGTTTACAATGGTGTAATTTGTCATTTATAACCCATGTTATAGTATAACCCATTCAGTGATTACCCAAATTAATAGAGGGAAAAAACGTTTCTTAATTTCACGTGTACTTCATTTTTTATTTCTAAAACAACGTTTTAACCGGCTTACTTCCACACAACAACGTTTTAACCGACGGGGATTTAACACGTTATTTTATTGAAATATAGCATATAAGTTCATAAATGCTTGATTTGTATAACCTAAGGTTATTTTTGTTGATATTAATGTTATTCATCCTATAGTCTATCATATTATTCTCATAAATATTTTTTTTTCACAATAATCAATTATAAAGTGTTTTTTTCAATTTATCAACAAAATGAGATTTGGCGTTTACAACGTTGTTCCAGCATAGCATTCAATTATTGATTAAGAAATTGTTCTACTGAATAATATGGTCTTTTAGATAGGTAGGCTTTTGTCAATTTACGGAATTTGGGGAAAGATGCTGCAGATTTAAGTTGTAGAGGGAGATGGTGGTAAAGTTTTTTGCGGAATATAATATAGATTTCTTTACTAACTCAGAGAACGGAGTCGGTAAATAGACGTCAAAGGTAGAATTTCTCGTGAAGTAGTCATGATTAGATCTTGCTGAAAAGACATGTAGATGTTTACGAATTAAGCAAACAGTTTCTAAAATATACAAGAAAGGAAGAGTTAAAATCCTGTGATCCTTGAAGTAGCTTCTGCAATGTGTTATTCTTCTGAGGCCAAACAGATATCGTATTGCTCTTTTTTGTAATTTGAAAATAACATCGAATTGGGCAGCTGTACCAGAACCCCAAAAAGGAAGACCATATCGAAGATGCGACTCGAACAAGGAAAAATATGTTATTTTGGAAGCTGCTAAACTGAGTTCCTTCGAAACAGATCTTATAGCATAGCAAGCTAAACTAGAACTAGATCAAACTAGAACTAGACATTAGTGACATCAAATTGGGCTTACACAATGATATGGCCACAATACAAGCCCTACCTATTTGCTTTTAATGTTTTTATTCAAATATGATTATAAAGACCTTTACGTTTATAGGCCATTCCACGAATATAGGTACGGCTGTTGTGGATTATCGCGACAATATTTTTAGTGTGCAACATAAGAAGTACGAAAGTAAATGGATCTAATAATTATTCCAATAAACAACAATGTAATTTGCAATTTACTTTAGTTTTTCATAAATTGCACAGTAAAATATTCGTTGTCGAGATAATCTAAAACAGTCGTATATTCTTGAAATAGAGTATATTTCATAGACTAAAATAATGTGTTTTATAGAAGAACTTTTTTACTTAAGGGGATAGGCGCAAAATCTTTGTCCAATGCTATTTAAATGCATAATTTTTTTCGAATCCTGAGAAAACTAAAAGTATTTTTAAGAAAGTTTTAAGAAACGAATAATGAAAAATTATACTATTACCGAGGGCCGAAAGTCGCTGAGAACTTCTATAATGTTTATTTTAATAAGTTACAGAGGTGAAAAATAAAGAGAAAATTCAGTGCGATATTTAATTTCAAATATTTCATTCAAAAGAAACTTCTTGTTTATTCTGAGGGACTTTCGACCCTCGGTAATAATGTAATATTTCATTCTGCTTTTAAATTTTTCAAAAATATTTATTAGTTTTCTCAGGATTCGAAAAAAATGAATGCGTTTAAATAGCACTGGACCAAGATTTTGCGTCTACCCCCTTAAATTTTAACCATTCAGAGGCCATACAGATATTTATTTGTGACAAACAAAACTAGTCCAGCTGGCTAGATAATGTAAGAATTAAGTAAACAAAAGTCTACCACAGACAATTTTAATCAGAGAAGCTCGAAGCACTCCACTATCGCACACAATCAATAAATCATATTATACACGATCCTTATTCCGTGATGGGAGCTATAGACGAGCGGCAGCAATCCCTAAAATTACGTTATACCGACCAGAAAAATCAACTTTAAGGTGAATGACCAATTTTGATCATTATTTATGTTTTCGAGATTGCTAAATCCGAATATGAAGTTTATATTTATCTAGAATTGGTGGAACATGTTCAAAAATCAAATTTTATGCAAAAATGCAAAAAATAAATTTTGATGATTTATCAAATTTACTCCGCTGTATCTTTGGTCTCTGTAAATATTTCCTTTTGAAAATTTTACTGTGTCTTCGAAGTATTTAGATAACAATGAGATTTGTCGAAAATCATCATCATCATCATTCTCTTTGCCTTATCCCTATGCGGGGTCGGCTTCCCTAATTGCATTTCTCCACACAATTCTATCTTGGGCCATATCAATGTTAATCCCCTTTACCATCATGTCCTGCCTTATCGTCTCCCCCCAGCTCTTCTTTGGTCTTCCTCTCCTACTCCTTCCAGGAATCTGCACTTCAGCTATTCTTCGTATTGGGTGGTTAACGTCTCGACGTTGAACATGACCAAACCATCTTAACCTATGCTCTCTCATTTTGGCATCAATTGGTGCCACACCTAGACTTCCCCTAATATACTCATTTCTAATTTTATCCTTCTTTGTCACTCCACTCATCCATCTAAGCATTCTCATTTCCGCCACATGCATTCGCTGTTCCTCTTTCTTTTTCACTGCCCAACATTCAGTTCCGTACATCATAGCTGGTCTTATGGCTGTTTTATAGAATTTTCCCTTCAGCTTCATTGGAATTTTTCTGTCACACAACACACCACTCGCTTCTTTCCACTTCATCCATCCAGCCCTAATTCTACTGCATGCATCTCCATCTATTTCTCCATTACTCTGTAATACCGATCCTAGGTACTTAAAACTATTGCTTTTTACAATCATTTCACCATCCAAAGATACCATTTTATTTGTAGTAGCTCCATCTTTAAATGAACATTCCAAATACTCTGTTTTTGTCCTACTAAGTTTTAAACCTTTTTCCTCCAGAGCTTGTCTCCACTGTTCCAGTTTTTGTTCTAAGTCTCTTTCACTATTTCCTACTAACACGACATCATCAGCATACATTAAGCACCATGGAATGTTACCCTGTATTTTCGCTGTTATCTGGTCCAAAACTAATGAGAATAAATACGGACTAAGCACAGAACCTTGATGCAATCCTACTTTCACATGAAATTTATCAGTCTCTCCCACACCTGTCCTAACACTAGTCGTTACTCCCTCATACATATCCCTCACAATCTTTACATATTCACCAGGGACTCCTTTCTTATTGAGTGCCCACCACAGAATCTCTCGAGGAACTCTATCATATGCTTTCTCAAGATCAATGAATACCATATGAGCGTTTGTTTCTTTACTCCTGTATTTTTCCATCAACTGCCTTATAATGAAAATTGCATCTGTTGTTGATCTACCCTGCATAAAGCCAAATTGATTCTCGGATATTTCGGTTTCTTCACGTATCCGTCTATCAATTACTCTTTCCCATATTTTCATGGTGTGGCTAAGCAGTTTTATAGCCCTGTAGTTTGTACATTGTTGTATATCTCCCTTGTTTTTGTAAACAGGTACCAGTATACTGCTTCTCCATTCGTCTGGCATTTGTCCAACTTCCATAATTCTATTAAATAGACCTGCTAGCCACCTTGTTCCTGTCTCTCCCAATGCTCTCCATACTTCCCCAGGAATATCATCTGGTCCTACCGCTTTTCCTTTCTTTATTTTTTGAAGCGCTTGAGCCACTTCCTTGTTGGTTATTTTGGTGACCATTGCTGCTACTGTCTCCGTTGACTCTACAGGCTGTCTGTCAAATTCTTCATTTAATAAGCTGTCAAAGTACTTTCTCCATCTCTTTTTGACATCCCTTTCGTGAACTAGTATTTTATTATTTTCATCTCGGATACATCTAATCTGATTAAAATCTTTTGCTTTCTTTGCTCTCTGTTTGGCTATTTTATATATCTTCGTTTCGCCTTCCCTGGTATCAAGTTGATCGTATAGGTTTGAATACGCTTCTGCTTTAGCTTTTGCTACTGCTACTTTCGCTTCCTTTTTGGCGACCATATAGTTTTGAAGATCTATGTCCGATCTGGTTTCTTGCCACTTTTTATATAATTTTCTCTTCTCTTTTATGTTTCCTTGTACTTCATTTGACCACCACCAAGTCTCTTTATCTTCAAACTTCTTTCCTGACGTTTTCCCAAGTATTTCAATAGCCGTCTCTCTAATAATATTGGCCATTTTTCTCCAAATTGTGTTAGGGCTTCCTTTCATGTTCCAACATATTTTTTCTACTATTCTTTCCCTGAATAGACCTTCCTTCTCATCTTTTAGCATCCACCACTTGATTTTTTGTGGTCCTCTCCGATATTTTTGTTTAGTTTCGCTTTTTACTTCGATGTCCAGAACAAGCAGCTTATGTTGTTGGCTTACTGTCTCACTAACTATTACCTTGCAGTCCTTGCATTCACGTATGTCTTCTTTCCTTATCATGAAGTAGTCTATTTGGGATTGATGTTGTCCACTTTTGTAGGTAATAAGTTGAGTTTCTCTCTTTTTAAAGAATGTGTTAACAATCGCCATATCCAATGCTGTTGCTAATTCTAGCATGTCATCTCCAGCTTCATTTCTAGTTCCAAAGCCTAATCCCCCATGTATTGTTTCATATCCTGTCTTGGCTTGGCCCACATGTGCATTGAAATCACCTCCTATTATAACTTTCTCCTCCGCTGGAATATCACTCAGTATGTCTCCCAATTGATCATAGAAAGCCCTTCTTTCATTCTCACCCAGACCTGTTTGAGGAGCATACACACACACAACATTCAATACCTCTTTATCAATTACAAATTTCACTGACATCATTCTATCACTCGTTCTTACAACATCTACTACGTTATCTTTCATTTCACTATCAGCAATTATACCAACTCCATTTCTAGTGTTACTACTCCCTACATACCACAATTTATATCCATCACCTAGTTCTTTCGCCCTTTGTCCTTTCCACCTAGTTCCAATGAGATTTGTCGAAAATGTTTAAACAAATTAAAAGAGGAGTTGTTAATTTTTCAAATATTTTTTCGTCAGATTTCGTTAGTTTCATGTTTACTTAAAACAGTTGAGTGACAAACTATTTAGTTTATAATATTAACTAACATAAAAATAAAACATAATGCATGAAGAAGTTTTGTGGAAAATTTTAAATCAAATATGCAATAGGCAAAAAGTTATGTGACTTTATAGACGAGCGGCACTCCCCAAGAAAACGCTTATTTCTCGAGATACTGACCACGGTGTGGTGAATGGCTAATTTTGATCATACTTTATGTTTTTGATGATGCTGAAAACGAAAATGAGGTTTTTTTGATTTTTAGATGGGGGAACATTGTCAAAATTGCAATTTTACCCTAAAAATAAAAATAAAATGAAATCGCGTTTTTTTGCGTTTAACTCGATACAACTCTGTTCCATTTTAATGTT
Source organism: Diabrotica virgifera virgifera (assembly GCF_917563875.1). NCBI lineage: Eukaryota > Metazoa > Arthropoda > Insecta > Coleoptera > Chrysomelidae > Diabrotica > Diabrotica virgifera. The sequence continues at coordinate 230,144,952 of NC_065445.1, read as the reverse complement.
TTTTTCTAAAATTTTTATAGTATATATTTCTTACCTTTCTGAAGACAATCTGATTCAATCTTTCTGTCATCTTATTATAATTAGTGGAGTCACTGAAGGGTTGCACCTCCGATTTCGTTGAACCTTCATCGATTTTCATGAAAATTGGTGGGTCGTTAGAAGATACTTCAAGAAACAAAGGTGACATGATGCCAATTTGCGCTTTTACCCTGGGGGTGGATTCCACCCCTTCTCGGGGGTGAAAATTTTTTTATTAAAAGTAGTACCAGAAATCGGTAGAGGGGCAACTTTTAAGCAAAATTTGTTCTATACAGTTATTAACATAAATCAATACTTTGTGAGTTATTAAATATCAAATATTTTATTTTTTCCTAAAAAAAATGCATGTTTTAAAGCTGTTTTTCACGTATTACTCAAAAACTATAAGCTTTTGCAAAAAACCTATTATTACCAAAATTACAGATAATAAACAATTTAATACACTTCCCACTTAAAGAACTAAACTAATTTCAAAGTTATTTCAAAGTGGGTTACGGGTAATTGAATGTTAATTTTTTCGACGAGTACTTAAATCTAAGTATTCAAGCTTACATAACGGGAAAACGATGCATTTTATAGAATATACTTGATAAACACTTGTCAAAATACTTTGGAATATCTATCAAATGAGCTCCAGTAGAAGTTAATAGCATCAAAATTAATCAAGTTATGATGAAAATAAGAGAACCCTGTCGATTTTTTAGGAAAAAGTGAAAAATAAAACATACACCATTTCCACAAAAAGTAAGATTTGTAGTAATCCTCACAAAAATGTCTTTAGGTTAACATAGTAAATAATTTCAACAATTTTGACCGGTTTAGAATGCATATTTTTGAAAAAAAGATATAATTCAAAAAAATCATAATTTTTAAAATTATTGTACTTTTCATTTTCTTTTGAAAATAACTCCAAAAATACTCAATATACGTAAAAAATGATATATAACTAAATTTTAGTTTTTTCTGTTCCAAATACTTTACCTATTTTACTATTTCCGTAGAGTAAAAAATAACCGAGACAGAATCGTTTAAAATTTCAATTTTGCTGCGAGAACCATGTAACCGGGCCCATTTAACCTTTTTTTTTAAGTAAGAGATTTGAAGGACTAATTTCGAAGTTTTTTAATAGCCCTTGGAATTAACTTTTAACTAATTTTGAGGTGAATCTGATACCTTAACAATTAACGGAGTTATTTACAAAAAAACAATAACATTTTTTGGAAAAATTTTTAAAAGATACATTTTGAAACATTTTGGTGCATAAATTTTAATGGTATCAACTTGTTCGTTGTCTTATTTGATATATATTTTTATGAACTTTGACCAATGTTTAATAAGTTTATGTTATATAATGCATTATTTTCCCGGTATTTAAGCTTGAATACTTAGATTTGGGTACTCGACGAATGAAATATACATTCAATTACCTATAACTCACTTTTAGTTAACATTAAAAGGTTTTCCTAGTAAGGAGTTTATTTGATTTTTTATTAGCCTCAATTTTGATAATAATAACTTTTTTGTAAAAACTTATAGTTTTTAAGTTATTTATGAAAAATCGGTTAAAAACATGCATCTTTCTCACGAAAAATTAAAATCTTTGATCTTTAATAACTCAAAAAGTTTTGATTTATTTTAATAACTTTATATAACAAATTATACTTATAATTTGTCCCTCTATCGAATTGTGGGGTTATTTTTAATAAAATAATTTTCACCCCCGAGGAGGGGTGGCATCCACCCCCAGGGTAAAAGCGCAAGTTGGCACCATGTCACCTTTGTTCCTTGAGATATCCTCTATCCACTCACCAATTTTAATGCAAATCGATAAAGGTTCAACGAAATCGGAGGTAATAGCTCATATCCACCTTCAGTGACTGCACTAAATAAAAGTTATGAATTGTTTAATGTAAAAGGTGGAGTTTCCTGAATTGCAAAGTTTAATCCCAAAAGTTGAGTGATAAATTTCAAATTTAGCTTTTTAATCAAGTTTATGTTAAAATGGGTCTAGGACGTTTCATCGCCGCCAGTTCATCGCCACCGTTTCGATGCCGCCAGTTCATCACCGGCCGATTCATCGCCGGCCCATTCATCGCCGGCCGATTCATCGCCAGTCAGTTAATCTCTAACTGATATATTTCCGAATTTTCGACAGTTACATTTATTATTTATTTTTAGTATTATTTAGGAATTCTAGGAAATGCGAGATATGACCATTCCCGTTGCCATACTTAATCTTTTAATAGACTTTTAAACTTTTATAATTTAAAATATAATTTAACACTACAAATTTAATACTATTTAGTCTCAAATTTAGGGGAAGTAGAAATAGAACAGTAAATTAATATAATAATATTATTTATCTATTTATTTGTCATAAGATTTGAACTGAATTTAACGTCGTCAACTGGCGATGAAACGGTCGGCGATGAAACGGACGGCGATGAAATGGACTGGCGATGAACCGGCGGCATCGAAACGGCGGCGATGAACCGGCGGCGATGAAACGTCCCATTCCGTGTTAAAATATATAGTACAAATAGCAAAATGTTTTATAAAAAAAATGGTGCAGCTTTTAATTTTAATAAAAACGTGATCTAATTTTTTTATTTTTAGGGTAATAGTGCGATTTTGATAATGTTCCCCCATCTAAAAATCAAAATAAACCTCATTTTCGTTTTCAGCACCATCAAAAACATAGAGTATGATAAAAATTAGCCATTCACCACACCGTGGTCAGTATCTCGAGAAATAAGCGATTTTTGGGGGAGTGCCACTCGTCTATAAAGTCACATATTTTTTTTTCTATTGCATATTATGACTTGAAATTTTCCAGAAAACTTCTTCATGTCTTATGTTTTAATGTTATACTGATTAAAATTATAAACTAAAAAGTTTGCCACCCAACTTTTTTAAGTAAACATGAAAGTAACGAAATCTGACGACAAATTGTTTATTATCTCATTTGTTTATTATTAAATCTCGTTATTATCTAAATACTTCAAAGATGACACAGAATAATTTTCGAAAGGAAATATTTACAGCGAGGTAAATATGAAAAATAATCAAAATTGATTTTCAGGTAAAAGGGGGAGAAGTGTACTTTTGAAGTGTGTAAAATTAATAATTCTTAGCTGAGCGCTTTCGGCTTATAAAGCCATCTTCGGAGCTATGGTCAAAAAGGTCAAAATACCACTATGAAGAGAGATGGGTTCCATTTATGATATGAAATACTTCTGTTTCTTATGTAGTTTTTTATTGGTTGGAAAAAACCTTGTCTGTCTGTTTAAAAAATTGTTCAATTTGCTGCTGGTTGTTTTTGTATCCAGAAAAGTTAAACATCAAGAACGAGCACAAAGGACTTTCACACGAAAATTAGATTATATATAAAACGAATATTTGATCATGGTAAGGTCAAAAAGACCTTACCATTTGAATACTACGGTGTCAGATAGCAGAATTCTGCTATCTGACACCGTAGTATTCAAATGGTAAGGTCTTTTTGACCTTACCATGATCAAATATTCGTTTTATATATAATGTAATTTTCGTGTGAAAGTCCTTTGTGCTCGTTCTTGATGTTTAACTTTTCTGGATACAAAAACAACCAGCAGCAAATTGAACAATTTTTTAAACAGACAGACAAGGTTTTTTCCAACCAATAAAAAACTACATAAGAAACAGAAGTATTTCATATCATAAATGGAACCCATCTCTCTTCATAGTGGTATTTTGACCTTTTTGACCATAGCTCTGAAGATGGCTTTATAAGCCGAAAGCGCTCAGCTAAGAATTATTAATTTTACACACTTCAAAAGTACACTTCTCCCCCTTTTACCTGTTGTCATAAGTGTGTACAAAACTTTTTCAGTCTTTACATTTAAAATTGATTTTTCATATTTTTGGTTAAAATTTGATTTTTGAACATGTTTCACCAAATCTAGATAATTATAAACTTCATATTGGGATTCAGCGAACTCGAAAATATAAAGAATGACCAAAGTTTGCCATTCACCTATCATGGTCGCTTTTTCGATTTCTAAGCCTTAAATTAGGGGTGTTCCGCTCGCCTACTAGTCCATGTGGAATAGCGGAGTATAATTGTCTATTATCAAATTTAATAATACATTTTAACTATCCTGCTGATCTTTTGGACTTTTGAAGTCACGTTGTTTTCGATCTTCATCTTTCCTGGATCTCTTTCTTTTTCTTCTGTTTCCTTTCCGTTTATTTCTTTTCACCCTTGCCACCAAAATAGATACAGGGTGATTGATTAGTAGGGTAAAGCTCAATAGCTCCGCTCTAGTAATAGATAGCAATAAAAGTTAATAACAAAAATTTTAGCCACCTTTGAGCTTCACATTAAAAAATTAGTTAGAATGTTACAGGGTGTTCGATAACACAGCGGCAGACCTAAGTTTTGTTTTTTTAAATAGAACACCCTATATTTTATTTTATATTCGAAATCCTGTTAACTTCTACATCACAAAAATATAAAGGTTTGTAATGTTATACAGGGTATTTACAAAGTTATAACCAATTTTGTATGAAAATCGTAATAAGTTCAACTCCCTGTATAAATAAAAATAAGCACAACAGCAATGGTTTATTAATGCCATATTTTTTATTTATTGTCAAAATTTTTAAGAATTATTGATATTGCTAATTTTCTTTATATCAAATACAGGGTGAGTCAAAACGCAAGTACATTATTTTCTCAGTAATGTTAAATGGAACACCCTGTATTTTATATCATTATTGAAAAGTAACATTAACGTACTTTAATTTTTATATAACATTCTTATTTATGCCCAAAATTAGTTTTCGAGATATTTTCATTTGTGAGAGCAAATTATTTTAGGTGTTTAAATTTATCTAAATTTTAAGTAAGCCATGACTGAATTGACAATTGAAGATTACCGATTATCAATCCGGTAATCAATGTAACAATGTAGCAAATAAAGAAATAAAAATAATTTATTAGTAATACATTTTACAAACAAAAACACAACCACTACATGCAACATTTTTGAAACAATTAAAAAATATCTTTTTATGTAAATGCAACAAATAAACAAAGAAAATTAGTAATAAATTTTACAAAAAAACACACAAACACAAAATACAATATTTTGTGAACACAATTAAACACTACTTTTTTATGTAAATGTAACAATGTAACAAATAAAGAACGAAACATAATTTATCAGTAATACATTTTGCAAAAAACATGTTTGAAAAAATTAGAAGCTACTTTTAATAAAATATTTTAATTATTTAATAACGTAAGGTGTTCAAAATTATCTCCTAACACATTTATGTACGCCTAAAAACGATCATTGAATGAGCTACTATTCTATTTTTCATCTCATCCCTTGTTGTTGGAGGTATTTTATAAACTTCATTATTGACGTAACCCCAAAAAAATCAGTCCAGTTTATTAAATTCTGGTGATTTGGGTGGCCACGCTACTGGTCCATTGAAAAATGAAAATATCTCGAAAACTAATAAATTTAGACATAGAGAATGTTATCTAAAAATTAAAGTACGGTAACGGTACTTTTCAATAGTTATATAATAAAATACAGGGTGTTCCATTTAAAATTACTGAGAAAATAATGTACTTGCGTTTTGACTCACCCTGTATTTGATATAAAGAAAATTAGCAATATCGACCATTCTTGAAAATTTTGACAATACTTTAAAAAATATGGCATTAATAAACCATTGCTGTTTTGCTTATTTTTATTTATACAGGGAGTTGAACTTGTTACGATTTTCAAATAAAATTTGGTAATAACTTTGTAAATACCATGTATAACATAACAAACCTTTATGTTTTTGTGATGGAGAAGTTAACAGGATTTCTAATTTAAAATAAAATATAGGGTGTTCCATTTAAAATAACATAAGTTTGGTCTGCCACTGTGTTATCGAACACCCTGTAACATTCTAACTAATTTTGTAATGTGAAGCTAAAAGGTGGCTAAAATTTTTTTTATTAACTTTTATTGCTATCTATTACTATAGCGGATCTATTGAGCTTTACTCTACTAATCAATCACCCTGTATATTCGGAATATAATGAAATTACCTTTCCATCTTCTCAGTTAAGTTCATCATTTTTAACTCCTCCTATGCACTTTTTGAACAATAAAGAATATTATTAAAATCTTACATGTGACTAAATATGATGAACTGATGCAAAATCTTAGAAACAAAACCTCCCCAGCGATATGTAACATTAATATTATTATCAAATCTATACTATATTTAGCGAGCAGCAGTAAAACAATAATTGTATTGAAAGTTATTAATTAAGAAACAGCACGGGTAAAGTGAAAAGTGAATGGGTTTTTAATTAACTCTATTAGGTATGCTTATGACGTTTTAATAATAGCCGATAATTTTTAAAACTTAAAATTAATGATGAATAAAAGATTAAGGTGCCGTGGAAAATATGGACTCACCATCAACATAAAAAACATGTTCGTAAAAATGATTAAGAACAGAAATACTAACGAAACCCTAATGGCAGCAGAGGACACCAGTTTAAACGAATAAAAATTGACGTGTATCTGGTAATAGTCTTCTTCTTGAAGTGCCCTCTCTTCAATGGATGTTGGCTACTACAATAATAGCAAACTCTTCTCTGTTGTCAGCTGTTCTTATTAGCTGTTCAAAATTTAGCTCTGTCCATTTTTTCCTAGTCCTCGCTTTCTCCCTATCTTTTTTTCACTATTACGTAGTTGAGCATATTGGTACTTATTATTTCTCGGTATATGCGGCCTAGGTATGTTTTTCTAACTTTCACTCTGTTGAAAAGTTTTCTTCCTATTCTTGCCTATTCTATGCAGCACTCTTTCGTTTGAGGAATGCGACGTCCACAAAATTTTGGGGATTCTCCGGTAGATCCACATTTCAAAGGCCTCCAATTTATTTACGGTTGATATTTTAAGGGTCCATGTTTCAACTGCATAGGGAAGAGTCGACCAGACGTAGCATTTTGATAAACGTAGTCAAATTTCAAATTTTATTCGAGAATCACAAAGCAGTTTTTAATTTTTTCGAAAAATTTTCTAACCTGTTCTATTCTCGATCTTATCTCTAGATCAGGATTTAGCCTGCTATCGATCCAATGTCACAGGTACTTAAATCTTTTGACCTGTTCTAAAATGTGCCCGTGCATTATGCAAGGTTGAGGTACATTTTGTTTTTTTTTTTGGATTGACATTACTTTGGTTTTTAATGTTTATTTTTATACTAAATTGCACTCAGGTCGACCTGGTCTTGTCGATGAGTCGTTGTAGACCCAAGTCGGAATCCGCAATCAACACCGTATCATCGGCATATCTGATGCTGTTGATATTTACGCCATTCACTTTGACTCCATCCTTGTAATTCTCCAGTGCCTCTTTAAATAGATACTCGGACACGGATTAAACAGCAAGAGTGACAGAACACATCCTTGTCTAACTTCCCTCCTAATTTCTACTTCTGCGGATGTGGAGCCCGCGATCCTAACTCTGACTTTTTGGTTCCAGTGCAAGATTTTTAGTAATTTGATGTCTTTTCCATCTAAACCGACTTCTTACAAACGTTATAATAGTAGGTCGTATCTTACTCTTACTCTGGTAACAGTAATAATAGAAAATAACGACTAAACTGCCGAAATAAAATAGATTAAATAAAGATTATAATATTTCTTTCTAGCAGTGAGCGAACTGAAGTCATGCATCAGTTCCATCAACAATGTTTTCCGAATTCCTCAGACGAGTATTCAAATCCGGAAAACCTCAGAAATCACATGTAGCTCCCGCAGAATGATAGGCAAATGAAAGACTAGGAGATTCCACAAAAAGCGACTCCATATTATTATATTATTGAGTTCTTCTTCTACATCATGTGCCATCTCCTCTAAGAAGGTTGGCAACCATCACGGCAATTCGCACTTTCGATACCGCTGCTCTAAAGAGCTCAGCAGAAGTGCAATTAAACCAAGCTCTCAAATTGTTTAACCAGGAGATGCGTCTTCTTCCGCGACTCCTTCTACCCTGTATTCTTCCTTGTATTATTAATTATAACAAGTTATAATGCTCGCCCCACATAACATGTCCCAGATATTGCAGTTTTCTGACTTTAATTGTATTTAAAACCTCTTTATCTTTTTCCATTCTTCTCAACACCTCGATATTCGTGACTCTATCCACCCAACTTATTCTTAATATTCTTCTGTAGGCCCATAACTCGAAAGCTTCTAATCTGTCCGAAACATCCTTCTTTAATGTCCAAGCCTCCAACCCATAGAACAATATGGAGAACACGTAGCATCTCAGAAGTCTTATCTTTAAAGAAACTGTAATGTCCCTGCTACAGAGTACTTTTTTCAGTTTGTTGAAAGCATTTCTTGCCTGTTCTATTCTTGCTTTAATCTCTTCTGTGTACTCATTAGTTTCATTAATTATTGTACCTAAATATTTATATTTTTCAACCTTTTTAATTTGTTCTCCATGTATTGTTATGCTCTCTTGGCGCTGTTGAGCTTTTGTGATTACCATAAATTGTGTCTTTTTTGTGGTTAGGGACAGTCCGTTTTCTTGGCTGACTTCTATCACTCTGTCAACCATTTGTTGTAAATCCTCAAGACATTCGGCTAATAAAATAGTGTCGTCGGCAAACCGTATATTATTGATTGGTCGGCCATTTACTTTTATTCCCGTGGTTAGGTCTTCTAGTGCTTCCTGGATTATTTCCTCTGAATACAAATTGAACAAAGCAGGAGACAGGACACAGCCCTGTCTGACGCCCCTCTCAATCTGTATTTCATTTGAAAAGGCGTTGTTCTCTTTTACCACAGCGATCTGATTATCATAGATACCACTAATGATCCTGATGTCCCTCATATCTAAGTTTTTCTTTTCAAGTAATTCGATAAGGCGGTTATGTCTGACCTTATCGAAGGCTTTGTTGTAATCCAAGAAACACATATATACTGCCTGATTAACATCCATGCACCTTTGCTCAAGTACATTTACAGCGAATAGGGCTTCCCCTTTTGGCAGTGTTATGAACGTTGACAGCAGCCAATCTCTGGGAATGATTCCTGTACTGTATATTGTATTAAGTAAGTAGACCAATATTCCAATTTGCTGTTCTTCTATTAACCGTATTATGTCTACAGATATTTCGTCAGGACCTGTTGCCTTGTTGTTCTTTGTTCGCTTTATCGCCTCTAATACCTCATCGTCTGTTATGTCTGGGTCGTTGTCGAACTTTTCCTGCTCTAGTACTATCTCAGTCCGTTCGTCTTTAAATAGCTCTTGAATATATTCCTGCCATCTTGTAAGCCTTTAACCGACGTCTATAATTATTTTGCCGTTTTCATCCAGCAGCATGTTTGATTTTTTCTTAATATTAGTGCCTGTTATTTCTCTAATTTTCTTATGAAGGTTTAAGTTATCATGTTTCTCTACCAACTGTTCAATCTCTGCGCATCTGTCACTATACCATCTTTTCTTTGCCTCTCTGATCTTTCTCCTTATTTCTGTGTGTATAATATTGTACATGTTTTTGTCTTTGGTTTTATAAGATCGCCTTGCTTCCATGAGATCTAGAATCTCCTCGGTCATCCATTTATTTTTATTCTTAATTAGTTTAGGTGTTAGTGTTGTCTCACATGTGCGGATAAGAGCATCTTTTAACATGTACCATTTCCTGTTCGCATCTTCAGTAGGAATAATTTCTATTTTGGTGAGCTCTTCTTTAATTTTTTGTGTGACTTGCTCTTTTGTTGATGGATCTCTCAAACGAGATACTTGTATCGTCTCTACTTTAGTTGTAACCACAGACTTCTTTAGATTAATTCTAAACCTTCCTACAACTGGGTTCTGATCTGATATGACATCAGCTCCAGGGTATAATTTTACTGATTTTATGGAATTTCGGTATCGTTTTCAGATGAGAAGGTAGTCAATTTGGTTTCTGATGACGTTATGTTGGTTGTCTGCTGGTGATTTCCATGTATAGAGTCTCCTGGTCGGCAGATCATAATAAGTATTCGTGACAATAAAGTCGGTTTCTTGGCAGAATTGAGCCAATCTTTCTCCTCTCTCGTTACGAGTGCCCAGTCCAAAGTTTCCAATAAAATCACCTTGACTTCCTCTACCGATTTTTGCATTTAGATCTCCCATTACTATTGTAAAGTCTCTAGACTTGGTTACTTCTAAAGCTTGTTGTAATTCGTTATAAAACTGTTCGAGTTCTTCATCCGATTTATCTGCTGTGGGAGCATATACTTGAATTATATTGACTCTAGACTGGGCTGTTTTGAGTGTTACCATCATAACTCTATCCGAGATGGGTAAGAAGCCAGTTACAAATTTCTGGCTGGTTTTATCAACTAATATCGCTACTCTGTTCCAGTGATTTGGGTCATTGTCATTACCAGAGTAGTATATCTTTGTTTGGCCCACTAATATGTCACCTGAATTGGGCCATCTGGTCTCACTTAGTCCTAATATTTTTATGTTTTTCCATTTCCTGAATGACATTATGGACTTTACCTGCTTGGTATATTGACTTAACATTCCACTTGCCTATTTTCATGCACTTTTTGTCGATTTTAGTCTTCTTTTTGGACGATGTGTTACTGATGGGTATTTCACAGGGATTTCGTTTGATATCGACCTGAGAGGCCCTGTGGTCTATCTGTGATTTGCCTCCCCTGTCGGATCTTGGTCTCCGATATCCATGATCAGTAACAGAGTTACTTTTTTGTACAGCCATGACAATTGTACTAGGGATATCCGTATATGACCTTTAATGCAGTGGTTTCCCCTACTATTGAGTAACAAAATCGAAAATATCACCCACTATTATATGTGGCATATGTATCTCAAAAATCAGAAGGACTAAATACAGAGAACTACTAATCAGAGAACTACTAAAAAATCCTATTTCGGAAACTATAAATCCTAGAGACTTCTTCTAAACGTCATTTTAAAGAAGAAAGATGGAAGTTATTTTTTGCTAAAGCAATGCCTATACCTATATCACTGTGGAAAAAAGATATGGGACAAAAAACAAAATTGCTTTCTTTCGTGTTTTTTTCTTGCTTGTCATTTAAATATATTTTTGTAAAAAAAATACTTTGGACTTTAAGATATGATATTTCGATAGTAAATTTAACCTGGAACAATATTCCTGTAGAAGTGCTTGTACCAAAAGTGAATAGAACTCACCCTAATTCGCCCTGTGCCTAGGGACTAATTCACCCCTTTCTCAAAAACGCACCCATTTAAATGGTAGCACTCCGCGGTTTTTTCAAACTTAGAGGCACATTGACCATATGAGACAATAAAATCCCATTAACGTTGTAGTTCCTTTTAGCTCTCTTATTTTGAACATAATCAATAGCCTACAGACGATGCAATACTAATCTCTCAAAGTGACGTATACTATACTGCATACTGCAAACGTATACTGTACCAATTTGATATAACCGCTAGAAAATATAACAAGTTAATTTCCCCAAAAAAGACAATATGCATCGTTATAATAGCAAATCTAGAAAAATATGAAAAATATATTTTTAAGAAACGCTTTTCTTTAGTTACGAGTGATTAAAACCAAAAAGCAAAAAATAAAAAAAAAATTGAAAAGTCCAACACATTCGTCAAAGAAAAGCGTGGCGCGTCTTCATCGAATAAGCGGTTTTCGCCCCACGCTTTTCTTTAACGAATGTGTTAGATTTTTTCAATTTTTTTTTATTTTTTGCCTTTTAGTTGATTTTTTTTATAATATGTTTAATTTTAGCCACTCGTAACTAAAGAAAAGCGTTTCTTAAAAATATTTTTTCATATTTTTTTATTTTTTACTTTTTAGTCTTACACTTTTTAAACATTAAAATATATCGTCGTTTATTAAAATATGTATAAAACATATTATGATGTACAAACATGAAAAGTAGTCGGAATCGGCAAAAAATTTGAAACTTTATTGTTTATTTATGAAGTATAACGTAAACAATTAACGTAAAAAGTGAAATTATGTATAGTTCATATAGTTAGCTACAATCTGTAAAAGTTTCAAGTTTTTTCATTGTAAAAAACAGGAGAATTTAATCACTTTCCGTTAAAATCGTTTTTTTTTATAAACAATTAATAAACAAAAATTTTTTTTATTGACTATTCGTGTATTGTTCCCGCGAATGCATATGTCTGCAAATTTTTAGTCATTTGCATTGAAGAAAAGGCAGTCAAATTGACGTCCAAAGATTTGACCCAAACGATTGGACTAAAGAAAAGCGTTTAATTAATTAATACGACAAAACGAATTCTAATGTTAATTGTAGCACAAAACGTCTCTACCGGTGATTTTTCCAAGACTACGGTAAAAACACGAATTTTTTGAATTCGAGTTTTGGTTGAAGTTTTGTTTGGTATCGTATTGAATTTTTTTTTATTTACATTAACGTGCTCGGCAACTATGGCCACTCGCACGGGACGATTACAAACAAGATTACAAGAGGTATAATTAAAGAGCATTAACAAGTTATGTCATAAAAAAAATAAAAGTTTATGATACAATGATATTTTTTTTTAAACTGAAGAACTCTGTCTAACTGGATGGTATCACTTAGAATGTCACATAGCTGCGGTTTGAGTTTGAGCTGTTGTCTTACTACACTGAACTGATGACATTCGGTAATAATGTGGTTCACGGTAAGTTGGCACTGGCATGTTAAACATATAGGCCGGATATCTGATGACATCAGGAAGCAGTGAGTAAGTTTGGTGTGGCCTATACGGATTCTTCTTATAATTCGAAGGTCTTGTCTAGAGAGTCCTGTGGGGCCAGTGTAAAGTGGCTTATATACTGAGGGCTGGATTGCACGTAAAGATGTATTTAAGGAGCTCCAGTGGGTTTGCCATAATCTCCATGTGAATCTGTACGCTTCTGTTTTCAAATCTTTACAAATTTGGATGTGGGTTTTTGTCGTGGTATCTGTTGAAGCCGTTTTAGCATGCTGATCTGCAAGTTCATTGCCAGGTATACCAATGTGAGACGGAAGCCATATAAATGTATTGAAATTTGACACGAATAAATGCCGATTTATATATAAACAAATATATGAGCGTTCAAAATTTGAACCTTTATTGTTTATTTATGAAGCATAACGTGAACAATTAACGTAAAAAGTGAAATTATGTATAATTCATATCATTAGCTAAAATCCGCAAAAGTTTCAAGTTTCTACATTGTAAAAAACAAGAGAATTTAAGCATTTTCCATTAAAATCGTTTGTTTTTATTTAAACAATTAATAAACATAACTTTTTTAAAAATAAAAAGTGAATAACCATTTTCAATTTCTTGATATTTTTTGATAGCAGTTTTTTGATAGCAGTTGCCGCTAGGGCATCCCTGCCATTTCGTTCGTTGCAATCCGTGACTGCACGCCGGGGTTTGTCCTAGTTGGGTCAGAGAGAGCAGCATATGTGCCTCCTGATGAGAGACTAATAAGTTTCGAAACCATTAGAGGTGCTTGCTGCACTCTCTGATTGAACTGGAATAATGATGCGGCTGTAGTTTCGTGTTGCAACGAAATTGAAAATGGTTATTCATTTTTGATTTATGTTTACTCCCATTGGAGTACGAAGGGAACCATTCCCGTTGGAACTTTACCGCGCTGAGCAGTTATAAATTGTAAAATTCCCTCATCTTCCTTAGTCTCAGCATCCGTTATGGCTTGCAAAGTGTAGAAGCCTCGGAGGTGTTACCAGAGAAGGACCCCATTGTTTTCAGTCTGGTAGAATGTAGAATAACATTTTTGGATGTTGTTTTATGTGCTATTAGATTGAAAACTTAGTTTTTTATAACTTTTTTTATTGACTATTTGTGTATTGTTCCCGAGAATGCATATGTCTGCAAATTTTCATTCATTTGCATTGAAGAAAAGTCAGTCAAATTAACGTCTAAAGATTTGATGCAAACTCTTGAAGTAAAGAAAAGCGTTTAATAAGATGCAAATTAGATCTGGACGGCCAGATAATAGAACAAGAAATGATGGAGTTTAAATATCTAGGCATCATACTATCTAGCTACGGAAAGTTCTAAACAGAAGTGGAAGAGCAAGTGAATAGAGTAAACAAAGCCGGAGGTTGCCTGAATGATACAATGTGGTGAAATAAAAGTATCGGAAAAGAAATGAAAGGTAGAATTTACAAAACAGTCATCAGACCAATAATGACGTATGTGTCAGAATCACGATCTGACACAGAGAGAACAAAAAGGATGCTAGAAACAGCAGAGATAAAAACCCTTCGAAAAATGGTGCTGAACACTATGGGAATGACAACATAAGCCGAATGACAACAAATAGAGTAATACAGGGTGTTTCATTGGGAAAGTAACATACGCTAACTGTAGAAAGAGGACACTGGGGCGGTCTCAAAAATACCATACTTAATGGGTCTTACTTCATTAATAACAAAGATACTGATTGATTTATCCATTTTGCCATTTCCTTATTTGGTTCATAACTTTTTAACCACACTGTATATTTATTTTATATATGGCACGCAAATATTATTGAAGGTGTACAATCAAATAATTTATTTAAAATTGTAAATAATCCAGGTCCGGATTAAAAAATAATGGAAAAATATTCCGATCCAAAAACAACACCCTGTACATTAAATTTTTTTAAAATAGATTTTGCATTTGAAGAGAGGATGAAAAACTGAACATAGTGGTATACTTTGAATTTTCGGCAAAATGATTTTTCTGGTAAAATTTTGAATTTGAATTCTGAAATTATGTGAATTGCTAAAGTTTGAAGTAGAAAAAAAAATTGAAATACGACTTACAACTTGTTAATCACACTGTATATTTATTTTATATTTAAAACCCAATATTCTTAAGGTGTCCAGTCATTTAATTTATTTAAAATTATAAAAAATCTAGCGCCGGATTAAAAAATGTTGGAAAAATGTTCCGATCCAAAAAAACACCCTGTGCATTAATTTCTTTTAAAATGGATCTGGCATTTGAAAAGAGGATGTAAAACTAAATTTAGTAGTATGCTTGGAATTTTCGGCAAAATGATTTTTCGGGTAAATTTTTGAATTTTAATTCTGAAATTATGTGAATTGCGAGATATCGAAGTAAAAAAATTAAAATGTAACTTAATTATAATTATTACCATTATTTAATCTAAATTGATAAAATGTTAACATTTTAGTATTTTTTTATTATGGCGACAAATAATTCATAACAAATATTCAACTTTAATTAATGAATAAATAATAAAGAGTCCACAATAAACACATAACTTTAATCAACGAACTATCTTAAAAATAAAAAAAAAACAGGAAAAAAAATTGCTGAAAATAACTTTTGGATATCTAAAATCCAAATTTTATAACAAGGAAATAAATAGTAGGGAAGAACTTCTTGGCCGTATTCGAGACGCCTTCCAAGAAACGAGGAATAACCCTGGCGAGATTAGGAAGTCAGTCGGACAAATAACAAAAAGAGCATGACTTTTTATTCAACAAGGTGGTGGCAATATTGAACAATTACTATAGTTTTGATGTTATTTTTTGGAAAAATTGTTCTGTTTTTTTTTTAATTTTTAAGATAGTTCGTTGATTAAAGTTATGTATTTTTTGTGGAACTTTATTATTTTTTCATTAATTAAAGGTGAATATTTGTTATGAATTTTATTTGTCGCCCTAATAAAAACCATTGAAATATTAAAATTTTACCAATTTAGATTAAATAATGGTATTAATTAAAATGGAGTCACATTTTAATTTTTTTTTACTTCGAGCTCTCGCCATTCACATAATTTCAGAATTCAAATTCAAAATTTTACCAGAAAAATCATTTTGCCGAAAATTCAAAATATACCACTAAATTTAATAATTTTTCATCCACTTTTTAAATGCAAAATCCATTTTAAAAACTTAATGTACAGGGTGTTTTTTGGGTCGGAATATTTTTTCAATATTTTTTAATCCGGCCCTGGATTTTTTATAATTGTAAATAAATTAATTGATTGTGTTTAACATATTGTAAGTCGCATTTCAATAACATGTTGTAATTCGTTCAATTCGCATAATTTCAGAATTCAAATTAAAAATTTTAAAAGAAAACTCATTTTGCCGAAAATTCAAAGCATACCACTAAATTAAGTTTTCCATCCTCCATTCAAATGCAAAACCCATTAAAAAAATTATTGTACAGGGTGTTGTTTTTGGGCCGGAAAATTTTTCCAATATTTTTTAATCCGGACCTGAATTTTTTACAATTAAAAATTAATTAATTTATTGTACACCTTAAATAATATTTGCGTGCCAAACATAAAATAAATATACAGTGTGGTTAAAAAGTTATGAACCAAATAAAAAATGGCAAAATTGACAAAAAGTATCTTTGTTCTTAAGGAAGTAAGACCCATTAAGTATGGTATTTTTGAGACCGCCTAAGTGTCCTCTTTCTACAGTTAACGTATGTTACTTTTCCAATGAAACACCCTGTATAAACGGCGAGAAATGGTTCCCCAATAGGAAGACGATCAGTGGGAAGACCACGAAAACGATGGAAAGACATCTTATTGTAAGCACATGGAGGTAACTGGAGGCACAGAGTCATGTATACACAAACCGAAGAAGAAGAAGAAGATTTTCTCTAAAATGTTCAATTTTCAGATCTGGCACTATTGCCTCAGGTGTGTGATGTATAAATATGAAAAAATATAATCTTTTGGAGATAAAATAAGGTTCAATAAAAAACTAATTCTAAATGAATTTAACATTATTGCGTGAAACGCGTTCTTGGGATTTCTATAGTCCATTCTTTCAAGGTTTTTGGCTCTAAATTTTAAAGAACCGCTTGGATTGACATGAAATTTTGGCATGCGTATAGCTTACATGTCAAAGAAAAAAAGTGATATTGTGCCGATGTGAGCTTTTGGCCTGGGGGTGACTTTCACCCCCTCTTGGGGGTGAAAAAATATATGAACAAAATAAGTCCGGAAATGGGTAAACTGACTAATTTTAAGTAACTTTTGTTCTATAGAGCTTTTTCGCCAAGTCAACACTTTTCGAGTTATTTGCGAGTGAATATGTTAATTTTTCAACAAAATAACCACATTTTTAGACGGTTTTTCGCAAATAACTAAAAAGTAAGTATTTTGTCGAAAAAAACATTCTTAGCAAAAATTTAGCTTATAAAAAAGTAAAAAAAATGGTGTACGGGTTAGGTCACTAGATCTCGTAGAACCAGAGTTATAGCCAATAAAAAATAGATTCATATTTACCAAATTTCAAGTAGAATATTTCGACGTGAAATATCCAAAATATTAAGCACTTTTTGGGGAAAATCCATTATAACTTTTTTAAAGTCTTTTAAAAAATCTTTATTTCTGTTTTTACAGAAAGTTTCTAGCATTAAATTTAAGCAAGTTACGCTCAAAATAAAGTTGGTCCCTTTTGATCTTGCAAAAAGAAAATCGGGAAGGCCAACCCCTAATTAGCAACTTAAATGAAATTAATCGTTTTTGAAAAATTTGGTTTCAAAGTAAAATTTTTAAAAATTAAAATTTTGAAAAATATGCTTTTTTTCAAAATAACTTAAAAATTGTTAGAGATACCAAAAATCTCGAAAAACAAGAAAAGTCAGATTTGCTTTTATGAATATCATGTATTTTTTTGTTTTTCTGTTAGACAAAAATTGATTAAGATTTGGTGTTTCAAAATTTGCATACATTCGTGATCAGTGACTCCTTCAACCCCTTTTAACTAGAGCCCTTTCAATAATAAAGACTTTGAATCGATGAAACTTAAAGATCATATAAACAATATATACACGAGTCAAGAAACTTGTGAAGTCGTAACGATTAAGTTCATTTAAGATAGTAATTAGGGGGTGATTTTCTCGATTTTTTTACCAAAACCAAAAGGGACTAACTTCATTTTGAGCGTAACTTGTTTAATTTTGATGCTAGAAATTTTTTTTATAAACAAAAATGAAGATTTTTTTAATCACTTTAAATAAGTTGTAATGAGTTTCCCCCAAGATGTGCTTCATTTTTGGTTATTTCACGTTAAAATATTCCATTTGGAATTTGACGAATATGAATTTATTTTTCATTAGCTATAACTACGCTTCTACTAGGTGTAGAGACGTGATGTATACACCATTTTGTTAAATTTTTTACAGGCTATATTTTTTCTAAGAATGTTTTTTTCGACAAAATACTTACTATTTGAGTTATTTGCGAAAAACCGTCTAAAAGCGTGGTTATTTTGTTGAAAAAAATGAACATATTTACTGCCAAATAACTCGAAAAGTATTGACTTAGTGAAAAAACGCTATGGGACAAAAGTTACTTAAAATTAGCCAGTTTATCCATTTCCTGACTTTCTTTGAACGAATATTTTTTCACCCCCAAGAGGGAGTGAAAACCACCCCCAGGGCAAAAGCACATATCGGCACAATATCACTTTTTTTCTTTGACTTATTAGCTATGTGTATGCCAAATTCTATGTCAATCCAAGCGGTTCTTTAAAATTTAGAGGTTTTGAAATATTTTACCGTTAAAGAACGGACTATTATCGCAGAAAAAATTTCTTGTCGGTATAAATCAGCATAATATTAAACTCTACGGAATCTTTCTTACATTTTCTAGTATAATATTTTTAATAACAATAATTTTCTACTTGCACAACACCATAAAATCTCTATTACTACGTCCATTAATATATATTTAAATTTTCCAAGATATTTCCAAAATTATCAAGATATAGTTTTTGATTCTTGTAAAAATAAGTCAAAAGTCTATTAAATACATCTAGCCAAGTAATTAGCCCATTAAAATATTTCAAATACACACTTTCTTCCTTTATGTCTTAAATTTTGAGCAGAAAATTACTTTTTGATTGGTACGTTCGTCAAAATTTTGTTTACAAAGTAGGTATTAATGGCTTTAGAAAATCAATTTGACTAATGACAGAATGTAGATATTTAATCGATGTATAGCCTTTATTGGTACTTTACACCCAGTGTTAGTTTCTGCAGAGACAGTGTATAGTTTGGACTGTCTCGTTTGCTCCCGGTTTTAGAAAAACGCTTCGACATGGCCGTATTAAAAATTACTTTGGTAAGTTACAGCAATTATTATATAAAAATTGAGTCTACAGGGTGATTGATTAGTAGGGTAAAGCTCAATAGCTCCACTATAGCAATAAAAGTTAATAACAAAAATTTTAGCCACCTTTGAGCTTCACATTACAAAATTAGTTAGAATGTTACAGGGTGTTCTATAGCACTGTGGCAGACCAAACTTATGTTTTTTTTAAATGGAACACCCTATATTTTATTTTATATTCGAAATTCTGTTAACTTCTCCATCACAAAAATATAAAGGTTTGTTATGTTATACAGGGTAGTTACAAAGTTATAACCAATTTTGTATGAAAATCGTAACAAGTTCAACTCCCTGTATAAATAAAAATAAGCACAACAGGAATGGTTTATTAAAGCCATATATTTTTATTTATTGTCAAAATTTTTAAGAATTATTGACATTGCTAATTTTCTTTATATCAAATACAGGGTGAGTCAAAACGCAAGTACATTATTTTCTCAGTATGTAATGTTAAATAGAATATCCTGTATTTTATATTATTATTGAAAAGTAGCGTTACCGTACTTTAATTTTTATATAACATTCCCTATGTCCAAATTTATTAGTTTTCCAGATATTTTCATTTTTCAGAGCAAATTATTTTAGGTGTCTAAATTTATCTAAATTTTAAGTAAGTCATGACTGAATTGACAATAATTGACGATTACTGGTTATCAATCCGGTAATCAATGTAACAATGTAGCAAATAAAGAAATAAGAATAATTTATTAGTAATACATTTTACAAAAAAAAACACACAACCACAACATGCAACATTTTTGAAACAATTAAAAAATACTTTTTTATGTAACAAAGAAAATTAGTAAAAAATTTTACAAAAAAAAACTCAAACACAAAATACAACATTTTGTGAAGATAATTAAACACTACTTTTGTATGTAAATGTAACAATGTAACAAATAAAGAACGAAACATAATTTATCAGTAACACATTTTGCAAAAAAACATGTTTGAAAAATTAGAAGCTACTTTTAGTAAAATATTTTTAATATTTAAATACATAAGGTGTTTAAAATTACCTCTTAACACATTTATGCACGCCTAAAAACGATCATTGAATGAACTACTTACTCTTCGAAGCATTTGTAAATTAACACATCGAAATACACTTTGTATTCTATTTTTCATCTCATCCCTTGTTGTTGGAGGTATTTTATAAACTTCATTATTAACTAACCCCAAAAAAATCAGTAAAGTTTATTAAATTCTTGTGATTTGTGTGGCCACGCTACTGGTCCATTGAAAAATGAAAATATCTCAAAAACTAATAAATTTAAACACAGGGAATGTTATCTAAAAATTAAAGTACGGTAATGGTACTTTTCAGTAGTGATATAAAATACAGGGTGTTCCAATTATTGAGAAAATAATGTACTTGCGTTTTGACTCACCCTGTATTTGATATAAAGAAAATTAGCAATATCGATCATTCTCTAAAATTTTGACAATACGTAAAAAAATATGGCATTAACAAACCATTGTTGTTTTGCTTATTTTTATTTATACAGGGAGTTGAACTGGTTACGATTTTCCTATAAAATTGCTTATAACTTTGTATAATACCCTGTATAACATAACAAACCTTTATATTTTTGTGATGGAGAAGTTAACAGGATTTTGAATTTAAAATAAAATATAGGGCGTTCCATTTAAAAAAAAACATAAGTTTGGTCTGCCAATGTGTTGTCGAACACCCTGTAACATTCTAACTAATTTTATAATGTGCAGCTCAAAGGTGGCTAAAATTTTTGGTATTAACTTTTATTGCTACCTATTTCTATAGCGGATCTATTGAGCTTTAACCGTCGGAAATCGAATTTGTCGGAAAATTTTAAAAAAGTATAAGTATTTAATTTTTTTGTACCTTCTTACCTAAGAATTCTTTTTAAATTCTTTCCAAATTCATATTATTTGACACACCTCGTATAAAATTAACAAACTTGGATAACTGATGGTTGCATCTTGAGGTTTAGACCATGCACAGATTTTTATGAAAAATCCTCAAATTATTAGTAAAAGAGTTATTACATATCTAATAAATAAAAATGATGTTCGAAATCGGTAATTTAGGAAAATTTCAGAAATTTTTTTTTCTCAAGTAGAAGGCTGTTATTGCATATTTAAATATGGTTTTATACCAAAAATATATGGTTTAAATATATACCAAAAAATTAGAATTTAAAAATAAAAATCGACCTGTTTCGGGATTTATCTCCAGAGACGCCTATTCTCGAGAAAATGAATTTATGCCAACTCAAACGTCCTCACTGTATTTGTTTATAAGCCAAAAAATTAAACTGTAAAGTGTATTAGATAGGTAGAGAACCTCTTTATATGCAAAAAAATTAGCAAAATTCTTAATTGGTTACTTTTTCTTCAGAAAGTTTTTAAAAAATTTGAACTTTTTTAAATAAATTTAGATTGCAAAATTATTCTGCAAAATCTATCAGGTCGATTTTATTGAAATTTGGTGAACGATTTAAGTATGTTGTAAGAATTTTCTAAGCGAATTACGAAAGTTTTAAGTGCAACAAAAGTGGTTGAAAAACATTGAATAAAAACAGGCTTATTTTGCCCCCTTATTTTGTATTTATTGCTATTTTGCAGAAAGGGTGATAATTGAAGACATTTTTAACCAGTCGTTTATCATACAAAATTCAACTGTCTTTATTTTATTTCGCTACGACTTTGTTCCAAAATGAATCGTTTTAAAGTTATAAGAAAAGAAATTAGAAAAAAATCGATATTTTTCGAAATTTTTAAATATTTTAATTTTTTTATTTATATTCCGGGCATAGTTGAGAAGGAACTTGAAGTTGTCACTTCCTTGTTTTTTCTTTTATTTAGTGGTATTAGTTTATTATTTATTCTAAGAATTTTTGCGCTTTTTAATATACTTTTATACCTTTATTATAATCCTCAAAATTTGAGTCTTACTTTCATCTTATAGAGACGAAGAATTCTCTATTTGATACCTTTTTATTAGCAATTATCTTTTTTGGAGATTTTTATTTCCGTGTGACTTGCTCTAAGTACCCTTTCAGACTAAGACACTGGTGTCTGACGCCGGTGTCCGCCACCGGCAGCAATGCATTGTTTTATATGACCGAGTACAGACGAGCTACTTTGAGTGTCTAGCTGATTTTAGTGGCCAACACTGCTTTGTTGCAATTGAACACCGGTGGTGGACACCGGTGTCAGACACCAGTGTCTTGCTACCATACAGTCATGATGTGAACAAGTCAGATTCGAGCTCAATGGTACCTAGAGCATGAAACATTGGATATTTTAAACATCCATTTTTAATTTCACATCTTATTTCTATATTCCTATGACGGATTAATTGTAAAGGGTTTTTACCCAAATATTTTTATTTGGTGATTAGCATGTTAGATTCAAGCAAACACTGATGATGATCGGTCAACCGATTGAAAACTAGTTCTGTTCTGTGATGTAGCCCTGCATAGGGTGAGGCAGATAACTGGCCTATTAGAAATATCTCGAGAACTAAAGGTAACAGAATCATGAAAATTGAAATAAAGGGGTTTTGAAGGATGATCTACGTTTTTTTTAATGGGACACCCTGTATATTTTTACATTTTTGGATTCTCCTCAATATCTTATTTCTTAAAATATGAGGTTTTGTAATAGTATACAGGGTATTTTAAAAGATATTTACGTTTTTTTATTAATTTAGTAGCAACATTCACACCCTGTAGAATTGTAATAGTTTGACATTAAAAACTCTGCTTACGTGCTAGCGATTTTTAATATAGTCTATTATTGTTAAGAATCATTAGTATAGCTAATTTTGAAATTTTAGTATAGAGGGTTGGTCGAAACTTGGAATGAATATTTTCTGAGTTTTCTTAAAAGGAACACCCTGTATTTTAGTAATGTAATGAAATCATATTTCATAGTACTTTTTTATTTTATAAGTATTCCCTATACCTAACTGCTTTAATTTGTGAGTTATTGGTGATTGAAGCTAAACGTTAATTGCAACAAAAAATACGTAAAATTATATTAGGTTGGCCGTGAAAATATTCAATCACAAATAATTTTTTAGAAAGAAATATATATTAATCCAGACTGATCCTTAAAATTACCAATAATGGTTTAGCTATCAAAATATCTACGTAGTAAAGATTGTTGGTGCGGTTAACAATTAAGCACAAATTAAAGCAGTTAGGTATAGGGAATGCTTAAGAAATAAAAAAGTACCATAAAATATCATTTCGTTACAATACTAAAATACAGGGAGTTGTATTTAAGAAAACTCAGAAAATACTCATTCCGAGTTTCGACCAACCCTGTATACTAAAATTAAAAATTTAGCAATACTAATGATTCTTAACAATAGTAGACTATATTAAAAATCATTTGAACGTAAGTAGAGTTTTAGATGTCAAAGTACTACAATTCTACAGGGTGTGAATATTGCTGAAATTAATAAAAAAACGTAATTATCTTTTAAAATACTCTGTATAACATTACAAAACCTTGTATTTTAAGAAAGAAGACATCAAAGAGAATCCAAAAATGTAAAAATATACAGGGTGTCCTATTTAAAAAAACGAAGTTATAAGCAACTTCCGGTATAACCGGAAGTAGCAAATAGATGAAAATATTTTCATTAAACAGATGACTCTTCAAAACCCCTTAATTCAAATTTTCATGATCCTGTTGCCTTTAGTTCTCGAGATATTTCTAATAGGCCCTTTATTTGCCTCACCCTAGGAATTTTAACAAATATACCTTTTATAAAGGATTTTGTGGTTTCTTTCCTTCTTTAGTTCTTGCTTTTTTACTATTTCATCCAAGATCAGGTTGAACAGTAGAGGACTCAGGGAATCAGGGAATACCTTTTTCGGTTTATCTATCTATCTTATGCTCCATTGTTTACCTTACATGGATAATGATTTTGGCTGTAACATCTTGACTATATCATTTTTACAAATGAACGTATTTGAGCGTATTGCATAATATTATGTATACAGGGTGTTTGGTAAAGAATGGGCCATAGCTTAACCTTAGATTCCTGAGATTAAAATAGGTCGATTTGAGCTAACTTACCTTGGTACAAAAGTTGATAATAACCGAAATACAGGGTGTCAAAGTTTAACTTTTATTTTATTTATTTTTGAATATTTCCTGACAGGCATGGGACAACAACACGAAATTTGGTATGTGGAGCTGGTACTGTACACCCTACTTAATTATGTTAAACAATCGTTTCTGGCTGCTACCAGAGGCGTACAACGGGGGAACGTGAATGGTTGACACTTCCAAATTCTACGCCACTGGCGGGATTTCTCTTTTAGTGCAATTTTTTGATTCTCCAATACTTTCTATGTAAATAACATACTCTTCATTCGTAACGATAAAGCCATTAGTTTATGAGATATTTGAAGCTAAATATGAAGGAGCATAATACATTAATCAAAATAAGTCTGCCTTTTCATTTTTAACTTCAAATATCTCGAAAACTAATGACTTTATCGTTACGAATGAAAAGTATATTATTTGCATAAAAAGTATTAAATAATCTTAAAATTGTGCTAAAATAGCAGTTTCATCAGTGACGTATAATTTGGGAAGAGTCAACCATTCACTTTTCCCTGTCGTACGCCTCTGGTATTAACCAGAAACGATTATTTAACATAATTTAGTAGGGTGTACAGTACCTACACTTTATGCAAAGTATCATAAGGATATGTCAAATAGTTTTATAGTACCGGGCACACATAATTCTTAAAGTTTTAAATAAACAATAAATTATAAAAAAAAATAATACTTTAAAATAATTTGACATATCTGTGTCATACATGGCAGAAAATGTAGGCACTGTACACCCTACTAAATTATGTTAAATAATCGTTTCTGGCTACTACCAGAGGCGTACGACAGGGTAAAGTGAATGGTTGACTCTTCCCAAATTCTACGCCACTGATGAGACTACTATTTTAGCATAATTTTTAAATTCTTCAAAACTGTCTATGTAAATAATATGCTCTTTATTCGTAACGATAAAGTCATTAGTTTTCGAGATATTTGAAGTTAAAAATGAAAAGGCACACTTATTTTGTATTATACTCCTTCGTTTTTAGCTTCATATATCTCGAAAGCTAATGGCTTTATCGTTACGAATAAAGAGTATGTTATTTACATAGAAAGTATTGGAGAATCAAAAAATTGCACTAAAATAGCAATTCCGCCAGTGGCGTAGAATTTGGGAAGGGTCGACCATTCACGTTTCCCCGTTGTACGCCTCTGGTAGTAGCCAGAAACGTTTGTTTAACATAATTAAGTAGGGTGTACAGTACCAGCACCACATACCAAATTTCGTGTTGTTGTCCCATGCCTGTCAGGAATTATTCAAAAATAAATAAAATAAGAGTTTAATTTTGACACCCTGTATTTCGGTTATTATCAACTTTTGTACTAAGGTAAGTTTGCTTAAAGGTAGGCGTCCACAGACCCGCATCGTAAGCATCGGACGCATCGTACGCAACGGATTTTAGTTTGCCTTGTACAAAAACTTATGTAACTGCGTCCACTGATCCGCATCGTAAGGATCGCATCATCGGTAATGCCGAAGGGTTGCTTCGAGAGGCAACTTTTGCGATGCGTACCGATGAATCATACGGAATTCCGATCAGTGGACGCACCCCGCCCGCATTTAATATTTATAATTATTTTTAAAGTATAACTTTTTGTAGTAATCAGACAAGTATACTCAGTTTTAACTTTTAGTTTATACACAGGTATATTCAGAAAAAATATCATAGGCCATGATAAGTTGATTATGGGGATTAAAATGTCATACACATTACTTATTTTTCATGTTTATTGGTCTTTCTCAAGATATTTCGAATATCTAACTATGAAGATTATTCTCGTTAAATAGACCAGGGCCCATCTGTAAATATTAGTACATTTGGACGTTGAGAGGTGACTCAAATTTTTTTGCAGAAATTGCTTGAACATAAATCAAATAATAATATTTGAGTTATCCTCCCTCTCAAAAAGGTCCGGAACATTGTTTAAATAATCAAAATGTCAAAAAATTAAGGAAAAATTCGATTTTTTTTTTGGTTTTTTGATTATAACTTTAAAAGTATTCATTTTCGAGAAAAGTTGTACTGACATAAAAGTTGCGTAATTAAATTTCCCACGATATAGAATTGGTTAAAAATTTAAAAAATAGTCACCCTTGTTGCAAAATAACAATAATTTTGGAAAAAAAACATACAAAAACAAGTATTCGCATTTTACGTTTTTCAACCATTTATGCTACACTTAAGACCTTCGTATTTCACCCTAAAAAACTTTATTATACAGTAAAACAATGCTGTAAATTTGATTAAGATCGGTTCAATAGATTTTGCAAAATAAATTTTGCAATCCAGCTTTCGTAAAAAAAAATTCATTTTTTCAAAATGTTACAGGACTGAAAATAAAGCAGATAGGAAGTTGAAATTATTTTTGTTTATAGAAGTGTACTGTACCTTTCATTTGCAATTTTGCAAAATTAAAATCGATTAACACCACGGCGTCAGGAATTTTTTTAAATAAACAATAATTATTGGTGCTACGCGCAGGACAGCGGATAGTTTTCTCTGATTGGGCATTTCAATGACCTTTGATAATGATTGATACATTTTAATTTTTATTACATTTCGATATAAATAAATAAATTTGTTTATTGCAAAATAAAAAGACATACTCTATCCTTTGAAATAACACTTTTATTAGCAAAAACTTTCTTTGTTCATATATTTTAACTTAAATAATAAAAGTTTATTATTTTTAAACATATGCAATTGTTTAAACAATAGTTCACAAACAATAATAAAATTAGTTTGATTTTTGTGGAATTAAAATATTAAAATACAACAAAATATAGAGTAAGAAAAAAATATATTAGATAAAGATAGGAAGAAATTTTCGTGGAAATCAACTTGTGTGTATCGAACACCGCTGTCCTGCGCGTAGCACCAAAAATTATTGTTTATTTCAAAAATTTTCTGACGCCGTGGTAATTAATCGATTTTAATTTTGAAAATTGCAAATAAAAGGTACAGTACACTTCTATACGCAAAAAAAATTTCAACTTGCTATCTGCTTTATTTTCAGTCCTGTAACATTTTTAAAAAATAAATTTTTTTTGCGAAAGCTGGATTGCAAAATTTATTTTGCAAAATCTATTGAACCGATGTTAATGCAATTTACAGTATTCTTTTACTGTATCATAAGGCTTTTTTGGGAGAAATATGAAGGTCCTAAGTGTAGCATAAATGGTTGAAAAACGTAAAATGCGAATACTTGTTTTTGTATGTTTTTTTTTGCAATTATTGCTATTTTGCAACTAGGGTGACTATTTTTCAAATTTTTGACCAATAGGGATGTTCACAAAAAATTGAAAAGTCATTTCAAACATGTAAAACGATTAAGAAACACCCTAGGAATAATTGTCCAAAATTTCAACAAAATTGAAAAAGCCTTTCTATAAAAAATCTTTATTAGAAATCTAGCATTATTTTAAATTTCAAGAACGCTTCTCTATTGGCCTGACGTCACTAGTTGCATACCCCAAGCGCGCGCCATTCTCATAGTGTTATTGTGTACCTGTTTACCGTTTCAGGTCATTTTATTTTGTTCTCTTCTTGTTTTATCAGGGTTAAAGTGGAGTTTTATAGTGAATTTGTTTAGTTTAAAGTGGATAGACTTTGTTTGTAAGAAGTAAGGACATATTTTGGGTGGAACAAAAATTAACAAATAAAATGGAAGAAGGTTTTCAGAAAGCCGATTCGTTTCGTATAAACTACCGACTGTAGTGTAGATGGTAACAATGGTGTATGATTTATTGGCATCTTGTAAAAAAATAAATCTACCACAGCTTTACTGAGTGTATATTCCATATAATTTTCCATGTCTTCTTTAAGCTAAAAAAATAAATGCTTAATACTCCACAAAAAAAATAGAGAAAGTTGTATGCATGCATTGTATGCATGCATATTGTATACATACATTGGCTGGTTATTACTTTACCTTGGTTAGGTGTATTAAAAATATTTTTATTCTTCTTCATGTGCCTTGTCCGTTGTGGACGTTGGCTATCATCATGGCAATTTTAATTTCATTTGCGGCGTTTCTGAATAACTCGATCGATTCTTGTCCAAATCATTGGCGTAAGTTTTAAAGTCATGAGTGTCTTTTCTTCCGGGTCCGCGTTTGCTCTCTATTTTACCTTGCGTTGTCAGTTGGAGTATACGATATTTATCATGCCTCATGATATGACCGAAATATTGAAGATTTCGTTTCTTAATTGTAAAAGAGATTTCTTTTTGTTTTCCCATTCGACGCAATACCTGCGCGTTGGTGTGGGTCGCCCAGGATATTTTGAGGATACGTGGGTACACCCACATCTCGAATGCCTCTAGCTTTTTCATTAATGTTTCCATTATTGTCCAGGCCACTGCGCCATATAGCAAGACCAGAAATAATAACATTTTAGCAGCCGCATTTTTAGTGGGAGAGATATTATGTCGCACTGGGTGAAAATATTTCTCATGCATGTTGTTAAATGTTGCTCTGTCCTTTTCAACTCTAGATCTTATTTCGGTTGTTTCGTATTTCGAGTTGACGACTGTTCCAAGGTAAAAAATATTTTTGAACTTGGGTATTATACATTTTCATTTCAACCAATCTTTTCACTAAATTATTAATGGTTTTAATATAATATAAAGTCATACCTACATCCACATGTAGTTATTTCAAGGTTTACTTTTACTGTATGTATTATTAGAATCCCGTTTTTAGGAATATCCCAGTTTAAGGAATACAAATTTGAGGTCCCGAAACTTTTTCATTTACTCCTTAAGGGGGTAGGTGCAAAATATTGGTCCAATGCTATTTAAATTCATTTATTTTTTTCGAATCCTGAGAAAACTAATAAGTATTTTTGAAAAATGTAAATGCAGAAAGAACAATTACATTATTACCAAGGGCCGAAAGTCTCTGGAAAACTTCTATAATGTTTATTTTATTAAGTTAGTTCTTTAAGTTAGTTATTTTAAGTTCTAGCTGCAACAAACCATTTCTTTTTCTGTTTTAAATTGGCTGGAACGGTAATAAAAATCTTGTCAGAACTGTTTTTTGATGTATTTACACACCCAGGAACAAAGCACCACTTATTTGGCTTCATTTTTAATAATTAAATACGTAAAAAACTGCGCACATTCAAATGCACTTCGTAAATAAGTATACAAAACTAGTCGTCGATCAAAGACGTTACAACTGCTGACGTCACAGACCGTAGCCTCGCTGCAGGGTACCGTTTTTCTAGCCTCCAAGAAAATCAACATTATGAACTCATTTATCTTAAAAAAGATACATTTTTAAACAGTTTTATGATTGTTACGTTTTTATATACCTTGTAATCTATTGAATTTAACTATATTTAAAAATTAGTGAACATCCCTATTCTATATTGTAGGAAATTTAATTACGCAACTTTTATGTCAGTACAACTTTTCTCGGAAATGAACACTTTTAAAGTTATAATCAAAAAACGAAGAAAAAAATCGAACTTTTCCTTTAATTTTTGACATTTTGATTATTTAAACAATGTTCCGGACCTTTTTGAGAAGGAGGATAACTCACATATTATTATTTGATTTATTTTCAAGCAAATTCTGCAAAAACATTTGAGTCACCTCTCAACGTCCATGTTAAAACAGATGCGCCCTGGACTAAAAAAAAACAACACATTTCTGTAACTAATTATACAGGGTGTAACGAAAATTCAGGTCATAAATTTACTTACATATTCTGGGACCAAAAATAGTTTGATTGAACCTAACTTACCTTAGTACAAATGTGCATATACAAAAAGTTACAACCCTTTGAAGTTACAAAATGAAAATCGATTTTTCCCAATATATCGAAAACTATTAAAGATTTTTTATTGAAAATGGACATATGGCATTATTATGACAGTAGCATCTTAAGAAAAAATTATAGTGAAATTTGGACACTCCATAAAAATTTTATGGGGGTTTAGTTCCTTTAAACCCCCCCAAACTTTTGTGTACGTTCCAATTAAATTATTATTGTAGTACTATTACTTAAAAACAATATTTTTAAAACTTTTTTGGCTCTTAGTACTTTTTCGAAAAGTCAGTTTTTATCGAGATATTTTGAATATTGGTCAAATCCACCACATATTTGTATATGGTTCAGTACGATTATGGAGACTTGGTAATAATATGAAAATTTAAGTATGATTTACATTTTTAGGTATATTTTGAACCGTATTAAAAAAGAACGATAAAAGGTGCCTCCTCGAAAAAATACAAAGAGGCAAAAAAGTTTTAAAAACATCGTGTTTAACTAATGGTGTCCCAGTAATAGTTTAATTGGAGCGTACACAAACATTTGGGGGGTTTAAAGGAACAAAACCCCCATAAAATTTGTATGTAAACATATTAAAAAATAAGCCGCAACTCGATAAAAACTGCCTTATCGAAAAAATAATAAGAGCAAAAAAAGTTTTAAAAATATTGAGGTTAACTAATGGTACCACAATAATAATTTAATTGGAACGTACAGAAAAGTTTGGGGGGGTTTAAGGGAACAAAACCCCCATAAAATTTTTATGGGGAGAACAAATTTCACTCTAATTTTTCTTTAAGATGCTCCTGCCATAATAATGCCACATATCCATTTTCAATAAAAAATCTCTAATAGTTTTCGATATATTCGAAAAAATCGATTTTCATTGTATAACTTCAAAGGGCTATAACTTTTTTTAAGTGCATATTTGTACTAAGGTAAGTTAGGTTCCTTCGAACTATTTTTGGTCCCAGAATATGTGATTTAATTTATGACCTGTATTTTTGTTACACCCTGTATATTTGAATACAAACTTTTACTGATATAGTTACTATTTTCCATTTAAATCAAATTGTAACAGCTTTGTGTATTCCTTTATACTCAAATGTATAATTAATTAGAAAAATGAGTGCTGCTATGCAGTCTACCGTCGTGTTTCTTCTATACCTTGCGGTCTACTGAGAGAATCGGTGTATAAGCTGTAATATTACAATGCTGACAAAAAAATGTTTTCCACCTACCTCTATCGAAAGTATACTTTTCCGGACCTGATTGTAGGGAGCAAAGTTGTACTTTTCCTCCCTAGGGAGGAAAATATTTTTCCTCCCTAGGGAGGAAAAGTAAAAGTGACGTCATGGTATTTCATTCATGAAATATAACTTATTGACGCCCTGTACAATATCTATTTTCTATTACGTAAGTATCTATACATTTTAACGTTTATTTAAAAACACTGTATTTCGCAGAATGGTAAAAAACAGTAAATTATTATTCTGATCTAACAATGTTTACATTAATTATTTGACTTATATTTGACAGTTGACAGTTAAAATGTACCTACTTGTTGGTTTTAGTTCTAATAAATTTTGTTGGTTAGTTACATAAATAAATTAAGTAAAAATGAAAAAATGACTTGTTACTTGAGGAAGGTGGAAAAACCATATGTATAACATGGGAGTAAAGTGCCTTTTCCTCCCTTGAATGATTACTGCCCTCCGCTACGCGTCGGGCAGTAAACTTCATTCTCGGGAGAAAAAGTAGCACTTTCCTCCCTTGTTATACAAATAGCTATTACAAAGTGAATAAAAATGTGATAGTGTGGGACATTCTCCATGTTTCGATTTCTTGTTGAATATGTTGTATATCCAAAAATTATGCTTCCTTTTTCTAGATTTTTTTCTTCTTCCTCTTCTGCTAACAAACAAGTAATAATGACTTATTCTTCAAAGGTTTTCGTCCATTCTCACACACACTTTCCTCAGGTAGGCACCGGCAATCCGATCGCTGCCGATACAGTGGACGCAGTATGAAAAATTAATCCGTTTGATGCGATCCGTTCGATGCGTCGGACCTGTGGACGCTTGCCTTAAATCGACGTATTTTATCCTCAGGAATCTAACGTTAAGCTAGGCTCATTATTTACCAAACACCCTGTACATAGGGTAAAAAATTTTATTTTCTGATTAATAAAATTTCTACATGACCTCGATACAGGGTTAGTCATGAGGAACTGTACATACTCCTACCTCGTATAGAGGCTCCTATGGGGAATAACAAATGACCATTAAAAAGTGTCTGCTCCCCCTGTTTAAAATATACAGGGCGAGTTTCGCATTTTGACAGAAATTTTTATTCGTCATAATTTTTGAACAGTCAGATCGATGTGTCTCTTATTTTGGTCAATCGTTACACTATTACCACCTAATCAACTGATTTATTCAAACTAGAAAAAAAAATCAGGTCCGGCTTTAAAAAATTAGTCCGTTTGGGTCTTAGAAAAAACTTCACCCTGTATACGCTTTTTGAAAATTCTAATATAAATTTTACAAATTAGACGAATAGGCAATTAAAATGGCATATTTATTTTTTTCCCCACACGATTACTGAATTTTTTATAAAAAAATCAAATTTGACTATGAATTAAAAGTTAAAAGTAAACCATAGATTTAAAAAAATGAACTTTTATTACAAAAATTAATTTTTTTAAACAATTATTTGATTTATGTTATCACCCAATCAACTGATTTATTCAAACTAGAAAAAAAGCCAGGGCCGGCTTTAAAAAATTAGTTCGTTTGGGCCTTAGAAAAAATTTCACCCTGTATACGCTTTTTGAAAACTCTAATATGAATTTTAAAAATCAGACAAATAGGCAATTAAAATGGCATATTTATTTTTCCCCACATGATTACTTAATTTTTTATAAAAAAATCAAATTTGACTATAAATAATAATTAAAAGTTTGGTAAAGTGAACCATAGATTAAAAAAAAATTTACTTTTATTACAAAAATTAATTTTTTTTGAACAAATATTTAATTTATGTTACCACCCAATCAACTAATTTACTCAAACTAGAAAAAAATCAGGCCTGGATTTAAAAAATTATTTCGTTTAGGTCTTAGAAAAAAATTTACCCTGTATACGCTTTTTGAAAACTCTAATATAAATTTTACAAATTAGACAATTAGGCAATTAAAATGGCCTATTTATTTTTTTCCCCACGCGATTACTTAATTTTTCATTAAAAAAATCAAATTTGTCAAAATCGAAATTTTAACCTAAAATAATAAAAAAAAAAGAAATCACGGTTTAACTCGCTACAACGTTCGATTTAAAAATTAAATTTTTTGTCTGAAATTTTTACAGCACATATCTCTTACCATTGTGAAGACTATGACAATTGTTATAGACTTTCAGTCTTCTTCTCGTAAAAGTTATGAATTTTTAAAAATAAAAGGTGCAGCTTCGTGAATTGCAAAGTTAAATCGCAAAAGTTAAGTGAAAAAATTTAAAATTTATTTATTTGATCACGTCTTTGTTAAACTATAGAGTCCAAAGAGAAGTGTTATGGGGAGTTTTAGATATAGACGTGTTGTAGAAAAAAAATGGTGAAACTTTTAATTTTAAGAAAAACGTTGTTTAATTTTTAATTTTTAAAAAAATAAATATGCCATTTTAATTGCCTAATTATCTAATTTGTAAAATTCATATTAGAGTTTTCAAAAAGCATATACAGGGTGAAATTTTTTCTAAGACCCAAACGAACTAATTTTTTAAAGCCGGAACTGATTTTTTTCTAGTTTTATTAAATCAGTTGATTGGGTGGTAACATAAATCAAATAATTTTTTAAAAAAATTAATTTTTGTAATAAAAGTTAATTTTTCTTAAATCTATGGTTCACTTTAGCAAATTTTTAATTCATAGTCAAATTTGAATTTTTTTATAAAAAATTAAGTATTCGTGTGGGGAAAAATAAATATGCCATTTTAATTGACTATTTGTCTTATTTGTAAAATTAATATTAGAGTTTTCAAAAAGCGTATACAAGGTGAAATTTTTTCTAAGACCCAAACGAACTAATTTTTTAAAGTCGGACCGGATTTTTTTTCTAGTTTGAATAAATCAGTTGATTAGGTAGTAATAGTGTAACTATTGACCAAAATAAGAGACACATCGATCTGACCGTTCAAAAATTATGACGAATATAAATTTCTGTCAAAATGCGAAACTCACTCTGTATATTATTAAACAAGGGGAGCAGTCACTTTTTAATGGTCATTTGTTATTCCCCATAGAGGCCTCTATACGAGGTAGGAGTATGTACAGTTCCTCATGACTCACCCTGTATAATTCATCTGTATACTTTTATTTATTTATTTATAATATTTTATTTATTATTTTGGTTACAGCTTCTACTTTTGGTCCTTTTCTCCTATGTTTCGGCAGATGACACTCCAGATTCTCTTTCGGCTGCAGTCAATGAACTTACAACCACAGAGGCACCCAGTATACTCGGAAGCATCACATCTGTCATTATCGACTGGATTTCCAGAATCATACAATACCTGTTCGAGCTCTTTGATCTTAAGATGCGCACAATCAGATTCCTTGCTTCACTCTACACCGATGACAATTTGCAACTGCTGAAGAAATACATGAACATTGGACTCAGATTCGGAACATGGTTGTATGGTATCATTCCAGAATCCACAGCTGAAGGTGGTTCAAGATTGCTGTCTCTGATCTTCCCCTCTGAAAGTCAACCTGAAGAGCCCACTACAACAGTTGCTTCAACCACTGAAGACACGCTTTTTACCTACCAGGCTGCAAGTGCTCGCGAAAATGAAATAGATTTGGATCAAGACATGAAAGATCGGCTACTTACTTTAGACAGATTGATCAACTCTAGAAGAGAAGACTACGTGAGAAGGCGATAAAATATCTGGAATGATATATTGGTACCCTAGTTTTAGTAATTTTGAATAAAAAACTCTTATTTAGTTTTTGTTTAATTTACTGAAGTATACGCTGATTGCTTGTTACCGATAGTCATTAAGAGTGTAGGCGCAAAATTTCGGTCCGATGCTTTTGAAATGCATTCATTTCTTTCGAATCCTGAGAAAACTAATAAGTATTTTTGAAAAATTTATACGCATAATTAAAGACTACATTTAGGGGAGTGCAATTAGAACGAAAACATGCATTGTTTCGGAAAAATTCAAACAAGCTTATATTTTTCTAAAACTGTTTTTGTTAGTTTATATACATGTTAAAGTAAAAAGTTCTTTATTTGGCGGCTAATTGTTTATTAATTGTTTAAACAATAACAATATTTGTTTTGTATTAATAATTTTAAAAATATCGTTAAATTCATCATTTTACTTTGATCAAATATGTTTCTATTTTGTTTTTGATTATACTGAATCCGAATATGGCATTGCAATTTGAAAATTCTCATACAGAAGCTTTTATACAGTATGACTGCGTAGCTAGGGACCACATGGAAAACTTTTTTATTATCAATTTTACGAAAAAAAAAATTATTCTTCATAAAATGTTCTGGATAGTCAAAATTCTAAAACTCAACCATTAGATATCAAATTTTATCAATTTTATACGAGTTATGTCAAAAATATGAATTTCGTTAAAGAGTAAATAGACAAGGCGAAAACGGCGGGTTCGAAGGGAAAAATATTCCCATGAGATTTTTTTGCATAATCACATTCGTGAGATATCCCAGAATAAGGTTCAAGAAGTCGCCCACGTGAAAAGTGGGCCAATTTTTTTTTAACAGTTTTTTTTAATCAAATTGCAAGAATCAATATTTTTGGCCCGAACAATTGTTTCTTTAATTTTTTGGACCATTCTGGACAAAAAAGGTCTCTTATAATTTTTCTCTAAAGTTGATCGTTTTCGACTTATAAGCAATTTAAAATTGAAAAAAACGAAAAATTGCGATTTTCAAGGCTTAGTAACTGGGTTAAAAGTTATTATTATGAAAGTCAATATAAGACTAAATCAAAGTTTAAAGCCACCCCTACAAGATCCTGAAGAAATTTTTGTCATTATTTTATTACTAAGCTGTTATTTTTAAGTAATAATAATACGCGCCATGCACGTGTGCGGCCGCTGTAAATTCTCAGTGCGAGAGAGAAGCCATTCCAACAGTCCAATTGTGCATCTTACTCGCACTCACATTTACAGCGGCGTCAATATGATCTAACCACTCTTTTTTATTAATTAAAAATAACAGCTTAGTAGTAAATTAATGACACAGATTTCTTCAGGATCATGTAGTGGCGACTTTAAACTTTGATTTAATCACTTTCTGACTGTCATAAAAATAATTTTTAACCGAGTTATTAAGTCTTAAATATGGCCATTTTCGCGTTTTTCAAATTTTAAATTGCTTATAGCTCGAAAAAGATCAACTTTAGAGAAAAATTATAAGAGAGTTTTTTTATCCAGAATGGTCCAAAAAACCTAAAAAAAAAATAGTCCGGGCCAAAAATATTGATTTTTGCAATTTGATTAAAAAAAATTGTTAAAAAAAAATTGGCCCACTTTTCACGTGGGCGACTTCTTGATCCTTATTCTGGGATGTCTCACGAATGTGATTATGCAAAAATATCTCATGGGAATATTTTTCCCAACGAACCCGCCGTTTCCGCCTTGTCTAAAAGTAACTTTATATTTCAGAATATCAAAAAATGCTCTTATGACAAGTTGTTTGAAATTAAAAACTATGTTTAAATATAAAATTACATTATTCTAATCGAAAATGTTATCATCATCATTTTATTAAAATTTTGATAACTATTTTATTATCACTTTTACGAAAAAAAGTTATTCTTCATAAAATGCTCTCCCTGGTCTAAAATCTAAGAAACAACCATCAGTTATTAAACTTTTTTAATTTTATACGAGGCATGTAAAAAATATTAATTTTTCTTAAGAGTTAAGTGCCTTTATTATTCACAATATTTTAATTAGAAGGATGTAATTGAACACTAAAACAAATTTTTTCATTCCAAACAACTTTTGTTAATAACAATTTTTGATATTGTGAAATTTAACCATACTTTACTCTTGAGTGAAATTCATATTTTTTGACATACCTCGTATAAAATTCATTAAATTTGATACTTGATTTGCATCTTAGATTATATACCATGTAGAGTATTTTATAAAGAATAACTTTTTTTCGTAAAACTGATAATAAAAAAGTTATCAATAGGTTCCAAGTTAAGCAGACATACTGTATAAGAGCTAAAAAAAAAATTTAATATTTATTAACATTTATTAACATTTATTATTGTTGAAGTCTATTATTAAATGTATCTTAGGTAAGTTTTACAGAAAAATGTTTTGATCACTTTATATAAACATTTTTTTTTTGGCTGGTAATTTTCGGTTTTTGTATTACATTTTTGTTATCTTTCTTAATTTTCTCAAAAAGAAATAGTCTATTTCATTTCTAAAGTAAAATAATTTAGTGCATTTTAAATATTACATCCTAAGATTTAAAAAAGCACTTTTAAAACTGTAATAGATCTGTTGAAACTTGAAGTAATACCGTCTTAAAATGGTGGTAATTCTATAAAACTACGAAGATTTCAAAAATTACATTTTTTAAGATTTAAATTTGAATTAAATTTTTGAGATTTTTTTTGAATGAAACATCATTTAGTACGATGCTTAAAAGGTAAGTTGTGCAAAATTGAGGGTTTTATAGGAAAAATTGTATTAGTTACACATTTTTAAATAAAATTCATGTAAGGCTCATTTTCCGCCCCCACCGTACTTATGCCCATACATTTTATCTCTTTTTATTATAACCATAAAATAGCTTAATTATTCTTCTTTTAGGTTCAATTTGTAGAATTTCATTCGATTTATTAGTTAAAGAATTACATTAAAATAACTCAACCGTGCACTTCGCCGTACGCTAGTTTACAGTGCGCCAATGTTTGTGAGAAGGGTGACTTTAGCGTTATAAATAAAAAATTATCGAAGATACAGATTTAATTTTAGAAAATTCTTTATATAAGTTTTTTTTGTAAACTTTTCTGAATTGTTCAATGGTCAAGTCAGTTTTGTTCTAAAATTTATATTTTCGGAGTTATTTAAAAAAAACATCAAACTTCGTAGTTCATTTGTTTAATAAAAAATGAAGCACCCACTTCTTGAGTAGAACTTTTTGATATGTTGTTTATTAAACATTTCTTAATGAAATTACAAACCAGTTCTACCTTGTTTGATTTTTTCAGAAGTGAAAATCTATATGCACTCCCCTAATTATTACCGAGGGCCGAAAGTGCCTGAAAACTTCTATAATGTTTATTTTAATAAGTTAAAGGGGTGAAAAAAAAAAAGAGAAAATTGAGTGTGATTTTTAATTTCAAATATTTCACTCAAAGGAAACTTTTTGTTTATTCTAATGAACTTTCTGTCCTCGGTACTAATGTGATCTTGCATTCTGCATTGAAATTTTTCCAAATTATTTATTAGTTTTCTTAGGATTCGAAAAAAATTTTACGCCTACGCCCGAGTTAATAAAAAACGTAATGGGGATATACAGGGTGTTTGGTAAAGAATGGGCCATAGCTTAACCTTAGACTCCTAAGGTTAAAATAAGTCGATTTAAACTAACTTACTTTACTACGAAAGTTGATAATAACCAAAATACAGGGTTAAAGTTAAACTTTTATTTTATTTATTCTTGAAT
Source organism: Diabrotica virgifera virgifera (assembly GCF_917563875.1). Lineage (NCBI taxonomy): Eukaryota > Metazoa > Arthropoda > Insecta > Coleoptera > Chrysomelidae > Diabrotica > Diabrotica virgifera. Next base: position 230,106,068 of record NC_065445.1, on the reverse strand, counting down.
ATTTCCTAACACACATGGGCTAGTAACACGAAATTTGGTAAGCGGGGTTTTTTGGGACGAGAAATCTAAATTTGCCACCAAAAATGATGTATTACCCAGAAGGCGCCACATACGCCTTTCAGCGCTCATTTAATAGGTTAAATTTTTTTAATACCCCCTGTACATACTTTTTCAATCAAAACTTTTATTCTATTATTATTTTTATTTAAGAAAGGTATTCTAGATTCATCTCGCTAGACTCAACCGTTTCCGAGATAAACGTATTTTAAATCTGCGAGGCAACATAATTTTTTGCATAATATCATTGTAGTTACACCCGAAAAATAACTTAAAACCATAAAAATTTACAAAAATGTATCAAATTTCATCAAATGGAATTGGCGATGCAATGACATAAATATGAGAACTGGCACAGTTATTATGGTTTCAAGTTTATTTTTCGGGTCTAACTACAATGATATTATGCAAAAAATTATGTTATCTTGAAAACAGTTGAGTTTAGCGAGATGAATGCAGTATGCTCTTTTTAAGTAAAAATATTAAGAGAATAAAAATTTTTATTCAATACGTATGTACAGTGGTGAATAAAAAACGCTGGACGGAAGGGTCGCCCGAGAACTTTATCGTACCGATCTATTATCGTTATGGTACTAGATACTGGCATTCTATAAAAATAACAAAGTTACTCGTTATTTTGATATTTTAGAATTTAAAATTAGTTCATTTTTCTGAGAAATTAATAGCTTATATTATTTACATTTCATTCTATTTCGATTATGCCAGTCAAGATATTATCTCCCAATTCTATCCTACTGCATGGATTTTAAGGAAATTTTGGGAGTAGTCCAATCTCCTAATTCAAAGTCAATCCTATATACTATGGCGCTTTTATCATGGGGGCGGTTCCCACCAATTCTCAGGGGTGAAATATTTTTATTTTCGAATTACATGTGGAAAAAGGAAGATTTTTAAGAAAATTTAAAAATTCATTCTATAATTTGATCACATTTTCTACAAAAACCATTCATTTTAAACTCGTTCAACTTTTTGAAAGTAGAAGTAACACTATATTAAAAGGTATTGCAAAAGAAAAACAATACATTTAAATTATGTTGGATGGGGAGTTAAATGTATATACTTTTCATTTTTCCTTAAAGTACATTAGTCTTATATTTTTTTACACCATATCTCGCTTAATTTGTATGTAACCGACATTTAACGGTGCTCTTTTTAAAGGCCTTTTCAAACACTACAAAAGGTGTTGGTAGCATTATACACCTAAAACCTACCGTTCCTCTGTTATTTTAAGTTGAATACACCAATTTGAGCATGCACCAAAAAACAAACTATTTTCACCTACCATATCTATTTTTGTATTATAAATACAACATTTACGAATGAACGAATCTCTTTATTATTTATAATCTAAATAATGTTTTATATAGTGTTTTTAGTTCGATGCATAGTTTTTAAGGTATTCACAAAAAATCAGTCCGAAAAGGTGTCATTTTTCAATGAAAATGGCCAATTTTCAACTACGCATAACTCAAAAAGTATTGAGTTCTCAAAAAAAAGTATAGACCAGTTTTTGCTTAGACATAGGTTCTTTAGCCACTTCCGTGCTTATTTTGACCAACAAATTTTCCACCCCCTTGAAGAAGTGGGAACCGCCCCAAGATAAAAGCGCCATAGTATATAGGGTAGATTTTGTTTCTTGAGCTATTCCCTACTTACTGTGAAAATATCAAGTACATCAATGTAGTAGGATAGAATTCGGAGCCAAATACCCTCATTGAGTGCCCTACAATAATGCTCTGCTATGATCGCGTGAGAGAGGACACACTTAAGATTATAGCAAAATTTCTATTTACCGTAACTTTTCGAGTTTTTGAGGTACAGCAACGAATTTTATGTCATTGGAAAGGAAATTTTGCATTCTTTCAAAATATGTAAAAATATACAGGGCGCATCTAAAAATATTAAGATTTTTTATTCATTTCCGGTTCAACCGGAAGCCATATTTTTGGTAAAATTTATTGTGATAATAGATAATAAAGTACCATATATGTCTGCAAAATTTAAAATTTAAGTTTCTATTATGAAGGAAGTTACGGGCACTCAAACATTTTTTTATAAAAAATACATAACTCGCCTCCTATAGGGAGTTAAGAAATCTGACTAATGTCATTCAATTTAGCGATAGGATATCAAAAACATATAAAAAAATAAAAAAATTCCTTGGAGCCATTTTTGAGAAAATCTAGTTCAAATTTATGTCAAATTTTGACCCCTTAAATATAGGCAACCCGTAACTTTCTCTGAAAAACGATAACATTCTTCTTATAGCCCCATCTTTAAGCTATATAACGACGTTTTCAAATTAAACTTATCTTAAACAAGTTTTTAGATAGGTAGCGAAATGTGTCGGGTGGGCGGTCGGCCATGTTGGCCGCCATTTTGAATTTGGAAATGTCAAATTCTGTATTTTTATTTACCTATAGATGAGCTTACTTTGAGTTGAATTTCATTCATTTCGGTAAAAATTTGCAAAAATGGGCCCTAAATAACCCCCCTATTTCGGCCCCCCTTTGAGAGGTTTTTTTTAAAAGCTTAGTTTCTCGACAAAATTCTCTTAAACTTACTCATACCGAATTTCATCAAAATCGGTCCGGTAGTTTTTGCTGGGCGGTGGCGACATACGTACGTACGTACATACGTACGTACGTACATACGTACGTACGTACGTACGTACATACTTCCGACATGTTTTTTTATTTGCTTTTTAGACTCAGCGGGACTCAAAACGTCGAAAAAAAGTGAAATCTGAAAAAAATTTTTTTGCACGATCCTGTAACTTTATCTATTATACTATACTACGTATATAGTACGATAAAGTAATATCTATTATACTATACTACGTATATAGTACGATAAAGTAAAAAATTAAACGTATTAAATGAGCGCTGAAAGATGTATGTGGCGCCCTCTGGGTAATACATCATTTTTGGTGGCTAATTTAGATTTCTCATCCAAAAAACCTCCGCTTACCAAATTTCGTGTTGTTATACCATGCCTGTCAGGAAATATTCAAGAATAAATAAAATAAAAGTTTAACTTTGACACCCTGTATTGCGGTTATTATCAACTTTAGTACGTTTATCAAGGTAAGTTAGCTTAAATCGACCTATTTTAAGCTCAGAAATATAAGGTTAAGCTATGGCCCATTCTTTACCAAACACACTGTATATCGTGATTAACAATGTATGTACTAACATTCATCTTTATATTCAGACATGAAACTAATTTCAATATCCAGAGTAAAATAAGTATTAGACCAAATCGTTGTGTGTCAAACTAATAGGTCAGTTTTTCTTTTCATTTATTAATACCGCTTACCTAGTGCTAGTGTTTTCTCTAGTACCTACCTCTCTAATTCCGTATAGTATTTTTAATATATTTTCATTGAATATAATAATCGTTTCCGGATATCCTGAGTATCCTTCTACAAAGTCACATTTCGAAATGTGTCTATTTTTTTCTGGAGACATCTATAAGTAAAATCAATGGGAAAATCCCAGTAGCTGGCTGGATACCACAGTTAAAAAAGTCATACACAGAAGTAAAAAACTTCGATTTGTGTACTGGTATAAAATAGTTTATTAAAAAACTTCTTAAAATGCCATCCAAATGGATTGCAAAACGTTTTCGATCTAAATTAGATCATCTTCAGTACCTAGAATGAAGTATTTCCTCGTTAGATTAAAGCAAAAGGATAAAATTGTCACTATTAATTAAAGAAAAAACATGTGGAAAGTACTTAGATTCTGCTGAGTAGATGAAACTAACACACTATTGAAAGTGGAAACTCAAAATATATGGTTTACATAGTATTATTTTACAAAATATAGCGACTCCAAGTCGATGTTAACGGATTAAATTATGTTATGAATGCTTAAAGTATAGTCACATCTATAAGTGCCTATGTCTCAGCATCATATAGAAGTGCTGGAGAAACCTAGCTTTTAGAGAGCTGAACTTTTATTCTTGCCTTTTCAACTTTATATCTCTAAAGAATGGTTCCATTTGGAATTGACCTTAGTACATAAATATTTTTCGTCCGCTATAACTTTTCCCATGCGTCACGATTCATTTTCAAACAAATTAAGTCAAAACATAAAGTGAAACGAACGTCGATGTGTATATAAATTTTGTATACTGTATAAGGACAAGTGGGGGAATGGTGCGCAGCGGGTAATCGTGCGCTGCATTGTATTTCAAATTCCGTGGATGATTTTAAGAACTCAACAAGTCCTACACCTTTGGATGATCTCGTGAACGGTTGACGCCATTATCTTCAGTCGAATGTTGCACGTGAACTAAGTGAGATCCGATTATTAAAAATCGCAAGAATTCTTTTAGTTTTTCTGCTCCAAAAATTAAGACGCTAAGTTCGTAGGTTTTATTAAGTTGCTTTGAGCTTACTATTGATTTAAATCATGTTGTTTTATGTATATTTTGGTGCATCTGTTGGTTTATATGGTTTAGTAGTTTTGGTTTGTGACGAAGTTTGCTATATAAGGCGTAAAGGGGGTATTTAATAATGCACAGTATTGCGCATGATTCCCCCACAAACAATGAAGTGGTAAATAATAAAGTTACCATTTTCCTTTCCGAAGGCCACAAAACTACATTAGAAAATCTATGATTCTTACATATAACTACTAACGAAGATTTACAAAATCCTCTGTATGCAATCAGAAATGACGGCAAAAAAATAAGGGAAACGATAAGAGCTTTCGACATTCAAAATCGACTTCAAGAAAAATACGAACGGATTTATGTACCTAAAGGAGCTACAAATGTAGGCTCTGTCTGTGGATGCTGAAAGAACTATAATGGCCGTTTATTGCACGAGTGCTGGAGAAATTATATTGTACTCATGTTGATCTGTCACGAATTAAACCAGAAATTAAAAGAAAATCTCGAACAATCCAAAAATCTTACAAGCTCACCAACGAAGATAAAATTGGAGAACGCCAAGGAAAAAAGATGATTAAGAGACGTGGATCTCAAGAGAAAGGAGGAAGAGAGAGCAGCAAGAAAGGCAACTGTTCAAAAATGATTTGTTACAAAAACGCTAGATATCTCTCCAGACAGAAGAAAACTTGAAGGCAAACAAAACAAGAAGAGAGTGCAAAAGGAGCTAACACCTGAGTAGTCTGATGTAACAGACACTGATTTGTCAGATATTATCGATGAAGACAAATTAATTATATGATATAAAATTAAGTTTCATTCCACCAGCAGAAAACTGGCTGCACCTGGGGACATGTTGTATTTGCTTGAAAACAGAAAAGAACAATATTTAAAGAATTTTATAAAAACATTATTCAGTGCGCACCATTTACCAATCCGCGCGCATGATTACCCTCATAGATGGGGAATCGTGCGCAAAGGCACTTCTTTTCGTTTTTTAATATCCTGCTTTAGTACTTTGTATTTCTCTAAATCCTATTTTGAATATTTAAAGTAGAATAATTAGAGCTTACTGTAACATACCAGCCGTTATGATAGATTTAAAGAATTTACAACAGAATCGATTTCTGCTTAAGTGCGCACCATTCCTCCACTTTCCCTTACTCTATACTACACAAATCGGCGTACGTTTCATATTATTAGGTCTGGATCCCGCGTATGAAAAAAAAGTTGATTAATAGCAAGCCGAAAATTTGTTAATAGCTTAAGGGTGTCTAGTAGAGTGGTGCGAAAAAAGTCAAGTTGATAATTCCGTATCGCTATAGTGCGGAAAAGTTGAGATTGGTAATTACAAGAAAAACAAAAAAAGAATTATTCAAATCGGACTTTATCTTCCGATCCCGCAACGGACCTAAAGATTATGAAAAAAAAATAAAATTTTACCTTTTTTTCAAATATGTTTATTTATCCTTCGAGTACGTTTTATTTATCGCTATAGTAAAGTTTATTTACACTTTGCATGGTTGATTACTTAAAAAAATTGTTTTACGCATTTAACGGATATTTTCCGATCCTGCAAGGTTAATCAAAATCTATAAAAATTTGAAATTTTTGATGATTTTGAAAAATTACAAAACATTTAGTTATCTCATATTTTTTGTTACATTGTGAAGCTCTTCGCTTGTTTAGATATCGTATGACAATATTTAAACAACCCACATCTCAAAACGAGGGGGTGGTTTACCCTTCCCTCTAACCAACCAATAAGTGTGTGCTTTTTACATTATTTACATATGTACATTTCTTTTTCATGTGTTTGTGTCCAGCTCTCAAAAACCAACTTTGCATTGTGATTTCTTGGTAAAATCTGGCAGCATGGACCTTGATTTAAGTGTTGTCCTGATGCATCCATCTCTTGATTGAGGCCCACATACATTAGCATTAGACGATGCTTCCGTGGCCAACTTTAGATACCGCTCATCAGCTGGCTTGTGGCAGGGATAGTTTTGTACATTCCAGTCTGACATGTCGCCCGATGTAATACAAGGAGTTATATCTTCATTTGAAACTCTTCGAGGAAGTGGCGGAGAAGATAGTTTTGCAACATTCCAGTCGATTACTTTAATTTAGTCCTGTGCTTCAAAATTTCAAGTAGTAGGGAGAAAGGAAACACATTAGAGAGCTAGGGCCAAGGAGAGTGTTAAAAGCCGGACAGACTAAAGCCAAGGACAAAAGTATTAGAAATTTCATCTCTCCTACTTTGAATTTTCAAGCACAAGACTACACTGAAATAATAGACTGGAACGTTACAAAACTATCTTCCCAACAGTTCTTCGAAGAGTTTCAAATGAAGATATAATTTATTGCATTACATCGCGAGACATGCCAGACTGGAATGTACAAAACTATCCCTGCCACATGCAAGCTGACGAGCAGTGTCTAAAGTTGCCACGGAAACATCGTCTAATGCTAATGTATGTGGGCCCCAATCAACAGATGGATTCATCAGGAAAACATTTAAATCAAGGTCATGCTGCCAGATTTTACCAAGAAATCACAATACAAAGTTGATGTTTAAGAGCTAAACACAAACAGATGAAAAAGAAATGTACATAGTATATGTAAATAATGTAAAAAAACACACAGTCATTGGTTGGTTGGAGAGAGCGGTGCGCGTGGAGCTAGAACTGCATCCACCCCCCCCCGTTTTGAGTTCTGGGTCGTTTACATATTGTCATACAATATCTAAACAAGCGAAGAGCTTCACAGTGTAACAGAAAAATGAGATAATAAATGTTTTTTAATTTATCAAAATCATCAAAAATTTCAAATTTTTATAGATTTTGATTGACCTTGCGGGATCGGAAGATATTCGATAAATGCGTAAATCTATTTTTTTATTACTATACCATGCAAACTGTAAATAAATTTTACTATAACAATAAATAAAACGTACACGAAGGATAAATAATTTTTTTTTGAAACAAGGTAAAATTTTATTTTTTCATAATTTTGAGGCCAGTTGCGGGATCGGAAGATAAAGTCCGATTTGAATTTTTCTTTTTTTGTTTTTCTTGTAATTACCAATCGCAACTTTTCCGCACTATAGCGACACGGAATTATCAACTTGACTTTTTTCGCACCACCCTAGTGTCTAGTCGAATAAACTTTGATATACGGAACACTGTAACAGGGGCAGTTTTAATTGTGGAACAGGTTAAAAATTTGGAACGGTCAGACCACGAAAACGGCACATTCATTTTGTCCGACAGAACAGACTTAAACTCTCCGAACAGAGATTAAACTCTTATGCAAAAATTAGACTGCTATTTATCACTTGTCATATATAAATGTATATATATATATATATATATATATATATATATATATATATATATATATATATATATATATATATATATATATATATATATATATATATATATATATATATATATATATGCTTTCTGTTGTTTTCCGGGTTTGACTCCGCGTTGAATAATTTTGGTTTTGATAAAAACCATTATTTTGACGACGTTTCGGCAAGATCTCACTTGCCATTGTCAAGTCAGGTAGTTCCGCTTCTCGCTGCTGCTTGAAGTAAACTGAATTTTTACTCACGATACCGTCGCTTATGTAGTTGATCCTGATGCTGCTTGCCCTGCGCGAACTCTGGCTCTTGTTATTGGTCCGGTGTAGGTTGCAGTCGTCGGCGGGATGTTACGCGTGGATGTTGCGGCCTGATTTATTTTGGTCTTTTTCTTCAATACCGTTTTCCAAGTTGTAGGAAGCCGTTGCGCATCATCTCTTTGGTTTAAGCCGTTGGGATTTCTTTCAATTTCTATCGATTCTCTGATTTCCCGTTTTCTTTTTATTTCGATGTTAGCTAACATCGTTGTTTGGTTCAGGTTTATTGTGTGTCCTGTATTTGCGACATGTTGAGCCAGGGATGACGTGGTTTCTCCCCTTTCGATAGCATTTCGGTGTTCTTCTCGTCTTACCTGGATTCTTCGGTTGGTCTGTCCAATGTACGACTTTCCACAATCCCCACACGGAATCTCGTATACACCTTGGCTTTCTAACGATATTTTGGTCTTTGGTGTTGGTAAAATAGTTGAGATCTTTCTGTCCGTATTAAATATCGTTTCTATGTTGTGTTTTCTCAGCACTCTCCCTATTTTCTCTGTCGTACCCTTCACATATGGCAGAATGGTTTTGCCGATCGGCTTATTGTCTTCTGTAGGGTCCTTATCTCTTCTTCGAGCATTTTGAGCTTTTTCGATGTTGTATGTTGAGAAGCCGTTTTTTCTTAACGCTGTTTTCACGTTATGCATTTCTTCATTTTGATGTTCTTGGTCTGTCAGTCTTTCGGATCTTGTAATCAAGGTTTTGATGACTGAATGCAATTGTGCAGGATGGTGGTGTGAAGCAGCATTTAGATATCTATCGGTATGTGTCGGTTTCCGATACACTGTATGGCCTATGTGTCCGTCTTGTTTCTTTATTATTAACACATCTAAGAATGGAATTTGATCGTTTTCTTCCAGTTCCATGGTAAACTGAATTTTATGGTGGATATTGTTGATGTGTTCTAAAAAAGCCTTTAGTTTTTCTTCTCCGTGGGTCCAGATAATAAAAGTGTCATCCACGTATCTAAGCCACAGTTTGGGTTTGTATTCAGCTGTTTCTATTGCCCGCTGTTCTATTTCCTTCATAAACAAGTTCGCTATTACTGGTGACAGTGGAGAACCCATCGGTGCTCCCTCAATTTGTTTATATCTTTGTTCCTTATAGATGAAATAAGTGTTATTTAAACAGTGTTTGGTTAGGTTTAGTGTATCCGGTGATATTGGATACTTTTTGCTTATGATGTCCAGTGATTCATCTATATATATATATATATATATATATATATATATATATATATAATGTTCTTGAACTCCTAAGTGGAGCATAGAGCTTCAGTGAAAACGCGCCATCGGGTTCTATTTTGCGCTAGGGCCTTCACCTCATTCCAAGACTTTCCTTGACTTCTTATCTCGTCACTTGTCACATTATCACTTGTCATAATTCCTGTTATTTGACATATTCTACATGTTCCACTCATTAAAACGCCCATTTGGTGATAAATAGCAGTCTGATTTTTGCATGAGAGTTTAATCTCTTTTGGGAGAGCTTAAGTCTGTTCTGTCCGACAAAATACATGTGCCGTTTTCGTGGTCTAACCGTTCCAAATTTTTAACCTGTTCCACAATTAAAACTTCCCCTGTTCCAATGTCCCCATATATCAAAGTTTGTCCGACTAGACACCCTTAAGCTATTAACAAATTTTCAGCTTGCTATTAATCAACTTTTTTTTCATACGCGGGATCCAGACCTATATGTTTTGACTTAATTTGTTTGAAAATGAATCGTGACGCATGGGAAAAGTTATAGCGGACGAACAATATGTGTATCTATCTCCGTTTTTTTTTAAATGGTTTCGTAATTAGTGCTAACGAGGGCCTTTAAACTTTATTACCATCTGATCCAATTGATTGTGTTTCTCAAAAGTCACACCTGCCACGTGAGATTTGTTTAAATGATTATGGAATTACTGCTAAAACCTATCAGGTCTCACTTTAAAATTATTGGCCTAGAAACTGATTATTGAACTTGAAATTACATATGCAAATATAACCGTGTAACAATGACTGATATGCATTGTCCTATATTTTGAACGACAAATTAGCTAACTTAAAGCCAGTCAAGAAATCCAATAAAAAAGTAATAAAAACAAGTAATCACTTTCTACTATTTGTCATAGTATTGTTTATTTTGGATTTTCTTCATCAAAGTGTCCGCAATCTCATTTAAATATTACCCGTATCATGACACGTAGTTTGAATAACCTTTGTCATGGCGCATATAGCACCAAATGATCGCCTTTTTCGAGGTTGTAAATAAGACGTGAAAATATTCTTGGCGAAAGTGAAACTAGACTGTCTTGTGAAAAATAGACACGAACTTGTACGATCTGTATATTAGACCATACGGGTCCGTGTTAATAAAAGAAAAGAAAAACTGACCTATTCATTTAACATACAGGGTGTCAAAAAAGTAGCGGACCGGTCGAATATTTCGCGAAATGAACATCCAATCGAAAAACTGAAAAATATGTTTTCAATAATTTTCAAAAATCTATCGAATGACACCAAACATGACCCCCCACTTCATCCCCTAGAGGTGGGGTGGGGAGTAACTTTAAAATATGAAATGGTAACCCCTATTTTGTATTACATATTTGGAGATTTGGATTCCTTACGTAAAAGTAAGGAACTTTTATTCGAGACATTTTTTTCGAATTGTGGATAGATGGCTGTATAATCGGAAAAAACGATTTATCGTAATAACATAGTTAAATTATAGATACGGTCTAATATCTTGAGAAATACACTTTCAAATGAAAAACCAAAAAGTGTTTATTATTTTTGCAAAAAACTATCGAATAACACCAAAAATTACAGTGGAGTTGGAGTGGAAGTAACTTTTAAATCTTAAATAGTAACCTCCATTTTTTATTGCAGATTTGGATTCTTTATGAAAAAATAAGTAACATTTGTTCAAAAATTTTTTTAGAATTGTTGATAGATGATGCTATAATAGGAAAAATACGATTTATTAGCGCCATCTATCAACAATAATTCTAAAAAATGTTTCGAATAAATGTTACTTTCTCTTTCATTAAGAATCCAAAATTGCAATAAAAAAATGGAGGTTCCTATTTAAGATTTTAGAGTTACCCCCATCCCACCTCCAGGGAGTAGGGGGCAGGGTCAGGTTTGGCGTTATTCGATAATTTCTCGAGATATTAGACCGTTTTTATAATTTACCTATGGTATCACCATAAATCGTGTTTTCCGATTATAGCGCCACCTATCGACAATTCGAAAAAAAAAATCGAATAAAAGTTACTTAATTTTACGTAAGGAATCCAAATCGGCAATTAAAGCTGGGGGTTTCTTTTTAAGATTCTGAAGTTAGTCTCCACCCCACCTCCAGGGGGTGGTGTTTGGTGTCATTCGATAAACTTTTGAAAATTATTAAAAACGTATTTTTCAGTTTTTCGATCCAATGTTCATTTGTTCAATGTTCAATTTCGATCCAACGATTTGAATATGATTCTAATATTTATTTTCCTTTGAATACTGAAATTAAATGTTTTATTTCTCTGTTTACCCGTTCGTCATCATTTAAAGCAGTGGTTCCCAACCTTTTATGTCTGGCGACCCACCTTCTGATGCTTTTTCATATTCGCTACCCATCCCTCACCCATGATGATAGAAAAAAATAAGGAACACGGTCACTGTACGCTACACAGCTACTGTAAGGCCCGGCCCGGCGCAAATTGAACCTAAGCGAGACACAACCTGCACCGGCTAACTGCTAAGACAGTTTTGCGCATCCTACTATCAGTACATTCGTTGGTAGGTCTCGCTTGGGAAGGTTTGTCATCGGCGTACAGTTTTCTTGGGCCGTGGGACGCGTGACTCACCGCCAGATGTTTATTTTTACTTGTTTTTGTTTGCGAGATGGACTTATCTGAAATGAATACGGATGGTACCTAAGTACAATTTATTATGATAAATAACAATATTAGCATAGTCAACACCCCGAGTGAAAACTGCGTTGTCTTTGTCATTAAATTCTGATAAATTTTGGTAGACTAAATAAGCGGCGATACGAAATTAATAATCAAAGTTATGCCTCTACAAGAACACATTATTAGAAAAATAAGGTGAAAAATTATTCATGTTACTTAAAACCCTGATCGATAAAAATATCGTATTACCCTCAAATTCAACTTGTCGGAATATTACATTTTTGTTTATTACATATTACATTTTTTATGCTTAAAAATTAAAAACGAAATATGCAGATAGTGTTATTTTTTATGACCGATTCTTAAGAGGGGGATTATGAATTATGACCTGCAGTAATTGTAAATGATTGCGATACTGCAGTAATTGTTAATGATTGTGATCCGAGCAGTAAATTGAGGAATATGAGTTATGACCGAGCAGTAGGGGAGATATTATTTTAAAGATGTAGGTATTATGTGCAGAAATGTTTGAGTGTTATATGCAGCAGCTTAACTTATTAAATTTCTTAAGGTAGATTACGCAATTTGCAACTTTTTTTTTATTTTGAAATAGATTGTTAATGATTTTTATATCACTTTTTTATGTTTTATTTATATTGACGATTTTTATAATTTTAGTAAATTGTATTTGTTATTGTTTTTATTATTATTTATGATTCTTGTAAGCTTTGTCTATAAAATTGTTGAATTTTTCATGACAATAAAGCATATTTCTATTCTATTCTATTCTAAATAAAATACTCAGTGTAAGATATCTTTTTATGCACCCGCTTATGATCAAATTCGATGTTTTCGAAAGTCATACCGCTACGACTACTAGGGACGTGTAAGATATTTTTAAAACGTTACTAATTGATGGATTCGACCGTTACTTGATGGAAGTTCATTTTATCTCACAATAAAACACTGAAAAACGTTTGTTTTTTATACTTCCACAAAATTTATTACAACTATGTTATTACTACAGCTGTTTCGGCAAAGTGCCTTTCTCAAGTGATATATTTTACAATGGGTTTGCCTTTTTAAGTCTTTAATTGAAGAGGTTGAGGAGTGGGGAGCTGTTTGTCTCGAGTTGGTCATTCAGAATTATATCTGTATTTTTCAATTTATTAATTTCCATTGATTCTAAAAGTGATAGCTTAAGGCCTTTATTTTGAATATGTAGAATTTGAAACTCTTCATTGAAAGAATGATTATGATCTAGAAGGTGAAGTGCGTATGTAGAGGTGTCTGTTTTTCTATTGTTGAAAGCCCTTTTGTGTTCTGCTATCCGTTTGTCAAAAGTTCTGCCAGTTTGACCGATGTAAGTTTTCGGACAGTCACCACAAGTTAGTTTGTACACACCACTCTGTAGTTGCTTTCTACAGTAAAACAATAAAAGCCGAAAGAGAAAGCAACTACAGAGTGGTGTGTACAAACTAACTTGTGGTGACTGTCCGAAAACTTACATCGGTCAAACTGGCAGAACTTTTGACAAACGGATAGCAGAACACAAAAGGGCTTTCAACAATAGAAAAACAGACACCTCTACATACGCACTTCACCTTCTAGATCATAATCATTCTTTCAATGAAGAGTTTCAAATTCTACATATTCAAAATAAAGGCCTTAAGCTATCACTTTTAGAATCAATGGAAATTAATAAATTGAAAAATACAGATATAATTCTGAATGACCAACTCGAGACAAACAGCTCCCCACTCCTCAACCTCTTCAATTAAAGACTTAAAAAGGCAAACCCATTGTAAAATATATCACTTGAGAAAGGCACTTTGCCGAAACAGCTGTAGTAATAACATAGTTGTAATAAATTTTGTGGAAGTATAAAAAACAAACGTTTTTCAGTGTTTTATTGTGAGATAAAACGTTACTAGTTACAAGTACGGAAATACCGATTTTAAGTTGCCTACTCAATTCAGTATAAGGATCAGATACATCAGTATTTTGTATTCAGTATTTGTACTCAGAACCACTGAGAACCGGTATCAAAAGTAACCGTTACATGTCCGCACTGATTTTGCCCGTCTCTATTCGCCACGGGTTGGGGTTGGGTTGTGTTCAATATGTGGCACGCTAGAAAAATAAATGCACGGGTCACCCGTCCCGCCGGCGCAGGTTGTGTCTCGCTTAGGTTCAATTTGCGCCGGGCCTAAGAGCCACGCCGCTACCCATCTGAAATCCTCCCGTGACCCACAAGTGGGTCGCGACCCACCGGTTGGGAGACGCTGATTTAAAGCATACGAAATAATTCGGAAATTTACTCCACGCAACAGCAAGTAACAGAATGTGATTAGTGCTCCGATCACGGATTATATTATAAAATTTAACGTAATCAAATAAATAGAATATTATAACATATTGGTTTTGCTTGCAAAGTACCCGATCCATTTTTAAAACGAGTCCTTGTGCTTGTAAGGTAAGAGATTTTGCAGGTATACCTAATCTAAAAAAATTCATTAAAATATTTTCTTTTTGTCATTTCTTTCACTTTTGCGGAAACTTAAACAAAACCATTCCAAACAACCAACTATAACTATGTGAATAAGGTTAACTTTGTATGTAAATTAATGACAAAATAAAATAGAGCTACCAAAAAATTTCAAACTCCAATATAAAATTAGTTGTGAAAACAAATGTTTGTGTAATTTAAATAACTTCTAAATTCAAAAACAGCAAAAAAGTCAACATACTGAAATCCACAAGTAAACAAACCAGAAACGTCACAAATTGTACTTAAAATCCGAAAACGTCCCCAAGCGTCTTTAGTATGGTATATTCCACGAATATATGACTGTATTGGATTATCGCGACAACGAATATTTTAGTGTGCAACATAAGAAGTACGAAAGTATTTTGCTCTAATAATTACTCCAATAAACAACAATATAATTTGCAATTTACTTTCGTTCTTGCGCTATGGAAGGCTACAAAAAAATTAAAACAGCAACATCGTCATATCCCACCAATTAGAAAATCCAACGGAACATGGGCCAGAACAAACAATGAAAAGGAGAAACTTTCTGCGAATACCTAGAAGAAGTTTTCAAACCTATACCAGCTGCTGCAACAAGTAACGATCAAGAAATTTACAATTTCCTACAGAACCAAACCCCGACAGGAGAAAACACACTACACGTTTCACCCAAAGAGGTTCAAATCATAATCAACAATAATCTAATAAAAAAGAAAGCACCTGGCTATGACTTAATCACAGGTGAGGTAATTAAAAATCTACCTACCAAAGCAATTAAAATGCTAACTCAATTGTGTAATGCGGTACTAAGGCTAAAACACTTCCCAATCCAATGGAAAATTGCGGAAATTATCCTTATACAAAAATTAGGAAAACCCCCAAATGAGCCCACTTCATATCGACCAATTAGTTTAATGCCAGTAATGTCTAAGATCATGGAAAAAATAATAGAAAAAAGACTTCTGCAAATACTAACAGACAGAAATATGATACCCGACCACCAATTTGGCTTTAGGAAAGAGCATGGTACCGTCGAACAAGTTCACAGAGTGGTCAACGTTCTAAATAAAACATTTGAAGAAAAAAGTTACTGTTCAGCAGCATTCCTCGATGTTAGCCAGGCTTTTGATAAAGTTTGGCATCAAGGACTGTTGTATAAACTGAAAAAGAACTTACCAGAGGAACTATATTACACTCCTTAAGTCGTATTTATCAGAAAGATACTTTCGAGTGAAGTTTGAGTCAGCCTTTACAAAACTATATCCCATCAGATCAGGGGTGCCGCAAGGAAGCGTTCTGGGACCACAACTGTATCTGATTTACACAGCAGACTTACCCACAAATCGTGATACAACGACCACCACCTTTGCAGACGATACTGCAATCCTAGCAGTACACAAAACTCCCGTCGAAGCTGCTGCAAAACTCCAGAGAGTAATAAATCAAATGAATACATGGGCACAAAATTGGAGAATTAAATTGAATGAACAAAAATCAAACCTTATTGATTTTACAAAATGTCACGGTGAATCACCTACATTAACAATAAATAATAAGGTAATTCCCTCAGTTACCTCTGTAAAATGTCTGGGCATGCACTTGGACAGGGGATTAACCTGGAGAACCTATATATGGAACAAACGGAAACAACTGGGCATAAAATTTAGTAAGCATTATTGCTTCTAGGGCGTAAGTCTAAGCTCACGACAAGAAATAAACTGCTAGTCTACAACACAATATTCAAATCAGTCTGGGCATATGGTTTGCAGCTCTGGGGAACAGCATCCAAGTCGAATGTATCCATAATTGAGAGATTCCAGTCCAAGGTGTTACGTTCAATAATCGATGCTCCGTGGTTTGTTAGTAACAGGGATATTTACAATGATCTGGAAACGAAAACCGTCAGTGAAGTGATAGTGGAGTTAAGTGAAAAATACATCGTACGTCTTGAAAGCCACGCGAATGTGCTTGCAATTAATTTGTTAGACAACAGTCAGGAAACAAAACGGTTAAAGAGACAGACACCATTAGATTTACCTCACAGACATTAATATTGTTACAGTAGCTAAATGTAATACAGTAATTTAATATTATCTCTATAGAGATGTGTGGCGCTGGTCACAATCTCTTCATGTCATTATTTCTCAGATACAATGTGCCTATTGTTATATGTTATAACAGATTGCCTAATAAACAAAAAAAATCTTTCGTTCTTCATATTTTGCACAGTAAAATATTCGATGTCGCGATAATCCAAAACAGTCGTATATTCGTGGAATGGGGTATACCTATCTCTTTTCGATATATGTACCTACCAACTGTAGAGCGTTCATAAACATAACATGTGCCTTTACTTAATAACAGGCGGTAACTGGTTTATCTTTAATTTCATGCGTGGAAGACAATGATGCTAGATAAAAAGTATGTGTTTTATCTCGCCAGGTATTAATGACATATGGGTAAAGAATCATGGACTCAACTGTATTCACATCTATTATATTAGTAACTGGGTTTCTATTAGTACCGATTCTGCTCATTTCTTTCTAAACCCAGAACTTTAGAATCACCCTGTATATTTTTTTGATATTTGGCACACATATGTCTCATTAAAATGTAATTGTGACCTTGAAAGTTTCTCTCCTGTCTTCTGTCTCTCTTTGTAATTCCTAGCATGGCTCTCTCCATGGCCCTCTGGGTCACTCTTAGATTTTCTGCTGATCTTTTCGTTAATGTTAGGGTATCTGCTCCGTATGTTATCACCGGCAATATGCACTGTTCACGGAGTTTTCTCTTCAGACATAATAAGGGCATATCATTTATTACATATTTCCCGTATAGCTTACCAAACGCAGCCCAGCCCCAGCCTATTTTTCAATGTACAGTACAACCTGCCATATCTGGACCTGTCATATCCGGACCTCCCCATATACGGACGATAGAGGTCCGTACCAACGTCCGTTCATTTATTACATATTTCCCGTATAGCTTACCAAACGCAGCCCAGCCCCAGCCTATTTTTCAATGTACAGTACAACCTGCCATATCTGGACCTGTCATATCCGGACCTCCCCATATCCGGACGGTTCTACCGTCCGTATCTACCGAAATCTACCGAGAAAGGCAGTCCTGCTGTTGGCAACGCACCCGCTCATCCCGACGCAAAAGAACTAAAAGATGGCGAAATAAAATGTCTTTTTTGCCCCCAAGTGTAAAATCCCTTTGTCAGCCTATCGATTAAGGTATTATAGAATCTATAAAACGTGTCTATCGACGAAAGTTATTGATGGCGTATGAAGGAGAAAACGTTTCAGAGTCTATAAAAGAAGGGGCCTTGATATCCGGATTTTTCAT
Source organism: Diabrotica virgifera virgifera (assembly GCF_917563875.1). Taxonomy (NCBI): domain Eukaryota; kingdom Metazoa; phylum Arthropoda; class Insecta; order Coleoptera; family Chrysomelidae; genus Diabrotica; species Diabrotica virgifera. The sequence continues at coordinate 230,088,126 of NC_065445.1, read as the reverse complement.
ATCTGGATCGGTCTGTCGCCACATTGAGCCGGATATGGCAGGTTTTACTGTATCTCGTGCGTTTGGTTATTGTTTCCAATTTGTATTACATGTCCAAGTTATTTATACACATGTATTTCTGTTATGTCGGCGTCGTCTATTCTGATGTTTTGTGCAAGCACTAAATTTGTCATTCTTTCTTCAACAACAGCTGTAAATTATCGTCGGTATCGAGTGAAGCAAGGAATCTATTGTACACATCTTTAGATCAAAGAGCTCGAAAAGATATTGTATAAGTCTGGAAATCCAGTCTATAATGACAGATGTGATGCTTTCCAGTATACTGCGTGCCTCTGTTAAAGAAATAGCAACTGTATTACAACTGAATTATACTACACGAGGAAATGAAGCATTTTGGCTCCCAATTTTTTCGTTCAGCATGGATTTACTTGAAATTTTCACAGAAGGTAGGGAATAGTCCAAGGATCATTTTCTATATCATGCCGCTATCATACGCTAAAATTTTGGGGTGGTTTCCACCCCATCTCGGGGGTGGGAATTTTTTTATTACATTTTAATCATGTAATTTTTTTAAGAAAAAAAATGTTTTTTACATTTTCTTCGTAAAACTAATATTTTTCGAGTTATTCGCGCTTGAAAGTAAGTTTTTCGATGAAAAAATCGACTTTTTTAGAGGGTTTTTTTAGAATACCTCGAAAAATATGCATTAAATAAAAAAAGCTGTAGATATCAAAGTTGCATCTTTTAGTAACACAAACCAAATTCTTTTTCTGCAATATTTTTAAGACCAATACAAACCGAGATACGTCATTTTAACAGTTAGCTTTTTTCGTCAAATGCATAATTTGAAATATTCAAAGCCAAATAACGGAAAACTTTGCATTTTTTGAGGAAAACTTAAATGATCTTTTTTCAAGGATACAGATAGACCTTTCAAAAAATAATAATATAAAGTTTCTAGCATGAAAATTAAGCGACTTATGATCAAAAAATATCGGTACCTGCTTTTCTCTATGAAAAAATAAGTGAAAACAACCCCCTAACTTCCCACCTAATTAAAAATTGGTCTTCACCTTTCTGTAATTCCTTTTATATTTATATTATCACTACACCCAAGAGGTTTGACCTATTTAAAAGGCCTAATTTTAGAAAAATTGGAGTTCATAGAAAAATTGTTTTTTTGCAATTTTCCTATTTTTCACCTTTTACTTCAAAATATCTCCGAAAGTACTGGAGATACGAAAAAAATCATGAACTACTAAGGGCCGGTTGTTCGAACGCTAATCAACAATGATCACTATCAAATATTTAATTACTATCACCAAAACTGTCAATGTCAACTTTTATTGGGTTGCTGAAAACATAATTGATTAAAATTATGAGATTAGTTAATCAATGAACATAACAATTATTAACATAATTGATTAAGTAATTTCATAATTGTAATCAATTATGTTTTCAGCAATCCAACCAAAGTTGACATTGACAGTTGGTGACAGTAATTAAATATTTGATAATGATCATTGTTGATTAGCGTTCGAACAACCGGCCCTAAATTGTAGCATTTTTAATAAGTAAAATTTCCTTGTGCTCATATTTTCACTAGAGTGAACAATTAGCGAGATATAGCTGTATAAAACCTCTATTTACGAGCAAACGGCCCCTTATTCGAGCCTTTACTCCCCCAATTAAAAACTAAGGGATCTTACGGAATTTAGTTTACATAGTCTTATAACTCTTTAAAAATCCTACAAAATCATTTTTGAAAAAACTTTTTATCGACAAAAATGAAGGAGCTACGTTTATAAAACAATTTTTTTTTTCGAAAAATTCGAATAGTCCGCTTATGGATCATTTTCAATACATGTATAATACCACAGAGCCGGTTCGTATACTAGAAGATGACTAAAATACTATTTGTATTTGTATTTGTACATATTTGTAAATTCGAATTTTTGTGTAAATAAATGTTTTTGTAATTTTTTAATTCTACTTTTTTTCTGTATAGATCTATTAAATTATCTAAGTGTAAAAATGTAATGTTATTAAAGGTGGTTTTTAAGGGTTGAAATATTATGATATTATATCCTAAAGTATAAAACAATCATTATTTAACCAATCAAAACCAAATTTTACCCATATTAAACTTTAAAATGTTTTTATATAATTTTTGACAATAAGGGGTTACACCCCTAAAAATAATCAACGCCCTTAAGCATGATATAGAATATGAAGTACAGGGTGAGATGATCCTAATCCCAAATTTTTATGTAAATCGATGCAAGCCGAAATTATTCTTTTAGGATAAGTAAATTTTTATATATAGCTCCAACAAGGGTGGTTTTAAGGGTTGAAATATTATGATAGTATATCTTAAAGCATAAAACAATCACTATATACCTAATAAGAACCAAATGTTGACAATATTAAAGTTTAAAATGTTATTTTATAATTTTTTACAATTAGGGGTAGTTTTCACCCTTAAAAAACCAGAAGTGTACAACGGCTCAATATAGAAAATGAACTAGAGGGTGTATTGAGCCTAATCCCATATTTTTGTACAAATCGATGCTGGACGAAAAAATTGCGAGGTTTTGCCATTTTTCAGTTTCATTTCCTCGACTATACAGAAATAAAAGGTATAATTTGGCGAGTATGAATTTGACAAGGTATAACACTTTAAATATCTTGGGGTCTCAAGGGTTAATGGAACTAATGATAGAAGCATAGTAATTAATGAAAGGATGCTGGCGCCAAACAGAACTTAGTGAAAATACAATTTCCTCAAAATTTACAGAGCAGCAATTAGATCTGTAATCACATATGGTGCTGAAGTAATGTGTCTGACCATTCGGGCCATATCCCGAATTTTTCGGATTAATTAGTCACACCAACCATACCGCATAATCTGAATAGTTTGTAGCACAAAGTGAATTCGATTCGTATAGTTACTGTTTCATATAATTGCGAAGAAAGATCTTGTGAAATATAATCACCTTTTATAACGAAATTACGAAAAGCAATAAAGTAGAAGAAAAATGTCTGATTGTAAGAGTCGAGTAAAATAAGTGAATCACTGCGCAATCTTCCATTATAAACTACAGAGTAATTTAAGGATCTGTCTCAATCAACGTACGTTCATTTAGTATCAATAAAATATATTTTTTTAAGGTGTAAGCGCGAAGAATACTAAATAATGTATACGTAGACCAGGATATTTAGAAAAAAATAAATACCTAGATTTTTAAATACAGCACCCAGAGACTTGCAACTTTTTGCATTGTATTCAGGATAATGCCAGGAAAAAAGTTTACAATATAAATAGGCTATTGATTATGTTCAAAATAAGAGAGCTAAAAGGAACTACAACGTTAATGGGATTTTATTATCTCTTATGGTCAACGCACCTCTAGATTTGAAAAAACCCGTGGAGTGCTACCATTTAAATGGGTCCGTTTTTCAGAAAGGGGTGAATTAGTCCCTAGGCAGAGTGTGAATTAGGGTGAGTTCTATGAACTTTTAGTACAAACACGTCTAGAGGAAAATTGTTTCAGGTTAAATTTACTATCACAATATCACATTATAAAGTCAAAAATATTTTTTTTACAAAAATATACTCAAAAGAATAATAAGAAAAAAACACAAAAGACAGCATTTTTGTTTTTTGCCCCATAACTTTTTTCCACAGGGATATAGGTATAGGCATTGCTTCAGCAAAAAATAACAACCATCCTTCTTCGTTAAAATGACGTTTAGTAGAGGTCCCTAGGATTTATAGTTTCCGAAATAAGATTTTTCAAAGTTCGGCGCTTACATCATTTTTGCCATTTTCCCCATTATTTCGCAAACATTGTTCTGTAACTTTTTTCTACGTATTTCTAGGTATATCCAAAATGGTACACTTGGTAAAAAGAGAAGTCAATTACCTTTAAAATGGTCTATTGTATAAGATTGTACGACTATTTTTAAGCAAGTTATGCTTTTTCAAGGTTTTATACTTTTATGATTTTTAAGATTTTTTATGATTATTTTTAGAATTTTTCATTATGACTTTTTTTCTTGCACATTCAGTTATATTCATTATGAAATAAAAGAAGCATATTTTCTCCACTTTAAAATGGTGTACCTATTGCAAAAAATTCTAGGGCTATTTTGAAACAAGATATCCGTATCATATCCAAGGATATCCGTAATTTGAGAAAATTTTTAAAATTTTTCATTTTTTCAATTAGAAGAATATAATGTCATATTATAACAAAATTTTTAATTCCAATTAATTTTTCTTAATAACACTTTTTAATATTTTGAAATATAAAGCTACTTTACTCTTGAGCAAAATTCATATATTTTAACATACCTCACTACACTATTGACAAAATTTTATATCTGATGATTGCATCTTAGGTTTTAGACTATGCAGAGCATTTTATAAAGAACTTTTTTCATAAAGTTAATAATAAAAAAGTTTTCCATATGGTTCCAGCTTAGTGACATTTTGAAAAATCATATCTTGTTTAAAAATAGTCCTAGAGTTTTTTACAATACACAGTTTTAACGTAAATAAAATAGGTTTTCTTTTTTATTGGACAATGTATATACTGAATATACAATAAAAAAAACTTATGAGAAATTTAAAAATAATCGTAAAATATATCATTAGAAGTATACAATTTTGAAAAACCATATCTTGCTTAAACATAGTCACACAGCCTTCTACGACAAACCGTTTTAAAGATAATTGATTTTTCTTCCTATTAAATGTGACATTGCATATACCTAAAGTTGCGTAGAAAAAAGTTACAGAACAATGTTTACGAAGTAAAAAGGAAAATGTTCCAAAATCGCTGTGAGTGGCAAATTTTGAAAAATTATAATTTTAAAACTATAAATCATAGAGACTTATACCAAACGTCACTTTAAAGAAAAAAGATGGAAGTTTTTTTCTGTGAAGTAATAGGGAGTTTTTGTGCACACAAATACGTAAACGTAACGCATCTTTTTGACATATACGCTTGCGCATTAATGGTTGAACTCCCGTATCGCGCTACGTATTACCTAAGGTTACGGGCTGGTACGTTAGGTTCATACGCATCCCTATCGAGCCGAAAGTCACCGAATGCACACAGGATCTTGCCCGATTACCTACCAAATGAACATTTCATCAGCGTACTACTCGTTTCTAAACATTTTAAGGTTATATTGGTTATTGGTTTAGTCTATTTGAGTAAAATTATTCTGTGTTTGTAATTGGAAATTGGAACTTCATAATAGATTTAAAATTTTATTGTTTTTAAGTTGTCTATTAATAAAGCAAAACAAACAAATCTTGTATTAATTTAAGAAATACAGTGATCACCACAATTAATAACTAGATAAACAAATGACCTAGTTTCAGTAAAATTTTCAAATAAATATTACCACACTATTTACATTATACCTACTGGAATTCTGATGTAGGTATACAATAATTTACAACTAAAAAGTAGGTATAAACAAAAATAAAAAATTTTAACCTAAGGAAAAATAATATTTTTATATTTAAATAGAAGCAATTAAAACCATACAATTTCATCATTCATTTATCTTTTTTTACATTTGTATATTAATTGTATATTGTGTGAACATTGTTTTATTTTTTTTAATGTCAACGGAATTTAAAAATGACTTTACGATTTGCTTTACGTTACGTTAAGGCAGTTACAAAAACTACCTATTTTAACATTCATCCTCTACGACACGTTAGTTGCTTTACGTATACGGAGATGCGTACGTTACGTAGCAACAAAAACTCCCTAATGTCTATATCTATATCCCCATTGAAACAAGTTCTCTTTTGAATATATTTTTGTAAAAAAAATATTTTTGACTTTAAAATGTGATATTTCTATAGTAAATTTAACCTGAAACAATTTTCCTGTAGACATGTTTGCACCAAATGTGCATAGAACTCACCCATATTCGCCCTGCGCCTAGGGACTAATTCACCCTTTTCTCAAAACTCACCCCTTTAAATGGTAGCACTCCGCGGTTTTTTCATACTGAGAGGTCTATTGACTAGATGAAACAATAAAACCCCGTTAACGTTGTAGTTCCTTTCTAACATACATAATCAATAGCCTAAAAAATGGGTGGAAACGCATAATGGCATTTACAATGCATAAAATGTATCCAAAAGTGCATAAACATGTCAAAATCAGTACATTAAGGGCCAGATTTTCTTACTGGGGGTTTTTGGGATTCACTAAACATGAATACACCGTCAAAACCGACCCCCGGAACACCTGGTGCCCAGGGTTACTTCTAAGGCACATCATCTAGAATTTCAAGGGTTTTCAGCACTAAATTGTTGCAAACAGATTACTATAGAGTCGCTGGACATAAATAAGCCAGCAGAACGGAGCACCAGGGTACCTTGTGCCAAAGCTCACTGCTGAAAGACGTCATCTTCTGTAGTTTAGAGGGTTTTCGATGCTAAATTGATGCAATGAGATTACTAGGGAGTTCTTAGGGTTGCTGAATATCAATATGACATCTGATCGGACTCTCTGAGAACTTAGTGCCCAGGATGACTGCTATACACGTCATCTTCTGCAATTTCGAGACTTCCCGATACTAAATTGATGGAAATAGGATACTCAGGGGTATAAAAAATAGTAATAATTCAGTAATTTGTTTACATAAATTTACGTCAGAAAACCCTCGAAATTCCAGAAGATGACGTATATCCTATTCCACGAATATACGACCCTCTTGGATTATCGCGACAACGAATATTTTACTGTGCAAAATATAAAGAACGAAAGTAAATTGCAAATTATATTGTTGTTTATTGGAGTAATTATTAGAGCAAAATACTTTCGTACTTCTTATGTTGCACACTAAAATATTCGTTGTCGCGATAATCCAAAACAGTCGTATATTTGTGGAATACACCATATTTATCTTAGCTGTAACTGTAAAGCACCAGGTGCTTCAGGGGTCAGTCCTGATGGCGTATTCGTGTTCAGCGGTCCCAAATACTCCCGAGTATTCTGTTTGAATCAATTTAGTGCCGAAAACCCTCGACACTTCAGAAGATGACATACCTTAGCAATGGCTCTGGACGCCAGGTACTCCGGGGTCCGTTCCGATGGCGTTTTCATGTTCATCGACCCCAAAAACCACCCGATTATATCAATTTAGTACCTAAAACCCTCGAAACTCCAGACGACGTGCCTTAGCAGTAATCTTGAGCGCCAAGAGTTTCGAGTGGTCAGTCCTGATGTCGTATTCGTGTTCAGCGATCGCAAAGACTCCCGAGTACTCTGTTTGCTTTGATTTAGTGCAGAAAATGCTCGAATCTTCAGGTCACGTGCCTTATAGCAGTAACCCTTGGACACCAGGTGTTCCGAGGTTCGGTTCTGATGACGTATCAGCGACCCCAAAAAGCCCCTCGAGTAACAAAATCTGGCCTTTAATTATACTGATTTTGACATGCTTATGCACTTTTGGGCAGATTGTATGCACTGTAAATGCAATTATGTATTTCCACCCATTTTTCTATTATAGCCTTTTTGCTGACGTCTTTCTGAACACAATGCAAAATGTTGCAAGTCTCTAGGTGCTGTATTTAAAAATTGATTAATTTTTTTTTGTTCCAAATGCCCTGGTCTAATGGTATGCTATAGATATGTGAAATAAAGTAATGTAATAAAATACTCTAATAACAATTACGTGATTGGTAAAATGTTGCTGTAATGTATAATGTGAATAACATTTTCAATAAACTAAAATTTCATCAACTACATGGATTCGACCTGGTCTTAATGACAGTTAATTCTTTAATAAATATTTAATTTTTTTTATAAAATTCATCTAATTGGTTATATACAGTGAGCACGTAAAGGTTGGAATAAATTCATTTTCTCGAGAGTGGACGATTTTGGAAAAAAATCCCAAAACAGGTCAATTTTTATTTTTAAATTACGACTTTTTGGCATATATATCATACTAGTGACGTCACCCCTCTGGGCGTGATGACGCCATCGATGATTTTTTTAAATAAGAATAGGGGTCGTGTGATAGCTCGTTTGAAAGGTAATTCAGTTCTCTATTCAGTAATATAAACGTTAACGTAATTATTTATACAGGTTATCCAAAAAAATTTTTTTGAAGTAAATGTATTGACATAAAAAGAAGAATGTGTGTAATTTATTTAATTCAAAATACATTTTACTGCTATCAGAAAACAGGAAAAAAAGTTTATTTCGCAAATAAATATTGTTTTTTGCTTAAATTCAATATTAAAGCCGCCACTCATCAGCCTCGTGACAATTTGAACATTTAATTTAAGGGAAAAGCAACGATTATTTTTCAAAAAGACATTTTTTTCAGTTTTCTGACAGCAGTAAAATGTATTTTAAATTAAATAAATTATATACATTCTTCTTTTTATGTCAATAAATTTAATCCACAAAAAAATTTTTTGAACACCCTGTATAAATAATTATGTTAGTGTTTATATTACTGAATAGAGAATTGAATTACCTTTCTAATGAGCTATCACAAGACCCCTATTCTCATTTAAAAAAATCATCGATGACGTCATCACGCCCAGATGGGTGAAGTCACTAGTATGATATATATGCCAAAAAGTCGTAATTTAAAAATAAAAATTGACCTGTTTCGGGATTTTTTTCTAAAATCATCCATTCTCGAGAAAATTAATTTATTCCAACCTTTACGTGCTCACTGTATAACCATCTCCGTACAAAAAGCTTTTTCGCAAATGTAGTTTAGTTTACCCAAAAAAGTAATGGTACATTCATAATAATACGAATAATAAATGTAAATGTTTTTTTATTTAGCATCCCAATGTAATTACAATCTGTAATATAATTTCTTCTTCTTTTGGTAGCACTACAACCCGGGGTGGGCCTTGGCTGACTGCACAATTCGCTTCCATCTCGAACGGTCTTCCGTGGTAGTTGGGTCAGTGGGTAGCCCCATTATTTGACCATGTTATCTCTCAATCGCATTCGTGGACGTCCTAAGGGTCTCTTTACTGTTTAGGCTTCCTCCCAGATTAATTTGGTAAGGCGGTTATTAGGGAGTCTATGGACGTGGCCAACCCAGCGTTGAGATTTCATTTTTTGGACGACGTCATTATACTCGTATTTAACCTCAGCCACACATCATTCGTTCTTATTCGGTATTGGTTAGAGTACTCGAGTTTTTCTTCTAGTTCTTACAATTTATTCTGTCGAATTTTTCTTCTAGTCTTTTTTCATCTGCTTTCTAGATTTTTTCGTCTGCTTTCATTGTTCGAAACTTGTGTGTACTGATTTTTAGTTTTATTGTATGCATTCCATCGTACATTGTATTAAACAATTTTGATTCTTTCACAATAATTTTCAATCTTAATTCTTAATATATCACCGTAATATCCCATTTACTAAAGTGACTATTCATACGATAAACTGAGTTTCAACGTTTCGTCACAAAATATAGTGAATCTGCTTAATATAATAATCTGCTTCCCTATAATTATTTGGAAGTCAATATCTGAATGCATTTATTTATAGCCAATAATTACTAACTGCGATCTATTACAACGTAGAATTACCATTTTTTTAATCAACTATTAAAAGAAGAATTTGTAGGCGGTCGAGCTATTAGAGAAAGGAAATTTGAAACAAATCTACAACTCGTTATATAAGAAACGTTATTAGAGTAATGATAGCAGAGGAAGATATATGGTAGGTAATATATATTTATTCAGTTGTACGAAAGCAAGAAAAAAGCCAATTTAATAAAAATAAGAAGCTTCTGCTGGAGTTTATGCAAATGGAAGGAGATTGGAAAGTTGATTGAAAGATAAACTCCAACAGAAGTAGAAATAGGATATCTAATGGAACAAAAATGGCTCCGTTAGAAGCCGATGTAACAAAATAGGAGTACTACTTTTGCAGTAGTATTTGTATAGGGAAATGAGAAGATGAAGAGAGTAGTATGATCTAATAACAGAAGTATAAATAGACAGATGCAACCTGAATGTAGTTAGGCTAGCAGGATATGCAAGAGAATGGCTACTTGACACTCAAGGATGGATACGGCCAATTTTCATGCCTGTCAAAGACAGTAGATCAAAATAGATAGTGATGATAACTAGGAAATAAAATATTAAACTAAGAATAGATGCACTGAAAATGGATAAAGAAGAATAATTAATAAAACGAAAACAAATCATGGGCGTCAGAAGAGGGTATCGACCACTCGTCAAGGTATCCTACACTACACTGCTGTAAAATATATTAAATCAGTAAATGTAAATATGAGGGAAAAATAATAAATGATATACAAAATTAATAAATATTTATTAAATATAACTACTTAGATTTTTGACAACCTCTGAGTTAAACAAAGTGAGTAAGTGACTATAAAATGACGCGCGCATACCGGTAATATGATAGCTCATATTACCCGTATGCGCGCAAATGGTGAATATTAAATTCTTAATTGTATGTCAAAAAATTTGCAATAATACGTCATAAAACCCACCAAATTGCATTTGCATATCTCAATCGGTTTTAAACCAATAAATAAATCGTCAGTTTGTCAGAAAACTTTCAACACACCCTATCTAGGAAACGAAGCATTTGCGGACATAAGTTTAAAAAGCAAACTGTCATTATTTTTTCATGCAGAATTACACCTTAAACTTTGCCAAGATTTTTTAAAAACTCTGTATTGATAAAAAACATATCTAGTTAAAATCCATAAGGAAAAATTTCCTGTAACTGGCTGTATACCATTAATTACAAAAATTGAAGAAAATCTTCTGTGTAAAAGGTATATTTATTTAAAACCCCACTAAAGGGCTACATTAAAAGACAGAACGTTTTCGCTCTAAAGAGAGCGAGATATCTAGTTGTTAAAACACCTATTTTTTTATTATCCAACATAAGCGAATTAATCAAAAAACAAAATGTTGAGAAAGTATGAGGCTATAGTTAGGTTTTAATTTCAGTATCCTAAAAATGCTAGAATATTCCACAGGGTGATGCAAACTTTAAGAAAAAAACACAGTTTGATTTGTACACCCGGTATACAATGAAAATTTACCTGTTTAGCAACAATATTACTATAGTGATATTTTCAAGGAATAAATCTATAACATGTTAGAACAATCACTTAAATCGGATAACAGGTTTAGGAGATATAGGATATCAAAGATGACCCATTTTAAGGTGGCCGGTTAATTTTGACCCAGAGTGTATCAAAAGACGAAAACTTTAGTAGGTACTAAAGATATGTAATGAGAGAGCAAAAATACTCATCACTACAACTTATTATCCAAGACAAAAATTCAAATAAAACGAAAGGTGGGAAGGTGAAGAATATCCTGGCTTAAGAACTTGAGGAAATGGTTTGAATGCAGTAGTGCAGGACTATTTCGAGCGGCAGTCAACAGGGTCTGCATAACTATGATGATTTCCAATTTTCGATAGAAGATGAAAATTGACGAAGAAGAAGAAGAATAAATAAGATCATCCTGCTCCTACAAAAGTTTTATATCCCAATTTTGTTATTAACTTAATTGACTTAAAGAAAGCATTTGACAGAGTAAGACTTAAAGATGTAATCCATCTTCTGTAAAATAGAGAAGTCCCTCTAGATATGATAAAAACTATTTAAAAAATCTACCATAACAACAAAATGGAAGTCAGAATAGATGGACAACTTACAGAACCTATAGATATAGTCAGCGGAATAAGACAGGGAGACTCATTGAGTCCTATGCTTTTCAATTTAATCATGGATGAAATCATTAAAAACGTCAACAAAGGAAGAGGTTATAGAATGGGAAACACAGAAGTAAAAATACTCTGCTACGCAGACGACGCAATATTGATAGCCCAAGATGAAGATAGTCTGCAAATATTAGTACACAGATTTAATATAAGAGCAAAAGAATTCAATATGACAGTTTCATCTCAGAAAATAAAAAAAAATAGTAATCAGTAAAGAACCAATCAGATGCAAAAAAAGAAATTGATGGTATCAGTATTGAACAAGTAATGGAAGTAAAATACCTTGGAATTACATTGTCAAGTTACGGAGACCTAGACAAAGAAGTGAAAAATCAAGTACAAAAAGCAAATAGATTGGCAGGATGCCTTAATAACACTATATAGCGAAACCGACATATTAACACTCAGATGAAGTCAAGAATTTATAAAGCCAGTATAAGACCAATAATGACATACACATCAGAAACAAGACCCGATACAGCCACAACACAAAGACTACTGGAAACGGCAGAGATGAGAGTACTGAGAAGAATTACAGGAAATAAACTGAGAGATCGAAAGAGGAGCGAAGATATTAGAAGACAATGTAACGTACAGTGTATAAACGAATGGACACTAAATAAAAAAAAAGAATGAAACAACCACATAACCAGAATGGCGGAGACACATGTGTTCAAAATAGCACGAGATAAATCACCAATCGGCAGAAGAAGTATCGGCCGACCGCGCAAAAGATGGAGTGACAACCTTCCATAGAGGTCTCAATCCACCAATGAACAAGCAGAATTGCTTATAAAGAGGAACAAGAAGAAGAATAATTTTGTTATTTGTTTTAGATATATTGCCTTAAATTATCTCTATGTTCCCTTACAGGCTATCAGAATTTCGTTTACTGAATATTGATTGTCAATCACTTTATTTCGTGTTTAAACAACCATGAAATTATAATTTAATTTTTTTTCATTAAACCGTTTAAGGGTTTTCATTGAAATAAGTTGCAAATTTTTTTATTATTAAAAGAAAGTAACAAGAATCGAAAAATGCAGTCAAACTGCAATATTTCGAAATACCGTTGTTAAGAAAAAATTGGTTTGATCCATATGATAACTGAGAAAACCTTTACTTGGTGGAAGTTTAGTATGTAATGAGAAAATAAATAAATAAAATAATGGAAATTATGTAACCTAATCCTGGAAGAGGCCAAGACCCAAAAAAGTTGTAGGACCATGGATTGCGATGATGAAGACTTTGCTGGATACATCTAGCTTCTCCTCTTATAAAAAATTCTATATTTTTATTAATTTCGTATACTGAGACAAAGAGTATATGACAAAGAGCCTGATCTAGACGATGTAAATATTTTTTGTGAAATGTCAAGTATAAGGCTCCTTTTAGTCTTTTAAGAGTGTCCACTTTTAAAACCAATTTAAAACTTTTCCACCTACATTTGCAAAACGACGCTTTGAACAGAAATAATTACATCATATGAGCTTAAAACATCGAATACTTCAAATGACAACTGATTTACCTTTGAAGTTTTTAAAGGTTAGCTTTATATAAAGATTCTATTGAAAATTAGTACTTCACATAATATCGAGGATTTTATTATTCGTTTCAATGAGACATCTTGCCAAGAACAAATATATGAAATAATATTCCACTTGGACCATTTCGGTTAATAGTTGGGGGGCTGTCCAAAAATAGTAAAAGTCAGTAAAATTTGTCATTGTTCAAAATATTTTAAATGCTAGAAGCCACAATTACTGAATTTTTATTAAAATTTTATTTATTTTTGATAACTATGATTTTTTATACAAAAAAGTTACGACAGCGCTAGATTCAGAATGCCAAATTGTTGTTAGCCAACTTTTACACAAATTCGTAAACTAACTACGTTACAGAAGAACAAAATATCGTAGCAATATGTCGCAGTCCAAATACATTATTTTATTTAAATTTTAAATAATTAAAATAATAAACTATCACTGTATAGAAAAAATGTTTCACTTTATTGTTTCATTAGTGGAAAATGGTGAATGGATTTCGACGATTGGGTGTTTAAAATTTTTAAAAAGTTGTGAGCTATTTTAAAGCAAGAGATAAATCAGAATATTTGCTGTAATAGCAGCGAGAAGTCCGGATTCAAAGTTATCGAGAAGATGCCTACAGGATGGCCTAAATGAGTTGAAAAAATGGTACAGTCAATAGAAAATTGCAGTAAAACCAGAAAATCATATTCAGTCATGTTCCAAAAAATATTTTAAAGTTCTGATCGCCAAGTGAAAATGTTCAACACACAGATAGAATGGTCTAACCTAGCAGAATATTTAGAGGTACTTATGGACCAAAGAATGCCATACACACAACATGTCAACAGTGCTATCACTAAGAGCAAGACATTAAGTCTAAGTTACAAATGGCAAGCAGTATCATCATACCAGCCATAACATATGGATCAGTAGTTTGGGGCCAAATTATAAGGGACGCTGTAAATAACGCCACATACGTATCCGATAGGCTCCTATACAGAGAAACCAAAGAGGTAATTATCCTAGATAAAATTAATGAAAAATCTAAAAACAAAAGGTCCATAATCTTCAACGAACTAAGAAATCATCCAAATGAAAGTCTAAGGAACTTGATGAACTATGACAAAAATAGAACGCCAAGGCACAGAATTAGTAGGGTACCAACCCGAAGAGTTAAACATGAAAAGGTTGTCAGACGGGTTCGGACTACACTGGAATGGTAATTGAAAAAGTTAGAATAAGTTAGTTAATAAAATAAGATAGTAAGCTTTATGCAAGAAACCTATAAATATAAAAATACATACACGAGGCATGTGAGGGCACTATATGTACATGGTGAGAGTATGTATTGAGGAATGCATGCCTAACCTCTTAGGTTAAACACTACTACTTCACACCATTTATTCAGTTCTTTCTGAGTTTTATATCATCCAAAAGGGGACAGAAATTTCCGCATCAAGATACCCCAGATGAAGCAACCGGAATTCCTGAGCATTTAGTTCGTGTACAGATAGACACGGTGTTGTTGGCCAGAATCTTCGGCTGGTCAGCTGGCGAGGTAAGCAAATACCATTTGCCAACTCGGCAGTCGATCGTCTGACAAAACAACCCTAGTGTGGAGAGCCGGTGACCAAGATCAAAAACCAAGGTATGATAACTGGCTCGCTGGACGGGCGCACATTTGGAGAAGAAGCAATTTTAGAGGACAAAAAGAAAGGTAAGCAAGGAGAAAGGCGCATAACGCCATCCCTACGAAATCGGTATCAATCCTATAATTTATATTTTCGTCTGATATCGTCGGTGTACTTTCGGTTTCTCCACGCATTGCTTTTAATTATTTTTAGTATTCTCATCTCCGTAGTTTCCAATAGCTTCTGAGCTATGATCGTTTAGATCGCCAAAAATGTTTTCTTCTTAAAATGTAAAAAAATTGTTTTGAACAGTCTAATATTATTTACCTTAAAGCAGTGTTTTTTAATCTTTCTTTCTTATGTTGCGACCCCTTTACAGGTTGAAATATTCTGGCGACCCCCTGGTGTCATAGAAATCCAAAGAAATAATTTAATTAAAAACTGCATATCTACGTTAGGTAATAATTTTTTTCCTATTTTGGCACATTTACCTTTTATTCACACGGGATAAAAATTAAAGAACAGCCAACATTTTGCTTTGCAGTTTGACGAATCTACAAGTGTTTCCGACTGTGCACATTTTGACATTTTGCAGTTTTTGTGCGTTTTGAAGTAGATGACAATATCATGGAAGAAATCTTATTTTGTAAAGCACTTTCTGCAAACACTACTGTCCAGTGTTTGTACGATATGTTTTTAGAAAGCACTTGTAACTACAATATTGATTGAGAAAAATATATCGCTATTTGTAGCGATGGCGTTAAAACTATGAATGGCAAAACAACTCATTGCAGAATAAAATCGATAATGCCAAATAATATATCCTGGACACACTGTTTTCTTAATCGACAGGCTCTAAGGTAATACCTTCTGATATAAATAACGTGATCAAAGAGGTATTAAAAATTGTAAATTCTATCAAAGGTAAAGCTTTGCAAACCCGGCTATTCAGAATCGTCTGTGAAGATATGGACTCTTTCATCAAAATCTCCTTTATCACACAGAGGTCAGTTGGCTATCCAAAAGAAAGGTGTTGACAAGAGTTCTGGAACTGAGAACTGAATTGTTAATGTTCTTACGAGATGCAAAAACTAAATATGCTTACGGTTTTTCTGACCCTATTGGATCTTGAAATTAGCATTTTGGAAGATCTTTTTAGCCACCTTAACAATTTAAACAAGAACCTTCAAGGAAGAGAATATTTTAAGAGCTAAAGATAAAGTAAAAGCATTTAACACAAAACTTCGTTTGTGGTCAGCCTATCTGCAAAACAAAATATTTGAGTCTTTTCCAAGTGTATAGAAGATTTGTGAAGATTACGCAACAGACCAAAGTTTTGCAGTATCGGCTCACATTCTTTGCATTACACAGAGCTAGCATAGTTTACAAGAACAACTTTTAACATACTTTCCAGAGTTGCACTCTGAAGCTGAAAATAGGCGTAGATGGATTCGAAACCCTTTGTTGGATACATCAATAGATCTGACTGATGTCAACAAAAAATATGAAAGAATATCTTCTAGATTTAGCCGCTGATGGCATGCTTAAAATGGAATTTTATTCGCAAAGTGTCGACGTATTTTGAATAAAAATAAAACATCAATACCCAGAGCTGGCAAGGGAAACTCTTAAATTATTAGTGCAATTCGCCACTTCATACTTGTGTGAACTGAAATTTTCTTCAATGGTAGACATTATAGTCCACGTAATGAAGCTTAAAATAGGGCAAAACCTCGCAATTTTTACAGAATGGATCGATTTGCTTGAAAATTTAAGAATAAGTAGTGGATAGTCCAAGGATCAAAATCTATATGATGCCAAAAAGCGCTTTTACCATGGGGGTGGTTGCCACCCCATGTCGGGGGTGAAAATTTTTTATTTTATTATGACCGCAAAAGTTGGTAAAAACATTCATTCTAAGCAAAAAATATTCTGTACATTTTTTTGATAAAATTAATAGTTTTCTATTTATTCGCTATCGAAATTGTTAGTTTTATATTAAAAAAATTAATGTTTTTAATCGGTTTTCTGCAAATAACTCAAAAAGGTTTTGTTTTATCAAAACAACTTTGCTTATCAAAAATGTACCTTTTGAAAAAATCAACAAAACTGTTTTGTTAAATTTTCTTTAAGACCAATAGTAATCGAGCTATACTTTATTATATGTTAGGTCTTCTTCGGCAAATGCTAAATATTGTAAATTCAAAGTCAAAAGACGGGAAAACTATGCATTTTTCGAGGATCACTTGTTTAAACTAATTTGAAGTATTTAAAAATATCTATCTTCAGAAATAAAAAAAAGTCTTTAGCTCAAAAATTAGGTGGCTTATAATGAAAAGAATGTCAGACCCTATATTTTTCAGCGAAAAAGTGATCGAAAGCAAACCCTTAATCACCACCCTGATTAAAATTAGTTATTGACCTTATTTCGTCTTCTTTACTTATGTATTATTAATAGGTTCTAGAAGTTTAACTGGTTTAGAATGATTAGTTTTTAAAAAAATGGAGTCAAAAGTAAATATCGAATTTTTGAAGTTTGGTAAAAAATTCCTTTTTCTTCAGAATAGAAAGATTATCATCAGAGATACAAAAAAATATTTAAATATAAAATTGTAACTAATTTAATTCCCAAGAAATTGGTTTGCAAAAATTTTCTCTACGGTAAAAATTGAGTGAGCTATTGACAATTAAAACTTGTAATAACATGCAAAAATCACCTTTACCAACCCTTTCAAAGTCACCACTTTTTGCGACTGAGGATTTTAAAAGGATTTGGTATTAATAGTCTTATACATCTTGTAAAAACCTACAAAATTATTTTTTAACAAACTTTCTAAGATAAAAATTGAAAAGGTTACGGATAAAAAATCAATATATTTTTTTCAAAAAAAAAAAGAAATCCAATTGGAAGCATAATAATGTAAGTTAGCTTTGCTTTTAGTCATTGGCCTTATTAATTCTTCTTTATTTATGTATTATTAATAGACTTTAAACGTTTGACTGGCTTAGAATGATTAGTTTTTAAAAAACTAGAGTTAAAAGCGAATAACGACTTTTTGTAGTTTGGTAAAAAATGCCATTTTCTTCAAAATAGAAAGATTAGTATCATATATACGAAAAAATGTATTTATATGAAATTGTAGGTAATTTAATTCCCAAGAATTTGGTTTAAAAAAATTTTTTCTACGGCAAAAATTGAGTGAATGGTAAATGAGTATATATCGAAAAACATTTTTTTTTCTATATAAAACTAACACTTTCGATAGCGAATAAATCGAAAAGTATTAATTTTATCAAAAAAATGTATAGAACATTTTTTGCTTAGAATGAATGTTTTTATCAACTTTTGCATTCAAAATATAATAAAAAATTTCCACCCCTAAGATGGGGTGGGAACCGACCCCATGGTAAAAGCGCCTTTCGGCATCATATAGATTTTGATCATTGAACTATCCACTACTTATTCTCAAATTTTCAGGCAAATCGATCCATTCTGTAAAAATTGCGAGGTGAAATGTTTCGGTTCCTGGACTATTAAAACAAAAATGAGAAACAGACTGCAATTAGAAAATGATTTGATTAAAAATAGTACCACAATTTGATAAACTTTTGAAAAAGAAACGAACATTCTTCCCACTAAAATTGTGTTTTAAGAACCTCAACTTTTTCTTTCAGTCGACGAGCCCCCGAGTAAGGCTTCGCGACCCCCCTGGGGGTCGCGACCCACAGATTGAAAAACACTGCCTTAAAGGATCAGCGAGTTGTCTCACGAGGTACACTCAAAAGTATATGAGTGAAACGTCCTGTAAGCACCTAAACATGAAACCAACAGATAGCTTAAAAATTTTGGGAAGTTGTGTACATAGAATGGGTAAAGAGCGCGAACTAGTCGTAAGCATAAAACGTCGCAAACTGGAATACCTGGGCCATGTAATGCGCAATGAACAAAGATATGACCTACTTCGGACAATACTTCAAGGTAAAGTGCATGGGAAAAGAGGCCCAGGACGAAGAAGAATATCCTGGCTGCATAACCTGCGAAAATGGTTTAACTTAACCACTACCGGACTTTTCAGGGCAGTAGTCAACAAAGTCAGCATAGCCATGTTAGTGTCCAACATCCGTAACGGATAGGCACCATAAGAAGGAGAAGTGTCCATTTTTCAGATGTATCATTTTGATAGGACAATGGAGATTGTATAAATCAACTTAAAATTTTGGCTCATCTACTAATATCGAAATTCTCAATTTAAAGTGGATACGTCCACTAATCGTAATACTTACTAGTGATTGCATAAGTAAAAGTAACTGTACTAAATCCTCTCACTCAATCTCGCTTCAATGATAATAATTGTTCTTAAAATGGATGTCAGGTACTTACATTTGTGTGAACATTTACCAATATTTTATTAAGCACAAAAGAACAAGTCAAATAAAATGTAGTATTAGAAAAATCTTAAAAGTAATTAAAATATTGTTCTGAAGCTATTTCCTTGTGCCATCTTACGCAATTTACTATTTTATTTGGGAATAACCTATAATTTAAGTTTGAAATTAAACTTATTCTTTTCGACTTTTACTTCGAAAATCGTTATCAAAATATAAAACATTAATAAATTAAACAAATTTAGTTTCTGTTGCTTGGTAAAAACAGATTCCTTCTAATAATTTAATTACTCATTCATATTGACAATTCAGACATATATGTAGGTGTGTTGCACATTTTAAAGTAGACGACTTTGAAATGATATTGCCAATATTTGTGAATTGCGTTACTGGGCCGACTTAATTAGAAGATAGTTCATTTGATTACATGAAATCAACTTTAACTTAAGAATATCCGTCAGAAAAATCATAGCATGTGATTTGTCTTTAAAAGACAACCACATGAAATGATGACAGTACCATTCTCGTGTTAGTGATTCTATAGTAAATCACGAGGAAGAACCAGAAAAAAAAATCTTATGATACTATACTTACATAGTAAATGTCTTGCATTCAGTCTACTCTCAAAATTAACACCATACTCTGATTTTATATGTATGTTATTTTAAGATTATATTATACAGAAATAGAAATAGCCCGAAAAGAATTTGTTAAATACAAATTAATGTGGCCAGCTAAACTCACAAATAAAAGGTACTAACACGCATTGGACACAATGGAAGACTATCTTATACAAAATTATGCAAAGAAGAATATATCGAAGAAATGGCATGGAAAAAAAAAAGAAAATTTTGGCTGGGTAATATCGGAGATTGGAATAACTTCAGCGTAGAAAAGATATTTCACGTTGTAATAGATAGGGATCATCACCAAATCAGGAGTATATAAATCTGTTAATTTGAGGTAATAAGAAAAACAACAGTTAAAATTAAACAATAACAAAAAAGACAGACTAACCATACAAATCAGACTCTCTATTTTCTGGCCATAAGAGGAAACAGATAATATAAGGAATAAATGAAATGAAGCGATTAACGAAAGCCAGAATTAAAGAAAGCTGGTTAACATGGTTTGGGCACAAGAAAAATAGAGAAGTCAGCAAATCGAAATTATAATAGAATTTAATTTTCACTGAGAAAAGTAAGACTCACGACGCAATTAATGAAACCACGGC
Organism: Diabrotica virgifera virgifera; assembly: GCF_917563875.1. Lineage (NCBI taxonomy): Eukaryota > Metazoa > Arthropoda > Insecta > Coleoptera > Chrysomelidae > Diabrotica > Diabrotica virgifera. The sequence continues at coordinate 230,067,554 of NC_065445.1, read as the reverse complement.
ACTAAGAAGCTTGAAAGGCAACATGTGTTAAAAAATCAAGTGTTACAAACTCAGTTCAAGTTTTGAAATCAAAAGTGTCTAATCAAAGAATTTAGTAAAATCTGAATTGGAACTGAGATGTATAGCATTTTTATCGACTATAATTATAATAGAATTTTCACCAAGTAATTCCTAATCTTTATTGACTTTCCTAAATTCTAAAAAAGGTAGCAACGTTCCATTCAGCGTGACAAATTCTGTATAATATGTTTTTTACAACATTTTAGACTTAAGTGAACATATACACGTTTTGGTAATACTATGTATGTCCTACAACTGAATTTAGTAGAGTTACGTGGGATTAAAACATCTTATTATATAATAGATGTAAGTAATGTCGTGTAACTTGTATTTTTCCTCGTACTAATTTTCGTACAATGAAATCGGATAATTATTGACACTCTTTTTTCTGCTACTAGTGATATTCTAATTAACTACGAAAGTAAAGTTGGACTAATAGTAAAATTGACGCAGTGTCTCAAACAACACCAAAGTTATATCATTGTTTATCTACCTATTGGTCTAGTTATACAATGGTTATATCAAAGTAAAAAATAGTATATTGTACAACAAGAGAGAAAAAAGACATATCTGTCACGAGCGCAGAAGTTTGTTGGCACGAGCCGAGGCACGAGGCGAGTCAAGCGAGAGAGAAATATGTAATTTTCTCTCGTGTTGTACACTGTACTTTTTCTATGGATGCGTTTTTGTCAAGAGTTCAAACTTTAAAATTAAATAATTTAGGTGCTTTTAGGTATATTATATGCCTGAATTGAAATAAACTACAGTGGAAACTCGATTATCCGTCTCTCCATTAACCGTCACCTCTGTTAACCGTCAGGGTCCGTACGTAAGTTGTAGTGTAGTGACTACATAAGCAAAAATTGGGTCATCAATAATTCATTTTGTTTGAGCATTGCGATAAGCCAAACGAAATTTGCTGAAATGTAGCAGTGCGGTAACAAATGAAGTTATGGCTGAATCAACTGTCTTATTTTCGTTGACTTAAGATGACATAAACGAATCGTTAATTTGTGATAAGGACGCAAATGGCCATCGATTGCTGACAGATGATGAAATCATTGAAATGGCAAAAGAGGCGGATGAAAGAGATTCAGAAGCTGACACAGACTCGGAATTTGATGGTGGCGATGTGGGTGATGTTATTGCAACTGACTGAACTGACAAAGATTTGCGTAAAGAGGCTAGAGAAGCTGCATCGCACATGCAACAATTCATCGAGTGGTATTCTTGACAAGAGGAAGCCAATAAAGTAGATTGTATACTCTTACGCGGATTAAGAAAAATGTGAAGCATCAGTAAAACAATGATTTCAGAATACATATTTTAAACCAAATTGACTCGTTTGTATGAACAAAAATTCCTCTTATCTTGTAAAACAAAACATGTGTGTAAATAAAATTTGAGAGTTGTACTATCAATTTTCAATTTTTTTAATGTTCTGTTAACCGTCTTTTCGATTATCCGTCATACCCTTGGTCCGGTGCCCTGACGGATAATCGAGGTTCCACTGTACATATATACAAATAGGTATTTAATATTCTTAATATTTATATACTTTATTTATTTTAAATTATAATTCACAGTTGAACAGTCTTAAAAGGTAACTTTTGATAAGTTTTGACAAGTTTAAACACATTTTGTTTGACAAAAATAATTGTGTTTGTATTGTGCATGTTACCATGGAAATGGCGATCATATGTATGTAAACCGGCGATGAACCCGTGAGAAAAAATATTTCTCACTGCAATGGCCGACTTTTCTCACTGCCCGAGGAATTGTTCATAAGTAGTGAGAGAAGTTGCACATTGTATAGCATTCATAGAAAAATATGTTGGTTGTAATATAAATTTCGAGAGAGAGAAAGAAAAGTAAAATAAATCGTAGGAAATGTTGACAGTCATGACAGTCATAAGAATCCGCTTTTCATTTGTCATAAGCGGCGAAAATTTGAGGTTTACATAAAGGTTAAATATTCTCGTGTTTTGTGAAATTGGCTCAAGGATTCTTAAAAAAGAAAATTACTTATAATACACTTCTTCAAGTAAATAACACCCCACGTTAAAAATTGGTAATTTTTAATGTCTCGAATTTTCTTAACCTGATTTATCACATGTTAAAGCCTTATTGTTTAACAATATCGATGTAATAATATTTTTGCTAGACAGGTAAATTATCAGTAGTAAATGCAAAAGAGCTCTAAAATTATTGAATTTTTCCCGAGTGACACTTTGACAGTTTTAATTATGTCAAAATGTCACGAGGGTAAAAATTCTATATTAATTTTAGAGATCGAGTGCAATTTGTTGCGATTACTTCATAAATAAAACTGTTCAACACCAAAAAGTTTTGGCGGTTGAAAGTCATCACTTTTATAATTTTTAAAACGGTCATTTTAATTGTCATTAATGTCACTGAATGTATTTTTTCGTAGCAATGAAGAGCATCTGACGTAATATACTTCACGACGGGAAATTATCAAAAATTATCGGGTATAATATATCACAAGAGAGTGAGAATAAATTGATAATAATCTGACAGTTTTTCGAAAATTTGTTGTCTGGCACGAGAGCCCGCAGGGCTCTAGTGGCTATTGCCGAATGACAACAAATTTGAGTAAAAATAAAGCATTATTTTCTTATTTATTCTTACTGTCGTGTGATATTCGTAAGACTATTTTTTAATACGTATATTATGGATATTTCTCAAATGTGACAGTTGTCAAAACTAGGAAACTGGTTACCATTAAACAGAAACAATCTACTTAAAAAAATTCTATCGGTAATTTTCTACAGTAGATAATTCTCAGTAGTAATTGCACAAGAGCTCTAAAATTATTGAATTTTTCCCCAGTGACACTTTGACAGTTTTAATTTCACGAGCCAAAGGCGAGTGAAATTATGTCAAAGTGTCACGAGGGCAAAAATTCTATATTAATTTTAGAGTTCGAGGGCAATTTGTTGCGATTATTTCATGAATAAAACTGTTCAAAACCAAAATTTAATTGTAATTTATTTATGTAAGTACAAATTAGTACAATTAAACACAAAGTTTTTATAAATATTTGACGATTGAAAGACATCACTTTTATAATTTTTAAAACATTAATTGTCATTAACGTCACTGAATGTATGTTTTCGTATCAACGAAGGGCATCTGACGTAATATACTTAACGACGGGCAATTATCAAAAATTATCGATTTAATTCAGATTTCTTTAGCTTTCTATTGGTCAGAATCTCCTATGAATGAAATAATCAGTATAATTTTAATCTGATTGGACAGAATTAAACACGTGATCAAATATCTTACTATACGATTGGAAGTTGAAATCATCAAAAAATAATCGATTTAATTTAGACTTATATAGCTTTCTATTGGTCAGAATCTCCTATGAATGAAATAATCATTGTATACCGGGTGTACCAATCAAAACTAGTTGTTAAAGTATCTAACCTGTAAAGTATCTATCTTCTTGTTAAGGGTGGGTATACATCAAAATTTTGTTGTAGTCTTATGTTTTCTCAATATTTTAGTTTTTGAATTTTCCTGATATCTTTAAAAACAAAGAAAATAGACGGTTTTATTGTTAAACATGTGTTTTAACTGAAACGATACTAAATTAACAGTAAAATATCAACAATCAACAAAACTTTAAAAACAGAAAGATATATGACGTAAATAGTTCTGATCGACACTTATCAGAGTTCTTTGTAAACCAGGTGAACGGTATGCTCACATCGCAACATAAGACAGACGAGCTCGTTTAATTGAAGCTCTGTGACGTTTTGAGGTAGAACTTCCTTGACAGCAAGAACAGATTTACGTGGAGGCTTTTTAAATAGCGAAACATTAGTACATTACAGGGATCTTCTTTCTTTGAACACTTTGTTCATTTCGGACCTTATCTCTATCTAATTAGCCTTCTTCGGTCCATCTTTGGACATAGGCCTCCCCAATCCTTTTCCATTCTTCTCTGTCTGTCGCTACAGTTATCCACCTAGAGCCAACGTGCTTCTTGACATCATCTGCCCATCTCATTTGTGGTCTTCCTCTGCTTCGTTTATATTGCCACGGTCTCCAATTTATGAGAATTTTGTTCCATCGGTCTTCCTTTTGTCTTATAGTGTGTCCGGCAAATCTCCATTTCAACTTTGCAACTTCTTGTCTAACATCCCTAACTTTGGTTTTCTCTCTTATCCACTCGTTTCTCTTTTTATCCAATAGTTTTATGTGCAACATTTGCCTTTCCATTGCTCTTTGCGTCTTTATGATCTTGTCCATGTTTGCTTTTGTAAACGTCCACGTTTGTGAACCATAAGTGAGAACAGGGAGTACGCATTGATTGTATACCTTGGTCTTAAGATGTTGTGGATATCTTTTGTTTTTAAGGATGTAGCTTAGTTTTCCAAATGCCGCCCATGCCAGTCTAACTCGTCTTTTGATCTCTGCTGTTTGGTTTTCCTTGTTAAGTTTTATAATTTGACCCAGATATATATAATCGTGAACTTGTTCTATTTCATCTTGTCCGATCCTCATTGTGATGTCCTCATCTGTATTTGTTATGATTTTGGTCTTGCTGTAATTCATATTAAGGCCTATCTTTCCGGCTTCTATGTCCAGTTCTTTCATCATTTCAAACAATTCTTCTTTTTTATCGGTTATCAATACGATGTCATCGGCGTACCTTAGATGGTTCAAGCGTTGTCCACAAATTTTTATACCTTTTTCTTCCCATTCTAATCTTTTAAAGATATCTTCCAGAACCTGATTGAAAAGTTTCGGTGATATTGTGTCACCCTGTCTTAGGCCTCTATTTATTTGAATTGATTGTGTTCCTTCGTATACTTTAATTGTTGTTTGTTGTTGTTGTTGTTCGGACCTTATATAGGAAATAATTTAATCCTAATGCATAATAAGGCAAGGTCTCCCTATGTACCCGTGTAGTTACTCTATATTTAATTGAGGTATATATTCAGATATTCAATTGGCCCCCTCATAGGTCCGACATGAATCCTATTGATTACTTATGAGAACTCGCGGTATTAGTTTACGTCATGCTTCTTTCTATTTTTAAAGTTTTGTTAACCGTTGTTACTTTTTATTATAACCGTTTTTAAAGATATAAAACAAATTCAAAAACAAAATGTTCACAAAACATGACACTACAATACGATTTCGATATATACCCACCTTTATATCTGTTCCTGCCTACAGAATATCTCAAACTTAACATAAGAAAAACATTCCTTTTATTCCACATGATATAATCTCAGAAAAGAAGTTTGAGTAAACATTTGTCCAACGGTCCTCCAGGTGCCAAAACAGACGTTTGCTTATAATTTTCTCCAACAATTTACAAAGCGTACATGTAATGAGTATCATTTATACTTATTTATAACATGGTGTTCGATTAGGAAAGAACATTGATCAGTGAAATAAGAAAGTGCTAAATGGTAAGTCTATACTTCTGAAAGTAAATTGTAAAATAAGTTGTAAAATAACAAATTGTAAATATTGGAGGCTATATTTACAGCAGTTACAGCACCCAAAGCTAGTATTCAACCAGGATATCCAAAATAACTAAACGACGTTCCTGGAAAGCTTAGAAATATTTCTTAAAAGTTATGTAGTATCGTACTGTTGAACATTGCTGGGCAAGAAGCCCAGAAGAAATTTAAAAATTTCAATATAAGTGAGGAAGATAAACAAATGTTCAAGGTGGTTATAGATGCATTTATAGAGTATTGCGCACTTTCTAGAAAAGATCCATGTTATAAATAAGTATAAATAGTTTTATTATTTTATTTATTAATTATGCAACAAGAAGTGTCATAGATGTTAGGTTACACTGTTACTGGTCCTTTGCCAAATGGCGTTCCTCAGGAAGGTGGATGTGTCTGTTGACAATGACAGATACACTGTTCTCAACCTTCTTATTAAAGGTTACTTCACATGCTTACTTGTGACAGGCTTAAGTTGAGAGTTGAGAGAGTTTGATAATCAAACTCCCTCAACAAAAATAAACAAAAAATTTGAGGATATAAGCAATCAATTTTATTTTAATATCAACTGTTTTAATAAAGTTATGAAGACAAATTACTAAAACCACGACTTAAATAATATTGTTAAACATTTTCTAAGATTTCAGATATTTTAAAATAAGTATTACTCACCATTCACACATATACTCCATGGAAATAAGCTAGAAATAGACCATGTTCAGGACATTAAAAGATCCAGGGAGCTGCCTACTTTTTTAGTTATTGTAGACCTATAGGAAGAAACCTACCTGTTTACTGCCTAGAATTCGCGTATGTTTTTTAATTATTAACAATTTAGTGCAAAAATCGTGATTTTTTCGATTTTTTGCACCCCATTAAAAAGCTAAACAGTTGACATAAAACTACAAAATTAAATTTTTTAGAACATTGAAAAACATTCGAAATGCCGATTTTTGAAAGTTAAAAAATTAATTTGTTGCTACGCAAACTGCAAATAGTCCAGAAAGCCACTGCGCATCCGCTAGGAAAAATATTCTAATTCGGATTCTTTGCACAATCTTATTCAAAAAGGACTCCTTTTAACAAATTTGCATGTTGCCAGGACCAAAAAGTGGTCAACAATTTTTAAACGTTTTTTTTTGTTTTTTTCCTAAAATTATTTTTTTTGCACGGAAAAAAGTTTTTTAGGTTTTTTGGATCATTCCAAAGAGAAAAGGTCTTTAGTGACTTTTCTCTAAAAATGATAGTTTTTGACATATAAGCGATTAAAAATTGAAAAATTGCGAAATCGGCCATTTTTAACCCTCAAAAACTATATGAAAAGCTGAAAATTTGAATGTTGCCAAGGTAGGTAGATATTCTTTAAACATCGATTGATGAAATCCCGAAGAGTTTTTTGCAATACAATATTTAAAACTCATTTGTTTTTTAATTGCTAATCAAGCGTGCACGACACTATTTTCCACCGACAGTATGGTGCAAATGAAAGGAATAAATTCGTTATTTCGTAAACCGGCAACTTTAAGGAAAAATCCCGAAACAGGTCGATTTTTATTTTTAAGTTATGATATTGTGGCATATATGGTATACTAGTAACGTCATCCATCTGGACGTGATGACGTAATCGATGATTTTTTTAAATGAGAACAGGGGTCGTGTGCTAGCTCATTTGAAAGGTTCTTCAATTATCTATTCAGTAATATAAACATTTACATAATTATTTATACAGGGTGTCCAAAAAATTTTTATTAAATTAAATTGTTTGACAAAAAAAGAAGTAGAAGGACACCCTGTATAAAAAATTATGTAAATGTTTACATTACTTGATGGAGAGTTGAAGAACCTTTCAAACGAGCTACGACACGACCCCTATTCTCATTTAAAAAAATCATCGATTACGTCATCACGCCCAGACGGATGACGTCACTAGTATACCATATATGCCACAATATCATAACTTAAAAATAAAAATCGACCTGTTTCGGGATTTTTCCTTAAAGTCGCCGATTTTCGAAATAACGAATTGATTCCTTTCATTTGCACCATACTGTCGGTGGAAAATAGTGTCGCGCACGCTTGATTCGCAATTAAAAAACAAAGGAATTTTGAATATTGTATTGCAAAAAACTCTTCGGGATTTCATTAATAGATGTTTAAAGAATATCTACCTACCTTGGCAACATTCAAATTTTCAGTTTTTCACATAGTCTTTGAGGGTTAAATATGGCCGATTTCGCAATTTTTCAATTTTTAATCGCTTATATGTCAAAAACTATCATTTTTAGAAAAAAGTCACTAAAGACCTTTTCTGTTTGGAATGATCCAAAAAACCTAAAAAAAAACTTTTTTCCATGCAATAAAAATAATTTTAAGAAAAAAACAAAAAAAAAACATTTAAAAAATTTTTGACCACCTTTTGGTCCTGGCAACATGGAAATTTGTTAAAAGGAGTCCTTTTTGAGTAAGATTGTGCAAAAAATCCGAATTAGAATATTTTTCCTAGCGGATGCGCAGTGGCTTTCTGGACTAAAAGTAAGTGAAAATCGTTATTTGTTAATAACTTTTAATAAAACTACTTTAGAACTTTAGTGTTTCACCCAAAGTTGGGTATTGGGGTACTTAACAAACCCTTGAAATTGAGACAGATCGAGTAATTATTTTAAAAGTTATTCTATTTGTTTATCACAGAGACCTTTACTTTGCAATAACATAAGACAGAAAATAATGAAGATAGGGAAATTCTGCGTGTGTCAAATGAAAGTAGAAAAGTAATTACATTAAAATGTACCTACTAAAAAAAGATAAAAAAAATATTTAATATAGTCAAAAATCCTAATGCCAAATTTTTTAAATTTTTTAGTTTATAAACATTTAGAATAACTTTAAAAATATTGTCCGTAGAAAAAATCATTTTACATATTCGAAAAGTTGGTATTTTACACGAATTTTTAAAAATGTAGTTCAATTGGTGACTAGTCGTGGTAAGTGAAGGGGGAGCTGGAAGTCGACAAATGCACGAGTTCAAAAACTAAAAAAGGCACCTTAAAACTACTATCATTTTCTATATATCGGGATCTACTGAATATATTTTGATCTTTTTTTAATTTGTATGTAATTTTTCTGTACATTACAAATATGCAATTTGTTTATTTGCAATTTGACATTTATTAATTAATAAACAGTCTAATTTGTTTAAACAATTTTTGAAAAAAAATTTTTTTTTTCAAAAATCGATGTTTTAATCATACTATTATTATTATTCATAGAAAATTAAGGTATAATTAAATAAATAAATTATCTTCAATAAATGATTATCTAATAAAAATAATTTATTTATTAAAGTGTACTTTAACTTTTTCTATGATCATTAATGATACTATAATTAAAAAAATAGGTTTTTTGTAAAAAAATATTTTTTCAAGCATCGTTTTAACAAATTGGATTGATTATTAATTAATAAATTTCTAAACAATTATACCCAAACAATTTTATAAACAGGTTATACCTAACTTTGGGTAAAACCCTAAAATTCTAAGTTAAATCTAGTAAAAGTTATTAACAAATATCGATTTTTAGTTATTTTGCAATTTGCGAAGCAACAAATTAAATTTTTAACTTTAAAAAACTGGCATTTTGAAGGTTTTTCAATATTCTAAAAAATTCAATTTTGTAGTTTTATGTCAACTGTTTAACTTTTAAATGGGGTGCAAAAAAATCGAAAAAATCGCAATTTTTGCACTAAATTGTTAATAAATAAAAAATTGACGGGAACCCTAGGCAGGAAACAGGCAGGTTTTCTTCCTGTAGGTCTACAATAACTAAAAAAAGTAGTCAGCTACCTGGATCTTTGAGTGGCCTGAGAAAATCCTTATTTCTCTGGACTAATATATTTACACCATACTCCATTTCATAAAGATGTGGCATTTGTTTTTTACAAGAACTATATTTATATGTTTAACTTTACTTTATCGTGGCACTAGCCACAATATTGTAAACAGAAATCTAAATTATTTTATTGTTTTTCGCCACGGTCGGGGGACTGCCACGCTGTGGATGTTTCCTTTTCTTAATGCATATTTAAAAATGGCAGAAAATACAAAATGAGGTAATGTATAATACTCGCTCTAGATACTGTTAACGTACAAGTTACTATTTGGGAGAAATTAAAATACGGAAGTTAGGTTATATCCTTCGCAAAAATTTGCTCGGTGAAGCATTTTTGTGAAATGAGGTCATTGTGTATTGAGCATGAAGCTATGATACAAAGCAAACAAAAATATGACCTATTTTAGATACTAACGAGAATTTTCTAGAAAATAGTGTTCCTACTCATTGCCGTAACAAGATACTTATAGAAAACCCCAAAAATACTTCTTATTCTTCTTCTTCCAAATCATGCCACCGTGAATTTTCAATGATTTCTCTTAAACGGTCTCCATCTTTCTTTATCCTTTTCAACTCTGAAGCAAATATTTAGTGGAGCTCCGACCTCTTTTGTAATGTGGTCCACATACCTTGTTAAGATCTTTCCCACGCTGTCGCTCATTGCCTTATCCCCGGCAATATTATGCCCGATTTGATAATAAAGTTAGAGGAGACTCTAAATTAAAGGAGGTTTTACACTCAACGAAGAAGGTACATAATATTAATAAAAATGTTAATTCAGACAACAAAAGTAATAGTTAAAATTTGTCCAATTCTTGGTTTTATTGGAACAACAAAGCGATGTTAATCAATTCATTATTTTCGTTAGTTGATCCAATGTATTACGTTTATTGAATGAATGAACATCTATTTATTAATATATAATACTTTCATTATGTATACCATAATATCACTTTATTGATTTTACGAACACTGTTCACTGAGTCAACGAACACTATTAATTGAAACAACAACGTCGTTAATTGACCGACGAAGACTATTCGTTGTGTCAATAACAGTGTTATTTCTCCTAACGTATACTGCTTCAGGCATTGAATCAATTTCGTTTATTTCTACAATTATTTCCGTTTATTCTTACAATTAATTCCGTCCATTCCCACAATAACTACGGTTATTCTTACAAGCAATTCTATTCATTCCTACAATCAGTTTCGTTCATTCCTACTATGAACGTATTTTATATTAATAATTACTGAATGCATTAGCTCAATTTATGATATTAATTGATTAATAATAATTTACCAAATCCCCTTTCTGTCGTAAACCTAGTGGACTTTACACTGTGTGATTTCTCATATGGCACTTATGATTTCACTTATGCAGTGCGCTGGAATAAGTGTTACCTCCCTCCTTATTAACTTATTTATTTCTAGAACATAAGCAAAATGCTCGGACAGGTCGATTTTTAAAATAATCAAGGTATATTAAAACATCAATGTTAAAATGTTAAAATTCGAAAATTTTACGCGATCCCTCTTCAGGCGACAGGCACAAATTTGATTTTTTAAAATGGGAAAGTACATCATGTGAAAGCTGATTTAAAAGCGTTGAAATAGTGATTCCCAAAATGTATAACACTTTAATAATTTTGAAAGCGCAGGTGCAAAATTTCGATCGAGTTCTTTTTAAACGCATTCATTTTTTTTTGGAATCCTGAGAAGACTAATAAGTATTTTTCAAAAATGTAAACGTATTATAAAAGATTACATTATTACCGAGGGCCGAAAGTTCCTTAGAAAAAACAAAAAGTTTGTGTTAATTGTGTGTGACTTATTAAAATAATTATTTATAGATAGTCCTGTCGCCAGTGGGGGTACAACGGCCTCCTTAATTCAAATGGTCTTACCCAAGTTTTTTTATGTATTTTAACCCGTAGAATACGAATTTTTTGGGTAACAGTCGATCCGGATGTCGATAAGATTGTTATAAACAAAGAACTTGAGGAATCACATAACTGTGATTTTTCGCAAAACAAAACAATATTTTGTATTTTTTGGGCCATTCTAAGCAAAAAAAGTTTTTTCGTAGGATGCATAGTTTTCGACATAAACACGGTTGAACTTTAAAAAATCGAAAAATTGCAATTTTTGAACCCGAATAACTTTTTATTGAAAAATAAAATAGCAATTCTGTTTACCGCATTTGAAAGTTCAAGTCAAATTCTATCGGTTTTGATTACTTTCATTGCTAAAAATTAATTTTTTTATTGTTAAACAAAGCTATAAACACATAGTGATTGAATTATGTTTTCAATGCATTTCCAATTTGAAATCGAACGAGTGGGCGCGCATACAGACAATTTCTACGTAGATTACGTACATTAAAACGCATGCATTGGGCACGGGAAACACTATGTGTTTATGGCTTTGTTTAACAAATAAAAACTTAATTTTTAGCAATGCATTTAATCAAAACCGATAGAATTTGACTTGAACTTTCAAATTCAGTAAGCAGAATTGCTATTTTATTTTTTAATCAAAAATTATTCGGGTTCAAAAATTGCACTTTTCGATTTTTTTAAAGTTCAACTGCGTTTATCTCTAAAACTATGCATCCTACGAACAAACTTGTAGGACCATTTTTTGCTGAGAATCACCCAAAAAATACAAAAAATGTTTTGTTTTGCGAAAAATCGCTGTTATGTAATTCCTCAAGTTCTTTGTTTATAACAAATTTATCGACATCCGGGTTAACTGTTACCCAAAAAATTCATGTTCTACGGGTCAAAATACATAAAAAAACTTGGGTAAGTCCAAGGTCCCTATACCATAGGTTGTATGGTAACTTCGACATTGACAAATGAAATATTGTCATCGTGACGTCACCCAGACGATCAATTTTACGAATTGTTTTTAAACATAATAGGATACGTGGTTTGGAGGCTATTAGTCCTGTCGCCAGGGGGGGTACAACGGCCTCCTTAATTCAGATGGACTTACCCAAGTTTTTTTTATATATTTTGACCCGCAGAATACGAATTTTTTGGGTAACAGTTGATCCGGATGTCGATAAGATTGTTATAGACAAAGAACTTGAGGAATTACATAACAGCGATTTCTCGCAAAACAAAACATCTTTTTGTATTTTTTGGGTCATTTTAAGCAAAAAATATTCCTACAAGTTTTTTCGTAGAATGCATAGTTTTCGAGATAACCGCGGTTAAACTTTCAAAAAATCGAAAAATTGTAAATTTTAAACCCGAATAACTTTTGATTAAAAAATAAAGTAGCAATTCTGCTTACCGCATTTGAAAGTTTAAGTCAAATTATATCGGTTTTGATTATTTGCATTGCTAAAAATTTATTATTTTATTGTTAAACAAAGCTGTAAACTGTAGTAAACACCTAGTATGTGAGTGATGTTTTCTATGATTTCTCATTTAAAATCGAACGAGTAGGTAGAGTAGCTACAAGTGCAAGCGAGGCAATTTCTACGTAGCATGCGGTAAAACGCATGTATTAGGCACGGGAAACCTATGTGTTTATAGATTAGTTTAACAATAAAAAAATTAATTTTTAGCAATGCAAATAATCAAAACCGATATAATTTGACTTAAACTTTCAAATGCGGTAAGCAGAATTGCTACTTTATTTTTTAATCAAAAGTTATTCGGGTTCAAAAATTGCAATTTTTCGATTTTTTGAAAGTTCAACCGCGATTATCTCGAAAACTATGCATTCTACGAAAAAACTTGTAGGAATATTTTTTGCTTAAAATGACCCAAAAAATACAAAAATATGTTTTGTTTTGCGAGAAATCACTGTTATGTAATTCCTCAAGTTCTTTGTCTATAACAATCTTATCGACATCCGGATCAACTGTTACCCAAAAAATTCGTATTCTACGGGTCAAAATATATAAAAAAAACTTGGGTAAGTCCATCTGAATTAAGGAGGCCGTTGTACCCCCCCTGGCGACAGGACTATATATTTTGTTATTAAATATGGTTAGTATTTTAATTTGTGTTTATATCTTGAGATATAATGTATCTATAGATATCATTAAGTGTTTTTAGTATAATAACTTAAACCCAAAACTCTTTTACAAGTGTTAAGATACATTTTAATGTGGTTGTATTAACGCCCGGTTTCATAATCAGTTAAAGTGGACTTTAAGTTTTAAGTTGGTACCCTTGTCAATGCAATTCATATGGGTAAATGTCAACGTTAAAGTGAACTTTAGTTAATGTTCACTTTAAGTTGATTATGAAACCGGGCGTAAGTACCTACTTACTTACTGGATTTTCTTTCTGCTGTATTGTATAGTAAAGGACATTCTTGTATAGAGACATTACAGTTCTGTAATGTCTCTTGCAGTTCTTCACATCAAGTTTACATCTTAGACTTATTGAACAATATATCTAATTAAGTCTATAGATAATAGATCTATTATATGTTTCATATAAAATTATAACCAATATTGCAGCCATCTGAAGATCGTTTGAATAAACAATTATAAACTAAATGAATATATAAAATGGGGAAAATTCCCTTTATTGCACTGAAATTGTATTTTTTTATAATTTACGGTTAATGTAAAACTTCACAGGTACCTATTGAATGGAATCATAATGTTTTAATAGTTTTGGATGTTACAATCCAGTACCTAAGGTAATCAGATGCTCTAATGTTAAACTTAAGGGAAAACTACTAATTTTGATACATAAATCTTTAGTTGAATCTCTTTTTCACCATGGTTTACATGTTAGGAGGAATTGATAATAATGTACTACATGCATTATCCCCAATTCAAAATTATTATATACCTACTCAAAATCATTTAAAAAAGTAAATTGTATTCAACTCATTATTAATATACCTAGGATATTTGAATGATTTAGTCCCATATATATACAAGAAAGAATCTCTTTCTGCTTTAATTAAGTAGTAATGCTATTCTACTGCATGTATTTAATTGCAATTATATTCTATGATTTTTGTAACTCTACAGGTATCTACCACATTTTTTAAAGAATATATGAAATAAATAGTCATTAGAAATCCAAACGTATTTTTTTTTAAATATACACATTTTCAATACATTCCTACTTTCCGAGTTCATTTCAATGAGTGAAGTGAATGAATTTGAATGCAGCATTCTGGATGACGTCACTCCCGCCATTAGATTCTCGACGCTGATTGGTGGAAAGTTACCATGCAACCTGTCTATTTATGAACCTTGGGGTAAGTCGATCTGAATTAAGTAGGCCGTTGTACCCCCCTGGCGACAAGACTAAGAAGTTCTCAGGGACTTCAAACCCTCGATAATACTGTATTATTTTATTCTGCGTTTAAATTTTTTAAAAATACTAATTAATTTTCTCAGGATTCGAAAAAAATGAATACGATATTGGACACACGAAAACTTTCTTCCAGTAAGGACTACACTTGGAAATGAAATGAAATTATTCGGCACTTCGTCGGAGGTAAAAGCATTGTTTAACAAATAATTCTTTTTTAAACAATGGTAACACAGAGAAGCTCGGGGTATTACGATAAGGAAAAGCCGTTACATTTCAAATGGTCAAGCAAAACATTTATTGTTTCAACAACTGCGTTAATTGTTACCCCGGACGCATTAATTGCATTTATTGTGGTTATTAAACGCAGTAGTAGATTGATTAATGCATTCTTTGTCATAACAATCAGTTTACATCTATGGAATAATCAAATAATACTCGATATTAACAACATTTGTACCTTGTTTTAATGAAATCTCTACGTTGTCACGATAAACCAAGGTAATTGCTTATCATCTACGAAATCAAGAAAGTGTTTTGCTGCCAGAATTACAATTATTTAGTAAATATACGAAACTAACTTATTGGCTGAATAAATTGAGTGTTATTGATTAATGTACTCTAGTTATTTTCACAATTATTGTTCAGTCATTGTAACAATAACCAAATACATTGATCAATGTCTAAAAGTTCGTTGAAACAAAAAAGTAAATTGTTGTTACAACGAAATACTATTCAATAATCACTGTTAATAAATATTATGAACTAAATTTTTTTGAGTGTAATCAATGCATTATCAATTAGTTAAAGCCTCCTTTAATTTAAATGCTCCTTTAACGTTATTATGAAATCGGGCCTTAGCTTCTCGCCTACTTGTAACGTGCAGCTGTCTAAAAATAGACTCGTTGGTTCTTCTTGTAGTCCATTGTATTCGCAACATTTCAAACGTGTCTATAGTGCGTTTATCAATTTCTTTCAAACACCAGCATTCAAATCAATATAGAAAAATGAAGAAGACCATTGTTTTTACCAGCCTTATCTTTGTATCTTTGATATTATGAATAGAAAATTAAACATAATACAAGAAGTCCAACAAAAACAACTGTGTTGGCATGGCCATGTACAAAGAATGGAGGACCATCGACTCCCAAAGCTAATAATGGAATGGCAACCCCCGGAAAGAAGGAAAAGGGGCGGACCGAAAACAACTTTCTGGAATCCAGAAAGCCATGTCTGAGAGAGATCTCCAACCAGGAGATTGGACAGATCGACGCGGCTGGAGGATAGGAACCGGAAGGCGCAGGACGCTATAAACCGGTGTTATACAGGGTGCGCCAAACCTCTGGTATTTTTTTTTGATTACGGCTAAACTATGGGATATACAAAAAAATGTTTTTAACAAAACTAATGTATATCAAAACCGTCTATAATTTAAAATTATTTTCGATTATACAGGGTCAGTCAAAACGACGGTATGAACCAAAGTTTTATTTTTTTAAATGGAACACCCTATACATTAAATCATTTTTGAATATAGTTTATAAATATGAAAAATTTGTATAAGGTCTTATAGGCCTATAGTTAATAATTTTCGAAATATATAAATTTTTATTGAGAAAAATGGTAATATTTATAGGGCTGTGGATTATGTTTCCAGGTAATAAAAATTTAAGTGGTAGGTCAAAGTTTTTATAATTTAGTGTCATTTTTAAATAATTTAATATCTTTTACTTATAGCCATAAAATATACAGTGTGATTACTATTTGCAAATACAAAATTTTCTCATTTTTTTTAATGGAACACCCTGTATAGTAGTATTTCGATTTGTAGTAAATATTACAACCTTTCTTTTGGTATAAGGTTGTATGTACGGGGTGTCCCAATAAGAATGGCTCTCGGCCATATCTCAGGAACCGTTTATAGTAGAGCTTTGAAATAAAAAATTTTATAACAAAAGTTGCCTCAGGAAAACCTGGAAATTATTTTCATAATTGTGGGTCCACCGCTAGAAGGCGTAATTGAATATCAAAAATAAAAAAATCTAAATTTTACAAAATTTTCCTAATGAAGGGGCACTGGAAATCCGATTATTATATTCTTCATCAAATTCTGCGAATATTTGATTTAACAAGATTAACTCTACCTTTGCAAATAAGAGGTGGGGGTGAGTGGGAACCTTGTTATGAAAAAATGGCTGTAAGTCCGGTTCTGCTAAATCAAATTTTGAAAACTGGGTCTTGCTGAAGACAGATCTGTTTCTTCAATGTAAGCGTGATAGCTTTGAACCATCCTAATAAGTAATAAGCCAGCTGGGAGGCGTTATTTAATTTCTTTCAGAAATCTCGTTTTCTTTGGAAAATATTAAACACAAGTATGCATTTTTAATCATACTTTATAAAATTAGATTAAATTAGCAATAGAATAGCGAAAACCGCATGTCGATACCTTTTTTCTATCTCAAGATATCTCGAGAAACGTGTAAATTTTATACATTACTGTTACTATCACGGGTAAACTAAGTTAATGAAAAGTAGTGTGCTGTGGAAAAAAACAAAATAGCATTTTCCAGATGTCAACGTATAAAAATATAATTAATTAAAACAACAATATAAAGAGAAACAATACTATTAAAATTAAATATAACACAGAACAAAAAGAACTACTTAGTGACGACCTAAATATTCAAATTGTTGCCCATCATACACTACTCTAGAATACATTATCCAGAGAATACTAAACGCCATTCAAAGCATATCGAGAGCAGAAATTGAGACTGCTGTTCAATTTGCTCTTGAAAGAGTAAATGTTTGCAACGAAAATGATGGGCAAAAATTTGAACGTTTATGTCATCACTAAATATTTGTTTTTATTTCTTTGTAATAGGGCTTTTCAACGCTTCTCATTTGTTTCGAGCCTCTGTCATATGCCATATAATCCGTGTATAATATTAATATACGAGATATGAACGAGGCTCGAAACAAATGAGAAGCTTTGAAAAGACCTAATATACGTTGACAGCTGGAAAATGTTTCTTTGTTGTTTCCATAGCACACTACTTTTAATGAATTATTTCATTTACCGGTGACAATAACAGTTATGTTTTTAAATTTACACGTTTTGTAAGATATCTCGAGATAGAAAAAAGGTATTAACATGCGGTTTTCGCTATTCTGTTGCTAATTTTGTATAATTTTGTAATATGGTATTAAAAATGCATGTTTGTATTTAATATTTTCCAAGGAACACTAGATTTCTTAAAAAAATTAAATAACGCCTTCTAGCTGGCATATTACTCAGTAAGTTGGTTCGAAATCATAACTTTTACATTGACGAAAAAGATCTGTCTTCAACAAGACCAAGTTTGCAAAATTTGATTAAGCAGAACCTGACTCACAGCCAGTTTTTCATAACAAGGTTCCCACTCACCCCCACCTCTTATTTCCAAAGGTAGACCTAAACTTGTCAAATCAAATATGCATAAAATTTTATGAAGAATACGACGATCGGATTTCCAGTGCCCCTTCATTAGGAAAATTTTGTAAAATTTAGATTTTTTCATTTTTGATATTCAATTACGCCCTCTAGCGGTGGTCCCACAATTATGAAAATAATTTCCAGGCTTTTCCGGAGGCAACTTTTGTTATACAATTTTTTATTTCAAAGCTCTACTATAAACGGTTCCTGAGATATGGCCGAGAGCCATTCTTATTGGGACACCCGGTACATAACATGTTTGGTTTTGTAAATATTTAAAAAAGAACTATAGATCTTACGTTTCGCGAATATTTTATATCCGCGATAATTCTAATTAAATTTTTTTGCAAAAAAAATTATAATCTGATTTTAGAAACATACATTAAAATACCAAAGATGAAAATAAAAATGTAATTAAAGATTAAAATAAAACGTATGAAAGTACAACTTAATTGAATTTAATAATTGTAGTAAAGAAAAGAGAGACGTTCTCACAAACAATTTATTTTACAACTGACGACCGGTTTCGCTGTCTACAATATTCACAGCATCTTCAGGTCACGGTAAAAGTAAAATTAAATGCTACAAATAACAAAAAACCAGAGTTAGTTAAGTGGTCTGGTTGAAATCAAAAGGGTAATGATCAAGCCAATATTAAAGTATATATATTTATGCATACATATAAATACTAACATGTACGCAAATATGGTTTACAACCCTCACACTCACATACATGCACGCATTCAAATGTAGTGGCAACAAAAGTATGTTAAGTATAAGTATAAAATATACACTTACTTTCCGGTATAAGGGAAGAATATACAGTCGGAAAAATGAAAGAATACCCATGAACGAACATATAAAACACGCTGTATTTTCCTCTCACCGTGTCACAAAGAAAATTGTCCAGTGCAAGTGCATGTAACAATAATTATTACATGTAATTGCGCTGGCCAATTTTTTGTGTGACACAGTGATAGGAAAATACAGCGTGTTTTATATGTTCCTTTATGGGTATTCTTTCATTTTTCCTACTGTAGTAGTATTCAATATCATACTTTTTCTCTATATTATGCTAAAGGGAGAGACGGTAGAGGGGCAGATTTGAATGTAATGCATTAACAAAACCAAAATAATTGGCAGGATCTTGAGGGGATTAGTAAGGAAACACGACATTAAACCGTGAAACCAAAAAAAATGTTAGTTATATATAAAGTGATGTTATTTTTATATTTTTAATTAATAGTGTATATTTTAATTTAGTTGGGATTATTAGATGTTGTTCTGGATGTTTAAGAACTAATAGATGTAAGATTGGTTGTGCAATTTTCCTAAACCAGAATTCGTCAGTTGTGTATTAGTTGTGGTGTGATTGTGAAAATATTTTAATTTGTTTTGTTGGAGATATTGAAATTAAATTGAACAATAGTAATTAGGTAAAATTTGCTAAAATTTTTTAATATTAAAAGTGTCAAACAATAAAATCATTAATAAATAATTCAGAATTAAAGTCAAGTGTAAATGTAACTGTACATGAAATTAAATTTATAGTAATATAAAGTTATGATTATTTGTGCAGCAATGAGATTGTATGAGATATTACTTACTAAAAAAAGTTAGAAAAGGCAAATATGAAAAAATCATTCATTTATGTTAATATCTGTTGAATGTAATAAATAGTTGAGTAGATTGAAAGTTAATCTCAAAAGATCTTTGAAAAAGTTACCTGGTTGAGCTGAATTATATGGTTTCTTTGTAAAGTTAAAAAAGTTTTGAAAAATTTTTTTGTTTTAAAGTCGATAAATAACACATAACAGATTCTCGAACGCACACAAAGGAGATGGACATAACAGGAGTTTGGGAATTTTTGATGAGGAAAGCAATCTGTGTACTACTACATCACAGAATATATAACCACACAGAAGCGAATCTGACTGTCGTTTCCATTGATTTTGTTGGGACCGAAATATTTGACCTTGTGCACCAGTTATAGAATTGAACTTGATGTTCTAAGTAATAGACCATTCCAAATTAGGTAATATTTTTGACAAGTTGTTATTAATTAAATACGAAATATAAAATTTAACTATAAAATATAAAATAAAACATATATGAATATAAAATTTAACTATAAACAACTGTCACGTCAGTCGCAAAAGTGAGGTTGCACCAGTTACGTTGACACATGAGCATGAAAATTATGTTACCGTTTTCGGCAGGAGTTTCGCTTCTGTATGGTTATTTATTCTGTGACTACATCTTATTTCTCTTCGATTTTTAAGAACTGTAAAAATTCCTCTAATTTGGGTTTATTTACAAAGAAAACTCAAATGCAAATGTCACTGAGAGTGAGAGGTTCAGTCAATGTCAAATTCTTCTTCTGTTATGATGTAGTAATAGTTGCAGGCCTTGTCAGTTTGCGATAAAATATATATTTTTTTGACAATATTGTTAATGAATAATATTGGCTAGATCTAATACAATTTTGTGCAATACTATGGTAGAAATTAATCTAAATTAACATATTTGGAAATTACTTGTGGTTACAAAAGGTGAATTACAGATAATTAACAATACTGGGGGGGGGGGGTTGTATTCAAATGAGGAGCAAAAACCAGGGTGCAATGTTTTGGTTTTAATACTCATTAAAATCAGATGGATTTATTTGAAAATCAAGTTAAATTGTGACCTGTATAACTGGAAATTTACTCTAAATAAATGTAAATGAATAATTTTTTTTATATATATTTTTAAAAAATTTTCAAGCAAATTCTGTTGGTATCGTTTAACTGTCAAAAATATTTTATATTATAAAGTTGGTAGAGTGTTAAATCATCTGTTTTACAGCCGGATATGAAGGGAAGAAGAGTGGGGAAAAACTCATTTAAAAATCGGTTGTTACATTTTGTTCCTCCTTTGAAAAATCCCCTAGCGAGTGAGTTCCTATTATAACGAAAACAAAACCGGTAAGTTGAAATTTAAATTTTTACGGTTTTTACGGTATGTGAAATAAACCACTACACTACTTTTGTTGCCACTACATTTGAATGCGTGCATGTATGTGAGTGTGAGGGTTGTAAACCATATTTGCGTACATGTTAGTATTTATATGTATGCATAAATATATATACTTTAATATTGGCTTGATCATTACCCTTTTGATTTCAACCAGACCACTTAACTAACTCTGGTTTTTTGTTATTTGTAGCATTTAATTTTACTTTTACCGTGACCTGAAGATGCTGTGAATATTGTAGACAGCGAAACCGGTCGTCAGTTGTAAAATAAATTGTTTGTGAGAACGTCTCTCTTTTCTTTACTACAAGAGTATGGACTCACACATGCAACCCATTCATTTTTTTGAATTTAATAACTTTAAAATTATGTTACAAACAATGTTACCCTAGAAATTTTTCTACCCTAGTAACTTTATTGTACCCAATTTTGTTAGTTAAATTGTATTTATGAGTGAGATCAGTTAATAACTTTTTAATTTAGCTACATCTTGAAAACGTATAAAGTATGCTTTGAAACAAATGAAAGTTATAGAAGTATATTATGAAGTAAATAGTAACTACCTATGTAGTCGTGTCACAAAAGCTGGTAATAATTTCTAATGGTTTCGCCCAAAACAAATGTCATATCCACCAATTGTTCGGTTGAAAAATTAAATTTTAAAATATAAAAAATTGTTACAAAAATTTCAACTACAAAATTATTACCAGCTTTTGTGACACCAGTTAATAGGGCTTTTCATCGATTGTCATTTGTTTCGAGCTTCTGTCATATTATGTTGTATAATCTGTCTATAATAATAAAAATTAATACACACGGATTATACGACATATGACAGAAGGTCGAAACAAATGACTGTGAATGAAAAGCCCTATACTATTTATATTAATTGTGCTCGATGACGTCGTCGAATCGTCGATGACGTCATCGATTTGAGCGTGATGACGTCATCGACAATTTTTTTAAATAGGAGTAGGGGTCGTGTGGTAGCTCATTTGAAAGGTGATTCAATTCTCTCTTTAATAATGTAAACATTAACATCATTGTTCATACCGGGTGGCCAAAAAAATAATTTGTGAATTAAATTAATTGCCACAAAAAAAATTATATATGTAATTTATTTAACTCAAAATACATTTTACTGCTGTCAGAAAAGAAAAAAAAATGTTTATTTGACAAATGAACATTGATTTTCGCTTAAATTAAATATTCAAACTACCAAAAAGCAGGTGTGTGGCTGTTTGACATTTAATGTAAGCTAAAAGCAATGTTTATTTATGAAATAATTTTTTTTATATTATGTGGCCATCAGTAAAATGTATTTTGAGTTAAATAAATTACATACATTCTTCTTTTTGCGTCAATTCTATTAATACAAAAAATATTTTTTGGCCACTCTGTATAAATAATGATGTTAATGTTTATATTACTGAATAGAGAATCACCTTTCAAATGAGCTACCATACGACCCCTATTCCCATTTATTAAAATCATCGATGACGTCATCACGCCCAAATCGATGACGTCACTATTATGTACTATACGTCAAAAAATCATAATTTAAAAATAAAAATCGACCTGTCAGAGCTTTAACTCTGATGAAAATAATTAAGTCATGAGATAATAGACCGTTTCCACACTTTATGAATGCACTGTATAATGCCGCATCCTGTTGGCAGTAGGACTTAGCCTTTCCTAGCCAATCTCTGTCTTAACCTCCAATTTGGGGAACCCCGATAAAATAAGCAACCCCACTTGAGATTGGGTAATGGAAGGTTAATAGGCAATTGAGCGAAAATCTAACAATTCTCCCTTCTAAAACCCAATTGTTGTGAATACAGTGGCTAATGAGACAATTGCACGAATATTATAAATCGTCGAAATCAGTAAAGAAAAATTAACATGCTCATGGAATTAAAATTGTGAACTTGGAGAGTGCGAGCCCCCTTAAAGACAACAGGATCTATGATTAGTTTGGCAAAAGAACTTGGAAAATATGGAGTTAAATATTGGCACTCCAGGAAATCCTCCAGATGGAGAAGCCAAGTATAATTTTGTAAAAAAGGCTGGGGTCTCCAAAAAATGCCGCAGATTGCATACATCGTCAAGCCAGACGTTGCATACAGCGTTTTTCAGTCACCGGCAACTTAACGTAATCACTACAAAACATAGGCTATGATTATTAATAGACGCCCTAAGTTGCGTCCGACGTCATAAAAATAAACTCTCACTCTATTAGTCAGGAAACGACACACGGTGAAACGGAAGACACATGATCAAACAGAGTTTACATATTACTGAAACTAGTCAAAATGGACTTATGTTAATCACAATTCGTAGCAGCAAATAATTACGTAGTTGGTGCTGTTGGCAGTACTAATAGACCGGGAGATATTATCAGACCTTCAACCACGAATTGATGAGTCCTGCCCTTTGCAATACTGGAAGGTTAGAAAAGGTACTTACAATTTATGAAAAAATTCACGGGTTTCCTGTGACATTTTCCTGTGAAAATTAGATTTTCCATGAGGAAAAACATGGGGAGTTGCGATGAATATCTGAGTCCTTCCATATCCATAGAATGACAGGAAACTATCAATTTTATGAAGAAAATTTGTTTGGGCAGGAGGGTTGCAAAAGGACTAAGGGAGTATATAGATATACAAACATGTAGTGAAAATAATGAAATTTTCATAATTTTCTGAGTCCTGCCAACTTAATAAATTAAACATAATTATTTGAAAATGATCGAAAAAATGTTGGCATGACGTCTCCTAATGTTTAACTGCACTTGCACATTATTCAAAATGGCAGGATGTTTAGTTACATCTTTTTTAATATACATAGTTAAAAAGTGTGTAAGAAAATTCGTGGAAAGTTACACGATCTTCTGAGTCATGCCATTTTGCACATATCTCAAGAATGTTAATATAAAGCTATTTACAAAGAGGCAGGATGGTTGTGAAGATATTTCGTATATAAAAATAAAATTTTAAGTCTGTAAAATTATTGCAGGTTGTTATGCAAACGTATTTACATCACCACCATTTTCTGAGTCATGCCATGCCAAATATGCTTAAAAAACACTAATCTAAAACCGTTTACAACGTGGCAGGATAACCGCAAAGATATTATTAATACATAAAAATTAATTTTTATATCGTTAAAACAATCGTACTGTAATAAATAATATTATTTTCCTGAGTAATGTCTCGGATTTTTACACACCTTTCAAATCTAATACCAAACTGTAACATCTTTATTTTAAGCGATTAGATCATATTTGTATCAAGTAAACGTAATAAAAGTAATAGGAAGAAAATCAATAATTTTAGAATTGGTTATAGGGATTGTACCTATTATACAGGGTGTCCAGAAACTCTTCTAACAAACGAAGCCCGGAGATTCCTCAGATAATTTTAAGAAAATTTAACTCAGTTCACCTAGTCCGAAAATGCTTTCTAAGGGCAAGAACAGAACAAGTGGGTCGAGTTGGAGGTGTAGGTCGCAGTGGATGCTACTAGTTAAGTCGCGGTCGATGTCGACAGCACATAGCAAGGAGGTCACCTGCGCTGTCAATGGAGCTAGAACCACTATCAAGTGAAGTAGTTTAATGAAATTTGAATGACAAAAAGACTGTGCTTTTGCGATATTGTGTCAGTCAAGTGATGATAGTAATGAAATGTCAGCTGTAAATAATCAGATCCTCCTTCATATTTCAAAAATTTACTGAGCTTAATTACTTTAGAAATTCAAAAATAAACTAAATACAAAAAATTGATTATATAAAAAGTATCAACTCAGATAATGACAACTTGACTTTGAACGGACCAATCACAGGGAAGCATCCTTGTAGGCCACGCAGTAGACATCCATGTAAAACAAACTTATTTTATTTTCAAAAGCATCGATGTAAACCTCCTGGATGGTATCGCGCTAAACCTCCATCGCGACTTACCTGCTCTGCTCGCTTCCATTCATTACAATGCGTTTGTTTTACATGGATGTCGACATCGACCACGACCGACACCTCCACCTCCACCACGACCCACTTGTTCTGTTATTACCCTAAGGTCCTTAGGCTAAGGAAGCTAGAGCTCTTTAAGGATGGAGTATTGTAACTAGTTTTTTTTTAAATAGTTCCAGAACACTTCTATTTAGAAAAACGAAACCTGGTACACCTATTTACCTTCCATAAATAAATCGATTCCATAAATTGTCAAATTTTAGTACCGGTCATAGGCGTCCGGTTAGGGTAGGGAAACGGATATTTTATCGCATAACTTTTCTGTGTTTAACTTTTAAGCATTTTTGACACTGGATTGTTAAACTATGGGGTATTCTTTTATTAAAAGGTACTCTTGCTTTAAGTTGGTAGAATACGCCGGTTCTTGAAAAATTGATTTGAAAAATTTTTCGGTTTTTGAATTAGGAAAAAAAAATAAAAAAAACTATTTAGAAAAACGAAAACTGGTACGTTTATTTCTCTTCCAGAGGTAAATCGATTTTATCAATTGTGAATTTCTAGTATCAGTCATAGGCGTAGTATTGGGTAGATCAACGAAATCTCATAACTTGCTTTAATTTTTAAGCATTTTTGACAGTAGAGTCTTAAATTATGAGGTATTCCAGTACTAAAAGTTACTCTTGCTTTAAGTCGGTAAATACACCGTTTTTTATTTTTTTTTTAATTTTTCTTAAATTTAAAACACGAAAATTTTTAAAATTTATTTTTCTAGAAACTGGTGCATCCTACCGACTTAAAGCAAGGGTACCTTTTAGTACTAGAATACCTCACAATTTAATGTATTGTCAAAATGCTTAAAAGTTAAAGATAAAAAAGTTATGCGATAAAATAACCGTAACCCTACCCAAAACGGACTCCTATGACCGGTACTAGAGATTCGCAATTGATGGAATCGATTTATCTCTGGAAGATAAAAAGGCGGACCAGTTTTTGTCTATCGAAATGGAAGCGCTCTGGAGATATAAAAAACTAATTACAAGGCGCCATCTTCAAAGATCTCTAGCTCCCTTTGGAAACATTTTTGGATTAGGTAAATTGTGTTAAATTGTCTTAAAATTATCTTGGAAATCTTAAAATTATATACAGGGTGTTCCATTAAAAAAAACATAAATTTGTGGCACCCTGTCAATACGGGTTGCCCTGTATAATAGAAAATATTTTTAAATTATGGTCCTATCTTTGCCCCACGTTTTACTTTAATAACTTTATTTCGTATCTCTTACGACAAACGAGTAATTGGACTTTGTCACACTAATGCCCCATCCTGTATACGAAATAACTATAAAACCATTCTGCCTTTTTTTAAATAGACTTATATTAAGATTCTTGAAACATATGCAAAATGGCATGACTCAGAACATTTTGGAATTTTTCACGAATTTTCTTACAAATCTAGGACTCCTGCCGTCTTACAAGAACCGGTCAACCTTCCTGCCGAATACCGAAAAATATTGATTGATTTTGAGTATTATAACTTTTTAAAGGCAGGACTCAGAAAATCACGGAATCTGGGTGAAAATTTTCCGCAGAATTTTCCAAGGGACAACTATACCTAAACAGTAGGAGACGTCATTCCAACATTTTTTTTTGATCATTTTGAAAAAAATATGTTTAATTTATTTAGTTGGCAGGACCCAGAAAATCATGAAAATTTCATTATTTTCCTTACATGTTTGTATACATATATACTCCGTTAGCCCGTTTGCAACCCTCCTGCCAAAAAAATTTTCTTTATAAAATCCATAGTATCCTGTTATTCTACGGATATGGCAGGACTCAGAAATTCATCGCAAAACCCTATATTTATTTTTTGGGAAAATCTAATTTTTACAAGAAAATGTTACAGGAAATTTGTGGATATTTCCACAAATTGTAAGTACCTCGTCTACCCTTCCACCATTGCAAAAGGCAGGACTCAGAAAATCGTGGCTGAACTTCTGTATAATATCTCCCAGTCTATAACTTCCAGAGAAAATAAATATATACATGATAGGCAAAGATCTATCCAAGGGTTATGATGCCAAAATAAGAATAATTAGCAATAATTTTATGTACATGTCTTAAACCAATATTTCTTGCGTTAACTTAATTCTCTTTGAAATAAAACAATATTTTTGGAATTTGAAAAGTATAGGGTATAAGAGTTTTTAATAACTGTGTAATAGATAAAAAATGATCTGATTCCGTCTCTGTGGGCTGCATACCACACGCATTAACCAACAAACTATACAAAATAATTAATAAACGCAACCCGAGGCAAGGTTGTAGCAACACTTTTACCTCACCGCACTTATAGAACATCTTCCTTTAGACGCTTTTTTTATGATCAGAGTGGGGCACCTCACGATCGTAACCCCTTCCTTTCCTCTAGGCCGTAGACACCAGGCGCCCTTTTGCCTCATTGATATAAATAGAAAATCTTCAAAATTTTCATTCAGTAGTTCAGTACTCATCGGTGGTAGTTCCCAGCCCCTACAATTCAAAGATGATCGTTCTTGTGGTAGGTATTTTCAGGGGGTATTCTTTGGGGGGCAACTAGTGAAAGTGGCGTGAATTTTTGGACAGTGATTTGTGCAGTGGCTTATGGATTATTTTCTTATAATTATGGTGTAGGTTTTGTAATCATTTCATACTGTCAAAAGGGCGGTAAAACCTATATTCTTTAGTTTTTTTAAGAAATCTTAAAAAGAAGTCACTTGAGACACCACAATAAAATTTTAATTTTTTTCTTCCCCAAAATCAATAATTGATCTTCTCAAATCAGAATTTTTAAACTATAAATTATTTAGTTTTGAGGTTACCGGTAAAATTATTTAAACAAAACTTTTTTTTCGTCTATTTATTTAAAAAAATATTCACTTAGGGTTGAAATTTATATCCTTTTAAGATTTATATGTGTAAACAAGTGTGTGAATATAATGTTGCAATCATTTTAATGCGATATACTTAGTTATTCTTGTTGTCAATAGTATCTGTATTAGGGCCGGTTTTACCAACGACAAATAGTAGTTTATTCTACGATTAAAGTTATTCGACCATTAAACCGACATTTCTCCATTTTACTAACGTCAAATAAGACTTATTTTATTTATTTATCAAAAAAATACTAATCTTCGAGTAAATTGGCAAGTTAACCTGGCTGTAAATATTTAGAAGACAGTAAATTCGCGAGTTTAACTTTAAATTATTAAAATTATATTGAAACAAAATATAAATTTAAACGTCTAATAAATTTTATTCGACGAACTATTCATTGATTTATTTGTTGGTGGTGAAACCGGACCTTAGTCAAATTAATACCATTTAAGGATTTTTTACTTTGACAGAAAAATTTCATAGTAATTATTAATTATTTAAAGGGAAAAGTCGGCAAGAAATATACAGGACACCAAAGGATACAAACAGAACACAGCCAAAAATAATATAACAAATCGTGGAATTCTGCATAGCGTTTACATTATATTCACTTTTATTTACAACTCGTAATTATTTTATTATCAAATTATTAAAAACATTAATTGGAGCTCGTTATTTTGCTTTTATGTTAGTAAAGCTTTTATATATTATTATTTTAATGTCAAATGTATTGCTCGAAAAGAAGAATTTTAAACTGCACTCTTTATTTGACGTTTCGGCTTTCACATCGGAAGGTTTCAAAATACATTAGAAAATACGTCAACAAAAGTCTTACATAAGATTGTTGACATTTTTTTATTCTTGTATCTGTTTATTAATTAATTTTTCCAAAAAAGTAGCTAATTTTGATCCAAATAAACAAGAAATATTCCATGAACGTTGACATTGTTCTTGTCTAGCTAATCTGTTAATATTTTGATTGACCACGATGCAAAGACCATAGGAAATATTAGGCTATACACTCGGGTGCAAAAAAAATCGATCCACTGAAAATTTTGCCATTTGTCATGTCTCGAATTTCCTAAACCTGTTGTTCGATTTAAATGATTTTTTACCATGTTATAGCCTTATTCATTAACAATATCGCTGTAATAATATTGTTGCTAGACAGGTAAACTGTCATTGTATACCGGGTGTACGAATCAAACTGTGTTTTTTTCTCAAAGTTCGCATCACCCTGTGGACTATTCTAGCGTTTATAAAATACTGAAATTAAAAACCAACTATAAACTCAGGTTTTCTTAACATTCTGTTTTTAGATTCATTCGCTTATGTTGGATAATAAAAAAGTTAGGTACTTTAACAACTAGCCACGTTCTTCATCAGTAAAGGGTGTTTCTAAATAAATGCGACAAACTTTAAAGGGTAATTTTACATGCGAAAATAATGACAGTTTGCTTTATAATCATCTGTCCACAAACGCTTTGTATCCGAGATACGGGATGTTAAATTTTTTTTTACAAACTGACGATTTATTTATTGCTTTAAAACCAGTTAAGATATGCAAATCAAATTTGGTGTGTGATTGTATTGTTTTTTGGAGACGTAGTTATTGTTTATTTTTTGACATACAATTAAAAATTTTATATTCACCATTGGCGTACATACGGGCAATATGATCAGTCATAATACCCGTTTGCGCGCTAATGGTGAATATTAAATTCTTAATTTTTTGTTAAAAAATGTGCAATAACTACGTCTTAAAAACCACCAAATTTGATTTGCATATCTTAACTAGTTTTAAAGCAATAAATAAATCGAAGTACGAAAACTCAAAGAAGTACCACAAAATGTATATATTAAAAGGTCATACAAGGATGCGTTTCGGCCCTTCATGAGCCATCATCAGCTTAAAAATACAGGAACAAAGACAAAGGACTGACTAGACCAGGAAGGAGAAAGAATCCACTAGTTTACATTATCTATGGTTCTATAAACTTCATTATTATATCTTTTATAAGTTATATAGGCATGAATGAATAGACATATTGAAGTCTATAGAACCATAGGTAATGTAAACTAGTGGTTTCTTTCTCCTTCCTGGTCTGGTCAGTCGTTTGCCTTTGTTCCTGTATTTTTAAGCTGATGATGGCTCGTAAAGAGCCGAAACGCGTCCTTGTATGACCTTTTAATATATACATTTTGTGGTACTTCTTTGAGTTTTCGTACTTCGTTACCTCGAGACCACATTTGAGAATGGAAACTTCTCTTCATGTTAATAAATAAATCGTCAGTTTGTAAAAAAAATTGAACATCCCGTATCTCGGAAACGAACCGTTTGCGGACATATGATTATAAAGCAAACTGTCATTATTTCCATGTGTAAAATTACCCCTTAAAGTTTGCCGCACTTATTTCGAAACACCCTCCTACTGATGACGAACATGGCCAGTTGTTAAAGTACCTAACTTTTTTATTATCCAACATAAGCGAATGAATCTAAAAACATAATGTTAAGAAAACCTGAGGCTATAGTTACTTTTTAATTTCAGTATTTTATAAACGCTTGAATAGTCCACAGGTTGATGCGAAATTTGAGAAAAAAACACAGTTTGTTTCGTATACCCGGTATATAATGAGAGTTTACCTATCTAGCAACAATATTATTACAGCGATATTGTCAATGAATAAGGCTATAACATGGTAAAAAATCACTTAAATCGGACAAAGGTCTAGGAAATTCGAGACATCAAAAATGACCAAATTTTCAGTGGATCGATTTTTTTGCACCCGAGTGTATTAAAATTATTAGGCCATCTAGTTTAATACCTTCGTAGCATTTGCCTTTTGTATTTTATTTAACAGTTTATTTTATTTAATGTCTGTATTTCCTTTTGTCTTCATCTACGCTTTTTCCTCTGATAAAAGCCTCTGATATTTCTTAATCTATCAAGTTAAAAATATTTTGATGTGGCCGAACCAGTTTAACTATATTTTAATTATTGTACATTAATGTATTTATACATCACTGTTTTTATTCTTTGATTATTGACGCATGTTTCTTTTTTTTTCTTTCTATACTTTCTTAGTTTGTAACTTTAAAGTTCTTCCGTTACTCATGGGCTTTTCTGATCCGACTTATGCGCAAAACTTGATTTCTCTCAACTTGTAATTGACTCCCATTTTCCTTTTAGACAAGTCGAAAACGGCGGGTTCGTTGGGAAAAGATTCCCATGAGATTTTGTTGCATAATTACATTCGTGAGACATTCCAGAATAAGGTTCAAGAAGTCGCCCATGTGAAAAGTTGGACAAATTTATTTAACAATTTTTTTTAATCAAATTGTAAAAATCAATATTTTTGGCCCGGACAATTTTTTTGTAGGTTTTTTGGACTATTCTGGATAAAAAAGGTCTCTTATAATTTTTCTGTAAAGTTGATCGTCTTCGAGTTATAAGTAATTTAAAATTGAAAAAAACGAAAAATGGCGATTTTCAAGGCTTAATAACTCGGTTAAAAGTTATTATTATGAAAGTCAGAAAGTGACTTAATCAAAGTTTAATGCCCCCCCTACAAGATCCCGAATAAATTTTTGTCATTATTTTATTAATAAGCTGTTATTTTTAAGTAATAATATTGAGCGCCATGCACGTAGTAGGCGGCCGTAAATGTGTGTGCAAGTAAGATGAACAATTGGACTGTCGGAGTGGCATCTCTCTCGAACTCATCATTTAAGGCCGGCTACCACGTGCATTGCGCTCAATATTATTACTTAAAAATAACAGCTTAGTAATACAATAATGACAAAAACTTTTTCGGGATCTTGTAGGGGGAATTAAACTTTGATTTAGTCACTTTCTGACTTTCATAATAATAACTTTTAATCGAGTTATTAAGCCTTGAAAATCGCCATTTTTCGTTTTTTTTTTCAATTTTAAATTGCTTATAACTCGAAATCGATCAACTTTAGAGAAAAAATATAACAGACCTTTTTTGTCCAGAATGGTCCAAAAAACCTACAAAAAAATTGTCGGGGCCAAAAATATTGATTTTTACAATTTGATTAAAAAAAATTTTTAAAAAAAAATTTAGTGTTTATAATTCTAATATAATTCTTAGAGTGTTTATAATTCTCATATAATCTTCTTCTTTTTCTAATGGCGCCACAACCTTTTGTGAGTCTTGGTCTGCTTGATATGTTCTTCCATTCTGCCCTGTCGGATACTTTCCTTCGTCACTGCCTGATGTTCATGATTTTAAGATTTTCCTCTACGTTGTCTATCAATTTTTACGGGGCCTTCCTCTTGTTCTATATCCTTGGGCTTCCATCTCTGTATTACTTTTATAGCTCGAATATCCGGCATTCTTTCTAAGTAACCAAGCCAGTTTAGTGTTTGTGACTTTACAAATCTAACGATATCTAAAAAAATTGGAAAAAATCCTTTGTAAAAGGTATAAAATTTTATTAAAATCCCTTTAAAGGGCTCTGAGCCACCAAAGAACAATATCCGTGTAGAAACCCTTTAAATATAACATAGATGCGTTAAAAGTGCATACTTTAATAAAATGCCTTATGATGGTCACATGGCACCTAGGATAATGCCATTATTATTTCTTTCTTTTTTAAAAAGTTACTCTTAATAATATTGTACAGATTACCAGTCTTTGTAATTCTTTCATTTACCTCATCTTCTAATTTTCCATCCCGGCTTATGATTACCCCCAAATACTTATATCTGTCTACCTGTTCAAGGTGCTTGCCATCTACTTCTATTTCATGTTTTCCTTTTTGTCCTCCAATTATCATTGTTTTTGATTTTTCTTTGTTTATTTTCATGTTTCTAATTTTTAGCTCTTCATACAATATGTTTATATTTTCTCGTTAATTGTTGATTGTTTTTCTGACTCCCCAATGATCACCAGGTCGTCTGCGTAGCATAGTTCTGTTATTTGTATCATTCTCAACTTCCAATATCCTATATTATATTTTCTCCATTTGTGTTTGCATTCTTTTATTACGTCAACTAGTACTAGGTTAAAGAGTAGTAGGCTCAGGACACAACCCTGTTTTAATCCAATGTTGCTGTCTTCTAATAATGTTGAGTTCTAATAATATTGTGTTTATTTGTGCAGTGACCTCGGTTTTTGATATACCGTAAGAAAATCACTGATCTGATAAAAGGGAGAGTATTAGCTCCTTCTTTATTAAGATTATCAGCAAATTCATTAATAACAATGTTTCTATGTTCTGTGTCTACAGCAAAATTGCTTTCTTCTACCCTGTCTGTTGCTTAAGGGACTTTAGGCAGGTATAAATCGGTACCGACTCATAAATTTTAGATTTTAGGATGCCTAGAGTGCAGCTTAGCTGTTTAACGCAATATTAGTCCATAGAAATAAGATTTTTCTCGTGACACATCCCCCTCCAGGCCGAAACCAAATTTTTTGAGTAGTATGGACATCTATATTAATAACTATATGTTTCCTGCAGCCGATTTTGATGATATACATAGTTATAAACAAATGAAGATCAAAAAACGGTAAATTTTCGCTTTTTTAGTCTATTACTAAAAAGTGAAGTCTTCTAAATAAATTTGAAAATAATTAACTCACAAATCATATAAAACAAACTTCAAAATGGCTTTCGCTGAATATGTTTATCCTTATTTGGTGCTTAGAAAATTGCAAAATAAGTAATTAGTCCAGAAAGCCACTGCGCATCCGCCAGGAAAAATATTCTAATTCGAATTTTTTGCACAATCTTACTTAAAAAGGACCCCTTTCAACAAATTTGCAGGTTGCCAGGACCAAAATGTGGTCAAAAATTTTTTAAACGTTTTTTTTTGTTTTTTTCCTAAAATTATATTTTTTGCATGGAAAAAAGTTTTTTTAGGTTTTTTGTATCATTCCAAACAGAAAAGGTCTTTAGTGACTTTTTTCTAAAATTGATAGTTTTTGACATATAAGCGATTAAAAATTGAAAAATTGTGAAATCGGCCATTTTTGACCCTCAAAAACTATGTGAAAAACTAAAAATTTGAATGTTGCCAAGGTAGGTAGATATTATTTAAACATCGATTGATGAAATCCCGAAGAGTTTTTTGCAATACAATATTCAAAACTCCTTTGTTTTTTAATTGCTAATCAAGCGTGCGCGACACTATTTTCCACCGACAGTATGGTGCAAATGAAAGGAATAAATTCGTTATTCGTAAACAGGCGACTTTAAGGAAAAATCCCGAAACAGGGCGATTTTTATTTTTAAGTTGTGATATTGTGGCATATATGGTATACTAGTGACGTCATCCGTCTGGGCGTGATGACGTAATCGATGATTTTTTTTAAATGAGAATAGGAGTCGTGTGGTAGCTCATTTGAAAGGTTCTTCAATTTTCTATTCAGTAATGTAATTATTTATATAATTATTTATACAGGGTGTCCTTCTACTTCTTTTTTTGTCAAATAATTTAATTTAATAAAAATTTTTTGGACACCCTGTATAAATAATTATGTAAATGATTATATTACTGAATAGAGAATTGAAGAACCTTTCAAATGAGCTAGCGCACGACCCCTATTCTTATTTAAAAAAATCATCGATTACGCCATCACGTCCAGATGGATGACGTCACTAGTATACCATATATGCCACAATATCATAACTTAAAAATAAAAATAGACCTGTTTCGGGATTTTTCCTTAAAGTCGCCGGTTTACGAAATAACGAATTTATTCCTTTAATTTGCACCATACTGTCGGTGGAAAATAGTGTC
Organism: Diabrotica virgifera virgifera; assembly: GCF_917563875.1. Classification (NCBI taxonomy): domain Eukaryota; kingdom Metazoa; phylum Arthropoda; class Insecta; order Coleoptera; family Chrysomelidae; genus Diabrotica; species Diabrotica virgifera. The sequence goes on along the minus strand of NC_065445.1, from coordinate 230,032,660 downwards.
GCGCACGCTTGATTAGCAATTAAAAAACAAAGGAGTTCTGAATATTGTATTGCAAAAAACTCTTCGGGATTTCATCAATCGATGTTTAAAGAATATCTACCTACCTTGGCAACATTCAAATTTTCAGTTTTTCACATAGTTTTTGAGGGTTAAAAATGGCCGATTTCGCAATTTTTCAATTTTTAATCGCTTATATGTCAAAAACTATCAATTTTAGAGAAAAGTCACTAAAGACCTTTTCTGTTTGGAATGATCCAAAAAACCTAAAATAACTTTTTTCATGCAAAAAAAAAATAATTTTAGGAAAAAACAAAAAAAAAAACGTTTAAAAAATGTTTGACCACCTTTTGGTCCTGGCAACATGCAAATTTGTTAAAAGGAGTCCTTTTTAAGTAAGATTGTGCAAAAAATCCGAATTAGAATATTTTCCCTAGCGGATGCGCAGTGGCTTTCTGGACTAAATAAATTTTGAGATTTTACAAATGTTCATAGTTTATGTAAAAATTAAGTTAGAACCTTCTTATTACACGGAATGCCGAGACTTCTTGTGCTTAAATTATATTTTAAATTTTAAAGCAATTGGTCAAATAGTTTAAAAGTTATTTAATTTGTTTATCCCAAATTCATTTTTTTTGCAACACTATAAGCCAGAAAATTATGAGGTTACAATAATACTTCGGACAGTTAATGAAACAAGAACATTTATGCTATTTAATTAATTAAAAAAAAATAACAAAAAGTAATTTTAAACAGTGTAAAATTCTTTTGCAAAAAATATCGATTTTTTGCTTACTTATAAACAATTAGAGTAACTTTTTAACCGTCACCCGTAGAAAAATTATTTTTTCATATAAGACTAAATTTTTATACACATACAGAAAGAAAAACAATTGTCCTAGGACAATTAGGGACGAAGTTAGCCCCCCTTTTTTTAATTCACATGTTCTTGCAAAATAATTTTGCAATATTTAGAATTATTTTTTGTCATTTTTTTAATTAAATTAATAGTGTGAATCTTCTTCTTTCATAAACTATCGAAAGTATTACTGTAACTTCATCATTTTCTGACTTATAGTGTTGCAAAAAAAATAATTTAGGATAAACAAATTAAATAACTTTTTAACTATTTGACCAATTACTTTTAAATTTGGGGTATGATTTAAGCACCAGAAGTCTCAGCATTACGTGTAATGAGAAGGTTGTAAGTTAATTTTTACACAAGTTATGAATATTTATACAAACTCAAAATCTATGATTTATTTTGCAATTTTCTAAGCAACCAATAAGGGTAGACATATTCGGCGAACGCCATATTGAAGTTTTTATACGAGTTATGTGTTTCTTACTCTTAATTTTGTTTAAAATGCTTAACTTTTTGGTACTAGACGAAAATAGCGAAAATTTACCGTTTTTTGATCTTCAATTGTTTATAACTATGTATATCATCAAAATCGGCTGCAGAAAACATATAGGTTATTATTATAGATGTCCATACTACTTAAAGAATTGGTTTCGGCTTGGAGGGGGTTGTTTCACCAACAGGATATTTTTTTTCCTTATTTCTCTGAACTATATTTTTTGGCTGAATTGAGGAGTTTTTACTCAGAAGACCACAAAAGGGTTTTTGAATGTACCTATTTACATATTATACTTTAAAATGTTTTATGCTTTGTTTAATTTTTTTATAAATGAGGTAGATACTTAATATAAAAGCATAAAAAATAGTTGATACTGTTTATAACGAAACGATGACCTCCTACCTGAAGAAATTTAAGCCAAAACGTCAAACATAGTTTATTTAATATTTCTCGGAGACCATTAATAAAAGGTGAAATAGGTTAAGAAATAGTTTGGGAACAATACTATTCTGCACCATTTGCTTTTCGTTCCCTGTTTCTTAGATGTTCCATTTCAACAACATTGTTTGGCCCATATTTTTTCTAAAATTTCCACTTCTTTTGTCATCAATCAGTATCAAAAAAATTTTGTCATCATTTTAGTATCAAATACCTAATTTAACCTAACATTATTTTTGTTGTAATGCATGTGTTGCAGTCCTTGATGGAAAGTATTAAAGAAATTTTATAGCTTAAAAATATTCAACAGTCAAAACCATAAAACCTGAGCTGAACTCCTATTTTTTATAGAAATAACTAATGGAAGGACAGCATCAAATGTCAAAATACATTCACTGACTCCATCTACAATGTTTCTATGCCTCCGTAGTGAGTAATACATATCTATCACATATATTTGCTACTTATTCTTTCTTATTACCTACCAATTATCTATACACAATAAACCTTTTACAACTCATATATTACTCGTAATATGCTCTTAACCGTTAATAAGAAAGGTTATTGATTAATGTTTATGTGAATAATAAAATAGAAGTTCCTATACTCGTATATTCGAAAAGTAATAGATCATTGTGTATGAATTGGACTCTTTATGGCGTTTAAAATTATTTATGACTACTCCTTATTGCTCTCGTAAATTAGGATTAATATGTTTATGGCTTAGTTGCCAAATAATATAGAAACGTCAATGAAAAGCTGATATGTTACTTACATTATAAAATAGACGCCATTGAGAAAAATAATACTTTGAGAAGAATTGGAAATCAATTCGAAAAAAATATAAGCAAAATAAGTTGTAAGATAAAATTCTGACCAAAACAAAACAATAAAAGTATTAGTATAACAAGGACTAACTAGCCCAATTGAAGCTGGCAATTGAAAAAAACAGGGGATCCCTTCAACCTGATCATTGATGAAATAATAAAAAAAATACCAAAAGGAAGAAACACTTAAAATAATCTGCTATGTAGACCATGCAATATTATTCTCCTAAAGTGAAGATGATTTAGAACATAATATGCTGTACCCATTTAATATAACCGCCAGAAAAGTTCCCACAAAAGACAAAATGCATGGTTAAACAGTATATCTACTAAGATGTAAATTAGAGCTGGAAGGTCAGATAATAGAACAGGTCATGGAGCTTAAGTAACTAGACATCACACTATCTAGCTACGGAATGCTCGAAATTGAAGTGGTAGATCAAGAGAATAGACCAAACATAGCAGCAGGATGTCTGAATAAAACAATATGAAGAAATAAAAATATTGAAAAAGAAATGAAAAGCCAAATTTACAAAACAGTCATCAGACCAACAATGTATGTGGTAGAAACACGACCTAATATAGAGAGACCAAAAAGAATGCTAGAGACGAGATGAAAACCCTTCGAAAAATCAATGGTAAGACACTATGGAACGCTATAGAAATACATATATACGACGGGGATGCGAGGTGAACAACATTAGTAACTGAGTAAGAAACAGAAGATAGAATGAAACCACCGCAAAGCCGAATCGCAACAAGTATGGTAGTACGTACGGCGAGAGACGGTTTCCTAAAAGGAAGACGATCAGTGCGAAGACCACGAAAACAATGGAACGACAACTTACTGGAGGCAGTGTCATGTCTACACAAAACGAAGAAGAAGAAAAAAAGAATATATAATTCTGAATGACGAATTTAAAACAAAAGCGCTCCCCGCTACTCAACCTATCCAGTTAAAAACCAAAGAGCATTTCTTCTTCTTCTTCAAATGCAAATCCACTAATGGATGTTAGCGATCACATTTTCCATTAACTCTCGTTTATTGCAATGCGTATCAGAGATTGTACGTCGTTAATCCCTGTCCATTACCTTATGTTTTGGAGCCAGGACATTTTGTTGCGTCCTATTCCTCTCTTGCCTTCAACTTTACCCTGGATTATAAGTTGAAGGGACTGGTATTTTTCGTTTCGCATGATGTGACCCAAATACGCCGTTTTTCTTTTCTTGATGTTTTCGAAAAGCTGGCGTTTTTGGTTGATTATTTTAAGGACATCTATATTTGTGACCTTCGCCGTCCATGATATCTTTAGGATACGACGACAAAGCCGCATTTCAAAGGCTTCTAATCTGTTTATATCCCTCGTTTTGAGTGTCCAGCCCTCTATGCCATATAGCAGCACCGACCACACGTAGCATTTAGTAAACCTTAGTCTCAGTGTAAGGTCGAACTCTGAGCAGGTAAGTACCTTCCTGAATTTTACGAACGCTTGTCAAGCTTGCTCAATGCGACATTTTACTTCCCTGTCTTCAAAAAGCCACGTTCCCAGGTATTTAAATTTGCTCACTCTTTCAATGGACTTAGTATTCAGTGTTATGGTGGAGTTTTCAAATGCATCCAAGTTTCTGGGGATGATCATGAATTTGGTCTTTTTGGTATTAATCTCTAATCCCATTCGCTTACTGTATTTCCCGATTATAGTGACAAGTTGTTGAAGATCTGCTATGTTGTCACAAATTAAGACAGTGTCATCAGCATATCGTATGTTGTTGATAAATACTCCATTCACTTTGATTCCCATATCTACATCTTCCAAAGACTCTTGAAATATGGCTTCCGAATAAATGTTAAATAAAAGACAAGACATTTTCTCCTAGACAATACGAAAACGGCGGGTTCTTTGGAGAAAATATTCCCATGAGATTTTTTTGCATAATCACATTCGTGAGAAATTCCAGAATAAGATTCAAGAAGTCGCCCACGCAAAAAGTGGTCCAAATTTTTTTAACAATTTTTTTAATCAAATTGCAAAAATCAATGTTTTCGGCCCGGACAAATTTTTTTTAGGTTTTTTGACCATTCTGGATAAAAAAGGTGTCTTATAATTTTTCTCTAAAGTTGATCGTTTTCGAGGTAGAAGCATTTTAAAATTGAAAAAAACGAAAAATGGCGATTTTCAAGGCTTAATAACTCGGTTAAAAGTTGTTACTATGAAAGTCAGAAAGTGACTAAATCAAAGTTTAAATCCCCCCTACAAGATCCTGAAGAAATTTTTGTCATTATTTGATTACTAAGTCGTTATTTTTAAGTTATAATAATGAGCGCCATGCACGTATTAGGCGACCGTCCATGATGAGTGCGAAAGAGATGCTTTCAGGCAGTCCAATGGCGCATCTCACTCGCACTAAAATTTACAGACGCGTCAATACGATCTTATCGATTATTATTAATAATTAACAATAACAGCTTAAGTAATAAATTAATGACACAAATTTCTTCAGGATCATGTAGGGCGGGCTTCAAATTTGATTTCGTCACTTTCTAACTTTCTAAATAATAATTTTTAACCAAGTTTTGCGTTTTCCTAATTTTAAACTGCTTATAACTCGAACACGATCAACTTTAGAGAAAAATTACAAGAGACCTTTTTTGTCCGGAATGCTCCGTAAAATCTAAAAAAATTTGTCCGGGCCAAAACTATGGATTTTTGCAATTTCATTAAAAAAATTGTTAAAAAAAATTTGGACCACTTTTTGCGTGGACGACCTCTTGAACCTTATTCTGGGGTGTCCTCAAAAAAATCTCATGGGAATATTTTTTCCAACGAACCCGCCGTTTTCGCCTTTTCTATCCATATCAGTGTACTTTCATCATCAAACTGTACAGAACTGTACTCTAGAAGAAAGTAAATTCTGATAACATTGCTCTTCAGGACATTTAAATATATTTTTATTCTCATAAATAAATATCTCACAAAATCATGTGTTATGTTATATGTCAAATGTTATAAAAAGTAACCATCAATATGGAATTGCAATCAAGGAACCCACAGAAATTCATCCAAGTGATATCGTGAAGACAAAAAACAGATAAAATTGCATTCTTTTATATGCTTACATCTGAATATAATTAGTAGATATACGTATGGAGACCCTGGACAAGTAAATGAGAAATCCAGTAAAGAAAGCAAATAGGATATTATTGGAGAAATCGGCATATTAACACTGAGATGAAGTCTAGAATTTTTAAAGCCAGTGTAAGACCAATAAAGACATATGCATCAGAAACACAACCCGATACAGCCACAATTCAAAGACTACTTGTAACGGCAGAGATGAGAGTACTGAGAAGAGAATTGTGTAAGATATCGAAAGAGTAACGTGCAGTGTATAAATGAATGGACATTAATGAAAAACAAAAGAATGGAATAACTACATAAACAGAATTGGGAGACTCAAAATAGCAAGAGATAAACCACCAATCGGTAGAAGAAGTATCGGCCGACCGCGCAAAATATTAATTGCTTATAAAAGGAAGAAAAAGAATAGGTGTACAGTGGAGTCCCGATATAACGAACCCCGATATAAAGAATTCCCCGATATAACGAATTTTTTTAAATCCCCTTCAAACATCCATAACACTCAATGTAAAAAATACCCCTATATAATAAACTATTTCGATTTTAACCCTCGATATAACGAATTTTTACGATTTGCGGAGATTAATTAAAACCCCTGTATAATGAATATTGAGGAGTAACAAACCCCTATATAACGCACGCAACCCCTATATTACGCATTTCTCCGTTCCAAACCTCGGTTTAGCGTAGGTGAGTATAGATAGTGGCGACTCACAGACAAGTCCAGACATGAAAACAATCGGACCTGTCTCCCGCCCCCCTACCCAACAACCAATCCAGTGCAGGGATAAAAATGTACCCGTTGGAGGTTCCATACTCCAAGAAAAGACTCAACAGTTTGCAAAACAATTAGGGCACGCAGACTTTCGAGCAAGTAATGGCTGATTGGATCGGTTCAAAAAGAGACACGAAATTAGTTTCAAAAAAGTTCTGTGCTGCCGTGGATGATGTAACTTGCGAAGATTGGAAAGCTAAATTGCCAAACTTGACTCGTGGATATAATGAGGACAAAAAGTTGGCGTTGAAAGGAGACCCTTGCAACAGGGGCAAAAACAGCAAAGATCGTTTGACAGTCTTGCAAACACAGTTTAAAATTGTTAATAATTTTCCATGTGTGGTGTCAAATAAATTACGTTATTCTCAAAAACAGTTACGTTTTTCCCCTGTTTTTGATAGCATACTATACCTAATATAAGTTAAGATGCAGGTCAACATTTATTCTGTAACTCATTTGTTAAACCAAGGTTAAGCGATTAGGAATTCGTTATATACCTAGAGTTTTGAAAGTTTGAATTAAGCTTTAAGAACCCCTTTTTAACCAATATTGGCCGCATTTAACCTCCATATAACGAACCCTGTTATTGAAAAATTCACGATACAACACATTTTTTTTCGGTCCCTTCAGATTCGTTATACCGAGGTTTTACTGTATTACTATATTCCTTCATAGTAGGTTACTTACTGCCTTGAAGAGAACGATTCAAAAGAATTAGGTAAATAATTGTGTGTCAAAGTTGAAAATCTAGATTCTTGTTCCAAATAATAAATTTACTTTCCTGAACTGAGTTTGAAAGTTAATTTAGTAGTAAAAACATTAATTTCACCATTAAGATAACAACTATACTTAATGCATTTTGTTTCTATTTTTACAATTAACTGAAATCGATTTGGTTACTGATGTAACCCATGCTTGCAAAACCATTCGTCATCCATTAATAGTTTCAGTAATTGCTAATAGGAAGTTTGCAACAATATGTAACCCAGTTTAGAATTGAATGAAACGTTTTTGTTCCTTGGTGGGCCTATTAAAAATTCTATTAATATTACGAAGAATGAAAGCGCTTTGATATTTCATGTAGAAATAAGTACTTATTATGAATATTAAGTGTTCAAATTTTAATAGTGGTACTTTCTACGAGTATGTGGACATATTTTCGTGTTAAAATAAAAGTATCTTCAATATGAGAGACGTATTAAGTGCATTGACATTAGTTTATTACAACTACCCATTTGTCAATCTTAATACATTCAGATTAAATAATTGGTCTAGAGTTCTAGAGCCTAGGACATCATTAAATAATAATGTTCGTAGTTTAAAGCATTAAACAATGGCATTAGGCATTGTTTATACATATGCCTAGTAATAGTTGGTCAGCCCAATAGGTAAATTTGTTTCATTCTAATTGAGACAGTCAACAGATGTCAGCATCATTTCGGTCAGGGTTTCAACGTCAGCCGTAACTAACGCTTGATTTCATAATCAGTTAAAGTGGACTTTAAATTTTAAGTTGGTACCTTTATCAATGCAATTCATATGGGTAAATGTCAACGTTAAAGTGAACTTTAGTTAATGTTCACTTTAAGTTGATTATGAAACCGGGCGTAAGATACGTCCAAAATGCATAGACACCAAGTTGGTTACGATCCTATTCATAGCACACCAACTCGCATACAGATTAGAAAAAATAAATATATGGAAGAATATACAGTGATGAGCGCACTAATAACCGGCAAAATAACGCAAAAAATGGAAAACATATTAAGTTGTGAGATAAAAAGGGACGAACCTAGTAGAGGTGTTAAATTTAGCGATAGTAACTTAAAAATTGACATTATATTGATTGTTTCCCACCATACTAGACGTATCGAACGAGTTTGAGAAATGCCACTGTCACAGTGACAATTTTAGTTGACATACTCCTCTGATACGTCTAAAGGAGGGAAACCATCAATATAATGTCAATGTATATGTTACTATCGCTAATTTTAACACCTCTACTAGTTTTATTTCTTTTTATCTCACAATTTAATATGTTCTCTATCTTTTGCGCTATTTTGCCGGTTATTAGCGCGCTTATCACTGTATTTAGAAATTGAATTAATGATGCATGACGCCATTAATTCAATATCTAATATACCTATTCTTCCATGTATGCGAGTTAAGGTGTTATGAATAGGATTCTATCCAACTTGGTGCCTAAATGTATAATAAAATGTATAATAAAATGTCTAAATGTATAATAAAATGTATAGACACCAAGTTTGTTGTTGTTTACTCTTATTAACCCAAATAAACAACAACAAACTTGGTGTACATTTTGAATGTATCTTAGATACGCGTGACGTTGCAACCCTGACAGAAATCGTGGGGACATTTGGTGACTGTCTCAATTTGAATCAAACAAATTTACCAACTATGACTATAGTTGACTGACCAACTATGACTATATTTGGGCTGACTATAATTGGGCTGACCAACTATGACTATATAAACAATGGTATAGGGACATCGAAGATAATTAAGACACCAAGAAATTTAATTTTTGTTTGTGAGATGTTTTTATTTTCCTTTTCTGTTATGGATTTAATTGATTTTTCTATACAATTAATGTCCACAAAATATTTGTTCAGTGCTTCTGGTCTGTGGGTTGTGGCTCATGTTTGTACACAATACTTAGTTTTTTCACGAATAAGTATATCGAATATGTGTTGTCAGTGCATATTGTGAATAGCTCAATTTTAGTTCAGTATATGGTTCTTTTCTAGTGTGATTATTATAATGTTTAAGGTTTTTTTCCAGAGGCGTATTAGTGAATAGGCTTTTGAGTTCAAAACTGACTAGAATTTTGTTAAGGTTGTAACCTATTTCTGCTAGTTTATGCGGAAATGTTGTAAGTTCTTTATCAAAGTGTTCGCATTATGTGCCAATGGTTATACTAGAAAGTAATGCTGCCTCTGCTGCAAATTGATCTGAGAGGTATGTTGGCTTTGTATATTTTTGGGACTCCATAGGGGTGTGATGTCCTCCTGTAATTGATCATTTTTTGGTAGTTTATCAGGTACTGCTTAAATTTTAGATAATGTTCTGTACATTTTGTTCTCCAAAGGTTTGGTTGGACAAGTTCTTGAATTTTTTTCTAATATTGAATTTTGTCCATGATTACATTTGTCTGCTATTAAGATTATTATGGACTCATCTTCTTTTGATTCAAAATTCCTTTTTTACTTAATATTGTTCTAAAGCTATTTATTTGTGACATTTATGTAATTTATTATTATAAATAATGGTCTAAATGGGAAATAAGCCACAATTTAACTTAAAAAAATGATTTTATTGACGTTTCGATTTCCATCTAGGACGTCGTTATCAAAATATAAAATACTACTAAATTAAACAAAAATGTTGTTGCTTAGTAAAAAATTCTTCTAATAATAATTTAATTAATTCTGACTCATTCATATATCGGCAATTCAATCACATACTTATTTATTTTAAAGTCGAAGACTTGAAAATGCTTAATATTGCCAATATTTATGAGTTGAAATAATAAATATTGGCAATATCATTTTAAAGTCTTCTACTTTAAAATGTATAATATATGTCCGAATTGCCAATATGAATGAGTCAGATCAAATTAAATTATTAGAAGATTTTTTTACTGAGCAACAACATTTTTGTTTAATTTGATAATATTTTGTATTGTGAAGGCAATGTCGGAAAGGAATCTTCACCCTGGCGAATGGAACGACTGACGAAGCTGGAGATTGGGAACCGGAAGTCGAAGAATGCTATAAATAACGGGGATAATAAAAAATAAAAATTTATTTCTATTAAAGAAAATAAATAGCAACTTGAAACAATTATCAATATTCAATGAAGATTTTCATGAAATCTAGAACAATAAACGAGATATTACAAATAATAAGGTATATCTGAATAACAATATTCTATTAAATCAGATCTATGGGAGGAAACTAAAAAAAGCCATGACTCAGTGTAGATATTTGGGGTAAATTAAAGTTTATTCGCATAAGCTATGCACTAGATGTAAACAGTAGTTGAAGTGCTGTCGTCATTAGTAACAAAAGAGATGGCTATTTGGTCCAGTGCTTGAATATTTTTGGATAACAGTTACTTGTATAATTTATTAATTTAATTAATAGGATTATTTTTTCACTATTTACGTATTCAGTGATTCTTCTTCTTCTTCTTCTTATTCTTCTTTATTCGCCGTGTCTGTATTCAGACGTTGGCCGTCATGATGTTTACAATTTCCTGAAACCTCTCTCTATCGGCTGCTGAGCGAAATAATTCTTCTACTGTGCAGCCACACCATTGTCTAATATTACGCAGCCATGAAAGTTTCTTTCGACCAATCCATCTCTTTCCCTCCACTTTTGCTTGTATTATAAGGCGAAGCAGATGGTATTTAGGTCTTCGAACTATATGGCCGAAGTATTCTGTTTTTCTCCTCTTTATGATGCTTATGAGCAGACGTTCTGAATTCATCATTTGAAGAACATCTTTATTGGAAAATGTGCGAAACCCACGATATGTTTAAGATTCGTCGATAGCACCACAATTCGAATGCTTCTATTTTGTTTAGCATTGTGGTTTTTAACGTCCATGTCTCACAACTATACAATAAGATGGACTACACATAACATTTCAGGACCTTCTTTCGAATATTCATCGACAGGTTTCTGTTACATAAAACTGGTTCCCAGGTCATAAAAGCCTTCCGTGATATTTCGATCCTAGTTATTATATCTTCATCAGAGTCACAATTTATATTTAACCAGCTGCCAAGGTACTTGAAATGATTAACCGGTTCTAACTCCTCTCCATCAAGAGAAAGCTGACCCTGATTTATATTAATCTTTCCAACTACCATCCACTTTGTTTTTGAAATGTTGATTTTAAGGCCTCTCCGATAACTTGCTTCACTGACTAGATTTAGTAGTGTCTGAAGATCTTGTAAATTTTCAGCAAGAATGGCTGTATCGTCAGCGTATCTAATATTGTTGATTACTTCTCCGCCTAGACTTACTCCCTCTTGTCTGTCATCCAAAGCCTCCCTAAAGATTTCTTCAGAGTAGAGATTAAAAGGTGTGGGTGATAAAACACAACCTGGTCGTACTACACGTTTTTTCGGTAGTTTTTCAGTACGACTGTCTCCAATTTCGATAGAGGCTACTTGATTGTAATATAAGTATTTCAGCAGTCTTTTATCGTAGTGGTCAAGTTCTGCCGCCCACAGGCAATCGAAAAGTGTATCATGTTGTACTCGGTCGAATACCTTCTAGAAGTCGATGAAACAAACATAAACGTTTTTTCGGAATTCACAACTTTTTTGTAAGAGAACGCGCATACAAAATAGTGCTTCTCTAGTTCCGAGACCAGTTCTAAATCCAAATTGCTTATTACCTATTCTAGTTTCGCACAGAAGGGATACACGGTTTTGTATACGTAATACGTAAAAGTATCTTAGGTGTGTGACTCATCAAACTGATTAGTCTAAATACGCTACATTTGGTGGGCCTGCTTTTCTTTGGTAATGTTATAAATAGTGACTCCAACCAATCATCTGGTATTTTTCCTTCGATGTAAATTTTGTTGAAGAAAGTAGTCAAGTAGGTAATGTTTTCCTCATCTAAAAGTTTAAGTAGCTCAACAGGGATTTGATCTGGTCCAGGTGCTTTATTGTTTTTGGCTTGTTGTATTGCTTATGACTTCCGACTTCAGTATACTGGTACCTCTGTCTAATTGGTTGTCACAGGTAGTACTTGGAGCATTTTCTCGAGAAGCATCGTCAAAAAGGTCACTGATGTGTCTCTCCCATTCTTTGCATTGTTGTTCGAGATCACAAATTTTTCCGTCTGCGGTTTTAAATACGTGAGCATATTTCTGTTTTCTAATTCCGGAGGTATTTTTAAGTTTCTTGTGGAGGTTGAAACTGTCATGCTTTTTTTGGAGGTCTTCTATTTCTTTACATGAATTCTCGAGCCAGGATTCTTTGGCTTGTTTAATTTTTCTTTTTATGAGTTTGTTAATTTCACGGTATTTGATAATATTTCTATTTTTGTATTTTCGTCGAACTTCCATCAGGTCTAGAATTTCTTGGTTCATCCAGGCATTTTTTGCCAACATTGTAGGTGTTTTTAAAGATTCTCTTAAGTCCTCTAAAATCGAGTTTTGAATATCGTACCAATATTTGTTAACAGTTCTGTTTTCGTTTGGTATATTTGATATTCTGTGCATTTTACTATTTATCTGCTGTGATATGTGTTCGCGCGTTTGGGGGTTTTTAAGAGGGTCGAGTAATTCAGTGATTACAATAATTTATATACTATACAATACAAACTAATAATCAAGAAAAGAGAAAAAGTGATAAAGTGATTTTAATAATATACTGTTACAATGGAACGAATAGATACATTTTGAACACCTTTAATAACTACTAAAATCGTTTTTAACATGCACTGCATGTCTTATTGAAATTTAGTTTAAATAATGGAACCTGACATCGGGACATTAGTCTGTAAATGTTAGATAGACAAGGCGAAAACGGCGGGTTCGAAGGGAAAAATATTCCCATGAGATTTTTTTGCATAATCACATTCGTGAGGCATCCCAGAATAAGGCTCAAGAAGTCGCCCAAGTGAAAAGTGGGCCAATTTTTTTTTAACAATTTTTTTTAATCAAATTGCAAGAGTCAATATTTTTGGCCCGAACAATGTTTTCTTTTATTTTTTGGACCATTCTGGACAAAAAAAGTCTCTTATAATTTTTCTCTAAAGTTGATCGTTTTCGACTTATAAGCAATTTAAAATTGAAAAAAACGAAAAATGGCGATTTTTAAGGCTTAATAACTCGGTTAAAAGTTATTATTATGAAAGTCAATATATGACTAAATCAAAGTTTGAAGCCCCCCTACAAGATCCTGAAGAAATTTTTGTCATTATTTTATTACTAAGCTGTTATTTTTAAGTAATAATAATAAGCGCCATGCACGTGTGCGGGGCTGTAAATGCTGAGTGCGAGAGAGAAGCTATTCCAGCAGTCCAATTGTGCATCTTACTCGCACTCACATTTACAGCAGCGTCAATACGATACAACCACTCATTGTTATTAAATAAAAATAACAGCTTAGTAGTAAATTAATGACACAGATTTCTTCAGGATCATGTAACGGCGACTTTAAACTTTGATTTAGTCACTTTCTGACTTTCAAAATAATAATTTTTGACCGAGTTATTAAGCCTTAAAAATGGCCATTTTCTCGTTTTTCAAATTTTCACTTGCTTATAACTCGAAAAAGATCAACTATAGAGAAAAATTATAAGACACCTTTTTTGTCCAGAATGGTCCAAAAAACCTAAAAAAAAATTATTCCGGGCCAAAATATTATTTTTGCAATTTGATTAAAAAAAAATGTCCCACTTTTCTCGTGGGCGACTTCTTGAACCTTATTCTGGGATATCTCACGAATGTGATTATACAAAAATATCTCATGGGAATATTTTTCCCAACGAACCCGCCGTTTCCGCCTTGTCTAAGAAACTTTTTAGAAATATAGATATATGATTGAGGCACTATTTAGACCTATTTCAATGAATATAACCACGTATTTATTTAACCACGACAATGATCTTATTTGTAAACAATTAAAACCTTAGTAGAAATCAGTAAATATGCAGAGTGAACATAGAAAATTTAAGATGTTAATCACAATGGTAATATTTCAACGCCAGACTGCATAATTGTATAGAAATTACTTGTTTTGTTTAAAAAATAAAAGTTACCAACGAACCGAAACGTTTTGTTGCATATTTGAAGTGTTTTTTGTTAATATAATTTTAATTAGGTCTATTCATCGAAAAAAATGTAGGTATAATTTTTAACATAATTATTTATTTTTATCGCTAATTTATCATTTATTTATTATCGCTATTTCGAGGGCCTTTATGTATAAAAAGACTTAATGACAAGTAAGTTACTGAATCGTGAGAGTAAGCTTAGAATTTACAAAACAGTAATTAGACCAGTGATCACATTATATGGATGTAAAACGTGAAACCTCTTAACCACTGATGAAAATCAACTGAGAATATTTGAGCTCAAAATACTAATAGGCCAGGAACCGAAGCTTTTCACCTCGCAATTTTGACAGAATGGAACGATTTGCTTGAAAATTTGAGAATAAGTAGTGGATAGTCCAAGGATCAAAATCGATATGATTCCGAAAGGCGCTTTTACCATGGGGGTGGTTGCCACCCCATCTCGGGGGTGGAAATTATTTATTATATTTTGACCACAAAAGTTGATAAAAACATTCATTCTAAGCAAAAAATGTTCTATGCATTTTTTTTTTAAATTAATAGTTTTCGATTTATTCACTATCGAAAGTGTTAGTTTTGTATAGAAAAATCAATGTTTTTCGATATACTCATTTACGATCCACTCAATTTTTGTCGTAGAAAAATTTTTTTTCAAATCAGGTTCTTGGGAATTAAATAACCTACAATTATATATTAAAACATTCTTTCGTATCTCTGATGCAAATCTTTCTATTCTGAAGAAGATGGCATTTTCTACCAAACTACAGAAATTCGTTATTCGCTTTTAACTCCAGTTTTTTAAAAACTAATCATTCTAAGCCAGTCAAACTTCTAGAATCTATTAATGATAAATAAATAAATAAGAATGAATACGACCAATGACTAAAAATACCGCCAACTAACATTATTATGCTTCCGATTGGATTTCTCCTTTTTTTTTCCAAAAAAAATATATTGATTTTTTAAACGTAACTTTTTAATTCTTTATCTTAGAAAGTTTGGTAAAAAACAGTCTTGTAGGTTTTTACAAGTTATATAAGCTTATTAATATTAAATCTTTTTAAAATCCTCAGTCGTAAAAAGAGGTGACCTTGAAAGGGTTGGTAAAGGTGGTTTCTGCATGATATTACAAGTTTTAATTGTCAATAGCTCACTCAGTTTTTGCCGTAAGAATTTTTATTTCAAATGAGATTCTTGGGAATTAAATAAGATACAATTTCATATTTAAATATTTTTTCGTATCTCTGATGCTAATCTTGCTATTCTGAAGAAAAGGCCATTTTTTCCAAAATACAAAAATTCGTTATTCGCTTTTAACTCCATTTTTTTAAAAAACTAATCATTCTAAGCCGGTCAAACTTCTAAAACCTATTAATAATACCTAAATAAAAAAGACCAAATAAGGCTAATGACTAATTTTAATTAGGGTGGTGATTAGGGGGTTGCTTGCGATTACTTTTTCGCCGAAAAACATGGGGACTGCCATTCTTTTCATTATAAGTCACTTAATTTTTGAGCTAGAGACTTTTTTATTTCTGGAGATAGATATTTTTAAGTACTTTAAATTAGTTTGAACAAGCTGTCCTCGAAAAATGCATAGTTTTCCCGTCTTTTGACTGAAACTGCAATATTTAGCATTTGACGAAGAGGAGCCAACATATAATAAAATATAGCTCGGATACTGTTGGTCTTAAAGAAAATTTAAAAAAACGGTTTTGTTTATTTTTTCAAAAGGTACATTTTTGTTAAGTACAGTTGTTTTGATAAAACGAAAACTTTTGGAGTTATTAGCAGAAAACTTGTTAAAAACATTGATTTTTTCGAAATAAAACTAACACATTCGATAGTGAATAAATCGAAAACTATCAATTTAATCAAAAAAATGTATAGAACGTTTTTTGCTTAGACTGAACGTTCCTACCAACTTTTGCAATTAAAATATAATAAAAAATTTCCACCCCCAAGATGGGGTGGCAACCACCCCCATGGCAAAAGCGCCTTTCGGCATGATATAGATTTTGATCCTTGGACTATCCACTACTTATTCTCAAATTTTCAAGCAAACCGATCCATTCTGTAAAAATTGCGAGGTTTTGTCCTATTTTAAGCTTCATTACTTGGACTAATAAGCAAAAAAAAGGAAAAGAGTTAAATCAGGTTCGCTTTACTAAAAATCGCATTTTCGTTACTTTTCGAAACTTTTCCAAGATAAAATATTTTGTTTTCATGACCTACCGGTATGTCCTTTTTTGCAGATTCCTTTTCGTGAAAACTAACAAACTTTTAAGTAATATGAAGAAACAACTAACGGACACTGATCTATTAGCTATTATCATTCCATGTTTAGGTCACAATTAACTCCATTAGGACATCATTTATTCCAAAAATTTTAAAAATAGAATCCATACATAAGGAAGAAAATCGTCGCAGTACATGCGATTTTCTTTACATAAGGAAATCGCTTTTCCTAGTAAACCCCGCACTTTTCACATATCCTTGATTTTATCTTTCAGTACTCTCAAAGGGATAAGGGATAAAATCGTGAGTGAACTTGGTTACTTCCCTCAACTTTTTCTGACCCCTTGATTTTTCTCTTCAATTTTTCATGCCTATTTCTGAAAAGTCTTGCTTTATTGTTTCCAACCATTTCTTCTTTGGACATCCTCTTCTTTCTTTCTTTCCAATTTCCCTCTTCTTCAGTATTGTTTTAACATTCCAGTTCTCTAGCATTCGCATAATGTGACCAAGCTATCTAGATCTTTGGGCTCATATTTTTGCCGTAATTATTATTTTCCATACATCTTCATTATTTCTTTATTTATTCGTCTTCAAATATTCTCTGCCGTCCACATTCCTCCAAAGAGTTTTCTCAGTACCTTTCTTTTCCAGATCTCTACTTCATTTTCTTATTGCTGGTTTATAATCCACGTTTCGCTGGCATACTTTAGTGCGGATCTGATTGGGGGAGAGTCAGCTATTGGTGCGCACCTAAGGCTAATTCAGGATATTTCACAAACTTGAAATATTTCAGTTTCCAAATTTTTTGAAGATATACTTCAAAGGCTTCGGTATATTGGTAGGGACCTCATTTAATGAATGGTTGAACAATATAAGAGTGAGAGGCGAAATTTCTAAAGAGTATAATGTGCACAATTACCCGACCTATTCGGCTAATAGTGCGCATATGTCGGATAACTGTGCGCAATAATAGAAATTAAAAATGGCCTTCGAAAATGTAGCTTATTGAACATATGTAAATATTAAAGGGACAAACAAATATACGGAAAACGATAAGAAACCAAGTTACAGATATTTAAAAAAAAATCTAAGTATTGCAGAAGTCACAAATATATCCTTCTGAACTATTCTGTCGTATACACATGGCATGAGACCATTGACAATATATCGAACACTTGCACCTTGCACCATACCTCGTCTTTTTTGCTACCATCACCGCAATACACAGAAGTCATTTTGATCTGACACGAGATCGTCCAACTCATCATCATGGCACAGTTCACTTTCTGAAATAACTTCGGAGCTGTTGTGTTCAAAAATTTTCCTTTTTGTACCTTTTTTCAATTTCGTGGTTTTCCCTTTGCCCCTTTCTCTACTTTGACGGTTGTTTAACGCATGTTTACGTTTTATGGTGCAGTCACAAAACGTAAAAAATATCTTTATATACCTATCCGGCTACGACGCTACACTTCACCACATAACACAAAATTTGATAAAAACAAAAAAGAATCAAGCAAAACTAACTATATCAGTATTTAAAATGGTAAATAAATAAAGGATATACCTAAGTACTATTTAAACTATATTTCCGTCAAGAAAAAAGTTATCGCTTTTTTTCTCAGACATACAAACAATATGATACAAAGTGAAAACATATAAACGATAGCTGCCAACTAGTAAAGTATCTCCCGACGTTAGTTTGTGCCGGATAGATATGGCAGTGGCTATTAGATGGCCCGACAATATAGTTTTTGCAATTTTATTAAATAGGAGATTAGAAACATTGATGCGCACAATTACCTGACGCGCACAATTAGCCGACTCTCTGCTACTGTCTCGGACACTCGCAGTTTAGCTGTTCTTGATAAATTTTTTGCTTTCACTATTAAGTTTAGTGACCCTTTCGTTCTGCTCCCCTTCATTAATCTTTTATCTATATCTTTTGCTTCTTTTCCCGTGTTTGCTATCGTTACTCCTAAGTATTCGAATTCTGCACTTTTTCAAAACTGTAGACAGCCTCTGATTTCCATATATTACGATTCTGTCTGGTTTATTGTTAGTCCATATCTTTCCGCTTATTCTTCAAATTTATGAAAAAAACTTTTAGATAATTTTTCGTTCTTACCAGTACCACCGCATCATTTGCGTACGCTATGCACTGTTCCTTCTTGCTATTGAAAACAATCCTGTTTGTGCTCATATTTGATCTTGTTACGATTGGTTCTAATACTATCTATATCGATAGATAACATATCGATAGATAACATATTGTAATAATAAGTTTTGTTCGTAGCAATTATTATAAATTAATGTTAACATACGTGTTCGATCAGTAGTTGATATTATTGGTATAAACCCTCCTTGGTATTCTCCGATCACTTTGTTATTATATTTCGTTACTCGTTTCCTAATAATCTTTACACATATTTTGTAGACTATTTTTAATAATGCTCTATATCTCTATAATTTTTACACTCGCGTTTGGTTGCCTTTTTATAGCTTCGGCAAATAAAAGCGCTATTCCATTTTTTAGGCATTTTTAAGAGGCATATTCTTTTTTTCACTATGTTGCTACCTTCCTTAAAAATCTCATCTGGGGTACCAGTTTTTCCTGCCTTTTTTTATGACTATTTTTAATATCTCTATAATTTTTACACTCGCGTTTTGTTGCCTTTTTATAGCTTCGGCAAATAAAAGCACTATTCCATTTTTTAGGCATTTTTTAAGAGGCATATTCTTTTTTTCACTATGTTGCTACCTTCCTTAAAAATCTCATCTGGGGTACGACTTTTTCCTGCTTTTTTTATGACTTTTACTATTTATTTGACTTCATTTAAAATTGATTCCTCGTACGTCCATTTTCATCTTCTTGTCAATTCTCATTTACCTCTAGTTCCTCTTGGTTGTATTTAAAAGATTTTCGACATATTCTGCCCATTTGTTTAATTTTTCTGTTGTTTCTCTAAGCCGGTGGTCTCCAATAGACGCTGTAGCAGTGGCGTAGCTGACAGGCCCGCAGGGCCCGTAAGGAGGAGGGCCCCGACGTTAGGAGGGGCCCCCTAAAGCCATCAAGCTTAATACTTCTACTTTCTTTAAATTGGGGACCAAAACATATTTTCCTAATAAGCATCAAAATAGGGAATTTGGAAGGAAGTAATGAAGCGGGTAATTGACATAATTCTTACTCTTTCCGGGTGCAATTTAGCATTTCGTAGACATGTTAATAGTTTAGATGAAATTGAATCCCAAAAGGCAATTTTTTGTCGGTGGTTCGTTTACTAGCTAAATTTGACCCTGTTTTAGCTAAATTAATCAATAAGAACAATAACTTAAAAACAAATTACTTGAGCCCCCAAATACAAAACGTAGTTATAAAAATTTGCTAGCTCAAGAAACTGAAAACAGATTGATTACTTAATTGAGTTAAAAAAGTTGTTTTTATTCAATAATTCTTGATACTACTCAAGATATTTCAAAACATGATCAGCTTAGTTCTATTTTCCAGTATGTAAAAATAACTTGCGATGAAAATAATTTACATTCCAAAGCAGAAGTTGCTGAAAGTTTTTGGAGATTTATTCCCATATTAGACGAAAGTGCAGAATGTCTTGTAAATTAAATTCTTCTAAAAATTAGAAGCTATTGCATTATTAGAGCATTTGAATAATTTTGAATTTATCGTTAACATTACTATTCAATCTAAGATACTTAACTTTAATAATCTAACATCAAAACTTTTGCCATCTGAAACGGCAGAGTCAAAGGTCGCCCTTCAACTTTTTGGAAAAACTAGTGATCATAATCTTCGAGAAATGAAAAATTCGTTTTCCGAAACTTTAGCAAAAGCAGCAGGAATAGCAGAACAGTGGGGTATTATACCAGAATTTAAAAATAAACGGATAAAACGTATAAAAAATATTACGATGAGCTTAGCTGCGACGAAAAAATAACTTGTAACAAAAAAGTTTTGAAGTTATTGTTTTCAATGTAAATTTAGATATTTATAATATTGCAACAACTTACTAATAATAGGTTTGTCGGATTAAAATACATGTATAATAGGTTTTTATACCTATTCCCAAAAAAACTATGAACACTATCAACTGATGAAGACTTATTAAAGAAATGCCAAATATTGTCATTTATACATATTTTAGTAATTATACTGTTATTAGTTGTCGTTATTTTTATAATACGGGGCCCACAAAAATAGTCGCGGGGAGGTCCCCAATCTTCAGCTACGCCACTGCGCTGTAGGCTGTGTAAAGCGTTACGCCGTAGGAAAATTATTGATTTTCGTTAAATTTAATAAACTTTGAAGTACAAAAGCTGTCTTACAACCGAACATGGTTAAAACAGAATAATTCTAAAACAAATTTAAATTACAGGGGAATTGTAGTGACCAACTACTTAGCCGGTGGTATCCAATGGACGCCGTAGGTTGCATACAACGTGTATTGGAGACCACCGCCTTGAAGCAAACCTTCATTATTTCTGTAATACTTTGCAATAATCTTTTTAGTTTCGCAAGATGTCTTAATTTCTTGGTAGAAATTTTCTTCCCCAATGTTTATATGGGCTTCTTTTATGTTTTCTATTGCTTTTCTGGCGGCTTTATTTTCTTCTTTCTGCTAATTAATTTAACATTTCTTCTTCTAACCACATAGTTTTCGATTGTATTTTTACCCTGTTTCTTTTTGCGAAGGATTTTTACATTCTTCATCGGACCAGTCTTGTGTCGAAGTTATTATTTTAACAAATAACATGTTTATATTATCTAATCTCGGGTATACAGTGATAAATATACAGGGTGTATCAAAAATACAGGTCATAAATTAAATCACATATTTTGAGACCAAAAATAGTTCGAATGAACCTAATTTACCTTAGTACAAATATGCACATAAAAAAAGTTACAGCCCTTTGAAGTTACAAAATGAAAATCGATTTTTTCGAATATATCGAAAACTGTTAGAGATTTTTTATTGAAAATGGACATGTGGCATTCTTATGGCAGGAACATCTTAAAAAAGAATTATAGTGAAACTTGTGCACCCCATAAAAATTTTATGGGGGTTTTGTTCCCTTAAACCCCCCAAACTTTTGTGTACGTTCCAATTAAATTATTATTGTGGTACCATTAGTTAAATTCAATATTTTTAAACTTTTTTGCCTGTTAGTATTTTTTCGATAAGTGCAGTTTTTATCGAGTTGCGGCTTATTTTTTAATATGTTTACATAAAAATTTTATGGGGGTTTTGTTCCTTTAAACCCCCAAATGGTTGTGTATGTTCCAATTAAACTTTTACTGCGGTACCATTAGTCAAACACAGTGTTTTTAAAACTTTTTTGCCTCTTTGTATTTTTTCGAGAAGGCACTTTTTATCGAGATATTACTTCTTTTTTAATATGGTTCAAAATATACCTAACAATGTAAATCATAAATAAATTTTCATATTACTACTAAGTCTCCATAATCGTACTTAGCCATATACAAATATGTGGTGGATTTGACAAGTATTCAAAATATTTCGATAAAAACTGACTTTTCGAAAAAGTACTAAGAGGCAAAAAAGTTTTTAAAATATTGTGTTTAACTATTGGTACTACAATAATAATTAAATTAGAACGTACACAAAAGTTTGGAGGGGTTTAAAGGAACAAAACCCCCATAAAATTTTTATGGGGTGTCTAAATTTCACTATAATTTTTTCTTAAAATACTACTACCATAAGAATGCCAGATGTCTATTTTCAATAAAAGATCTCTAATAGTTTTCGATATATTGGAAAAAATCGATTTTCATTTTGTAACTTCAAAGGGCTGTAACTTTTTTTATGTGCACATTTGTACTAAGGTAAGTTAGGTTCAATCGAACTATTTTTGATCCCAGAATATGTGATTAAATTTATGACCTGTATTTTTGTTACACCCTGTATAACAAAGTAAAAACACTATCATACAAATTCCTAGATTATAACACAACAGTAGATTTGGCAACTCAACATGCAATTATCATTAAATAATAGGTATAAACATTATGGAACAGTAAATATTGTATCGATAACAGCAGTAATTATCGAGCAGGAATCAAACCATGACTAATAATAACCTTAGACTTCGAGTAACGAAAACAAAACATACTTTTTGTTTTCACATAATATGTACCAGAAATCCTTATAGACCGGGATTATCACCAGTGCATATTATATTAATTATTAGAAAGCTGGTAATAAAGATTGTTAATGCAATTATTAAATATGTTTAAGCGTACGAATTGTTTCGTTATTGTGTATTTTTATGGTAAGAATATTAAACAAAACAGTTATTTTACGGTTTCTTGATTTGTGAATGTCATTTTGTTGCTAATTATCGTGGTAATTATAGGAGCATCTGTGGTGAAATATGATGTGTCACCGTGAAAGATTAATTTATTTTTTAACAGTAATAGTTTCTTTGGTTACGAGACAGTAGTATAGTAATTTAGATAAACAACAATATCTACTTAAATAACAAATTTCTTATTAAGAGGATGGGTATGTATTTTCGGCTGCAATGCTATTCAAATGGGGATTCATTTTTGTCGAATACTGAGACAACTAATAAGTGTTTTTAAAAAATTTAAACGCAGAATGAAATATTACGTTATTAGCGAGGGCCAAAAGTCCCTGAGAACTTCTATAATGTTTATTTTAATAAGTTACAAAGGTGAAAAACTAAGAGAAAATTTAGTGTGATTTTTAATTTCAAATATCTCATTCAAAATAAACTTTTTATTTATTCTAAAGGACTTCCGGCCCTCGGTAATAATTTCGTCTTTCATTCTGCGTCTAAATTTTTTAAAAATATATATTGATTTTTTCAGGATTCGAAAAAAATGAACACAATATCCGTGGTAATATTTTCCACATCTATCTTTGTCTTTCAACGCACTCAGTCGAATAGAATATTGTCAGCATATTGTCAGTCAGACAGTGACAATCAGTGACAATTTTAAATATTTGACATGGCATCGGGAATATTTTGAGTTGTTGATTAAATAATATCGATATACAGCGTGTCTACTTAAGTTGGAAACATATGGGAAACTTTTTTATTATTAATTTTACGAAAAAAAGTTATTCTTTATAAAAAGTTCTGCATGCCCCAAAACCTAAGATTCAATCATCAGATATCAAGTTTTCTCAATATTATACGAGGTATGTCAAAAAATATGAATTTCGGTCAAGGGTAAAGTACCTTTATTTCTCTCAATATCAAAATTCTTATGATAAAAAGTTATTTGGAATTAAAAACTAAGATGAAATATGCAATTACATGCTTCTAATTGAAAAAAAAAATTTTCTTCAATTTATGGATACCTAACATCGTTTTTAATTATTACAAATATGATAACTCGTTTATTATTCATTTTACGAAAAAAAGTTATTCTTCATAAAAAGCTTTGCATGGTCTAAAATCTAAGACACAACCATGATATATCAACTTTTATTAATTTTATACGAGGAGTGTAAAAAATATGAAATTCGCTCAAGATTATAGTACCTTTATATTTCACAATATTTCAATTAGAAGGATGTAATTGCATATTGAAACATAGTTTTTAATTTTAAACAACTTTTTTAATAACTGTTTTAAATATTGTGAAAAATAAAGGTACTTTACTCTTGAGTGAAATTCATATTTTTTGACATACCTCGTATAAAATTAATAAAATGTGATATCTGATGGTTGCATCTTCGGTCTTAGGACATACAGAGCTTTTTATAAAGAATACCTTTTTTCGTAAAAGTAATAATAAAAGAGTTATCCAATGTGTAATAAATAAAAACGAAGTTAGTATCAATAAATTTGAGAAAAATTTGGAAAATATTTTTTTCCAATTAGAAGCATGTAATTGCATATTTGATTTTAGTTTTTATTTCCAAACAACTTTTCATAATAAGAATTTTCGATATTGAGAGAAATAAAGGTACTTTACTCTTGAACGAAGTTCATATTTTTTGACATACCTCGTATAATATTGACAAAATTTCATATCTGATGATTGAATCTTAGGTTTTAGAGCATGCAGAACTTTTTATAAAGAATAACTTTTTTCGTAAAATGAATAACAAAAAAGTTTCCCATATGTTTCCAACTTAAGTAGACACGCTGTATAGTGTATTTGATAAATTATTGATTTAAGACGTGAACTTAATAAAAAGTTATTTATTGTGTATTATTTGTGGTAGATCCAAGCAGAGAATACATCAGGATAATATATTCTGTGATACAAGTATTTTGTTGTTAAAGATGTTCAAAATTGTAAGCGTTCCATAGTAACAATATATTATTAAAAAATCACTTTAACACTTTTCCTTTTTTCTCGATTGAGTATTAGTTTTTGTTGTACATATAAATTATTACAATCACTGAATACATAGTTAGTGAAAAAATTATCACATTTATTAACTGAATTAGTAATTTGCAATTATACAAATAACAGTTATCCAAGAACATTCAAAAGCCATCTCTTTAAGTTAGTAATGACATTTTCAAGTAGAATGACATTCTAGTAATGTTTACGTATCCATACCAGTGTGAATTTTACTACACGTAATTTGCCGTGTAAAGATAGAAAAAGTAGGGATAGCCGTAAAATATTTGCGAATTATGTACCGATGGCCTTATAACATTGCGGGTGTTAGGGACACACTTTTACCACTATTCCATCCATTATTTCTGTACGTGGTCATCTCTTTGTCTTCGTTTACGTCTGAGCAATGAATTTTTTACTTATCTTTCTTCGATCATTTTTGCCTCATATTCTAAATATCTAAACCTTTTAAATCGTTTTAAACGATCTTGCTTATTTCCATGTTCCTATACAACTTTTTTTTTGTTCAGTGTGTCTTTGTCTTCCTTCTTCATTCTGATTTAAAAAGTTTACGGAACGCTCCATATTCCGACCATATTTTCTTTTCTTTCACTTTGTACCTCTTTGTTTTTGCCTGGACCTTGCCGGTCTTAACTTCTACGAGGGCCAGTATATATTTAATTACTTTTAATAATTTCACTTATATTCATAAAGCCCACTGCTTAACATAGGCCTTTTACATGCTTCTACACTTAGACTAATTTTGTGCCATCTGAATTCAATTTGCCGGAGCTCGATCTTTGTTTCTGTTAGCTTATACAGTGCGCCCATAAAGTAACGCATAAATTCATTATTTCGTAAACCGGCGATATTAAGGAAAAATCCCGAAACCGGTCGATTTTTATTTTTAAATTCCGATTTTTTGGCATATATATCATACTAGTGACGTCATCCATCTGGGCATGATGACGTAATCGATGATTTTTTTAAATGAGAATAGGGGTCATGTGATAGCTCATTTGAAAGGGTATTCAATTATCTATTCCCTAATATAAACACTAACATATTTATTTATACAAGGTGCTCAAAAAAACATTTTTTTCATTAAAATAATTGAGACAAAAAGAAGAATGTATGTATTCATTAAAAATACGTTTTACTGTTGTCAGAAAACAGGAAAAAAAATGTTTATTTGACAAATAAATATTGTTTTTCGCTTAAATTCAATGTTGAAGCTGCCACCCACCTGTCTCTTGGCAGTTTGAACATTTCGTTTAAACGAAAATCAATGTTTATTTGTCAAATAAAATTTTTTTCTCTTTACTGACAGTAGTAAAATGCATTTTGATTTAAAATAAATTACATATATTCTTCTTTTTGTCTCACTTATTTTAATTAAAAAAATGTTTTTTGAACACCCTGTATAAATAATTATGTTAATGTTTATATTATTGGATAGAGAATTAAATACCCTTTCAAATGAGCTATTACATGACCCCTGTTTCCTTTTAAAAAATCATCGATTACGTCATCACGCCCAGATGGATGACGTCCCACATATATGCCAAAAAATCGTAATTTAAAAGTAAAAATCGACCTGTTTCGGGATTTTTCCTTAAAGTCGCCGGTTTACGAAATAACGAATTTATGCGTTACTTTATGGACGCACTGTATAAGGGTTCTTTTCCACAATTTTTTTCATCCAAAGATCGTTAAATGATCTTGCTACATAACCTGCCCAGTTTCTCTTCTGTTCCTACGCTGCCTATTCGTTCCGGATGTTGACGATCAGCATAACTATCCTAACTTTGCTTGCTTCTATTCGGAATAATCCGGTTGTAGATGTATTAAAGTTTCATTCCCAGTTTCATTTTATATTATTCTTTCAATAACGTCTGCTACTCCTGATCTTTTGCGGCTAGTGAAATTAGGTATTTTATCATGTAAAGGAATCCCTAACATTATTTTCTACATTGCTCTTTTCGTTCATTGTAATTTACTCACTGTTTTTCTTATGATTGTTACAGTTTCTCCATCATAGCTCGTCATTGAAAGAGTGCATTGATTACGTATATACATTGGAATTATTTACCTAAAAACCCTTCATAAATATAACCCAAGTGTAGGTTGATTCTCATCATCAGCTCGATTTTTTGGTTGTCCCGACTTCTTTTGATCTCATGGCCCAAATCTTTGCAGAAGATATTTTTACAGCGGACTAAATTGGCCATAGATTGTGTTTTTGAAAAAATTATTTTAAGATTTACTGTATTTGTGGTAGTATAGATGGAGCTCTTGGAGCAATATATACGCCTTTTTAAAGCTGTCGATAATGAGACAATGAGACAATGATCCGACACCTGGAAGGGTTTAAGGAAGGGGGGGGGGAAAGAAAGACAATGAGAACGATGTCATCTGCTAAAAAATTATTTAAAAATTCCATTTACACTGATAAACTTTTTTTTCAATTGTTTTAGAGGCGTATTCTAGAAAACTTATAAACAATTTAGGAGACATGTTGTCTCCTTGCTGAGTGTTTCTTTCAATACGAAAGATCTCAGTATCCCTCTTAAATCTTACACAAGCTGTAGCTTCTCATATATGTATCTGATGAGGGATTTCACTTTGGTTAAAGCGTCAAATGCTATTTCAAATTTGACAAAAACAAATATCAGGGTTCTATTATCGATTATTCTAGTATATTCAATGTTTCTTTTAACTCACTTGATGGTTTACAAATTATCATGTTTTCCGTATCCATATCTATATCCTGCTTGCTCACAAGGTTGATAGAAGTCTAGTTTTGATGTCAACGTATTAGATATTTTCTTTATAAACAACTTATACATATAGCCGAAAAAGCTTTTTTATTTATGAGATGTTTTTGAAGACCATGACGAGTGAAGACCATATTTGCTAGTGTAATGCGTCTTTTTACTTAGTCGGTTGCCGTGTTTGTTGTAGTTGCTACCGATCTAAGATATATGAATTCTTTGACTTGCTCAAATATATAGTTGCTTATTTGGATTTTCAGTTGAACATTTTAAGAGTTTTAGTAACTAAATATATTTGAATTAAACGTATTTATATCATCTATATCTAAATCAATTATTTTTAATTATCGCAATTGGTGGTAAAAAAAGGATATAATGCACATGGTTGCTAATAGCTTACTCGAATTCTTTACGATACTCTAGTAGCCTGCGACTCTAATAATCTCGCGTCTTTACTGCTTTTTAAATATTTTACAATGCTGTTAATTTAACTTATGTAATTTTTTTAGGCCATCCTCAGTCTGGTAGCAGTCAGCTCGGCGAGACCGGAAGCTGGATACAGCTACAGCGCTCCAAGTGCTCCCAGCGCCCCTGGAGGAGGTTATCCCTCCGGACCATCTGCTCCAGCACCTCAGTATGGAGCTCCAGCAGCCGGTCCCATCGTCCAGAAACATGTCTACGTACACGTTCCACCACCAGAGACTGACATCCCAGCTCCCAGGAAGCCCATCACTGTAGCTCCACCACAGAAACATTACAAAATCATTTTCATTAAGGTCAGAATTTTATGAGAAATCTTTTTTTTACAGCTTGGAATAAGAGAAAATTAATAAAAAAATCCTCAGGTTAACATTATGTCAAGAGACAATGGAAGAGGAAGAAAGAAAGTAGACAAAAAAATAAATGGGATTTTAAGGAAAATAAAAGAAATAAAGTGAAGATAAAAGTAACTTGAAAAATCAAGCATTAAAAAATTGAAATAAAATAATTTATTAATATAGACCAAAGAAGATATTATAATAAACAATAAATAAAAGCATAAAAAGCGAAATATATGGAAAATAACAAATGCATTGCAGGACGTATCAAAACTCGAATATTTAAATTTTTAATATTAGATCTTGTAGATTTTGGAATAAAAGAACGAGAGTATAGAAAGCAAGAGAAATAGAGAAACATTTATTTATTCTAATAAGTATAAAGCTTCGTAAAAATAACAAAAATCTTGCAGGAAAATTTTGTTTATGTTAAATTCTGTTATAAAGATACTGGCATTCAAGCATTTTCTATTTAGTTTATTGTGGCTATTTATATTTTTGTTCCCTGTAAAGTTTCTTATTTCTTTGACGATATAAGCTTATTTTAAGTACAAGCACATTGTTTAATAAAGAAACAACGGTCTTCTTTTTTAAACAATGGTATTGTTACCGTTAAAACCCGATTTCAGTTAAAACCCTAATTTACTAGGAAAAACTCATTTTAACTAAGCGCTTTAGACAATTCTAGTTTTAACTAGTCAAAACTAGATTTGACTGCTAAATTCAGTTGAAACTAGAAATCGCGAACTGGTTTAATTTAGAGCAGTTTATATGCGATTCTTTGTGATCCATTCATTTCTGAATGCAATATAGGTTTGAACACAAGACTTCTCTTGGTTTTTATATTTTTACTCTTCTTCCCTTGGCAGGTTTCACACATTGGTATAAAAGTATTGATCATATGAATAAAAAGTTACATTTGCCTATTTCCTGGCGGTTTCAGTCTTCAACCTATCCAGATTCCCATGAAAAATAGCAACATGGGCTGCTTCAATTATGCCAAAAATATTTTCGACAGGTACATAATATTTGATGGGATCAATTTTAGAAGCTAACTTTTTTATTTCGCCAACTTCAACAATTCTAAATAATTTTAGTCTTCGATTTTGTAATGGTGTTTTCTTGGCAGACAGTTCCGCATCTTGTACTTCGACCAATAAATTATGATATATGCTTTTGGTCACAACATTGTAGTGACTTTCTTTCTTCTCTGGCTTTTCCATTTTTAAAATCATCTCCAAAACACGTTCTTCTCACGTTCTTATGTCTCTGCTCTCAATCTGATCTTCGATATTATCACTAATTTTGAATAATACACAGTGGTGTAATAACCAATAAAAACGATGCAAAACAATCAACAGTTTCACACACTACTTTGCTACCGACCGGCCGCCTTCGTCATTAACACTACCCCAAACAAGCCGTATACTTGTTTTTTTGCAACAATAATTCGCCAGTAATTCCAAAAAAGCTACTTTGAATTAATATAAACTACTCTAAATAAAATCCGTTCGGAATTTCTAGTTTTAACTGAATGTAGTAGTCAAATCTAGTTTTGGCTAGTTAAAACTAGAATTGTCTAAAGCGCATAGTTAAAACTAGTTTTTCCTAATAAATTCGGGTTTTAACTGAAATCAGGTTTTAACGGTAACAGTAGTATGAATAAGGACGTTTAAAATATGGCGGATGCACATACATTCTACATTTTCGTGGATGCGCAAGGTGTATCAAATTCAGAAATCTCTAGTTTTTGATTTTATTCCACGCTACATATTATTATTGAAAATGTTAACGTTGATCTTGTATATTAACTTTTATATATTAACAAAATTGTTATACATATAAAAGTTTCATATACCTTGTAGTTAAAAATGCCACAATATATAAATGTGCTTAAACCTATCAAGAGGAAATAGTTTCATTATTTAGCATGTTTTAAAATATAATTTATGTTACAGGCCCCAACTCCACCAACCCCAACTGCACCCATCATTCCAGCTCAACCACAAAACGAAGAAAAGACCTTGGTCTACGTCTTGGTAAAGAAACCAGAGCCCGAACCAGAAATCGTTATTCCAACACCTGCACCAACTCAACCCAGCAAACCAGAAGTATACTTCATCAGATACAAGACACAGGTATGATTTCTTGTTTTTAAATTGAGTATGTTAAGAGAAAAACAAGTAACGTTTTCTGTTGAATAGTAGAAATAAGTTTTGTATTAAAAAAATGTATTCACTTGTCGATGTGGTCTTCGTTTAGTAGGTACAATACCTTTTGTCTTAGTTATTTCAAATAACAAAATTCTATTTTAAAATTTTGATATTATTTAAAACATTGACTCCAACTCTATATTCATTTCACTTAAATGATTTTGTATTCACACATTTCTAAGGGTTTTGGAATACCCCAAAATCAAAAAGATCTGAATTTTAGCAATAAAGGTGATGTTACAACGAAGCCAACTAAATAGTTCTGCCGGTACCAAATTCATTTTGGATTGAGTTTATTGTCCAATTAGATCGGATATTTCAAAGTATTGGCTCAAAGGACTTTTCACATTACGGTTTGAAAGATCTCTATTATTGTCGTGTAAAATATATCTAAGTTTCTAATGGCGCCTATTACCTTTTCGAAAATACGTTTGTTTCTGGGTAAGATTGTTGAAGGAAAATTACCCTGCAGTTACAAAAAATATGTTCAAACGTTTCTTCTTCATTTTCTCAACATCTACTTGTTGCTGCGGTCACTTTATCCATTTTAGTGTGATGGTATCTGAGTAGGAAGGATCAAGCAAAAACAGATAAGTTTATTTATCGTTCAGTTTTCTGAGACTGTAAAAGATTGAAGTATTTTAGTATAACTCAAAATGATTCAGTAAAGGAGTACTAGCTTCTTCTTAAGCAGATTCTAATTCTCTGGAATCCACGAAAAATTACTTGGTTATGGTTTGCCAGTTGCTTAAGAGACTGTTTGCTTCTCCAAGTTATTACAGTCAAATCAATTGTTGATTTCAAAATTGTACTCTGCATTGCAGTTAAATTATGAATAGTTTGGCCAAATTCAAAGCGTTTTTGTTTCAGTAATTTATGTGTACAAAAATGTATTAGTAGCATTTTTTACTATTAGTGGAGTCACTGAAGGTTTTCACTTCCGATTTCGTTGAACCTTCATCGATTTGCATGAAAATTGGTGAGTAATTATAGGATGTCTCAAGGAACAAAGATGACATGATGACAGCTTTTCCCCTGGGGTGGATGCCACCAATTCTCGGGGGTGAAAATTATTTTATTAAAAATAATACCATAAGTCGATAGAGGGACAAATTATAAGCAAAATTTATTATCTCAAGTTATTAATATAAATCAACCCTTTTTGAGTTATTAAAGACCAAAAATTTTATTTTTTAGTAAAAAAATGCATATTTTAAATCGGTTTTTCACGTATAACTCAAAAACTATAAGGTTTTACAAAATAGTTATTATTACTGAAATTGATGATAATGCAAAACTAAATACATTCCTCACTTAAAGGACTAAACTAATGTTAGTTCAAAGTGAGTTATTGGCAATTGAATGTGTATTTTTTTCGACGAGTACACAAAACTAAGTATTCAAGCTTAAATAACGGGAAAACGATGCAATGTATAAAATTTACCTGCTAATCATTTGTCAACGTACTTTCGAATAGCTATTAAATAAGCTTCAGAACAATTTAACGGCGTCAAAATTAAGCAAGTTATGATGAAAATAAAAGAACCCTTTCGAATTTTTTAGGAGAAAGTGAAAAATAAAACATAAGCCATTTCCACAAAAATTAAAATTTATAGTAGTCCTTACAAGAACTTCTTTATATTAGCATAAGTAATGATTTCAATAATTTTGACCAGTCTAGAATGCATATTTTTGAAAAAAAGATATAATTTAAAAAAATCATGATTTTTAAAATTATTGTAATTTTCATATTCTTTTGATAATAACTCAAAAAATACTCAATATACGTAAAAAATGATATAAAACCAAATTTTAGTTTTTTCTATGTCAAATATTTTACCTGTTTTACTATTTCCATAGGGTAAAAAATAACCGAGATAGAAACGTTTAAATCTTAAATTTTGCTGTGAAAACCATGCAACCGGCCCATTTAACCTTTTATTAAAAAAAAATAAGGGGTCTAAAAGATTAAATTTAACGTGGTTAAATAGCCATTGGAATTAACTTTCAAATGGTTTTCAGATAAACCTGATATCTTAAAAATAAATGGAGTTATTACAAAAAAAACAATAACATTTTTTGGAAATATTTAAAAAAAAAATTTTGAAAAAATGTTGGTGCATACATTTTAATACTATCAACATGTTCGGGAGCTTGTTTGATAGATATTTTTAAGTACTTTGTCAAATGTTTAATAAGTTTATGTTATAAAATGCATCATTTTCCCGTTATTTCAGCTTGAATACTTGGATGTTTTTACTCGTCGAAAAAAAATATATATTCAATTACCTATAACTCACTTTTAATTAAAATAAAAATGTTTTTCTAGTAAAGGATTTATTTAGTTTTTTATTATCTTTAATTTTGGTAATAATAACTTTTTTGTAGAAACTTATAGCTTTTGAGTTATTGATGAAAAATCTGTTACAAACATGCATTTTTCTCAAGAAAAATTAAAATCTTTGATCTTCAATAACTCAAAAAGTTTTGATTTATTTTAATACTTTTATAAAACAAATTTTTCTTAGAATTTGTCCCTCTATCGAATTATGGGGTTATTTTCAATAAAATAATTTTCACCCCCGTGAAGGGGTGGCATCCACCCCCAGGGTAAAAGCGCAAGTTGGCACCATGTCACCTTTGTTCTTTGATATATTCTCTAACCAGTCATCAATTTTCATGCAAATCTATGGAGGTTCAACGAAATCGGAGGTAATAGCTCATATCCACCTTCAGTGACTGCACTATATTGCTAGCATTTAATACAAAAATGTATTGCTAGCATTTAATAAAAAAAAAATTGTTACAAAATATATTAAAAAAAAGAGAGTAAAAAAACTTAGTAGCAGTAATAGTTTTAAATTTAGATACTAAGCATATTTTGTAAAAGAGAGAATTCAAAACACATTGACTGGCCAGTTGGTTGCTTAAACCAGTGCCAATAAAATATAAACACACACACACACAGCATTTTTACTAGAAGTGTTGCCAGTGGTTGTTAACAGTCTAAAGTTATAATACTATATATTACAGTATTATAAAGTTATAATATAAGCCCTCATTGCTACTCCTTCCTAAATTTTTGACTCAGATAGAATGTATACCTTGTTTGATAGATTACATTTTGTGTAAATAAGTAAGGAATACATATGTACAGATATTTCAGGATCCTGTTTTGTATACATAATACTTAATAACTTAATAACTTATATGGAATATTAAGTCTATAAGCAAGCAAAAAGAACAATCTCGCCCCCAATGGGCTAATAAAAATCGGAAAATCGTACGTAGAACTTATGGAAAGATATGTGTATTTGGATCTCGAAATAAGGTTAATAAATGTCCCAATCTATTTAAAAAGGAAATCTTTTGGCCAGTACTCACATACGGAGCAGAAACCTTAGTCTCACAAAAACATCATCGGATAAATTGAGGACACAACGAAAAATATAGATATTAATGCTTGGAAGAAGCTTATGAAATAGAGTAAGGAACAAGTTCTATAATGTTTATTTTAATAAGTTACAGGGGTGAAAAAAAAAGAAGAAAATTTAGTATGATTTTTAACTTCACATATCTCATTAAAAAAAACTTTTTGGTTATTCTATGGGACTTTTTGCCCTCGGTTGTAATGTAATCTTTCATTCTGGGTTTAAAATTTTCAAAAATACTTATTAGTTTTCTTAGTAATCGAAAGAAATTCATGCCTTTAAAACAGGTTGGCCCGAAATTTTGCGCCTACGCCCTTAACTACATTAAATTTTTCTTACAATTTTAATTTTCAACAAATGTAGGTACTAGGTCTAATTTTTTACCGAGCTATTAAAGAAGATATTTAGTTTATTTCTCATGTTTGATTTTTAAGAAGGAAATAAATTCAAGAAATTTCTTTAGCACTTCAAAATAAAAAAAAAAAGAACTCATGACAATATAACCTTATAAGTCTAAATTTTGTGACAATTAAAAACAGTCTGACATTTGTCATAAAGACTTTCCTTTCCTAGTGAGATTATTCAGTCTCTTCTTTACAAATTGTCGCACGGTTTGACTTTAGTTATATGATTTCTCTACTCTTCTATCTATGTATATAGTTCTCTCCAGTTTTTCATTTTCGTTATAAGTTATATGTAGCAACCTGTCATTTTATCTATTCTTAGGTCTTTTCCTACCAGTCGATCTGTTTCTGGCTTCTATCTGATAACATATTTAATAACTAAGTCGGGTTCTCTTCATTCTGTGTGTTCTAAAGTTTGTGCTTTAATACATCGCATTATAATCTCCCTTCATTCTATCTCCTATCTTATGATTAATTATTCCTTCTAGTTCTCCGTTTATCGTTCTTATTTCATCAATACTTCACAAAATTTTTGTCGCAGATACCCTTAACCTTTATTAAACTATTTTCGTCTGTCTGGTACAGCTCCTTTTTAGCTCCACTTGTACTGAACAGCTCAGTTGTACTGAACAGAAATCTGTTCAGTACAACTTTCCTACACTTAGTACTGTAGATCCAACATAAACTGTAGGTTCCCTATGTCTGTATACATTGAGTAATATATACTTAACACAAACATATCGTCGCTGATTTGCAAAAAGGCCAAGGGCCAAGTAACATTTTTTTATTTTTACTAAGTGTATCTTAGCTCCTTTTTTACACAACCAGTTAAAAAAATGTTACTTGGCACCAGAAAATTATGAGACTATCCCAACAACAATAAGTAATACACTTGACCCCTTTTTACAGAATAGCTAGAACCTTCGTACCTACATTTTTGCACATAACCCTTCTTTTGAATAAAATGTCACTTGGCACCTTTTTGCAAATCAGTGACGATGTGTAAAGGAGTTGCCTACTCTCACATTTGTGCATTGCACATTACGAAGAAGGATTTTAATCTATAAATCTAAAGTTGCGAAATTCATTATTGTGTAAAAATCTTGAGAATATTGAGCTAGTGACTACAGTTTGTTCCATTAATTTTGTATTTATTTTTACAACTGTTTCATGCTTTGTATTTTAAAAGATTTGTTTTCTTATAATTCCAGAAGGAAGAAGGTGGCTACGCTCCCAGCGGTACCCCAGACAGCTCCTACGGAGCTCCTCCTGCTGGCGGTCCTCCTTCTAGCGAATACGGTGCTCCACGAAGCTTCTAAACCAGCTCAGCCTCCATCAGGAAAGAACTGTACATTTGTAAATATAGTGAATAATGCCAGTGGAATGTTTTTATACAATGTGATTTTTATACGCTAGTTCTAAGGTTATATAGTACTGATAAAAAACGGTTGACAAATGTTTAGGATAGAGTTATGTGGAAAGTATTTTTAAAACAGATGTGTTGATGTATTGGAAACAGTACCAGATATATAAAGGGGTATTTTTAAGTACATAGATAGATAGTAGCAAATATTTGCAGACCTCTCGATTATATAGTATTATATTTTACAATTATCTCATAAATTAGTAATTTATCTATAAAAAACCACTTTTCTTTCAGTGCTTTTTTTCACCAAGATGCTTTAGAAATATTTAGTTGTTTCTTGATAGTCTTATAAAAAAAAGGCGATAAAAAGAGTGTGATCTACTCGATCTAGTTTGCCTCTAAATTTTTGTTTTTTAGAAGTCTTCAAAACAGACTATGTTGGTTCCAAAACTCCATTAGGTTGTATTTAAGCCCCAATAACTTTAATTATTCTCTGAAATCTAATTGATGATCGGTGATGCCCTTATAAGTAACTTGAGGTTAGTAATCTTTTTTTCTGGTTGCGCTTGCTGCTTTGAATTGAATTTCATGTCATTTGGCAGTCATAGTATTAAGTCTAAGAATTGCAGAAATCATTCATTTTTTGTTAAATTTTGTGTGCTTACTAAACGGTTTTGGACATCAACAACTGCATGATACAATTCCTAGATTATAAAGAAGAGTAATTTCTTCAAAAAAATATGAGTGGCTGCCTCTAGTAAAGAAGATGAAAGCAGAATCAAACCAATGACCAAATTGAAGTAAATTAGAATTCTTATCAGTTGATACCAGTAGGTATTAGCATACGGTTTATAACATTGATAAAATAACCAAAACCATACCACCAATAGCCACATATGGCGTGGAAACGTGAATCATACCTTTTACAACAAATCTAGTATTTTTAGATGCTAAAGGGATATTGAGGGTGAATAATTGGAGGAGAGCAGCCAGGGATAGAGATACTTGGAGGCAGATACTGGGGGAGGCCAGGGCCCGACTTGGGCTGTAGCGCCATAGGAGAGAGAAAATAACCAAAAATAAAAAAAAATATGGAATATGTACTTATATGAATTATGGAATAAGTATATTCCTCACTATTGCTCATAAAAAGGGTAGCGGGAAACTGGCTACACGTGTCCCAGTGTAGAGAGCAGTGAAAAGAGCTGAGGGAGGCCTATGTCGAGCAGTGTACGCGATTGGCTGATTGATGATGATGATATTCCTCACTACATTTGACACAAGAAGGTAATAGTGTCTTACAAACGTTGTGACTGTAATACACTCTGGACCAAAATTAACCGGCCACCTTAAAAATGGGTTATTTTTGATGTCTTATATCTCCTAAACCTGTTGTCCGATTTAAGTGATTTTTTTAGTTTGTTATAGCTTTATTCCTTGATAATATCGTTATAATAACATTGTTGCTAAACAGGTAAATTTTCATTGTATACCGGGTGTACGAATCAAACTGTGTGTGTTTTTTTAAAGTTTGCATCACCCTGTGGAATATTCTAGCATTTGTAGAATACTGAAATTAAAACCTAACTATAGCCTCATGCCTTCTCAACATTTTGTTGTTTGACTGATTCGCTTATGTTGGATAATAAAAAAGTTAGGTGCTTTAACAACCAGACATGTTGTTTATCAATACAGGGGGTTTTTAAAAAATTTTGGCAAAGTTTAAGGGGTAATTCTGCACGAAAAAATAATGACAGTTTGCTTTATAAACTTATGTCCGCAAATTCTTCGTTTCCGAGATAAGGGGTGTTGAAATTTTTCTGACAAACTGATGATTTATTTATTACTTTAAAACCGGTTGAGACATGCACATGAAATTTATTGAGTTTTAATACGTAGTTATTCCACATTTTTTTTGCACACAATTAAGCATTTCATATTCACCATTGGCGCGCATACGGGTAATATGATTGCTCATATTACTTGTATGCGCGCCAATGGTGAATATTAAATTCTTAATTGTATGTCAAAAAATATGCAATAACTACGTCATAAAACCCACTAAATTGCATTTGCATATCTCAACTGGTTTTAAAGCAATAAATAAATCGTTAGTTTGTCAGAAAAATTTAAACACCCCCTATTTTGGAAACTAAGCATTTGCGGACCTAAGTTTATAAAGCAAACTGTCATTATTTTTCATGCAGAATTACCCCTTAAACTTTGCCAAAAATTTTTAAAAACACCCTGTAATGATAAACAACATGTCTGGTTGTTAAAGCACCTAACTTTTTTATTATGCAACATAAGCGAATCAATCAAACAACAAAATGTTGAGAAAGCATGAGGCTATAGTTAGGTTTTAATTTCAGTATTCTAGAAATGCTAGAATATTCCACAGGGTGATGCAAACTTTATGAAAAAAAAAACACGGTTTGAATTGTACACCCGGTATACAATGAAAATTTACCTGTTTAGCAACAATATTATTATAACGATATTGTCAAGGAATAAGCCTATAACATATTGAAAAAATAACTTAAATCGGACAACAGGTTTAGGAGATATAAGACATCAAAAATAACCCATTTTTAAGGTGGCCGGTTAATTTTGGTCCAGAGTGTATATAGTCTAACATAAGATATAACTCAAAATAACTAGGTTAAAGAAAAAAATCATTCGGTCAATTATTGAAATGTTATAGCCAAAGAAAATACACCCAAACGATAATATAAGCTGTCCAAAATATATCTTGTTAAGAAGCAATAATATTTAGAACAAATAAAAATTCATACATCAATAACAGTTGGTATACTAATAATGACATCCAGTATGAGTATGAGGTAATACTTCTTCAAACAACAAAATCAAGGAAAATGGGTGCCACAACAAAAAAAAACAGCATTATTATAATATTTACAGCCAGGAATAAGGATAGAAAAAACGAAATCCTTTGTATCAATCGGTGTCGTATATATCTACACTGAAGGACTCTAAATTGAGAAAAAACTAAGAAAATGCCTGAATTAACAGAATACTTTTGTATAGTCAAAATAATAAATAAATAAAAAAAGTCTAAGAACTATACGAAAAAAAAACACATAAAGGGAATTATATGATCAAAAGAAAAGTAAAACTAGTCATAGATTATTTCGCTTTGGACAAAATGGCCGCAAAATAATAAAAAACTGTTATTCTGAAGATGTATCAAGAGCCTATTAGTATTAAGATATTATCAACTTCAATAAAATATTTTAATGCAATTCTTTAAGTTTAGCTTAAAGGATTTCAATGGAATAACTCTCAAAATTAAACATTTAATCAGAGTTTAACATCTAATGTATTGATTTATGTACTGATGACCCAGTAGATCCGATAACAGCATGTTTAAAATACTACGTACTCGAAAAAATGTTTACTAATGTAGAACTTGACCTAATGACAAGAACATCTAGAATGTTAAATATGACAAAAAGGAAAATCACACTATATATCTTAATTTTATATCAAACCTTATGTCAACAGGTACCCTTTTATTTCCACAATACTGACTTAGATCCCTTTAACCAACACTTCTTATAAAACGTATATTTCCGCACAATTATTCTTCCCTCTCTTAACTTACTATAGATATTGGAAAAGCTTTATACAATTTTTTCATGTCCCTTTTTTCGCAAGATCTTTTAATCATTAAGGTAGTTGTCATATTTTGTACCGTCATAATTTTATAGTCAAAATAGTTTTAATATTTTTTTTATTTTATTTTGTAGAAAAATTGTGAAAATGTGCAATAAAAACGTTTGATTTATTTTTGAGTTTTATTTTTTTAAGAAAACAATAGAAAATTTTTAAATATAAATACTCTTATTATATATTCTAACAACGAAGAAATAATTAATTATGGAAAAAATAAAAAGGAAGCAAAGTGCATACGACTTATGAAAATGTTAAAGAAGAAGAAAAATCAAATAAATCAGAATAAAAAATATCAGAGTACCTTGTAAAGAGACATACATATTACCAATAGTTAATACAATAATAATGACATCCAGTGTGAGGAATTACTAACTTGTATTATACAGGGTGATTGATTAGTAGGGTAAAGCTCAATAGCTCCGCTATACTAATAGATAGCAATAAAAGTTAATAACAAATATTTTAGCCATATTTGAGCTTCACATTAAAAAATTAGTTAGAATGTTACAGGGTGTTCGATAACACAGTGGCAGACCAAACTTACGTTTTTTTTAATGGAACACCCTATATATTATTTTAAATTAAAAATCCTGTTAACTTCTCCATCACAAAAATATAAAGGTTTGTTATGTTATACAAGGTATTTGCAAAGTTATAACCAATCTTGTATGAAAATCGTAACAAGTTCAACTCCCTGTATAAATAAAAATAAGCAAAACAACAATGGTTTATTAATGCCCTATTTTTTAACGTATTGTCAAAATTTTCAAGAATGGCCGATATTGCTAATTTTCTTTATATCAAATACAGGGTGAGTCAAAACACAAGTACATTATTTTCTCAGTAATTTTAAATAGAACACCCTGTATTTTATATCACTATTGAAAAGTACCATTACCGTACCTTAATTTTTAGATAACATTCCCTATGTCTAAATTTATTAGTTTTCGAGATATTTTCATTTTTCAATGGACCAGTAGCGTGGCCACCCAAATTACCAGAATTTAATAAACTGGACTGATTTTTTTGGGGTTACGTCAATAATCAAGTTTATAAAATACCTCCAACAACAAGGGATGAGATGAAAAATAGAATACAAAGTGTATTTCGATGTGTTAATTTACAAATGCTCCGTAGAGTAAGTAGCTCATTCAATGATCGTTTTTAGGCGTACATAAATTTGTTAGGAGATAATTTTGAACACCTTATGTAATTAAATGTAAAAAAAGTTTATTAAAAGTAGCTTCTAATTTTTTCAAACATGTTTTTTTGCAAAATGTATTACTGATAAATTGTTTCGTTCTTTCTTTGTTACATTGTTACATATTTACATGCAAAAGTAGTGTTTAATTGTCTTCACAAAATATTGTATTTTGTGTTTGTGTGTTTTTGTAAAATTTATTACTAATTTCCTTTGTTTATTTGATGCATTTACATAAAAAGATGCTTTTTAATTGTTTCAAAAATGTTGCATATAGTGGTTGTGTTTTTGTTTGTAAAATGTATTATTAATAAATTATTTTTATTTCTTTATTTGCTACAGTGTTACATTGATTACCGGATCGATAACCGGTAATCTTTAATTGTCAATTCAGTCATGGCTCATGGCTTACTTAAAATTTAGATAAATTTAAACACCTAAAATAGTTTGCTCTGAAAAATGAAAATATCTCGAAAACTAATAAATTTGGGCATAGGGAATGTTATATAAAAATTAAAGTACGTTAATGTTACTTTTCAATAATGATATAAAATACAGGGTGTTCCATTTAACATTACTGAGAAAATAATGTACTTCCGTTTTGACTCACCCTGTATTTGATATCAAGAAAATTAGCAATATCAATAATTCCTAAAAATCTTGACAATAAATAAAAAAATATGGCATTAATAAACCATTGCTGTTGTGCTTATTTTTATTTATACAGGGAGTTGAACTTGTTACGATTTTCATACAAAGTTGGTTATAACTTTGTAAATACCCTGTATAACATTACAAACCTTTATATTTTTGTGATGGAGAAGTTAACAGGATTTCGAACGTAAAATAAAATATAGGGTGTTCTATTTAAAAAAACAAAAGTTATGTCTGCCACTGTGTTATCGAACACCCTGTAACATTCTAACTAATTTTGCAATATGAAGCCCAAAGGTGGCTAAAATTTTTGTTATTAACGTTTATTGCTATCTATTACTATAGCGGAGCTATTGAGCTTTACCTTACTAATCAATCACCCTGTATAAAATAAAAAATAGGTACCCTAATTAAAACAAGCACTATTTGAAACCAGGAGAATGTTTTTTGCCAGTGGAATGTTTTTATA
The DNA here is from genome assembly GCF_917563875.1 of Diabrotica virgifera virgifera. NCBI lineage: Eukaryota > Metazoa > Arthropoda > Insecta > Coleoptera > Chrysomelidae > Diabrotica > Diabrotica virgifera. The sequence continues at coordinate 229,990,652 of NC_065445.1, read as the reverse complement.
AAATGTGATTTTTATACGCTAGTTCTAAGTTTATAATAGTATCTACTGACAAAAAAACGGTTGAAAAATATTTAGGATAGACTGGAAAGTATTTTAAAACAGACGTGTTGATGTATTGGTAGGGGAGCCCAAGAGGGGATTTTTGCAGTTACTCGAGAACGTCAGATTATTACATGGGGAGAAACCGTGTACCTTGAAAATGTACCTCTACCATATATTGGCTCTTAATACAGGGGAGTTCGTTAAGGAGGGCCGAAAAAAAAATCTCTCCTTAGAAAAACTCGACATCGTCAGATTAAGATACGGCAAGTTAAGTACATGCAAAACATTGTATATTTCAAAAATCTGACGATTGTAAGGAAAAAGGGTGAGTCTCAAAGTTTCACAAGAAAAAAGCGAATATTTCGCGAAATGGATGACAGATCGAAAAACTAAAAAATACGTACTTACTATTTTTCAAAAATCTATCGAATTATGCGGAGCACGACTTCCCACGGAGAGGGGTGGGGTAAATTGAATATTTTAAATACGAATCCCGCGATATTTAGAGAAATGAACATCAGATCGAAAAACTGAAAAATACACTTATTCAATATTTTTGAAAAATCTATCGAATGGCTCCAAACATGACCCCCACGGAGGGGGGAGGGGGGTTACTTTAAAATCTTAAATGGAAGCCCCCATTTTTATTGCAGATTTGGATTCCTTACGTAAAAATAAATAACTTTTATTCGAGACATTTTTTCGAACTATGGGTAGATGGCGCTATAATCTAAAAAAACCATTGTTGGAAATAGAAAATTAAATTAAAATGGAAAGTCCCCACTAAAATGGAAAACTTTCCTTAACTGGTTTTAAAACTTATTCTTCACAACCCAATAGGTCCCCAAAGCGCTCGAGTAACTGCACATTTAGGATACTTTGCTCCCCTACCATATTGGAAACAGTACCAGATATACAGGGTGTCCCGAAAAGATTGGTCATAAATTATACCACAGATTCTGGGGTCAAAAATAGGTTGATTGAACCTCACTTACCTATATACAATAGTGCACAAAAAAAAAGTTACAGCCCTTTGAAGTTACAAAATGAAAATCGATTTTTTTTCATATATCGAAAACTCTCAGAGATTTTTTATTGAAAATTGACATGTGGCATTTTTACGACAGCAATATCTTAAAAAAAAATTAAGTAAAATTTGTGCACCCCATACAAATTTTATGGGGGTTTTGTTCCCTTAAACCCCCCCAAACTTTTCTGTACGTTCCAATTAAATTATTATTGTGGCACTATTAGTTAAACACATTATTTTTAAAACTTTTTTGCCTCTTAATACTTTTTCGATAAGCCAGTGTTTATCGAGATATTTTGAATATTTGTCGAATCCACCACATATTTGTATATGGTTAAGTACGGTTATAGAGACCTGTTAATAATCTGAAAATTTATTTATAATTTACATTTTTAGGTATATTTTGAAAAAGAAGCTACATCTCGATAAAAGGTGACTTATGAACAAAAGACTAAGAGGCAAAAGTTTTAAAAACACTGTGTTTAACTAATGGTACCACAATAATAGTTTAATTGGAACGTACACAAACATTAGGGGGGTTTAAAGGAACAAAACCCCCATAAAATTTTTACGTAAATATATTGAAAAAGAAGCCGCATCTCAATAAAAACTGGCTTATCGAAAAAATACTACGAGGCAAAAAAGTTTTAAAAACGTTGTGTTTAACTAATGGTACCACAATAATGAATTAATTGGAACGTACACAAAAGTTTGGGGGGGTTTAAGGGAACAAAATCCCCATAAATATTTTATGGGGTGGACAAATTTCACTATAATTTTGTTTTAAGATGTTCCTGACATAAGAATTATACATGTCCATTTTCAATAAAAAATCTCTAATAGTTTTCGATATATTGAAAAAAATCGATTTTCATTTTGTAACTTCAAAGGGCTGTAACTTTTTTTGTGAGCACATTTGTACTAAGGTAAGTTAGGTTCAATCGAACTATTTTTGACCCCAGAATGTGTGGTATAATTTATGACCATTCTTTTCGGGACACCCTGTATAAAAGGGTATTTTTAAGTACGCAGATAGATAGGAGCAAATATTTACAGACCTCACAATTTTAGTACATTCTTTCACGGTTTTTGCTCTATATTTTAAAGAACCACTTGGATTCACATGAAATTTGGCATACGTATAGGTTACATGTCAAAAAAGTAATATTGTGCCGATGTGTGCTTTTGACCTGGGGGGTGACTTTCACCCCCTCTTGGAGGTGAAAAAATATATATCCAAAATAAGTCCGGAAATGGGTAAACTGACTAATTTTAAGTAACTTTTGTTCTATAGAGCTTTTTCGCCAAGTCAACACTTTTCGAGTTATTTGCGAGTGAAGATGTTGATTTTTCAACAAAATAACCACATTTTAAGACGGTTTTTCGCAAATAACTCAAAAAGGAAGTATTTTGTAGAAAAAAAGTCCTTAGCAAAAATATAGCCTATAAAAAAGTAAAAAAAATGGTGTAAGCGTTAGATCTCTGGATCTCGTAGAACCAGAGTTATAGCCAATGAAAAATATATTCATATTCACCAAATTTCAAATAGAAAATTTTGACGTGAAATATCCAAAAAACTAAGAACTTTTTGGGGAAAACCCTTTTTTAAAGTGTTTAAAAAAGCTTTATTTCTGTTTTTACAAAAAGGTACTAGCATTAAATTTAAGCAAGTTACGCTCAAAATAAAGTTGGTCCCTTTTGTTTTGGCAAAAAAAATCGGGAAGACCACCCCCTAATTAGCAACTTAAATGAAATTAATCGTTACCGCTCCACAGATTATTTTACTTATGTTTTGTTTATATGATCTGTAAGTTTAATCGATTCAAAGTGCTTATTTTTGAAAAAATTTGGTTTCAAAGTAAAATTTTTAAAAATTTTAATTTTGAAAAATATGCTTTTTTCAAAATAACTTAAAAATTGTTAGCATTGCTTTTCTGAATATCATGTATTTTTTTGTTTTTCTGTTAGACAAAAATTGATTAAGATTTGGTGTTTCCAAATTTGCATACATTCGTGATCACTGACTCGTTCAACCAATTTTAACTACAGCCCTTTAAATAATAAGGACTTTGAACCGACGAAACTTACAGATCATATAAACAATACATACAGGAGTCGAAAAACTTGTGAAGTTGTAACGATTAAGTTCATTTAAGATACTAATTAAGGGGTGATTTTCTCGATTTTTTTTTACCAAAACAAAAAGGGACTAACTTTATTTTGAGCGTAACTTGTTTACTTTTGATGCTAGAAATTTTTTTTATAAAACAAAAATAAAGCTTTTTATAAACACTTTAAATAAGTTGTAATAAGTTTTCCCCGAAATGTGCTTTATTTTTGGTTATTTCACGTTAAAATCTTCCATTTGGAATTTTGACGAATATGAACCTATTTTTCATTATCTATAACTCTGCTTCTACTAGGTATAGAGACGTGATATATACACGATTTTTTTAAATTTTTACAGGCTATATTTTTGCTAAGAATATTTTTTCGACAAAGTACTTACTATTTGAGTTATTTGCGAAAAACCGTCTAAAAGCGTGGTTGAAAAAATTAACATATTCACTGGCAAATAACTCGAAAAGTATTGACTTAGTGAAAAAACTCTATAAAACAAAAGTTACTTAAAATTAGCCAGTTTATCCATTTACTGACTTACTTTGGACGAATATTTTTTCACCCCCAAGAGGGGGTGAAAACCACACCCAGGGCAAAAGCACATATCGGCACAATATCACTTTTTTTCTCTGACTTGTTAGCTATGTGTATGCCAAATTTCAAGCCAATCCAAGCGGTTCTTTAAAATTTAGAGGTTTTGCAATATTTTACCGTTAAAGAACGGACTATTAGTAGTTTTATATTTTATAATTATCTCATAAATTAGTAATTTATCTGTGAAAAGTCGCTATTTTTTCAGTGCTTTATTTTTCACCAAGCTGCTGTAAAAATATTTCAGTGTTTCTTGATATTCTTATAAAAAAAGGCATAGTGTAATCTACTAGACCTACTTTGTCTCTAAATTTTTGTTTTTGTAGTTTCCCAATTCTTCAAAAAAGATTATGTTGTTTATAAACTCCATTATGTTGTATTTGAGACCCAATAACTTTAATTATTCTCTTAAATATAATTGATGATCTGTACTGCCCTTATAAGTAACTCAATTGAGGCTAGTAACCTTCTTTTCTGGTTGCGTTTGCTGTTTTGCATTTAACGTCACATCATTTGGGAGTTATATTATTAAGTCTAATGGCGCGTCCACATTGGTAAGTTTTTCGTGCGTTTTGAACTAATAATTCGTCGCAAGAATTTTCGTCGCAAATTTTTACCAGTGAGGACGCGGTGCTCTACCAGCGAAAATTTATTTATCGTTCGTTGTGCGTACCTGCTCAGGTTGTGTGGAGTAAATCACAGAATTGATTTTCTGTTTAAATAAGTAGACGGGTAGGAAATATTAATATGGATTTATTCAGGGAAGATGTTTTACTATTAATCCAGGAATATAGTAAACATTCTAATCTATGGAATCCAAAGAATAAATTTCATTATAACAAAAATAAAACAGCTGATTCTTAGGAAGAAATTGGAAGAGTTTTTGATGTTAAGGGTGTACAAAGAAAACAAAAAAATATTAAGTTTATTAGGCTCTTACAGAAGGGAAAAGCCAGAGGCAAGAAAACAGTTGGAACAGTAAAGAATTTTTGTATAGAAAATAAAATATACAGTGATGAGCGTGCTAATAACCGGCAAAATAGCGTAAAAGATGGAAAACATATTAAATTGTGAGATAAATAGAAATAAAACTAGTAGAGTTGTTAAATTTAGCGATAGTAACATATCAATTGACATTATATTGATTGTTTCCCACCTTTAGACGTATCAGAGGAGTATGTCGACTAAAACTGTCACTGTGACAGTGGCATTTCTCAAATTCGTTCGATACGTCTAAAGGTGGGAAACAATCAATATAATGTCAATCTATAAGTTACTATCCCTAAATTTAACACCTCCACTATGTTCATCTCTTTTTATCTCACAACTTAATTATGTTTTCCATCTTTTGCGTTATTTTGCCGGTTATTAGTGCGCTCATCACTGTATAACATGGTCTTCATGAAATATTTCATATATTTTCTTAAGTTTAAGAGGATTCTTTTTAATGATTCTTTATTTGTATTGGGCTAAGGAAGTGTACAAATCAGAATGGTATGCATTAAAAAGCTTTGCTTTTCTTAGTGACAAGGACAGACTTAGAGAATCGAAGAATTCTGAGGATACGTCTTAAAGCACTGCATAGATACTTCTGGAATTATTTCTGATATTTTCTGTTTGGATATAGTGAACATAATATATTGTAGACTGGAATACGAATCACCGGTTACCAGGAAGCGTAAGTGATAACCAACCTTTCCTTGGCAGCGATAGCTTTTTTTAAGTTTGTATCCTATTTTTGAATGTTACGCCCAATTTTATTTAACAAAATGTCAAAATTTTGCGGAGACATTTTTAGCAAGTTCTTGAAATGACCGGTGCTTTCATCAACCGACAATATATACCTATTTAGTATCTGGGAACTGTCTTCCAAAGTTCTTTGTTGATGCAAATATTTGATCCGGTATCGCCGTATTAGTCCATTCTTTCACGGTTTTTGCTCTAAATTTTAAAGAACCGCTTGGATTGACATGAAATTTGGCATACGCATATCTTACATGTCAAAGAAAAAAAGTGATATTGTGCCGATGTGTGCTTTTGCCCTGGGGGTGACTTTCACCCCCTATTGGTCTAGATAAATAAAAATATAAGTCTAAAATAAGTCCGGAAATGGATAAACTGACTAATTTTAAGCAACTTTTGTTGTATAGAGCTTTTTCGATAAGTCAACACTTTTCGAGTTATTTGCGAGTGAATATGTTCATTTCTCAACAAAATAACTACATTTTTAGACGGTTTTTCGCAAATAACTCAAAAAGTAAGTATTTTGTCGAAAAAAATGTTCTTAGCAAAAATATAGCCTGTAAAAAAGTAAAAAAAATGGTGTACGCGTTAGGTCTCTGGACCTCGTAAAACCAGAGTTATAGCCAATGAAAAATAGATTCATATTCACCAAATTTCAAATAGAATTCTTCGAAGTGAAATATCCAAAAAATTAAGCACTTTCTGGGGAAACCCATTATAATTTTTTTAAAGTGTTTAAAAAAAGCTTTATTTTTGCTTTTATAAAAAGTTTCTATTTTTAAATTTAAGCAAGTTACGCTCAAAATAAAGTTGGTCGCTTTTGTTTTGGCAAAAAAAAATCTGGAAGACCACCCCCTAATTAACAACTTAAATGAAATTAATCGTTACCGTTCCACAAATTATTTTACTTATGTTGTGTTTATATGATCTTAAAGTTTCATCGATTCAAAGTGCTTATTTTGGAAAAAATTTGGTTTTAAAGTAAAATTTTTAAAAATTTTAATTTTGAAAAATATGTTTTTCTCAAAATAACTTAAAAACTGTTAGAGATACCAAAAATCTCGAAAAACAAAAAAAGTCAGCATTGCTTTTCTGAATATCATGTATTTTTTTGGTTTTCTGTTAGACAAAAATTGATTGAGATTTGGTGTTTCTAAATTTGCATATATTCGTGATGAGTGACTCGTTCAATTCCTTTTACCTACAGCCCTTTCAAGAATAAGGATTTTGAACCGATGAAACTTACAGATCATATAAACAATACATACACGGGTCAAGAAACTTGTGAAGTCGTAACGATTAAGTTCATTTGAGATACTAATTAGGGGGTGATTTTCCCGATTTTTTTACCAAAAAAAAGGGACTAACTTTATTTCGAGCTTAACTTGTTTACTTTTGATGCTAGAAATTTTTTTTATAAAACAAAAATGAAGCTTTTTTTAAACACTTTAAATAAGTTGTAATGAGTTTTCCCCGAAATGTGCTTCATTTTTGGTTATTTCACGTTAAAGTATTCCATTTGGAATTTGACGAATATGAACCTATTTTTAATTAGCTATAACTCTGCTTCTACTAGTTATAGAAACGTGATATATACACCATTTTTTAAATTTTTTACAGGCTATATTTTTGCTACGAATGTTTCTTCGACAAAATACGTACTATTTGAGTTATTTGCAAAAAACCGTCTAAAAGTGTGGTTATTTTGTTAAAAAAATGAACATATTCACTGGCAAATAACTCGAAAAGTATTGACTTAGTGAAAAAACTCTATAGAACAAAAGTTACTTAAAATTAGTCAGTTTATCAATTTTCGGACTTACTTTGGACGAATACTTTTTCACCCCCAAGAGGAGGTGAAAAGCACCCCCGGGGCAAAAGCACATATCGGCACAATATCACTTTTTTTCTTTGACTTGTTTGCTATGTGTATGCCAAATTTCATGTCAATCCAAGCGGTCCTTTAAAATTTAGAGGTTTTGCAATATTTTACCGTTAAAGAACGGACTATATCTTTTTATTCTCCTTTTTTCTGATCGAACCTCTAGGTAAGACGCACATAATGATAAACACTGCACACTTTCTTTTTATTATTAAATCGTTACTCATGATTAATAGACCAGGGCATTCAGCACTAAAAACACCCCAATAAATAGATTTTTAAATACATAACCTAGTATAGAGACTTTAAGTTTTTTGCATTATGTTCAGGATGACGTCAAGAAAAAAGTCTACTATTCAAAAATTGGTGGAAATGCATAATTGCACTCTAAAGTTTATAAAATGCATCCAAAATTGCATAAATATAAAAATAAAGTCAAAATCAGTATACTAAGGAACAAAATTTATTATTTGGGGGGTTTTTGGGGTCACTGAATACGATTACGCCATCAGAACTGACTCCCGGATCACCTGGTGCCCAAGGTCACGGCAAGAGGCGTCATGTTCTGGAGTTTCGATGGTTTTCGGCATTAAATTGATGCAAATGGATTACCCACGTGTCTTAAGGGTCGCTAAATACGAATATGCCATCAGAATTGACCTCCAGAGTACCTGGTGCCCAGGGTCGCTACTAAGGCTCGTCATCATCTGGAGTTTCGAGGGATTTCGGCACTAAATTGATGTGACTGGATTCGGAGGGGTTTTTGAGGTGATTAAACACGAATATGCCATCAGAACCGACCTCTGGATCACCTGGTGCCCAAGGTCACTGCAACAGACGTCATCTTCTGAAGTTTCGAGGGCTTTCGGTATAAAATTGATACAAATGGATTACTTACGGGTTTTTGAGGTCGCTAAACACGAATATGCCATCAGAATAGACCACCGGATTACCTGTGCCCAAGGTCACTGCAAGGGAAGTCATCTTCTGGAGTTTCGAGGGTATTCGGCATTAAATTGTTGCAAATGGATTACTGGAGGATTTTTGGAATGGCTGAACGCGAATATGCCATCAGATCTGACTCACGGAGTACCTGGTGTCTAAGGCGGCTCATTTTCTGTAGTTTCGGGGCTTTTCGGCATTAAATTGATGCAAACGGATTACTCATGGGTTTTTGGGGTTATTGAACACAAATGCATCATTAGAACAGACACCAGGGCACCTGGCGCCTAGGTCAGGTCATCTTCTGGAGTTTCGATTGTCTTCGACACTAAATCGATACAAACGGATTACGCACGGGTCTTAGGGGTCGCTAAATACGAATATGCCATCAAAATAGACCTCCGGAGTACCCGGTGCCCAGGGTCGCTACTAAAGCACGTCATCATCTGGAGTTTAGAAGGGTGTTAGAACAGACCTTAAAATTACCTGGTGCTCAAGGCCACTGCGAGGGACGTCATCTTCTGGAGTTTCGAGGGTTTTCGGTATCAAATTGATGCAAAAGGGTCACTAACAGGTTTTTGAGATCGCTAAATACGAATATTTCATCAGAATTTAATTCCGGAACACCTGTTGCCCAGGATCTCTACTTGCCCAGGATTTTTACTAAGGCACGTCACCTTCTGGAGTTTCGAGGGTTTTCGGCATAAAATGGATGCAAATAGATTACTCGGGGGGTTTTTGAGGTCGCCAAACACGAATATGCCATTAGAACATACCCACCGAGCACCTGGTGACCATGGTTACTGCAATGGACGTCATCTTCTGGAGTTTCGAGAATTTTTGGCACTAAATTTTTGCAAATGGATTACTGGAGCGATTTTGGAATGGTTGAAAGCGAATACGCCATCAGATCTGACCCACGGAGCACTTGGTGCCTAAGGTGGCTCATTTTCTGGAGTTTCGGCATTAAATTGATGCAAACGGATTACTCATGGGTTTTTGGGGTTGCTGAATACGAATACACTATCAGAACAGACACCAAAGCAGCTAATGGCTAAGGCATATCATCTTATAGAACTTCGAGAATACTGATGCAAACAAATTGCTTATAGGTTTTTGGGTTTGCTGAACACGAATATGAAATGAGAACCGACCCCATGCATTCCTAGTGGCCAGAGTGGCTGCTATGCACATGATGTTTTAGAATTTTGAGGCATTCTGACACTAAATTGGTACACACCGAGTACTCAAAAGATTTTCTGAGTGGCTGTTCAAAGAAAACATTCAAATTGGTAACATTTTTTTTTGCTATTTTACTTACGAGTGTTTATTAGAATAAAGAATAACTATGCTGCGCTATACAATTTTTTAATTATGTATAAATATAAACTCAATTTATATCTGACAGCATATTTGCTTCATTTATTTCAAAATCGATTTACTATATTTTATTTTGATAGTGTGATCCCTTGTGGTCACTAGATACTCCAAGGTCTTTCATCTAAGTCCTATTCGTATTCAGCAAGTACAAAAACATAAGAGTAATCCGTTTGCATCAATTTAGTACCGAAAACTCTAGAAATTCCAGAAGATGGCTTGCCATAGGCACCAGGTATACCGGTGTCTTTTCTGATGGAGTATTCGTATTCAGCAACCCCAAAAACCTATGAGTAATCCATTTGCACCAATGTAGTACTAAAGACACTCTAAATTTTAGAAGATGACGCCCCTTGTAGTGACCCTTGGCACCAGGTGCACCAGGGGTCGGTTTTGATGGCATATTCGAATTGAGCGACCTCAAAAACCTTCCAGTAATCCATTTGTATTAATTAAATGCCGAATACGTTCGAAACTCCAGAAAATGACGTCCCTTGCTGTGATCTTAGGCACCAGGTACTCTGGAGGTCGGTTATGATTGCGTATTCATGTTTAGCGACCTTAAGTCCTTGAGTAATCCATTTGCATCAATTTAATGCCGAAGATACTCAAAACTCCAGAAGATGACGTACTTTAGTAGCGATCCTGGACACCAGGTACTCCGGAATTCAATTCTGATAGCATATTCGTGTTTAGAGAATACCGAATGCTCTCGAAACTCCAGAAGATGCCGTCCTTTGAAGTGACCTTGCGGACCAGGTGATCTGGTGGTCTATTCTGATGGTATATTCGTGTTTATCGACCTCATAAACCCCCGAGTAATTCATTTTTATCAATTTGATACCGAAATCCCCCAAAACACCAGAAGAGGAAGTCCCTTGCAGTTTCCTTGGGCTCCAGGTACAGAGATGGTCGGTTCTGATGGCATATTCGTATTTAGAGGCCTCAAAACCCCTCCAGTAATCCATTTGCATCAATTAAATGCCAAAAACTTGGGCACCAGGTGATCTGTGGGTCGGTTCTGAGGCGTGTTCGTGTTCAGTGACCCAAAAACCCCTGAATAACAAAATGTGGTCTTAGTATACTGATTTTGACATGTTGATGTACTTTTGGGTGCATTTTATGTACTTTAAAGTGCAATTATGCATTTCCACCCCTTTTTGAATAGTAGACTTTTTTCCTGACGTCATCCTGAACATAATGCAAAAATCTGCAAGTCTCTATGTGATGTATTTAAAAATTGATTTATTTTGTGCCAAATGCCCTCGTCTATTATGTATATATGAAACTGATATAAACTTTATTTATATCTGACAATGTTTTTTCATTATTTATTTCCATATCGATTTGCTACATCCTATTATGACAATGTTATTATGCGTTGGCGTTATTATTGATCATCTTAATCACTAGATACTCCAGAATCCTTCATCTAAGTCATACTCGTGTGCAAGTGTTCAACAACCCCAAAAACCCAAAAGTAATTTGTTTGCATGAATTTGGCACCGAAAACTCACGCAACTTCAGAAGATAAGGTGCCTTGGGCACCAGGTGCTCCAGTGTGTGTTCTAACGGCGTATTAGTATTTAGCAACCCCAAAAAACCATGAGTAATTCGTTTGAAACAATTTAGTACCGAAAATTTTCGAAACTCCAGAAGATGGCGTACCCTGGGCACCAGCTGGTCCGGTGTCTGTTCTGATGGCATATTCGTGTTCAACAACCTCAAAAACCTGTAAGTAATCGGTTTTCGTCAATATAGTACCGACAAACCTCACCCGCAGAGGATGACGCCCCTTGCAGTGACCGCGGGCACCAGGTGCTACGACGGTCTGTTTTGATCGCATGTTCGTGTTTAACGACTTTAAAAGTTACCCCCCGAGTAATCCGTTTTCATCAATTTAATGAAGAAATCCCTCAAAACTTCAAAAAATGACGTCTCTTGCAGTGATCTTGGGCACCAGGTGCACAGGGTGTCGGTTCTGATGGCATATTCGTATTTAGCGACCTCAAGAACCCTCCAGTAGTTTATTTACATCAACTAAATGCCGAAAATTTTCAAAACCCCAGAAGATAACGTGCCCTAGTAGCGACCCTGGGCACCAGCTACACCGAAAATTCAATTCTGATGGCATATTCGTGTTTAGTGACCCCAAAAATCCGTAAGTAATCCGTTTGCATCAATTTAATACCGAAAGCACACGAAACTCCAGAAGATGACGTCCCTTGCAGTGACCTCGGGCACCAGATAATCCAGTGGTCTATTCTGATAGCATATTCGTGTTTGGAGGCCTCAAAAACCCCTGAGTAATCCGTTTGCACCAATTTAATACCAAAAGCCCTCGAAAGTCCAGAACATGACGTCCCTTGCAATGACCTTGGGCACCAGGTGATCCAGAGGTCTGTTCTGATGGCATATTCGTGTTTATCTACCTCAAAATCCTCCCGAATCCAGTTACATCAATTTAGTGCCGAAATCCCTCGAAACTCCAGAAGATGCCGTGCCTTAGTACGGAGGGCCTTAGTACCTGGGCCTCCAGGTACTCCGGAGGTAAATTCTAATGGCATATTCGTATTTAGCGAACCCTATGGCTCGTGAGTAATCCGTTTGCATCGATTTAATGCCTAAAACCATCGAAGCTCCAAAAGATGACGTCTCTTGCCGTGACCTTGGGCACCAGGTGATCCGGGGGTCAGTTCTGATGGCGTAATCGTATTCAGTGAACCCAAAAACCCCCCAAATAATAAATTTTGTTCCTTAGTATACTGATTTTGACTGTACTTTTATATTTATGCAATTTTGGATGCATTTTATGCACTTTACAGTGCAATTATGTATTTCTACCCATTTTTGAATAGTAGACTTTTTTTATGACGTCATCCTGAACATAATGCAAAAAACTGGAAGTCTCTAGGTGCTGTATTTAAAAATCTATTTATTTTGTGCTAAATGCCCTCGTCTATAGTAAGCCCACATAGACCAGGGCGGATCTGTAAAAATATTAGTACATTTGGACGTTGAGAGGTGACTCAAATTTTTTTGCAGAAATTGCTTGAAAATAACTCAAATAATAATACTTGAGTTATCCTCCCTCTCAAAAAGGTCCGGAACATTGTTTAAATAATCAAAATGTCAAAAAATGAAGGAAAGATTCGATTTTTTTCTTCGTTTTTTGATTATAACTTTAAAAGTATTCATTTCCGAGAAAAGTTGTACTGACATAAAAGTCGAATAATTAAATTTCCTACAATATAGAATTGGTTAAAATTTAAAAAATAGTCACGCTTGTTGCAAAATAGCAATAATTGCGAAAAAACTGTACAAAAACAAGTATTCGCATTTTACGTTTTTTTAACCATTTATGCTACACTTAGGACCTTTATATTTCACCCAGAAAAACTTTATAATACAGTAAAACAATACTGTAAATTTCGTTAAGATCGGTTCAACAGATTTTGCAAAATAAATTTTGCAATCCAGCTTTCGCAAAAAAAATTCGTTTCTTTAAATTGTTACAGGACTGAAAATAAAGCAGATAGCAAGTTGAAAGTTTTTTTACTTATAGAAGTGTACTGTACCTTTTATTTGCAATTTGCAAAATTAAAATCGATTAACTGCCACGGCGTCAGGAATTTTTTTAAATAAACAATAATTATTGGTGCTACGCGCAGGACAGCGAATAGTTTGCTCTGATTGGGCATTTCAACGACCTTTGATAATGATTGATACATTTTAATTTTTATTACATTTCGATATAAATGAATAAATTTGTTTATTGCAAAATAAAAACACATACTCTATCCTTTGAAATAACACTTTTTTTTAGCAGAAACTTTCTTTGTTCATATATTTTAACTTAGAGAATAAAAGTTTATTATTTTTAAACATATGCAATTGTTTAAACAATATTTCACAAACAATAATAAAATTAGTTTGATTTTTGTGGAATTAAAATATTAAAATACAACAAAATATAGAGAAAGAAAATAATATATTAAATAAAGATTAGAAGAAATTTTGATGGAAATCAACTTGTGTGAATCGAACACCGCTGTCCTGCACGCAGCACCAAAAATTAATGTTTATTTTAAAAAATTCCTGACGCCGTGGTAATTATTCGATTTTAATTTTGCAAATTGCGAATGAAAGGTACAGTACACTTCTATAAAAAAAAAATTCAACTTACTATCTGCTTTATTTTCAGTCCTGCAACATTTTTAAAAAATGAATTTTTTTTGCGAAAGCTGGATTGCAAAATTTATTTTGCAAAATCTATTTAACCGATCTTAATGAAATTTACAGTGTTGTTTTACTATATCATATAGTTTTTCTGGGTAAAATATGAAGGTCCTAAATGTAGCATAAATGGTTGAAAAACGTAAAATGCGAATACTTGTTTTTGTATGGTTTTTTTCGCAAGTATTGCTATTTTGCAACAATGGTGACTATTTTTTAAATTTTTAACCAATTCTATATTTTATAAATTTAATTACGCAACTTTTATGTCAGCACAACTTTTCTCATAAATGAACAGTTTTAATGTTATATTCAAAAAACGAAGAAAAAATCGAATTTTTCCTTCATATTTAGACATTTTGATTATTTAAACAATGTTCCGGACCATTTTGAAAGGGAGGGTAACTCATATATTATTATTTGAGTTATTTTTAAGCAATTTCTGCAAAAAAATTTGAGTCAGCTCTCAACGTCCATCTCAAAACAGATGAGCCCTGGACTAACACCATTACCTCAATCGATGTTGTAAACAAAGAAACAAACAAAAACACACACTGTACCAAGAACAGCAGCGTCCACACTGGAAAACGAATGCGACTCAAATCATTTGATTTCGCTCGAATACTGACAAACGATGGATCGTGTGCGTTGTGTGCGTCGAAAATTCTTGCGTTCGTTTTATGCGACGAACACGTCCACACTAGCACAATTTACTTCGAGCACGCAAATATTTGCGACGAACAGCTGGTACGCACGAAAAAACCAATGCAGACGCGCCATAAGAATTGCAGAAATTATTCATTTTTTGTTAAATTTTGTGTGTTTACTAAACTGTTTTGGACATCAACAGGCAGGATACAATTCCTAGAATATACAGAAGAGTAATTTCTTCAAAAATGCGGGTGGTTTTCTCTAGTAAAGAAGATAAAAGCAGAATCAAAGCGGTGATTAAATTGAAGTAAATTATAATTAAAAGACTAAGTTTTCAATCTAATAACACATAAAAAAATATTAAAAATTTAACTCTACATCCCACCAGATTGAAAACAATGGGAACCTTCTCTGGTTACACCTCCGAGGCTTCTAAAATTTGCAAGCCATAACGGATGCTGAGACTAAAGAAGATGAGGGAATTTTACAATTAATAATTCACGTCCCATCTGCTCAGCGCGGTAAAGTTCCAACGAGAGTGGTTTCCTTCGTACTCAAATCAGGGTAAACATGTAAATAAAAAATGAATAACCATTTTCAATTTTGTTGCAACACGAAACTACAGCCGAATTATATTCTAGTTCAATCAGAGAGTGCAGCAAGCACCCCTACCGGTTTCGAAACTTATTAGTCTGATGAGACTCCTGATGAGACTACGAATTTTCTTTTCTGTCCATTCCTGAGGCTCTATGAGATTTTTATATATTCTTTGGTGATGGCAGAAAATATTAAGATATCATGGTTATTTGTATAACAGTTTAATTTTATTTCAAAGTTAATTAAAAATAATTAGGCTACATCACACAACGTTTTCAGAATAAAAATTCCGTCATAAATGCTGCTTATACACAGGTATACAGGCTTGAGGCACCAAAATATTTGGACCCTTTAAATGTTATGAAGTAATTAGAAAGTTACAATTTTGTATAGAATAATCAGTGTTGCTTACTTTTTCTTGATTTTTTTGTTGCAATACAATGAGCAGAAAAAGATATTTTATTATAAAAAACACACCAAAAATACTATCATACTGGCTCCATCTGTTGTTATGTACATTTTACTCTTTTTTAAGAGATTTTTATAAGAAAATTTTAAGTAAGGGAAATTAAAGGTAACACTTTATAGACGTTTTTCTTTTTGTATGTAAATTGGATTTTGTGAATATTTCTATAATTTTCCATGATAGTTATCAACCAAAAAATTATAATATCCACTTTATACATAAAAAAAACATGTATAAAGTGTTGCCTTCTTCTTTTCATTGAAGATTTCTTATAAAAATCGCGAGTAAAAGATATTTAACAAAAGATGGCGCCAGTATGAATAATTGTTGTATATATATTTTTTGTAATTTTTAGTAGAACACCTATTTTTTACATTATTTTTAAACTGCCACAAAAAATCTGTAACAGAGATAACGTTATTTTAAACATTATCAAACTTATAATACCTACCCTTTTCAGGTCTAGGAAAGAAATGGATCATACGAAAAATTTTGTTTAACTACTGATACATAGATATTGAATTCAATATTCATTACATTTTTTTCTGATTTGATTATATAATTTTTTTATATAATTTTACAATACAATATTACAAGGGTTGTTTTAAAAACAAAGTACGAAGGAAGGACTTTAAATTAGAAATAAGTACCTAGGTAGGTATCTATCTATCAGCCTTGAGACATCCAATATTGGACATAGGCCTCCCCTTCGCTTTTCCTTTCTCTATCCTGAGCCATGTGCATCAATTTTGAACCGCTTGATGTTTTAGGTCATCCCTTCTTATCTGTGGTCTCCCTCTCTTTCGTTTGTATGTCCATTGTCTCCACTCTGTAATAATTTTATTCTATCTTTCGTCTTTTTGTCTAATAGTATGACCAGCGAATTTCCATTTTAGTTTAGCTGTTTGACGAGTAGCATCCCTTACTTTTGTGATATTTCTTACCCAGGAATTCCTTTTTCTATCTGACAGTCTTATGTTGATCATTTGTCTTTCCGACTGATATTTTTCACACTCTTCCATTTTAACCTTATAAATGTAATTTATGTGCTTTTATAAAGTTGTTTGTTTCTGTTTGTTGGTCGATAGGGCAACCAGAGCACTGATTTATGATATCTGAGCAGACAATGTTGTTTTCTTCCGATTCGAATGATAAATATTTTTACAAATCGATATTTTTTATTTAAGAATGTAGAATGTAAACGGTTGTACTTGGAGTGTCCACAACATACTATATTTTTTTACATCCTTTACTATACAGTGTGTCAATTTGAAAAGGTATCACCCTCTATAATTTGGTCCCTATCTATATATTAGCCTTGCGACATCCAATATTGGACATAGGCCTCTCCTTCGCTCCTCCATTTTTCTCTATCCTGAGCCATGTGCATCCATTTTGAGCCGGCTTGGTGTTTTAAGTCATCTACCCATCTCATCTGTGGTCTCCCTCTCTTTCGTTTATATATCCATGGTCTCCACTCTGTAATAATTTTATTCCATTTTTTGTCTTTTTGTCTAATCGTATGACCGGCGAATTTACATTTTAGTTTAGCTGTTTGTCGAGTAGCATCCTTAACTTTTGTGATATTTCTTACCCAAGAATTCCTTTTTCTATCTGACAGTCTTATGTTGATCATTTGTCTTTCCGTTGCTCTGTGTGTTTTCGCAATTATGTCCATATTCGCTTTTGTGAACGTCCATGTTTGATATCAATATGTAAGGACCGGAAGAATACATTGGTCGTAGAGTTTCGTTTTTAGATATTGAGGGTAATTTTTATTATTCAATATGAAGCTGAGCTTACCAAACGAGGCCCACGCTAACTTCGTTCGTCTCTTTATTTCTACTGTTTAGTTGTCTCTATTCAATTTTATTATTTGTACCAAGTATATTATGTATGTATTCATTTCTTTTATTTGGTTTTGTTTAACTGCGATTCTTAACTCGTCTTCTCGATTTGTTACCACTTTTGTTTTGCTGTAATTCATATTTAATCCAACTTTACTGGCTTCTTGCTCTAGCTGTTGTATCATTATTTGTAGTTGTTCCTTGTCTGTACACTGAGAGAACAATTTCTTTTCTCCTAATACACTGTGTTCTTTGAGCTATCTTTCTTAAAAGTTACCATATCATATTAACTTAAACATACCCCTTCACATATAAAGAAACTAGTTTTTTAAACACAACTCAATAATTTCTTACAGATAATTTATTCAATACTAAGAAATGCATTAATGGTTACATTTTAATTTTCTTATCCTAAAGTTTTTGATTCTTAAATTGAAAACTACACATATTTTGTAGTCTAAGAAATATATGTTAAGTTAATCCAAATTTATATTTGTGAACAAGAAATTTTCTTGCAATCAAATAAATACTTTAGTCCACAAGAAATAATTCTTCAGAAATATCCTCTGTGGTAACTGTGGTTATTAAATAAAAACTTTATCATTAATGCCGAAATGCTACATGCAAAGAGATTTTCCTCCACAATAGAATTGCGCAGTAACCATTATTCACTATATTTGTGATTTAGTCTCAGTGTTTGGCAAGATAAGATGCCGTGCATGGTATTAGTTCATTTCCATAGAATGGATTTTGGAATTGTTATTTATTAGTTTTCTTTAAAATCTAAGGGATAGTTTGAAGGTACGTACATAGGTATATAAAAGTAAATGGATTACCTAATTTAAGATGTAATAATACTATTGTTGCATATCCGAATATGTAGTTCTAAAAGAAACATACTAGTATTTTTATATGTATTTTAGATATCTATAATGATGGACAACTCTGAAAGAAAGGATCTTATTCTAACTGGGAAATAAGCCACAATCTTCCACCTCGGAGAGAATATAACCCGGTCTATATTGACATTTCAAATAACAAAAATTGCCGGAGAGCCAAACTATCCCTGGAATAGTATTGTTGCTAGAAGTTGTCATTGTATACTGGGTGTACTTACTATACTGTGTTTTTTTCTAAAAGTTCGGAACACCCTGTGGAATATTATAGCATTTATAAAATGTTGAAATTAAAACTCATTTGTAGCCTTAGGCTTTCTTAACTTTTTGTTTTTTTATTCATTCTTATATTGGAAAATAAAAACGTTAGTTACTTTAACAACTAGCCATGTTTTTCGTCGATAAGTCCTCATTTTCTGCTTAGTTTAATAATCAATCCTACAGTAGGCGATGAGACATTAACAATTTGATAAATTGTTAAAATTTGTCAAATTCTTAATAGTCAAAACGTTTTTGATATGTTGTGAAAGTTGGTAGATTTATTATTTGAAGTTTCAATTAAGTCCATAATTTTTTTTGTTGTTTGGTGGAAATGGAACGCGCTACAAGGAATTTGACCCGCGATAAGCGTGTTCAAGTACTGACCTTACATAGCGAAGGTCTTAGCTACCATGCTATTGGCTCATTATATTGGTAACATTTTTTTGCTAATGTACGATAATGCAAGAGCTCACGTTGCACGAACTGTAACCGAAAATTTACAACAGGTAAATACGGACTTTGGAATTGGCCACCGCAGAGTCCAGATCTTAACCCAATCGAACATTTGTGGGACATAATTGGCAGATGAATACGCCGGCGTTTGCCACCTCCTAGGTCCTAGAACTTTACAAGAGGTAGAAATAGTAGCTCTCGAGATTTGTAATGATATTGTCAAGACCAAATAATAGCAAACCTTATTCGTAATATGAAAGTACATCCCTCTTTTATTATCGAACATAAGCGAATGAATAAAAAATCAAAATGTTAAGGAAGCCTAAGGCTAGACTCAATTGAGTTTTAATTTCAACATTTTATAAATGCTAGAATATTCCACAGGGTGTTCCGAACTTTTACAAAAAACACAGTATGATTGGCACACCCGGTATACAATGACAACTTACTTGTCTAGCAACAATACTATTACAGGGATGTTCTTAAAGAATCAAGCTATAACATATTAAAAAAATCACTGAAATCAGACAAGAGGTTTAGGAAATTCGAGACATCAAAAATATCCCATTTAGAAAAATCTGGCAATATCGGATTAATTAAATTATTCGCCTAAATATTTGTCAATATAAAATGTACTTTTCAATTTTGTCAAATAAGGTCTTATTTGTTAGCAAAAATTTATTACAAAAAAGTGAAATTATTATTCCGCTGTAGGTATGTCTCTCTGTACCAATATGTCCTGTGGTTAAGCCACTTTCCCTGAACCCAAAATAAGATAAAAATGCATCGATAACGATATTCCGGGCTTACGTTTCATTAATGATGAACTGGTTTGTGAAACGACATACCTTAAGTCAATTTACTGAAGTTTTCATTGTATTAAAATACGCCCTTTCAAGGTTATTTTATTATTTTATAACAGTGAATAGCTGATCGTTGAGATGATAAATTGATTCGTTATGTGCAAAGATTTAATACTGGGTTGCTTAAATATCACTTTTTTAATGGTTAAAAGCTACAAAAAGTATATAGGGGAGTGCAATTAGAACGAAAAGATGCATTGTTTCGGAAAAATTCAAACAAGCTTATATTTTTCTAAAACATTTTTTGTTAGTTTATACATACATGTTACAGTAAAAAGTTCTACTTGCAGATTTGGCCGCTAATTGTTTATTAATTGTTTAAACAATAACAATTTTTTTGTATAAATAATTTTAAAAATATAGTTAAATTTATCATTTTACTTTGAAATATGTTTCTATTTTGTTTTTGATTATGCTGAATCCGAATATGGCATTGCAATTTGAAAATTCTTATAAAGAAGCTCTTATACAGTATGTCTGCGTAGCTAGGAACAACATGGAAAACTTTTTTATTATCAATTTTACGAAAAAAAGTTATTCCTTATAAAATGCTCTGGATAGTCAAAAATCTAAAACTCAATCATCAGATATCAAGTTTTATCAATTTTATATGAGTTATGTCAAAAATATGAATTTCGTTAAAGAGTAAAGTGGGTAGGTACCTTTATATTCCAGAATATCAAAAAATGCTATTATGAAAAGTTGTTTGAAATCAAAAACTATATTGAAATACACAATTACATCATTCTAATTAGTCCATTGAAATGTTACATTTTTTAGGCCATACCTTGCATTTCTTAGAGGGGTCAATTTTATTTTTTTAATGTGTAGGGGGGATCAGTAGAAGCTTAAGTTCAAGTTTTTGGGGTCGACACTTTTGTCCCCCGACCGCCATCTGGGAAGAGGGGGGCCAAGGGATTTCACGCTATATCTTGTAAACTACCGATCCTATGGAAAATCTAATAAAACATAAAATGTAGCCAATTTTTCGACAATTTTGTTTTGATTACTTTTTATCGTCAAGTGACCAACAAAAAAGATATAAACAAAAATAAGTAAAAAATTTTTAACTTTAAGTTTCATTTTGGAGGTTATAACTTTTTTTCAGTTCATTTTACAATAAAATAACATTATAGAAATTTTGTAGGGGGTTTTTAAGCGAACAATTTCCACTATAAAGATGTATAATTCAAACTTGACCAGATTCTCGAATGCTCGTAGGGATACAATAAAAACAAAACGTTAGGCTTACTTTCCTATCTTAATATTTTTTTATTCATACAATTTATTATGATTTTAACATTCCTATGCTATTATTAATATCTATTTTTGACCTTTCTCCTCACTATAAAACTTACAAAAAGCATATATAGAAAAGGCCCAAGAAGTTGTTTGAGGACAAATTGTTCCATGGCGTTTGTTTTTTGACAACGATGGGTTTTATTTTCATCGATATTGGTTCTAATTTCATTATCTTAATTTAATCGAACCATTTTCAACCCTATCTACAGTTGCATCATTATGCACCTGAAACAAGGTCTAACATGGTACGTATTTCAGTAACGACGCAACTACCCTATAGTGACTAAGCACATTTTTACAGTTCGGTCTTTTTGTATCATCTCTACATAGTATTTTAGAAGTTAATTGCGCAATAAACAAGAATTGACAAAATTTGCAGTTACGTCATTTTTCTTCCGTACCAGACTGAATATCTGCCTGCTATTACTTTTATTCTTATAGTGTATCCTAGGTGACACAGCAGTCGGCCCCCCTCTACTTCACTTATTCTTACACTTGTGCTACCTATTTGGACACGTGCAGTCGTATTAAAAATTGTGAAAAGTATTTAGAGATAGTAGTATTAAAATGTAAGATACAACCATCAGATATCAAACTTTTTTAATTTTATACGAGGTATGTAAAAAATATGAATTTTTCTTAAGAGTTAAGTGCCTTTATTATTCACAATATTTTAATTAGAAGGATGTAATTGAACACTAAAACAAATTTTTTAATTCCAAACAATTTTTCTTTATAACAATTTTTGATATTGTGAAATGTAACAGTACTTTACTCTTGAGTGAAATTCATATTTTTTGACATACCTCGTAAAAAATTAATTAAATTTTATATTTGATGATTGTATCTTAGATTATATACAATGCAGAGTATTTTATAAAGAATACATTTTTTTCGTAAAACTGATAATAAAAAAGTTATTAATAGGTTCCAAGTTACGCATACATACTGTATAGAGCTAAAAAAATTTTTTGCTAAACATTTATTATTGTTGAAGCTTATTATTTAATGTATTTTAGGCAAGTTTTACAAAAAAAGTTTTGATCACTTTGCATAAACATTTTTTAGCTGGTAATTTTCGGTTTTTGTATTACATTTTTGTTATCTCTCTTAATTTTCTCAAAAAGAAATAGTCTATTTCATTTGTAAAGTAAAATAATTTAGTGCATTTTAAAGATTACATCCTAATATTTAAAAAAGCACTTATAAAACTGTAATAGATCTGTTCAAACTTGAGTAAAACCGTCTTAAAGTGGTGGTATTTCTATATTTTCAGTTATATTTTCGGAGTTTAAAAAAAAAAACATCTAATTTCGTAGTTCATTTGTTTAATAAAAAATGAAGCACCCACTTCTCGAGTAGAACTTTTTGATATGTTGTTTATTAACCATTTCTTAATGAAATTACAGAAAGTTCTATTTTGTTTGATTTTTTCCGAAGTGAAAATCTATATGCTCTCCCCTATTATTGATTGATACCTACACCTACAACAATCAACTATTCTAAATAGGGCTTTTTATTTACAGTCCTTTGTTTCTAGCTTCAGTCATATTATGTCGTATAATCCATGTATATTAATATTATTCACAGATTATCCAACATATGACAGAAGCTCGAAACAAATTACAATCGATGAAAAGTAATATGGGAAGTAAACCACAATTTATCTAACAAAAATATTTTATTATGTAACGTTTCAATGTCCACATCGGATGTCGTTGTCAAAATATATTTTGACAACGACATCCGATGTGGGCGTCGAAACGTTAATAAAATCATTTTTTAGTTAAATTGTGGCTTATTTCCCATTTAGAATATTTGATTACAAAAATGCCACAAGGAAATAGCTTCAAAACAACCTAACAACAAATTATAAAATTGTATAATATTTCTACAAGTTGTTGAAATCACAACAACTGATACAAATAATTTATAAACGTGTACAAACATAAATCAAAACTACTTAATTAAATTACCAATAGTGAAACGCGACATCCAAGAGAATCAGTCTAGCTGTGAGTACAAGGTGCTAAAGTCATTATCAATTATACAAATGTATACCATTTTTATTCCATTATTTTGCCATTGCATTGCAACTGAATAAAAATGGTATACATTTTTATTTTTATATTAGTATTACCTACTCCTATAGAGTAACTAGTCTAACTAGGTCCATTTTCCGTTGGAACTTTACCAAGCTGCAGACGGGGGTTGTGAATTGCATATGTAGAATTCCTTCCCTTTTGTCTTCACTGCAGCATCCATTTGGCGTGCATATTGTAGAAGCCTTGGAGGTGTCACCAGGGAAATGGACCAATAAGTTTTCAATTTAAAAATCTTTTAGTAATATTTTTAATATTTTTCAATATTATTAATGTCGCTATTAGGATTGAAAACTTTACCTTTCATTATCAATTATTTTATTTACCTACTAATTTTATTAGAATAAAAAGAATCACTTACTATAATCTGAATAAATAGAGTATCTATTGAAGATAAGCAAAACAATTCATAGTTTTCACTGTAGAATCCGAAATTACTGCAACAGAATTTATTCATGCGCATGCAGCAAGATCGATGAAAACCCATTAATCTCCCGATCCACACAAAAATCTCAAGTAGCGGAGTCAATAGAGATTTTGACTTCGGAAAAATTAAAAAAAGTAGAACTTTTTGTAATTTGATTAAGAAATGTTTAATAAACAACATATCAAAGCAAATGAACTTCGAAATTAAATATTTTTTTTAAATAACTACCAAAATATTAATCTAAGAAAAAAAATGAGTTGACCATTGAAAAATTCAGAAAATTCTTCACAAAAAAACGTTATATAATAGGTATTTATGAAACAATTCGTGAAGTATGCTTTTTACGAACCCACGCGATATTTAGAGCACCAGCGACAACGGAGCGAGTGCTATACATCGCGTAAGTTCGCAAAAAGTACTTCACGCACAGTTTCATACAATAAATTTTATCTATGATGAACAAATAAAAAAACTGTAACTCTTCGTCACTGGAATTTATTTCTATTCTACAATTTTTAGAACTTTGACATTTAAAAATTCTAACTTCTTTCAAACCACAAAAACTGTCAAAACTTTTGTCGTAATTTATTGCTCATTATGTCGTGATAATGCGAAATTTAAGGATATTTGATTATATTAAAGTGTGTTAAAAACAGTGCGAAAAAGTAAGCCCCATTTAAAATACACTGTTACTTCACGCACATTTTAAACACTTCACGCACTGCTATCTATAATGACAGTTTTCACACACTAAAAACTTATACATAATAAGACATAGAGCAGATAAAGATTTTTCTAAAATTAAATCTATAGCTTCTATAATTTTTTATTTATAACGCTAAAGTCACCCTTCTCACAGGCATTGGCGCACTAGCGTTCGGCGAAGCGCACGTTTGGGTTATTTTAATATAATTCTTTAACTAATGGATTAAATGAAGTTTTACAAATTGGACATGACAGAAGAAAAATTAAGCTATCTTATAGTTATAATAAAAAAAAAATAAAATAAATGAGCATAAGTACGGTGTGGACGGAAAGTGAGATTTAGATGAATTTTGTTTAAAAATGATTTAAAAATGTGTAACTAATACAATTATTATTTTACTTATACAACTCTCAAATTTGCACAACTTACTTTTCAAACATATTGCTAAGTGATGTTTCATTAAAAAAATTCAAATGATACGACGTTTCAAAAAATGTAATTTTTGAAAACTTCGTAGTTTTACAGAATTACTACTACTTTAAGAGGATATTTCTCAAGTTTGAACAGATATATAACAATTTTATAGGGCTTTTTTAAAGCTTAAGAGGAAACAGTAGCGATCAACAGGTAGCGAAAACGCGTTCCAAGATTGCGGCTGTAATTTTGAATATTTTTTCGACATATTTGGCACACGTATCCGTAATATAATAAAGAATGGCGGTACAGAGCCCAATTTGAAAAATATATTAAAATATATTTTAAATATTTATATATTAAAAATATATTCTTTATTATATTACGAATACGTGTGCCACATATCTCGAAAAAATATTCCAAATTACAGCCGCAATCTTGGAACGCGTTTTGGCTACCTGTTGATCGCTACTGTATCACCTTAAGATGTAATCTTTGAAATGCACTACATTATTTTACTTTAGACATAAAATAAACAACTTCTTTTTGAGAAAATTGAGAAAGATAAAAAAATGTAATACAAAAACCAGAAAATATCAGTTAAAAAAATGTGTCTACAAAGTAATCAAAACTTTTTTCTGTACAACTCACCTAAAATACATTAATTGACAAGCTTACGAAATAATAAATGTTAAGAACATTTTTAAGCTCTTATACAGAATGCCTGCGTAACTTGGACGCTTTGACAACTTTTTTATTATCAGTTTTACGAAAAAAGTTATTCTTTATAAAATGCTTTTTATCGTATAGATTCTACGATGCAACCACAAGATATCAAATTTTATTAATTTTCAAATTTAAACGAGATATGTCAAGAAATATGAATTTCGCTCAAGAGTAAAGTACCTTTATATTTCACAATATCAAAAATTAGTATTAAAAAAGTTGTTTGGAATTAAAAACTAAGGTTCAATATTTAATTACATGCTTCTAATTAAAACATTGTGAACTATAAAGGTACTTAACTCTTAAGCGAAATTCATATTTTTTTACATACCTCGTATAAGATTGAAAAAGTTTGATATCTGCATCTTAGATTTTAGACAAGGTAGATTTTATGAAGAATAAATTTTTTGCGTAAAACTGATAATGAAATATTTACCTATATTGCAAAATTTGCATTTTTTTTTCAATTAGAAAGATGTAATTGCATATTTATTAAAACATCGTTTTTTATTCCAAACAACTTTTCATAATATGTAACAATTTTTCATATTCTGAAATATAAAGGTACTTTACTCTTGAACCAAAATCATATTTTTGACATACCTCGTATAAAATTGATAAAAATTGATATCTGATGGTTGAGTTTTAGATTTTAGACTATACAGAGCATTTTATGAAGAATAACTTGTTTTCGTAAAATTGATAATAAAAAAGTTTCCCATATGGTTCCTATTAGTTACGTAGACATACTGTGTAAGATATATTCTGTGATATACTTAAGCCATACGCTAAATAAAAATAAAAACTGTGTAAGAGCTAAAAAAAAAGTTTTTTTTAATTTTTCAAATTGTAATGTCAGGTTTGGATTCAGCACAATCAAAAACGAAATAAAAACATATTTTATCAAAATAAAATGATGAATTCAACTATATTTTTAAAATTATATAGAGGTACAAAACAATTGTTATTGTTTAAACAATGAATAAACAATTAGCGGCTAAATCTGTGAGTAGAACTTTTTACTGTAACATATTTATAAACTAACAAAAAAATTTGTAGAAACATATAGGTAAGCTTGTTTGAATTATTCCGAAGATGAGGAGATTATCCAGTAGATGGGAAAGTAGTTTATCCATACATCCATCCACCTTGTTGGTGGTCTCCTCGGTGGCTCTTCTTTTCTTCAGGTGTCCATTCCATGAGTCTTTGGGTTTGCCTATTACGGCTTGTGCAATCTTTTCTATGATACCTTTTAGTCCTCTCTCTTGTAGCCTTTTTGTATAATATATTTTCTTGTTTTCCTCTTCTTCTTCTTCATGTGCCGTGCTCGATTATCGAACGTTGGCTATCAAATTGGCTATAGTAATTTTGTTAACGGCAGCTCGGAAAAGGGATGCAGAGGATCTGTTATACCATTCTCTCAGGTTTTTAAGCCATGACGTTCTTCTTCGACCTGGCCCTCTTCTTCCGTCTACCTTGCCTTGTATTATTAAATGGAGTATATTATATCTCTCTGGGTGTCGCATAACATGGCCAAAATATTCAAGTTTTCGATTTTTAACTGTTCTGACGACTTCTGTGACTTTTCCCATCCGGTGCAAAACAACTTCGTTACGAACTCTATACACCCAACTTATTCGTAGGATTCTTCGGTATACCCAAATTTCAAAGGCTTCCAATTTCTTGAGAAGAGTATCTGTTAAAGTCCAACCTTCGACACCGTACAAAAGAGTAGAGAACACATAACATCTCACTAATCTAATTTTAAGATTCAAAGTAATGTTGTTTCCACATAAAAGTTTCTTTATCTTAAAGAATGCAGCTCTGGCCTTCTCTATACGTATTCTAATTTCTTTGCTCATGTCCCAGTTCTCATTTAGATTACAACCAAGGTAGGTGATACTGTTAGTTCTTTCTAATTGTTCACCATAAGCTGTTACTACTTCCGGTTGTATTGGCGTCTTACTGACAACCATCACCTTGGTCTTTGCGGTGTTTAGCTTGAGTCCATATTCATCACACGTTGTGGTAATCCTATTAATCAGATGTTGAAGTTCTTCATAATTGCTCGCAATTAACACCGTGTCATCCGCATATCTCAAATTATTAATATTGACGCCATTCATTTTGATACCACATTGAGCATTATCCACTGCTTTATTGAAAACAAACTCAGAATAAATGTTAAATATTAGTGGGGACAAAATGCAGCCCTGCCTTACTCCTCTTCGTATTTGAAGTTCTTCAGACGTGTCCCAGCCAATCCTGATGTTGTTTTCCTCAGCATTGCTTTTTCGATTTTTGAGTTACTCTTAATTTACCGGGAGATTTGTTTGTCAATCTTAATGTTTAGGAACCACATGTTATTACCAGCAGTATACATTGGATGTAATTTTTTTTAAAAGAAAATCGGTAGCGTTCCTTTTAGAATAAGTCAGATCATACCAAATGCTGCCAATCCCAAACCTATACGGTGCTGAATCTCACAGGTTTTACTGTTTTCTTTTATTCTAAGTTCATGTCATAAGTAAAAATAGCTATTGTTGTTTGTTTGGGTTTATATGACTGCGGACACTAAATCCATTCGCCAATTTTACTATTTTTTATTTTATTAGTCATTTTTTCGTATCTTATCCTAAAACTAATACTAATATAATAAACAATTCTACTAATAAATAATTATTTTTGTATTTTTTTTTTAATAATTTTTTATATATATATATTTTTATTAATTTTTTTCCAAATGATGTTCTCAGAGTTCCACAGCAAAAACTGCAACATTCTTCTTTAGCCCTCTACTTCATTCGAAAGCTATTTTACTATGGACTGTCCAAGTTCGTCATTCATTTTTATCTACATATTTTTTTTATATTTTTTTAATTATTATATTTTTTTTCTATTTTTTTTATATATCTTTTTTTATATTTTTTCTTTCTTTTTTTTTATTATTTTTTTATTTTTTTTTTTATTTTTATTTTATTATTTTTTTTATATTTCTTTTCTTTTTTTTTCTTTTCTTTTCTTTTCTTTTTCTTTTAACATATAACAATTTACAAGAAATACTTACTCTATATTTTACAATTACAATTTAAGCTTAATATCTAAAATATGTTTATACAATAGTCGGTATACCAACTCATTATTTTCTAATGTTAATAAATAATTTAAATTAATGGGATGGTGGACATCAGTCAATGAATACAGTGAATTTAAAAACATATTAACTTTATTAGAGATAAGAGAACAGGTCAAAATTTTGTGTTGTAGATTGCCCAACTGTCCACAAATACATTGTGGACTATCAGCTATATTAATTTTAAATAAATATGATGGAGTAAGACAGTGGTCAAATCTCATTCTGCATATGGTTCTTATCATATCTTTTGTCGACTCCATTTTAGAAAACCAAGGTTTATCCGTTATATAGTTTCTGATTGATCTGTAGTGGTTTCCTGTATTTACGTTTTCATCAATATACCTTTCTTTCCATTCTTTCTTAATCTCTTTGAATAAATTTGATTCAATATCTTTTGGCGTACAAAGATAATGGGTTAATACTCCTTGTGTCACCGCGTTTTTAGCCAATTCATCTACCATTTCATTTCCAGTTATTCCACAGTGGCTTTTAACCCATGCCAACTTAACAGACTTTCCTTGTTGCTGAAGTTCTTTAATTTTATTTATGATATATAATTCAATGTAGTTCACTTTTGATTTAGGATTTATAGCACTAATTTTACTAAGAGAACTTTTACTGTCACTAAAAATTATAAACTTTGAATGATTTATATTAGATAAATATTTTAGTGCTTCCATTATCGCTATTAATTCAGCTGTGTATATACTCATAATAGAATTTAGTTTAAACATTTTACTAATTTTATTACTGCTATCCCAATAGGCACATCCCACACCTTCAATATTTTTTGATGCATCTGTATATAGCATACAATAATCTTTGAACATTTGTGAACTGTCGGAGATAAACACTAATTTTCTTAAAGATATAGGCAACTTGCTATAGTCCCTTAAAAAGTATACCTGAACTTGTTCCATACTATTAAAGTCAATATTATAATTTGGGTTTATGTCATATTTATAAAGTTGTTTATCATATATTGTCATTTTTGAATATAAATCTACCATATTTAGAGTTTTCTTTTTTATCCAATATTTTTCTGTCAAGTCTGCTAAAAACAGTTGATGTATTTTGGAAATTAAACTTGCCTTTTTTTCATACAATCTAACTAAAAGGTTGATGCCAAGTTTTTTTCGTCTTATATCCATCGGCATTTCACAGCATTCAACTTGTAGATTATTTATCGGTGTACTTCTTAGGGCTCCTATACACAATCTAAGGGATTTATTAATGATTTTGTCTATTTTATTTAAATGACACTGTGATGCGTCACTGTATAATATTGATCCGTAGTCGAATATAGCTCTTATATTATTTTTAAATAACAACAAAGAAATATTTGGATCTGCTCCCCAACGTAAGTGTGATACGAATCGAAGAAGGTTTATTCCTTTTTCTGTTTTTTTAACTATATGGTCTATATGTTCTTTCCAGAGAAGCTGTCTATCCAGAGTAATACCCAAATATTTAACATAACTTTGTACAGGATAGGATATATTGTTTATTAAGATGTGATTGGGTATTTCTTTTCGTTTTCTTGTAAAAATACATAATTTGGTTTTGGAATCAGATATATTTAGTCCATGTAATTCACTCCATATTTTAATATGTTTGTCTCCTTCTTCAATGGATTTGACTGCATTTTCTATTTTAATGTTTTCTTGATAAATAACTATATCATCTGCAAATTGTAAAATTTTTGTTGAGTTTAAATTTTTTTCTATATCAGAAGTGTAAATTAAATATAACAAAGGGCTTAATATTCCTCCTTGAGGTAAACCACCCATCGCTAGTCTTGGACCAAATGTGTTATTATTTACCGATATATAAATTTTTCTACAGTCATACAATTTTATTATTTTTTGACAGAAGCATTCTGGCAGACCTATTTGTATCATTTTGTTATATAGTATATTTAAATTAACGTTGTCGTATGCTGCTTCAACATCTAATAAAAGAGCGATTACTGAAGAATTTTTCGTAAACGCTAAATTTATATCTGTTACCAAATGACTCACAGCTTCCACAGTAGAATGATTTTTTCGAAATCCAAATTGTGTTTGTGATAATTTATTGTTTTTTTCTAGCCAACTTTCGAGCCTAAGTTTTATCATTCTTTCCAGTGTTTTTGTTATGCAGGAGCTCAATGAAATACCTCTATAAGATTCTGCTGAATCAGGATTCCGATTTGTTTTGAGAATAGGAATCACCCGGTACTCTCTCCAGTTATCTGGAATATCTTCTGATAGCCATATTTGATTAAAAAAATTTAATAGTGTTTCTTTCCCTTTTTGATGTAAATTGGTCAACATAATATAATGTACATTATCTATACCTGGAGAAGTATTTTTCTTATTCTTAAGGCTTATTTCTAATTCACAGAAACTAAATGGAATTGAAAGTGGATGCATAGAGTTTTTTCTTTCCATTACATTAATTTTTGAAAATATATTATCTGGACATAATTTTCTTAAAAACTCCTCAACCCATTCTCCTTCAGTCACTGGATTTACTTGTGGTTTAAAAATGTTTTGTAATCGTTTGGCTTGATTCCACATATCTTTAATTGGTGTATTTTTGTTTAAAGTTTTACAAAAATTTCTCCATGCATTACGCTTACTCTCTAATACAACTTTTTTGGTTTTCGCTACACATTTATTATAATTTATATAATTTTGTATATTAGACTGTAGTTTAAACTTGCGTAAAGCTAGTTTTTGTTCTTCTATTACCTTTTTACAATTGTCATTCCACCAAGTTTTTCTAAATCGTGGATTAGTCCCTGTTCTCTTCTCCGGTATACATATCTTACAATATTCGTTTAATTTATTTAAAAATTGTTGGTAATTTAAATTATTATCTATTTCCATGAAATTATCAGTGATAGAAGAGAAAAGAGACCAATCCGCTTTATTTATGTTCCATTGGAATTTTGTATTTACACATTCCGCTTTATTAACATTAATATTTGACTTAATAATAATAGCAAAATGATTTGATCCTAATGTCTCGTCCACAACATCCCAATCGAAAAAATGACTAATATTTGCTGAGCATATTGTAAGATCTATTGCAGATTTATTATTGCTATTCGGTCTACGCATCAAAGTTTCTTTACCATTATTTAAAATTACAAGATTACAGTCCTCAATAGCTTCTAACAGATTTTTTCCTATAGTATCTACAGTACTACAACCCCAAACATAATTGTGGCTATTAAAATCACCACCGATTATAAAAGGCTTCTCTAGACTATTAAAAAACTTTTTCCATTCATTTAGAGTGATTTTAAGATTTGGTTTTACGTATATTGAATAAATGTTTAACTTTTTTCCGGATTGAATTTTAATTGATATGCTATTGCACATTATGTCATTAATTTGGTGAAAAGTAGGACTGTTGTAAAATTTTATTAATTTTTTCAAAAGGATGGCTACTCCACCATATCCATCATCTCTATCATTCCTAAAGACATTATAACCAGTAAAGTTAATAAAATTACTTTTTTTTAACCAAGTTTCTGATATTAATCCTATATCTATTTTATTGTCATACAAGAATTTTTCTAAATAACCCTTATTTGTTTTAATTGATCTCGCATTCCATTGAAGAAATGAAACGTTAGCCATCACGAGGTAATAATAATTGTGAAATATTGTTTTTTAATAATTCCAACGTTTTTTGATCTAAATTGTGATTAATTTGATTTAATGTTGCTGAAATAAAGTTTACTATTATTTCTCCTATATTATTTTGATTATCGTTTTGTGTTTGTGTTGTGTTAGAATAAATGGGATTATTAAAATTATAACAAGGCTGACTTTGTATTCTTGGTGTTTGCAAAATTTTTCTGCGTGCTTCCATTGTTTCTTTATCTACACTACTAGAATCAATACTACTTGATCTTTTTCGTTTAGATATTGTATATTTATTTGAAGTATTTTCTTGGTCTTTACTTACTGTTGAATAACATTTTTTATATTTATTATTAGCTTCATAATATGTTATATTTTCATTATTCATAACTTTTTTAATATATTCCTGTTTTTGTCTTTCTGTACAATCTGCTCCCTTGTCAGTAGCGCTGTGTTTTCCTTTGCACAATACACAAAGTAAATTATTCGGATTGGAACAATTAGATTTGTTGTGTTCTTCGCCACATCTTTCACACCTATCTTTTCCTCTACATTGGGCACTTATATGCCCAAATCTCAAACACTTTAAACATTGGATTATTCTGGGTGTATAATTTTCCACCTCGTATATCATTTTTTCTATTATTACATTTTTTGGTATAGACTGACCTTTAAAAGTGACAATTACGGTTCCTGTTTTTACATAATTAGTATTACCATTATCTTGAATCACTTTCCGCATAATTCTTTTTACATGTAATACTTCGAATTTAATTCCAAATCTAGGTTTAATTAATGATAATAAATCATTATCTTCTATCTCTTTATCTACCAATTTTATAACACCTTTCTTTTGAGTAAAAAACGTTGGAATATATGCCTCATACTCTTTGCTTTTAAGAATTTGAGAATCAATTAATTTATTAGCACTAGCAAAATTATTTAGTTCTACCTTGATTTTATTTCTACCAACTACTGTAATTTGTGTGATATTATTTTCAATTTCAGGTACTGCACTTAAAATCAAACGGGCCGTGCCGATCCTGTGTAATCGACCAATGTTACCGTTTTTATTTTCTATGTGTACTATATAAGGTGCATTATCTCCAAATTGATATCTATGTTTTAATCTTAAATTTATTACTTTATTTAAATTTTGCTTACCTGACTTATCTGTTTGATTTAAATTTGTCAAAGTTTCATCGTTATTACAACTAAATTTGTTACTTACCTCAATAGTACTACTTGTTTGGTTTTGTTTGTTTGTTACCTTATTATTTACTCTATTGTTATTTTTATTTAATTCCTCATATTCCATCATCCCATCTCCTTCCATTTCTACATAAAATTTACCTTTATCTGGAGGTTCGGGTGGTATACCTTCCATATTATTTGTTTTCTGAAATTTAACTTCTAGGCGCTAAATTTCACACTTTCTTACAGATCACTGGTTTAGTACTTCTTTATACTACTCGTAATACTCAAAAAGTTAAGAAAAAACCTTAAAAATTAATAATTTTTAGGAGAACTTCTAAATAAACTGCCTTTCAATTTGACGTTTATTTGACATTTAAAAAAATAGCTAAAAACATGATGTATTTTATTACCACCCATTCTCATAACATCACTAAATTGGTTTCTGTTTTTTGGAAGTTTATGTTCAGTTTCACCTACTTGTTCTATTGCCTGTTTTAGTTCTTCCATCAATTTGTATGCTTCATTAACCCTCGTAAGGCGGTGCGGGGTGCAGCGGCACCCCAGACCTCGTTTTCTCACCTATCTTTTATAATAAATTTTTTTGATTTTTGTCCATTTTTTTTATTCGCATTAAATTCAATTCTAAACACATTAAACCCATTGCAGCATCTAAAACGCTTTACGTTTAAGTGATTTTTTTGGAAAAATGACTGTATTGTGCAAATGATGAAAATTTCATATCCTGAATTGGACGTTTCTGGTGCCACTTAAAGCTAACAGAGCTACGGGACAAGGTCGGTGTTACTTATGTCAAAGAAAAAAGACCGAAAGTCCCGACATAACTGTATTATGTGTAAAACCTTTGTGTTGATCACTCTGTGAACAATTTCAGTGTTTTTCTTGCAACGATAATAATTTTTTTAAGAAGAAATTGGTAGGTACTTTGTTTGTAAAATTATGTTTTATACTATAATTAACAAGTCCTAATTATCTTTCAAATCAATTTACCTATAAAAAAATGGATATACAGATGGGGTGCAAATGCACCCCGCACCGTTCTTTACGTAAGAATATAAGCACCGCTTTACGAGGGTTAATATTTATTCCCTTTTTAGTACAACCTATTTTCTTAAACGCATATTCCAGAGCAGCTGTAAATAGGAGTTTCACAGATACTGTTACCGAACTAGACACTAGTGGTAGAAAAATGATCTTCCGTAATAAAATATTCTCAGAATTAAAAATATGGAGGAACGAGATATAAGAGTAGTAAATAGTAACAGTAGAAAGTAAAAATAAAGGAGAGGGGGAAATATCCGAAGAAATCGAAATTATGAGGGGATTCTTTGAGTTTTCCTTAGTTTACAGTAAGAACCTTAATCTTTATATTATTTGCATTTATAGATCACCTGACTCTTCCGTGGAACTATTTTTTCAGAACCTGCTTAATTTGTTAGATGACCTGCCCCATAAAAGCAGAAAAATTTTATGCGGGGACTTCAACATTAATTATGCTGCTGCTTGTGCTACACAAATATCCCTGGTCAACATATTTGAATCATATGGTCTATCAATGCACATTGATTCTCCTACAAGGATTACAAAAACTGCATCTACCATAATTGATTATATTGTCTCAGATTTCTCACCCCTTGATGTCTGCGCTACAACTGTTAATGCGGGACTATCTGATCATGAAGCGGTGTATACGAAGTTTAACATCTTTAGCAAGTCCTCCTCGAAAACTCGACGTTTAGGCAGGATTTTTTCCGGTCGGAACTTTCGTAAATTCCAAAATTTATGCTTAACCTCTGAGTGGCAATTTCCTTCCATGGACGTCGATTATAATTTCAGTGATTTGTTGAATAAGCTGGTATGTATCTTCAATAAAGCATTTCCTTTAATCACAATTAAGCAAAAACATCGCAAACCCTGGACTACCAAAGATGTCCGCATATCAGCCAAAAACATGCGTTCACTACTGTATATCAAGAAATTTACTACCAACGTCTCTGTTACTGAATATATCACCAAGTACAGGGCAATCTATTTAAAACTTATAAAATCGGCTAAAAAATTGTATTATCAAAATCGTCTCAGAAGCTCCAGAAGTGTTGCAAAAGAAACTTGGTCCATAATAAACGATCTTCGAAATAAAACTCACACAGCTCAAACATTTTCCCTTCCAGACCCAGAAAATCTAAATGAATATTTTGTTAATGTGAGTAAAAATATAACATCAACTATTGTGTCACAACAAGATCCCATTTCCTATCTCCCTAATTCAGGAAAGGTTTCGAATTCATTATTTATAAGACCGGTTGGTAAATCTGAACTGATCCAAACAATCAATAGTATCAAAAGCAAATCTTCCTGTAGTACCGATGGACTATCCATAAAAATTTTCTCAAATCTCCCAGACAATGTGTTGGGAGTCCTCATCTCTCTAATAAATGATTCTTTTGAGAAAGGTAAATTTCCAGAGTGCCTAAAGACGGCCATCATTATTCCTCTTCATAAGGGTGGTGAAAAATCTATTGCCTGCAATTATAGACCTATTGCATTACTACCGGTACTCTCCAAAATTATTGAAAGACTCCTAAAAGCCCGACTTATGTCCTTTCTCGTTGATAACAAGATTTTATCTCAAAATGAGTTTGGATTTTTAAATAATAAATGTACCACCGATGCCATGTTTTCTGTACTACATGAGGTTTATCAAGCATTAAACAATAATCTCCACACTGCCACTGTTTTTTGTGATTATGCCAAAGCTTTTGATTGTGTAAATCACGACATTTTGATAAAAAAACTAGATTTCTATGGAATTCGAGGTATTTCTTTGAATTGGTTTCAATCTTACTTGGAAAATAGGAAACAACTGGTTAGAGCAAATGTTACAGACTCTAGTCTCAGAAATGTTGTATGTGGGGTACCGCAGGGTTCAGTATTAGGTCCTCTACTTTTCCTTATCTTTATTAATGACATTACTAGTTTAAAAATCGATGGAAAAGTTTTTCTTTTTGCTGACGATACCAGTATCACTTGGAGCAACTCAAATATCGCAACTCTTCATGCTAATATAACTTCTGATCAACTCACAATAAAATCCTGGTCAGATTCTAATTTACTCTCTTTTAACGTAGATAAAACAGTAGCATTACCCTATAAAGGAACTCTTCAACCCTTACCTCTTCATAACAGCCAGATCAGTATCGTTGATTCTGTAAAGTTTCTTGGTATTTTTTTAGATAGCAATCTTAAATGGTCCCTTCATATCGATGTGTTAAGCAAGAAACTATCCTCAGCTTGCTTTTCAATAAGATCTGTCTCTAGGGAAATGGATTTAGCCTCTTCCAAAATAACATACTTTTCATTGTTCGAGTCCCATCTTCGATATGGTCTGCCTTTTTGGGGTTTTGGTACAGCTGCCCAATCCGATGTTATTTTTAAATTGCAAAAAAGAGCAATCAGATATCTGTTTGGCCTCAGAAGAACAACACATTGCAGAAGCTACTTCAAAGATCACAGAATTCTAACATTACCTTCTTTATATATTTTAGAAACTGTTTGCTTAATTCGTAAACATCTACATGTTTTTCCAGAAAGACCTAGACATGACTATTCCACCAGAAATTCTACTTTTGACATCTATTTACCGATCCCGTCCAATGAGTTAGTAAAGAAATCTATATTATATTCTGCAAAAAAACTATACAACCATCTCCCTCTACAACTTAAATCTGCAACATCTTTCCCAAGTTCCGTAAAATGACTAAAGCCTATTTATCTGAAAGGCCATATTATTCAATAGCAGAGTTTCTTAACCAATAACTAAGAAATTACAGTATTGTGATGTATAAGTAGAATCTTAATCTATATTTGAGTGTCATATGCAGCAGCATAACTTATTAAATTACTTATTAAATTTCTTAAGGTAGATTGCGCAATTTGCAATTTTTTTTAATTTTGCAATAGATTGTTACTGATTTTTATTTGACTTTATTATGTTTTATTTATATTGACGATTTGTATAATTTTAGTAAATTGTATTTGTTATTGTTTTTATTTATGATTCTTGTAAGCTTTGTCTATAAAATTGTTAAATTTTTCATGACAATAAAGCATATTTCTATTCTATTCTATTCCAACAAGGATGTAGAGTCTGACAAACTATCTAAGTCATTAATATTCAGCTGAATGGGGTTCTATTGTCCGAGTTGTGAAGTTCCATACACAAGGGATCTACTTGTTTTATAAAATGATCCTTTGCTTATAATTTCACAACTCGGAAAATAGCACCCGCTCAGCTGAATATTAATGACTCTCTTATATATGTTGTTAGACTCTACCTATATTATTTTTTAACACTTAAGTACTATGGTTAAGTTGTACGTTTAAGGTCTATATCGATAGGTATTTTAGATAGATAGTCCAGGGCGCATCTATTTTGAGATGGACGTTGAGAGGTGACTCATATTTTTTTGTAGAAATTGCTTGAAAATAACTCATATAATAATAATTGAGTTATCCTCCCACCCAAAAAGGTCCGGAACATTGTTTAAATAATCACAATGTCAAAAAATGAAGGAAAAATTCGATTTTTTCTTAATTTTTTGATTATCCACTTTTGATAACTTTAAAAGTATCCACTTCCCAAAAAAGTTGCACTGACATAAAAGTTGCGAAATTAAATTTTCTGTAATATAGGATTGGTTAAAAATTTTGAAAATTGTCACCCTTGTTGCAAAATAACAATACTTGCGAAAAAACCATAAAAAACAAGTATTTGCAATTTACGTTTTTCAACCATTTATACTATACTTAAAACGTTCATATTTTACCCAGGAAGACTCTATGATATAATAAAACAATACTGTAAATTTCATTAACATCAGTTTAATAGATTTTGCAAAATAAATTTTGATATGCAGCTTTCGCAAAAAAAATTCATTTTTTCAAAATGTTGCAGGATTGAACACAAAGCAGATAGTAAGTTGAAATTTTTTTTGCATATAGAAGAGTATCACGTGCAATTTGCAAAAATAAAATTGGTTAACTACCGCGGCGTCAGGAATTTTTTTAAATAAACATTAATTTTTGGTGCTACTCACAGGACAGCGGTGTTCGATTCACACAAGTTGATTTCCATCAAAACTTCTTTCAATGTTTATCTAATATATTATTTTCTTACTCTATATTTTGTTGTATTTTAATATTTTAATTCCACAAAAATCAAACTAATTTGATTATTGTTTGTGAAATATTGTCTAAACAATTGCATATGTTTAAAAATAATAAACTTTTATTCTATAAGTTAAAATATATGAACAAAGAAAGTTTTTGCTAAAAAATGTAATTTTAATAGACGAAGTATAGGTTTTTATTTTGCAATAAACAAATTTATTTATTTATATCAAAATGTACTAAAAATTAAAATTTATCAATCGCTATCAAAGGTCATTGGAATGCCCAATCAGAGCAAACGTATCCGCTGTCCTGCGCGTAGTACCAAAAATTAATGTTTATTTAAAAAAATTCCTGACGCCACGGTTCTTAACCGATTTTAATTTTGCAAATTGCAAACGAAAGGTACAGTAATCTTCTATAAGTAAAAACAAATTCAACTTGCTGTCTGCTTTATTTTTAGTCCTGCAACATTTTGAAAAAATGAATTTCTTTTGCGAAAGCTGGATTGCAAAATTTGTTTTGCAAAATCTATTAAACTGATCTTATAGAAATTTACAGTATTGTTTTACTATATGATAAAGTTTTTATGGGTAAAATATGAAGGACTGAAGTGTAGCATAAATGGCTGAAAAAAGTAAAATGCAAATACATGTTTTTTTATGTTTTTTTCGCAATTATTGCTCTTTTGCAAAAAGGGTAACATATTTAAAAATTTGTAACTAATCCTATATTGTAGAAAATTTAATTACGCAACTTTTATGTTACTGCAATTTTTCTCGGAAATGAATACTTTTAAAGTTATCATCAAAAAACGAAGAAAAAAATCGAATTTTTCCTTCATTATTTGACATTTTGATTATTTAAACAATGTTCTGGGCTTTTTTGAGTGGGAGGATAACTCAAATATTATGAGTTAGTTTCAAGCAATTTCTGCAAAAAAATATGAGTCACCTCTCAACATCCAAATGCACTAATATTTTTACAGATGCGCCCTGGTCTAAGATCGATTGTCGATAGATATTTAAAGCTACCGTTGTTACTCTCCCTATTATTAAGCACAAGACGGAAACTGGTGTTACGAGACGTTGGTTATATAAAGCGTATCCGATAGCGTCGCCTTGGGCGATCCACCGGAGATCACTCACTGACCCAGGAGGAGAATCTCGCATTCTTTGTCGTCCACCATGAGCAGCTGGTTCACTACTTTCGTGTTTTCCACTTCTGCATCTCCCCATCTCCGTAGTATATCTGTAGTTCTAGTTCTGTTCCACAGTGTCTTACCATCAATTTTTTATCCTCTGTGTCGCGATGGATGACGTGAAAAGACGTGAAAATTCTAATAGATGCATAAGTTATCTAGAAAAAAAAAAATGAATTTATTAGTAGATATGTCGAAATTGGAGAGAATAAGTTAAGATATAATTAAGATATTATGGCATGTTTACCATCTAATGTGATCTATTACTAAATGTTAAGTACAGTGGAACCCCGATAAGTCGGCCCCCGATAACCCGGAAGTCCGGCTAACCCGGACCGATTTTTATCAGATAAACATTTTGATTTTCAATATTTTGTATTTTTCAATTTAATTGTGGCTTATTTCCAATCAAAATAGTTAATTATCAGACAAACCTTTCAACAATAAAAATGTATGTAATATAATATTTGAGAGATAATGTGTACTTATGTGTGTAATTTGAACTATACGATATTAAAAATGACTCATAGCACACGCCGCAGAAACAACAGCCACCTGTCTGTAGTATCTATTCCTTTTTATTTCAAACTGTCAGCATTGTTTAGGAAAGACTATTTAAAAAATTCTTTTATAAACAATGGTCTTTATGTAGTATTGTGTGTCTTGTATTGTTCGCTTCCATTTGCTTACGTTTGGGTTTGGTGTTTTTTTAGTAATTTTAATGAGTAGGTAACTGTGCATATTTATAAATATATTTCATGTTATTTCAATTCTAACGGAGTTTATCTGTAAGTGTTTGGGAAAGTATGCAACGTATTTTAGTATTTTAGTTTATTAGTTTTTTATAGTTAAGCATATGACTACTTAATTGTGTAATAGCAAATACCCTCTTAGTTTTCTTATAATAAATATATACATAGTTTAACTCCATTTTATATAATAGATTTCATAGTTAAATCCTTCTTTGCTACACCACTGGTTGTTCATAAATATTTTCTTGTTGAAAGAGAAAACGCACTCACTTTGACAAAAGTTTGCTTGGCACATGTATCAGGCTAGAAAGTGTTTCAAGGAACCACATGTGTTTTCTTTGCCCCGAAAGGGCGGTACCTGAACCTTGCCAAGGAACAAGGAAGACAAAACTCAACTCAGTACGAAATTCTACGTCGAACGAGACACATTTGCCTAGTTCACCACTAATCACCACCCGGGTGACCGCCCGGGTCCCGTCATGGAGATGCTGCCCACTCCTAGAGATACCGGCCAATTACACCCATTTTAAAGGTATGTGCGATATTTTCTCTAACATTGATACAATTTATGAACATATAGCCAGGTCAACCTTTTCACATTTGCGTACAAACACACACATTTATTCATTTTTGCTATACTAAATGCACATATATATCTTATCTCTACAAATCTAAACAGTCCATTGTCTCTACTATCTAACTAATTAAACCCAGCGACCATTACTCATCAATCAGAAGACATTAGACGCTTCAGTAAGTATACCGTATTTTATTAATTTTTACCATATTCTCCGGCTATCTCGGATTTTCGATAACCCGGATCGGTCGCGGTCCCGATTAATCCGAGTTATCGAGGTTCCACTGTAATTAGAAGAGATATGAAGGTAAGACCAAAGAAGAAATTGTGGAATATGTATAGGCAAAATATGTTTCTAAAGAGGATTAATATCGGTATGATTCAAGATAGACATTTATGAAGAGATTTAATATTAGATAATCCATATTGGAATAGGCATTAAGACAGAGAGAATGATAATGAGTAGGAAGCGGATTTTATGCTAAATGCATACTGCATGCATATTTCGCATATTTGAGAACTTTACTAAATTTTGCATATTTTTAAACCAATATGCATATTTTGTGCCTATTTAAAAACATTTAAGTAAAAAAAAAATTAAATTTTTTAATTCGACACAAAATATTTCCCCGCACAGGCTGTTCTATTAATTAGAGAACTACCTGAAGAGAGACGGCTTATTCACTGCCTTTTCATTTTTTCTTAGAAAATAGCCGATCTTTACAAAAAGTACTTATAGTACTTATAGTACGCCGTTATAAAATGATTGTAGGATGTTAAAATGATGAAGGATGGTGTACCGGGAAATCCGAATTTTATTTACTTTTATTATATTTAGTACAATTTGTATCCCAATTTAGTAGGATACCTATAATTCTGGTGATTCTTTTAAATCCCCTATTGTTAAGAGAATTTACACCTTTAACCATAGTTTTACGATTTTCTAACGCAAATTGAAATATCCATGCTTTAGATCAGATCCCGTCTTTAAACGGCTTTAAAACTTTGAAGGACATATGCGAAATTTTTAATGGAAATTTTGAAATTGATTTTGGTGCAGAATTTTCGGCTTTAACAAGTTATTTTAAATACGCCCCAATTACTTCTGTTGATGTTGAAAGGAGTTTTTCAAGTTATAAATATATTTTATCTGATCAAAGAAAATGTTTCCTCGTAAAAAATTTGGAAAACACATTGTAGTGA
The DNA here is from genome assembly GCF_917563875.1 of Diabrotica virgifera virgifera. Taxonomy (NCBI): domain Eukaryota; kingdom Metazoa; phylum Arthropoda; class Insecta; order Coleoptera; family Chrysomelidae; genus Diabrotica; species Diabrotica virgifera. The sequence goes on along the minus strand of NC_065445.1, from coordinate 229,948,086 downwards.
ATTATAATCATATTTTTATTTTATTTTAAATAGGTAACTATTGGGATAAGTTTTTGTAAAAAATGTGAATAAATTGCATATGTAAAAAATAATGATTTTATTTGAAAGATAATAAATAAGATTGCCGCCCCCCTATAAAAGAACCCCCTAGATTAGAATAGAACAGAAAATTTGTGGTTTCTCGAAATGCAAATTTTTTGAATTTTTGTGCATATTTTGCGCATATTTCGTAATTTTTTACTGCATATATATGCGCGTATTTCATCAAAATTGATCGCATTTAAATCCGCTCCCTAATAATGAGTTATTGCAAAAAATAGTATATTGTACAACAAGTGAGAAAAAAGACATATTTAGAGGGCCGCAAATCAAACGAGGGAGAAATAATGTCATTTTCTCATGTATTGTACACTGTATTTGTTCTATAGATGCGGTTTTTCAAGAGTTCAAACTACGAAAATAAATAACTTAGGTACTTTTAGGTATTATATGCATAAATTGAAATAAAATACATATACATGTAGGTATTTAATATTCTTAAAATTTATATACGCTATTTATTTGAAATTCTAATTAACAGTTATTTTTGAGCAGTTTTGAAAGGTAATTCCTTGCTTCAACACATTTTTTTTGACAACATTAATTTTTGTGTTTGTATTGTGCATGTTACCATGGAAACGGCTATCATATGTATGTGAACCGTAGGAGAACCCGTGAGAAAAAATATTTCTCACTGCAATGGCCGCCTTTTCTCACTGCGTGAGGAATTGTTCGTTTTGGATGTATGTAGGTAGTGAGAGAAGTTGCACATTTTATAGCATCCATAGAAAAACGTTTTTTTTTTATTATGACCAACAATAAAAATTGGAGTGAAACGAGCTAGTTTAAGCTGGAACAGTGCACATACTTCTCAAGTCATATTTTGAATGAACTATTTAATTAACGGAGCCACTTAGCTTAATTTTTGGGCCTAAGTTTATTTTCGCTGTAGGTAGTTATTAAAGGAAAGACAATATTATACTAAAAATACATTTATTTGTCACCGTATTCATAAACAAATATACAAAAATATATAAAATATATAACATACACTTATATTGCACGATATTTACAACATGGAACAGTTTTTGATAAAACTAGAAAATCCTCATTAATACGGCGAAAAATTTAGAGTCTTTACACAAGAATTTCGCAGCTCGACCAAAAACAGCACCATAAGATTCGATTTGACCAAGAGCCAAATCGATATTATAGCGCTACCGGATGGTACAAAACGGCAACTCGTCATACGAGTTTGGTTTTTGTATCAAACAGCAGACATACCAGCATTACCGTTCAGTTTTTGGAGGTAATAGCTACAGATTCTTCTTCTTTTACGGCACTACAGCCCAAATTGAGCCTTGGCCTTCTTTATTTTTTGCCTCCACCCTTGCTTGTCTCTTGTCTGTGGCTGCTGTTCTCCATACACGGACTCCTAAAAGGGCTTGCGCGTCGCTGTTTACTGTGTCTTCCCAGCGCTTTCTTGGCTTTCCAACCGGTCTCTTTCCCTGCATTCTAGCATTCAGTGCTCTTTTAGGTAGCCTATTCTCTCCCATTCTTATCACATGTCCGGCCCATTGCAATCTTTGTATTCTAATGAAGTCTGACAGGAGTGCTTCCTTATAAAGTTGATAAAGTTCGTCGTTGTATCGACTTCTGAAGATTCCGTTTTTCCTCACAGGTCCTAGTATTCTCCTCAGTACTTTCCTTTCGAATGTGCCGAGTTTGTTTTTGTATGTTTTTTTCAGGACCCAGGCCCCATACCCCTGCCATAGCATGTCATTGGTCGAATTAAAGTTTTATAGATTCTCATCTTTGTATTTCGGTGGACACTTTTAGACCGAAATATATGGGAGAGGGTAAAATAAGCTTTGTTTGCCTGCGTTATTCTACTCCCAGGTATGTAACCTTTCCAACCGTTTCAATGTCATCTTCATTTATAATGTTTTGTGTGACTATATTTCTTCTCGTCTGAGTCATTATTTTTGTTTTTTCTGTGTTAATTTACAGACCTAGCAATTTTGTTTGTGTTTTTAGCTCTGCATATGTTTCCTGTGCTCCTGTTGATGTTCTACTCATAACATTAATATCATCGGCATAAGCGGCCAGTTGAACCGTTCAGTTGGTCAGTAGGTTTCCTCGTCCAGTTTGCATTTGCCTAACCGCATTCTCCAGTGCCAGATTAAACAATGTTGGGGCCAGCCCATCTCCCTGCTTTAGTCCCTGCGAAATTTTGGAAAAGTCTGTCCGGTGGTTTTGTATTCGTACACATGCCTAAGTTTCATCCAATGTGGCTTTAATGAGTCTTATTAGCTTATGTGGTATTGCCAATTCAGCCAATATATAGTATAGTTTGTTCCTTTTGACTGAGCCGTATGCCCGTTTGAAGTCTACAAACACGTTGTGAACATCAATATCGTGTTCCCATGATTTGATTAAGATCTGTTTGACTCTAAATATTTGATCCAGTGTCAATCTTTCCCGTCGCAAGCCCGTCTGATACTCTCCAATAATATTTTCTGCTAGTGGTTGGAGCCGCTGGTTTATAATATACGTGAGGACTTTATATGCTGTACATAGTAGAGAGATTCCACGGTAGTTTTTGCACTAGAGTTTGTCTCCTTTTTTATAGATCGGGCATACTATACTTTTCTTCCAGTCGTTGGGTATTTTCTCTTCTTGCCATATGTCTTTGATGAGCGCATGGATGTGACTTGCTAGGTGGTCGCCACCTACCTTATACAGTTCTGCTGGTATTTCGTCAACTCCCGGAGCTTTATTGTTTTTCTGGGCCTTAATAGCTTCGAGAACTTCCTCTATAGTTGGAACTTCTACTCCATTATTTTCTTCATTCTCTTCTACGTAGTTCATACCCATTTCATCTTCCATGTCTACTTGTGTTCCAAGTAGGGTCTGAAAATAATGCTTCCAGGTTTCTGTGACTCTGTGACTACATAGACTTGTTTGAAGTTTATACCCACTTCTTGTATTCTTTAGGTATTCGTATGCCCCTCTAATTTCGTTGTTTTGAAATTTGCTTCCATTTTTTATATTTGTCTATTTTCATAGGCTTTTTTTTTCTTTCTACATATCTTGTCAGCTTTCCCTCTTGCGACTTCAAATAATATTCGTCTTTCTCGTGTTCTTCTTGTTATGTACATTTTGTGTGCTTCATTTCTTTCCTCTATTGCTTGTCTCCCCTCGTCATCAAACTATGCACCTCTTCTCTCCTTTTTCTTGTTTCCTAGGTGGACGCTGCTGCTGTCAGTACTGCTGTTTTGATATTACTCCATTTGCCCTCTATTGATTGCAGTTCTAGAGTCCTTAACTCATTTACGACTTCTTGTTCGATCTTCTCTTTACATTCCTGGATCTTCAGTTCTTCCAGGTCCAGTTTGTTTGTTCTTTGTTGTCTTTTGTTTCTTTCCCTGTTAACTCTGCATCTAAATTTGGTTTGTAGTAAAAGATGGTCTGATCCACATCATGCTCCTCGTCGTTTTCTCACATCGGAGATACTACTGGCTGCCCTTTTGTCTATCAGCACATGGTCAACTTGATTGGTTGTGATTCCATCTGGTGAAATCCATGTCATTTTATGTATGTCTTTATGTGGGAAACATGTGGAACTTATAACCATGTTTTTACTGGTGGCAAAATTTATCAAAACTCCCTATTCTCGCTTCTTTCATTGTGCTGTGAGTGTTTTCCTATTGTACCATAGAACTGCGGCTCCTTGCCTATTTTAGCATTCATATCTTATTGTGAAGATAAAATTTGAGAGCAGAAAATATATAAAATGATAGAAATTCCTAGATGCATCTAGCCAAAAAAAATGAGGAATGAATTTATTAGAAGTCCAAGTACCTATTGCATTAAATGATGTCGAAATTGGAGAGAATTAGTTAAGATAGAATTAAAATATGGCATGTTTACCATGAATGTTTTTTCATTGATGAATGCTGCATCAGCTAGTTTTCTAGTTTTTTCATTGATGAATGCTGCATCAATGAAAAAACTAGAATCATTCGAGCTGTGGGTGTACAGAAGAATTCTGAAAATATCGTGGACAGAACACGTCACAAAAAAAGAGGTTCTGAAAAAGATGAATAAAGAAATGGAAATCCTAAATACCATCAAAACAAGAAAATTGAAAAATCTCCATATTACACGACATATTACACGTGGAGATATACAGCTTGCTCCAATTGATTATGCAGGGAAAGATTCAAGGAAAGAGAAGCATAGGGAGACGCAGAATATCGTGGCTGCGCAACCTGAGAGAGTGGTCCGGATGTACATCAAATGAACTTTTTAGAGCAGCCGTCTCTAAAATACGACTAGCTATGATGATTGCCGACCTCCGCCGCGGAGATGTCACTTAAAGAAGAAGATGTATACCATCTAATGTAATCGATTACTGAATGTTAAGTAATTAGAAGAAATATGAGGGTAAGACCAAAGAAGAAATTGTGGAATATGTTTAGGCAAAATATGTTTCTGAAGAGGATTACTATCGGTATGATCCAAGATAGACATTTATGAAGAGATTTAATATTAGATAATCCATATTCGAATAGGCATTAAGACAGAGAGATTGATAATGAGTTATTGCAAAAAAAATGTTTTTTTATAATGATCAGCTATAAAAATTGGAGTGAAACGAGCTAGTTTATGCTGGAACAGTGCACATACTTCTCAAGTCATATTTTGAATGAACTATTTAATTAACGGAGCCACTTAGCTTAATTTTTGGGTCTAAGTTTATTTTTGTTGTAGGTAGTTATTAAAGGAAAGACAATATTATACTAAAAATACATTTATTTGTCACCGTATTCATAAAAAAATATACAAAAATATATAAAATATATAACATACACTTATATTGCACGATATTTACAACATGGAACCGTTTTTGATAAAACTAGAAAATCCTCATTAATACGGCGAACAATTTAGAGTCTTTACACAAGAATTTCGCAGCTCGACCAAAAACAGCACCATAAGATTCGATTTGACCAAAAGCCAAATCGATATTATAGCGCTACCGGATGGTACAAAAAGGCAACTCGTGATACGAGTTTGGTTTTTGTATCAAACAGCAGACATACCAGCATCACCATTCACTTTTTGGAGGTAATAGCTACAGATTGCTACAATACAAATTCTCCACTTGACTGTATTTCGTCTTTTTTCCAAACTTTGCGCGCCTTTAGGTGTCACCTCGTAACCAATTGCCATATTTTTTGGGGGGTGGATGGTCAGCTTTCGACAACGATTACCTCGGATCTTTCCAATGAACGCATCTCAGTTTAGGTCCTAAAATCTACAATACTATGTTGGGTAAAATACAAATAGCGGATGAAGTGGTTTGCAGCAAACTGTAGTGCAGCAGTTACTGGAAGGCAACCACTGCAGAGGTAACTTAGTAAGAAAATTAGTATGGACCGGATTTGCCAGGTGGGCCGTAGCTGGATGAAATACCACCGCCGGATCCACCGCCGATTCCACCTCCGATTCCACCTCCGATACCGCCTCCTCCGATGCCGCCTCCAATTCCGCCTCCGTGACCGCCTCCGATACCACCTCCGATGCCTCCTCCAATGCCATCACCTAGAAAGAAAAATCGATTGAGAAATGAATCAACAAAATATAATTATCGATTATGTAAAAATAAATACTTAATTGATTTAATATAGTATAGAGTGGATGTATGAATATTTCACGTTTTTATTTAAAGCTCCAAGTTAACAACTCACCTCCTCCGATTCCTCCGCCGATTCCTCCTCCAATACCACCTCCAATACCACCTCCAATACCGCCTCCAATGCCACCTCCAATACCGCTTCCACCTCCGAATCCAGTTCCACCTCCGGCGGTTTTCTGTAATGGAAAACAAATTTTAGAATATTTTTTCTCAAATGTTACATAATATTAATAAGATTTATTCAATTTTCTTTTAAATAGATTTTCTTTTTTTATATCTTAATCTGAAATAGGTCTTCCAATAAATACAAAAAAGACTAAAATCCTAGTCCAAAGCCGATCGGAGATAGCAACACGACCCTATCTGACAGTTGACAGCTTAGAAAAAGTAGATAGCTTTATCAATTTAGAAGTCAAATCAGGAAAGACAACATTGACGATGTCAATGTTGTTTTTCCAACATGTCAACGTTTCAACGATGTTACAGTGGTTAACAGAAGAATCATCCTAGCCAATACGGCATAAGGACTAAGGACTAAGATACGAATCTATCTGGCCGATAGTGAGCTAAGGATGTGAAATTTGAATATCAACTAAAAAATATATAAACCGCATGAGCACATTTGAAAGAAAGGTATAGCGTCTTCAATAGACAGACCATGTTCTGTGGATGGAGGAAACAGGCTTCCAAAACAACCGTTGAATGCAAGAATGCAGGGCAAGTGACCTATTGCAAGAGCAAAAAAGCGATGGGAGGATGACATATGGATGAGGATGCAAGAAATTTCCTTGGCAGTTGATCGTGGAGGAGTATGTCTATAAAACTTAACAAATGTAGAGGTTTATCGAGAGAGGCCAGGGCTCGAATTAGGCTTTAATGCTGTAAAGCCATAGAATGGATTAAATTCTGACTCTATAAAGCATGCACAAGGAGAGTGCTAATGAAAAACCAAAATCAGAGTTAAAACATCACACTAAAAGGTAGTAAAACTATAGAAATAGATGTATGAAGAGCTATTAGGGAATCTTGTTCTGAAGAATAATATAGAACATTAAAAGAAACAAGTAAAAAATAATGCAGAATGTAGAAAAAACTGTTGCAGAATGGACCGAAGTTACCACCCAACCAAGAGTTGGTTGAAAAGCTGGATATCAGCATAACAAAAGCTGAAGTGAAAGCAAAAGGGGAATCCTAGAAAGGAGGTGAATACAAAAAACCTACATCTGATGAGATATTAATATAATGAGCTTGTTTAGTAAAATCAAAAGGTTCTGAGTTCATGACGAAGAAGGACTTCATGGTTGATTAACTTGCGAGATTCGTATGGTATTCATACAAGCATGCTATTTGGGGTAGCAATGAATAAAGTTAAGATAGCTATAGTAATAACCAATGTTCTGAAAGGATATGGTACATGAAGAAGAATAGGTTCAGGTATAGTAATAGTACCTACTATTGTGTACTTTCTGTTTCCTCAAAAGGTGTATAAGATTATCCGCCTCTAATGCTTTAATTTATAAAGGTCTTATGTTGGAGATTATTATTAGCACTATCATGTACTGTTTCTATATCGGACAAACTGGATTCAGACAGAGAAATAAAACGAAAAATGTCAATGACTAAAACTACTTTTATGAATATGGAGACATTCGTTTGCAAAGATCATCTCAGTTTAGGACTAAGACAAAGAATAGTTAAGTGCTATGTTTGGTCTGTACTTTTGTATGGTGCAGAGGTGCGGACACTAAAAGTGTCGACCGTAAATAGAATTTGAAGCAGAACAGAAGCATTGAAAATGTTGATTTAAAGAGGGATTACTGAATATGCCTTGGATAGCAAGAAAAACTAATGAGGAAGTACTAAATGTGATCAGCAAAGATAGAGAACTGCTAAAGACTGTTAAATTCCGGAAAATGTCTTATATGGGACATATAGTCATGGAAATCGATAGAACTGATGCTTTAAGGCAAAATAGAGAGCCGTAGAATCGAGAAGCCTTCGCAATAGTGATTGCCAACGTCGGATGACACGTGAAGAAAAGGTATCATAAAAAAATCAAATATATTCGACAAATTTGACTATTTCTAAACCATTATATTAAGATTATATAAAATAGGAAATTTTCTTAAGAAATCCTAATATAATAACTATTTTTCACCATCAACAAACATGGACAAGAACGATTACCTTCTAATTAGGAATAAAAATGTGTAATTAATCACCAATCTGAGCATCAAAGCTACCGCTGTTACTCTCCCTATTATTAAGCTCAAGACGGAAACTGGTGTTACGAGACGTTGGTTACATAAAGCGTATCCGATGGCTTCGCCTTGGGCGATCCACCGGAGATCACTCACTGACCCATAAACGGTAGGAGAATCTCGCATTCTTTGCCGTAGTCCACCACGAGCAGCTGGTTCACTACTTTCATTTGTTTCTTGACCTCTGGCTTCCGCGTGAGGATCTGCCGAGTATTCTCTTAAAAAACAAACGATGCTAAACGGGTATTTCACGTAAGAAAGTCAATTATTGGTTACTTTCTCCGTGAATATATTAAACAGATGATGGGTATATTGGTTTTAAACGAGGGCCGATTTTTGAGAAAGTTCGAAAAATCGTGAAAATGTTTATTCGAAACTGATGAGGAAGTAAATATGCGAAACGAGTCATCGTAAAGAGATATTTATGGCAATAATTTGCGCAATTTGGAATAATTCGCGTAAGGAATGAAATATCTTTCGTATTTTGAAAGATTTGTGGGATATAATTACCCAAATTTGCCTGATGGCAATTTTACAAACAATAAGACCATCACAAGAAAGTGGCAGATTAGAAGCCTTTAAGTTATGGGCCTACAGAAGGATAATAAGAATAAGTTAGGTGAATAGAGTCACGAATGGTACATGAAAAATAAGAAGAAAAATGGTGCTGAAACCTTTAGAATATTTCTTCCCAAATGCAAAAGAACAAAGACAATCTAAATTAAGACTGACATGTCTACACAGTTGTTGCATATTGAAGTGAAATATGGACACACATATCAGTGAGAAATAAATAAGCTGATGTTATTTGAATGCAAGATTCTCAGAATGATATTTGGCCCTCGAAGAGATGAATTAACAGGAGAGTGGAGAAGGCGCTGCAATGCTGAATTGGTGACTGTATGGTATTGAAAACGTCGTCAGACATATGAAAGCTAACTGAATAAGATGGGCAGGTTATGTGGTAATATTAGACAAAGAGAGATTGTTAAAGACAGTGTTTTTTGAGATACCAGACGGTAGAAGATCACTAGACCGTCCCAGAAAAAGATGGAAGGATGATGTTCAGACGAAGAAAAATATTACAAGATACAGAAATGAGATACTTAAGAAAAGTAATGGGAGCAAGAAGATTAGACAAAACAAGAAACGGAGATATAAGACATGAACTACAGGTAAAATCGCTCAACGAAAAAGTTGAAGAAAAGAAGTTAAAATGGGCTGAACACATGATAAGAATGAGTTGTGACAGACAAGTGAAAATGGCATGGGAGGCCAAAGCAGTGGGTAAAAGCACGATGGGCGGACCAAGGAAAAGCTAAAACAATAGTGTAAACGAAATACTTAAGAACAGAGGAACATCCTGGCAAGAAGCAAAAGTTTTAGCAGCAGATAGGAAGAAGTGGCGTACATTTGCAGAGAGTATCATATAAAGGAAAAAAACCTCTACACCTATGGGTAAAAAAGGCAATCGATTATGTATGTATGTAGAACAGAAAACAAGTTTTTCATCTATTTTAATGTCCTAACTTTATCGATAGATTGAATTATTGAGGGGATTATCAGAAGGTAATGTACTTGACTATATACACATAAGCCTTCTTGTACATTAGCAGTTATTTTAATATCGAAAGGAATGATAGTGCGTAAAATGCACAGTTGACTGAGATGAATAAATAAAGAAGTTACTTTATCGTTTAAAATTGAATATATATCAGAGAAGAAATAAATGGCGCTAGGCCGGTCACACAGCCAGATATGATAATGGTAGACAGGGAGAATCCTGGAAAAACAGACTAAGGGGGACGATAAAAAACATGGGAAGACCTCAAAAGGTAGACGACATAGTAGCAGTGGCAGGCATTTAGTGGATTAAATTACCGCAAGATATAGAAAGAAGGAAGCAATTGGGAGAGAGCTACATTCAGGAATGGATGGAAAATGGTTGACAAAGAAGAAGAAAAAGATGTCTAACTGTAGGTCGGATGGTTGATCATATAATAAGGAAACATATAGTATATAGAGGACGAAAAGAGGATTATAAAAATAAACTTACAAAGAATAATGATATTAAACATCAATAGATTTGTCTTCTTTAATAACTAGATATTAAGGTGTCTTCTTCGCTTATTTAATGCAGTTAGTTTTGGTCTTAAACAATTCATTGCTTTCTAAAACGAGGTCAAACATTTTTTCTCTTGAAATCGCAATTTTATTTATTGCATAAACTGTATTGCAAATGACACTATTCACCTACTTATTCTTCAGAAATGCATTTTTAATGTCCAATGCCATTTTCTAATCAAAAACCCGACATCTGACTCACATCTTAGGTGAAAGCCATGAACTGTACACCCATATCCCCTTGACCTCTAGTTGCCATCCATTTGTTTATATAATTATAGAAAATCGGAACTCCTTGTTGTCGAAGAAAGTGTTTGTTGTGGGATGTTGTAAAAGAGGTTTTATTGCTATTGCGAATTATCGCAGCAGTAATTCTCGTCAGTCCATTAGCACCTTCTTCTAGGTCACAATTCACAATCATTTGAATATTTAGTGACTTTCTTGAGGAAGTACGACACTCCGTGAATCTTGTTTGTTTCATATATCTAAACTTTCTTTTTAGTCATCGGGTATTCCTCTACAAAGTTCGGAAATAAAAATAGTTATGTAATATATAAAGCAGGTCTTGTAAAAAATGTTGCTCTGATGGATTGGTTCCGGTTAAGATGATTGTATAATAGCTGTATGATTTGATCTAGACATGAATGGACAAAAAAATGGTAATTGGACATTTATGATTATAATACAACTTAAGGACATTAGCTCTTCAGACTCTAATAATATTTATTATATTGGTTTAAATTTTGCTCAAAAATACGAACAGATATATTATGTGTTCTCAAAGATTGGTTTTCATCCTTTGATAATTACAATTAGCTGTTGTGGTAAAAGATAACTCGAGTAACTCGAAGGAAAGATAGAGGGTAAGAGTGGCCTAGGGCGTAAAAAGATGCCATGGACAGGGATCGACAGTTATGAAATGCTTCGAAATGCTGCTAAAAACAAAATAATTTGATCCTCAATACCTAACATCTCACCTGAAAAGACAATGTACGGCGCCCACACAGAAATACACGGCACCTTAAGAAGAAGAAGATGATAAAAGATATTCTTTCATTCTTAATCAGACTGGTGAAAAACAAGATAAAATGCAAAGATGGACACATATCTACCACACGAAATGGAAATTTGACAAAGTGAAAGAAATATTTCAAGCAAATATCTTAAGCTTATCTATTTTTTTAAGAACAGACATAATTTACAATATATTACTGATTCTTTGGAAACTGAAGGGCTAGCTTATGGAACATATGTTTTTAAAGATACAGCATACATATAAAGCAGATCGCATAATGAAATATGTGACACATTTCGAATATGAAACGCTTTGATACTAATGACTGAACATAAGTTCTGTTCAAAATCTTTAAATATTTGGATCTATTTACAAGTATGAAAGTTTAAAAAACAACGTTTGTAGTAAACGTAACAAGAAATAAAGATGGAAAGTAAAATTTGATGAAATAGCCGAGTTTGATAATAGATGCAAAATACTGAAAGCAACATTGATGTGATTGAATAGTTTGTTAATTTCCAATTCTTTTTTCACCTAGGCCGTAAAACTTACCTGGGTCTTGTATCTGATGAAGTATACTTCTGGTTTGCTGGGTTGTGTTGGTGCAGCAGTAGGAATAGTGATTTCGGGGCCTTCTTCTGGTTTCTTGACCAAAACGTAGACCAAGGTCTTTTCTTCGTTTTGTGGTTGTAGTGGGATTACTGGAGCAGTTGGGGCGGGTGCGCTTGGGGCCTTAATGAAGATGATTTTGTAGTGTTTCTGGGCTTGTCCAACGGAGATTGGTCTTTGAGGTCTGAATTCTTCAGGTTCTGGTGGGGGTACGTGGACGTAGATGTGCTTCTGGATGGTAGTGGTGCCACCTCCGAAACCGCCTCCGAATCCACCTCCGAATCCACCGTCACCGCCGCCTCCAATTCCACCTCCAAAGCCTAAAACAATAATTATTGATGTCTTGATAATTTGATGTTTTTAATAAAAAGAAAATAATTTATATCAATATCGATAAGATCTAAATTATTTTTTACTCTTAAGTTTTTTAAGAATATGCTGTTTTAATTTATGAGATATAAGGTTAGCTCACCTCCTCCGGATCCACCTCCAAATCCACCTCCGGATCCACCTCCAAATCCACCTCCGGATCCACCGCCAAAGCCGCCTCCAATTCCGCTTCCGCCTCCAATTCCGCCTCCAATACCGCCTCCTCCGATACCGCCTCCTCCAATTCCACCGCCTCCGTGACCGCCGCCACCGAATCCACCACCGCCGAATCCGCTACCTCCGCCAATGCCTGTAACGAAACAACGTTTTATTCATGGTCCACCTAATAATACATTGGCTGTGTAAATTTTCTGCGTAGAATTCTGCTAAGTGTAGAATTTGATAGATTTTAAATGTAGAACTTACCACCGCCTCCGTGGCCACCCCCGATTCCGCCTCCAAAGCCTCCACCGCCACCGGATGGAGCTCCGTAGGAGCCGGAGGGTGGGCTGTAACTGTAACCTGCCTCAGGTCTGGCACTGGCAAGAGCCATCAAGGTGGATAATAACTGTAAAGAAATAATAGAGATTACAAAAATATTTCCATATTTACTTCCAAAAATAACATAAATAAGTTTCCTTAACTTCCTTCAAGAAGACCATAATCTTCCACGATTAAAGGACGTATAGAAATAGCAAGGGCAAAATTTGTGAAAATGAAACACCTATTATGTAATAAAGACCTAAGGATAGATCTAAGGATAAGGTTGTTGCGCTGCTACGTTTTTACAACTTTGCTCTACTCATCTGAGGCATGTACATTGAAGCAATTAGAGATTAAGAAATTGGAAGCTTTTGAGGGTTGGTGTTATCCAAGAATGCTACGAATATCATGGATAGACAAAATTAGCAATAATGAAGTCCTTGATAGGGTTAATAAGGTAGACCACGAGGAAATCCTAAAACCAGATGGGAGAAGCAGATAGTTAAGGACCTTAAGAATATTAGAGTTAGAGAATAGGTAACCATAAGCAAAACAGGAACGAATGGGAAAAAATGTAGAAGATGCCAAGTAAGACAACCAGTTGTAAAACCAAATGGTAATGCAGATTGATTCTCCGCAACAAATCAATCAGAAGAGCCCAAAGAGGGCGACAATCGATCTACTAGTGTAGATGCCATGATGATGGTGGTGTAAAAGTTTTATGCAAAAGTGGATAAAAGTTACCAAAGATGGAACGTTTAACACGAATAAAAAATGAAAATAAGATAATAGGCAATTTCATAGGCAAAAGTTGAAAAAGAGTCAAGTAATAATATTCATTTTTTGAGACAAAACTTTAGAAAACATAAGCCATATCAGGTAACAGAATAAAGCAAGTGAAATATTTAAAATACACGAGAATATAAATGTTGAAAAACAAACCACAAGGTAGAATTTAAAGACTTTTTATAAGAAATAGCAACCAAAATCACGATCTGGAAGTAACTAATCATAATAGTAACTATAGAGAAAATAACATAAAATATGTAGAAAAAGAAGTGTGTAAATCATGGAACCCAAAAAATATTTTAGCAAAAACAATTGATGATACATTTTTAAAATAAAGATTCATATCAATCATGTTTCCTATTAGTGTATGTGTTCTTTTCAATTGTTCTATTTTCCTCTAATTTTATTATACAAGAGTGTCATCCGAGATATATCTAGTTCTTCGACCGTGAGAAGCTTTGAGAAACTGTGGGAGAAAGAAGCAAATATTTCGCAATGATTTATGTTCATTCATAAGCAGTTCACCGCAGGAGCTCATTGTTATGTAAAACTGTGTTTCAGTTCAGAGAGAAATTTTTTACAGACGCCTTGACATAGAGAAATATCGAATGAAAGTATGAATGGTATCGAACGAGTAGAGATCATTGTCAAAAAGTGAGAACGAGAAAAGAATTGTGTATTAGGTGAATTGTTAATTGTATTGTTTTGATTTAATATATGGATTTGTGTGCAGAAACGATGAATCATTATTTTCTAAAATATGGAAATCGGAGTTTTATAGTTTTAGAAACTTTAATAATTTTTAGGAATAAAATCTCTGAAATAAGCAAACCTTATGAATATTACTGTTTAATTTAAATGTTATTATATATGTATTATTGCAATAATTTTGAGATATGACAATATTGGGGTAGAAAATTCAAATCTGACATTTTGAAGTTTAATTTTGTAATGGTAAGTATGCTCAAAATCCCATGCCATGATTTTCGCAGTATTTTAATTCATCATAGTATTCAGCATAGTTTATTATTCAGAAAAACCACATTATTTACAGATTGTACTGTTAAAATAATAAGGATTGAATGGTACACTAGCGTTTCTTTATTATCGGCCATTCGCCTTTCCCGATTTGTCAGCAAGTGACTTCGTTTTATTCTCTATCTTCATTTCTTGAGCCTTTGTTAGGGCATGGTGGTATTCTAAACATTGTTAGCTTGCTATATTTATTGACAGCGATCCTGCGCCAGATGGGTAGCTTCCTGCAGGGATTTTTCCTTCATGTGGTCTGTCCATGGGTTGTGACATGTGACAGGTTGGTTCTGAGTTCTGTACAGAACACGCATTTTACCCTAGTTCTTAACAAAAAAATCGTGGGATCAACATTTCTTGAAGTCTACAGATGCTTTATTAATAAAGGTTATAACAAATATTTTAGAAAGTCATTAACATTATAGAAAATGGTAAATTTCATAAATCAAATATTTTCCTATTCACCTTTTTTATTTCTTATTTAAAAAACATGTGATGGTTATTTATTGTATTAAATCTTCGAGCTTTAGATTAAAACCATTTAAAAACCTGGTCCTCTCGGGTTAAAGTTAAAAAAATAGAATTAAAAAATATACCTTTACAAAATGGTAAAAATATTGATTGATATTGATTAGTATCTATTGATGTATTGCAGGACCTAGGTATTTTTTTTTAAATGCATTGAAAATTATTAACTTAATGACGTAAATTATTTTATTAATTTTTTAATAAAAAAAATATCTATTAACTCGACTTTTAAAAACAGTTTTTATTCCTTTTAATTAAAACATAATTTGAATATAGACAAAGCACAATTTTTCTGATTAAAAAAATTGCAATAAAATAATATAGATTTCAAAATTCTATTTATCATAAATAAAATTTAAAAAAATTAAAAATAAATAAAATAAAATAAAAATATATAATAATTGTAAATGAATGTTGAATCAAGATTTGACAGAAAAATAAATCTAAAAAAATCAAATAAAATAATAAAATTCACTGTAAAAGAAAAATAGACAATCAACCTGATATAGACATATCAAAAGAAACTTTAAAATGCACTGGCTGAAACAACCTTTAATAAAACGCAAAGGGAAAGGCAGAACGATAAAAATGAAAAGAACAAGAGAAAAACTTAAAATTATCAGATAAAGTAAAATAATAAAATACATCAATACAGATGATTTAAAAGAAGAGAAAAATGCAGAATAAATTAACAAAAATTTTTAGAATAATTTTAGTCATAATTAGCCAAAATCATATTATATATTATGAAAAACGAAAAATAATTAAAATTTGACAAGAAAAAGAAATAAGTTAAATTCAAATAAAAAAATGTGTAAACATATTAATACAACCAAAAATTAATATTAGGAAAATGCTTTAGAAATGAAGAAGTACCATTTTTTAGTAATAAGAAATTGTTTTAAACAAAAGAAGAAAAATAAAAAATATATATCCAAGTTGAAAAGAAAAGACAAAAAAAATTATTAAATAAAATAATACAAATAAAAGTTGCGCGCTTTAAAATAAATAAAGAATATAAAAATAACACAAAACTTAAGAAAATAAAAAAAGAAAATAGAAAATAAATAGAAACAGTGGAAAAAATATTCTGTAAGAATATAATAATAATTTTGGATGCAAAATATATGGAAAGAACCAAAAATTGATCGACTATAAAAATCAGTGACCAGAGCCAAGATTTTTGCGATTTAAAATAAATAAAGAAGGCAAAAATTAAACAAAGATAAAGAAAAAGAAACAAAAGAATATAGAAAATAAATAGAAACAGTACTAAAAATATTCTGTAAGAATATAATAATAATTTTGAATGCAAAATATATGAAAAGAACCAAAAATCGATCGACTGTGAAGATCAGCGGGCAGAGTTCACTGTAACCGCGTACGATACTCTCTCGAACAAAGAGCAGTACGGTAGTACTTATTAACCGTAGTATCCAAAAGTATCACATCACTATCACTTTCAGCCTAACATAAAAATCAAAAAGTGCCTACGTACCACAAACGGTCTCATGATGTAAAACCACTAACTAAAAATGATCATATGATGCAGATTGTACATCTCATTTGATTTAAATACGTTTTTCTCCCACTAGCTGCAAGAAGATTCACACTGGCTTTTACCTTCACTTCACAATAAGAAAAATTACTTTTACTAATTTACAATAAGGACTAATTTGGTGCAAAACGCTCTTCGGTGATGAGGGGCTAAAGGAGGTAAGTGATTTTTACCCTTTTGATGATTTTTTTGGGACATTGTTAGTAAGTGTACATATTTTACGTAAGGTCGTGAGTTTACACTTCAGAGTAATCGTCCATTTATTTGATTATACAATTACTTTTGTCGTTAATGAGAAGATGTACTTAATAAAAAATATTTGGCGTTCTTTAGATCATCGATGAAGAACTTGTGCTCTCAGTGGATTTCAGTGCAGTTTTTTTTGTACGATAGTTGGAGTTTTTAAACACTGTTTTTTGGAACTTTCAGTTTTTTTGTCAATATTACAAATGTGTCGTTATAATAAATTAAATAAAATATTTTATTTGTCTTATTGTAAAAAATTGGGTTTTGTTTTATAAATATTTTCTAGTATCTTGAAGATTATATTTTAGCATAATTTTATTCATCTTTTTCTTTTTTTTAATGTTTTTGCAAATATATTTGTTGTCTAAGAAGAAGCACCAAATTTTATATTAATTACTTTATTATTTCATGCTTTGAGGTACTCTAGATCTTAAAAACGTTTTCAAAACAAAATTTGTGGATTGTAGGAACACAATAAGCTTACTCTGTCTTCAACGTAATATTAATTACAAGTAATGAACAATTTTTAATGGGAAATAAGCCACAATTTCACCAAAAAATGATTTTATTATATTTATTTTATTTTATTTTATTTTGTTTTATTTTATTTTATTTTATTTTATTTTATTTTATTTTATTTTATTTTATTTTATTTTATTTTATTTTATTTTATTTTATTTTATTTTATTTTATTTTATTTTATTTTATTTTATTTTATTTTATTTTATTTTATTTTATTTTATTTTATTTTATTTTATTTTATTTTATTTTATTTTATTTTATTTTATTTTATTTTATTTTATTTTATTTTATTTTATTTTATTTTATTTTATTTTATTTTATTTTATTTTATTTTATTTTATTTTATTTTATTTTATTTTATTTTATTTTATTTTATTTTATTTTATTTTATTTTATTTTATTTTATTTTATTTTATTTTATTTTATTTTATTTTATTTTATTTTATTTTATTTTATTTTATTTTATTTTATTTTATTTTATTTTATTTTATTTTATTTTATTTTATTTTATTTTATTTTATTTAATATGGAGTCTCTAGCTCGAGAATTTTACTGCCACCGTTGCATTTGGTTGTCTTTTTAAAGACAGATCACATACTATAATTTTTGTGGCGAATATTCTTGAGTTGGGTTGATTTCATGTAATCAAATGAACTATTTTTAGTAAAGTCGTTCCAGGAACGCAACTCATCAATATTGGCAATATCATTTTAAAGTTTTCTACATACTTTAAAATGTATAATACATGTCTGAAGTGCCGATATAAATGAGTCAGAATAAATAAATTATTAGAAGAATTTTTACTAAGCAACATTTTTGTATAATTTAGTATTATTTTGTATTTTGACAACGATCCCGACTTGGGCGTCGAAACGTTAATAAAATCATGTTTTTGGTAAAATTGTGGCTTACTTCTCATTGAGAATAGTTGATTATAAAAATGCCACAAGGAAATAGCTTCAGAACAATAATAATTATAAGGTAAATAGTTTAATTTATAAATTATTTTAAATCAGATTCTGATATTAAAATCGAAAAATCAAATAAAAACTTTGTTACAAATCCATTTAGTGAAAAAAACGGAGTTTTTTACTACCCGTAAAAAAATTTTCCTCTTTCTACAAACTTCTAGAGCCTTTCGAAGATATCCAAAATGCACAGTGATTCTTAGAATTATTTTCTATCTATCATTTTGAGTTCTTTTGGCCTTTTTACCATTTTATTATCCGTTGATACGTTTTCGTTTTTTTTTCTTCACATATCTTTAATATTATTATTATTTTCTTGTTACATCTAAATGCAATTTACTTCATTGGGAAGTTTTTTATAGTTTTACTTTAAAATTAATAAGTTTATTTTCAGGTTTCTATTTTCACTTATGAAATCTTTCTCAAAATACAAAACATTATTAAATTAAACAAATTTTGTTTTTTACTTGGTAAAAAAAAGTTCTAATAATTTAATTTTATCTGATTTATTCATACTGATAATTATTCAAACATGTATTATCCATTTTAAAGTATATACCTTTAAAACTATATTGTTAATGTTTTTGAGTTGCTTACATGGGACGACGCATTGGAGGATAGTTCATTAGATTACATGAACTTAACTTTAACTTAAGAATACTTGTAAATCATGAGGAAAAAACCAGGAATAAACCTTATGATACTATCCGGACATGGCAAGTATTTTTTCCACCTACCTCTACCGAAAGTATACTTTTCAGGACCTGATTGTAGGGAGCAAAGTTGTACTTTTCCTCCCTAGGGAGGAAAATATTTTTCCTCCCTAGGGAGGAAAAGTAAAAGTGGCGTCATTCATGAAATATAACTTATTGACGCCCTGTACAATATCTATTTTCTATTACGTAAGTATCTATACATTTTAACGTTTATTTTTAAAACACCCAGTATTTTGCAAAATGGTAAAAAACAGTAAATTGTTATTTTGATTTAACAATGTTTACATTAATAATTTGACTTATATTTGACAGCTGACAGGTATATTGTACCTACTTGTTAGTTTTAGTTTTAATAAATTTTGTTGGTTAGTTACATAAATAAATTAAGTAAAAATGAAAAATGACTAGTTATTAATTTGAGGAAGGTGGAAAAACCATATGTATAACATGGGAGTAAAGTGCCTTTTCCTCCCTTGAATGATTACTGCCCTCCGCTATGCGTCGGGCAGTAAACTTCATTCTCGGGAGGAAAAGTAGCACTTTCCTCCCTTGTTATACAAATAGCTATTTCTTACATTTAGTTTACGCTCAATATTATGTACACAAGGCGAAAACGGCGGGTTCTTTGGAGAAAATATTCCCATGAGATTTTTTTGCATAATCACATTCGTGAGACATTCCAGAATAAGATTCCGGAAGTCGCCCACGCGAAAAGTGGTCCAAATTTTCTTTAAAAATTTATTTTAATCAAATTGCAAAAATGAATATATTTGACCGGAAATTTTTTTTTAGGTTTTATGGACCATTCTGGATAAAAAAGGTCTCTTATAATTTTTCTCTAGAGTTATTCGGTTCTGAGGTAAAAGCATTTTAAAATAAAAAAAAAACGAAAAATGGCGATTTTCAAGGCTTAATAACTCGGTTAAAAGTTATTACTATGAAAGTCAGAAAGTAAGTAAATCAAAGTTTAGAGCCCCCCCTACAAGATCCTGAAGAAATTTTTTCATTATTTGATTACTAAGCTGTTATTTATAAGTAAAAATAATGAAGCCATACACGTATTAGGCGGCCGTCCATGATGAGTGCGAAAGAGATGCTATTCAGGCAGTCCAATGGCGCATCTCACTCGCACTCAAATTTACAGCCACGTCAATACGATCTTACCACTCATTATTCATATATAAAAATAACAGCTTAGTAATAAATTAATGGCACAAATTTCTTCAGGATCATGAAGGGAGGGCTTTAAATTTGATTTAGTCACTTTCTGACTTTCATAATAATCATTTTTAACCGAGTTATTAAGTCTTAATGGCCATTTTCACGTTTTACAAATTTTAAATTGCTTATAACTTGAACACGATCAACTTTAGAGAAAAATTATAAAACACCTTTTCTGTCCGGAATGGTCCGAGAAATCTAAAAAAAATTTCTCTGGGCCGAAAATATTAATTTTTGCAATTTGATAAAAAAAATTGTTAAAAAAATTGGACCACTTTTCGCGTGGGGGACTTCTTGAACCTTAATCTGGGGTATCTCACGAATGTGAATCTGCAAAAAATCTCATGGGAGTATTTTTTCCAACGAGCCCGCCGTTTTCGCCTTATCTAATCACCAAACTCTGATTTATATATCAATCACACCATTATGGCGAATACATTTGGTGTTGTTCTATAATTATTGTTGAATTATTCATATTCTTGAATTATCAATATGAATGAGTCAAATAAAATTAAATTATTAGGAGAAATTTTGTACCAAGTAACAAAACAAAATAAGTTTAAATAATGAATGGGTCTAGCCTTCTTAAAAAAAGGTTATTGACAGGAATTTTTCCTATTCTTAAAATCGAAAAGAAATAAGATGTAGTGTGCTCAGATGGCTTTCCTCATAAAACATTTCCAAACTCCTGTTTTGTCCATCTCCTTTGTGTTTGTTCTAGAATCTGTTATGTGTTATTTATCGACTTTAAAACAAAAATTGTTTTATCATTACAAAGAAACCATTTAATTCAACTTAACCAGATAATGTTTTCAAAAAAATTTTAAATTAATTTTAACCTACTCAACTATTTATTAAATTCAACAAATATTAACCTAAATGAAAGATTTTTTCATTTATTGTTTTTTCATATATTGCTTTTTCAACTTTTTAGTTATATTTCATAAAGTTTCATTGCTCTACAGACAATTATAACTTTATATTACAATACATTTAATATCACCTACTGCATTACCTATACACTTGAGTTTAATTCTGAATTAGTTATTAATGGTTTTATTGATTGACACTTTTAATATAAAAAATTTTTAGCAAATTACTATTGTTCAATTTTTCAATTTCAATTTTTCAAACAAATCAAACAAATTTTCACAATCAGATCACAACTATTGCATATCCGACTAATCTTGTCTAAAAATTGCACACCCAATTTTACATCTATAAGTTCTTGAACATCCTGAACAACATTTAATAATCCTATATAAATAAAATCTACAAAATTAAATAAAAATAACATTACTTTATATATAACTAACAATTTGTCGTTTCTCGGTTTAATGTCGTGTTTTCTTACTAATCCCCTCAAGATCCTGCCATTGTTTTGATAATATATTACATTCAAATCTATCCCTCTACCAACCATCCCTTTAGCAAAGTGCAGAGAAAAAGTATGATTTTGAATACTACTCTATTCTTCCCTTATACCGGAAACATTTAATTTTACTTTAACCGGGACCTGAAGATGCTGTGCAAAGTGTAGACAGCGGAACCGGTCGTCAGTTGTAAAATAAATTGTTTGTGAGAACGTCTCTCTTTTCTTTACTACAAAATTAGTTTATTTTTTAATGTTTTGTATTTTGAGAATGATTTCCTAAGTGGAAATTAAAACGTGAAACTAATCTTATGTTAAAGCGTCATCCAGCCCTAGTCGTCCACTGCTGAACATGGGCCTTCTCGAAAAACTTCTATTCAAATCTATTTTGAGCAAGATAGATCTGTTAAAGCATAATTGTGGTTTATTCGTATTGTGGCTTAGAAAATAATAAATACGTTTTTCTTTTACTAACTGCAAGAATATTCACACTGGCTTTTACCTTCACTTCACAATAAGAAAAATTACTTTTACTAATTTACAATAAGGACTAATTTAGTACAAAACGCTCTTCGGTGATGAGGGGCTAAAGGAGGTAATTGATTTTTACCCTTTTGATGATTTTTTGGGACATTGTTAGTAAGTGTACATATTTTACGTAAGGTCGTGAGTTTACACTTCAGAGTAATCGTCCATTTATTTGATTATACAATTACTTTTGTCGTTAATGAGAAAATGTACTTAATAAAAAATATTTGGCGTTCTTTAGATCATCGATGAAGAACTTGTGCTCTCAGTGGATTTCAGTGCTGTTTTTTCGTACGATAGTTGGAGTTTTTAAACAATTTTTTTTTTGGGACTTTTAGAGTTTTTTGTCAATTATTTACGAATGTGTCGTTATAATAAATTAAATAAAATAAAATAATGTTTTTTGTCTTATTGTAACAAATTGGGTTTTGTTTTATCAATATTTTCTAGTATCTTGAAGATTATAGTTTAGCATAATTTTATTCCATTTTTTCTTTTTTTAATGGTTTAGCAAATATATTTTTTGTCTAAGGAGAAGCAACAAATTTTTATATTTATTACTTTATTTCATATTTTGAGGTACTCTAGATCTTAAAAACGTTTTCAAACCACAATTTGTGGATTGTAGGAACACAATAAGCTTGCTCTGTCTTCAACGTAATAATAATTACAAGGTAAATAGTTTAATTTATAAATGATTTTAAATCAGTTTCTGATGTTAAAATCGAAAAATTAAATAAAAACTTATGTTACAAATCCATTTAGTGAAAAAAACGGAGTTTTTTACTCCCCGTGCAAAAAATTTTCCTCTTCCTACAAACCTCTAGAGCCTTTCGAAGATATCCAAAGTGCACAGTTATTCTTAGAATTATTTTCTATCTATCATTTTGAGTTCTTTTGGCCTTTTTGCCATTTTATTATCCGTGTTACATATAAATGCAATTTACTTCATTGGGAAGTCTTTTACAGTTTTACTTTAAAATTAATAAGTTTATTTTCAGGTTTCTATTTTCACTTATGAAATCGTTCTCAAAATACAAAACATTATTAAATTAAACAAATTTTGTTTTTTACTTGGTAAAAAAAGTTCTTCTAATAATTTAAGTTTATCTGATTTATTCATACTGACAATTATTCAAACATGTATTATCCATTTTAAAGTATATACCTTTAAAATTATATTGTTAATGTTTTTGAGTTGCTTACATGAGAGTTGGAGGATAGTTCATTCGATTTCATGAACTTAACTTTAACTCAAGACTACTTGTAAATCATGAGGAAAAAACCAGGAAAAAACCTTATGATACTATCCGGACATGGCAAGTATTTGGACTTATATTTAGTTTACGCTCAATATTATCTAGACAAGGCGAAAACGGCGGGTTCTTTGGAGAAAATATTCCCATGAGATTTTTTCGCATAATCACATTCGTGAGACATTCCAGAATAAGATTGCGGAAGTCGCCCACGCGAAAAGTGGTCCAAATTTTCTTTAACAATTTTTTTTAATCAAATTGCAAAAATCAATATATTTCGCCGGGAAATTTTTTTTAGGTTTTACGGACCGTTCTGGATAAAAAAGGTCTCTTATAATTTTTCTCTAAAGTTATTCGTTTTCGAGGTAAAAGCATTTTAATATTTAAAAAAACGAAAAATGGCGATTTTCAAGGCTTAATAACTCGGCTAAAAGTTGTTACTATGAAAGTCAGAAAGTAAGTAAATCAAAGTTCAAAGCTCCCCTTACAAGATCCCGAAGAAATTTTTGTCATTATTTGATTACTAAGCTGTTATTTTTAATTGCTGTTATTAATCCTTAAAAATGGCCATTTTCACGTTTTTCAAATTTTAAATTGCTTATAACTTGAACACGATCAACTTTAGAGAAAAATTATATGACACCTTTTCTGTCCGGAATGGTCCGAAAAATCTAAAAAAAAATTTCTCCGGGCCGAAAATATTAATTTTTGCAATTTGATAAAAAAAAATTAAAAAAAAAAAATTGGACCACTTTTTGCGTGAGCCACTTCTTGAACCTTAATCTGGGGTGTCTCACGAATGTGAATATGCAAAAAAAATCTCATGGGAGTATCTTTTCCAACGAATCCGCCGTTTTCGCCTTCTCTAATCACCAAACTCTGATTTATATATCAATCACAACATTATGACGAATACATTTGGTGTTGGTCTATAATTATTGTTGAATTATTCATATTTTTGAATTATCAATACAAATGAGTCAAATAAAATTAAATTAATAGAAGACATTTTGTACCAAATAACAAAACAAAATTAGTTTAATTTTTTAATGTTTTGAATTTTGAGAATGATTTCCAAAGTGGAAATAAAAACGTGAAACTAATCTTATGTTAAAGCATCATCATTAGCCCTAGTCGTCCACTGCTGAACATGGGTCTCCTTGAAAAACTTCCATTCAGATCTATCTTGCGCAATATAGATCTGTTAAAGCATAATTGTGGTTTATTCGTATTGTGGCTTATAAAATAATAAACAAGTTTTTGTTTTACTAACTGCAAGAATATTCACACTGGCTTTTACCTTCACTTCACAATAAGAAAAATTACTTTTACTAATTTACATTAAGGACTAATTTGGTGCAAAACGCCCTTCGGTGATGAGGGGCTAAAGGAGGTAAGTGATTTTTACCCTTTTGATGATTTTTTTGGGACATTGTTAGTAAGTGTACATATTTTACATAAGGTCGTGAGTTTACACTTCAGAGTAATCGTCCATTTATTTGATTATACAATTACCTTTGTCGTTAATGAGAAGATGTACGTAATAAAAATATTTGGCGATACTTGCGTTCTTTAGCTTTAGATTATCAATGAAGGACTTGTGCTCTCAGTGGATTTCAGTGTTGTTTTTCTGAACGATATTTGGACATTGTTGAGGAATTTTAGAGTTTTTTAAAGTAATTTATTTACACTTTTTTAATATAATAAAGCAATAATATTTTTTATTTGTCTTATTATAGAAATTTAGTTTTATTTTATCAATATCTTCGGGTATCTTGGAGATTATATTTTAGCACAATTTTATTACTTTTTTCCTTTCTTTCTAAATGTTTTAGCAAAATTTGTTGTTTGAGAACAAACGACAAATTTCATATCAAGCACTTTATAATTTCACATCTTGACATACCAATTTGAAAATATTTTCAAAATACAATTTTTTTTGAATTCAAACGCTCTAGAAACAAAATAGGCTTATTTTGTCTTAAACATGATAATACAGTGTGTCCACGAATGGGGTGCCCAAGAGACAATTTTTTTTTTATTTTCAATTTTAGCGATAAATCTAATTCTTGATAAAAAGTTTTGCTTGTTCTAAAACCCCATAAAACGAAATAAACTTCAAGTTTTTCAAAGCCTGCTTAATTTTGTAGCCAATTTTATGCAAATCCCCATAAATGTTTGCACCAAATTCGAAATCTTAACAATAATCTAGTGTTGATAAGCAACAATGTAGCTTAGTAACTGTCAACTCCGATAAATAATTTGCGAATTGTCATCTTTTTTTTTCGGCAATGTTAAACGTTCAACAAAGAATTTATCTTGTGAACTGTCATTCTTGATAATATTTTGCGTGTTCTAAAACCCCATAAAAAGAAAACAGTATATTTTAATATCAATAACAAAACAATATTAAAGAGTAATAGGAAACCTAACAGTAAATAGCAATACTAGATTATTGTAACGATTTCGAACTTAGTACAAAAATTTATAGGAATTTACATAAAATTGGACACAAAATTAAGCAGGCTTTGAAAAACTTATATTTTATTTTGTTTTATGGGGTTTTAGAACCAGCAAAACTTTTTATCAAAAATAAGATTTTTCGAAAAAATTGAAAATAAAAAAGTTTTCCCTCTTGGGAACCCCATCCGTGGACACACTCTATAACGTAACTGCAAAAGTATTTTAAAACAGTTTCTGATATAGAAGTAGAAAAATCAAATAAATAATTGGTATTGTCTGAAGCTATTTTCGTGGCATCTTAATGCAATTTATTATTTTTATTGGATAAGCAAAAATTTTACTTTTAATTATTTCTAATTAGTTAATTTTTAATTAGTTTGTAATTATTTTATGTATATATTTTTGTGGGATAAAAGAAAAATTCCCCTTTTCTATCTGATACAAGACAGTTATTTACTATAATTCTGTCTGTACATTCTGATTTAGGATATTTGCCAAATTTTTAATTTTTTAAATAATAGTTTATGTATGATATTAGCCGAATATTCAGTATATTTTTTCTCAGACATTTGAGAAAATTTTTATCGTTTGTGATAAAATGTTCATATCTATTTATAAGTATAAGTGAAGCACAAGTGAATTATTCGTATTTTACATTACATTATAAGTTTTAGAATAATAAATTTTTCAGATTTTTTTTGAAAATTTCTCCGAAATTCTGTGTTACGTTTTGATCTTAAGACATAAAAACTGAAACGGTTTTTTTTTTGTTACAGAAATTATGTTTTCGTTAATTTACGAAGCTTTAAACATGTATATTTTGGTTTATTTTTTTACGATTGGCCTACCAGCTTGTGCAAATTTTTTACGGTACGTAAAAAATTCTTCTTTTTCCCTCAAATTTCTTGACCCTTTCAAAGATATACAAGATGAAGATTTTTTTTTAAATTATTTTTTATACCACTAACAGTTATTTTGGTCTTTCAACAATTTTATTATCTGTTGATACGCTTCCGTTTTTTTCCTACTTATATCTTTAATATTATTCTGAAGTTATTTTCTTGTTGCATCTGAATGGCATTTAATATTTTTATTGGGAATAAGTTGTTCACAAAACACAAAACATTAATTACTCAAACAAATTTTGATATTTACTTGGTAAAAAATTCTTCTAATAATTTAATTTTATATGACTTATTCATATTAAAAATTCAGAAATATAAATATTATCCATTTTAAAGTAGATACCTTTAAAACGATATTGTCAATAATTTGCAATGAGTTGCTCATTGGGTTCATCCGATTACATGAACTCAACTTTAATTTATAAATGAAGCGCTCAGAGTAACAGTGGCCTAACCAGTGATGTGGGAGCCTCTCCCTCATCACTGGGCCTAACCCACAACCCACAATTTTATGAAAACGCTTACATTGCATTAAATTTATCCCTTATTTATGTATTTTCAGATGGAGAGGGGTTCAAACAATGATTGATTTAGCCACTCTGCTTCTGAAAATAATTAAATATGTGATGATTTTAATGTAATAAAAGCGTTTTGGTAAAATGGTGGGTTGTGGGTTAGGCCACTGTTGCTCTGAGCGCCTCCAATACCTGTCAGAAAAATTCTCCTAAAAAATTTGTTTCATTTATTATTGTTTTATATTTTGAGACAGATATCCGAAGTGGAGATTGAATAATTAAAATAAACTTATTTTAAATAAAATTGTGGTTTATTCTTATTGCAGCTTAAAATAATTATTAAATCCGTTTTTCTCGATTAACTGCAAGAATATTCACACTGACTTTTACCTTCACTTCACAATAAGAAAAATTAAATTTATTAATTTACAATAAGGACTAATTGGGTGCAAAAAGCTCGGAGGTGATAAGGGGCTAAAGGAGGTAAGTGATTTTTACCCTTTTGATGATTTTTTTGAGACATTGTTAGTAAGTGTACATATTTTACGTAAGCTACATATTTATTTGATTATACAATTACTTTTGTTGTTAAGGGGAACGGAGCAAAATGCAAAATTTTGACGCATGTCAAAATTTTCAATGTGTTTTAAATGTATCATTTTTTTCGAATCCTGAGAAAATTAATAAATATTTTTGAAAAATTTAAACGCAGAATGAAAGATTGTTCAATGGTCAGTTGCTGGCAGTCAACATCACAGCTACGAATACAAGCTCAAAATCGGTTAAGAACAGGCCAAGAGGCCTAATATAAGAAGAAGAAGAAGAAGAAGAAGAAGAAGAAGAAGAAGAAGAAGAAGAAGAAGAAGAAGAAGAAGAAGAAGAAGAAAAAGAAGAAGAAGAAGAAGAAGAAGAAGAGAATAAAAAATTACATCATTATCGAGGGAAGAAAATCCCTGAAAAGTTCTATAATGTTTTTTTAATAAGTCACAGGGGTGAAAATCAAAGTGGGCGATCGACGTGCGAGCCATAATACCGTGGTTTTACTCGCGGCTCGTTGGTGCTGATCGACTAGCGAGCAAAACAGTCATGTCAACCGTCCACAGCCAACATGTCGTAACTTTGTTACTGTAGAAAGCTCGCAATGATTGAATTTTTTTCTTCACATCGGGCTCTAGTTGAGTTGGGTTCATGTTTTTTACGATATTTAAGAGTTTAACATATGCAGTAAGTCGAATTGCTTTGTTTTTGTACTCTGACGATGTACATTTCCATTTTCCATAAGCAAGAACAGTCTGGTAAGCAATATATAAATTCTAATAAAAAGTCGTGGCGGAGAGTTCGCATATCCATGATTAAAAACTGGTCTTTTCACTTCAACTTTAACGGTCGCCGAAAACTGCCGGCTTGGCTCGCCAGCCGTGATACACGCGCAGTTTTGAACGACGAGCCAAGTAAAAAATAAAACAAACTGACGAGCCGCGAGCCAGGCTTGTCGGTAAATAAAACCGCCCCCGCCGTATTGCGCGATGCACTCGCGAGCTTTACCGAAGAGCCACAAAACCGCGGTTTTACTCGCCTGTCGATCAGGGCCTAAAGAGAAAATTTAGTGTTATTTTTAATTTCAAATATTTCATTCAAAAGAAACTTTTTATTTATTCTAAGGGGCTTTCAGCTCCCGGTAATAAAGTAGTATTTCATTCTGCGTTTAAATTTTTCAAAATACTTATTAGTTTTCTCAGGATTCGAAAAAAAATGAATAAATTTAAAACACTTTGAAAATTTTGACATGCGTTAAAATTTTACATTTTGCTACGTTCCCCTAACCTAAGGGGATAGGTACGTAGTTTCTGCTCCAATGCTATTCAAAATTTGATCCATTTTTTCGAATTTCGAGAAAACTAATAAGTATTTTTGAAAAATTTAAACGCAGAATGAAAGATTACATTATTAGCGAGGGCCGAAAGTATATGAGAACTTCTATAATGTTTATTTTAATAAGTTACAGGGGTGAAAACTAAGAGAAAATTTAGTGTGATTTTTAATTTCAAATATCTCATTTAAAATAAACCTCTTATTTATTCTAAGGGACTTTCGGCCCTCGGTAATAATTTAGTCTTTCATTCTGCGTTTAAATTTTTCAGAAATATTTATTGGCTTTTTCAGGATTCGAAAAAAATTAACACAATGTCGGTGGTAATATTTTCTAAATCTATCTTTGTCATACAACGCACTCAGTCGAATAGAATATTGTCAGCATATTGTCAGTCAGACAGTGACAATTTTAAATATTTGAGATGGCATTGGGAATATTTTGAGGTGTTGATTAAATAATATTGATAGTGTATTTGATAAATAATTGATTTTAAACGTGAACTTAATAAAAAGTTATTTATTGTTTATTATTTATGGAAGATTCAAGCAGAGAATACACCACGATATATTCAGTGATCGAAGTATTTTTTTGTTAAATATGTTCAAAATTGTAAGCGTTTCATAGTAAAAATATATTATTAAAAAATCACTTTTCCCCTTTTCTCGATTGATTATTAGTTTTTGTTGTACAGTAGATAAATTATCACAATCACTGAATACATAGTGAAAAAAATATCATATTAATTAACTGAATTAAGGCAATTAATTATACAAGTAACAGTTATCCAAGAACATTCAAAAGACATCTTTAAAGTCCATGATGACATTGTCAAGTAAAGTTTACATATCCATACCAGTGAGAATTTTACTACACGTAATTTGCCGTATAAAGACAGAAAAAGTAGGGATATCCGTAAAATATTTGCGAATTATGTACGGATGGGCTTAATGACAAGATGTACTTAATAAATATTTGGCGATACGTTATTTAGATTATCGATAAAGAACTTGTGCTCTCAGTCTCAGTGGTTTTAAGTGTTGTTTTTTTTTGTACAAGTGTTGGATATTTTTGAGGACTTTAAGAGATTTTTGAAGTAATTTATTTACAAATGTTTCGTGATAATAAAAATAGCATTTTTTTATTTGTCTTGTTACAGAAATTTTATTTTATTTTATCAATAGTTTCTGGTATCTTGAAGATTACATTTTAGCACAATTTTATTCGATTTTCCCTTTTTTACTTAATGTTTTAATAAATTTATTTGTTGTTTGGGAGCAAACGACAAGTTTTATATTAAGTACTTTATTATTTCACATTTTGATGTACTTTGGATTTTGAAAATATTTCCAAAATACATGTGTGGCATCTTAATTTTTATTTGAAATAAGCCAAAACTTTACTTTAAAATAAAGTTTATTTGACGTTTCGATGTCCACTTCGGAAATCGTTCTCAAAATCTTCTTTCTTCCTCGTTCTCAGTGGATTTCAGTGTTGTTTTGAGGACTTTAAAGTTTTTTTTCCGAACCCCAAAAACTTATTTTTAAATAAAATTGTATCTTATTCTTAATAAAAATACTAAATTGTATAAAATATAATATATTTTACAAATTGTCATTTAATAGAAAAATGAAATTATTGACTTTCGACAATGTTTTTCAGTTGTTTTGAGTTTTTTAATTAATTTATGTAAATATTCGTAGGGCAATAAAGCACAAAAGTACATTAATGTTTTTATTTGATTAATTCCAATGAATTGATGTAATTCTATCAGTGCATTTAAGTTTTTGAAGTTATACTTCTTTACGCGCGATATGAGGTTGAATTTTTATGTTAAAACGTACGATCCGGACGCATGCGCATTATAACTTTGTTCTGATTGGATGTTCAAATGACATGTCAAAAATTATCCAATATGGCAGCTGTAGCACAGCTGTGGTGTGGACGGTTGACGGTTTGGTTATGTATGATTGTTGCGTTTTAAAATTTGTGGGAAGAGAAACAACAAAAAAGGTTAGTTAATAGTTATACTGCCTTTTTGAAGTTATACTTCTTTAGGCGCGATTTCATTGAGGGTGAAATTTTAGTAATCTGCGCACACAGGCAGTGTGGAGTTCGTTACTAAATGTTTTAATTTATGTATTTATCAGTCCAGAAAAGGTGTTGAAAGGATACATTAGTGTTTTTAAATATATTTTTCTACAAACGTGTTAAAAATGCAATGTATAGCACTCCATAGGAGCGTTAAAAATGCTAGTTTAAAGCACCGGTGCTTTAAAAATTTTAAGGCACTGCAGTTAAAAGTGAATTGTCAAATTGTGAAACATCAAAATATTTATATTTCATTTAGTAACATTAATAGATATTAATAATACCTATTTACGAATGTTTCTTCTAAAATTTAGGAATATATTAATTTTATAATACATTTAAGTATGTAGTAATTTTGTTTACAATTTTTACTTACCAATTTGTTTTGTTTATACCTAATATCGCCGTTGTCTAGCAAGTGTCTGCGTAGATTAGCGGTATGTGTATTTAGCTACGGACCTGTTAGTACTTGGTTCGATTCCCACATAAGGAAATTTTTTTTGTTTATTATTAATGGTTATTGACATCTTAGACTATTATTATATAGACTTATAAATGATTAAAAATAATAAAAAATAATTAAAATAATTAATCGGGATGTTGCCCAACTATTTACCGGGTTGCAAATTTATAATAATTGCCTATTTCAAAATGCACTTTTGAAATGAATTTTTCTTATGCACAAATGCAATTTCAGATTTCTTATTCATTACAATAGTTCACAAAATTTCCTGACATTCTCACGAATCCAACGCACCAAACTGCATTAAAATCCGTCTTACTGCGCCAAAAATCGAGAGTAAGGCCTTTTTTGGGCTTCAATGCCTCGACTAATTCGGCCAGAGATCGAGAGGTCGTGAGTTCGAATCCAGTGCAATCCTATACTTTCTTTTATTTTTTTGAAAGCGGTAAGCACAAAATTAGTTTGGTGTGTAAAAAAAATAAAAGAAACTGTTTAAAGTATATTTATTTTTAAGAAATCATATAATAGAAGTTTAACTTCTTACGTGCGTACAAAGTACACACACATTCTTTTTTTACTAATATGTTAAAACACTTGCCGTTCATTCAGTAATTTTTTTCTTAGACATTTTAGAAAAGTTTTATCGTCAGTATAAAACGTTGTAGTCCAGGGCGGATCTGTTTTGAGATGGACGTTGAGAGGTGACTCAAATTTTTTTGCAGAAATTGCTTGAAAATAAATCAAATAATAATATTTGAGTTATCCTCCCTCTCAAAAAGGTCCGGAACATTGTTTAAATAATCAAAATGTCAAAAATTGAAGGAAAAATTCGATTTTTTTCTTCGTTTTTTGATTATAACTTTAAAAGTATTCATTTATGAGAAAAGTTGTACTGACATAAAAGTTGCGTATTTAAATTTCCTACAATATAAAATTAGTTAAAAATTTCAAAAATAGTCACCCTAGTTGCAAAATAGCAATAATTGCGAAAAAACCATACAAAAGTATTCGCATTTTACGTTTTTCAACCATTTATACTAGATTTAGGACCTTCATATTTCACCCAGAAAAACTTTATGATACAGTAAAACAATACTGTAAATTTCTTTAAGATCGGTTTAATAGATTTTGCAAAATAAATTTTGCAATGCAGCTTTCGCAAAAAAAATTAATTTTTTCAAAATGTTACAGGACTGAAAATAAAGCAGAGAGCAAGTTAATTTTTTTTTGCTTATAGAAGTGTACTGTACCTTTTATATGCAATTTTCAAAATTAAAATCGATTAATTACCACGGCGTCAGAAAATTTTTGAAATAAACAAAAATTTTTAGACATGTTAATTTTTAGACATTTTGTAGTCAGATTTCGTTAGTTTCATCTTTACTTAAAAAAGTTAAGTGACAAACTTTTTAGTTTATAACTTCAACCAACACAGCAATAAAATATACACAGTTCATGAAGAAGTTTTCTGAAAAATTTTAAGTCAAAATATGTAATAACAAAAAAGTTATGTGACTTTATAGACGAGTAGCACTTTCCACAAAAACGATTATTTCTCGAGATAATGACCATGTTGTGGAAAATGGCTAATTTTGATCTTACTTTATATTTTGATATTATTTATATGATGCCAAAAACGAAAATAAGGTTTATTTTGAATTGTAGATGGAGGAACATTGTCAAAATCGCAATTTTACCCTAAAAATAAAATGAAAACACCTTTTTCTTAAAATTAAAAGTTGCATTATTTTTTTTATATAAAACATTTTATTCTTTGTACTCTATGTTTTAACATAAACTTGATTAAAAGGCTAAATTTCAAAATTTGTCACTGAACATTTGCGATTAAACTTTGAAATTCAGGAATCTGCACCTTTCACTTTAAACTATTGATAACTTTTATTAAAATAAGACAGAAAGATTTAAACAAGTACCATTGTCTTCAGAACGGTAAGAAATACCTATATAACATAAAAAATTTCAGAAAAAAATATTAAAATGAAACAGAGTTATTAAACGCAAAATATGTGATTTCATTTTCTTTTATTTTTAGGGTAAAATTGCGATTGTGCTAATGTTATCCCACGTAAAATTCAAAATAAACCTAATTTTCGTTTTCAGAACCATCAAAAACATAAAGTAGGACCAAAATTAGCCATTCACCACGCCGTGGTCATCACACCACACATTATCTCGAGAAATAAGCGTGATAAGCTTTTTTGTGGTGTGCCGCTCGTATATAGATTCACATAAGTTTTTTCCTGTTACGTATACTCCATCTAATTTACCTACCGTTGCACGTCATCCGCTTCATAGTCCGAGACGTCACATGATACCAACACGAAATATTTAGGCGGTAGTTGTGTTCTTTTTTAGAATCACTTTGCCGAGTACACTAGCGTTACAGCCACTAGGCATATTTTATTATATACGCCTAGAAATAATATTTAAAGATTTCTATTAATGTTAACTCAAAGAAATACACAATAACATGTTGCATTTAATTTGTATAAATGGATTATAAAGCGTTTTTATGAATCACATTTGTTCGGTATACACTGTAATTATAATCGAACGAAGGTGATATTTTGGCATAAATTGGTAACATTTATTTGACAGTTGCGGTGATGACACTTCATATTTGTTTATATTCTTTACTATAAGTATTTGTTTCATTATTTACTGTTTTTATTATGTAATTTAACGTAAGATTATAACTTAATTCTTGTTTTCTATTTCTAAAGTTTTTATTTATTTACATTGAATATTAATTTGTTTTGCTGTATAATCAACTTCCGCAAAAATTGTGTGATGTATTTGATTTAAAATGAATTCAAGAATTTTTTGTAATTGGGCAACAATGTCAACTTAGATCTCTAACGTAAATAATGACGTGCAACGGTAAGTAAATTAGACGGACTGTATTTTGACTTAAAATTTTCCAGAAAACTTTTTTGTGAATTATTATGTTCTATTGTTGTGTTGGATAAAATTATAAGCTAAAAAGTTTCTCACTTAACTTTTTTAAGTAAACATGAAACTAACAAAATCTGACGACAACATGTTTAAAAATTAACAACTCCTCTTTTTATTTGTATAAACATTTTGTATAAAGCTCGTTGTTATCTTAATACTTCAAAGATGACACTGTAAAATTTTCAAGAGGAAATATTTACAGCGACCAAAGATACAGCGGGGTAAATTTAGAACATCATCAAAATTTATTTTTCGCATTTTTGCGAAAAAGTTCACATAAGCAAGCATGTAGTACAAAAAATACTTTTATCTACTCTATCTCATATTATGTATAAGATTTTAGTTTGTGAAGACTGTCATTATAGATAGCAGTGCGTGAAGGATTTAAAGTGTGCGTGAAGTAACAATGTATTTTAAATGGGATTTACTTTTTCGCACTGTTTTTTGACACACTTTCATATTATTCAAATATCCTTAACTTTCGCGTTTTCATGGTGATGACATTGTGAGCAATAAATTACAACGAAAGTTTTGATAATATAATATGTAATATAATATTTGAGAGATAATGTGTATTTGTGTAATTTGAACTATACGATAGTGAAAATGACTCATGGCACACGGCCGCAGAGCGACGTTCATTGATTCGGATTATCGGAAACAACAGGCACCTGTAGTATTCCTTTATTTATTTCAAACTATCTTAGCATTGTTTAAAAAAGACTAAAGGACTATTTAAAAAAAATTAAACAATGGTTTTAGTCTCCACTGTTCTTAAATATCATAACATCGTTCTGATTGTGATTGTATTGTGTGTAATAGTACAGTCTTGTATTGTTCTCTTCCGTTCTGTAATCGTGCTTCATATAGTGTTTGCGTGTTTTTTGTCTACGTAATGCTAACGTGTGCATATAAGTATATTTTTTGGTATTTCAATTATAACGGAGTTTATCTGTAAATATACCGTATTTTATTAATTTTTACCATACTCTCCGGCTAACTCGGATTTTCGATAACACGGATCGGCCGCGGTCGCGATTGATCCGAGTTATCTAGGTTTCACTGTAATTATTCGTAACTAAAATATTTTTTTTAGTTTTATTTCCAGCCATTTTAAAATCCTATTGGTCTAATAAAATAAACACATCGATTAAACTAGAATAATAATATAAAAAAGAATTGTGTAAATATTTTGTTTTGTTTATTCCAATACGAATTCTTATAAATTTTTAATGAGAAAATACCGGCTCCGTCATTGCCACTTTCTTTATTCATTTATATTTGAAGACACAGATTTCGACACAACTTGATAATAGGAATGTGCAATATATAATTACAGGTGTTTTAAATTCTTTAATATTTTTTGCTTTTATTGGATTTTAATTGTTAACACAAAATCCTTATTTCTGATGGATTATGCTTGCGAAGAGTGAAAGGTAAAGGCCAGCCTGGCTAATGAGCTATCCATTTTTGTTGGTATCTATTAATAAAAAACAATTTACACCAGGGAAATAAGGCAAAAATATACTATGTTCGGGACACTTGAGCAGGCAGGTTGCAAATGGGTTTTTTGGATAGTATATACCTAATACATTATAAATACAAAAATGCCCGTCACAGTTTGGACGAGAAATTTAGTTATTAACAAATAAGGGTCAAAAATGGCAGTTTTCTCGTTTAAATCGCTACAGGTAAAAATAGGGTAATTAAATATCTTACTTATAATATTTTTCTTCTAGTAGATGTGCCAAGGTTCAAAATAGCGCTTTTTGAATTTTGGTACGATCATTTGTTGCTTCGGATATTGCAAAACAAAACTAAAATTTCAAAAATAAAAAATTTTCTATACCTTTTGCGAAAATGAATTTAAGACTTTTATATTGCATAAAAAGTTGAGTCAAATAGTCCACACAATGCAAAAAAAATTAAGACGATTCGTCAATTAGTTTAAATTTTATTTAATTTGTTTATCGCAAAGAGCTTTTTGTTCGCAATGTTATTGTTCAGAAAATAATAATGACGTATCAATTCGGTGAAAACAGCATGAAAGAAGAATAGTCATGTTTCCAACGCATTTAAAAAAATCGTTAAAAACTCATTTTTATCACAAAAATATTTTACTAAAATAGAGTCATTTTTGACTTTGAATAACTTTTTTAATATTGCCTGTAGGCTAAAACTACAATGGGATTTGAAAAACTGGTATTTTTATACGAATTTTCAAAGAAAAACTTTTCGCCTAGGTTAATTACGGTCAAAGTTAGCTACTTTTTTATTTAATTGACGGCTACTTTGTTTATAACAATTAAGTAACCTAACTTGAGCTATTTTGAAGTTGAAGATATATAGTTTATGTGTAAAAGTTTGAGTAAACTTTGAACCTCAACAGAGTGGTTAATAAAGTTTCAAAAATGGCGTCCGAACGGAATTAAGGTGATACAGTAGCGATCAACAGGTAGCAAAAACGCATTCCAAGATTGCGGATGTAATTTTGAATATTTTTTCGAGATATTTGGCACACGTTTTCGTAATATAATAAAGAATGGCGGTACAGAGCCCAATTTGAAAATATATTAATATGTGGAAATTACTCTGTAATTAAACACAATATTAAAAAAACGAGCCGGTACCGCCATTAAGAAGAACAAAAAAATACACTTTCTTCAAATAAACTTTTTTATCCGATGCCTAGATTTTGTGTCATTTTGGAACTACTAAAATTTTTTATTTCATTAGTAGTTCCAAAATGACACAAAATCTAGGCATCGGATAAAAAATTTTATTTGAAGAAAGTGTATTTTTTTGTTCTTCTTAATGGCGGTACAGGCTTTTTTTAATATTGCATTTAATTACAGAGTAATTTCCACATATTAATGTATTTTTCAAATTGGGCTCTGTACCGCCATTCTTTATTATATTACGAATACGTGTGCCAAATATCTCGAAAAATATTCAAAATTACAGCTGCAATC
Source organism: Diabrotica virgifera virgifera (assembly GCF_917563875.1). Classification (NCBI taxonomy): domain Eukaryota; kingdom Metazoa; phylum Arthropoda; class Insecta; order Coleoptera; family Chrysomelidae; genus Diabrotica; species Diabrotica virgifera. The sequence goes on along the minus strand of NC_065445.1, from coordinate 229,910,494 downwards.
TTTGAACGCATTTTCGCTACCTGTTGATCGCTACTGTATCACCTTAATTCGTGGTCGGTGAAGGAGAATGAATAAAATCCGTGCACTCAAAAAATAAAACTGATTTTGTAAACATATGCTGCGATTAATATCGCCGGAGCTTGTTGATAGATTTTGATCATATTTTTTAAAATTTGTATGTACTAGTAGTCTTATAGAGTACATTATGTACACACATTCCCACCTAACATTACAAAATATTAGGGGGAACCCCCCTTATATCTCAGGGATATGAAAAATAGATAACGACCGATTCTAAGACCTACCTAATATACATATATAATTTCATAAAATTCGGTCAAGCGGTTTCGGAGAAGTATGGAAACTAACACTGTGACAGGAGAATTTTATAGATGTAAATATATAGATGGCTATTAACAAATAGGGGTTGGTGATAAATAAGTGAAAATTAAGGGTTGTATGTAATTTTTAATTCTACATCATATAAAATTAAAGTAGATAATTTTGTCCAAAAAAATAAAAAAAATGTCAGGGGGGCAGCCCCCCTTATAACTGATGGGTATAAAAAAGAGATTAAAACCTCTTCTCCGTCCTGTAGGATAAACGTGTAAAATTTCATAAAAATCAGCCTAGCCGTTTCGGAGTAGTCTGGTAACTAACACTGTTACAGGAGAAATTTATTTATATAGAAGTAACTGCGAATTAAATAATAAAAGTGGCTAACTTTGAGCCTAATTAACATAAGCAAAAAGTTTTTTTCTGAAAATTCGTGTAAAAATACTAGCTTTTGAAATCCTAAAGTAGATTTACTCTATAGTCCATATTAACAAAACTATTCAAATTGTTTATAAGTCAAAAATGACTCTATTTTACTAAATTTTTTTCGGAGTGACAAAAACGACTTTTTAATGATTTTTTTCAATACTTTAAAAATATTACTATTCTTCTTGCATGTGGTTTCCACATAATTGCTGTCATTATAATATTCTGAACAATAACATTGCGAAAAAAGCTCTTTGCGATAAACAAATTGAATAAAGTTTAAACTAATTGACGAATCGTCTTAAAATTTTTTGTGCATTATATGGAATGTTTTATTCAATTTTTCATGCGATTTGAAAGTCTTAAGGCCATTTTCGCAAGAGTTATAGCACATTTTTTATTTTTGAAATTTTAGTCTTATATTGCAATTTCCGAAGCAAAAAATGGTCATACCAAAATTCAAAAAGTGCCATTTTAAACCTTGGCTGATATACTAAAATACGAATACTCTAAATAATATATATATAATTACCCTATTTTTACCTGTAGCGATTTAAACGAAAAACTGCCATTTGTGACCCTTATTTGTTAATAACTAAGTTTCTCGTCCGAACTGTGACAGGCATTTTTGTATTTATAATGTGTTAGGTATATAGTACCCAAAAAATCCATTTGCAACCTGGCTGCTCAAGTGTCCCGACAAAAACCTTATTTCTCTGGACTAATTATTTAGTTTAATAATGTCCACATATTTACAAAATATGCCATATTTTAAGAAATATAATCAATCCTACAGAAATCAAAGTTGGTGAAAGTCTATAATAAATTAATTGTACAAAAATAAAAACGGAAAAGTTTGAAAGTAGTTACACATTAACTGAAGATGATTCATGTACCTTATCAACTGTTTTACATAATGACGACAAATGTAAAGTTCTTATTATTGATATAATAATAGGAACTATCCAAAATTGGATACTGTGAGACTGTGTGAGACGGTGTGGTTGCTGATGCAATTAAGATTTGTGGTAACCATTTACTTAAGAAAATAAGCGATCTGTCTGTCTATCTTTTTAACAGCACTATACCTACCAAACAAATGATATAACACCTTAGTGATACTACGAGGGTTGAGAACAATAGGGTCCCAAGCGACATTTTGTACAAAATCGGTTTTTGTAAAGAATTTTATTTAATAAAGAATTCTGCATCAAATGATAGTTGAAAAATGTTGAGTTTTTTCTAGATCGCGGTGCAGTGTAATCAATGATGAAATAAGGTTTCAAGTACGTGAAATACTTTCAGGTTCGGGCAATAAGGTTCCAAGCGACAAGTACTTTATAAAAATTAAGAGTGTGTACTTTGTACCACGTAAGAAGTTATACTTCTATTATATGATTTCAACGAAACAAATATATTTTCAGTGGCGTACCCAGGGGGTTTGTCCCCCACCTCAGCGCTTATAAAAAATATTTAAAGAGTAGTAAGAAAATGTAACTTGTCTTTCACAAACAATACAAAAAAATTTCGGTGCCCAAGCCAACCCCCCCTAAATATCAAACTAATTTTAATAGTTACTATTTTCCAAAAAATTTTATTAAAACAAAAATTAAAAAAAAAGAATGTGTCTGTATTTTGTACGCACATAAGGAGTTATACTTCTATTATATGATTTTAACGAAATAAATATACTTTTAACAGTTTATTTGAATTTTATTTAAATATTGAAAACCATTCTCGGTTATTTATACAAATGAAACAGGATTATTTTAAAAATTTCAAGAAAACGGCAACAAATTACAAATTTGATCAAATAGCATACACAAAAGTGTGTCAGCTGTGCATTGTACAAGGGGGGCAGTTTATTGTGCAATACAAAGAAAATGATCACAATAGTTCATTTGTTTCTATTAATATTAACATTAAAGCAGCTAAACGCAGCAAAATATTACTAGTTCAAAGTAATTTGGGTAAACTTATCATAGCTTCCAACCGACAAAATACATAAAAAATAAAACAATTACTGAAAAAAAAATTCAACAAATTGAATTTGCCTATAAGTGGATTCCAAACCAGGATCAGAAATATAAATATGAGGGCATTAATTTCTGAATACAAAAAAGATCAATTTAGTTAGGTTGTTCCATAATGTACAAGTATTTTTTTATTTACATTTTAAGTTCTGCTGTTTAAGCTAAATTTAGGAAAAATATGTTTTGTGTTATGATTTTCTATTTAAAATAAATAATAGGTTTGTTCTAGCACACAGTCAAACTAGTCAGAAACCGTCAGCAAACAGTTGTTCAGTGAGAAAACATAATACAGTCACAGAATAACTAACCATGGTTAGTTATTCTATGATACAGTACCAGTGCTATCCCCTCTACTCGCGCTGGTCCACTATTCGCTGATGGTTTCAAACCGATTGAAGCTGATGCTAGAACAAACCTATTATTCATTTTATTTTTAAATTTATCCCTTAATTTCACCAATTGCGCTAACAATTTTTGGAAATTTAAAAATTTTTGTGAAATGTTTATCTTATAATTCCATAAGGTTCCAAGTACAAGACTTATAGTGCAATAAGGTTCCAAGTACACTGCAGACGTCAGTAAATATGTTACAAAATTGCACATTAGAATCTTACATTATCTAACGTGAGGCGTTATCACAATTGACCAGATTGTAGTTTAAAATAATTTTAAGATTTACAGTCATTCAAATAACGAAGTTATGATAGTTTAAAATTAGAAATTTGTGTCCTGAAAAATTTATGAAATGGAGCTTGGAACCTTATTGTTCTCAGCCCTCGACTAATCCACAAAAAAGGGAATACAGCTGATTTGGAAAACTACCGACCAATTAGTTTACTGAGCCATCTCTATAAAGTTTTCACAAGAATAATCATCACTAGACTGGAAATCAAATTGGACTTTTACCAACCAATAAAAAAGCGCGGTTTTCGTAGTGGATTCGGAACAAATGACCATCTTCAAAGTGTTAAGATGGTAATTGAAAAATTGATTGAGTACAATAGGCCACTTTTCGTTGCCTTTATGGACTTCTATAAGGCCTTTGGCGTTGAGCTGGACGCAGTCTTGAGTGCTTTACATGTATGCCGTAACGATTATCGATATATGTACTAAGCTAATATACAATAACTATAAGAACGCCACAATTGTGGTGAAGTTGCACGAGAATACCAACCCCGTACGAATTGGCAGAGTAGTACGGCAGGGCGATACTATGTCACCTAAGCTGTTTATCGCCGTTCTAGAATACGCCTTTAAAATGCTTGATTGGAGGCAGAAAGGCCTAAATCTATAATCTAAAGTCTAACAAACTTGCGTTTCGCAGACGATGTAGTTCTACTGGCAGACAATTTAAAGGATATTAGAACAATGTTTGGAAGATCTTCAAGAAGTCAACTATTTTCAATGGGAAATAAGCCGCAATTTTACCAAAAAAATGATTTTATTAACGTTTCGACCCCCAAGTCGGGTGTCGTTATCAAAATACGAAATAATACTAAATTAAACAAAAATGTTGTTGCTTAGTAAAAAATTCTTCTAATAATTTTTTTAATCTGACTCATTTATATCGACAATTCAGACATGTATTATACATTTTAAAGTAGAAGACTTTAAAATGACATTGCCAATATTGATGAGTTGCGTTCCTGTAATGTGCAAAATCTTCACTTCTACCCCCTCCCCCTGAAAATTTTTATATGGGCACCCATGGATCTATCACCATATTTTATAGCTTTATTCTTTTTCTGATCGTCTGTAACTATAGCTTTATTTTCTTGTGATTAGGTTTGCAATTGACTTGCAAGTGAAAAATTCGCCATTTAGAAGAAATTTGTTACGCTGGGGCCACAATAACGTCTAATTCCGTTAATTATCACTTTATTTTGTAGCCACGGCTTAGCGAGCTAATTTGTTATTGCCATTATTAATCACGTTAACCGTTAGGCGATAGCGCGAGTGACGGTTTCTTTCGACACATCAAAGGAGTTACTCCGTCACTTATCACGTTGTTTTGGCTACACTAGCGCTGTTTTAGTTATACGCAACAAGTCCTAGCTTGCAGTACAGCAGCGTAATTTGTTTTGTGAAATACATACTATTTACGAAAATAGAGTGGTGAAATAAAAAAAATAATCTAATTTTATTTGCTTGTTCCATTCATAAAATAATAAACTCATTCCATCAATTCCATCATTTTTGGAGTATAAATTAATACGATAATGAACGTTAAACGTTAACGTTAGTGTGGCCCCAGCATTATATGAATACCTACATGCATTTTGACCTTTCTCTTTTGCTTCTTTTTGATATTTGCAAAGTTCATTCCTTTAAACTAATTTGTATGTGTTTTGGATAGTCTTCGTTTATAAAAATGTCTGTACATTTTAATTTCTTTGTTTCTTTGAGTTCTTGAGAATTGCTCGTTCTTTTTACTCCAATTTTTGAATTCTATGAGGATCGGTCTTTTTTTTATTAATATTTTTGATACCAAGTCTTCATATCTCTCTAATCTCCTGCTCTGTATTTAGTTCTACTTGCAATTTTCTGGATATTTCTGAAATCTTAAGCTTGTCACCTTATTTTCAATGTCACAAATATTATTTATAAACATTCTTAGTAGGTAGTTTTCAGAAATATATTATGACCGGAGCAAGTATACGTAGTACTTAGTATTTTTGCTACAAACTAGCTGATTAAGAATTAGTCCATTGTTTTAATTCCTTACATAACCATATTTGAGTTAAAAATTACCCGAAGTACACAATAATGCTCATATCTTAACAAGAATCTACAGTATTTGAGCAAGAACCGAATTCCCTACAATTACAAAAGCTTATTTTGTTCGCGCATCTGAAAACAATATGAAAAAAAGTAACAAAAACGAATGTCTTCCGTTTTGGATGAGTTGGCATCATCGTCTGTGACCATCAGACTATGCAATACCGCAACTCTGAATCGCATTAGTTTAAGCTTAACATCCCGGAAAAATCAGGTCTTGTCTTTATGGAATCGTTAAAGAGATTATTATTAAAATTTTAGGTAATTTTACGGATACTGTTATAGCTGCATATGTCAGTTCAGTAAAAAATGGCAGTATAGCATGAAAGTAAGACAAGTAGTTTCTTTATAATATGTATAATGTATATTATACGAGAAAATAATAGTACGGTCAACAAAATTGAGAAGAGAATATCGACATTGGCGATCTTATCATTTTTTTCTTTTTCGAAAGCCGTCTTAGTGCAGTCACTGAAGGTGGACATGAGCTATTACCTCCGATTTCGTTCAACCTCCATCGATTTGCATGAAAATTGGTGAGTGGTTAGAGGATGTTTCAAGGAACAAAGGTGACATGGTACCAACTTGCGCTTTTACCCTGGAGGTGGATGCCACCCCTTCTCGGGGGTGAAAATTATTTTATTAAAACCCCATAATTAGATATGGGGACAAATTCTAAGCAAAATTTGTCATATAAAGTTATTAAAATAAATCAAAACTTTTTGAGTTATTAATGATCATAGATTTTAATTTTTCGTGAGAAAAATGCATGTTTTTAACCGATTTTTGATAAATAACTCAAAAACTATGTTTTTAAAAAAGTTGTAATTAACAAAATTTAAGCTAATAAAAAATGAAATAAACTCATTACTAAAAAATCTTTTTAATGTTAACGAAAAATGAGTTATAGGTAATTGAACGTATATTTTTTTGGCCAGTACCCAAATCTAAGTATTCAAGCTTAAATTACGGGAAAATAATGCACTTTCTAACATAAACTTATTTGTGAAAGTACTTAGAAATATCCATCAAATAAGATCCCGAACAAGTTGATAGCATTAAAATTTATGCTATAAAAATTTTTCAAACTTTATCTTTTAAAAAAATTTCCAAAAAATGTTATTTTTTTTTAATAACTGCGTTAGTTTTTACGATATCAGGTTTGCCTAAAAAATATTTGAAAGATAATTCCAAGGGCTCTTAAAACAACTTAAATTAAATCTTTTAAACCTCTTACTTTTTTAAAAATCAAAGTTTGAGTGGCCACGGTTACATGGTTCTCGCAGCAAAATTTAAGCTTTAAACGTTTCTATCTTGATTATTTTCACCCTACAGAAATAGTAAAATGGGTAAAATATTTGATATAGGAAAAACTAAAATTTAGTTGTATATCATTGTTTACGTATATTGCGTATTTTTGGTGTAATTATCAAAAGAAAAGTAAAATGACAATAATTTTAAAAATTCTGATTTTTTTAAATTAAATCTTTTTTCAAAAATATGCATTCTAAACCGGTGAAAATTGTTGAAATTATTACTTATGCTAATACAAAGAAATTCTTGTAAAGATTACTATAAATTTTAATTTTTGTGAAAATGGCGTACCTATATTTAATTTTTCAGTTTTTCCTAAAAAATTCGAAAGGGATCTCTTATTTTCATCATAACTTGCTTAATTTTGATGCTATTAACTTCTTCTGGAGCTCATTTTATTTAAGCTTGAATACTCAGATTTCAGTACTCACCGAAAAAAAATTTACATTAAATTACCCATATCTCACTTTGAATTAACATTAGTTTAGTACTTTAAGTAAAGAGTGTATTCAATTTTTTATTATCTTCAATTTTGGTAATTATACCTTTTTTGTAAAAGCTCATAGTTTTTAAGGTATAAGTGAAAAACAGCTTTAAAACATGCATTTTTTTACGAAAAAATAAAAATTTTGATCTTTAATAACTCAAAAAGTATTGATTTATGTTAATAACTTTATATAACAAATTTTGCTTAGAGCTTGTCCCTCTATCGATTTGTAGTATTATTTTTAATAAAATAATTTGTCACTCCCGAAAAGGGGTGGCATTGCCGGTTTATCCACTGGGCGCTTGGGGCGGGCGCCCAGGGGCCCGGGCCCCGGAGGCGCCCAAATGGGCCCGTTTCTTTTAATTATAAAAAAATAAAGTCGCTGAATAATTTACATATTCTCCGAAAAAATCTCATGCGCAGATACGCCAATCCACTGCAAACGCCTTTGTTATATTGTTACATCTCGTCACGCCTATACACAGTGCCGTAGCCTAGCCCCACAGTGGCACCGCGTCAGTGTTTGTGGCGGGGCCCTTTTCCAAAAACTACAGAAAGTTGTCAGATTTCGCCATGTCATTGATTAAAAACTACCCAGGTAATGGGTAAAAATTGTGTAGGTTATTAATCATTGGCTATGTCTCGAATTGTATCCAAAATAATCGCACAAATGGAGTTTTTTTAGTTTTTAATAATTTCATTTTGAGTTGTGGGGCTTAAATAATAATTTATCTCACTTTTCGGCTTTAAAATAAGTTATTTTAAAATAGGAACAAAATAAGTCCTTTTAAAATAGTTAAACGAAAGACAAAAATAGATATACATAAATCTAATTTATAGATAAAGAATAGATTATTCTCGAAAATGCCAATATCCAAACAATAGGTACACACTCTTTCAAACATTCAAAAGTAAAGCGATTACAAAAATCGCAATTTGGCATTATACACTGGCCTCTAAGGCTAGCACTCCATTTGCGATTTGTAGTCGTAGCGACAAAAAAATCCATGTAGCAGGAAATCTAGAGTCTAGAAAATCAGTCGCTGTTTTTAGAATCGCGAATTGAATGCTACAAGGATGTAAAATCAGCTTTTAGATGTTTTTTTAATCTAGAGATAAAGAAGTAAAGAGGTCAGTTAATACTTTATGCGAGAAATATAAGAACGATGTTGATGAGACCAAAGAGAACTTACATAATGAAATTACCCATTTTGTAACGTTATGCCAAAATTTGAATAAAAATCACACAATTTATGAAAAATTTGATTCTTCCAGGATGTAAAAGCAACTTTTCCCAATACTGTAACTTTACTGCAAGTTTATTTGACGATACCAATTTCTAATACGTCAGGCGAGCGGTCTTTTTCGGCTTTAAAAAGAATAAAAACATATTTAAGGTCAAATTTGGGTCAAGAAAACCTAGACGCATTATCACTATTGTATATAGAAAATGAAGAACTGGAGAAATTGAAGTGTGATAATATTATATGGCAGTTTGCAGTCAAGAAAAAAAGTGATCTAATTTTTGTCTTTATGTTTTTTGTAGAATGCTTTTTTGCTTGTCATGTGTTGTTTTGTGGAACTTTCTGATTTTTATTTATGTTTTTAAATGTATTTTTTGGATTATTTTTAAGGTTTTCTATTCTTCTTGTTTGTTTAAAAAAATATTTTATGGATTTTACAATAAACCTTTGCATGTGTTTTCTTGTTAAAAAACTGACAACTAATAGCAATGAAGGGGGCCCCTAAACCTCCAGCGCCCAGGGGCCGAAGTTACGTTAAACCGGCATTGGGTGACATCCACCCCAGGGTAAAAGCGCAAGTTGGCATCATATCACCTTTGTTTCTTGAGGTATCCTCTAACTGCTCACCAATTTTCATGAAAATCGATAAAGGTTCAACGAAATCGGACATGAAAACCTTCAGTGACTGCACTATCTGTTGTAAGCTGTCTGCAGATAATTGGCATACTTTATATATTGTACCAAGAAATACCGGGCCATACTGTACCGGGCAGCTGGATTCACGGATAAATAATCCCTGGACAAAAAATCCCCAGACAAAAAATCATCGGACAAATAATCCCCGGACAAAAAATCCCCAAGAAATATTTGCTGCCGAAGAGTTCTCTAAAAGATTTCGCGAAATTTTACCAATTCCATGCCGAAAACTTCAAATTTTACATGAAAAAAAAATGTGAGGATTTTCAAACCAGATATGGGGAATGAGCTAAGGCTGGGGGAATGATGTTGTAATTATTCGCTTACATATTTTGCTTTCTTTGCTTTGAATAACTATGTTCAAAACATTGCGTATTATCTGTGTGCATCCATGCAAAACTTTTGCCCTATTACGAATGTTTAGCTTTACTATGAAAACGCAGAACAAAGGTTTTTGGAAAGCTTTTGAAGCAGGTTTTTGAAATGTTGTTTGCATTGAATTAAAACCGACGACTAAATATTCCTCGGTATTGCCACAGACTAACCCAACACAGATGCGAAAGCTATGCTATGATGACGCTACAAAAATTGGTAACCTTGAAACTAAGGAGCGCAGTTGTTGTGCCGGTGTTTGCACCAATACAATTGATAACTTACAAAATAGTTCATTTGGTCTATAATACTTACTTTTACACCTGATTTGATATTTACTATATTTACACTAAAAATTAAGACAAACAAAACTTAACAAAACATTGGTCATTTAATAAATTTATGTGTTAAATGAAAAAAGAAATCAAAATACAATAGGTAATTTGGGAATTCTAGGTATGTCCTTAACAAAACAAGAGAAAGTTAACTAACTGTTAGAAAAGTGACAATCGTTAAAGATTTGTATATAAATGGTCATTTATTAAATTTCTGTGTATATTGAAAAATAATAAAAAGTTGCTTGGAAGTGAACACGATATAAATATATTGTAATAGGGTAACCTGGGAATTCTAGGTAGGTACAAAACAAGAGAAAGTAAACTAGCTACAAAACCAAACAAAACAAAACAAAGTTTTGTCCTTAACAAAACAAGAGAAAGTAAACTAGGTATTAGAAAAGTGACAGTCGTTTGGTGACAGTAATTTGGGAATTCCAGGTATGGCCTTCCAGAACAAAACCAGATAAAGTGTTGTTAATATAATAATTTTCAAGTTCCAGGTATTTAATGATATAATCAAATTTAATTATATAAATAACGTTTAGTTGGTAAATAAAGAATTTTTTTCAAAAAGTGATAAGTTTTGGGTCCAAAAAAGTATAATGTGAGAGCGAATTGTTTGTATTCCTGAAAATATCTTCTGGCCTTTGGGACTTTTTTCTGCAACAGTGCCTGAGTTTTTACAATTTCGGCCAATTATTTATTAAGAAATTTGTCACATAATTTTTTAAACTGCTCGAACTCTTGTTTTGTACCGTTTTGTTTTTTACATGTTTTTCTATTCAAAAGTTTTCTTTTTAAAAACCTGATTTTACATTTCAGTATAATGATACTGAAGGTGATAACTGGGAAAAATCTTTTGTAATTCTTGTAGAAATGTGTCCATATTTTTCCTTACTGGGGCTGATAGAAACTTGTTTAGAGGATTCCGCCGCAGGCGTTATATTATATTCTTATCTGAAAAATCATATCTTTTTATTATTGAAATTATTTATTTACCTGATAATATTTGAACTTTTTTTCGGCGGCTCCTCAGACGTATTCGCACAGATATCTTTAGATTCGGTAAAAATTGAAGGCAAAGCATTGTCATACAAGAGTTTTCGTCGTGAAGATGAGCATAAAAATTTATTTTCAAAATGCTTTTCGCAAATTCTGTATCTAGTTAAATCCTCCTCTAACAAATATTGTCTTTTAGTAGCTTTTAACCATAGCTCACTCCTATAACATAAGATGTTTTTTAATAAAAATTTAATGTCTTGTTAATATCTCTTTTATTTTTTAAGATTATTTTGACTATCTTCAATAACAGGGCGTTATTCATTCTTAATAGTAACTAAAATTTACTATTTTCAAGACAGGATTTTTGGAACTATTTCTAACACACATAGCTTGAGTAACCATTTTATGTAAGTTTCGAGATTAATATAATTAATATGATATAAGTAATATGCCGCTTAATCAGTATTTAGAAAGTAAATCAATTTATTAATGACACTATACTAGTAAGGTATAACTAGACCCAAACCCAGACATCCAAAGTGAAAGTTATCCTCCAACACCAAATTGTTCTATATGGTCCACATAATGTTCAGAAAAAAGTCACACCATTTTGAGCTTCGGGTGTGGGGGGAGAGGGGGGAGAAATCGGTAAATTCGTAGTTTTTTACGTTTTTCGTATATATTTCTAAAACTAAACCATTTAGCATAAACAACCTTCTATAAAAAAATGTTCTACATTAAATTTGAAATAAAAAAGGCCATTTGCATAATCCTTCTAAAATGAACGGTTTCAAAGTTACTGAGGTAGTATAGTATAATTGGTCCAAAAAAAGGCCTAACCTAAACATCCAAACTAGAAGTTTTCCTCCAACACCAAATTGTTTTATATGGTCCACATATTGTTCAGTAATAAGTTACACCATTTTGAGCGTCCGTTTTGGGGGGAGATAGGGGAGAAGTCAGTAAATTAGTAGCTTTTTACGTTTTTCGTCAATATTTCTAAAACTATGCTTTAGCGTAAAGAATGTTCTATACAAAAATGTTCTACATAAAATTTAAAACAAAAAAGGTCGTGTACATAATTGTGATTAAATCAACAGTTCCAGAGTTACAGAGGGTGAAAAGTGGAGGTTTTCGATACTTTTTATATTTTTTGGGCAATTTCCTACTGATTTTCTTTAACAGGATTGTGTTTTATAAATCAAATTTGCTATTGCAGTGGCCGATGGCATGTTAGTGATGAGCCCTTAAGATGAGAAAAACTTAAAAAAAAACTACTAATTTACCGACTTCTCCCCCATCTCCCCCCCAAACCGGACGCTCAAAATGGTGTAACTTTTTACTGAACCATATGTGGACCATATAGAACAATTTGGTGTAGGAGGAAAACTTTTATTTTGGATGTCTGAGTGAGGCCTTTTTTTGGACCAATTATACTATACTACCTCCGTAACTTTGGAACCGTTCATTTTAGAAGGATTATGCATAGGACTTTTTTTTAATTTCAAATTTAATGTAGAACATTTTTGTATAGAAGGTTGTTCATGATAAACCGCACAGTTTTAGAAATATTGACGAAAAACATAAAAAATACGAATTTACCGATTTCTCCCCCCTCTCCCCGCCAAACCTGACGCTCAAAATGGTGTGACTTTTTTCTGAACAATATGTGGGCCATATAGAACAATTTGGTGTTGGAGGATAACTTTCACTTTGGATGTCTGGGTTATGCCATCTTTTGGATCAATTCTATCATACTATACATACCTTACTTCATCCTTTGGCAATCTAAAAAATTATATTTCTTGACCCGTCTTAGATGAACACCCTTCACAAATACACGTATATCCAACCATTTTTAAAAATATAACAAAACTATTTAAACACACTTGATAAATAGAAAAAATTTCCAATAATCAATTATATAGTCAATTTAACACTACAATAAGCGCATGTACTGTCGAGGTTATTCATTAACTGACAATAAGCTTAAGCCTACATACTAAGCGAGCTACTAAGCGACTACCCTTTTGGTAACTCAAAGTGGGAGGAGTTTACCAAAACTCGGTACCAGAGTCATCGCCAGGGTTTCGCATCTGTGTTGGGTTAATCTGTGGTATTGCTAAAAATATTTACTACCATACGCCGAACAAATAGTTGGTCACTACCAGTGTGATTCCAGACCTGGAAGATCGATTGTTAATCAAATATTTACTATTAGACAAATGCTTGAAAGGATTGGGAGTATATTCAAGACGTGCATCAGATTATTATAGATTCCAAAGAGACTTATGATTAAATTAATTGTCCAACACTATTTGAAATACAATTTTTACGTAGGAACGCCCAGCTCTACCAAATTTGCCGAGCTGGGCGTACCCAAGAAACTAAATGCGGTAATGCAAATGTATGTAAGTAACACCTTTACACACGTTAGAATAGGGGGAGGGGGAATAGCAAACTCTTTCTGCGTAAATTCTGGACTGAGACAGGGAGATCCGTTGTCCCCATTGTTGTTTAACCTGGATTTAAGATATGTCATGCGAGAAATTTATCAAAAAATCAAACCAGCTCGGGGAGAGGCCAGATGGGAGAAGGTATGTAAGATGGTCTAGAAAATCGTGCAAATATGCAGTCAGAGAAGATCTGGAGAGAATGGGAGTAAGACAATAGAAAATAGTGGCACAGGACCTACAAACATGAAAGGCAATAGTAAATGCGGCCAAGACTCTCGAAGAGTTATAACGACATTGATGATGATGATGATGGCTAAATATTTTTGACGTTAAATTTACAAAAAAACAGGTTTTTTTGCATTACAATCAAGATTATCGTTTTCAAGACCAGCAGTTATAATCACGAATAAGCAATGTTTTGAACATAGTTATTCAAAGCAGAGTGAGCAAATGATTTAAGCGACTAATTTCAACATGATTCCCACCGCCTTGACTCATTCCCCATATCTTCCACGATTTTTGAAAAAACTCACACTCTTTTGTCATGTAAAATTAGAAGTTTTCGACATGGAATTGGAATTAAAAATTTGATAATCGAAATTACAATTCATAATATTACAATTCTTAATAATTGCTATTCATTATTTTCGTGCGAAAAAGAGATTTCATGACCATTGCTATCTATAACTCTCATGCACTGAGGCTGAAAAACATTTGCGTCGATTGCCTTCACGGGAAAACTTTTAGAGAACTATTCGGCACCAAATATTTCTTGGGAATTTTTTGTCCGGGATTTTTTGTGGGGATTTTTTGTCCGGGGATTATTTGTCCGGGGAGTTTTTGTCTTTGGATTTTTTGTCCAGGGATAATTTGTGGGGATTTTTTGTCCAGGATTATTTGTCTGGGGATTATTTGTCCAAGCTTCGGATTCGATAGAAGACCGTAGATGCGTCTCACAATATGTGGAGAAGTTCAGGAAAACTTTCGATGAAAGGCACCAATTATACGGGTTTGACGAACCATCAGGAACCAGCCGACTTAAATTAAGGAAAAGGTTTATGAAAAATAGCGTCGAACCACACGAACTGTTCCCCTACATCCAGAACGACCTAATGGAATGAACCTGGACTGGAGAACCTGGCGGACACTCTACGCGGATCACATACGCAGCAGAGGTGCCCCTGTAAAACAGAACCTCATTAAATGAGGCATCAATACAGATAACAACGCACTTTCTGAATATGGGAAAATACAGAATGTGGAGCATCTGATTGTATGCAGACTTTGCCCATCACAGTGCACCCTCGATGATTTATGGCTAGCAAATACAAAGGGTGTAGACGTAGCCTGATACTGGGCAGAAAAACTGTAGTCGGATCCCGAGTCGAAAAAGTAAAGTAAGCACCAAGAAATATACCAATGATAATGATTCATGCCACAATCTCTAACATTCCTAAGAAAGAAAGAACCAGTGATAATAATAGGAAATTAGAATGCAAAATAGGAAAAACGTGCATCACCATTTGAAAGAAACGCTAGATGAGCAAGGTTTAGTTCCGCTGTGTATCTTTAATTTGTCGTAGTTCATACGTTGATATTTGCCATTCTAGTCTAAGAGCTAGTGAACCTTTTGACTAACGGTCGTCCTGTAAGGCTAGAAATTTGTAGAGTGATAATTCATAGCACACCAAAGCTAAAAACCATGACCTGGCAGGCCTCAGCGGTGCACGTGTATCTACCAGGTGAATCGAAAAGTGCAAATTTAGGGGGTAAAATAAACTTTCTCCTGTAAGGTTTAAATTTAAGTATGTGTTTGAGTAAGTCATTTAAAAGAAATGTGTAAAATGACAGGCGATTCTGAAGAGCATAAGACCTTGCCAGGCGAGGGGAAAGATTAGGGGTTTTTCCTAAATTTATTTTTTTTTGCATCGAACAAATTTTTTTTAAGTTTTTTGAATCATTCCAAACAGAAAAGGTCTTTGGTGATTTTTCTCTTAAGTTAATAGTTTTTGTTATATAAGCGATTGAAAATTTTGAAAATTGCGAAATCGACCATTTTTAACCCCAAATCGGATATTTATCTAAAAATCTCAAAGTTGCCAAGGTAGGTAGATATTCTTTATACATTGATTGATGAAATCCCAAAGAGTTTTTTGCAATACAATATCGGAAACCCCTTTGTTTTTTAATTGCTAATCAAGCGGACGCTTCACTGTAGTATAAGTGAGGACGTTTGAGTTGGCATAAATTCATTATCTCGAGAATTGGCAAATTTCAAGAGCAATCTTCAGACAGGTCGATTTTTATTTTAAATTAGGACTTTTTGGCATATATATAATACTAGTGACGTCATCCATCTGAGCGTGATGACGTAATCGATGATTTTTTTAAATGAGAGTAGGGGTTGTGTGATAGCTCATTTGAAAGGTTATTTAATTCTTTATTCACTAATATAAACAATAACATAATTATTTATACAGGGTGTACAAAAAATTTTTTTTTATTAAATTAACTTTGATTAAATTTGACAAATAGAAGAAAAAATTTTTTTTGTACACCCTGTATAAATAATTATGTTAATGTTTATATTACTGAATAGAGAATTAAATAACCTTTCAAATGAGCTATCACACAACCCCTACTCTTATTTAAAAAAATAATCGATTACGTCATCACGCCCAGATGGATGACGTCACTAGTATTATATATATACCAAAAAGTCCTAATTCAAAAATAAAAATCGACCTGTCTGAGGATTTCTCTTCAAATTTGCCCATTCTCGAGATAATGAATTTATGCAAGCTCAAACGTCCTCAATTATACTACAGTGTAGCGTCCGCTTGATTAGCAATTAAAAAAACAAAGCGGTTTTCGATATTTTATTGCAAAAAACTCTTCGGGATTTCATCAATCAATGTTTAAGGAATATCTGCGTACCTTGCCAATATTGAAATTTTTAGATAAATGTCCGATTTGGGTTAAAAATGGCCGATTTCGCAATTTTCAAAATTTTCAATCGCTTATATAACAAAAACTATTAACTTAAGAGAAAAATAACTAAGGACCTTTTCTGTTTGGAATGATTCAAAAAGCCTAAAAAAAATTTGTTCGATGCAAAAAGAATACTTTTAGGAAAAACCCCTAATCTTTCCCCTCGCCTGGCAAGGTCTTATGCTCTTCAGAATCGCCTGTCATTGTACACATTTCTTCTAAATGACTTACTCAAACACATACTTAAATTTAAACCTTACAGGAGAAAGTTTATTTTACCCCCTAAATTTGCACTTTTCGATTCACCTGGTAGATACACGTGCACCGCTGAGGCCTGCCAGGTCATGGTTTTTAGCTTTGGTGTGCTATGAATTATCACTCTACAAATTTTTAGCCTTACAGGACGACCGTTAGTCAAAAGGTTCACTAGCTCTTAGACTATTCGTTATGCTGGACGTATATTTTATTTAAAAGGCTAATAATGCTTGGTTGCACCAACAGATACATATTAAGCTCCACCATAGAATTTTTCCTTTACTCCCATGTATTTTAAGTATTACAATATTGGTATTTCATCTTGTCCTGTATATATTCCGTTTTTGACTATCTTTATTGTATTTCGTAATTCTTCCAATGTTATTATGGAATCTGTAATAGAGTTGTGCATTTCCTTTACTTGTCGTTCATCGCTAAATAGTTCTTTAATAGACTCCTCCCATCTTTTTATATCCCATCTATATTGTTTATGATAAGGATAAGGTTGCCTTTTTTGATGACAGGATTATATGATCTTTTATTTCGTATTCCAACAGTCTCTTCTATCTTCTTGTGGAAGTTGAATACATCGTGCATCTTTCCCAGATCCTTATTTTCCAGACAATTCTTTTTAATTCTTACTTCTTTTGTTGTTCGTATTTGTCTTCTAATTTATTTCTGTATGTCGTTGTATGTTTGGGGATTATACCTTTTTTTTTACATACAGTTTAATATGTCATTGTTCATCCACTGTTGTTTTGTATATTTGATTTTGGGTAAGTCTAAAGTAGTTTTGTTAATTACAGTTTTAAAATGATGTCAGTTGACAGTTGATGTTGTGAAACTATCGGTTTCTTCAATTCTTCAAATTTATTCTCCAAACTAATTGCGAGTAGTTGATGGAGGTAACTTAGAGTCGAGATCGAACATGCTGTTGAGTTGATGCTTTACACGTTTCTTGCGTCTTAATTCAAAATTACGATTTAATATTATCCGAGGGGACATCAGCTTCATGATATGTTTTGTCTATTTTTACCGAGTTTTGAAAACACTCATTGATAGTGAAGATACACTTACAGTTGGAAAATTACATAAGGAAGTGAAGAGAATAATAGGACGAGCGACTAGAGATAAACCAGCTCACAGCAAAATACATGGCGATATGGAAAGATGAGCCAACTCAGAAATATCTAATAACACAGAACCATAAATTTGAAACTGTATTCACCTTTAGCTACTTAGGAGTAAAAATAGGGAAAACCGGAAAAGAGAGAACAGAGGAAAGAATTCTGAAGGACAGAAAAACATCTATATGGTAAAAATCTGCTGAGAAGCAAGACTCTAAGTATAATATGAACCTCTCATTAATTTATCTCATTTCTTCTGATTTTCTCAGGACCATCTGCTGGAACTTTCCGTATGTAAAGTTTCGGCATGTTAAAAAAGGTATTCATAATACATAGGTATGTTTACTTATTTACAGAATTCTCCAAATCGGTCCTCTCTATCGTTACGTTCTGCAAGAAACAATTCTCCTACATCTTCTTCCCACTCGCCAGTCTTAGCATTTAGATCTCTCATTAGTATTTTAATATCTCTATTATTTAGAGTAAACACAGGGAACATGGAAAGACTCATTATGCAAGGAAAGGTGAAAGGCTGAAGATGACGAGGAAGATCCCCAACAAGATGGATCGAGCAAATTACGGGAATATGCAAAAGACCTAAGCATGAGTTAAAAGAAATGACCAAAGACAGTGATCTTTGGGGACGGACAATACACGACATCACGTCGACCACTACACTCCCTCCGGGGGTTCAGGTTTGAAGAGAGAGATCTCTATTATTTATCTTATCAGTCATACTATTAATATCAGAGTAAAAATGTTCTAACTTCTCGTCCCTTCTTTTGCTTTTGGTGCATATACTTTAACGAGATTTATATCAGAAGTTTTGGACTTCAATTGCATCAGTATAACTGTCGGATAAGTAGCTTGGTGATTTGATGCAACTCTCAACCTGTTTGGCGACTTAAAGCTACTTAATCTCGATGATGATTACTGTTTTTACCTGAGTAGTATACTATAAGGCCATTTATATTGCACTTTATATGACCCGGCCAAGGCATTTCGCTAATACCCAATATTGAGATATTCAGTCTCTTTATTTATTCTATAGTATTATGAGTTTTTTTAGCCTCCAACGTTGAGATTCAGCCTTCGTAGATTCCAAGTACCTATTCTTAGACTAGAATTTATATCAATAGCGGCTGAAGGGGAGATTCCTCGTTTCGTCTTTCTAATGTGCTGACGAATGTTGGTGATCATCATGGCAACCTTTTAGTCTGGGCAGATTATCGGAGAATAGGCCATTTTTAGGAAAAGTTATTTACCAGCAATTTTATTGCTGGAATCGAATCTTATGATTGTATATATTAATAATATAGGCATGCAAAGAACGCAGATATAGTGCTACTTCTTTATAAACAAAATGGCGCCCGAAAATTGTGTTTTTCTCAATTTTTGCTCTATAACTCCAAAGATTTTAACTTTACACCAAAAACACCCAAATAACAATTCATCGTACCTAATTAAATTCTGC
This sequence comes from Diabrotica virgifera virgifera, assembly GCF_917563875.1. NCBI lineage: Eukaryota > Metazoa > Arthropoda > Insecta > Coleoptera > Chrysomelidae > Diabrotica > Diabrotica virgifera. The sequence continues at coordinate 229,891,165 of NC_065445.1, read as the reverse complement.
ATAGAGACGTGTTTTTCCCGATGTACTTCGACGAAAATTTTCTCCGGAAAATGCGGGGTTTTCCAACAAAATCTTTAATTTTCAACTAAAATTTTAGATAAGTAATTGTTTATCAATAATTAAATAACTTGGTAATATAAAAACTCTTTTCGTATAGATTATAATTCCAGAAGCCAATGGAAATTGAATGAACAGTTTAGCAACAATTTAAATGATAATTAAAAATTTACGGTCGCTATAATAAGAACACTAATAATGATACATAAGAGTAACTATGATTTTTGTATAAAAAGATACTGTACCTATCTAATGTACTTTACAGAATTGAAGTTGGACTATTTAAGCAGCCTCAGGAATATTTTAAAATTATAAACAATTGTTTGGCTTATAAACAAATAGAATATCTCAGGAAATATTAAATTAAATTAAATCATGAAAACGGTATTGAAAAAAAAACGGTAGGACGTAAAAGAAAAAACGTTTAATTGTGATGAGTGGTTCCTGAGATACAACCGGTCAAAGTTGACCGGCATTTACGGCAAAGATGTAAACAATAGGATAATAATTTTTGAACCATCACCTTTTTGTTTTTGTCCTCTTTCTCCACACCAATTTTCATATCTTTAAAATACTCATTACATATAATATTAACTTCGCACGTTTGTATCTCAGGAACCACTCATCACAATTAAACGTTTTTTCTTTAAAAAAAAAATCCTGCCGGTTTTTTTATAATTCGTGGTGTGCAAGTACTTGGAGGGGATACGAGAAACGATCGTGCGAGAATAGCGAAGAAATATTGTAACTTTCTCAAATAATTCATTGTCAATTGAAATTGTCAAATTGACGTATATTGCATACCTACTGTCATTGAAGAAGAAAAATTATATAATGCTTTACAATATTGATATGATATGCAATTATTATATAAAGGTATATTTAATTAATTGTATTTTGCTTGCAGTACTACATTTTAATAATTAATTTTATTTACTATATACAATTGTTTACGTGTTAATAACATAACCTGAATCTTATTTTTTCTTCTTATTATTTTTTTTGGACTGTGGCCTTGACAATTATCCAGTAACCAGAACTAATATAATTGGCCAATATAATTAAAAGTGCGAATAATATTGCTGAGCGTAGAAACCAGGTGTCGCTTTGCCGAACTTGCACGGTCCCAATACCGTTTTCATAATTTAATTTAATATTTTCCGAGATATTCTATTTGTTTATAAGCCAAAAAATTGTTAATAATTTTAAAATATTCCTCAGGCCGCTTAAATAGTCCAATTTCAATTCTGTAAAGTACATTAGATAGGTACAGTGTCTTTCTATACAAAAATCATAGTTTATATGTATCTTAATTATTGTGGTTATTATAGCAACCGTAAATTTTTAATTAATATTTTAATTGTTGCTAAACTATTTATTCAATTTCCATCGGCTTTTGGAATTATAATCTATACGAAAAGAGCTTTTATATTACCAAGTTATTTAATTATTTATAAACAATTACTTATCTAAAATTCAGTGGCGGTTCGTGATTTTTACAATAGGCGAGGCTATAACTAACTGTAAAATATCTAGACAAATTTGCACTAGCAAAAGAAAGCGCCAAAAAATGTAATTTAAGGCCCCATTTTTTTGACCATTAATAGTTAGTTTCATTGTAAAAGTTTAATACCAAAGTTTGTGTCATTTATTTGTTAACAATTCCATCTTTGTAAGTAGATGTGCATATCAATATAAATACAGATTTAAAGTTTTGCAGTCCATACAGGTTGAAGGTTCACTTTTTTTAAGATACTCAACTGAATTTTTTTAATTCTAAACGCGGCCTACTGCGAATCCAAAAACACGATAAATTACCGATATTTTGCTTTGCGTTACAGATATTGGAAAAAGATATTTGAACAAGTTGTTCCAAATATTATTCTAACCCCACGTACCAAATTTCATAACAAAATTCGCACTTTTAGTTTTTTCATTATTTTTAGCCAGGACTCTAAAATTCATTGTCCCAAGATGCACGCAACGGAGCCGAAAAGCTAGTTAGCCTCCGTTGGTAAATCTCCGGGCAGCGTGTGATGGCACCGTTGATGCCACTATTAGGAGACCGGGTCTGCTTAAACTCCTGCTGCGCTCTGCGGAGCATTAGCAACGGAGGCTGGTCGGCTTCTCGGCTCCGTTCGTGCATCCCGGGATAACCCAGGGTCCTGCCTACAATAACAATAAAAAACTGAGACGCAATCATGCGTTCTAATGCTAATGCTCCGTGCGTATGGATATTTAGTGATATTATGGAATTTACACGTTGTATAATAGTGAGAGTGCTTGTTGTTTTTCGTGATTCAAGATAAACAAAACAGTGTAGCATGTGTAAAAAATTTATGGGGAGGCTATGCCTCCCTTGCCTCCTCTGACGAGCCGCCACTGCTAAAATTTTATTTGAAAATTAAAGATTTTGTTGGAAAAACCCGCATTTTCCGGGAAAAATTTTCGTCAAAGTAAATCGGGAGAAACACATCTCTATGCAGAATTTAATTACGGTGAATTTTTATTTGAGTGTTTTTGGTGTAAAGTTAAAAGCTTTGGAGTTATAGAGAAAAAATTGAAAAGAACACGATTTTCGGGCGCCATTTTGTTTATATAAAAAGCAGCACACTATCTGCGGACTTTGCATACCTATATTATTAATATATTGTATAATCATCAGATTCGATTCCAGCAATAAAATTGCTGGTAAATAACTTTTCCTTGTGTTTTGCTAATTAGCCCAGAGTATTTATTTTATCTGGAACAACGCGGAAAAGATGCACAGATGTTGTGTTGAACTAGGTTCTAAGGTTCTGTAACCAGGATTTTCTTCTTCCTGGACCTCGCTTTCCAAATATTTTCCTTGCAGCATGGCTTGTAGGACAGCATATCTCGATTCATTTCACATAATGAGGTTCTTCGTACCCCAGCCCTATTCAAATAGCGCCCGTACTCCGGGCCCTAGTTAAGTTATTCAGCCATAATCATATTTTCCTGGGAAAGTATAGTCATTAGTTTTCCAGTGCTTTCTTGACTGCAGTATCACAGTCGGTTAAAAAATTAATTGGTTGCCGCCTGTGACTATCCAGTATGAGATAGGTTCAGAAATCATTTCACCATCCTTGCCTTGTCCACCCCTACATATCTGTAGCCACGTTTCCTATCGGCCATTGGAACGCGCCGTGTCCAGGTTTAGAGCTATCCCCGCCCGAGTGTGTTTTGCAAGAAATACTAAGGGACCCATACTCAATTTAGAACCCTTCTTTCATGGAAACTAACACCGGCACATATATTATATAAAATAAAATAAATATAAGAATTAGAAGTTTTATAAATTAGAAATAGATAAATATTAAGAACATTCCTCTTGGGACCAGTTTCTGGTTTCGCCTGTATTCGTGTCGTATGTATGTTTACGTATGAAAGAAGACATGGGAAGTCTAAAAGCTACACTTCACTACCTATCTATTCATCAAGGCGACTTTCCTATTTTTACTCCTATTTTCAAAATTCATGCATCAGTTTGTAGGTACATGTATTAATGTTGTTTGTTATTAAACTGCTCGTCAAAAGTTAGGGATACAGAAAATTCTGCTGGATTTTTATAGTAGATTTTTTCGTGAACAGATTAACGGATTCCGCTAATTTTTTTTATTATTTTAGACTTTTCTTTAGTATTTACACAGTTATGCAAAGGTTTACTCAAACTTTTTTTTGTACTTATACCGGGTGGAAGAAAAGAAATGTTTTTCCTATGTTAAGTTTGAGACGCCCTGTAGGGAGGACGAGGTACAAATGGGAGTATATATCGAAATCGTATTGTAGTATTATGTTTTGTGAACATTTTGTTTTTTGAATGTCCCTGATATCTTTAGAAATAAAAAAAATAGACGGTTTTGTAATTTAACATGTGTTTTAACCGAAACAAAAGTTTGAGACACCTTGTAGGGAGAAAAAGGCACAAAGGTGAGTATACCTCGATATTTTGTTATAGTCTCATATTTTGTGAATATTTAATTTTTTTAATTTTTCTGATATCTATAATAACAAAGAAGCTAGACGATATTACTCTTTATTATGTTTTTTAACTGATGACATGCGTCACATCACACATGTGAAACATAGAAAAACATATTAAAGAGTAATACCGTCTAGTTTCTTTGTTATTAAAGATATCAGAGAAATTAATAAAATTAAATATTCACAAAATATGAGACTACAACATAATATCGAGGTATACTCACCTTTGTGCCTTTTTCTCCCTACAAGGTGTCTCAAACTTTTGTTTCGGTTAAAACACATGTTAAATTACAAAACCGTCTATTTTTTTTTGTTTCTAAAGATATCAGGGACATTCAAACAACAGCATGTTCACAAAAAAGAAGACTACAATATTATTCTGATGTATACTCACATTTGTAACTCGTTCTCCCTACAGGATGTCTCAAACTTAACACAAGAAAAACATATTTTTTTCTTCCACCCGGTATAAGTACAAAAAATAAGTTTGAGTAAACCTTTGTCCAATTGTGTGAATACTAAAGAAAAGGCTAAAATAAAAAAAAATAGCGGAATCCGTCTGTTCGCGAAAAAATCAACTATGAAATTCAGCATAATTTTCTATATCCCTAACTTTTGACGAGCAGTCTATTCCGGTAGGTAACAACATTTTTTTGCTTAGATGGCAATATAAAAGGGTGAATGGAAGCGTTGTATTTTCTTCTAACTTTAAAAATTCTGTTGAAAAATTGGAGGGCTGATTTTGATTCATACTCCTTTTGTATCATCCTGGAGGTATCACTAAGATTTTCGTTTTTGAATTATCCGAATATCTCTTTTCTTGTAAGAGCTGTAAATAAAAACACTGCTTTGAAGGTTTTTTTAATTAAAAATATCAAATGCACTAAAATCAACAAAAAAAAACATAATTAACAACAAAACAAAACAATTCAATAGCTGGTATGTCCACCTCTTGCAGCAACGACTGCTCGCAATCTGTTTGGGATCGACTTATTCTTGCCTGGGGAGTAGCCCGATATTCCTTTACTAGGGCCATAACTGTACCAAATTTTCTGGAGGCCTAAGATGACGGCGAATAACTTTTTTTTAAGTCATCCCATAAATTCTCAATAGGATTGAGATCTGAGCTGCATGCGGGCCATTCTAATATTATTAATTCAAGCTCTATTTTATAAGTCCATCAGTGTTTTTATTTACAAAAAATGGTACAGCTCTTACAAGAAAAGAAATATTCGGATAATTCAATTACAGGACATGACTGGATATGACAAAACTATGAAACAAAATCAGGTCTTCCATTTTTCCACAGAATTTTTTAAAGTTAGGAGAAAATACAACTCTTCCATTCACCCCTGTATAATGCCATACAAGCAAAATTTTTGTGTTACGGAATAATACCAAATGATACCAATATATATACCTACAAACTGGTGCAAGAATCTTGAACATCGGAGCTCAAATAATAAAGCTATAAATTGTCAAACTTAATCAAAAATTTTGGTTGGCGGAATTTTGTGCCTGTGAGTGTAGATAAAGTAATAAAACTGAGGGTATACAATGCAATATCTGTACCAACTTTAATATATGAGACATGGGTAAACAATGCAAAAATAGACAGTACAATAAACGCAGAGGAGATGAAGCAGTTGAGAAAAATAGCAGGAAAAACAAAACTGGACAGAATAAGAAATGATGATATTAGACAAAGACTGAAAGAGGAATCGATAATAACAAAGTTCCAAAAAATAAAATTAAAATGGTATGGACACATTAACAGAATGGACCAGGGAAGACTACCAAAGCAGATGATGGAATCAAAAAGATATGGTAAAAGAAGGAAAGGGAGGCCAAGGAAAAGACGGATCGATCAGATTATAGAAATTGGACACGAAAAAGGAAAAACACATCAGCAAATGAAAGAGTTAGCAAAGGACTGCAAGAAATGGAAGATATGGATAGAAGATGAATAAAACCTCCGACGCCCTTGGAGGGCATAAGGAGTTTCGAGAAAGAAGAAGATATCAATGTATACCTTTATTGCTTCTCGTGTTGATTCGCTACGGATAATGTTAAGGAATATTATTCATCTTACATGTGATTCGTCAGCAGACAATACATATTTCCCATGAATTAAAATTTTATTGAATAAATATGCAAAAATGTTTCAAATATGCTTTCGCCTTTTCAAATAATTTTCTGTTATTTTTATAGTGTCTGCAGTAATAAAATATTTCGTAAGTTGACTCATGACTGGGTTACTAAAATATTGTTGAACTTTGTTAAAAGAAAATGGTTGTAATATTAAAAAGACTTTCTCTTAGAAGAAGTTTGTAAACAAACTTTACCGAAGAATAATGTCTATATATTAAAATAAAACAAACATTAGACTTATTGCTAAAAGAAAATACTTATATTGATCAGTTTAAGATCTTACTAAATATTATGTTTGAGTCCCCCAATTAAAATTTGGTGAAATCAAATGACCAGTTGCAAAATTTGGTACACAAAAGCATCCACTAACGATCTCATTATATGCTAAATAATAAACGTATAAATATATACAGGGTGTTTTCAAAATATCAGTATATCAGTATGCCTAAAAAATCTGTATAAACATTTGTAACAAGTTTTGTCGTTATTAAAATACATCTATCTATCTAATCAACGAGAACACCCATCATTGGACATGGTCATCCCCCTTTTTCCCTTATCTTTAGTTTTCCTGGGTAGATTGTAGCTATCTCGATCGTACAATTTTTGTGATGTGACTACTGTGATTTTCTGCTTTGTCGTTTGTTATTCCATTGTGTCCAATGCATAATTAACTATTTTGTCCCATTTGTCGTTTTTTGCCTTAGGGTAAGCCCAGCCAATTTCCAGTAAGTTCTGTTACTTGAGTTGCAACATATTTTTCTTTAGCTTTATTATGAATCAAGCTATTTATTTTAATTCTTATTCTTCCTTTATATAAGAATTTTTTTTATTTAAATTTATGTGTCCAGGCTGCAATGGCCATTGACACAAACAATATTGGTTATACAATAGTTAATTACAATGAGGACTTAAAACTAATTATTATAAGAGTTAATTTCTAAATCTTAAATAACATTAGGTAAAAATTACGACAAAAATATTGGATATACAATTGTTAGATACTATAGAGACTTACAACTAATTAATTATTAATCACTGAATTTTGAAAAACAGGTAGAGATTATAAAGACAAAAGATCATATTGTGTTGCATAAATAATTGAATGTCTTTCAAGAAACTAATTAGGTTCTGAAGTTGATCGGACGAGTTTAAAATATCTTTAATATTTGGCTTAAGTTTATGTCGATTTCTTTGAGTCACATACTGAGGACACTAAGTAAAGATGTGTTTCACGCTTAAAACAATAAAGCAAATTTGACAATTAGGCTTGGGTTCAGACTTCATTAAGTATTCGTGGGTGTATCGGGTATGTCCAATTCTCAACCTTCGAATGACTGCTTTTTCTTTTCTAGTCATAGTTGGGAGTTCAAATATATTGACAGTTTGCCGGATCTCGTGTAATGTGTTTTTGATTGTGTTCCAGTGGATTTGCCAAGTGATATGTTGTTGCTTCTTAAACATCTGCTTCAAATCACTACGGATTTGAACATGTACTTTTGAGTGCTGACCATTTAGGGTACAGGCTAGTTTGGCGACGTGATCTGCTTTTTCATTACCGGGGATGCCGATATGGGATGGTATCCAGATGATAGTAACAATTACGCCTTGAGAAGCAAGTGTAATATACATAGATGTTATGGATTTCGTGAACTAAAGGATGTTGAACATATAAACTTTTTATGGACAAGAGTGATTATAAGGAATCTGTACATATTGCTTGGTTTTTACTATCGATTTCTAAGGATTTAAAAGCTTCTAATATCGCGTATAATTCACCAGTGTATACGCTGCATACATTTGGTAATAAAAACGATTTTATTATCTTATCAACTATGGTAACAGCACATCCAGTTCCTATTTCACTTTTGGAAGCATCTGTGTATAAAATTTTTTGGAATTGGTTCTTTCCAATGATTTCTTCAAAGTATTGTCTTATTACAATGCTCGGAGTTTCGTGTTTGTTGTACGCCAACAATGAAGTGTTTAAATGTAGGATTGATCTGCTCCAAGGAGGGGTAGCTGGAATTGGATAAGGAAGTGTTTTGGTAAGATCGATGGCATTTCTTAAGGTTGATTGGATGGATGGTAAATCCGAGAGAGGTTTTGAATTTATTAGACGATAGACGGGGTTAGATGGATTTGCAGATACTGTAGCAAAGTAAGATTGTAGAAGATACTCTCGTCGAATCCAGAGGGATGGTTCATTAGCCTCGCAATAAAGGCTCTCTACAGGACTACATTTGAAGGCGCCTAAACAGAGACGAATGGAAGTATTATGCACAGAGTTGAGTAACTTTAAGTCAGACTTTGACGCAGACATGTAAATCAAACTACCGTATTCCAGTTTGGAGCGAATTAAGGCTCTATAGACATTGAGTAAAATACTTTCGTCTGCACCTCAAGTATACTGTGACAGTGCCTTGATTATATTAAGCCTTTTATGGTATTTCCTTTTAGTTTGTTAATATGCTCTTTCCAAGTTAGTCTACTATCAAAAGTATTTTTTGTAGTGTGTTACAGTTTGCGATGGAATTTCGTTGAGATATACAATAGGATTTTAGCTACAAGGTCTTCTGCTAAATCGAATTAATTTTGATTTGGAAGGTGATAGTATTAATCCTGTGTTTTTAGCCCATGCGTTAAGTTGATTTACAACGGTTTGCAGTACTTTACATGTGGCGGTTGTATTTTTTTCTTGACAATATATAATAAGATCATCTCCATACATTACATATTTGACTGGTAGACAAACACTCGACCAGATGTCATTTATTTCGAGAATAAACAAAGTTGTACTGAGTACGGAACCTTGTGGGACTCCATTATTTTGCGGGTATGTTGCAGATATTTCACCGTTTACTTTTACCTTGAAAGTTCTTTTTTTTAAGTTTTGTATGAAGAAATCAATAGTGCCTGTAATATTGTATTGAAGAAGCTTTTGAAGAATGGCTGGTCGTGAAATGTTATCGAAGGCTCCTTCTATATCAAAAGCGGTAGCGATAACATCTTGTTTATTCGAAAAGGCGTTAGCTATTTGTGTTTGCAGTAACACTAAATTATCAAGTGTAGAACGGTGGCGTCTGAAGCCAGATTGGGCTTCGTTAATTATAGCATATTTTTCGAGAAGCCAGGTATAAGAAATTTTACTTGTACCATTTTGTCCTTTGCCATTTACCATTTAACGATTGATTTTACCATTTAATGATTTGTCCTTTGCTATTTTAACGACTCTTGTGTCCGCCAAACTAGCAGGGCCGCGCCGTCCACGTGTGCAATGTGTGCGGCGCACACAGGCGCCAGCAATTAATGAGCGCCACTAGAGTTTTCACAAAAATTTTAGGCGGGTCAAAGTAACACTTACCCATTTTTTTTTCAGCTTCTACCAAACGTTGGGATATCATAAAACATCACTTTACAAGTATGTCTTTAAAGCATTTATCTAATACACGCTGGTCACGCAGAATTGATGGTTTAAAGCCATTATACATAAATTTGTCAGAAATTTATTATGCTCTATGTGATATAACACATTCGGATAAAGATCGTGATTCAAAATATCAAGCTAGATGTTATGTAGCAAAATTTAATGATGTTATTATTACATCAAATAAAACTGCAGAGGAACTGGATCTGGAACCCAGTTACCAACCAGCCAAACAGTTACGGCTTCGGAAAAAAAGCTGACTGTTCGATTACGAAATAAAAACCAACCGGTTTTGGATCCTAAAATGTCATACAAAGTTAATTTTTTTTATTGTGTTCTAGAGCAAGCATTAATGTCAGTAAATAAAAGATTTTCATATTGGAAAATCATGTTAATTCTTTCGAATTTTATTTAATTTGATCGACAGTACAGAAAACTCACAATTAAAACTTTTCTGTAGAAATTTGGAAAACATTTGTGGAGATTTAATGGTCATCTAGATTCTAGATACACTTGGGTTCAGGATTCTTTTACCGTGCGTCATTAATACCTGGCGAGATAAAACACATATTTGATAACTCAAATTTTAATCCGTGATAGGAGCAGTAGCTACTTACTGTCACTTGCTGTTGCGTTTAGTAAATTTCAATTTCTGACATATCATCGACTTATTTCGTATGCTTTAAATCATGACGCACGGATAAAGATTCCTGGACAGATTCCTGTATAGAGGGAGACGATTTATTTGAAGAATTATAATATGAATTATACAGCTTCAGCCTTTGTTAAAAATAATGATGTTTGTAAATTTTAAAATGAAAGAATTAACTATATCTTCTTTTTGATGTGCCTATCGGTGATGAATGTTGGCGATCATCATGGCAATCTTTACCTTAGCTACAGCGCGAAAAAGCTGCACAGATATTGTGTTGAACCAGGTTATGAAGTTTTTTAACCAGGATGTTTTTCTTTTTCCTGGATCTCGCTTTCCAAATATTTTTCCTTGCACGATGACTTGTAGGAGGGCATATCTGGATTCATTTCGCATAATGTGTACAAAGTATTCTAATTTCGAGATTTTTTGGTGGTCAGTACCTCTCGGTTCTTCCTCATTTTTCTGAAGACCTCCCTCATTTGTGACCCGGTCAGTTCACGGGATTTTAAGAATTCTACTCTACGGTATAGGCACCTCTCAGAACTTACAATTTTCTGCACATATCTTCATTCAATAAAACCATAAAAAGAACGGAGAAGATGTAGCATCGCAGCATTCTTACTTTCATAGAATAGAGAGGTTGTGGCTCTTTATTTAGCTTTTCCCAGTGATGTGGGAGAGAGGGGATATGATATAAGAGATGCTCTCGTGTTTACTAAATGGGACCACTTGATTTGACACTTTTGGGAAAGGTAATATGGCGGCGAGCAGGTTTTTTATGTTATACGTGGAATATATGTTGTTAATTAATTATTAAAATTATTAATTATATATATATATTTATATAATATAAAACAATTTTATAATTATATACTTTATATAGAACAGAATATACTGCTAAAGAGTTGTTCCGCCATATTGCCTTCCCAATTTAGCCCGTGAAAGCGATCCCATCTACTTCACCTCATGTCACATCCCCTCCCTCCCACATCACTGGCTTTTCCAGTGCTCGCTCTTATTTCTTGGTTGTCCTTAGTCCATCTCTTAGTCCACTTTTTATTTATTATGGTGCCGAGATAGTTGTGTGCGTCACTCTTTGTACATGGGTTTGGTTGATTTATAGTTGTCCTTCTGTTATCTTTTTCTTGCTAATGATCATAACTTTGTCTTCATTAATCATTACGTTTATATTCCATAGTATGTTGACTGTAATATGTGATTTTGTTCATAAGATCTTGTAGGTCTTCTAGGTTGTCCGCAAATATTTTGGGGTCATCTGCTTAACTGATGTTATTTAGCAGGTACCCGTTTATTTTAAATCCTTTTTCAGTTTCTTTCAAAGCTTTGATAAATATTCCTCAGAGTCTGAATATTAGAGGGTACAAAATACAGCCTGGCCTCACTCCACGCGTGATTTTCACGTATTCGGTGTGTTCGGACATGCGTATATGTTGCAATTGACGTCTCTGCATTTTTGGAATAATACTTGCATTGAGATCTGGAATAATACTTAAAATTAACTAACGTTTACCCAAATATAACAATAAGCCTTTGCGTGCTGCCTATATCTGTTGCCACTGCTGAACGATCTCTTTCTAAACTGAAACTTAAGCTTAAGAAACTTAAACATAAAGCATTATTTTAAGATCGACCATCAGTCAAGATCGGTTGACTTTATCTATCGTCTCTATAGAGTCGTCAATATTAGATAATATTCACCATGTTATAAAAAGATTTTCCGAACTGAAGGAGCGAAAAGTGAAATAGATATTTATTTTCATGTTTACCTGTATCTTTATTTTTTTATGTTGTTACGGCAAAGATTTATTTTTACTAAAATTTAGTAATTGATTTTTCTGTTGCATGTTTGAGAATTTTAGTTATTTTTGTTTGGTTACAATAAATAATTGTTCATTTTTATTCACATTTTTATAATTTAACAAGACGATTTAAAAAATGCCTATTTTTGGGCGCCGTTAAATGTTTTGCACACAGGCGCTAACACATGCTGGCGCGGTACTGCAAACTAGTGATGTAATTGTTCAATTTCCTGTTTTCTATTTAGTGTCCACTTGTTTTATACCCTGTACATTACATTTTGTTTTGATCCCATCACTCCATATTCGGTCTCTCAGCGTGTTTCCTGTAATTCTCCTGAGTATTCTCATTTCTGCAGTTTTTATACCTCTTTTACAGTCTCTGTGTTCTGACTGTGTCGGGTCTTGTTTCGTATGCATTCGTCACTATTGGTCTTCTAGTGAACGACGCTGATTCTTATTATATTCTTATACGTATCTCCTTTGCTTAATCCCAAATTAAATTAACTGTTCTTCCTAAGTAAGTCTACGAATCCACGTGTTTAATTCTTTGATTGTCTAATCAGGCCCGGCCCCAGGGGTGGGCGAACTGGGCGGCCGCCCAGGGCGGTGAATTTAGGGGCGGCAAATTTTAAAGGACAGCCAATTTTTGAAATTGAAGAAATAATAAATTATGTTTTTAATATGATAAAAAATCAATATTATGAACAAGAGCGGCAAAAATGCAACTGTAAAAACGAGAATTAAATAAGTGAAACAGTAACAATTGCAACTTCTTGATCGCACAATAATAGTGCAATAGTGGGATCAGAAATCAATTAAATTCACTGAAATTCACTTAAAAAAATAAATTTACTGAAAAAGGATATAATAATTGGAAACATATGGCTGAAACTTTGTCCAGCCACGCTAAGTCTCCAGCCCATCTACAGTCACAGCAACAGTGGTAGAACTAGCAATTAGGCTAGAATCGGGCAAAACCATAGACAAATAGAAAACAAAAAGTTTCAAATTCAGAAACTCGTCATTGGAAAAATGTAGTAGAACGACTTATATCAATAATACAGTTCTTAGCACAATAGTGTCTTCCATTGAGGGGCGATTATGATAAACTTTTACATCACAACAATGGCAATTTTTTAAAGCTTGTTGAGCTCTTTTGAAAATTTGATTCTCTTTTACAAGAGTACATTAGGAGAACAACGAATGTTAATAACAACATCACTACTTGGGAAAACGTATTCAAAAAGAAATTAATCAACTCCTCCATGACCAAATCAAAAATAAAATTTTAAACTTTTTGAAATCGGCAAAGTATTATAGCATAATTTTAGATTGTACACCTGATATTTCTGGGGTGGAGAACAGATGACTATTGTTGTACGTTTTGTCATTTAGGTTCCTGTTCACAAAGTGTTAAAATTACAGAACATTTTCTTGGATTTGTGCCTTTACTGTAAACCACTGGCTTGGGACTTACAGAAGTTATTTTGCAAGAACTTAATAAACTGAGAAAATCTTTGTAAGATATGAGAGGACAAGGATATGATAATGAGGCAAACATGAAAGTGAAGAACTTTTTGTCCCATGTTTTAGCCATTCACCCAACTTAGTCATGAACAATGCTGCTAAAGCCGCACAGTTTGCAGTTTCTTTGTTTATAGCATAACATTGAAACCTTTGTCCGCAACTAGATGGCAACTAGATGATAATTGATGCAATTATTCCGATCAAATACCAAATTGAAGAAATCTACGATGCTGTTGTAGAAACCACTGTCAATAAAAACAACGCTAAAATGGTTAAAAATAAAATCCGTGATTTTACTTCTCTTTGCTCTGTGGTAATATGGCACATTTTACTTCACATCAATGTAGCAACAAATTCCTGCAGAGTATTGATATGGGAGAATGTATCAAGCTGTGAGTTTATTAGGAAAAGCGTAAATCCATTTTAAGTCTCTCAGAAGTGATTTAAAATTCCAGGGCTATTTGACAGACGCAAAAGAGACGCATGATTTATCAGATAAATGTTTTAAGCTGTGTGATGCCTTAACTTTTAATGAGTCAAAAGATCTAAATTATGCTGATCTAAAAGATCAACTCAAAGTACTTTCCACGATTGTGAAGCCCAAGAGTACACCTCTAGAAAACGTTAGTATTACTTTGAGGATTTTATTAACCCTAGCAGTGACAGTGGCCTCTGGAGAGTAAATCTTTTTCTCTCTCTCATTAATAAAAAATTATTTAAAATCAACTATGTCACAGGAACGTTTGAGTGCTCTAGCGACAATCTCTATTGAACATGAAATAGCTGAGTCCTTGTATCTTGGAGAATTATTAAAAGACTTTTCCCGTGCCAAAGATAAGAAGAGTGCTACTTACTTAAACAAGTAAGTGTGTAATTATGGATATGGATAGTGAGTTTTTGGGTATTAAAAAATGTTAATATGTATATAGTATAGTAATGTATTAAAATCTGATGAAAATATTGCAAATATATGTGTTTTTAAGCGTGTATTGTTCAATTAAAGTAGAAAATGGCATATTAAATAATTTAGCACAAAGCACACATCAATAAAAATAAAATCTTGACGATCTTGGTGAGTCATGGGATCTACTAAGGATCTACTCGCCGAGGTCGCCGATCTTGCCCAGGGCGGCAAAATCTCTAAGGCCGGGCCTGTGTCTAATATCACTTGTCTTGCTCATTGTTGGGTTTTGCTTAATAGGATCCACTTGGTTTTTGTGATGTTCAGTTTGAGCCCGTATTGCACTTGTTATTTGTATCTTACCTATCAAGCAACTCAGCTCCTCCATGCTACTCACGAGAATCACAGTGTCGTCAGCATACTGTATGTTATTAAATATTTCTTCATTTATCTTTATACCAGCTGTGCTTTCCTCTAGAGCTGTCTTAAATACTCCTTCCGAGTATATGTGAAAAAGAATAGGAGACATGATACAACCCTATCGTAAGCCTTTCTTGATTTCAATTTTATTAGTCAATGCAGATCCTACATTCACTTTGGCTCTTTGACCCCATTATAGACTCACTATTGTTCGAATGTCTCTGTAGTCCATTCCGATCTTATGGAGTACTTTAATTATCTTTTCGTGTTTTATATTACCGAATGCTTTCATATCTACGCAGCGCAGGATGAGTACCTGCAGACTAAAAAGTGTTTCTTTTATGCCAAGAGCATTACGAATCCCAAACTACAAATCTCCAATGGTCTCCTTACATGTTTTGCTTATTCATTTGTACCTATATAATCTTGGTGTATGCCTTTGTAATGTGGTTAATTAAACTTATCATACGGTGTTATCACAAGACTTTGCTTTTGATGTTTGAAGTTATACTTCTTTAGGCACGAGGGAGAATTTTTACATTCCCTGGCGCATGCGCACACCGACAGTATGGGTATTAGTCGCTACATCTTTATGTAGCGCAAATAAGGTGTGCGTGAAAAGAATATATTATGAGTGTTTTTAGTAAATATATTTATTATAATTTTTGTGTCTTTGGATTTGTCTTCCTCGGGAATAAGATATTTTATAATAATAGTAACTATATTTAAAGTATTTTTGTATACTTCACTTGGTATATTAAATTTGTCAGCATGTATGAGAAATCTTGTAACCTGTCAAAGCAAACGGAATATAGCTCAGTGGTAGAGCGTGTGACCGGAGATCGAGAAGTCCCTGGTTCGAATCTGTGTGTTTTCTATTTTTTTTATTTTTGGTATTGTTTTAATAAAAAATTTTGGAAAGTAGTAAGTAAAAATTAATTTAATCTTTAAATAAAATACAAATAACCTGTTGAAAGTATATTTATTTCGTTGAAATCATATAATAGAAGTATAACTTCTTACGTGCGTACAAAGTACACACACATTCTTTTTTTTTTTTGTTTGGAGACAATATTTCACTGTAGCCAGTCTTCAGGAAGTTGCCCTCATAGGGGAGTGCAATTAGAACGAAAAGATACAATGTTTCGGAAAAAATCAAACAAGGTTATATTTTTCTAAAACTTTTTTTGTTAGTTTATAAATATGTTAAAGTAAAAAGTTCTACTCACAAATTTCGCCGCTAATTGTTTATTAATTGTGTAAACAATAACAATTGTTTTGTATAAATAATGTTAAGAATATGGGTGAATTCAACATTTTATTTTGATAAAAAATATTTTTATTTTAGTTTTGATTATGCTGAAGCCGAATCTGACATTATAATTTGCAAATTCAAAATGGCGGATTCAAAATGGCGGATTTTTTCCTAAAAATCCTTAAAAAGCAGTTGTAAAATCCGATTTTTTTTTATAAAACGTGTTTGTTTACATATATGTGGATATTTTTGAGAGGTTGCTGAACCTGAATCAAATTTTGATAATTTACGTTATAAAATGGCAGATCCAAAATGGCGGATAACTTAAAAAATAGTTGTAAAATCATAATTTCTTTACAAAATGTATTTATTTCTACATATATTTATTTTTGAGAGCTTTGATAAACCTAACTTAAATGTTAACATTATAAACTATAAAATGGCGGATCCAAAATGCGGATTTTCTAAAAAGAACACAAAAAAGAGCATTTTTCTAAAACATTTATTGTCTTTTTTTTAACATGTTGTATTTTTAACAGGTTGTTGAATCTGAATTAAAGATTAAAAATTTAAATTTCAAAATGGCGGATATTTAAATGAAAAACAAGTAGAATCCAATCAAACAAATATGGAATTTCATTCTTAAAAAAAAGATAAACAAATAACTTTCACAATAATATTAAAAATTAAAATATATTAGAAAGAAAGAACAAATTATTCAAAATCTATCTCTTCAATATTCAAAAAATTGTTGCGATGGGATCATAAATAAAAAAGTTATTCTTAGTAAAAAGCTCTGCATATTCTAAAACTTTAAATGCAATCATAAGATATCAATTTTTATCAATTTTGTCAATAAATAAACATTTCGGTTAGGAGTAAAATAGCTATATTTTTCATAATACTGAAAATTGTTATTATGGAAAGTTGTTCAGAACTAAAAACGATGTGTCAATATGCAATTGCACTCTTCTAATCGAAATATTGTGAACTATAAAGGTATATATTTATTGCGCTAAATATAATCTGTTTACATATACCTCGTATAATATTGATAAAATATAATATTTTATATTTGCATATTAAGTGTTAGACCATGCACAGCTATTTATGATGAATAACTTTCTTCATAAAATTAATAATAACTCAGTTATCATAAATAATAAGTGAAAATTTAATGATGTTGGGTATAATTAATTTGAAACAATAGTTAAAAAAAACAAATTTTCGATTAGAAGGATATAATTACATATTGGAACATAGTTTTTAATTCCAAACAACTTTTCTTTTTAAAAATTTTAGATATTGTGAAATATAAAGGTACTTTACTCTTGAGTGAAATTCATATTTTTTGACATACCTCGTACAAAATTAACAAAATTTGATATTTGATGGTTGCATCTTATGTTATATACGATGCAGAGTATTTTATAAAGAATAACTTTCTTTCGTAAAACTGATATTAAAAAAGTTAACAATAGGTACCAAGTTACGCAGACATACTGTATAAGAGCTAAAAAAAAATTTTTGTTGAACATATATTATTGTTGAAGCTTATTATTAAATATATTTTAGGTAAGTTTTTCAGAAAAAAGTTTTGATCACTCTGTATATACATTTTTTCTGCTGGTAATTTTCGGTTTTTGTATTACATTTTTGTTATCTTTCTTAGTTTTCTCAAAAAGAAATTGTTTATTTCATTTTTAAACTAAAATGATTCAGTGTTTCTTAAAGATTACATCCTAAGCTTTAAAAAAATATCAAAAAAAATTGTATTAGATTTATTCAAACTTGAGTAATACCGTCTTAAATTGGTGGGAATTCTGTAAAACTACGAAGTTTTCAAAAAATACATTTTTTGAGACAGCGTATTATTTGAATTAAATTTTTGAGATTTTTTTTTTAATGAAACATCGTTTAGTAAGATGATTGAGAGGTAAGTTGTGCAAATTTGAGAGTTTTATAAGTAAAATTGTATTAGTTACACATTTTTAAATCATTTTTAAACAAAATTCATGTAAGGCTCACTTTCATCCCACACTGTACTTATGTCCATTCATTTTGTTTCTTTTTATTACAGCCATAAGATAGCTTATTTCATCTTCTTTCATGTCCAATTTGTAAAATTTATTTTGATCCATTAGTTAGAGAATTACATTAAAAAAACTCAACCGTGCACTTCTTCCAACGCTAGTTTACAGTGCGCCAATGTGTATGAGAAGTGTGACATTAGCGTTATAAATAAAAAATTACAGAAGCTAGAGATTTAATTTTAGAAAAATCTTTATATAAGGTTTTTTTTGTAAAATTTTCTGAATTTTTCAATGGTCAAGTCAGTTTTTTTCTAAAAATTATATTTTCGGAGGTATTTCAAAAAAACATCTAACTTCGCTGTTCATTTGTTTAATAAAAAATGAAGCACCCACTTCTCGAGTAGAACTTTTTGATATGTTGTTTATTAAACATTTCTTAATTAAATTACAAAAAGTTTTATCTTGTTTGATTTTTTCCGAAGTGAAAATTTAAATGCACTCCCCTATCAATTATAAATACTATTAATAAGTCTGACGAGAAAGTCCAGAAATCGACAGTTTGTTTATCGTTGCCTGGTCTTTTGTTGATTTTAAGACCCTTTCTGTACTTCCTTTATAGCCCTTTATAGCTTTCTGTACTTCCGATTTTAGAATAGAACGGCCAGTATCATCAATGCTCAGTGTATGTGTATACCTCCTAGTACGGTAATCAGTAAACAGTTGTTCCACATGAAAATTTAGTTCGTTTCTGCTTAGTCTCGCAATATTACCAAGCAAGCAAGCAATTTGATTTAACCCGACCTGTGGGAATGTCCACCCTCTCGAAAGAGTACATTCGGGTGTAACAATTCATTGGGGCGAGGTGTTTTGACCCGAGTATATACAGGGATCACCCCACCTCGCTCCAATGCCCCAGGCCATCCCTTTCCCCCCCATAGCACGCTGATGCGCGATGGGGGCACAACTATCGTAGCCAAATGCTCTTCACAATGGAATCCTGGGTAATAAGATTCCATTGTGGTACCCTAATCGAATGCAAAAAACTAGGCCAGCGTGATGCGCTCTATGCCTTTATCTTCTTTCTTACTTATCCGCGGAACTAAAAATTGCTTGCTTGGGCCCCGAGTCATCGTGCTGAGCCCTAGTGGGCTCCGCCCGATGACTCGTTGCTCGAGTTTGTATGTGTTTTATGGTTTTTTTATAATTTTTTTGGGGGCTTTCGCCATTTTTTATTTTATTTATATTTTTTTGGGGGCTTATGCCCTTCTGTAATTTTCTAATATTCACTTACCTTAGAGGCGGTCGTGGTACTTGATCTTCGTATGTAACGCTGTCATCGGCACTTGTTTTCGAGCTACGGACTCACTACTATCACTTATCACTTTTGTACCCTTATCCCACTATTTGTTGCTTCGGACGTCTGTGCTTCCATCGGTGGAACTCATCATACCTTAGCGTCTCTCGCAGTATGTAATTTGGGTGGTGCTCCAGTTCCGCGAATTTGGTCCTTGCCTTATCTGTCATGATTTCGGTGACTCTCACCTGTTGGAGTTCTCTGAACAGGAATCTTTCAGCTACATATCTTGGGACTCTGGCGGCCTCCCTCAAGCTGTTGTTGTGGGCTGCTTGGATCTTCTTCTTGTGTGTGTTACTTACGTGTCCCCATGCGAGAGACGCGTATGTTAATACCGGTAGGATTATACTATTGATCAGTCTTAACCTTGTTTTCAGTCTTAGTTTGCTTTTCCTGCCTGTGAGTCCTCTTAGTGTTGCTTTTGCTATGTTGGCCTTCCGGACTGTGGCTTCTACGTGTTTTTGGAAGGTTAATCCTTTGTCCATGATGACTCCTAGGTATTTAGCTTCGTTTTTCCACTCGATGGGTCTGTTCTGCACCGTCAGCTGTTCCTCTGGCTGTTGTCTTCCTTTCTTGTATAGAACCGCTTGCGTTTTATCTGAGTTGATGGCTATCTTCCATTTTATACTCCATTCTTCTATTTCTTCTAACGCTGTTTGCAGGTTGGTCACTGCTATATCTACATTTCTGTTTGGCCGCTATCGCTGTGTCGTCGGCGTAGAGGCTCATGAGGGTACCTGGTGTTCTAGGTACATCAGCGGTGTATATCGTGTACAGCAGGGGTGACAGGACCGCTCCCTGGGGTACTCCAGCTTCCGGGTTTCCGAGCTCGGAAAGGAATTGTCCTTTCCGAATCCTGAAAGTCCGGCCGCCCAAGTACGACGAGATTAGTCTCGTCATCGCCCCGCTGTACCCGTAATCCCGCATTTTGTATAAGAGCCCCTTGTGCCAGACTCTATCGAACGCTTTACTTACGTCCAGGAACGCTGCTCCAGTGTACTGCTTGTCGTTGAAACCAGCTGCTATGTACTCGGTTAGTCTGAGTACTTGTAGCTCGCTGGAGTGCTCTGCTCTGAATCCGAATTGAGCTTCTGGGATGATATTTAGCCTGTTCGTTTCCGCTTGCAGTCTGCTTAGAATGATTCTTTCCACTATCTTGCTGATCGCTGGAAGTAAGCTGATTGGCCTGTAGTTCTGCGGGAATGTGTGGTTCTTGCCAGGTTTTGGGATCATGATGACATGGGCCTCTTTCCATCTGTTTGGGAATATCTTGTATCTTAGTATCGCGTTCACTATGTTTGTGAAGTACACTATAGCTTTTCTGGGCAAATATTTTAGGGCTCTGTTTGTTATTTCGTCTAAGCCAGGCGCTTTTCTCGGCGAACTGTTTTTGATGTGTTCGTTGATTTCTTCCGGTGATGTTGGGGGAATGAAGTCCTCTGGGTTCGCAATATTACCCCTCCTAACCCGGTAATGTACATAAAGATATAAAAATTTAGATGCAAGGGATTGACCTCAGCCTATTATTGGTCATATTTTTGATGAGACTCTGTAGTATTTTATTATAGTCAACAAAATTTCTTTAAATTGTTTATTTTGCAATTATATATTTAAATCTCGACAGGACCATTTAATAAATTATTTACCAATAAACAATGATAAACCTACAGCTTCTTACGCGTCAATCGTTGTTTAAATTGTAGAAATTTCTCCGACTGAATTTTTACGAGGTAAAAATGATCAACAATGGATTTTTAATTTTTAGAAATTTTACAAAAATTTGACATTAATCCTATTTTATAGGTAATAAAATATAATAAAAATTTTTATAAATAGTTCTCTGAAGTTTCTACAAACAGGATATTATCTAGAAATTTTATTTCAGATTAAAGCATTCGCATGTATTCGCCAGAACAACGCTATCGAAATGTAAAATGCAATTTAAGGACGATTGCCAAAACGTGAAACTTGAAATTTATTATGAGGTCAAAATGTTGCAGTTTCGACCATTTATAAGGCCATAGCTAATGGATGACCATAGTATTCTATGTGTAAATCTTCCAAAACTATTGAGTATTGTCCAGTCATTAATTATTAATAATTGTTAAGAATTACTTGGCAGGTCTATACAAGTTAATTTAGGTATGACCATCAGCGTGCACAAAGAGAAACCTATGTTTCAGTTTCAGTACTGTTTATTTCGGGCTATACTGTATTTTATGTAATTAGCCCAGTAAATGAACGGGAAATTCGGCGATACCGTGTAATTTTCAGGGGCAACTCCGAATTGCATTAAAATTTGGATTTAGGTTCTACTTACCCTCCACTTCAAAGTTGAAATTGTGCCGTTGGTTGCTTTTACTTAGGGGGTGATAGTCACCCCTTCTCGGGGGTGAAAAAACATACGTTCAAGATAAGACCGGAAATGGATAAACTGACTGATTTTAAGCAACTTTTGTTCTATAGAGTTTTTTACGAAAGTTAATACTTTTCGAGTTATTTGCCATTGAAAATGTTGATTTTTCGACAAAAAAACTACGTTTTCAGACGGTTTTACGCAAATAACTCAAAAAGTACATATTTTATCGAAAAAAATATTCCAAGTAAAAGTGTAGCTTATAAAAAACCCAAAAAAATGGTGTTTCAGTAAAGTTTATCAATGAAATAAAAACAAAGTTGTAGTTCTTGAAAAATACGTTCTTATTCGTCTAATTTCAAATCGATTATTTCAAGGTGAAATCACCGAAAAATTAAGCACTTTTCGGGAGAAAACTCATTTAAACTTTTTAAAGTGTTTATAAAAAGCTTTGTTTTAATTGGTAACAAAAGTTTTTGCATTAAAAATAAGCGAGTTACGCTCAAAATAAAGTTGGCCCTCTTTTTTCTTTTGTAAAAAATCATGAAAATCTCGCCGTGTTTAGCTCCCCAAATGAAATTAATCTCTACCGCTTTACAAACAATTTACTTACCTATCTATTTTTTATATGGTCTGTCAGTCTCATCGGTTTAAAGTGTGTATTTTTGAAAGGTTATAATTGAAAAAGCTTGAATGGGTCACTAATCACGAGTGTATGCAAATTTTTAACAGCCATATCTTAACAAATTTTTGTCTTACGGAGAAACAAAATGAAACTAGCATCTTTATAATAGCAAAACCTACATTTTTTTACTCTTTAATATTTTTCTTATCACTAATACTTTTTAAGTTATTTTGAAAAAATGAAATTTTTCAAAAATTTTTAGAAATTTTTTTTTACTATAAAATTAAGTGTTTTCAAAAATAAGCACTTCAAACCAATCAAACTTACAGATCATATTAACAATACCTATACAGCTAAAGTAGAGGGTAAAGCCAAAGGATTAATTTCATTTAGGGTGCTAAATAGAGGGAGGTTTTCACGATTTTTGTTACCAAAAAGAAGGGGCCAACTTCTTTTTTCAGTGTAACTCGTTTATTTTTGATGCTGTAAACTTTTGCAAAAAAAAAAATAATAAGCTTTTTTCGATACTTTAAAAATGTTAATAAGGTTTTCCCGAAAAATTCTTCTATCTTCGGTGATTTCGAGTTGAATTATTCGATTTGGAATTAGACGAATAAGAACGTATTTTTCATGAGCTACAACTTTGCTTCTACTCAATTTGTAGACTTTACTAGTACATCATTTTTTTCGTCTTTTTATAGGCTACACTTTTGCTAAAAATATTTTTTTCGATAAAATATTTACTTTTTGAGTTATTTGGGAAAAACGGTCTGAAAACGTAGTTTATTTGTCAAAAAATCAACATTTTAAATCGCGAATAACTCGAAAAGTATTGACTTACGTAAAAAACTTTATGGAACAAAAGGTGCTTAAAATAAGTCAATTTATCCAGTCAAGTCAAGTCAAGTCAAGTCAAGTCATTTCCGGCCTTATTTTAAACACGCGTTTTTCACCCACCGAGAAGGGGTAAATGTCACCCCCCAAGTAAAAGCAACCAACGACACAAATTCAACTTTGAAGTTTAGGGTAAGTAGAACCTAAATCCAAATTTTCATCCAATTCGGAGTTGCCCCTGGAAATTACACTCCAAAACGGTCATTTATTGGGCTAAATCGGAAAGCCACGGATATGGAAAGTAAACGGAACGTATAATGAGAATCGACCTTAATAATTGCCGACATAACTGCAAAATTCCGAAACTATGGAGGAAATCTAAAATACCGGAAAAATCATTTTTAAAGCTGGAAAATCACCCAGATTCTCTCAAAAATTTCCGACCTGCCTCTCGCATATGCCACCTATGGTATACAACAGGTTCCTCCTAAATAGTATATAGTGTAGGAAACAGAGGTTGAACCTTGCAAAATGGACACAAGTCCGGTTTTATTTTTTTTCTGGCATATCAAGGAGTGCTTATTATAAGACTAACTTTTTCTGAAAAAATTTCGCCCCGGAACCCCCCTTTTCACCCCTTTAAAGGGGGTAATTTGTGGTTTTTGCAGAACGTAACCCTTCCTGTACTTTTTACAAAAAATTTATTTTATAGAAATATGAAGAGGACTATACTTTCTACGATTTATTTCCAACAGCATCTCTCTATCATCCACCGTTTAGCAAGGGTGGCGCCCCAAAGTTGACAAGTTTTTAAAAAAGATGTTTTCAAAAAAAATATATTTTTCCCTAACTGTAACGGAAATTAAAAAGAAATGCTGCGGAGATTATTCACAAATAGATGATTGATTTTTTGGTATAGGCTTCACTTAAGGGTAATTGCCCTTTTTTTAATTACAGGGTGTTACATTTTAAAAAACCCGTTTTTATACCATCTGAACCGTTTATGCTAGAGTAAAAAGACTTTCAGCGATTACCCATGTACTGGTGTTATTTACAAATTTGTATAATGCACCCACATTTTTTCCCCGGAACCACCAAAAAAAAAGAAGAATTAATAAATAAAGTGATTTTCTTGGAATCCTTCACACACAATGCCCTTCATTAATATGCTTCATATATCATTTTGTGCAAGTTATTATTACCCATGCATGGACACTAAAATCGATTTCCTAGTGCAACCCCTGTAGCCAAAAACAATAAATAAAATGGGGGGTTGAAATTTTTTTTTGTTTTTTGCTTTTTGATCCATATGGGCATATGCTTCATCAATAGTGCTTTTCAAAAATATATATGGTTATTGCAACATCCCTCCGCAAACCACCCCTATCCTTGAAAATATACTGCAGAAACTACCCCTATACCTTATCCAGCATGTTTTTACGATTTTCTCATTACCTATTCATTTTTTTTAAACAAAACTTATACAAGGTTAAAGACCACTATTTACTCTAAAAATTAGGTCCTATTCATTTTTTTCGTTTAAGCAACCGTTACGGCACAGTGGCGCCGTAAACCTCATACATGCTTTGACGGGCTCCAGTTTTTGTTTATTTTTTCGTCATCTGTTTGTTTTATTGATAAAGTACTTATGTAAAATAAAACAACACAGTGTAACCTACAAATCATGACCTATGCACATTTTACATTCTTTGCTCCCCAAAGCTACAGTGGTGGCCCAAAATAAATTTTTTCATATTTTCGCCACCTACACGCATTTTATTGCGTTAATGCTACCTTAATAGCACACTATTCACCCCTAAGTGGTCGCTAAGCAGTGGCGGATCCAGGGAGGGGTGATGGGGGCGATCACCCCCCCACCCCTCTCAAACCAAGTGATATTATATTTGAAGATTATAAAAATATTCATTTATTTTTATAGAAATACTTATATTATATTAATATTATTTTTATAAGAATGACTTTTTATGCTTTAGTGACAGTGGCGGATCCAGCATCGTTAAGGGGGGGTGCCAATTGGTTAAATTTCTATAAAAATAAATGAATATTTTTATAATCTTTGAATATAATATCACTTGGTTTGAGAGGGGGGGGAGGTGATCACCCCCATCACCCCTCCCTGGATCCGCCACTGCGTAGCGACCACCTAAGGGTAAATATTGTGCTGTTAAGGTAGCATTAATGCAATAAAATGCATGTAGCTGGCGAAAATATGCAAAAATTTATTTTGGGCCACCACTGTGGCTTTGGGGAGCAAAGAATGTAAAATGTGTATAAGTCATAATTTGTAGGTTACACTGTGTTGTTTTATTTTGCATAAGTACTTTATCAATAAAACGAACAGATGACGAAAAAAAAAAACAAAAACTGGAGCCCGCCAAAGCATATATGAGGTTTACGGCGCCACTGTGCCGTAACGGTTGCTTATACGAAAAAATGAATACGACATAATTTTTAGAGTAAATAGTGGTCTTTAACCTTGTATAAGTTTTGTTTAAAAAGAATACATAGGTAATGAGAAAATCGTAAAAACATGCTCGCCAAGGGATAGGAGTAGTTTCTGCAGTATATTTTCAAGGATAGGGGTGATTTTCGCAGAGATGTTGCAATAACCATATATATTTTTGAAAAGCACTATTGATGAAGCATATGCCCATATGGATCAAAAAGCAAAAAACAAAAAAAATTTCAACCCCCCATTTTATTTATTTTTTTTTGCTACAGGGGTTGTACTAGGAAATTGCTTTGGGTGTCCATGCATGGGTAATAATAACGTCCACAAAATGATATATGAAGCATATTAATAAAGGGCATTGTGTGTGAAGGATTCCAAGAAAATCAATTTATTTATTAATTCTTCTTTTTTTTAGGGTGGTTCCGGGGAAAAAATGGGGGTGCATTATACAAATTTGTAAATAGCACCAGTACATGGGTAATCGCTGAAAGTCTTTTTACTCTAGCATAAACGGTTCAGATGGTATAAAAAGGGGTTTTTTAAAATGTAACACCCTGTAATTAAAAAAAGGGCAATTACCCTTAAGTCAAATCTATACCAAAAAATCAGTCAATTATTTGTGAATGATTGCCGCAGGAATTCTTCTTAATTTCCGTTACAGTTAGGGAAAAATATATATTTTTTAAAAACATCTTTTTTAAAAACTTGTCAATTTTAGGGCGCCACCCCCTCTAAACGGTGGATGATAGAGAGATGGTGTTGGAAATAAATCGTAGAAAATATAGTCCTCTTCATATTTCTATAAAAGAAATTTTTTGTAAAAGTTACAGGAAGGGCTACGTTCCGCAAAAACCACAAATTACCCCCTTTAAAGGGGTGAAAAGGGAGGTTCCGGGGCGAAATTTTTTCAGAAAAAGTTAGTCTTATAATAAGCACCCCTTGATATACCAGAAAAAAAATAAAACCGGACTTGTGTCCATTTTGCAAGGTTCAACCTTTGTTTCCTACACTAATAAGAAACATAGTCGATCTAAATATCATAATACACACATCTTAACAGATAGAAGGGAGAATCAACAAATAAAAGGGTTTGTACCTACATGTCGATCTGAAGTCCGCCTATAATACAGTGAATCACATAAGGTTTTTGATAAAACCCAATGATATGCTCAAAGACTACTACCTAGTAAACAGAAGACAAAATAGCGGCCTGGTTAATTTCTAAACTAGCCAGGGAAATTTTGGTTAAATTCTATTAAAAGTGGTCAATAATATAAAAGATACAGTACGTACCCATAGCAGACAAACTAAATAAAAATAGTCAACATCTATTTGGCATTATTTTTTCAATGCCGTTTGTCTTACTTGTAATTACACCTGAAATAAAAAGCACTGTTGGAAATGTTGCCCAAATTTATATACAAAATTTGTGAATTCGATGTAAATTAAATTATGCTGTAATAAAATAAATCATTGTGAATCCATACTTTTAAATTTTCATACATTTCTCTGTGGCCTGTGTGGAGAATTTTTCGTTTATTAAAAATTAATAAATGGAAATAGTTTCTATCCTTGTGAGATCGGTACTCCCCAGAGGCACCGCAGACGTTCGGTACAATTAGTGTCTCTTTGCAAAGACAATGACGTCGACTGTGCTAAGTAACACACTACACATTACACTAGATACATATATAATTGCATAAATCCACTGTACCATGCCTATGGCCATAAGTTGTCCAGGCATTAAGCTAGGGATGCAAAAAACCTACCAGTTATAACCTAAAACGCTACTTCGCGATATTTATTACTTCGCGATAATTGGATTTTCCGATTATTTTCTTTTTTTTTTTTTTGAGTGAATTTGATGGCCTTGGCCGAGCCAATTAGCCAGACATTTTGTTATTTTAAAAACAAACAAATTTGATTTTTCAATCAGAGGAATTTTTTCTGTATTTCTAACTCTAAATACATAACAAACTAACATTATTATCTACAATTATTATCTAAATAATACTCTGTTTTGGTTGTTCATTTTTTTTTTGTAAATTTTTATTTTTTTTTTGTATTTTTTTTTGCATTTTTTTTTATATTGTTAATTTGTTTTTTTTTATTAATTTTTTTATTGTTATTTTTTATAAATTGTTTTTTTTACTACGCTAAGACGTAAACCCGATTCATCCTCGCGGAGGTTTACATCTTCTTAGTTTTTTTTTTGCATTTTTTATTTTTTTTGTTTTTTTTGCATTTTTTATTTTTTTTTTGTTTTTTTTTCTTTTCTTTTTCTCTTTTTTTTTGTTCTTTTCTTTTTTCAATTATAATATACAATAATTACTTAAATCTACAGGATTTAAAACAAAATAACAACAAAACAAACATGTTTGTTTTGTTTTAACAAACATGCCTGCTTTGTTTTAACAAAATTTCTTAAATACAGGGTAAATTTTATTGCTACAATCTATATTTACAATTTTTGATATGTTCGTAAATTGTTTTTAATATATTAATCTCTTCAGAAAAAATCAAATTGTTCAGGTAGACGGGAAGTAGAATTTTTAATATATTAAGATTATCATAAAATTTGTTTATATTTACTGATTGATGTGAACATTCGAGGAGAATATGTAGTAGATTACCTTCTTTTCCACACTCACAGTTAGGTGACTCTGTGAGACCCAGACTGTACATATGAAGGGGGTAAGAGCATGATTACATCTCAATCTATTTATAACTCTTATGAAATGGCGATTTGATACAGAATGAAACCATCTTTTAATGGGAATTTCAGGCTGCATTTGTTTGTAATTACTACCAGTTCTCGTGTTTCGATAATACCTTTGCCAATTTTCTTTTTGGTGTCGCCTACTAATAATATCAATATCCGAAATGGGTAGTAAGTTCATGGGAAGTTCTTCGCCTATTTCTAGGGCGGATTTGGCTAGCCTGTCTACTATTTCGTTACCCCTAATGCCTGCGTGTCCCTTTATCCATGATGTAATGATGTTTTTTCCTAAATTTGCAATTTTATTATAAAGAGTCATAATTTCCAGTTCTATATGATTGAGTTGTTGGTACTTATGTACGTTAGTTAGTCTATCAACAACACTCTTACTGTCTGTAAATATTATGCAGCTATAGGGTTCGTTACTAAATATGTGTCTTAAAGCAAAAAGTATCGCTATCATTTCAGCGGTGTATATCGATGATTCACAAGGCAATTTGAATAATTTTTTAAATCCACTTTGAATATTGATTATTGCACATCCTACTTTGTTTTGTACTTTGGATCCATCTGTATAGTAAAACTGATAATGTGGCCATTTATGAAGTATAAATGATTGAAAAACGGCTGGATTTAAATTAATATCCATAAAAAAAGTATTAATTTGTTTTGAGAAAATTTCTTCTAATACATGGGAATACATAGGTGAAACTTGATTTTCATAAGTATAGAAAGTACTTCGGTATTGAGATATTTTCAAGTAACTATCTACAAGAAGGGGACATTTTTTCTTTGTCCAATATTTATGAGTTAGATCTAAAATTGATAACTTATGTATATCCTGCAGATAGTTTGTATTTTTTCCTATAGCTCTAGTAATAAATTTATCACTTAAAAACTGTCGTCGAAATTCCAGGGGTGGTTCTATCGCCTCAACTTCCATTATATTAACGGGTGTAGACTTCAAATATCCAAGACAAAGTCGAAGACATTTATTTTTTTGTATTTCTAATTTATTCAAATGTGTGTTTGCAGCAGTTCCATACAGATGACAACTGTAATCGAAAATAGGACGAATCATAGTACGGTAAAATAAAAGTGCTATATTTGGATCGGCACCCCAATTAGTTCTACAAAAGGCTCGTAGAATATTCATTGCATTTTCAGACTTTTTTATGATATGATGCATGTGATCCTTCCATAGAAGTTTTCTATCCAAATAAGTACCGAGATATTTTATACAATTTTTAATAGGATATTGAATTTGACCTACTGCCAAATGACCTTGTGGAATTTGACGATTTCTGGAGAAAATGCAAATTTCTGTTTTAGATTCTGATATTGCTAAACCAATATTTTGATAGTGATTAAGAACAGCCTTAATTGAGACATTAAAATTATTTTTACATATATCCAATGATTTGTGGGATGTGTAAACTACTACATCATGAGCATATTGAATAATCTTTGTTGTGCTATTAATACAATTTTCTAAATCAATATTATATAAAATATATAACATTGGACTTAATATGCTACACTGTGGTAGTCCTATATTTGTAAGACGTGGAGTGGAGATGGAATTGTTGATTTTTAAAACCGTCCATCTATTAGTGTACAGTGTCCTCAGAAATCTAGCTAAGTTGATGGGAAAACCAATGTCTACTAGTTTTTTATACATAATGTCCAAATTAACGGTATCGAATGCAGAAGAGACATCTAGAAAAGCAGCCATAGTATACGCATTATCAGTAAATTTTATTAGTATAGATGAGACTAAGGAAGTTATCGCATCTTGAGTTGATTTTGATTTTCGAAATCCATATTGAGATTTTGGGAAAATATCTTCTTGCTCTAACCAGTGTTCAATTCTATTTTTTATTAATCTTTCTAACGTCTTTAGGAAGCAAGAAGCTAGGGATATTGGTCTATATGAACTATAAGAATTTTCTGGTTTTCCAGGTTTTTTAATAGGTATTAGAATATATTCCTTCCAACTCTCTGGAATTTGTGACGTGTCATTCCAAATTTCATTAAAAATATGTAATAATGATATTTTATATTGAAGTGGTATATGGTATATCATGGAATATGAAATATTGTCTTTACCTGGAGCACTGCTATTTTATTGACTAAGTACTCGATCTAACTCCCACAATTTAAATGGTTGTTCTAAGCCAAACTTATCCCTTGAAACTGTTTCGCTGTATTCTGGAAAATATTGGGAAGGTACCCACTGAGGAGATATTTTATTATGAAATTCATCTAGCCAGCTTGAATTTGGATTTATTGGAAACTTGTTGAACTGTTTGCGGTTTTTAAAGGCGTTTACTTTCTTCCATACTTCACTGATTTTTGTTTTGGAGTTAAGGCTTTCGCAGTACTCTATCCAATTCTGTTTTTTCTTTTGCTTGAAGAGTTTTTTTGCGACAGCATCAAGTCTCTTAAATTCAAATAAATTATTCCTTGTAGGGTTTTGTTTATATTTTCCGTATGCAATTTTACGGTTATCAGCAGCAGTTTTACAACTTTCGCACCACCATTGGTTTGAGATTTGTCTCTTATGTATGACGTTAGATGAAAACTTCGGTATTGCTAAATTGGCTGCTTTATTGATGTTTGCTATTAACTGTTGATAATTACCGGGAGAATTTTCAGCTTCTAGTACAGAGGTGTATAAGTCCCAATCGGCCTTGTTAAGATTCCAGATCTTATGAAAGTTTTCAGTTGGAGATGAAGTTGTATTATCTGTTTCCATGTTTATGATAATCGAAAGATGATTGGATCCATGAGGATCTTGTAAGACACTCCACGTTAAAAAATTTGAAAGATCTTGAGTACAAAATGTTAAGTCAATAGCAGATGGAGTGTTACTAGTTGCTAATGTGGGCGACCCATCATTCAGACATATCAAATTACAATGATCAATACTTTCTAAAAGTTTTTTACCATAATTGTCTTCAATTTCACAGCCCCATGCGATACTGTGGGCATTAAAATCGCCACCAATAATAAAAGGCTTAGGAATATCTGTAAAGAATTCCAACCATTGTCTTTCAGATATCTGGGTTTTTGGTTCAATGTATACTGAGACAATAGTAATAGGATTTTTGTTTCGAAAAATTTGAACTGAAATACATTTATGAGTGAAAGGATGTCTATTTTTAAGATTTATCTCTTCACATCTTATGTTTGATTTTAATAAAATGGCAGTTCCACCATACCCGTCTGCACGATCTGATCTAAAGCAATTATAACCTTTAAAATTATAATAGTATTTTGATTTAAACCAGGTTTCTGAGAGTAATGCTATGGAAATTTGATTTTGATATAGAAGATATTCTAAATTTACTTTATTAGCTACTGCTGAACGACAATTCCATTGCAGCATATTCATATTTGTGATGTCTGCGAATTTGAAGACAAGGGTTGGTTTACATGATTACTAATTAATTGAACTATTTCTGACTCTGATACATTAAAATTGTTTGTTTGTTTTATATTATTTATAATATTGAGAACTACTTCTAAAACTAAACTTATTGTTGAATTTAATTCCTCTGATTGTGATTTTACTCCAACTGAGTTTTTTAAATAATGTTGACTATTAAAAATTCCTCCCGAGACAAAAGATGAGTTTGGTTGAGAAAGAATTTCTTGTCTTGAAATTTCAATGGGATTAGGGCTAATTGGCCTGTGCCTTTTGTTTGGGCTTGAAGATGTAGGAGAAGAAAACATGTAATTAGTAAAATTATTTTTATACGATTTGGGTTGTAAATTCTGGGTCTGCCAGAATTGTGGTTGAGAAGAATGAGACTGTATTATGCTAGATGGGGTAAGTCCAGATTGAATCCGTTGGGGATAATTTGTCGAGGAAATTACACTATTTTCCATGGCAGAGCTATTAAGAGCGACAATGTTGGCGTATGTATTTTTTGGGACCTGTTTATTTGCATCAAAGAAATTAACATTGGAAGAGCTCATGGTTTCCTTCACAATTTTTTGCCTTTTAAATTCCGGACAAGAAGATAAATTAGTTGTAAGGTGATTTCCTTGACAGCTAAAGCAACGTGGTAGGTAGTCAGTACTAGTACAATCTTTTGTGGTGTGGGATTCCTGACATTTACTACATCTCGGTCTACTTCTACACTGACTACCTAGGTGGCCGAAACGGAGGCAGTTATAACATAATAGTACCTTTTGTTTGTAGGGTTCTACTTCCTTAATAACCTTATTAATAGAAATATATTTTGGCAAAATTTGGGATTTAAAAGTAACAATGCAAGACTTAGTAGCAACATATTCTATTGACTTACCTTCATCTGTAATTTTTTCTACTTTACGGTTTATTCTTTTGACGTTAGAAACTTCAAAATTGCAATGTTGATCAAATGGTTTTATTTTACCTTTTATATACTCATCCGAAAAGTCTTGTTCAATATCTCTAATGACGCCCTATCTATGGAGAATAAATTTTGGAATGTACAATACAAAGTTATTTTTAACAAAAATGTTATCGTTTTTATGAGTTATTAGAAAATTCGCTGATTTATAATCTTTTAACTTGATTCTAATCCTATTCCGACCTATAGAATCAATACTAATAATTTTGTTATCTATTTGCGGGAAGTTAGAGAGAATTATATCTCCAATTTTGAGAGCATTTAATTTGCCTTTGAATTCAGCTGTATTATTTTCAACATAAATATGGTATGGCCCTAAATCAGTACTTACATACACAAATTCCTCTCTTTCTTTTGACATAATATTGTCGATTTTATCATTTGTTGACGAATTTTGATTAATTAATAAATTATTATCAGTACTTACCGGATTATTTTCATTACAAATGTTATTTTTATTAAAGGTTGTCACCTGTCCGACTGGATAAATATCCATGCTTACATCTTTAATTAAACTTATCTTTTTTTGAGGTATATCTGGGGGTACAGGGTCAGGGGGTTTCCCCCCGACTTGCAGGTCCATTTAATTGGTTTTGAACACTCTATCCAAACTTCCTTATATACCACCAAATTTGAACAACTATTTTAAGACACAATTTTAATCGGATATTGTTTAATTTGGTTTTACTCTTGCCGATAAACACGTCTGAATCGTAGGTGAACTACAGTAGAACTTTAATGAAAAAAAAAAACGCTAAAAACTAATATTTTCTTCGGAGAAATTTAAAATATTGGTTTTCACTTTTGACGTTTTTTTGACATTTTCAGAATGGATTATTTTCTTGTCCCGGTTATAACCGGTTTTTTCTTTTTGAAGTAATAACCGGTGAAAAACCGGAGTAGTAACCTCTGGAAAAAATAATGAATTCAGAGAAAAAATGGGGAAGTTTTTTTATATAGGTATTATGAGGTCCATAATATGGACATAATATGGTCCATAATATAATGTATATTATACATTAATCCACCCTCATATATACTCTGGACCAAAATTAACCGGCCGCTTTAAAAATGGATCATGTTTGATGTCTTATATCTCGTAAACCTTTTGTCCGATTTAAGTGATTTTTTTAGTATGGTATAGCCTTATTCCTTGAAAATAGCGTTATAATAATATTGTTGCTAAACAGGTAAATTTTCATTGTATACCTGGTGTACGAATTAAACTGTATTTTTTTTCTTAAAGTTTGCATCACCCTGTGGAATATTCTAGCATTTATAAAATATTGAAATTAAAACCTAACTATAGCCTTATGTTTTCTCAACATTCTGCTTTTTTATTCATTCTCTTATGTTGGCTAATAAAAAAGTTAGGCAGTTTAACAACTAGCCATGTTTTTCATCAATACAGACGATTTAACTCACCAGTAAAATTAACCCCACCACCTTTATTATTGTTTTGTTTACATTACCTGTGACAGTTTGTTTCCTAAATTTGTGTCATCGAAGGATTTTTGACATACAGTCGTTGTATGACATTGTTGCAAATCTGTTTCCGTGTTAGAACAATTCTTGAACAATCCCTATAATTTTATATCATTGTTAGCGAATATTGTTTAAGTTGAAATTTTAGTGCTTTTTTATTGTTTGTGATTTGAACAATGCCACTCGTTCCAAGTGATGCTGCTAGGGCAGCGGCTTTAGTTGATGCTGGTTACAGTCAACGTCATATCGCTCGTACACTCGATGTACCCAGAACTACGGTACAAGATGCCATTAGGCGATTTCGGGAGACAGGATCATACAACCGCAGGCCTGGTCAAGGCCGACAACAATGCACTTCAGTTCGAGATGACCGCTTCATTGTCACCAAAGTATTGAGAAATCGCTTTTGCACCGCTTCTGAAGCTCATAGGTCTCTTCTTGAGGTGAGGAACGTTAGTGTGAATAGACAAACGATTAGAAGAAGACTGTCAGCGTCTTGACAGGCTGACAACACCGTAGGGCTAGACTTCATTTTGCGCGAGAATATGCTAACTGGACTCTGGCGGAATGAAAGCATATACTCTCAGATGAGAGCAGAATAACCCTAACAGGTCCAGATGGACGCCAACGTGTCTATAGGCGTCAAAATGAAAGGTTTGCTCCATGCGCTATAACCGAAATAGTGGCTTACCGAGGAGGGTCAATAATGATTTGGGGAGGTATTTCTTACGAAGCGCGTACTGATCTTGTTGTATTCGGTAGAGGCAGTGTGAATGCCCAAGTATACGTGCAAGAAGTTCTCCAAGACCATGTTATGCCTTTTGCACCATTCATTGGTGATAACTTCAGACTAATGCATGAAAATGCACGTTGCGTTACAGCAAGATCTACCCGTGAGTAGCTTAATGAGGTCGGGATTGAAGTTCTACCATGGCCAGCACACAGTCCCGATCTTAACTCAATTGAGCATATCTGGCACAACCTCAAAAGACGGGTAAGAGCGAGAGTACCAGCCCCTGCATCATTTGAAGAGCTGAAGACAGCTGCGGTAGAGGAGTGGTACAATATCCCCCAATCTGATATCCAGGATATCATGAATGGATTGCCAAACTGGCTCCAAGAAGTCCTA
Source organism: Diabrotica virgifera virgifera (assembly GCF_917563875.1). NCBI lineage: Eukaryota > Metazoa > Arthropoda > Insecta > Coleoptera > Chrysomelidae > Diabrotica > Diabrotica virgifera. The sequence goes on along the minus strand of NC_065445.1, from coordinate 229,855,536 downwards.
AGGCTAGAGGCGGCAACACCCGTTATTGATACCCAATTTTTTTTTTCAATTAGACTTTGATTTCCAAAATATTGTTAATTTGAATTTTCTTCTAAGATTTTATTCATTAGATTTTTGCTGTAACAAACGACTTTTTCAAAAAGATTATTTTTTTCTCTTCTGCGGAGGTAGTTTTCACCGTATCCTTCATAAAATGTGCTCCAAGGTTAACAATTTCTGCAAATTGAAAGAAATACACGGTGGGCGGTTAATTTTGTCGGTGAGTTTATTTATTACTTTAAAACCGGTTGAGACATGCACATGAAATTTGGTGGGTTTTAAGACAAAGTTATTGCAGATTTTTTGGCATACAATTTAAGCATTTAATATTCACCATTGGCGCGCATACAGGTATTATGATGGCTCATATTACCCGTATGCGCGCCAATGGTGAATATTAAAGTCTTAATTGTATGTCAAAAAATATGCAGTAACTACGTCATAAAACCCACCAAATTGTATTTGCATATCTCAACCGGTATTAAAGCAAAAAATAAATCGTCAGTTTGTCAGAAAATGTTCAACACCCCCTATCTCAGAAACGAAGCATTTGCGGACATAAGATTATAAAGCAAACTGTCATTATTTTTTCATGCAGAATTATCCCTTAAACTTTGCCAAATTTTTTTAAAAACACCCTGTATTGATAAAACACATGTCTAGTTGTTAAAGCACCTAACTTTTTTATTATCCAACATAAGCGAATCAATCAAAAAACAAAATGTTGAGAAAGCATGAGGCTATAGTTAGGTTTTAATTTCAGTATTTTACAAATGTTAGAATATTCCACATGGTGATGCAAACTTTAAGAAAAAAACACAGTTTGATTCGTACACCCGGTATACAATGAAAATTTACCTGTTTAGCAACAACATTGTAATAGCTATATTATTAAAGAATAAGGCTATAACATATTGAAAAAAATACTTAAATCGGACAACAGGTTTAGGAGACATAAGACATCAAATATGACCAATTTTTAAGGTGGCCGGTTAATTTTAGTCCAGAGTGTATTTAAAGAGAAATGTCTATAAACTGATATAAAAACATCTATCTATAACCTAGACAGCTGGTAGGTACATAATACATTTTTCTTTAAGCCTAATATTGGCTGGACGATAAACATGGATCTGACTAGTATAGATCGACTGTCTTTTCATCAGTGTGCCAAAATTGTAGATTACTGTATATCTAGAGCACAAAGCACAGAATAATTATCAAGAAAAAGATAACAGAAAGTCTAAAGTACGTCAACTAAACCCCAGAAGAAAGAGTGATGAATGAACTACTGCTATCTCGGCACCACAATGAACGAAGGACAACCAGAATATAAGAGCGCTATCTATACCAGACAGTATCGTCACCCCCGCTAGCGAAATTATTCCGATTCGATTTTTTTTTGCACAAACTTACTCAAAAAGAGGTCTTTACAACATATCCAGAGAGCCGGCCGATGCCGTGGTCGAAAAAATTTTTAAACATTTTTTTTTAAACAAATTCACAAAAATAATTTTTTCACTTCGAACAATTTTTTTAGATAATTTGGGTTATTCTGAGAAAAAAAGGTCTCCTGTCTTTTTTCTCTAAAATTGATTGTTGTCGAGTTATATGCGATTAAAAATTTGAAAAATGCGAAAATGGCTATTTTAAAGGCTTAATAACTCGATTAAAAATTATTATTTTGAATTTCAAAATGTGACTAAATCAAGTCTCAAACCCCTTCTTCAAAGTCCTGAAGAGATTTTTCTCATTATTTTATTACAAAGCTGCTATTTTTAATTATTAACAGTTAGCGCTATAGTCCAACTGTATCCTAGCCCCGTTAGCGAAACTATTTCGATTAGTTTTTTTTGCAAAAACTTACTCAAAAAGAGGTACTTATAACATATCCACAGGGTGCCGGGCAATTTATTAATTGTTTTAATTGTTCTTACAATTTTTTTTAAAGAAATTCACAAAAATAATTTTTTCATTGCCAACGATTTTTTTTAGATAATTTGGGTCATTCTGAGCAAAAAAGTATGTTGTGATTGTTCTCTAAAATTGATTGTTGTCGAATTATATAGCCATTTTCGCATTTCTCAAATTTTAAATCGCGTATAACTCGACAACAATCAATTTTAGAGAAAAATCACAAGATACCTTTTTTGCTGAGAATGTCCCAAACTATCTAAAAAAGTTTTCTGGGAGTAAAAAAAATTATTTTTGTGAATTTGTTTAAAAAAAATTTCGACCACGGCACCGCCCGGCACCCTGTGGATATGTTATAAGTACCTCTTTTTGAGTAAGTTTGTGCAAAAAATCGAATCGGAATAATTTCACTAACGGGGGCGACGATATTTTCTGGACTATAGCGCTAATTGTTAATAATTAAAAATAACAGCTTTGTAATAAAATAATGACAAAAATCTCTTCAGGATCTTGAAGAAGGGGTTTGAAAATTGATTTGGTCACTTTTTGAATTTCATAATAATAATTTTTAATCGAGTTATTAAGCCTTAAAAATGGCCATTTTCGCATTTTTCAAATTTTTAATCGCATATAACTCGACAAAAGTCAATTTCAGAGAAAAATGACAAGAGATCTATTTTGCTCAGAATGGCCTAAATTATCTAAAAAAAATTGTTCGAAATGAAAAAATTATTTTTGTGAATTTGTTAAAAAATATATTTAAACAATTTTTCGACCACGGCACCGCCCGGTACCGTGTGGATATGTTATAAGGACCTCTTTTTGAGTAAGTTTGTGCAAAAAAATAGAATCGGAATAATTTCGCTAGCGGAGGCGACGATACTGCCCGGTCTAATCGGAAAAGCTAGATCTACCTTCAACCCTTCAACCGGATGAGAGCCTCCTTCAAGAATGAAAATAACAATGCGCCGATGCTACGTTTTTCTGTAATTGTTTACGGTGTTATTTCGTGGATCTTGAATATGTGTAGAAAATTATGAGCATTTGAGATGTTGCTATATCACAAAATATTTGTTTTTGCTACAAAAGTTACAATATTTGAAAGTTACAATAAGTTACATAATCTCGAAAGTTACAATATTTCGGACACATTATAAGAAATGAATTCAGATTATGACTGATACAAGTCATCGCGAACCGTTTATATATCGGTTTATTATCTTGATTTCCATGTATTCTTTCAATAGTATCATTATCGATAATGTTGATATCGATTATAATGGAGTATCGCTAACTAAAGTGCATATAAATGTAATACTGTAACCCAATGGGTATCGGCTTTTAACTAAAAAAAAACGAACGCTGCTTTTTGGAATAACCGGTTTTTTTGACCGGTTATAACCGCCAGGTTAAACCGTAAGTAAAAAAAAAGAATGTGTGTGTACTTTGTACGAACATAAGATGATTTCTTAAAAATAAATATACTTTAAACTCAGTTTGTTTTAATTTTTTTAAACACCAAAATAATTTTGTGCTTACCGCTTTCAAAAAATAAAAAAAAAGTATAGGATTGCTCCGGATTCAAACTCAAGACCTCTCGATCTCTGGCCGAATGCTATACCAAATACACTACGAGGACTGTGTCTGTATCGGTTCACGGTAACAAACAGGGAAGGTGAAGTATAATAAATATACAATAAAATGTTTTAATAATACTCATCTTACTCCTGAGGAAGACAAATCCAAAGACACAAAAATTATAATAAATATATTTACTAAAAACACTAATATATTCTGTCCACACCTTTTCTTGCACTAATATATTTATACATAACTTGAAAGATAACAACTAAACGCCATACTGTCTGTGTGCGCATGCGCGCAGTATTATGAAATTTTACTCTCAATCGCGCCTAAAGATGTATAACTTCAAAAACCGGTATAACCGAAAACCTGTGTTTTGTCAACAACCGCCATCCCTAGCCCTAGATTAAGCTAAATAAAACAAAATTTCATAAATTTTTAAATATTATTAATATTTGACCTTATTTCACCTCCAATTATTCCAGTCACCGAAATTCATTTTTACCCTAAGGCCTAAGGTACAATTAATATTTAGAAATTAGTCATGCAGTTGTCGAGATTATTGGTATTTTATTGTTTCCACCTTGGTATATAGCTGTTACATCGACAAAAATCTTTTATTGTCATTGTAATTATAGTGTAGACACCAATACACGACTGTCTTCTTTGAATTTATAATGTTTATCTGAAACGAATAGATATAATAGATATATTCAATGATGAATTACTCCTTTTACAACATCATCTAATATCACGAAGAAATTTAATTGAAGTTTAATGATTGCTCAATTTTGGGTTTCTTGGATAATGCGGCTATTATTAATAATACTTTATTATATAAAGTAGAATCTGACTAATCCGGGACTATTAAAAAGTCTATGCAATTTCAAGATGTTTTTGCTACGGATAAGAAGTACAAAGGGGATGGGACACCTGGGCGTCGCCGTTTCGGAGGGGCCATTTGGGCGTCGCCGTTTGGGCATCGAGCCAAGTGGACGTCAGCCGTTTCGGTGTCGAAATTAATTGTTATAACTTTATAAGTTACTTCTGTTAGTTCAATGATTAAAAAGTTGACTTTAGATTATGCGTTCCTTAAAATTACTGATGTTGCCATGGTCACTTTAAACTACGCGCGTTTTAGAAAACTCAATTTATGCACTCTACATCTGCCAAATCCTGAAACTCTTGAAGAATTAGTAATTCGCCTAACATACCTTAGCAAGAATTAGCACATAAAAAAAGTTACATCCCTTTGAAGTTACAAAATGGAAATCGATTTTTTCCAATACCTAGATCGAAAACTATATTAGAAATTTTTTATTGAAAATGGACAGATGGCATTCTTATGGTAGGAACATCTTAAAAAAACATAACAGTGAAATTTGTGAATCCCATAAAAATTTTATGGGAGTTTTGTTCCCTTAACCTTTAACTACACGCGCTGGCGTACTTTGTACGCCAGATATAAGAATTCTACTGGAAATATATATTTAAAAATTTAATTTTTGACCTTGCTTATTTTTCTAACCTATCACTGGAATGTGCTTTACAATTTGGTTTTAGTTTCGTTATAATCGGCGTTCTGGAAATATCGTAATTTACATTTTATTCTTTGTTGTTTCCGGTGGTGGACAATATATCCCAGGATTATATTACTATAAGTCGTAATATAAGTACATATTTTAATTGTTTTTTAGTCATTGTGGCAAAAAATATATTTTTCTTTGTAAACAATACTTTTTCTCCTGTAAAAAATCACATTTAAAAAATTTTTTTATTAGTAATTTTATTTATCATGGAATCCAGTTATTCCATGATTCCAGTTATAAATCCCAATTGGCTTACTGAAAAGGAACTCCAAGTATTCACTGATGCCGAATAAGGTTTATAGCAAACAACTAAGTGTATTTTTTCAAAAAAAATTAAACAAATCCTCTGTTTTTAGTGTATTTTCTTGTGGCGTACAAAGTACGCCACGCGTGTAGTTATTTTATAACTTGATGCGCGGGTAGTTAAAGGTTAAACGTCCCCAGACCTTTCAAGAACGTTCCAATTAAATTATTATTGTGGTACCATTAGTTGAACACAATTTGTAATAACTTTTTTGCCTCTTAGTATTTTTCGATAAGCCAGTTTTTATCGAGATGCGGCTTCTTTTTTAATATGTTTACGAAAAAATTTCATGGGGGTTTTGTTTCCTTAAACTCCATAAATGTTTGTATGCGTTCCAATCAAATTATTATTGTGGTACCATTAGTTAAAAACAATGTTTTTAAAACATTTTCGCTTCTTAGTATTTTTTAGATAATCCAGTTTTTATCGAGATGTGGCTTCTTTTTTAATATATGTTTTAAAGTATACCTAAAAACTGTAAATTATAAAAATATATTTCCATATTATTACATGGTCTCTACAATTTGACTTAGCCATTTACAAATATGTGGTGGATTTTACAAAAATGTTCAAAATATCTCGATAATAACTGGCTTATTAAAAAAGGACTAAGATGCAAAACAGTTTTAAAAACTCTAATTGTGTTTAACTAATGGTAAATGGTACCCCAATAATAACTTAATTCGAACGTATCTACACAAAAGTTTGGGGGAGTTTAAGGGAAAAGCCCCCATAACATTGTTATGGGGTGTTTTTCCCAATAAAAAAAAGATTTGATCTTACTTATGAAGCGTATAACCCAAAAATTCGAATTTTCCCGGATATAAGGTATACACCGTTAGATTCGTCTAGAGTCCTTCTACAAACGCTCAGTTATTGGCGTGATTCGTAGGTTGAAATTTTGAGTTTTTGTCGAAAAACCAAAATTTTCAAAGTTTAGTTTTTCAGTTTTTCGGCTATACTGAGCTGTGTGTATGTCTGATCCTGACAACTTAGACACCATTTGAAAGCTTAACTCAACGCTATTGATTTAGTGTATTTACTGTTGTCCTTCTCTCTTCTTAAACCGAAGATATATACCGCCAAAAAATATGCCGTTTTGTACCTACCAAGTCCTATAGCTGGCTTATGGGTAGTCAAAACTCACAAACTACACCGGTTCTAAATTGGTCCTGACCCTCTTCTTCAAACACAGAAAAAAATTCAAATCGGTTCAACTTTTCCACACACATCCACAGAGAACGGCAGTTCTCACCAGTGGCGCACAACACCCCTACAAGCGACACTATATATACACGAAATTTTCGATTTTCTAAACCTGACTGAATGGAAAATTGGGCCACATCCCATCTTAAAGTTTACGAAAAGACTCGTCCATCCATATGTTACTTCTCCATTTTGGTCCAAGGGTGTGGAATTTACGGCCCTTCCCATTTAAAGCCTGTTTTTCGTTCTCGTCCCCAAAACTCCCAAAAATTTCAAAAATTTAAGCCCGACCTTTGCGGCTTCTGATAGCATATATTATTACCTTTCCAACGCATGTTTAATTTTGAAAATCGGTTGTACCATCCAATAGTTATCGAGCTCCGAAATATGACTCAATTTTTATTTAAAAAATGGAAAATGTTTGTGGATATGTATGTTTGTATGTATGTATGTATGTGGAAAAGTTAAACCGATCTGAATTTTTTTTTCTGTGTTTCAAGAGGGTGTGAGGGCCGATTCAGAACCGGTCTAATTTTTGACTTCTGACTACCCGTAAGTTAGCTAGAGGACTAAGTAGATACAAAATAGCATATTTTTTGGGCGTATATATCTTAGGTTCAAGAAAAGACAGGAAAACCGCAAATACACCAAATTAATAGGGTTGAGTTAAGCTTTCAAATGGCCCTTAAGCGATCAAGCTGAGACATACGCACTGCTCACCATAGCCAAAAAACTGAAAAATTAAACTTTGAAAATTTTGGTTTTTTAAGTTTTAGGGTTCATAAGTATGATCAAATCTATTTCTTATGGGAAAAACGGTTTTTCAAGCTCAATAATTCCTGTAATACGTTCAGTTATCATACTCGATCTTGGATGCATCAGATACTACTTGTCAATACGTTTCAAATTCATGTTTAATGATCAACATCAGGTAAGCCGTTCAGAAATTATAGAGCTTCAAAGGTATAATTAGTCCAGGAACTGAAATTTTTCACTTCGCAATTTTTACAGAATGGATAGATTTGTTTAAAAATTTGACAATAAGTATTGGATAGTCCAAGGATCAAAATCTATATGATGCCGAAAGACGCTTTTACCAAGGGGGTAGTTGCCACCTCATCTCGAGGGTGGAAATTTTTTTTATATTTTGACCGCAAATGCTGGTAAAAATATTAATTATAAACAAAAAATGTTCATTATACATTTTTTTGATAAAATTAATAGTTTTCGATTTATTAGTTATCGAAGCTGTTAGTTTTATATCGGAAAGATTACCAGATAACGGCAGTTCTCGCCAGTGGCGCAGAAATACACCCCCCTACACGCGACACTATTATATACACGAAATTTTCAATTTTCTAAATCTGACTGAATTGAAAATTGTGCCAACTCCCATCTTCAAGTTCAGAAAAAGACTCACCCATTCATATGTCAACCATCCATTTTGGTCCAAGGGTGTCGATTTTACGGCCCTTCCTATTTAGGGTCTGTTTTTCGTTCTGGTCCCCAAAACTCCCAAAAACTTCGAAAATGTAAGTCCAACCTTTGCGGTTTCTAATAGAACTGATCATTACCTTTCCAACGCATGTCTAATTTTGAAAATCGGTTATACCATTCAAAAGTTATAGAGCTTAGAAATGTGACTCAATTTTTATTTAAAAAAGGGAAAATGTTTGTGGATATGTATGTATGTGTGTTTGAAAGTTAAACCGATTTGATATTTTTTCTCTGTATTTAAAGAGGGGGTCAGGGCCGATTTAGAACCGGTGTAGTTTGTGACTTTTGACCACCCATAAGCCAGCTATAGGACTTTGTAGGTACAAAACGGCATATTTTTTGGGGGTATATATATTCGGATCAAGAAGAGGCATGAGAACCGCAAATATATCAAATCAATAGTGTTGACTTAAGCTTTCAAATGGTGTCCAAGCCGTCATGATCAGACATACACACGGCTCAGTATAGCCGAAAAACTGAAAAACTAAACTTTGAAAATTTTGGTTTCTCGACAATTACTCAACATTTCAACGTACGAATTGTGCCAATAACTTAGCGTTTGTATAAGGACTCAAGACGAATCTAATGATGTATACCTCATATCCGGGAAAATTCAAATTTTTAGGTTATAGGCTTCATAAATATGATAAAATCTATTTTCTGTGGGAAAAACGGTTTCGAAAGCTAAATAATTCCTGTACCTAATAGCTTCAGTTATCATACTTGACCTTAGATCCATCAGATACTACTGGTCAATACGTTTCAAACTCATGTTTACTGATCAAAATCGGTTAAGCCGTTTAGAGAAGTTATTAAGATACAAAAGTATAATCCAATTAACGATTATTCCTCAAATGGTTTATGAGTTGTAGTGGTTACGACGCTAAATTTGATCTGGCAACGGGCAATCCGACTTCATTTACCGGCCATCTCAATATATTTTTTAGAAAAAAATCTAGTGTACATTCGATGGACACTAGATGATTTGGGAGATAATGCAACAAAGGTGACCATTTATAAAGCTTGACGTGTAATAGAGGAACATTGCATTCAACTTCATACATTTAATTTATAAATAACTTTGAAAAACTCCTGATACAAGAATCAAAAACCGCTAAACGCCGTAAAAATGAGTGGCGAATAAAATATTCCAGCTACAAAAGATCTGATATGAATGTTACGTGGCGCAAAAATGGATTTTCATTTGATGCAAAACAAAATTCTAGTTTTATTTTAAAAGATTTTTCCATAATATTTGCTAAATTTGAAGTAAACGCGCCACAAAATAGTTTCAAAATTCAAACTGTATCAAAGTTACTCTTTTGTGGCGCGTTTACTTCAAATTTAGCAAATATTATGGAAAAATCTTTTAAAATAAAACTAGAATTTTGTTTTGCATCAAATGAAAATCCATTTTCGCGCCACGTAACATTCATATCAGATCTTTTGTAGCTGGAATATTTTATGTGCCACTCATTTTTACGGCGTTTAGCGGTTTTTTATTCTTGTACATACATACATACCTACATATTATATACATAGTATATAAGATAGTTATCCTTTATCATTATCCAAACAGGGAACTTGCATAAAATTTAAATTCGAAAAGAATGCTATAAATAACAACAGAACATATTGTAAAATATACATCAAAGAAAAAAAGTTGGTTTTGCCTTTTATTTGGCCCCTAAAGACGAATAAAATCGAGAGAAAATTCAAATTATAGCAGCCAGACCAAACGCGCCCTAATTGGTCGTGACGTCATATATCATTATAATGTTTGAGCAATTCATTACTGTATCTCAGTTTTACAAATCTTGATATAGTTGCTCTGAACTATATATCTCATAATATTTGAGCCTCCTAGTGCGGGATATGGGCAACAATACATTGGCTTATAGGGCAGTCCTTACAGTGGGGATCCTGGCCTATACAGAAAAATTCAGGCGGGTGTGGGGTAATACTGCACTTTGGTTGCATTGGTGGTGTATTGGCTAAACGTGCAGGGCAGGGTATGGTGCTGATAGAAAAGACATTCAGGCATCAAATATCCAAACAAAATCTTTTCAGACCATAAAAATGAAAAGAGCTTTTCCAAAGATATAAAAACTTATACTGATATGATGGCATCTCCTGAGGTAAAATATACCGAAAGTAAAATGAGCCTCCGTTCGGATCTCCGGTTGAGGACTATCTCAGGGGGAACACCATTGCAGGTTAGAAAAATCAGGATAGGGTCGTGGAATCTTGGTAGTCTTACAGGTAAGAGTCTGGAGTTAGTGGATGCGCTCAAACGAAGGAGAGTTCAAATTGCTTGTATTCAAGAAACTAGGTGGGAAGGTCAAAGGGCGAAAGAACTAGGTGAAGGTTACAAATTGTGGTATGCAGGGAGTAGTAACACTAGAAATGGAGTTGGTACAATTGCTGATAGTGAAATGAAAGATAACGTAGTGGAAGTTATAAGAACGAGTGACAGAATGATGTTGAGTAAAATTTGTAATTGATAAAGAGGTATTGAATGTTGTGCGTGTATGCTCCTCAAACAAGTCTGGATGAGAATGAAAGAAGAGCTTTCTATGACCAATTAGGAGACGTCCTGAGTGATATATCGTCAGAGAAGAAAGTTATAATAGGAGGTGATTTCAATGCACATGTGGGCCATGCCGAGGCAGGATACGAAGCAATAAATGGGGGATTAGGCTTTGGAACTAGAAATGAAGCTGGAGATGACATGCTTGAATTGGCAACAGCATTAGATATGGCGATTGTTAACACATTCTTTAAAAAGAGAGAAACTCAACTTATTACCTACAAAAGTGGACAACATCAATCCCAAATAGACTACTTCATGATAAGAAAAGAAAACATATGTGAATGCAAGGACTGCAAGGTAATAGTAAGTGAGACAGTAAGCCAACAACATAAGCTGCTTGTTCTGGACATCGAAGTTAAAAGTAAAACTAAACAAAAATGTCGGAGAGGACCACAAAAAATCAAGTGGTGGCTGCTAAAAGATGAGAAAGAAGGTCTATTTAGGAGAAGAATAGCAGAAAAAATATGTTGGAATATGAAAGGAAGGAATACAATTTGGAGAAAAATGGCCAGTAGTATTAGAGAGACTGCTATTGAAATACTTAGGAAAACGCCAGGAAAAAGTTTGAGGATAAAGAGATTTGGTGGTGGTCAAACGAAGTACAAGGAAAAATAAAAGGGAAGAGAAAATTATATAGAAATGGCAAGAAACCAGATCCGACACAGATCTTCAAAACTATATGGTGGCGAAAAAGGAAGCAAAAATAGAAGTAGCCAAAGCCAAAGCAGAATCGCATTCAAACCTATACGATCAACTTGATATCAGGGAAGGGGAAACGAAGATATATATAAAATAGCCAAACAGCGAGCAAAGAAAGCAAAAATTTTAATTAGATTAGATGTATCCGAGATGAAAATAATAAAATACTAGTTCACGAAAGGGATGTCGAAAAGAGATGGAGAAAGTCCTTTGACAGCTTACTAAATGAAGAATTTGACAGACAGCCTGTAGAGTCAACGGAGACAGTAGCAGCAATGGTCACCAAAATAACAAACGAGGAAGTGGCTCAAGCGCTTCAAAAAATAAAGAAAGGAAAAGCGGTAGGACCACATGATATTCCAGGAGAAGTATGGAGAGCATTGGGAGAGACAGGAATAAGGTGGCTAGCAGGTCTATTTAATAGAATTATGGAAGTTGGACAAATGCCAGACGAATGAAGAAGCAGTATACTGGTACCTGTTTAAAAAAACAAGGGAGATATACAACAATGTATAAACTACAGGGCTATAAAACTGCCTAGCCACACCATGAATATATGGGAAAGAGTAATTGACAAACGGATACGTGAAGAGACCGACATATCCGAGAATCAATTTGGCTTTATGCAGGGCAGATCAACAACAGATGCAATTTTCATTATGAGGCAGTTGATGGAAAAATACAGGAGTAAAGAAACAAACGCTCATATGGTATTCATTGATCTTGAGAAAGCATATGATAGAGTTCCTCGAGAGATTCTGTGGTGGGCACTCAATAAGAAAGGAGTCCCTGGTGAATGTGTATAGTTTGTGAGGGATATGTATGAGGGAGTAACGACTAGTGTTAGGACAGGTGTGGGAGTGACTGATAAATTTCATGTGAAACTAGGATTGCACCAAGGCTCTATGCTAATGTAGCCTGTAACTGTAACCTGTTCCACAATTAAAACTTCCCCTGTTTCAGTGTTTCAGTGTTCTCGTACATCAAAGTTTGTCCGACTAGACACCGTTAAGCTATTAACAAATTTTCAACTTGCTATTAATAAACTTTTTTTGGTAAGCGGGATCCAGGCCCAAATATGTTTATCCCTATCATATGTATCATATTTATCCTAATCATATTTATCCCTATATGTCCTTATCTCACCCCCATAATAACAGGAAAGAAAGTGTCAAACAGGAAAGACAGTTCTCCATCTCCAGGAGGTTTTGATAGTTTCACTAAACACAATGGTACTAAACAACACTTTTATAGTATTTACTTTTATTTACACCTTAAAAAATGAGTTGCTAAAGTTATATCTTCATCATCTATAAAATTATTTGAAACATGAAAGGATATGTTTGTGGGGTGCGTCTACATGTTTATTTTATTAATTGAAACACTAATGAATTTAAGCAATGACATAATACATCAGTTTTATGGGCTGAATTTTTGTATACTGTTTTTCTTTCCTTGCATCGTTGACATCATTATTGTAAAGTTCTAGGTGAATGAGTTATATCAGCAACAGATAAAAAAAGTAGAGTTGAGAAAGACAGAAATGCCTTCGAGAATTTCGAAATTTTATTGGTCGAAACATCAAGAATGGTCGTAAATATGAAATAATAGTTATTTATGATACAAGTGTTAAAAGTAGAATTTTAAGGCACGCATGTGCAATTCACATGAGTGCCTTAAAAATGCACTTTTAAGGCCATGGGTACATAATTCGCAAATATTTTACGGATATGTAAACATTACTAGAATGTCATTCTACTTGAAAATGTCATCATTAACTTAAAGAGATGGCTTTTGAATGTTCTTGGATAACTGTTATTTGTATAATTGCAAAGTATTAATTCGGTTATTAAATGTGATAATTTTTTCACTAACTATGTATTCAGTGATTGTAATAATTTATATGTACAACAAAAACTAATACTCAATCGAGAAAAGAGGAAAAGTGTTAAAGTGATTTCTTAATAATATATTGTTACTATGGAACGCTTACAAATTTGAACATCTTTAACAACAAAATACTTGGATCACAGAATATATTATCCTGATGTATTCTCTGCTTGGATCTTCCAAAAATAATACACAATAAATAACTTTTATTAAGTTCACGTCTTAAGTCAATTACTTATCAAATACCCTATATATCAATATTACTTAATCAACAACTCAAAATATTCCCGATGCCATGTCAAATATTTAAAATTGTCACTGATTGTCAATGTCTGACTGGCAATATGCTGACAATATTTTATTCGACTGAGTGCGTTGTAAGACAAAGATAGATTTGGAAAATATTACCACGGACATGGTGGTGTCCATTTTTTTCGAATCCTGAAAAAACTAATAAATACTTTTAAAAAATTTAAACCCAGAATGAAAGACTAAATTATTACCGAGGGCCGAAAGTCCCTTAGAATAAATAAAAAGTTTATTTTGGATGAGATATTTGAAATTAAAAATCACACTAAATTTTTTCTTAGTTTTTCACTTCTGTAACTTATTAAAATAAACATTATAGAAGTTCTCAGGGACTTTCGGCCCTCACTTATAACGTAATCTTTCATTCTGCGTTTAAATTTTTCAAAAATACTTATTAGTTTTCTCAGAATTCGAAAAAAATGAATCCCCATTTGAATAGCATTGCAGCCGAAAATACGTACCCATCCTCTTAACACGTATATCATACAATATTTTGTCTACAAACATGTTAAAAATGCAATAATACAGTTTAAATTAAATTTTAAAATACCTTTTAAAAAACCTTTAATACATTGAAAGGAGATAGTTTTAAATTGCATCGTATATTACGGACCTCATTGTTGACTTAATTGTTTACGGAAGTTTTGAAGCATCTGTCAGTCGTTTGTTAGTTTTTTAAAACGCGGTTGTGGATTTTTCGTTAAGGCCATGGGTACATAATTCGCAAATATTTTACGGCTATCCCTACCTTTTCTGTCTTTACATGACAAATTACGTGTAGTAAAATTCACACTGGTATGGATATGTAAATATTACTAGAATGTCATTCTACTTGTGATAACTAACTTAAAGAGATGGCTTTTGAATGTTCTTGGATAACCTCTGTTTCCTACACTATAAAATCTGCTGTTAATTTAAAGATTTTTTATCCTAATTTGATGCATCCCACTTGTGTAGCCCACGCGCCACGGGGTAAATATAATTTATTGCACAATAAATAAGAAATCGTTTTCGTTGATGAATGATTTAATATTTTATACATTTTATAAAAAAAAATTCATAAAAATTTTGCTGAGGGTGCAGATATATACAGAAAGACTTATCTGTGTTCCTTAACACTTAATCAGTATGTAATTTCAAAATGGTGAACATGGCTCGAATCAATTTTTTACTTTGAACACTGCAATGAAATAGAATAAGTAATGTCAGAATTTGATGATGATACTTTCGAAACAGCAACTCACATATTAATAACAATTATAAATTAATGGTTACCTCAATTACTTTATTAGAAAGACAAGAGGTAAATTTATGTGAGTCAGTAAAATTAGTAGATAATTTAAAGTCAAACATTAAATCGGCTCCTAGGAGTAAAGGTTAATTTTTTTTTGGCTTGGACTATAGTCATTTAGCCAGTCTCAATAAAAAGTAAATGTATTAAAGATATTGCCAATTAGTGAAACATGGTTATTATAATAATATTTCAATTTTTTACTTCTTATTTTACCTATCCATTACAGCTAATGTAGTAAGCTATATTACAGCTAATGTAGCTAATGTAATAAATATTATAAATATATTATACTTATATTAATGTTTATTTAAGAACACATAGTGTACACATTTTACAAATAAAATTATTAATGTTAATATTTAAAGTAAATCTTTAAATTTTTTTTGTATTTTTTTTATTTTGTTTTTTTGTTTTGTTTTTTTTTTGTTTTGTTTTTTTTTGTCACTACGATAAGATGCCAACCCGGTTCAACCCCTCGGAGGTTTAAATCCTCTTAGTGATTTTTTTTCTTTAATTTTTTTTTTATATTTGTTTTTCTGTATTTTTTTTAGTTACTAGATTATTTTAGATAGTAGATTTTTTTAATTTAATCATTTTTTTTAATTTCTTTTGTTTCACTTTTTATTTTTTTTTTCATTTTTTTTTAAATTTTTTTTAAACATATTTTACAAATATTTATAACTAATTACAATAATATTTTACTATCCGACAAGAAAGATACCGACCAGTCAAAAATTTTCTTTTTATTCAGTGACAGAATAAAGAGAATATTTACAGGGAGAGGGATGTTTTGGTCTATAATTCTTTTAATTAGGTGATTGGTTAGGTGTTTATGCTTCTTGCATTCAAAAAATATGTGGTTCAAGTCACTTTTAACCTCACATTCTTGACAAATATTCGAATCTAATATGTTTATTTTAAATAAATGTGTAGGATAACAGGCATGTCCAAATCTAATTCTACTGATGGTGGATATGTATTTGCGAGGGAGGGTGAAATTATAATACCAAGGTTTTACCGGAATAGTCGGTTGTATCAAACTGTATTGTGTTGTTGATATGCTACAGTACCTTTTCCAGTGTATTTTTCATCTGTTCAGTTCTTAAACAAGCAAAAGCATCTAGAATGCAGGGCTGATATTTGGTTACTGTTCCATGGATGAGGGAATTTTAAGCAAATTGGTCTACATGTTCATTATGTGTAAGTCCTGAATGTGCTTTGATCCACATAAGTTGTATTTTTTGGGTGTGTTTATTAATTTCAAATAAGATTTTTTTTTTATTAAGAAAATGTATGGATTAGGAGTGCTGCAAGGTAGTTGAGGTGTTTGAATAGCAGTAAGCACAGATAATGAATCAGATAAAATTACTGCAGAATTATAGGATGCTAACTTGAAATAAATTAAAGCCTCATATACCGCCGCAGACTCGGCACTAAAAATGGAGAAATTTGAGGGCAGTTTTAAACATTTTTTCTGTAAATTTATCTGGAATGTAAAAGGCACAACCAGTACCATTTGAACTTTTGGATGCATCTGTATAAATACAAAGAGATTTTGACCAATTTGTAAGGTAGTTGTTTAAAACAATACTGTTTAATAAATAGTGTTCATAATAACTGGGTTGTATTCTATCTAATTGGTTTAGTGACTCAAAGAAATCTTCGAAATCTACCACTTTATTTGCAACTGCAAGTTCAGTATTATTATTCGCAGTGTTTCGGAATGCGTCACAAAACTGTGGCGAATTTTTGTGAGCCCAATATTTATTTGTTAAATCAAAATAATTTTTTCTATAACCGTGTTAAAATTGCAATTTTGGCTACTTTAAGGCAAATGCAAATGGCAAATGCTACTTTAAGGCACTAGTGCTTTAAAAATTTTATGGCAGTGCAGTTCGTATTGACCGTATAGGCAAATTTGATGTAATGTCAAAAAAATATAAAAATGGAATGTCAGTCAAGTTCAAGTAAAAGTTTTCGTAGATATTGTCCTGTAATTACGTTTGTAGAAAAAATATTGTATGATATGCGTGTTAAAAAGTACCTACATTTTTGCACTCATGTGAATTGCAGAACTCGCTTCGCTCATGCGTACCTTAAACGTGTATTTTTAACACTTATATCATAAATAACTATAAAGTACTAATTTTTTTATATAAACAATTGTTGTAACATCGGTTCTAAAGGTCAATTAATTAAAAAAATATATTATATATTTTTGACAAGAATGAAGGTTTTCCGTTTTTATCTAATGTTGCTAAACTTTTGAATGGGAT
Source organism: Diabrotica virgifera virgifera (assembly GCF_917563875.1). Taxonomy (NCBI): domain Eukaryota; kingdom Metazoa; phylum Arthropoda; class Insecta; order Coleoptera; family Chrysomelidae; genus Diabrotica; species Diabrotica virgifera. The sequence goes on along the minus strand of NC_065445.1, from coordinate 229,838,345 downwards.
ATTTTCCGAGTAATTACAAATTTATTCAAATTTATTATCAGCCCTGAAATATGCTCCAATTACATCTGTCGCAAAATTTTAAGTTATTGAGGATAAATGTAGTTTTAAGACATAAAATATTGAGTAACATTTGGATGTAGCTATTTTAAATAGTCACAATGTATTACATAAATATACAATATATTTATGATAAGTTTGTATACTTACTTTGTATAATAAATAATAAATTATTTGCCTATATTGCCTATATGTTGCGTATAAAGCACGTATCGGCTCTCTGTTTCAAATCATGCGTTTTAATTTTTCTAATAAAGTTTTTTAGTGAATTTTGTTACTATAAATTATTATCTGTTAATTTCTTTCATCTACATTCATGAGTTCATTTTCATATACACGAATTTTAATTTTCTTGGTGAGCAAGCGAAGATCATTCTCCTAAGAATATTTTAATATAGTAATAAAACTGTTTTTGCTCGTTGTAGAAAAGCATTATGTAAACTTTAAATAATTTAAATTTTATTGCAAGCAAGAGTAGTAATTTTGAAATAATAAGTATGTTATTAAATATTAGTTATACTGATTGCGGGCACTAAAATTATTATAAGATATATTATAATTCATGTGCGGTTTTAAAAGTAGAAAACGAAAGATTTGGAACAGAGATTTTTTTATTCATTAATAAAATAACAGTTAAATATTAGGATCTGTAATAAAATCTTTTACAGTTACATAAAAATATGACATCGCTTATATTTTAAAACAGAAAATTTGACAAATCTTTGTTATTAACAAAACAAAAAAAAACATAATAAATTAATAATTAATATAAAATGTCTTTTTTTATAAATTAAAAAAATTCGACCCCCCCCCCCCAGCTAATATTTCAGATTTGTTGGATCATTTAAAAAAAAAGGTCTTCTGTAATTTTTCTCTAAAATTGATCGGTTTCGAGTTATAAACAATTTAAAACTGAAAAAATAACGAACTAAGACGATATTCAAGTCTCAAAAACATAAGTAAAAAATATCCCAGTTGAAATTATGTAGTACCAAAATTCACGTTCAAACCTTACTCTATCAGCTCTTGTTAAGTATTTTGGACTATTTCATCTTGAAACATTGTTTTTATGTAGATGTTACTTCCCGTCTCCCCATAAGAAACCTTCCTAAATAACAATTACAAAAATATATGTTTTAGCATAAAACATGACTAACATTCTTATCGGGACCTGATAGAAGAAGGTTTGAACTTGTATTTAGGTACTTGATGATTACAAAAATGATCTTTTTAACTTGTTTGAAAATCGCCATCTTTCGTTCAATTTTCAGTTTTAAATTGTTTATAACTGGAGAACGTTCAACTTTAGAGAAAAATTACAAAAGACCTTTTTTATATAGAATGATCCAAAAAAGCTGGAATAATATCAGCCTGTGTCGATTTTTTTTAATTAACAGAAAAAGTTATTTTTGAAGTTATACTTCTTTAGGCACGAGGGTAAATTTTTATTTGCTGGGCGCATGTGCACACCGACAGTATGGTATGAAACGTTATGAGGGATCTGATTGTGTGTTAAAATCATCTGTCAATAATTGTTCAAATGGAGATTCTGGATAAACAAAATGTTGTGTATATTAGTTTTTATTGTTGTGAGGACAGTGACAAAAAGCAAGTTCATAATTGTAGTGACTTTTTAAATAGTTTTTAAAAGCAACAGGTACTTACGTATCTTATTGTAAATGTTTCAGTATTGTAATAAATAATTACAAATTAGGTAAATACCTGTTTGGAAAATGTACCTACCTGGTTAGTAGGTAATGCATAATTTGATTACCAACAAAAATCTCCATCTAATCTTCTTCTTCACGTGCTATATCAGAATCATCCGACGTTGGCGATCACCATTGCGAAGGCTTCTCGATCTTCTGTACTATGGAATAATTGTCCTGCATTTGATATCTGAGTCCATTCACGAATGTTTTTTAACCAAGAAACTGGTTTTCTTCCTACAACTCTACGGCCTCTATTTTGCCTTTAAGGATCAGTTGTAATATTTTATATCGACTTTCCCTCACTATATGTCCCAGATAAGACATTTTTCGATGTTTAACCCATTTTTCGATGTTTAACTCCATCTAATATATTGCTTTTTTAGTCTATATTTTGTCGTATTTTAATTCCACAAGAATCAAACTTATTTGATTAAACTAACAGAATAAGCAACTGTCAAAAATTTTTTAAAATGTTTAGTTGCTAGATATATCTTTCCACTTCATTCACAAGTCTCGTTAGTTAAATTCTACGTGGGGTGAGTTCAAAATAATCTAAACCTGATAGACGCAGGTTCAATTCCCAATGCTAATTTTTATTTTTTTTTTCTTTTTTTATACATTTTATGATTGTAAATATATTTATTATATTTTTTTTCTTAGAAAATACGTATTTAGTTAAAATTTTCTCAACAATTGTTCAGAAATAATTTCTTTGGTTTCATTTTTCAATGTGTTTGCGTGTGTTTTATTCTTTTATTTTTTTAATTTTTCGTATTGTTTTAATAAACATTTTTGGAAAGTAGTAAGTATTAAAATTAGTTTAATGTTTAAATAAAATATAAATAAACTGTCATATTGATTTCGTTGAAATAATATAATAGAAGTATAACTTCTTACGTGTGTACAAAGTACACACACATTCTTTTTTTAATTATTAAATAATTATAGTTAGAACAAAAACGGACACCCCATGATTTTTGTAATTGGAAACATGCGAAATTATGTACATATCCAATAATTTTTATCCAATAAACAGCTAGGTGAAGGTGGACTTTATATCGGAAAAAATCTAAACGGGAACTGGTGTATGTTTTCAAAAGACTGATAGTGTGTAAATAAATTTATTAAATCAGCTAAGTACTTTCAGCATAGTATGCCATCATCAGAGCTATCGTCTTATAGGTGTAAAAACCTCAAAAGAAGAGAAAACTTCGAACAAATTCTCTTCTTTTGAGGTTTTTACACCTATAAGACGATAGCTCTGATGATGGCATAATATGCTGAAAGTACTTAGCTGATTTAATAAATTTATTTACACACTATCAGTCTTTTGAAAACATACACCAGTTCCCGTTTAGATTTATATAGAAGTGTGTACAAGTCAAACAGTCTTTTTCTATTCTTTATATCGGATCCTGTACTATTTAATAATGAATCTGTCAAAATATCCAGAAGCTGAGAAAAATGATTATATGAGTACTTTTACCGAAAATTGTTATAAAAAAGTTGAGCAGGATTAAAAATCGTGTTCAAATAATATGTAATTATATTCATTTATATTGAAAATTTTTTATTCCTTTTCAACATATCTCAAAATATATAAAATAACAATTTTTTAAATCTATGTTTTGTACTCGGTCCAATCGTCCTTATAATAATTAGGTAGTTAATTTCTAAAGGTTCCACCCCAGTGGGACTCAAACTCGGATATACTTTTGTGACTTTATTTTGCACAATGGCATTGTTGAATATTGTACATTATACACATAGTTTCAAAAATTATGCATCACCTAAAATTATGCTCATTTTCATAGTTGATTTTTTTGTGAACAGATTAACGAATTTGGGCAAAGGTTTACTCAAACTTCTTTTTTGAACTTATACCGGGTGGAAAAAAGAAATGTTTTTCTTATGTTAAGTTTGAGACACCCTGTAGGGAGAACAAGGTATACGTATGGGTATACATCGAAATAGTATTGTAGTCCTATGTTTTGTGAACATTTTGTTTTTTAAAGGTCCCGGATATCTTTAGAAACAAATAAAATATACGGTATTATTCTTTTACATGACGTATTTTAATTGAAACAAAACTAAATTAACAATACAAAACAATTAACAAAACTTTAAAAACAGAAAGGGACATAACTTTAACAATTCTGGTCGACACCTTAAGAGTTATTTGTCGATCAAATGAGCGGTATGCACAGCGCAAGATAAGAGAGACGAGATTGTTTAATTGAGGCTCTGTGATATTTTGGGGTGGAATTTCCTTGAGAGTAAGTACGGATTTGGTGTCTATATGGCGGCTCTTTCTATAGCGAGAGGTACATTGCACATGTTTCCTTTATTTAACACTTTGTTCCTTTCGCAGTATATATAGGAAATAATTTCATCTTAGTGTGTGATAAGACATGGCTTCCTCACGTATTGCATGTCGTCAGTAAAAACACATGTTAAAGAGTAAAACCGTCTAGTTTTTTTTGTTATTTAAGGCCATCGGTACATAATTCGCAAATATTTTACGGGTATCCCTACTTTTCTGTCTTTACACGGCAAATTGCGTGTAGTAAAATTCACACTGGCATGGATATGTAAACATTACTAGAATGTCATTCTACTTGAAAATGTCATCATTAATTTAAAGAGATGGCTTTTGAATGTTCTTGGATAACTGTTATTTTTTTATAATTGCAAATTATTAATTCAGTTAATAAATGTGATAATTTTTTCACTAACTATGTATTCAGTGATTGTAATAATTTATATGTACAACAAAAACTAATACTCAATCGAGAAAAGAGGAAAAGTGTTAAAGTGATTTCTTAATAATATATTGTTACTATGGAAGGCTTACAATCTTTAACAACAAAATACTTGGATCACAGAATATATTATCCTGATGTATTCTCTGCTGGGATCTTCCAAAAATAATACACAATAAATAACTTTTTATTAAGTTCACGTCTTAAATCAATTTATTTATCAAATACACTATAATATATCAATATTATTTAATCAACAACTCAAAATATTCCCGATGCCATGTCAAATATTTAAAATTGTCACTGATTGTCACTGTCTGACTGACAGTATTCTGACAATATTCTATTCGACTGAGTGCGTTGTATGACAAAGATAGATTTGGAAATATTACCACGGACATTGTGTTCATATTTTTCGAATCCTGAAAAAACCAATAAATATTTTTGAAAAATTTAAAAACCGAATGAAAGACTATATTATTACCGAGGGCCGAAAGTACCTTAGAATAAATAAAAAGTTTATTTTGAATGAGATATTTTAAATTAAATATCACACTAAATTTTCTCTTAGTTTTTCACCACTGTAACTTATTAATATAAACATTATAGAAGTTTTCAGGGACTTTCAGCCCTCGCCAATAACGCAATCTTTCATTCTGCGTTTAAATTTTTCAAAAATACTTATTGGTTTTTTTTAGGATTCGAAAAAAATAAATCCCCATTTGAATAGCATTGCAGCCGAAAATACGTACCCATCCTCTTAAGATATCAGAGAAACTAAATACATAAAATGTTCAGAAAATATGAGACTACAACATAATTGCGATGTATTTTGTATGTACCTTTGTACCATTTCCTCCCTACAGAGTGTCTCAAAGGTTTTTTCAGTTTAAACAGATGTTAAAGAATAAAACAGTCTACTTTCTTTATTTCTAAAGATATAAGGGACATTCAAAAAACAAATTGTTCACAAAACATAAGAGTATACCGTAAAATGGGGTGAAGTTAATCGTTTTTCAACTTCAACTAAAGATATTTTCTAGATAACAAAATAAAATGTATCGTATATTTTTGCATAATATGTGTGTAGGTTTTCACTTTCATTTTAGTAGAAAAAACAAGGGGTATTTTAAAAAACCAAACATAGAAAAACTAAAAATTGCTTCTTTGGTCAACTTCACCCCGAACGGGGTGAAGTTGACTGTCTATGGTATTACTTAATAAAAATTATTTTTAGTTAACTGGGGTGAAGATTAACACAGTAAAATGATTTTAAATTATAATAAACATTTTAGTTAACTTTTTATTACATAAAGAAAGTTACTTATTTAAAACTATATGCAGACAAGGCCAACACAAAACACAGCTCGCCTGTTGGTAAAATTTTTGGCGCATTTAATACTTTTTTATGTTACTTACAGGAACATTGTCTTCGTCAAGAATATCAGGCCATATAAATTTTCAAAATTTTGAAAGTTTTAGGAAATTAACATTAGTCTCATCATCTTTAATAATAATCGCTGAAATGTGTCCTACAAATTGTTTAATATTCTTCTTAGTTTGATATTCTATTACAACCCATGAATTTGCTTCTATATTATTAATAATGTGAAAGTATTCTGTTTCCTCAGCAATATTACTTTGAATGTCTGAAAGTTCATGGTCTTGCTATCCTTATGCTTATACACCCTCGGCATTTTACAAATTTGTTTTCGATAAGTAGGTAACTATCTTTAAAAATATTTTACGCGTCAGCTTAGTTTCAAACTACGAAACAATAAAGAGTCGATTCAATGTAGGTCCTGCAAGTTTTGACCTTATGGACATCTTCACCCCGGCGGTTAACTTCGCCCCAAATTTAAGCGAAAAGTGCATAAGATGACAAATTTGAAGATTGTAACGAAACTTAAAAATTTATTCAAAATTAGTAACTGGTATTTTTATCTACAGTTAATGATTCGTTGAAATATTACCAACAGTTGCCAATAATATTTTTAGTATAATGATTTTTATAACAAAGTTTAAGAATATTTATTTTCTCACAAATTAAGTTAATAATTTCGAGGCCGCGTTTTTGGTATATACAAGAAAAAAAAACTCGTAATTTTTACATAAAATATGTTCAACATACATTATACTCTGGGCTAATTAGCAAAATACAAGGAAAAGTTATTTACCAGCAATTTTATTGCTGGAATCGAATCTTATTATTGTATGTATTAATAATATAGATATGCAAAGTCCGCAGATAGTGTGCTACTTTTTTTATAAACAAAATGGCGCCCGAAAATCGTGTTTTTCTCAATTTTTGCTCTATAACTACAAAGATTTTAACTTTAGACCAAAAATTCTCAAATAAAAATTCACCGCAATTAAATTCTGCATTGAGAGGTATTTTTTCCGATTTACTTCTACGAAAACTTTCCCCGGAAAAAGCGGGTTTTTCCAACAACATCTTTAATTTTCAACTAAACTTTTAGATAAGTAGTTGTTAATCAATAATTAAATAACTTGGTAGCGTAAAAGCCTTTCCCTATATATTATAATTCCAGAAGTCTGTGGAAATTGAATGAACAGTTTAGCAACAATTAAAATGTTAATTAAAAATTTACGGTAGCTATAATAACGACAATAATTATTATGCATAAGAATAACTATGATTTTTTCATAAAAAGACACTATACCTATCTAATGAAGTTTACAGAATAGTCTGGGCTGATTATCGGAGAATGGGCCATTTGTGGGAAAAGTTATTTACCAGCAATTTTATTGCTGGAATCGAATCTTATGATTGTATATATTAATAATATAGATATGCAAAGTCCGCAGATAGTGTGCTACTTTTTTTATAAACAAAATGGCGCTCGAAAATCGTGTTTTTTTCAATTTTTGTTCTATAACTCCAAAGATTTTAACTCTACACCAAAAACACTCAAATAAAAATTCACCGCAATTAAATTCTGCATAGAGATGTGTTTTTTTAAATTTACTTTGACGAAAACTTTCCTCGGAAAAAGCGGGTTTTTCCAACAAAATCTTTAATTTTCAACTAAACTTTTAGGTAAGTAATTGTTAATCAATAATTAAATAACTTGGTAATATAAAAGCCCTTCTCATATAGATTATAATTCCAGAAGCCGATGGAAATTTAGTAAACAGTTTAGCAACAATTGAATTGTTAATTAAAAATTTACGGTCGCTATAATAACGACAATAATTATGATGCATCAGAATAACTATGATTTTTTCATAAAAAGACACTATACCTATCTAATGTACTTTACAGAATTAAAATTGGACTATTTAGGCGGCCTCAGGAATATTTTAAAATTATAAAGAATTTTTTGGCTTATAAACAAATAAAATATCTCGGTAAATGTTAAACTAAATTAAATCATAAAAACGGTATTCGAAAAACAGCGGCAGGACGCTTCTTTCAAAAGAAAAAACGTTTAATTATGATGAGCAGTTCCTGAGATACAACCGGTCACAGTTGACCGGAATTTACGGAAAAGATATAAACAATAGGATCATAATTTTCAAACCATCACCTTTTTATTTTTGTTCTCTTTCTCCACACCAATTTTCATATCCTTAAAATACTCATAACATATATTATTATAATAAAAACTATCGATAATACGTGTGAAAATTGCCAAAAATTGCAAAATTCCAATCAAAAATTAGGTTGGAGAAAATGTAACCCTCAAAGTTCAAAATCGGTATACGTTAAAAAAATGCATTTTCTCGGCTTCTTATAAATAAATTAATCTATTATAACAAAACCAAAGCAAGTTTGACATTTAATAATGCGTTAGTTCGATGGCTCTACTCGAGTTAATAGGGAACAAAAAAAGAATGAAGGAAATTGATCCATGGGAAGCCGAGAAAATGCATTTTTTTAACGTATACCGATTTTGAACTTTGATGGTTACATTTTCTCCAACCTAATTTTTGATTGGAATTCTGCTATTTTTGGCAATTTTCACACGTATTATCAATAGTTTTTATTATAATAATAGATGTTATGAGCATTTTAAAGATATGAAAATTGGTGTGGAGAAAGAGGATAAAAATAAAAAGGGGATGGTTTGAAAATTATGATCCTATTGTTTATATCTTTGCCGTAAATTCCGGTCAACTTTGACCAGTTGTATCTCAGGAACCACTCATCATAATTAAACGTTTTTCTTTTAAAAGAAGAGTCCTGCCGCTGTTCTTCGAATGTCGTTTTCACAATTTAATTTAGTTTAATATTTCCCGAGATATTCTATTTGTTTATAAGCCAAAAAATTGTTTATAATTTTAAAATATTCCTGAGGCCGCTTAAATATTCCAATTTCAATACTGTAAAGTACATTAGATAGGTATAGTGTTTTTTTATAAAAAAATCATAGTTATTCTTATGCACCGTAATTATTGTCGTTATTATAGCGACCGTAAATTTTTAAATAACATTTCAATTGTTGCTAAACTGTTTATTTAATTTCCATTGGCTTCTGGAATTATAATCTATGCAAAAAGAGCTTTTATATTACCAAGTCATTTAATTATTGATTAACAATAATTACTTATCTAAAATTTTAGTTGAAAATTAAAGATTTTGTTGGAAAAACCCGCTTTTTCCGGGGAAAGTTTTCGTCGCAGTGAATCGGGAAAAACCCGTCTCTATGCAGAATTTAATTGCGGTGAATTTTTATTTGAGTGTTTTTGGTGTAAAGTTAAAATCTTTAGAGTTATAGAGCAAAAATTGAAAAAAACACGATTTTCGGCCGCCATTTTATTTATAAAAAAAGTAGCACACTATCTGCGGACTTTCCATACCTATATTATTAATACATACAATAATAAGATTCGATTCCAGCAATAAAATTGCTGGTAAATAACTTTTCCTTGTATTTTGCTAATTAGCCCAGAGTAAGAATTGAAATTGGACTATTTAAGCAGCCTCAGGAATATTTTAAAATTATATAAACAATTTTTTGGTTTATAACCAAAATACAAATATCTCGGGAAATATTAAACTAAATTAAATCGTGAAAACGGTATTCGAAAGACAGCGACAGGACGCTTCTTTTAAAAGAAAAAACGTTTAATTATGACGAGTGGTTCCTGAGATACAACCGGTCAAAGTTGACCAGAAATTACGGCAAAGATATAAACAATAGGATCATAATTTTCAAACCATCACCTTTTTATTTTTGTTATCTTTCTCCACACCAATTTTCATATCTTTAAAATTCTCATAACGTATATTATTATAATAAAAACTATCGATAATACGTGTGAAAATTGCCAAAAATAGCAAAATTCCAATCAAAAATTAGGTTGGAGAAAATGTAACCCTCAAAGTTCAAAATCGGTATACGTTAACAAAATGCATTTTCTCGGCTTCACATGGAGCAATTTCCTTCATTCTATTTTTGTTTCCTAATAACTCGAGTAGAGCCATCGAACTAACGCATTATTAAATGTCAAACTTGCTTTTGTTTTGTTATAATAGATTAGTTTGTTTATAAGAACAGAAAATTACATATTTTTTCCAGTTGTAGGCTTTTTTTAGATAAACTTACAAGTGTACCTTTTAAAGTTAAAAACATAAATATTCTCATTTGAAAGCTGTAAAATTATTTAAACAATTTTTATTTAAAAAATTAAAATATTGTGTTATAATAAATAAATTAATTTATTATAACAAAAGAAAAGCAAGTTTGACATTTAATAATGCGTTAGTTCGATGGCTCTACTCAACTTACTTGGGAACAAAAAAAGAATGAAGGAAATTGCTCCATGGGAAGCCGAGAAAATGCATTTTTTTTAACGTATACCGATTTTGAACTTTGAGGGTTACATTTTCTTCAACCAAATTTTTGGTTGGAATTTTGCTATTTTTGGCAATTTTCACACGTATTATCGATAGTTTTTATTATAGTAATATATGTTATGAGGATTTTAAAGATATGAAAATTGGTGTGGAGAAAGAGGACAAAAATAAAAAGGTGATGGTTTGAAAATTATGATCCTATTGTTTATATCTTTGCCGTAAATTTCGGTCAAGTTTGACCGGTTGTATCTCAGGAACCACTCGTCATAATTAAACGTTTTTTCTTTTAAAAGAAGCGTCCTGCCGTTGTCTTTCGAATACCGTTTTCACAATTTAATTTAGTTTAATATTTCCTGAGATATTTGATTTGTTTATAAACCAAAAAATTGTTTATAATTTTAAAATATTCCTGAGGCCGCTTAAATAGTCCAATTTCAATTCTGTAAAGTTTATTAGATAGGTATAGTGTCTTTTTATGAAAAAATCAGTTATTCTTATGCATAATAATTATTGTCGTTGTTATAGCGATCGTAAATTTTTAATTAACATTTTAATTGTTCCTAAACTGTTCATTCAATTTCCATAGACTTCTGGAATTATAATATATACGGAAAGGGCTTTTACGTTACCACGTTATTGAATTATTGATTAACAACTACTTATCTAAAAGTTTAGTTGAAAATTAAAGATTTTGTTGGAAAAACCCGCTTTTTCCGGGGAAAGTTTTCGTCGAAGTAAATCAGAAAAAGCACGTCTCTATGCAGAATTTAATTGCGGTGAATTTTTATTTAGGTGTTTTTGGTTTAAATTTAAAATCTTTGGAGTTATAGAGCAAAAATTGAAAAAAAAAACACGATTTTCGGGCGCCATTTTGTTTATAAAAAAAGTAGCACACTATCTGCGGACTTTGCATATCTATATTATTAATATATACAATCATAAGATTCGATTCCAGCAATAAAATTGCTGGTAAATAACTTTTCCCAAAAATGGCCTATTCTCCGATAATGCCCAGACTATTTACAATGAACAGAATTAGCATAAAATTTACTAATATTAATTACCAAAACAATAAGCATGTTGAAATTATTTTCGAACTTTCCAGTCAAATTCACACAAAGCGGGCAACTACACCCCATTTTACGGCAATACGTTTTCGATGTATACTCACACTTATACGTTATCCTCCCTATAGGGAGTCTCAAACATAACATAAGAAAAACATTTCTTTTCTTCCACCCGGTATAAGAAGTAACTTGAATACAAAAAAGAAGTTTGAGAAAACCTTTGTCCAAGTGTGTAAATACCAAAGAAAACTATAAAATAATAACAGAAAATAACGGAATCCCTTAATATGTTCACGAAAAATCAACTATGAAAATGAGCATAATTTTAGGTGATGCATAACTTTTGAAACTATGTTTATTTTACATTAAAGTTATTACTTGTACTGCTATTAATTTTTAATGTACATACTTTTTTCGTAATAGTTTATTGATTAATATTTCTATTCAGAACGTCTATTGTTAAAAATACCCGCTGCTAATTTGTTTGTTCTATAATGTTCTTATGCAATCAAAACAATTTAATTTTTTTTAAAGCGGTTAATAACACAACAATTTTTTTTATAAATTCTCTGTTTTTCGTGTTTTTTTTTTTATAAATTCTAAAGCATTCTTGCGTTCAGAGTTAAATATTTCTTGCCAGGGTTAGATTCTGTAGCATGTTACTCTACTACAGTTGAAGTTTCAATGTTACATTAATAGTTTTCAGTATATAAACTTGAATCGTATATGAATCGTGTATGAACGTCGTGACGGGAAATTTTTTTTATACTTATTAGACTATCTGAAACTGGGATGTTTTCTGTGGAGACGTTGTGAAAAAGTGTAATTAAATGTTTAACAGCAGTTTAGTTTTCTCTCAAATGATTCATAAAAAGCTATACAGGGTGTCCAGAAACTCTACCGACAAACGAAGACAGGAGATTCTTCAGATAATTTTAAGATAATTTAACCCAATTCACTTAGTCCGAAAATGCTTCCTAAGGGAGCTAGAGCTCTTTGAAGATGGCGTCTTGTAATTAGTTTTTCTTAAATATCTCCAGAACGCTTCTATTTACAAAAACAAAAATTGGTACGCGTATTTATCTACAAGATATAAATCTAATCCATCCATTGCAAATTTCTAGTACCGATCATAGGCGCCCGTTTTGGGTAGGGCAACGGTTATTTTATCGCATAACTTTTTTATCTTTAACTTTTATGCATTTCCTACAGTGGATTATGAAATTGTGAAGTATTCTAGTACTAAAATGTACTCTTGTTTTAAATAGGTAGGATACACCGTTTTCTAGAAAAATCGATTTAAAAATTTTTCGCTTCTTAAATTAAAAAAAAATTCAAAAAAAAACTGTTTAGAAAGACGAAAACTGGTACATTTATTTATATTCCAGAGATAAATCGATTTCATTAATTGCGAATTTCTAGTACTGGTCATAGGCGTCCGTTTTGGGTAGGTCAACAGTTATTTTATAGCATAACTTTTTGCCTTGAGTTTGTGAGCATTTTTGACACTAGATTATTAAATTATGAGGTATTCGAGTACTAAAAGTTACTCTTACTTTATGTTGGTAAAATACTTCGTTTTTTGTTGAAAAGTTCTTTCAATTTTTTTCCAAATTCCAAAAACGAGAAACTTTCAAATCGATTTTTCTAGAAAACGGTGTGTCCTACCGACTTAAAGCAAGAGTACCTTTTAGTACTAGAATACCTCACAATTTAATAATCCGGTATCAAAAATGCACAAAAGTTAAGGACAAAAAAGTTATGCGATAAAATACCCGTTGCTCTACCCAAAACGGACGCCTATGACCGGTACTAGAAATTTGCAATCGATGGAATCGATTCATCTCTAAAAAGTAAATATGCATACCAATTTTCGTTTTTATAAATAGAAGCGTTCTGGAGGTATTTAAGAAAAACTAATTTCATGACGCCATCTTCAAAGAGCTCTAGCTCCCTTAAGAAGCATTTTCGGACTAGGTGAATTGGGTTAAATTGTCTTAAAATTATCTGAGGAATCTCCTGTCTTCGTTTGTCGGTAGAGTTTCTGGACACCCTGTATAATCAAATTCAACTAGGCATGTGTCAGAGTGTGCAAATTATACATATAACAAAAATCTTACCCTACGTTTTCGAAGTTGTCATTATAAATACGTTTAAGTATGTATTAGGTATGTCTTTCCTAAAATGAATTTAGTTTATCCAGATGTATGGGAAAATTATCAAGAACCTAACGTACGTCTCTAAAGTTTTCGGAAAATTTTAGATTTAAAAGTATTATTGGTAGAAAGCATTGGATCAAGCTACCATTGGAAACCAAAGTTAGTAAACAACTTAACCGATATAAACAATGACAGTTTTGACAAATAATACGGTTCGTTAAGATGTCGTATAAACTTAACATTCGTCAAAGTATTTATTGTTCAATTGGATATGTACCAAAACCCGATATTGTAAGAATTTTTAGTGCTCAAAATATTTGTGTCAACGATTTATATATATTATCGGTTTACAACGTTCTCCGTCTTCCGATACCCGTTCGCCATTCCTCTCTGTCCGCACATTGATCTACTTGCAGACCTCTTTCATCCATGGCTTTGTTTATTCCTGCCTGCCAACTTTTCCTCGGTCTACCCCTTCTTCTTCTACCTTGCGGTTTCCAGTTTTGTATTTGTTTTGGGATTTTGCCTTCGTGCATTCTTTGTACGTGACCAAACCATCGTAGTTGTATTTCATTGATTGCGTCATTTATTGTATGTGTGACCTTCATTATTTCTCGTATTCGTTCATTGGTGACATGTTCTCTTCTTGATCTTCCTGCAGCTCTTCTCCAGAAATCCATTTCAATGACCTCTAACATTCGTTTGGTTTTCCTTCATAGGCCATACTTCGCAGCTGTATGTTATGATGCTTTTCACTACGGCGTTATAGATCTTTATGTGTCAACGATTTACCAGACAATTAAAGAGTGCGACCATGGTATGCCATTCCTTAGTTTGCCCAAAAGGGGAAGACCAAGAGTTTTAACTCCTGCTCGGGAACAGAGATTAATTCAGAGTATGGAGAACCAATTAGGAAAGTCTGCGAAATGCTGGCCAAAGATAAAGTGTTTCACGAATGACTGTAGAACAGTTTCTGGAAATAATTTAAAACGATATAAAAGAAGAAAAGCTTCTGCATAAGTACACACCAGCGCAGTTAGAAAAAAATCCTAGATGTTGCCGTGCATTGAGCCGTATTCATTTTCCTGGTAAAATTCTCATTATGGATGATGAAAAGTATGATACTTTATCCGGTTCCGAAATGAAGGGCAACGACGGATTTTATACACGCAATGTACATACACCGGACGAAGTTAGGTTTAAGGGAAACGCGGAATTTTCCGATAAAATTTTGGTATGGTTTGCCATCTCAGAAACTGGTGTTTCACAGCCGTTTGTTGGGCGTGTTCGCGGTGAAGCTCTCAAGGCTGACATTTACGTTGACAGGTGTCTTACAAAGCTTGTTCAATTTATAAATACTCATCACCCCAATGCTGAAATCATATTTCGGCCCGACCTAGCGTAATGCCATTACGCCAGGAGAACGACAGATTAACTTCTCAAAATATAAATTTTGTTCCCAAGCGCGACAACCCTCCAAATGTGCCGCAGGCGAGGCCCAAGGAAGAGTTTTGGGATGTTTTGAGTCGAATGGTATATAATAATGGCTGGGAAACCCAAAATGAAGATCAGTTAAGGTGAAGAATTTTGCAAAAATTTCGCGAGATCGATTTAGAAACAGTCCAAATGCTTATTGCACATGCAAGACCAAATTTACGTGCCATCAAAGATCACGGACCTCTTTCTGTTATATAAAAATACATTATAAACCTTAACTATGTAGACTTAATTTTCTGTATTTAGTTAATAAAATAAACTTCACTTACAACTAGAAAATACATATTTATTTTTTCCAAAAACTTTAGGGACATACGTTAATTATAAACAGAATTATGAAGAATTAGTTTCAAAAGCTGTTAATAGCATATAAATTTTTAAGACTTAGATGTAGATATTTAAGACTATTTGAATAAATATGATTTAATGAACTAATGGTTGGTTATTTCTTCAGCGTGCTGAAAACATAGCATCAAAAATCTGCACAATAAGGCCAATCATTAGCGAACTAAGATACGCCTTGCCTGAAGGTATCTTGAAAAATAACCTGATGCTGCAGTATGTGATAAGTCAGTTGAGAAAATTCAAAACTACAGATAAGCAACTGTATAAAGCTAGACAAGAA
The DNA here is from genome assembly GCF_917563875.1 of Diabrotica virgifera virgifera. NCBI lineage: Eukaryota > Metazoa > Arthropoda > Insecta > Coleoptera > Chrysomelidae > Diabrotica > Diabrotica virgifera. Next base: position 229,822,642 of record NC_065445.1, on the reverse strand, counting down.
ATGGACTTCATGGCAAAGACTTATTTATGCTACTTGAAGAGCACTACATTAAGTGACGAGATACATCAAGAATATCACGGCAAGGGTGAGAGAACCGTAGCAGATACTGCTAACATGGTTTAATTTAAGTTACCCCATGATCGTAATAGTTGTAAAAATTTATAACATGAACATGTACAGTTGAGTCCGCGAGTCTTTACCCGTGCGTCATCATTTAAAGCATACGAAATAATTCGATGATAAATCGGATATTGAAATTTACTAAACGCAACAGCAAGTCACTTACTGTCACTTGCTGTTGCGTTTAGTAAATTTCAATTTCCGACTTATCATCGACTTGTTTCGTATGCTTTAAATGATGACGCACGGGTAAAGACTCGCGGACTCAACTGTAAGTTTAAAAGTTATAGATATGTAAGATTGTTAGAAATTTATTATTTAGCGATGTAGAAAATATAAACAAAATCATTATATTTGTTTTATTTAAATCAATTTATTTCCCTAAGTGAAATACATGAAGCTCTTGCTACAAACGCTACAAAAAATGCGTTGCTATATTTTTTGACTTAGAATGTGCATTTAATAAAGCTTGGAAGTACAACATTTTGAGGCAACTTCATAAATGGAATATTCAAGGTCGCTGCATTGCCTTCATCCAAAACTTTTTAAATAACAGATCTTTTCAAGTGAAAATAAATAATACCTTTTCAAATTTTAATAGTTTAGAAAATGGTACACCCCAAGGATTCATGCTCAGTCCAACACTACCCAAGTAGCGCCGAATGGGTTTATTAAGGCTTTTAAGGATGCTTTAAAACTGTAGAATAAAACTAAAATTAAAACCGTTTGGTTTTTAAGTAAACCTTAAGGTTGCAATAAAACCGCTTTCAGCACTCTGAAAGAGGTCAATAAAACCAAAAATAAAAACCTTCTTAAAACTTTGTTTTCTTAAGCAACTAGTTTTAAAGCTGCTGTGAAGGTGCTTTTAAAACCATGTTAAAAAACACTTTAAGTGCAGACAGTTTTACAGCAAACTTAAAAAGGTTTCTTAGATGGAGACTTTTAAAGACAATTTACCATATTAAATGATTCTTTAAACCCATATACTCCATATAGGCCAACACTTTTTACATGTGCTATGATAGGTAGATACGTATTTGTAACCATAAAATAATAAAAAGAACTTGATTATTTCGGACTGTCAAGGTAGAAAAACACTTGCGCACCCAACTTTATTGATAATGTTAACAAAAATAGGTTTAAATAACTGACGCGCCCAAAAATTTCTGACTTTTGGTGATTAAAAAATAAAAATAATTAAGAAATTTAAATCCGAAAAATATTAATTTGAAATAAAAATAATTGTATATACAATTTTAATGTTTTAATGTTAAAATAAATCGAATTTATGTATTTAAGTCGCTTATTTGTAATTTTTATGTAAGCCTTATATTGTAATCTATCATGGCTTTCAGCATCTCCAGAAAGCAATATGGCCGAAATCCAAATAAATCTATTTGGTCTATCGACAGAGAATTGTTAAGATCAAATGGTTTTATTTTATACCTTTCCAAGAGCATATATCCTACATAAAAGCAAGGTTACCTTGGAATTAAAACCGTTTAGTTTTAATGCTGCTGTCAATAATGCCACTCGGTTTTAATGTGAATCTAACCTAAAATCGAGGCATCGTAGTGCTGTGTGTGTTGTATTTTTCTTTTAAAATGACCAGTTTGTTTATATTTTAAGTACTTGCGACTTAGTTCTTCCATACTAACTGTACTTCCACTTTTTACACACACACACTACACTACTGTTTCGCTGTATAACAAATGGCATACCATTTTGGACATGAAAGAAGAGGGGATGAGTTTAGTTTTATTGTTTCTAACAAGAAGCATAGTTTTGGCTTTACGATAACCAAATTGATTCAGTTAAGAGCGTTTGGTTTTAATATAGCCTACTAATTGCTTTTAAGAAATCAACTTTAAAGAAAACTAAAAAGTAGTTTTAAGGCGTATGTTTTACTGACATAATAGTCTTGAGATCAAGTAGTTTTAATAATAGGTTTTATTAGTCATATTAGGAGAATCTTTAAAACTGCAGTAAAACTAAATGGCAACAAACAAGAGTCTAATAAAACCAAAGAGTCCGGAAGTTCTTCATAAAACTGATTAGTTTTAAAGTGAACTAAGAATAAACCATTTTAAAACTACAATAAGACAAATTATCTATTAAGATTAATTAGTCTTATTTGATATTCTTATTAGATACTTTAAAACTAGTGACAAATGCTTAAGAGTTTTAGAGTTCTGGCAGTATATCTACAAGGTAACTTTAAAACCATTATATTCTTATTTACCACAATAAAACCTTTATAAACCTTAAATAAAACTAAAATGTTTTTATTGTGCTACTTGGGTATTTCTGGTAGCAATAAACGATATAATCAAAAACATTCAAGCGCCCTTACAGGCTCGTTTATACGCTGATGACCTAGTGGTTATATTAAAGGTAAAAATATTTCCTCAATGTCTTCAATTCTTCAAAACGTTTTAGATACTCTCGAAAATTGGTCCAACTTTACAGGTTTTCAATTTTCAATAGAAAAATCAATAAGAGTCGTATTCTCTTCAAGCTCCTTGACACAACCCCCTACCCTATGAATGTATGAGAAACAGCTGGAGTTTAGAGATCATCACAAATTCTTGGGTTTAATCTTCGATTTAAAGTTTACATGGAAAAATGACATCTCACAAATCATCCTTTCCTGTAATAAAAGATTAAATGTATTAAGATCTCTCTGTAATATAAACTGGGGCTGAGACCAATCCACTCTAATTCTCCTGTATAAATCTTTAATACGCTCTAAGCTATATTATGCAGCAGTTGCCTATTCCACTGATAATCAATCTGTACCCTAATCATTAGATATTATTCATAATAAAAGTCTTACGTTAATCATAGGGGCTTTCCCAACTACACCTGTACCCAGCATTTATGCTCTTTTAGGAGAATTATCGCTACATCACCGCCGCATGTACCTCGCTCTATCACATGCAGCCTCAGTCGCTTGCAATATTTCAAAGCCAATATATCAAAACACTTTTACAAACAAATGTGTAAATATATTCCAAGATATTCGCTATACTAAAAACCATATTACGAAAGAATTAAATCCATACTTCAAAACCTAAACATTAATTTTCCGGAAGTTTTCTCCTCGGATAATAAATACCCCGAGCCTTGGCTGATCGATCTAAAAATCTGTGATGCATCTCTGGAGTATTTTGATAAATGTAATATACACCATTGTCTGATTCGGTCCTCAAGTTCGAGTCCCTCTTAAAAAAGTACCCGGACCACCATAAATCTACACAGATGCATCTAAATCCGAAGACGGAGTGGGGGCATCAATCGTTTCCTCGGAAAACAATCTTCCTTTCCGTTTACCCCCGCATGTAATACATATTCAGCTGAACTCTATGCAATATACCTTGCTGTGAAACTTGTTAACGAGCTTACACTCACAAAAGCCCTGATCATAACAGATTCCCTTAGCTCTCTAAACTCATTAAAACACATTTTTCCGAAACATCCTTTTGAGAAGTTGCTAAAATACCAGCTATCCCAAGCTCATGAACATGGAAGAAGCTTCCAATTTTTATGGGTTCCCTCACACGTCGGAATAACAGGAAATGAAGAAGCTGACAGGACTGCACGAGAGGCAATTTTAAGTAATTTTTCGGTGTCAATAGAAAGTGTGTTTCCAGTGACTTAAAAGCTTATTTTAAAAGTAAAGGGTTGTGTTTCTGGCGAAATGAGTGGTCTCAAACTAATTCTAAGCTCAATAAAATAAAAAGTAGTGTGTCCCAGTGGATTCTATCGTCCGTAATAGGCGAGTACAAATTATGGTTACGCGTTTACGTCTAGGATAAAAACGCATTTCTTTAACATAACCCTTATAAATGTACACTGTCCCACAAACGAACAGGAAGAAGCCACTAAGGTAGCCTTTTATCAAGATCTAGAACGAATCTATGACTCAATACCAAGAAACGACATTAAAATGGTGATAGGCGACACAAGCGCCAAGATCGGAAAAGAAGAAGAGTACATAGGGGTAATAGGGAAACATAGTTTGCATAGAGACACAAATGAGAATGGTCAGTTTCTAATAGATTTCGCAGCTGGAAAGAATATGATTATCAGTTCGACATGCTTCCCACATCGGGACATACATAAGGGCACTTGGATATCACCTGACGGAAACACAATAAATCAAATAGACCATATACTGACTGAAAAAAGAATGGCGACGAGTATATTAGATGTAAAAAGCCGACGTGGCGCAAGCTGTGACTCAGACCATCTACTAGTGCAGACACGGTTTAGATGCAATATCAGTCGACAGGTAAAGGAAAAATATCCAAAACAAGAAAAACTAAACTTAGATAACCTAAAAGTCCCTGAGGTACAAGAAAGATTTGAGAGAACAGTGGATGAAAAATTACTAGAAGAAAACAGAGCAGACTCCACAATAGAAAATCAATGGAACACCATAAGCAGTATAATACTAAACACAGCGAAAGAAGTCATAGGAACAAAGACACAACGGAGAGAAGAAACATGGTTCGATGAAGAATGCAAACAAGCTATACAGGAAAGAAATGAAGCACATAAGAATTACATACTCAGACGTACTAGAAAGAGAAAAACAGAATTTGAGAACAAAAGACGAAGAGCAGATAAACTGTGCAGGCAGAAAAAGAGAAAGTACGAAAACCAACGGATACTAAACATAGAGAGGGAGTTTAAGGAAAACGAAACACGTAGTGCATACCAACTTATTAAACATTTAAGACAGGGATACAAACCGAAGACTAGCCTCTGCAAAAATAAGAAGGGTGAAATCATTAGCGATATGGACGAAATCATGATAACCTGGATGACATATTTTAAGGAAGTATTAAACAAAGGGGCACAACCACCATTACAACAACAGAGGCAGCAGCAGGCACGGCAGGAGGTACAACAACAAGAGCTGGGGGAAGATGGAGAAGAAAATGAATTAACTAGACCCCCAACGCTAGAGGAGGTCCAAACGGCAATCCACATACAAAAAAGCCATAAAGCACCGGGAATAGATAAAATACCGGCAGAACTACTCAAGCAAGGAGGAAGGAATTTGACACAACAGATGTACCAGCTAATACGAGAGATATGGATAGAAGAAGAAATCCCCCAACAATAGAAGAAAAGTATAATCTGCCCTATTCATAAAAAAGGAGACAAACTGTTGTGTCAGAGTTATAGAGGCATCTCTTTACTTTGTTCGGGATACAAAATATTCACAAACATCCTTAATCGAAGACTTCAACCTCTCACGGAAAAAATCATCGGGGAATATCAAGCAGGGTTTAGGCAAAATAGATCTACCATTGATCAACTATTTACAGTTAAACAAATACTAGCCAAAGCATGGGAATATGACATGTCTCTTTGTAGATTTTAAATAAGCCTATGATTCAATAGATAGAACAATTCTACCTAATATATTGGAAGAATTTGGCATACCATCAAAATTAATACGACTAGTGCAAATGACAATGACAGAAACAGAAGCACAAGTATGTATTCAAGGACAGATCACTGATGCGTTTACGATAACGCAAGGACTGAAACAAGGCGACGGACTGGCTCCAACGCTTTTTAATCTTGTTCTTGAATATGTAATTAGACGGTTGACGGTGAGTGGAAATAACATACTTACAAACAAATCTACCCAATTAGCAGCATACGCGGATGATATAAACATAATGAGCAGAACAATGAATGCAGCGGAAGAAACCTACGTTGAGTTGAAACAGAGTGCAGAAGCAGTAGGGCTAGCAATAAACACAAATAAAACAAAACTACTCATACAAACCAGATCAAATAGACCGGCGCAACAACACTTTATTGACGATATAGACCATGTGAATAGATTCACGTACCTAGGAATGGATCTGGTTGCAAGCAATGAAGAAGAACCGGAAATAAATAGAAGGCTTGTGCTGGCAAATAAAGCATATTTCGCGATGGGCCACATATTCAAATCGCGAGACGTACACCGGAAAACAAAACTCCGGGTATATAAAACAATAATCAGGCCCATAGTAAGTTATGGCTGCGAAACATGGGTGGTGACACAGAAATCTGCCAATGCCTTAGATGTGTTTGAAAGAAAAGTATTACGTAGGATACTGGGCCCAATAAGTGAAAATAACTGGCGAATTAGGTATAATAGAGAAATATACGAGCAATATAGCGAACCAACTCTAGCACAACACACTAAACTGCAGAGATTACGGTGGGCAGGGTACGTGGTCCGCATGCATGAGAATAGAATCCCCAGAAAATTGCTGAATGCAAGAATGCAGGGAAGAAGACCTGTTGGAAGACCTAAAAAGAGATGGGAAGACGAAGTCGATGAGGATGCCAGGAACTTCCTGGAAATGCGTTCATGGAAAAGAACAGCGGTAAATCGAAATGATTGGAGAAGCTTATTGAAGGAGGCTAAGGCTCGATTTGGGCTGTAGTGCCATTGGATGGATGGTTTACGTCTAGGATATACCAGGTTAACGCACTCTTATCTTTTCACAAAGAATAATCCACCCATATGTGACCAGTGTAACGTCAGAATAATAGTCGAAACCTTTTTAGTAAATTGTAGTAAATACGACCAAGAAAGACAGCGCTACAATATACCAAACGCTCTACCAGAGGCTCTAGGTCAAAACTGTTCCTGTGACCATATAGTTAATTATCTAAGATCCATAAACATTTTGTATAATCTGTAGTTATTTACTTTTGTTATTTATATTTTGTTTCGTCGCTGATAACCTTTTTGGTGGATGCGACTACTTTTTCTAATAAAAAATTATTTCCCAGTTTGGTATTTAAGAGGATCTGAAGTATTTTGGGACACAAAATGTTATATTCTAAACCTATCATCATCATCATCTTGGTGCTACAGCCCTTAGAGGGCTTCGACCTTCTCAAGCTTTCTACGCCATTCTGTTCTGTCCATTGCTTGCATTTTCCAGTTGCCGACTCCGATCTTCTCGGCATCCTGTGTTACCCCGTCCATCCACCTCAGCTTTGGTCTATCCCGTCTTCTCATTCCCACGGCTTGCGCTGTTAGAATCTTTTTATCATGTTCGATTCAGGGGCCCGGGCTACATGTCCTGCCCACTGCAGGCGGTTTCGCTTAATTATAGTGATAATATCTTTTCCACCAAACGTATGCTTGTAGATATTCTGCAGTTCAAAGTTATATCTACGCCTCCATATTCCGTTCTCACAGACCGCTCCGAATATCTTACGTAGCACCTTTCTTTCAAAAATCGACAGAGCGGATTCATCTGTTTTAGTTAGCGTCCATGCCTCTGATCCATATGTGAGAACGGGAACTATCAATGTTCTATACAGCCTTATACGAGTTTTTTGAGACAGACGTTTGTTAGCTAAGTACTTTGATAGACTATGATAACACCTGTTTGCAATTATTATTCGTCTTTTTATTTCCTCTGATGTGTTATTATTGGGGTTAACCGATGTCCCTAGATATATGAACTCTTTGACCGCTTCGAAGTTTTGGTCATTGATGATTAGATCTGCGTCAATATTTCCAGCTCTTGTGTTTGTGTTAGTCGCCATGAATTTTGTTTTATTTCGATTTATATGTAACCCCATTTGTTCTGCTGCTGCTACTAGCTCGGTTAGGATTTCCGCAGTTCTCGCTCTGGTTCTTGTTATAATGTCCACGTCGTCTGCATATGCTAGAATTTGGACAGATCTATTGAATATTGTTCCCCTGCTATCTATATTAGCGTCTCGTACGACTTTTTCTAATGCTACATTAAAAAGTTGACACGCCAGCGCATCTCCCTGCCTTAACCCCCTATGTATTTCAAATGGGGTTGAGGAGTCGTTTTGAATTTTTACTGCTGATATCATCTTCGCCATTGTCACTTTTATCATGCATATGAGTTTTTTTGGAATTCCTAACTCATTCATAGCGTTGTAGAGACTTGGTCTTAATACACTGTCATAAGCAGCTTTAAAATCGACAAAAATATGGTACATATCTATGTTAAACTCTTGCGCTTTTTCCAGGATCTGTCGTAGTGTAAAGATCTGGTTAGTGGTTGAACGTCCACGCCTGAATCCTGCCTGATATTCTCCTAGAAACGTTTCGGTATAAGGCTTCAATCTCTCGTGCAAAATGTTTGACAATATCTTGTATGCTGTATTTAGGAGAGTTATTCCGCGGTAATTATTGCATTCCAGTTGGTTTCCCTTTTTGTGTATTGAGCATATTAAGCGTAAGCTCCATTCTTCAGGCATTTGCTCCTCAGACCAAATTTTACAAACAATTTCTCGCATCACCTTGGTGAGCTGCTCTCCACCGTGCTTAAATAACTCTGCTGGGATACCATCGCTGCCTGGGGATTTGTGGTTTCTTAGTTTTTCTATAGATATTTTCACTTCTTCTACCGAGGGGGGTTCCACGAGTTCCTCATTTCGGTATTCCAGCTCTATATTGTTAGTAGGTTCCCCTTCCAGTAACTCTTGAAAGTGCTCTACCCATCGTAACAGGATATCCTCTTTGTTGGTAAGTAAGTTACCTTCCTTATCATTACAATAGTTGATTCTCGGTTTGAATTCTTTTCTAATAATATTTATTTGATGATAGAACTTTCTTGTTTCTCCGTGACTCATATGGCTTTCGAGCCGTTCTAATATGTCATTTTCCGAGTCTCGTTTCTTTTTTCGGTGTATGCGTTTTTCCTCTCTCCTTAAGTTTTTGTATCTATCTATTGTTGTCCTAGTTTTCCGTTGTTGCATGGTCCTAAATGCCTCGTTCTTCTCATCTGTTATTTTTTTGCAGTCTTGGTCGAACCAGTCGTTTCTTTCTTGGGTTCGGGATATTCCTAATGTGCTTTCGGCTGCTAATTTCAGAGCCTCCTTGCAGTTGTTCCACATTTCCGTGCTTGACTGGTCGACTGCCCAGGTGTGTTCTAGGGTTTCTTTTATATGTGACTGGAACTGTTTCTCTATGTTTTCATTTTTTAGCATATGTACATTATATTTTACTTGTCTGGTGCCCCTTTCTTTCTTGGCATTGGAAATTCTTTGTCGTAACTTGGCCCCTACAATGAAATGGTCTGAGTCGCACCTCTGTAACTTCTGACGTCTATTAGGTTTGTAAAATGCCTTCTGTCAATTATAACATGGTCAATTTGATTTGTGGTGTGTCCATTTGGTGATATCCAAGTTGCTTTATGGATATTCTTATGATTAAAACATGTACTTCCCACAATTAAGTCTTTGGAAGCTGCCATACTAATAAGTCTTAAGCCATTGTCATTAGTAACGTCGTGAAGACTGTGTTTACCAATATAATCTTGGTAGCATATCTCCTTTCCTATCTGGGCGTTCATGTCTCCAATGATTATTTTAATGTCGTTTTTGGCACAGTTATCATATGCTCTTTCGAGGTCTTCGTAAAATAAATCTTTAATTTCTTCGTCTTTTTCCTCGGTTGGCGCGTGCGCATTGATCAGGCATATGTTGAAAAATTTTCCTTTTATTCGAAGGATGCATAACCGATCATTTATGGCTTTAAAACCAATAATAAATTTTTTTATTTTCTTTGATACTAGGAACGCAGTTCCGAACTTATGTCGGTTCGGGTTGCAGCTGTAATAGATATCATGTTCTTTTTTCTGCATAATGCCATTTCCTGTCCATCTCATTTCTTGAATAGCTGCAATGTCTATTCTATATTTTAGGAGTTGATCTTGGAGCAGCTTTAGTCCCGCTGTCCTATACAGCGTTCTTACATTCCAAGTACTAATCTTTAAATCATTGTCCTTAGTTCGGTGCCTGGGTCGTCGTCTTGAATTCAGTCCGGCTTTTCTATCTCGAGATTTCGTAACAATAGGTTTTTTCGGGATGAGGGAGTTAGCCTCATACCCAACCCCCTTTTCGGAGGACCATTTCTCCCTTCCTCGTCAGCCCTGACCCCACCTTCCACTGGGGTTGGTTACCCAGTCTCCAGTAGGGTTGCTCAGGTTTACCGGGGTTCACCCGTGTGATCCGGATCACACTTCTCGGAGGTGAGGATAGGAATTAAGTAGGAGAGGCTAGAGGTGTTATCTGGAAGCAACACCTTATGATGCGCATCACTACTCCATTTAAGCCCCTATTCTAAACCTATGTGGGTGTAAATGCTCATAGCATCATTCCCGTTTTTACCTGCTCTCTTTTTGCTTTTTTACGCTAATTATTTAAGTGTTAAAACACTCTCTCAAACTCCGCAACCATGACATTCTTCTATGGCCTGGATTTCGTTTTCCTTCTATTTTTCCTTGCATTATCTTTTGAAGTAATGCGTATTTATGACGTCTCATCAGGTTACCCAAATATTCGAGTTTTCTTTCATTTCCTTACGCCCCTCTCAAATCGTCAGATTTTTGAAATATACACTTAGCCCATTCGGGATAGCATTTGACCTTGCATTAGGAGCTGCTCCAAATTTTATTTTTCTAATCTTTAGAGAGGGGTCAATAGTAGTGTAAATTTAAAATCTCGACTGAATTCCAGCGTTGCGTTAGCTGCCATCTTGATTTTAAACGAGAACCGTTTTAGCTCAATATCTCCGCCATTTTCGACTTTTCGATAAAAAGTGTAGACACTAAAATTGTTGAAAATGGGGTGTAATGATAGATCGCCTCCACGAGGTGCACCCTGGGTAACGCTAAATGGTCTATCAATTTTTGGACGCCAAACTAGCCGCTAAGCTCTCCTGGCAACCAGTACGATAAAGAAAAGCAAGGAAAGGAATCTCCATATAGGAATATGGAAAACTACAAAGGTGTTTATCAACACCATTTGACGAGACGTATCGGACCAACCCTCCGTATATGTCAAATAAACATAGAGGGAATTAGTAGATCAAAATCTGAATTTCTTTCAAAAATACTAATAGACAATAACGTTGACGTCATAGCTATTCAAGAAACTCACGCACCATCAGAAACCGAGCTTCTTAAGAGGGGTAAAATTCCGGGATATAGCATGATTGGAGCCACTTACAGCAATGTTTACGGAACTGCAACTTACGTGAATAACAGTATACAAAATTCCAAGGTGAAGGACTGCAGCTGCGAAAATAGTGTATACATAATCTCTACAAAAGTGAATGACATAACCATAAAGAACATCTACAAACCACCATTAACTAAATGGCCAACAAATGTAATCAAAACTGAGGACAACCAACCTACAGTTTACATAGGGGACTTTAACAGTCACCACAACAAATGGGGGTATGAAAACAATGATGAAAATGGGGAAAAACTCCTGGAGTGGGCCGAAGAAAACAATATCCACCTTATCCATAGTCTAAAAGATAAACCTACTTTCTTTTCTAGAAGATGGCGCAAAGGCTACAACCCTGATCTATGCTGGGTTTCGAGTAACTCACAGTTACAACCACTCCCAAGCTCCCGAACTGTACTGCCTAGTTTCCCTCGCAGCCAACATCGACCTGTCATAATCGAAATAGGCATACAAATTTCTATCGTTGAATCCACGCCGAGACCCCGTTGGAATTTTAACAAAGCAAATTGGCCTGAATACACCAAAGAGCTGGACACCTGCATTCGCTTCATTGACCCAAAGGCCAACAATTACCACCGTTTTTTAGGAATGGTTATCTCTATCGCCAAAAAACATATCCCCCGAGGTTTTCGAAAGGAGTACATCCCAGGCTGGACGGAAGAAAGCCAAAAACTATATGAAGAATTTTTGAAATCAGAAGATCCCGAAATCGGTGACAACTTACTCAAGTCACTGGATTCAACTAGACTTAATAAATGGAAATCTACCGTAGAACATATTGATTTCTCCCGTTCCAGTCGGAAGGCATGGGGACTGATCCGCAAACTGGGCGAAGCAAGCAGAGCACAACACTTAAACAAATCAACAATTGAGCCAAATAAGATAGCCAATAGAATAATTGAGAACTCTCGAGCTCCATCTGAGAAAACTCATACATCGATGGTAAAAAAAGCTCTTAAACAACTTAAATCAAATACCCCCACAACATCAGAATACTCACGTGCCTTCTCATTGGATGAAATAAACGAAGCGCTTAACCAAACCAAAACGGGAAAAGCAGCTGGTTTCGATAGAATATATCCTGAGTTTATAGTCCACACTGGTACAAAAACAAGACAATGGCTCAAAGAATTCTTTAGCGACATTGTGACTACAGCTATGCTTCCCCCAGAATTTAAAAGAATAAAAATTATCGCAATCCAGAAGCCTGGCAAAGACAACAAGCTGCCTGAAAGTTACCGGCCTATCGCCTTACTCAGTTGCTGTTATAAATTACTAGAACGACTCTTATATAATAGAATATGTAACACCATTGAGGACGCTGTACCAATTGAGCAAGCTGGATTTAGAAAAGGACGAAGCTGTTGTGACCAAGTGCTGTCCTTAACTACATTCATCGAAGCTGGCTTTGAAAGACGTGAAAAATCTGCCATAACATTTATAGACCTTACGGCTGCCTATGACACTGTGTGGAGAGAGGGCCTTATTTATAAGTTGATGAAAATCATACCCTGTCTCAAAAATTTGTCAGCTGATAAACAATCTACTAACTAACAGACTGTTTCAGGTATATATAAATGATGCACGAAGTAGCGTTAGAAAACTTAACAACGGCTTACCTCAAGGCTCAGTGCTAGCTCCTTTATTATTTAACCTTTATACGGCGGATATACCTGAAACAAAATCGAGAAAATTCGCTTATGCAGACGACCTGGCCATTGGCTTCCAAGATAATAGTAAGGAAGCTGGAGAACGAGCTCTAAACGAGGACCTAACTACACTTAGTAACTACTTTAAGAACTGGCGCTTACGTCCTAACACAAGCAAAACTGAAACCTGTCTCTTTCACCTGTCGAACCAACTTGCGGGCGATACCCTCAATGTAACTCTAAATGATGCAGCTATCAAACATAACAACAACCACAAATATCTAGGCATCACACTTGATAGAACACTCACCTTCAAAAGCCATCTTACAAACGCAGCCGGTAAACTGAGAACAAGAAATAATATAATAACAAAACTTGCTGGAACAACTTGGGGTGCTTCTGCAGATACTCTTCGGACCTCTGCTCTAGCTTTGGTTTTTTCAGTGGCAGAATATTGTGCACCAGTATGGTTAAATAGTGCACATACAAACAAAATCGATGTCCAACTTAATCAAACCATGAGATTAATCACTGGAACAATAAAATCAACCCCAGTGAGATGGCTGCCTACTTTGAGCAATATTGCCCAACCAGATCTACGCCGTACAGCAGCATTAGTGAGAGAGTATCAGAAAATTGTAGCCAACATACAATTACCAATCCATCAAGACATACCAGACATCTCAAAAGAGCACCAGCGACTGAGGTCTAGAAATCCTCCAATCAGAACTGCCCGAACAATTGGTGATTCCTATGATATACAAAGGCAATGGTCCACAAGATGGATGCCAACAATAGCAGCAGACTATATTCAGATATCCACCCCAACCCAGGGTTTCATCGGATCGGGTCTGCCCCGGCCCACCTGGACGAGGCTTAATCGCATACGTACCGGACATGGTAAATGTGCTGATTCTCTGTTCAAATGGGGTCGTGCAGAAAGTCCACAGTGTGATTGTGGATCGCTTAGACAGACCATAAGTCATTGTGTTTCAGATTGCCTAAATCGGGCCTACCGTGGAAACCTCCAGGACTTTGTGGAATGCTCCCCAGATGCAATTGAATGGCTATGTAAATTGGACATTAATATTTAGATTCATTCATTATGTTTTGGTGTTTGAATAATATATGTGTATATGTGTATATGTCTGTGTATATATGTGTATATGTATATATATTATATTTGTGTATTTATCGTACTGAGAAAGTCCATACGCTAAATGAAAAAAATTGTTGAAAATACGATTTTCTATAATTTTCCGATATTTTCCGAGTTATGGGGGGGGGGATAGTGACAGTTAGAGCATAATTAATGAATTATTGAAATAATCTCGTTTATTATTAGTTTTACAACAAAGATGTAACTACACGAAAATGAAGAGAATTAAATTTTGTACAATTTTGATCTCTTTAATTTTTTTGATAAAATCAATATTTAAGGTAGTACCTACGTATGCGGTAAAGGTGCGAGGGTAAGACCTGATTGATGTTATATCAATTGTTTTTGTTCAATATCTCCGCCATTTTCAACTTTTCGACAAAAGTGCAAGGACTGAAATAGTTGCAATTACGATGTACTACAATTTTTCGAGGAAACCAGTGGCGGGTCTACGAGGGGGGAATGGGGAAATTCCCCCCAACCGGGTCCAAAATTTAAAAAAATTATTGGGATATAAAAATATATTAGCTGACATGAAACTTAAAATGTCGACAGACAGATTCAACCAATAAAACCCGCTAGTTAATAAAATGAAGTGAACTTAATGCTATATAAATTATTATTTATGTCTTTTATGTACTTATTTTGGTTGGTGTTTCATTGGAAGTTTCAAAAATTGTATAAAATATTCTCTTTATTTTTGGTTGAGTACAATTATGCCGAGAACTTAATAATAAATGAGACAATTCAATAATTATGCTCCCCTCCGCTTCCAATATGTTCCTCCTTAACTTGGAAAATATTTATTACACTACTATTTATCTCCCCTAAAGGATATAATTATAAAATTTGGGGAAGCTCGGAAACAAGATTCAATTCAATAACTATGCTCCCCCACCACTTTTTACTATTTTCCCATTTATCTCGGAAAATATCAACCCCATGAAAAAAATTTATAACAAGAAATTGTAGGAAATCATATTTGGAACAATTGTAGTTAAAAATGGCGTAGATATTGAACAAAAACAATTACTATAAAATCAATTACGGTCTTACGCTCGCGCAATTACCGCGTACGTACTACCTTAAATATTGATTTTAGCAAAAAAATAAAAAAAATGTGTAAAATTTAATTCTTTCTATTTTTGTATAAGTAACTAATAATAAACGAGATAATTTAATAATTATGCTCCAACTGTCACTATTTTCCGCCATAACTCGAAGATTATCGACCGCACGAAAAAATTGCAATAATAGAGATTATAGAAAATAATATTTTCAATAATTTTGGTTGGTATACTTTTTGTTGAAAAGTTGAAAATGGCGGAGATATTGAGCAAAAGCAGTTCTCGTTTAAAATCAAGATGGCGGCTAACGCAACGGCGGAATTGAGTCGAGATTTTAAATTTACGCTACTATTGACCCCCTCTAAAGATCATAAAAATAAAATTGGGGGCAGCTCCTAATTCACGGTTAGGCCTGTTATTCGTGCAACCCGACTGGACTAACTGTTCTGCATGTAATTAACTTACCATATCTTAATATAACGATTTCGAGCTTTTCTCGGACCCTCTTTAACGTACGCCCCTGTATTAAGGGTCCATATATGGTAGGGGTACATTTACAGTAGGGTGGTGCGAAAAAAGTCAAGTTGATAATTCCGTATCGCTATAGTACGGAAACGTTGCGATTGGTAATTACAAGAAAAACAAAAAAAGAATTATTCAAATCGGACTTTATCTTCCGATCCCGCAAGAGACCTAAAGATTATGAAAAAAATGAAATTTTACTTTTTTTAAAAAAATGTTTATTTATTCTTCGTATACGTTTTATTTATCGCTATAGTAAAATTTATTTACAGTTTGCATGGCAGAGTAATAAAAAAATAGATTTACGCATTTAATGAATATCTTCCGATCCCGCAAGGTCAATCAAAATCTATAAAAATTTGAAATTTTTGATGAATTTGAAAAATTAAAAACATTAATTTATCTCATTTTTTTGTTACATTGTGAAGCTCTTCGCTTTTTTAGATATTGTATGATAATATTTAAACATCCCAGATCTCAAAACGAGGTGGTGTTGCACTTCTAGCTCCACACGCACACTTCTCTCCAACCAACCAATGAGTGTGGGTTTTTAACATTATTTACATATGTACATTTCTTTTTCATCTGTTTGTGTCCAGCTCTCAAATACCAACTTTGCATTGTGATTTCTTGGTAAAATCTGGCAGCATGGACCTTGATTTAAGTGTTCTCTGATGCATCTATCTCTTGATTGAGGCCCACATACATTAGAATTAGACGATGCTTCCGTTGCCAACTTTAGACACCGCTCATCAGCTGGCTTGTGGCAGGGATAGTTTTGTACATTCCAGTCTGACATGTCGTCCTATGTAATACAAGGAGTTATATCTTCATTTGAAACTCTTCCAGAAAGTGGTGGAGAAGATAGTTTTGCAACATTCCACTCTATTATTTTAGTTTAGTCCTGTGCTTTAAAATTTCAAGTAGTAGGGAGACAGGAAACACATTAGAGAGCTAGGACCAAGGAGAGTGTTAAAAGTCGGACAGACTAAAGCCAAGGGCAAAAGTATTAGAAATTTCATCCCTCCTACTTTAAATTTTCAAGCACAGGACTACACTGAAATAATAGACTGGAATGTTACAAAACTACCTTCTCCACCAGTTCTTCGAAGAATTTCAAATAAAGATATAACTTCTTGCATTACATCGGGAGACATGCCAGACTGGAATGTACAAAACTATCCCTGCCACATACAAGCCGACGAGCGGTGTCTAAAGTTGCCCACGGAAGCATCGTCTAATGCTAATGTATGTGGGCCCCAATCAACAGATGGATTGATCAGGAAAACATTTAAATCAAGATCCATGCTGCCAGATTTTACCAAGAAATCACAATATAAAGTTGATGTTTAAGAGCTGGACACAAACAGATGAACAAGAAATGTACATATGTAAATAATGTAAAACACACACACTTATTGGTTGGTTGGAGAGAGGGGTGCGTGTGGAGCTAGAACTGTTACCACCCCCTCTTTTTGAGTTCTGGGTTGTTTAAATATTGTCATACAATATCTAAGCAAGCGAAGATCTTCACAATGTAACAGAAAAATGAGATAACTAATAACTGTTTTTTAATTTATCAAAATCATCAAAAATTTCAAATTTTTATAGATTTTGATTGACCTTGAGGGATCGGAAGATATTCATTAAATGCGTAAATCTATTTTTTTATTACTCTACCATGCAAACTGTAAATGAATTTTACTATAGCGATAAATAAAACGTACACGAAGGATAAATAAAAAAGTTTTGAAAAAAGGTAAAATTTCATTTTTTTCATAATCTTTAGGCCTGTTGCGGGATCGGAAGATAAAGTCCGATTTGAATAATTCTTTTTTTGTTTTTCTTGTAATTACCAATCGCAACTTTTTTGCACTATAGCGACACGGAATTATCAACTTGACTTTTTTCGCACCACCCTAATTTACAGGGTACAAGATTTCCCCCATGTGATTTTCTGGAAAGATCCCGCTAGATAACTGCAACAATCCCCGCTTGGGCTCCCCTACCATTATGTGAATCCGCATTTTTATTATTTATGAACACGATCAAAACAAAACATAATTTTTAATTAATTCATCTGTTTTTTACAATAGATTTTTTAAAGTTACTATTATTTAACCGATAAAAAAATTTATTTATTTTTTTTGTGCATTTATTTCTCATTATTGTGCTTCAAATATAATAAAATATAAATGGTTTCCTTTATTTGCCATAACATTCAGTTAATTCACTTATTAAGATACAAGACGTAAATGAATTTTCATCCTCTACACAAAAATACCACAATCACGAGTCACGACCTTCCGTGAAAGGGAAGATACGTTTTTTTTTTGCAAAAAAACTCTTGATGCACCTGAATCGCACTGTTCTTTCACTTCGAGGCCGCGCATCACTTTCTTTTCGTAATTTATTTTCGATTTTCTGGTTTGCAAAACTGGTAAATGGCATTGTAGATAATGTGGTGTTACTTCTCCGTAATAACCATTTCGATTACCGATGTTATTGTAACTGATAATCATGGGAGTGTTTTATAACCACCTGTCTGGGTTCGGTTTTGTGAGAATTTGGAGATAAAAGTTTTTTAAGAAACTCATTAGGCGGATTTTAATATCAAGTTTCATAAATTAATACATACCAAGATATCTGAAGAAGAAGTTAACGTAATGTAAGATATATGACCGATACATTTATAAAAAATTTATCGGCAATTTACGAAAAACCAGTATTTTACAGAATGCCTAGGCATTATAATACCTATATACAGTGATCACGTAAAGGTTGGAATAAATTCATTGTTTCATAAATGGGCGGATTTGGAAAATTTCTCGAAACACGTCGATTTTAATTTTTAAATTATGATTTTTTGGCATATTACATCATACTAGTGACGTCATCCATATGAGCGTGATGACGTAATCGATATTTTTTTAATGAGAATAGGGGTGGTGCGATAGCTCATTTGGAAGGTTATTCAATTACCTATTTAATAATATAACAATAACATAATTATTTATACAAGGTGAGCAATTTTTTTAAATTAAATTAACAATTTTCAATTAAATTGGCACAAAAAAATAATGTATGTAATCTATTTAACTCAAAATACATTTTACTGCTGCCAAAAAAACAGGAAAGATGTTTATTTGACCAATAAATATGGTTTTTCGTTTAAATTCAATATTAAAGCTGCCATTCACATGCCTCTTGGTAGTTTGAACATTTAATTTAAGAGAAAGGCAATGTTTATTTTTCAAACAAACATTTTTTCTGTTTTTTGACAGCAGTGAAATGTATTTTGAATTAAATAAATTGAATATATTCTTCTTTTTGTGTCAAATAATTTACTTAAAAAAACTTTTTTTTGAACACCCTATATAAATAATTATGTGAATGTTTATGCTAATGAATAGAGAATTGAATAATATTTTAAATGAGCTATCACACGACCCCTATTCTCATTAAAAAATACATCGATTACGTCATCACGTCCAGATGGATGATGTCACGAGTATGGTATAGATGCCAAAAAATCATAATTTAAAAATAAAAATTTACCTCTTTCGAAATATATTTCTAGAATGGCCCATTTACGAAAAAAAAAATTATTTTAGACTTTACGTGCTCATTGTACAGATATTATTATCTAAGCATTCTACAAAATGACAAATGCTAGTTACTAAAAGTATGAAAAAGGTCCCAAATTGTATATTAAGTATGGAGAACGGTAAGGGTTTTATACCGATCGAAGACAATTGTTTGGAGGAGGAGCGGAGCGACGACTCCAATTATTCTGAGATCGGTTGCCCTTAACGTTCGACATTCTGATAACGTTTTGTGCACGATTGATACCATTATAAATTATAAAATTAAACATTTTCGTCATATTGACTAGTTTCATTCATTTTATCAAGATAGATACTTTGGTTGTTAGGTAGTAACTAGGGTGCATAACAACAATGGAGAATGTTTCAATATTAATAAATAATTCGTTAGTTTTCTTTATTCTTTCAAAAAATAAATTAAAATTAAGAGATTTTTTAACTCGACGGTAAGTGAATTACTTACCGTCGAGTTGGAGTACTTACCGTCGAGTTGGATTACTTACCGTCGAGTTGCTGGTAAATGTCACCTACTGACGTAAAATATGTCACGGTAAACAGTCAAAAATGATCAATCGTGCAAAAAAGGTTATTACATAAATGACGGGCATTATTGAAAAATATAAATCTTAGCTCTATGAAACAAAACAATATGCCCATCTTATTAAGAAAACTAGAGTTATTGTACAAAAATTAATCTATTTGTTACAATGTGGTAGGATTGTCGATTTTAGGAATAGGAACTTTCACAGCAGTTCGAAAGAAAAAATTCCGAATCAGGTTTTCTTTTTTTTTGGCTTGTATTTCCAGATTGATTTTAAAATTATTTTCACCTGCAATAGCATTTTCAGTTAAATTTCAGTTCAGAATGATATAAACGCCAAGATTGGAAAAGAAACCGAATACATGGGAACAATAAATTAGCATAGCCACCATAATACAACTAGTGAACATGGAAACCTAATATACAAACTTTACTGCTAGTAAGTGACTGATCATAAGCTCAACCTTTTTCGCTAAACGTGACATGGTCAATAGTCACACCGAATGATTAAATAATCAACCAGATATATCTTATATAAAGACAGAAGAGTGGCTACAAACTTAATGGATGTGAGAGCTAAGGAGGGGAGCAATATGCGATTCGGGTCACTTTCTATTAGAAATAAAATTTAGATCCCCTATAAACAACGGGTCTCCCCAAAATCCCGACAGCCAAAATCCCGACAGCCACAATCCCGACGGCCAAAATCCCGACAAGCCAGATTCCCGACAGGCCAAAATCCCGGCAGGCCAGAATCCCGACAGATGTGATAAGATTCTTTTTAATATATAATTACATTTATTTCTTCGTTTTTGTTTATGGTCATCTGTTTTTTATTTTTTGTTACTAAACAAAACTATTTACCATATAATATGAACTAATTTTCTAAATAAAATTTCTAACATGGGTATATGAATTAAATTATATTTTCTTCAAACGTCAAATAATGATGACATTACTTATCTAACTTGATCCTGTCAAAGTTTGATGTCTCCGCCGGCAGCAGTTTTTTTTCCCATTTCTTTACGGCGGAGGGAAAAATGTTGTCATGGCAACAATATGAAACATGTCACAAAGCAACAATACAAATGTCATTAACAACAATTACACATCATTTTTATTTATAGTAATATTAAAAGTACAATTAGTTAATGAGGCATTTTCAAAATTGAAACCGTGCAAAAATGTTCCCGACTCTTGATACGCATTGGTAATTGTTGATGATACTGATGGTCGAGCACAACTTTCAGCAATCATTCCCGATGTTGGCGAATCATGAGGGTTTAAAATTTTTTGAGCATTATGGTTCTTATTTCTTATTGAATCCTCTATATATCCTTCGGCAACCGTGCTTGATTTATGGTTGAAAATTGCTAAGTTTGAAGAAAAAATAGTATACTTTATTCGGCAAAGAAGCGACTTTTCTTGACTTGCCCTCTATTACGCGCCTCACTTCGTTCGGCGCGTAATATCGGGCGCGTCAAGAAAAGTCATGCTTCTCCGCCTCATAAAGTAATATACTATTTTTGTCAATATATAGTCCCATAATATATGTATAATCAAATCCTGAATTCAAGTTTACTTTCATATAGTAGATATTATCATGTCTAAAGCTCGGATTTATAGGCAACAAAAATTGAAGAAAAAGGCGCCTATATAGGCAAAGATTTTTATTAAAAAAGCAGGAATATTAACATTTAGGCAAAATATAGGCAATAAAGGAATATAACTTATTATTTATAACCACTTAAAATTTTATCATTAATAGAAACAACTAAATGTTTTTCAATATTTTCTTCAACCTTCATTCTTGTCGAAAACATATTTCATTTTTTTTTAAATTAATTGGCCGTTACTTCAAGGTGCCGATTTAATTTTCGTCTTTAAATTATGTATTAATTTTACTGACTCACATAAATTTATCTCTTGTTTTTCTAATAACGTAATTGTGGTAACTAGGTATTAATTTATAATTGTCATTGATATAAGCGAGTTCCTGTTTCAATTTGGGATTTTTTAATCTTTTTTTTGCTTCTCAAATGGCTTCGGAAATATCATCATCAAATTCTGACATAACTAATTCTATTTCATTGCAGTGTTCAAAGTAAAAAAACTGCTTCGAGCCAGGTTCCCCACCTTGTAATTACTGGTTTAGGTGGCAAAGGGACACCGGGAAGTCTTTCTTTATATATTTGCACCCTCAACGGAGCCTTTACAAAAACTTTTTTCATAAAATTTATAAAATTATTTACCAACGGAAACAGATTTCTTATTTCTTCAGCAATTCTATTTACCCCGTGGGCTACACAAGTGCAATGAATTAAATTAGGATAAAAAATCTTTAAATTAACAGCAGCTTTTAACATATATGCCGCAGCATCTGAAAGCATTAAAACTATTTTATTCACTGGTATAGGGTTGGGTAAAAAGAGGTTTGTTAAACTATCTTGTATAAATCGACTTATTGTTAAATTGTTTGTTTTTTACAATTCTTTAACGGCAACTAAATAAGGTTTTCTCGCAAAGTTTTCGTTCAAAATTCCAAACATTAAATTAGCTATATACCTGCCGCATACATCTGTCGTTTCATCCACGATAATATACAAAAAATTGCCCTCTAACTGCCGCTTAATTTTTGAAATACATTCCACATAACATTTTTCCACAGTATGTTTTCTCAATGTAGTCTCGTCCGGTAAGGATTTATTAAGATATTTTTCGAAAAAGCATTTAAAACTAGGGTTATTAACTTTATATAGAGGAATGTTGGATGCAATCATCATCTGGCATAAATCAAATTTAAATGCGTCTTCCTCCTTTTTTTTTTAACTTAAACTATCCCGCAGAGATATTTGGGCTAACTTAGAGGAATTTAATTTTTCCAAATTACGTTTATGAAGTGGGGTTCCACAATGCTGGTCAATAAAGTACTTTTTTCTACTTGATATCTGAGAATTAAAAAAAAAATAATTAGAATTCTAAAACCGCTTTAGAATTTAGTTATGTTGTGGGACGAGAAAAAAGAGAAAAAATAAAACTTACCGATTTGCCGCATGGTTTACAAAATGCTCCATCTCCTTCTAGAGAAAGTTCCGGATAAGGTGCGATCCTTAGCCTTAATTTAGATGTCATCTTTTCACACAAATGTCTAAAACGTTTTAAAACGTGTTCTTTGCTTTTCGGTATAAGCAACAAAACTAAACTAGGATATAGCAATTTGTGACCAAACTCTGATACAGTAACCGACTGTACATACTATACAACTGATAATAAACTAATAAAGCTTAGGGATTTCCAAATAGTTAACCCTCAAGTCTCGATCAGGTACATTTTCCTAGAAATCTGTTATATAAACAAACCATTGATATTTTATTATTGACCCAAAATTTTATTATAGAATGGTTTAGTAATAGAATAATATCATGGGTAGTACCATGATATTTTAAAAAAGGCACAACTAGGCGGAATTTACGAAAAAAGGCAAAAAGTGCAAAAAACAATTATAATAGGCAAAATAGGCAAAAAAAGGCATTTTGCCTATAATCCGAGCTTTAATCATGTCACTTACAACTTTCCATTTCAGTAAATATAGATTTTATATTATAAAATGAAGTGTTTAAATAATTTTTTCTTTTAAAATACATAATCCGTACTTATTAGTAAGCAATAATTTTTCAATTTCAATACTCTATAATATGATTGCGTATTGCATTTGAAAAGGAAACAATAAATATTCAAAATATGTAGTCGTCGGAATTTTTACTTATACGAGGATTGTTGCATGTCGGGATTTTGGCCTGTCGGTATTCTGGCTTGTCGGAATTCTGGCGTGTCGAGATTTTGGCTGTCGGGATTTTGGGCGCCACCGATAAACAACAGACAAGAGAAGAAGAAACACACAAGAAGAATAAAAATTAAACCTGGACAACATGAAAAATCAAGAAACAGAAAAGCGATTGCGAAGAATATAAACAAGCAATAAACAAAAGAAATAAATCATAGGTGCAGTATACTGAAAAAGTAACTTGAGACAGATGCGTAAAATTTGAAAAATAATGAAGAAACGCAAAATATGCAAAAGAAAAGGGAGATACGAAAACGACCAAATACTAACAAAATGGACGAAGATTTTAATCAGGGTGACACTAAACGACAATATAAATTCCTAAATCAGCTCAAAGGAGGATATAAACCACGCACTAATATTATCCTGTGATGATGAAGTATCTGTGATGATGCAGCAATAAAAGCATGCTGTTTCAAGAGTCTTCTAACAAAGCAAATACAAACAAATTCAGCCCTCGCAGTAGCGGATTTGGAGATAACAGAGGATTGGAACCAAAGTAATATATTAACATACCCACCTACAAAATTGTCCAGGATATGCTGGGATTTCTTGTCACATCACCTTTTAAAATTCTTTAATACCAGCAATATCACAAGTGACGGTTGAGGACATGAAAATTAACTGCGTGTCAAATGCTTTCTTCAAGTTTGTAATACAAAAACAGTTTGAAACAAAGATACAAAAAATATAATTGCCATGTGATGAGAGCGACGGAATATCAGTTTCTGCAAGTTATATCAGGGAAAGATTATAGGAAGATGTAGCGTTGGGGAAAGATAAATTTATTGACTCCATAACCTCATAGATTGATTCAAGTGTTCTTCAAATTAACTTTTTGGAGCTGCTGTTGTTATGTTCGTGTAAAACTCCCTTAACCATGAATGTAAGTTGGTACTACTGTCAGCTGAACGACAGCTGTCAGATAGATAATAATTTTATAATAAAATGAAACCACGTGTATAATTCTTCAAAAATAAAATATTTTACATCAAGTGTTACTTCATTACAAATACTTACGTCTTTAAATACCATCAGCATTGAGATGAGAATCTGTATTTTTGAAACGAAAGTCACCATTCAAACATTGTAAGAAAATTGCATCATGTTGCATTCTTGTTGCACTTAAAACTTGTAGGCTTTTATCAGGTACAAAAATTTGAACTAACGGTTTATGATCAGTGAGCAAAGTAAATTTCCTAGCACATAAATAATTGTAAATTTTTTTTCCACCTACCTCTACCGAAAGTATACTTTTCCGGACCTGATTGTAGGGAGCAAAGTTGTACTTTTCCTCCCTAGGGAGGAAAATATTTTTCCTCCCTAGGGAGGAAAAGTAAAAGTGACGTCATGGTATTTCATTCATGAAATGTAACTTATTGACGCCCTGTACAATATCTATTTTCTATTACGTAAGTTTCTATACATTTTAACGTTTATTTATAAAACACTCTGTATTTTGCAGAATGGTAAAAAACAGTAAATTGTTATTTTGATTTAACAATGTTTACATTATTAATTTGACTTATATTTGACAGTTGACAGTTATATTGTACGTACTTGTTAGTTTTAGTTCTAATAAATTTTGTTGGTTAGTTACATAAATAAATTAAGTAAAAATGAAAAAATGACTTGTTATTTGAGGAAGGTGGAAAAACCATATGTATAACATGGGAGTAAAGTGCCTTTTCCTCCCTTGAATGATTACTGCCCTCCGCTACGCGTCGGGCAGTAAACTTCATTCTCGGGAGGAAAAGTAGCACTTTCCTCCCTTGTTATACAAATAGCTATTTACTCCAAAAATTATGCTGTAAGCTTCTTCGTCTATTTGTGAGTACCTTTGCTGTGTAGTAGTAAAAGTTTGAGAAGCAAACTGTAAGGGTCAAATGACAGGGAGTTTGAATTATGTAAGCTGCTTATGCAGTACCGCAGAAGCCCACATACAGTTACAGGTAAAAGTCCCTCAGAACTTATATTAGGAAGACAAATAAGGAATATATTAGATTTACTTAAACCTTCGTGTAGTGATAGAGTTACCTATACTGATACGAGTCTAAGAAACTTTGATATAGGATCTAGGGTTTCTGTGAGATATTATTTTCATTATAAATGGCAATTTGGCATTATTGTACTCAGATTAGGGTTATTGCATTATTTAATTCAGTTAGATGATGGTAGAACATGGAAACGTCATGTAGACCAAATACGGCAAATTGGGGAATATACTCCATCTCAAAATAATCCGACATGTTACATTCCGGATACCATTACTCACAATTTGGTTGTAAGAGAGGCATCAATTCCAGAGCACAGTGTCTCACCACCACCTACCGAAGTGATTACCGATGAATCAGAAATTTCAAATAATATGGAAAGTTCGAATAGTGTACCTGGGGCTCAAACTGAAACTGAAGAACCCATTTTAAAGCGTTCCACTAGAGTAAGAAAACCTGTTACCAGATTGAATTTGTAAGTACTTTTACTTTTAGTTAACTTTGTAATTCATGGTCAAGGGAGCAGGTGTTATGTTCGTGTAAAACTCCCTTAACCATGAATGTAAGTTACTACTAATGTAAGGTACTACTATCAGCTGAACGACAGCTGTCAGATAGATAATACTTTTATAATAAAATGGAACCACGTGTATAATTCTTCAAAAATAAATTATTTTACATCAAGTATTACTTCATTACAAATACTTGCGTCTTTAAATACAAAGGACTTGACAGCTGTGAACAGAATACAAATAGTCATGATAATCACCAGCTTTTGAAAGAGGACGGTATAATAAGCAGAAAAATAATATTATTTGAAGACACTGAAAATTTACATTAGTGCTAGATAATCCCAGTTCTCTCAAAATTAGAAAAGGATACAGAATGGGAAACAAAGAAGTAAAAATACTCTGTTTGCAGACGGTAGAATATTTATAGACCAAGATGAAGATAGACGTGCAAATATTAGTCCATAGTTTTAACATAAGAGCAAAAGAATTAAATAGGACAATTTGATCTCAGAAAACTAGAACAGTAATCATAAAAGAACCAATCAGATCTTCTTCTTTTTCTTCTTCAGCCTATGTTCGTCCACTGCTGGACATAGGCCTCTTCCATTTGCTTCCATCGATTTCTACTCCTGGCAATTCTCATCCACTGTTTGCCCGCGACTTGTTTGATATCATCTGCCCACCTCTTCTGCGGTCTGCCTACTCCTCGCCTGTTCTCTCTTGGTCTCCAGTTTGTTAGTCTCTGTGTCCATTTTTCGGGATTATCTCGGGCAACATGTCCGACCCATTGCCACTTGAGCCTTGCTATACGTTCTGCAACATCAGTAATCTTTGTTCTTTCACGAATGTCGATATTTCGAATTTTGTCTCTCAAACTAATCCCTAGCATGGCCCTCTCCATCGCTCTTTGAGTTGTACTGAGCTGCTCTAAGGTTTTCTTTGTAAAGGCCATGTTCTCCAGTCCATGTGTAGTTACAGGCAAGATATATTTGTCATAAACTCTACGTTTTAGACACATTGGTATATCTCTATTCTTCAAGATAAAGCTTAACTTGCCGAAAGCTACCCAAGACAATTGTATGCGTCTTTTTATTTCGGCTATTTGGTTTTCTTTGCCGATTTTAATGGTATGTCCAAGATATATATCATATACCAATCAGATATAAAATAGAAATGGACGACATCAGTTTTGAAAAAGTAATGGATATAAAATAACTTGGAATTACACTGTCTAGCTACGGAGGTCTGGATAAAGAAGTGAGAAATCAAGTACAAAAACAAATAGATGTCAGGATGTCTTAATAACACTATATGGCGAAACCGATATATAAACATTGAGATGAAGTCAAGGTTTTATAAAGCCATTGTAAACAAGACCTGATATAGCGACAACACAAAAACTCCTAGAAACTGCAGAGATGAGAGTAATGAGAATAATTACAGGAA
This sequence comes from Diabrotica virgifera virgifera, assembly GCF_917563875.1. Classification (NCBI taxonomy): domain Eukaryota; kingdom Metazoa; phylum Arthropoda; class Insecta; order Coleoptera; family Chrysomelidae; genus Diabrotica; species Diabrotica virgifera. Next base: position 229,795,131 of record NC_065445.1, on the reverse strand, counting down.
ATACGCCGAGAGCTCGAAAGGGGAGTGAAGACATCAGAAGAGAATGTAACATGTTTTAAATAGTGTATAAACGAATGGATGCTAAATGGAAAAGAATGGAATAACCACATAAGCAGAATGGAAGAGACACCTGTGGTCAAAATAATAAAAGATAAGTCACTAATCGGTAGAAGTATCGGCAGACCGCGCAAAAGATGGAATGGAGAGAAAGAAGAAGAAAATTGTATATGTAGAGTTACGTTTTTGTGCCTCTACGCTGTATAGTGACAAGTAGAGGCAGAAAAAATCGAGGAAAAGGAATCTGCGGGTCAGTAGGTACACACTTTTTAGAAAATCAATAGACAAAATTCAAATTGCACTAATGATAACCAAGGTTCGGTTATACATAGAACGACACTTAAAGTAGAAGAAAGTACCTCTCACTGTCTATCAAAATAGATTGTGGTACTATTATCTTTTATTTTAAATGTTATTAATATGAATACTTGAATATATTAACCTTACACATTATGTATTATCTAAACATTAAATAGAAGACTATCTCATACTCTCTAATAAAAAGAAGTGAAACAACCATAACACTAAATTACCCATTACATAATAAGCATTAAGTAATTTTATGCTGAATACTTTGTAGGTTTATATATCATGTGTCGGTCCCAACTGTCTAATGTCATTTTAACGATCTCACAATAATAGGAAAATTACATTTAACTCAGGTGTTTGTCGAATCATGATGATTGATAGTGACAAATTATTTGGGTCATTGGTATAAGTCTTCCATCTGGTATATTATCTTTATAAAAATTGGAATATTTTTAAAAATAGCATTGTGGCTTGACCTTAGATTTACACAAATCATTTCTATTTCTGATATAACACTCTTTATTTGACAATTTAAAAATCTTTCAAGATTTTTTTTTCAGGAGCCGTCTATTATGAACCGTTGCTACTACAGTTAACTGACTTATGATAACATTTTGTATTTATTCAAGATACTAATTCCAAAATTATGAAATCCTGTAACAATTTGTACTGGTCTATTAGGTTGTTACTTGACGATTTTGGAGTCGCTTCAAATAGTTTTGCCGCCTGAGATACGCATTTTTGCTAAGTATGCCTTGTCTACGGTTAACACGTCTCTGTTTAAAACCCGCAGTCTTTCCAGATATGGTTGACTTCGTAATACGGTCCCGTTGGTTATCTTGTCCGTCCATGATATCCTTAGGATTCGCCTTGTATAGCCACATCTCGAAGGCTTCAAGTTTTTTCTCCATTGCTTCAGTGAGTGTCCAGGATCCAACTCCGTAATACAATTTTGAGAAGATATAACATCGTAGGAGCCTTACTTTTATCTCCAGATTAAAGTTGTGGCTTTTAAAGAGTTTGGCCATGTTATTGAATGCACTTCTAGCCTTCTCTATTCTACATTTTATTTCTTGTGAGTGATTCCATTGTTCGTTTACTATTGTCCTAAGATAGCTATACTGTTTTACTCAGTCCACTGCTGTATTATTGATAAGTAGTTGGGCGTCTCTAATTTTATTTTTGCTGATGATCATAAATTTAGTTTTTGACATATTTACTTGAAGTCCAAATCTTTCACTTACTTCATTTACTTTGTTTATTAGTTGCTGTAAACTGTTCAAACTATCTGCAAAAATATCGGTGTCGTCTGCATAGCGGCGGTTGTTTATGCGTTCTCCATTTAGAAGTATTCCATGTTCGCAGTTTTCCAAGGCTTCACTAAATATTTCCCCTGAATATAGGTTAAATAATATAGGTTTAAAGCATAGATATATAATACTCTAGATTGCGCCCTGCAATCTTAAAATGGGTGACGGTTGCGACAGAGATAAATGAGCCTATTTGGTCGGTAGTCTCTTTTTAATTTAAGGGGAATATCGACGACGTGAATACCCCACTTTACGAGTAATATGTGTTGACAGTTGGAGCGGGTGGTGACGGGAAATGGTCTTTGGTCTTCAGACGTGAATAATCGTGGTTCAAATCCCATACCAACTTTACCTTTTTTATTTTTATTTAATCAATATTGCGTTTATTAGATATTTTTACATCTGAAAAATGGACCTAAGTAAATCTAGCAGATAATAAATGTATGTATAGTAAGTTAATATTGGAATACATAATTTGTGAACTGCATAGTAAAATAAAAGTCATTCGTTATTAATATAAATTCGTCCTTATTCGAATGATGTGAATGTTTGTTTTGCTTATACTTTTTTTAAAAAATGTAACAATAGTTTCATAAATAAAAATAATGTCTAATTACTTATAATTGAATCGGTCATTTCAAAAACAGCAAAGTCCACAATTTTCAGAAACTAACTTTTTGAGAGGAATAGACTCCTTTAAGATAAACGTTGTGTGCAAAAACGACACCAGTCCAGTAAAAGCATTAGGAACAAAACTACAATATAACTCTGAATTTTGATGTCATTCATTTCATCCATCTATCGACTAGGTATATATTAGTTAGTTTTCTTTGCTCTTCTGTAAAATTAGGAATATGTGACTCATGTTGTTTTTGAAATGACCGATTCAATTAATAAATCGATGGTACATTATGTTGATATTAATTATTGGTAATTTTTTACGAATATTTTTAACAATTACTTTATACTATTCTACAATTAACTTATTAAAAAAATAACATTGGCTTTTATATTTTTAAAAATCTATAGGTACCTACACAGTTTTTCTTATTTGTTATATATTTCTTTGCATAGATTTATTTTAGAGATGTAATAATATCTGATAAACGCAATATTGATTAAATAAAAAATAAAAAAAGTAAAGATTGGTATGGGATTCGAACCAGGATTATCCACGTCCGAAGACAAACGACCAGTTCTCGTCGCCATCCGCTCGAACTGTCAAACCATCTAAAATACTCGACGACAGAGTAGGATAGTGACGTCGTCGATACTCCCCTTGAATTAGAAAGAGACTACCGACCAAATAGGCTCATTTATCTCTGTCGCAACCGTCACCCATTTTAAGATCGTAAGGCGCAATCTAGAGTATTATATATCTATGGTTTAAAGTATACAACCTTGTCTAACGCCTCGCAGAATCTTGATCGCTTCCGTTGATTCACCTCCAAGATTCGTTCTTAGTGTGTCTGATTGGTTCCAGCTTATTTTGTATTATAAGCCCAGGTAAAATTTTGTATTATACGCCGGTCTTTATCATCCATTTGGGCTTTTTTAGAAAATCCATCATTTTTCGGTGTCGAACAGTATCAAATGCTTTTTGGTAGTCCACAAAGCAGGTGTGAATATCGCAAGTCATATCTCTGCATGTTTCTACCTGTAGACTAAACCGTGCATCTCTTGTACCTACGCCTTTCATGAATCCAAACTGTGTGTCTTGTATTCTCTTTTCGCATAGCTTGTATATTCTACGATGTATAATTTTAAGAAAAATTTTTAATGTATCGCTTATTAGACTTATTAGTCTATATTCTCCGCACTTTTTTGCTCCCTGTTACCTGTTAGGGTAATAAATTCTGAAACTTGCCAATCTTTTGGGATATTGCCCGTGTCATAGATATTATTGAAAATTTTATATAGTACATATTCTTAAAGATTCATCATCAAGAAGTTTAAGAAATTCAAATTGTGCTCCATCTGGTCCTGGAGCTCTCCTTTCTTTTGGTGATATTATGGGTGCTCTTATTTCTGCCACCAGTATAAGTGGTCCTGTTTCCGTAGGTATTGGGGACTGCTTCTCCCTCTCATTAAGAAATAAATTTCGTATGTAATTTTTTCAGGTATTATTGATACTTTTTTGTCCACGATTACCTCTCCAGTGTCACTAACAAGTTTACTTATTGTTCTGTTTCTACATTTATCTATAATTTCTCTTACCTTCTTATACACGTTGAAGTCGTCGTATTTACTTTGGAGAATTTCGAATTCTTGGCTTTTTTTCTCCAGTTCTTTCTGTTGGGCTTTTCTGATCTTTCTCTGTATCTCTCGCTGTAATGTTTTATATATGGAGTTATCGTTCTTGTTTTTCCTTCTTTCTTCCAGCAGTTGCAGAATCTCTGTCGTCATCCAGGTCCTATTCTTACCTTCTTCGATCTTCATAAAATTGTTTTAATGTCGTCTATCGTTTTATAAAAGGATTCTATCTTCTCTTCTGTGCTTTCAGTTGTATTATCGATTTCTTTGAATTTTCTTTTAATGTATTGCTGACTATTTCTTTTACTTCGCTACATTTCAGTTTTCTCATGTCATGTTTTTTTACAGTTTTTCCGCGTATTTTCTTTAACTTGGTTCTATACACGCCCACTAAAGGATTGTGGGTAGATTGAATATCAGCGCCTGAGTAGGTTTTAACACTGTTGAAACTATTTCGATATATTTTGTTAACAAGCATATAGTTTATTTGATTTCTTATAATAACGTCTTCTCCGTTGTCTCTAGCAAGTGTTTCTGTCCGTGTGTTTAGCACGATTAAGTCATGCTCAGCTGCAAAGATACTCATTGTTTCTCCGCGTTGATTTTTCTCTCCTAATCCATGTGGACCAATATGTTGCCTTTTTTTCCGTTACCTATTTTCGCATTGAAATATCTCATGACTATAAAGAGTTCGCGTCTCGGTATATCTCTTATAAGGTTGCTTATTTGTTTGTAGAATTCTGATATTTCTTCATCACTGTGGTCTGCTCCGTGGGTGCATATATGTGTATGATGTTTGTGTTCACCGGTGACGTATTTATTTGTAATAGGAGGATTCTAGCGTTCACTGGTATGAAGTTGTTGACATGTTTGACTATACTTTTATGTGTGATAATTCCAATTTCATATTTACCATTTTCTGATCCTGAATAATTCATATACCTGATCTTATTTATGCTGATTCCGTTCATCTTGATTCCACCTTGGACCTATTGTAATACTTCTCTGAATATAGGTTCCATATACAGATTAAATAATGGCGGTAATAAGACGCAACCCTGCCGCACTCCTCGTCGAATTCGTATATTATATCTTCGTATATTCTATTAGTATCTATACTAAAATTGCAGCTTGAGTTGTATGTTCCTCGACCCCATATCTCTCGTGGTCTAAATAACGGAATTGAAGTATCAATTGAAAAAGAAAATATAGAAAGATTTATTAAAGTAACGAGATATGTTTCGTTCCAATTGAACTCTTCAGGTAGTGCCCAAACTGAAATCAAATATTGTGATTTAGCATGTTCTTATGCAATTTATTGTATTCATTGACATTTCTACCTTTTATTTCCTTTGCTCTTCTGCAACATTTATGTCATCCATCTTGCTTCTTTTCTTTTTTTGATATAAAATTTTCATGCAAAAGCTTGGTAATATATGCCTTTATTTCGGTCCACTATTCATCTATGCCGCTAGTAGTGTTTTCAACTATTATTGAATTGCGTATTTCAACTATGTCCTTATTAAGCTCCTGTAGTACTGTAACTGTAACACCTTTAAATGGTACAACCGTAAGATCTTAAAACGCTACAACGTTTGTCACTGATCATTAAGTACAGTCGCAACGTCTTATATTATAATTATTTGCTGTAGACTTTTAATATCCTTTTTTTGCTACTACTACTTGAATACTACTCTTATACTTTATAATGAAATAATTAATGTGTAAGATAATTCCAACTGACTTCTTTTCACATAAAATTTTATGAGGATCTTAAATAAACGGAATTTTGAGAACGAAAGGAGGTTAATGTATTGACATATCATACGGTATGACTAGAAATGTGCAAATTTTATAAAACAATGTGTGCAGCCTTGGGAGAACTCTAGGACTGTATCCTTAAACTCAACTTAAAAGGTAAATTGATAGAATTGATCAGATAAAAAGTAAAGAAAAAAAAGTTCAACGACATCTCGTAATGCGACAGTTACAAATAGTAACTTCACGTAACCCCACAAACAGTAACGGACAATCCGTAGCGCCGTCAATTCTTGACGGCGACACTTCGTAACGGCGAAACTTCGTAACGTCGATAGTTCGTAACTATAAATATTCGTAACGGTATAATTCGTAACGCCATTTAGTTTTCTTTTATATATTTCACATATATGACAACAGGCTGTCATCGCAATTGTAATAAAAGTTGGTTTCCACGTTAACAAAAATAAACAGAATAATTCAATTTTGACGTTTCGAATTATACCGTTACGAAAAGTTGTTACAGTTGCGAACTGTCGATGTTACGAAGTGTCGCCGTTACAAATTGATTGCGTTACGAATTGTCCGTTACCATCTGTGGGGTTAGGTACTACCACGTTATAAGGTGGCTTGTCACGGAAAAAGCACAAATAGAAATTTTTTTACATGATTCGATCTTACTGAAGAGAGTTGTGTTGGATTTAGATTGTACGGATGTTCTATCTATGACTGGAAAAGGAGGTAGTATACAGGTCATTATAAAGAAAAAGTGCGGTAAATCTTAATTTTTGCATTGCTCAAGACATAAATAAAATCTTATGAAAAATGTTGCTAGTAAAATAGCCTTCTTTCGTAAGTCACCACCCCGTAGGAATTTGGTTGTTATAAAAATCATGTGAGACCCGTTAGTCTCACATAAAGTTTTAAAACAGCTTCCAGAAAATCGGCAATACACTAAAAACTAAAACATCTCTCTGTTGAAGGAAACTATACAGTGATGAGCACGCTAATAACCGGCAGAATAACGCAAAATATGGAAAACATATCATGTTCTGAAATAAAAAGAACTGAAACTACTGGAGGTAGGAAATTTAGCTATAAAAACCTATAAATTTAGCGATAAAAACTTATAAACATCTAACATCATCGTTCATTGTCTAACATCGTCTATCGTCATTGTAAATGTCTAACTAACATACGTTTCGGATGTTGGTGACCATCTTGGCAATCTGTAGGTACTTTGCTACTGCTGCTCTAAAAAGATTTGTGGTTGTTGTGTTTTAAACCACGTACGTAGATTTTTCAGCCAAGAAATTCTTTGCCTTCCTGGTTCTCGTTTTCCTTCTACTTTTCCCTGTAAATTTAGTTGCAGCAATTCATATCTTTTGCTGATCCTCATTACCGAGATATTCAATTTTGTATATTTTTATTGTAGTTAACAGCAACAGCTATTTTCTGCATTATTAATAATATGTCATGATTAGTAACGTGATCAGTATAAGATATTTTTAGGAATCGACGGTAAAGCCACATTTATGTATAGGAAAGATGTAACATCGTAGTAACGTGACTTTTATGGGGTATTGATAAATCAGGACAGTTGAATAGCTTAGCAATTTTTTGAAATGCAGATCTTGCTTTGTCTATTCTACATTTAATTTCCAGGGAATAGTCTCAATTTTCATTGACATTCGTACCAAGGTAGGTGTGTATATATTTATTCTTTCCATTTGTTGACCGTTCCATCTGAAACGTCCAAATTGCTGTTCCTTCTTAGAGATCATCATACAGTTTGTTTTCTTATTGTTTACTAAAAGTCGATATCCCTAGCATACTTACATACATCTTCATAACTGTCGGCGAATACGACTGTGTCGTCCGCGTATCTTATCTTATTGATACATTCATTATCCGTTAATTTGAATTCTGAATTCAACATTACCTACCGCTTCTTGAAAGATTTTCTCAGAGTATATGTTGAACCGCAATGGTAATAGTATACATTCCTGTCGGACCCCACGTTTGATTTTGATATGATCGGATACTTCTGCCTCTTTACGGATAGACGATATCTGATTCCACTAAAGATTGCTAATAACTCTTAGATTCCAATATTTATTAATATCTATATCAGCTTGTCGTATGCTAAACAGAATAGTAGAATGGAATATCCACATAAGTTGAATACCCACAAATAGTAGGGTAGTACAGCAATAGTAAGGGCGGCGTAAAGCTTCACGATACGATACACTATCAATATTTTTTAAGTATTGAGTATTGTATTGGTAATGTCAATGAAGTATCGTATCGTGTATCGATATCGGCAATACTTTCTTATAAAAATATCGTATTGATATTGATGTCGATACGATATCGATACAATACTCGATAAAATATGGACATAAAAAGGATTAAATTAATTTAAAAAAAAACAATTCTTTATTCATTCCTCACTATCTTTATTAAAAAAACCTCTACAAAAAAAATATACAAGAAATAGGATGAATTACATTTATTTTTTACATTTTTATCTTTTAAAGAGCATCTTTTATTCGTTAGTACCAGCGCTGCTTCAGAAAAACCGCTCGACTGGTACGGACGTTGCTTGGACACACAAAATATCCTTAGATGACCGAGATAAAACGGGGGAAAACACTACTGTATGATTTCCACCATAATAAAATATTTGTGTCTGTTCCAGGCCTTATAGATTGCAAGTAGTTTTAAATTTACTTTTTAAAAACATCGATATTATCAATCTGATGATTTTAAAAATAAAATATCGACATTGATTGACTTATTGGGTTCATTGTCCTTCTCTCTCGCACTAATGGAGAGCATACGCGCTTGTGTAACGCTTATAATATTTTAACTGTATAATACGCCAAATTAGAATATCTAGGACATGTAATGAGAAATCAAGAACTTTACGGCCTTCTCCAACTGATTCTCCAAGGGAAGGTAAATGGTAAAAGAGGACCGGAAAGAAGACGCATTTCCTGGCTTCAAAATTTACGAAAGTGGTATAACGCCACTACCACTGAACTGTTCCGCGCTGCAGTAAACAAAGTCAAGATAGCCATGATGATCGCCAACATCCGGAACGGATAGGCACTTTAAGAAGAAGAATACGCCATACAGCACTCACCTGGCGGATTATTTTTTTCTCGATGTCGATATTCTCAATAATATCGAGGCAGGCGTATCGACAATACAAGAAAGAGTATTGGATTGATTTCAGATAATGAGTAATTATCGTATCGACATTAATATTGCTAAGGTATGTATTGTATCGGTATCGTATTGATTTTCTATACGATATCAATACAATATCGATATTTTTATCGAATATCCTGAAGCTCTAGGGCGGCGAGAGACGGTTCTCTAATAGGAATAGGATCAGCGGGAAGACCACGAAAAGGATGAAACGATTACTTACTATGGAGGCACATTAAAAAAGCAGAGTCCTGTCTAGACAAAAAGGAAAAGAGTTGTTTTTCGTGTTTTACTGTATCGAACGCTTCATGATAATCAATGTAGAATTCATAAATATCGCAATTTACGTCTATAATAAATTACGTCTATACATCGTTGGAAGAGTAGGTACTTGTGTAAAAAGAATACCAAAGAGAGCCTCTCTCGTGCTCACTGCATTCCGAAAACAAAACTGAGTACGGCTTATTTTTTTTTCGCACAATCTTTATTTTACATCCTTTGATGTATGATTTTTAGATATTGTTCTGAAGCTATTTCCTATATTTCTATATTATTTAAACGTCAATAAATTAATTATTTCAAACTAGAATTGTGGCTATATTTCCCAAAGCAAACGGTAAATGATTTTTAGAAATAACTTAATAATCCCATACAACTATAGTACTTAAATTAGACATAAAACAAGAAAGCAGGTTCAGAACCGTGTCAAATAGTCCAAGTAATGAAGCTTAAAATACGATAAAATCTCGCAATTTTTACAGAATGGATCGATTTGCTTGAAAATTTTAGAATAAGTAGTGGATAGTTCAAGGATAAAAATCTATATAAATCCAAAAGGCGCTTTTACCATGGGGGGTGGTTGCCACCCCATCTCGTGGGTAGAAATTTTTATTATATTTTGACCGCAAAAGTTGGTAAAAATATTCATTATAAGCAAAAAACGTTCTATACATTTCTTTAATAAAATTAATAGTTTTCGATTTATTCGCTATCGAAAGTGTTAGTTTTATATCGAAAAAATCAATGTTTTTAATCAGTTTTCTGCTAATAACTCAAAATGGTAGGGGAGCAAAGTATGCTAAATGTGCAGTCACTCGAGCGCTTTGGGGACCTATTGGGTTGTGATTATTAGGTCCTAAAACCAAAAAAATTTAAGTAAAATTTTCCATTTTAGCGGGCGCTTGCCATTTTTTAATTTAATTTTCCATTTCCATTAATCGTTTTTTCCGAATATAGCGCCATCTATCCATAATTCGAAAAAATGTTTCGAATAAAAGTTGCTTATTTTTATGCAGAGAATTCAAATCTGCAATAAAAAATGGAGACTCCCATTTAAGATTTTAAAGTAACCCCCCACCTCACCTCCGTGGGGGGTCGCGTTTGTTACCATTCGATATATTTTTCAAAAATATTAAATAAGTGTATTTTGCAGTTTTTCGATCTGATGTTTATTTTGCTAAATATCGCGGGATTTGTATTTAAAATTTAAAATTTACCCCCCACCCCTCTCTGCGAGGGGTCGTGTTTGGTATTTATCGATAGATTTTTGAAAAATATTGAACGGGTAGTTTTTAGTTTTTCGATCTGACGTTCATTTCGCGAAATATTCGCCTTTTTCTTGTGAAACTTTGTGACTCACCAATTCCCTTACGCCCCGCTCAAATCGTCAGATTTTTTAAATATACACTGTTTTGCATGTACTTAACTTACCTTATCTTAATCTGACAATTTCGAGTATTTTTAAGGATAGATTTTTTTTTTCGCGCCCCCCTAAACGAACTCCCCTGTGTTAAGAGCCAATATATGGCAGAGGTACATCTGCAGGGTACCACGTTTCTCCCCATATGATAATCTGACGCGCTCGAGTAACTGCAAAAATCCCCGCTTGGGCTCCCCTACCAAAAGGTTTTCGTTTTATCAAAACAACTTTACCTAACAAAAATGTACCTTTTGAAAAAATAAACAAAACCGTTTTTTTTTTATTTTCTTTAAGACCAATAGTAATCGAGCTATACTTTATTAAATGTTGACTCTTCTGCGTCAAATGCTAAATATTGTAGTTTCAAAGTCAAAGGACGGGAAAACTATGCATTTTTCGAAGATAACTTGTTGAAAATAATTTAAAGTATTTAAAAATATGTATCTCCAGAAATAAAAAAAATGTCTAGCTAAAAAAATTAAGTGACTTATAACGAAAAGAATGCAAGTCCCTATTTTTTTAAGCAAAAAAGTGATCGTAAACAACCCCCTAATCACCATCCTAATTAAAATTTTTCATTGACCTGATTTGGTTTTCTTGATTTATGTATTGTTAATAGGTTCTAGAAGTTTGGTCGGCTTAGAATGATTAGTTTTGAAAAAAATAATGTTGTTAAAAGCGAATATCGAGTTTTTATAGATTTCATAAAAATGCCCTTTTCTTCAGAATAGAAAGATTAGCATCAGAGGTACGAAAAAATATTTAAATATGAAATTGTAGCTTATTTAATTCCCAAAAACTTGTTTTGCAAAAATTTTTTACGGCAAAAATTGAGTGATCTATTGACAATTAAAACTTGTAATATCATGCAAAAACCACCTTTACCATCCCTTTCAATGCCACCTGTTTTTGTGACAGAATTTTAAAAAGATTTAATATTAATTGCCTTATCGATATTGTAAAAACCTACAAAATTCTTTTTTAGCGAACTTTCTAAGATAAAAAATTAAAAAGTTACGGTTAAAAAATCAGTATATTTTTTTGAAAAAAAAAAAAGGAGAAATCCAATTGGAAGCATAGTAATGTAAGTTAGCGGTGTTTTTAGTCATTGGCCTTATTTATTCTTCTTTATTTATGTATTATTAATAGATTCTAGAAGTTTGACAGGCTTTGAATGATTAATTTTAAAAAAAAAACTGAACTGAACTTTAAACTTAAGTTTAAAGCGAATAACGAATGTTTGCAATTTGGTAAAAAATGCCATTTTCTTCATAATAGAAACATTAGCGTCAGAAATACGATGCGAAAAAGTGTTTAAATATGAAATTGTAGGTAATTTAATTCCCAAGAACTTGGTTTGATAAAATTTGTTCTACGGCAAAAATTGAGTGAATCGTAAATGAGTAATGAGTATACCATCGAAAAACATTGAATTTTTAGATATGAAGGTAACACTTTCGATAGCGAATAAATCAAAAACTATTAATTTTATCAAAAAAATGTATAGAACATTTTTTCCTTAGAATGAATGTTTTTATTAACTTATGCGGTCAAAATATATAAAAAAATTTCCACCCACGAGACGGGGTGGCAACCATCCCCATGGTAAAAGCGACTGTCGGCATCATATAGACTTTGATCCATGGACTATCCACTACTTATTCTAAAATTTTCAAGCGAATTGATCCATTCTGTAAAAATTGCGAGGTGAAAAGCTTTGGTTCCTGGACTAAAATAAATAATAATATTTACGCACACAGCTGGTTTCTGACTAAAATAAACTCAAATATTAATAGACTAAATCTTTAATTTTTTTATCATCTTTTTTAATAATTTAATTTCTGAGCTATAAATCTAAGATAGCTAGAATATTGAAAAAAAAATTGTAAATTCATATACCTATCTCAGTTTTACTTCAATTGTAAAATTCAAAATTGCTAAATCTTAAAATCACATAATATATTGGCTTAGCCGGTTTTTCTTCAATATCCTTTAAATGGTAAAAACTAGAACAAGTAAATGCTTTACATAAATATATTATTATCCTAGTTAAAGTTATCTTAACATACATATCTTAATCGATACCTGACACATATATAACATATTGGAAACTTTCTTCAGACAACTTTGTTATCATCATAATGTTTCTTGGATAGTGTAATGTTTATTGCTTTTATCAGAGCACTAGATCGCAGAATTTAGGATATATAGCTACTCTTTTGTAACAACTTTGATTCAATTGGTACAGATAGTTGAAATAAAATAAAACGAGAAGAGTTAATGGAGTTTACGTGAAATTCAATTTGTAGATAGATATAATCTCGATCAATTATTACAAAAGCATATTTGAAATTATTATGTTATGTACTAATACAGCAACAGGTATATTAAGGAGGAAGTCTACTGTGACAAGGGAAAAACATGCCGATTTTCCGGATTTTTTTTTCTAACAAAATATGACTCGTACATTAAATTAAATTAAACCGTCATCTTTATTACATCAAGATTTCAAGCGCAGGTCCGTTTTTTTTTGATGCCCAAACGGTGTACCCACATGAAATCTCACGTCTGGGTGATCTGAAACAAAAAACAAAATATGGTTATCATCTACATAGTATTGACTCTCGTCTGACGGAGGGTTTCGTCGATAAAAAAATTTTGGCGCCGAAAAAAAATTCTTTAAATTATTTTCTATTTTTTTGCCCAAATTTGATGTTATTATTGTTTATAACAATTAAACAAAAAACGATATCAAAAAAATTCTCCGTCAGACGAGAGTCAATACTATGTAGATGATAACCATATTTTGTTTTTTATTTCAAATCACCCAGACGTGAGATTTCATGTACACCGTTTGGGCACCTAAAAAAACGGACCTGCGCTTGAAGGAGTGCCACGACGGCAATTTTTGAATATTTCGACTTTAAATTTTTTTTACAAATACTGAATATATAATATAGATGACGGTTTAATTTAATTTAATGTACGAGTCATATTTTGTTAGAAAAAAAATCCGGAAAATCGGCCTGTTTTTCCCTTGTCACAGTAGACTTTCCCGTTAAAATGTAAGTATGTAATAAAAAATCGTCAAATACTTTAATCAAGAACAATAATTAAGAAAACAATAAATCAGACATTAATAATGATATAGATGAGCAGATATAGAAAAGACAGTTGGAGAAACTATTAACACAATCACTGCTTCTTCTTCTTCTTCTTCTTCTTCTTCTTCTTCTTCTTCTTCTTCTTCTTCTTCTTCTTCTTCTTCTTCTAATGGTGCTACAACCCTTTGTGAGTCTTGGCCTGCTTAACAATGTTCTTCCATTCTGCCCTGTCAGATAGTTTGTTTCCTTCGCCACTGCTGGATAGTCATGGTTTTAAGATCCCCTCTACGTCGTCTATCCATCTTTTACGGAGCCTTTCTCTGGTTCTATTTCCTTGGGGCTTCCATCTCTGAATTATTTTCATCATTACATATTATACTGCACATAAAAAAGTTCAAATTTATTAGATATGAGGCCATCTCAGATTTTGCCTTTTACAAAAATGGTGGAGATTCAAAATGGCGACTATACATTGTGACTAATAGCACGATAACTTTTGAACGAGACTTCAGATTTCAACCAAATTTGGTATATGGGTCCTTTTTTTGATGTATAAGATCGAGTTCTTGAAACGGAATAATCGGTTTACCAGAAGTTGTGTTTTTCCTGGTTTTTATGAAATTATATGCTGTTTTTTTTTCAATTCTTTCACCCTGTATGTATTAATTTTTCAAAAAGTTAATACCACCATTGAAAAAAGCATAAAAATATTTTTTAGGAAATATTTTCAACTTTTTTGTTATGTTAATTACCATATAAATGCAAAACTTATCTTCACATGTACCTATATGCGGCAGATTCGTGCAAATATTATAAGAATTATTGTGCATTTAATGGTAGAAGCCTATAATTTGGACCACATATACTACACATATAAAGGCTTAAATTTAGATACGAGGCCATCTCAGTTTTTGTTCCTTTTACAAAAATGGTGGGCATTCAATATGGCGACTATACATATGTGACTAATAGCACGATAACTTTTGAACTAAACATCAGATTTCAACCAAATTTGCTATATAGGTTCTTTCTTTGATGAATAATATCGAGGTCGTGAACCGGAAGAATCAGTTTACCAGAATTTGTGTTTTTACTGATTTTTTATGTAATAATATGTTGTTCCTTTTTCAATTATTTCACCCTGTATATATAAATTTTTCAAAAAGGTAATAACGCCATTGAAAAGACTGTAAATATATTTTTTAGGAAATGTTTTGAACTTTTCAGTTGTGTTAATTACCATTTAATAAATGCATAACGTATGTTCACATGCTATGGGCGGCAGATTCGGTTTGAATGCCCGCCATTTTTGTAAAAGACTAAATCTGAGATGGCGTCGTATCTCAATTTGAATCTTTGTATGTGTAGTATGTGTGGCCCAAATTATATGCTTCTTTTTGCACGAATCTGCCGCACATACACTAGGTTCGCTTTCAAGGTGCAGTAGAAATAAACAAACCAAGACACGTTAAATGCCACTAGGAGCACGCCCGAATCATAATTTACAATGTATTCATATACATTGTAAATCCCAAATCATGATTTCCAAAGTTTATTCATTGTAAATTATGATTCGGGAGTGCTCCTAGTAGCATTTAACGTGTCTTGGTTGGTTTATTTCTACTGCATCTTGAAAGCGAACCTAGTGTAGGTACCTACATGTGAAGATATGTTATGCATGTATTAAATGGTGATTAATATAACTAACGAGTTCAAAATATTTCCTAAAAAATATTGTTACGCTCTTTTCAACGCCGGTATTACTTTTTGAAAAATTAATATATACAGGGTGAAAGAATTGAAAAAGAAACAACATATTTTTACATAAAAAAAAACAGTAAAAACACAAATTCTGGTAAACCGATTCTTCCGGTTCAAGACCTCGATATTATTCATCAAAACAAGAACCTATATACCAAATTTGGTTGAAATCTGACATCTCGTTCAAAAGTTATCGTGCTATTAGTCACATATTATGTAAAGTCGCCATTTTGAATGCCCACCATTTTGGTAAAAGGAACAAAAACTGATATGACCTCGTATCTAAATTTGAACCTCTATATGTGTAGTATATGTGGTCCAAATTATATGCTTCTACCATTAAGTGCACAATAATTCTTATAATATTTGCACGAATCTGCCGCATATAGGTACATGTGAAGATACGTTTTGCACTTAATAAATGGTAATTAACAAAACTAAAAAGTTAAAAATATTTTCTAAAAAATATTTTTACGCTCTTTTTAATGGCCGTATTAGCTATTTGAAAAATTAATACATACCATGTGAAATAATTGAAAAAAAAACAACATATTTTTACATAAAAACCAGGAAAAACACAACTTCTGGTAAACTGATTCTTCCGGTTCAAGACCTCGATCTTATACATCAAAAAAAAACCTATATACCAAATTTGGTTGAAATCTGAAGCCTCGTTCAAAAGTTATCGTGCTATAAGTCACATATGTATAGTCGCCATTTTGAATCCCCGCCATTTTTGTAAAAGGCAAAATCTGAGATGGCCTCCTATCTAATTTTGAACCTTTGTATGTGTAGTATATGTGATCCAAATTATATGCTTCTATCATTAAATGCACAATTCTTATAATATTTGCACGAATCTGCCGCACTAATATTCATTCAGGACGCGTAAAAAGACCCATTTAGCGAAATTAATAAAACAGCATTAACAAAGTATTTCAAACGATATTTTAAACAAATATTTACTTTCTTTTTCGGAGAGTTCTGCCCCCAAAAACACATCTAATCGGCAGAACAAAGAAATTATTAATGTTTGTTTTGTTTTATGGGTGAGTTGCCATTAATTAATATGAATGGTGTTTGTCTATAATGAGCATAGTAGCCTAAAATTATCACATTTTATAATGTTCTATTATCTCCTAATTATTTTAAGTCGAACAATGGCAGAAGATCTCAGTTATCTGATAGAAATTATACGTATTTTGTAGTGTTGGAGCGATTACGGAAAAACGGTATCGAATTAATAAATATTTAATTAAAATTTATGTCTTTATTAACGGCAATGATAAAAATTTGCATGATATAAAAATAATATACTTTTATTCAAAGCCAACCAAAACCTCTGTTCTTCTTCTTTCTTCACTTTTGGCGTGCATACCAGTCCATTTGCCAGCACATTCCTTAGTATTGCATTTGTTCTTGCTCATGGCAATATGCTATACTGTTTCTAAGATATTAATGAATATATAGCCAGAGAACAATAGCCGTGTTCGTGAAAATATTGATAAAAAACAGAATCACAACAAAGGAGTTTAAACTTTTCTCTCTCTGGCGGAGTATTTCGATATCTGAAATTTATCTAGGGTCATAAGAACAAAAGGAGAGGTATATCTTTAGGTTAATTTGTTTATAAACATATGTTTTATATTATAATATTGAACTTATTGATGCTTAAAGTTTATTTAAAACTTCTGACGCTAGAAGTGTCAGACGGTCCTGCAGCTTGTAACGAATTATATAGGTATCTACAGGGTGTTTGGTAAAGAATGAGCCATAGCTTAACCTCAGGTTCCTGAGGTTAAAATAGGCCGATTTAAGCTAACTTACCTTAGTACAAAGTTTATAATAACAAAGATACAGGGTGTCAAAGTTGAACTTTTTTTATTTATTATTGAATATTTCCTGACAGGTATGAGATAACAACATGACATTTGGTACATGGGGGTTTTTGTGTCGAGAAAACTCAATTCCCTATCAAAAATTATGTATTACCCAGAGGGCGCCACATACGCTTTTCAGCACTCATTTATTACGTTTAATATTTTTTATCCCTCACTCTGTATAATTTTGACATTAAAATTTTTATTCTCCTATTAGTTTTACTTAAAAAAGGTATACTTCTTTCATCTTCCTAAACTCAACCGTTTTCGAGATAAACGCATTTTAAATCTGGGATACACCATCATTTTTAGCATAATATAATTGTAGTTCCACCTGAAAAATAACTTAAAACCATAATAATTGTGCCAGTTCTCAAATTTATGTCATTGCATCGCAAATTCCATTTGAGAAATGTGCGATACATTTTTGGATAATTTTATGGTTTTAAGTTATTTTTCGGGTGTAACTACAATGATATTATGCTAAAAATGATGGTGTATCGCAGAATTAAAATGCGTTTATCTCGAAAACCGTTGAATTTAGGAAGATGAAAGAAGTATACTTTTTTTAAGTAAAACTAATAGGAGAATAAAAATTTTAATGTCAAAATTATACAGAGTGAGGGATAAAAAAAATTGAACGTAATAAATGAGTGCTGAAAGACGTATGTAGCGCCCTCTGGGCAATACATAATTTTTGGTAGGGAATTTAGCTTTCTCAACCCAAAAAACCCCCATATACCAAATTTCATGTTGTTATCTCATACCTGTCAGGAAATATTCAATAATAAATAAAAAAAAGTTTGACACCCTGTATCTCGGTTATTATAAACTTTGTACTAAGGTAAGTTAGCTTAAATCGGCCTATTTTAACCTCAGGAACCTGAGGTTAAGCTATGGCCCATTCTTTACCAAACACCCTGTATATCCCATGATTTAGTTTTGTTAATTGGACAATAAAAAAAATGTGATCTAGATCTTCTTCCTGTGCGCACCCGCAGTATGGATGTGTTTTAATGTTGATTAGATGTAAATGAGTTCCAAATGTACCATTTAATGTTCGTATTATAATTATGTTCGTTGAGTGTGTTTTATCAATACATGGAAAATTTTTAAACCGTGGTGTATCCAGGAATAATTGCTGTATTTTTCCATACCATTTCTCTTAAAATAGCATGGAGAAATACAGGATTGCATCCAATTTCAATTGAATAGAGTTCATCACGAAATTTTGGTGATTTTCTTTGATTTTGGCTTAAATTTTTGTCAGTCTGTATAATTTACTTTTATATTGGTAGGGACTTTGATAATACATAATATTCATTTTCCGTAATGCTGCGTAATATCTGGTAAAGTTTCATATATTTTTGAGACTTTAAGAAGAATTATCTGGGAGAGAGACAGGGAGAATTATCTGAGTTTTCCAGGTATTGGTAATGCATGCACCCAGAAGGGCAGCAATGTACAAAAAATGTACATACATATTTAATAAAAATTTAAACCAGATAACTGAAAGGTTTTTTACCTTTGAGTATGTTATTTTGTCTGTATCTGGGATTTTAATCTTTTTTGTTTGATGCTGAATAGAAATTTATGAAATGAGATTTCATTGGAATTTGTATTGGGGGTACTTAATTGAAAAGTAGGCTCAATTTGGCAAGAGGACAGTGACATCTGACATCAGCAAATTATTACATAGACTTTGTGACGGTAGTTTTAGATCGAGAGTTGTTTTTATTGTACAATCTTTTGATAATTGACCAGATATATCTTGTGTCTGTCCCTGTTTAGAGTATCACAAAACTCTCTAAATTTAAGAATTGTTTTAAGAATTTTCTTGTCTAGGTTAGGTTTTTTAATATTTATAGACATGTATAAATTAAAGTTTTGTTTGAGCTTATCTAAGGCCTTCCTTTCTTTTATTTTTGTTGCGTCTTTTTCGCACCAAAATTTTAAAGCCTCTGTTTATTTTTTCATTACTAACCCCCTCTGTGGACATTAACTATTAAATCAATGACGTTTAGATTTCCAGCCCACAAATAGATTTCATAAAAATTTTAAAATAAAAATTGAAGCGATAAACCACCCAAGATAATTGAAATACTCTTGAAAAATAATATTTCAACCAACTATGACAGTTATCGTTTACTCTAGAGTAGCTCAATCTCCCAAATTGTGAGTCCATCTTGTCTTAATCAAAAATATGAACACTGAAAATCTAGAATGGAGCTCTTCGGGAATCCTTATTTCTTTATTTCATATTGACTATCATTCTAATATTCAATTTATTTCGGGCAGAATAAGTTTTTAAATAATTTAATAATTATATTTAATTGCTTTTCTCTGCCCCCTTTAAAAATGATGCAAAATAACCTTGTGTGTCTTCTAATTTAAATAAATGCTCGATATCAATTTTACTCATCCACAAGCACAAATCGCTATACACATATATCCAAAATAGACATGCTCCGTTGAGTACCTTTAGGACAGGAGGTACGACTCCGCTTCCAGCCTTCAACGGTAGAACTTCAAAACTTCCGAGCCTTCCGTATAAATGACAGTACCGTCGCGCGGACATCGTGAATTTCATGGAAGAAATCCATTAAAAAGGAGCAGTGATGAATTGAGTAGTCACACTCGAGTCTGCATAGTTTACCAAATCCTAAAGAACACCAATTTTTGAGGTAAGCGATTTGTGCATAGCTTGTGGAACCATATTATTTTAAAGTCAATCTTTTTAACAAGTTAGTTTTTCATATTTCCTACAGGAGCAAATAAAACAATAATTTAACTAGTCATGTTTATTTTTTTATAAATGACATAATCAAGTAATCTATTAAAAGATATACAAGACCTTTCCAAAAGCGCACAGATCAGATTATACTTATATCATGGCACTTGGTATCTGCGGATCCTTGGTGTCTTGATGTTGGTTCTGCAACTGTCTCTGGGGTCGTAGATGTTGGGGGCCACCAGACCTACGGGTGTTGGTCGGTTATTTCAGGTGTTTATGTCATTACTGCATCGCCGGCCACATTGGGGGCTCCAGCTTAAGGAAGTCCTCCCACGAGGTGAAGGTTTGTCTGTAGATTTGTTATTTATCCAGGAAAACTAGAATACATACAAGTATATGAGACACCAAGAATAATTGAAACATTCCCTTGCCATTATTCAAGAAATAATCAAGAAATGTTGCAGAAAGGCAAGGTTAAATAAATTTTAAATAATTAATAGTTAAATTTTTGTATGATTACCACATGCATATTAATAATATGATATATAAGATAATATGATATGAAATATCGGCCATGTTCTATGAAAAATAAAAAGTATAAATAGTAAGGTTAGATAGGAAGAAATGAACATAAGAAATTATATAGGCTTAGAAAAATTTGTACAGTGATGTTTAAACATTTACCCCAAGAGAAATGTTCTGGAATTAAAATGGCAATGATCAGCCTGCAATGGATTTTATAATAAAATTAGTTTTGCCACCTCCCTAAATAAATTGTGTATGGGGAGACTGTCACTGTCATCGAAATTTGAAATAACAACGAAGTACAGAAAGATGGGTAAGCATGTTCGGTATTGTGACTGAATAATTCGATGAAAAGAGAGTTGCATACATAAAACAGGAGAGGGCGCCAAACAAGTTTTTAATGGAAAAAACAGGTAAAACAAATACAGAAGATAAAATAATTATTTGAAAATTAAATAATAAAGATGTGACGTTTATAACGTTACAAAATTTTAAAATATTTTTAATTTATAAATAATGGATGTGTTAATTTGACTGTTGTACTTGCTTTGCCTCGGTCTTATTGGCAAAGCCATGTCTATACTTTTAGAGGTAAAAATCTTGAGACGTGTTGTTATACTCTCGATTGATATCAAATTCTGGTCTTTTTGTGCTTATTGTTATAGTTACAGTTAACACATCAGTGGTTATATATTCTTACTAGTAACTTCTTTCAGTATAGGTAACCACAACTTGCTTCATTTAGTAAGAGGGGGAGTTGATTGCTTCATTTTGATCTTTTTACTGTTTCCTTTATAACTATTGATGCGTCAGTTAATTGGACTTTGTGTTCCTTTTCACAAGCATGTTTATCAATCAGAGACCTATCAAAGTCTCTATTTTGAATGTAAGATTCATGCTCATTTATCGTAACATTTAGTGATCTTGACGTTTCTCATAGATAAAAATAACTCTTGCCCTCAATCTATTTTTTTGTAAATTGTGGCACCTTAATGAAATTTATTATTTTTATTTGGAATAAACTACAATTTTACTTTTAAACTAGTTTATTTTAACGTATTGATTTTCACTTTGTAAATCGTTCTCGAAATACAAAACATTCCGAAGTGGAAATCAAAACCTCAGAATAAACTTATTTTAAAGTAAACTTTTGGCGGATTCGCAATAAAATCGGTAAACTAGATAAAAATTATTGCATTAGTAGCTATCAAGACTAAACTAGAGTCAGAAGCACTAGGAAGCGCTATCCACAGTGCATTGGAGTCTTTTACAGACATACTGATTACATTACTTCTTCAAGAAATTATGAAAAGAAGGTGGAAATAGATTAGGCATACTTTTAGAAACCCTAGGTGAGACTAAAAATGATGCCTTTCTTTGAAATTCTCCAAGACACAGAAAAAGGGCTTCTTCTTCTTCTTCTTCTTCTTCCTTCTTGTATGTAGGCTTTAAAGCCTGTTTCTTCTTCAATATTAGCCTCCTAAATTATTTAAGTTATCCCACCATCTTTTTCTTGGTTTGCCAATACTTCTTTGTCCATTTGGTGACTTATCTCGTGCTATTCGTACTATCCTATCCTCTGCCATTCTACTAATGTGTTCGTTCCACTCCTGTTTCCGTTTTGTCACCCATTCATTTATGTCTTCTACATTGCATGATCTTCTTATGTTTTTGCTTCTCTCCCTATCCAACAGACTTTTCCCTGATATTCTTCGGAGTATTTTCATCTCTGTTGTTTCTAGCAGTCGTCTCGTTTTAGATGTGTCAGGTCTTGTCTCCGCCGTGTATGTCAATATAGGTCTAATTGCTGCTTTATAGATTCTTGCTTTTGTGCCTTGTCTTAGGTGTTTGTTCTTCCAGATTGTGTCATTAAGGGATCCCGCCGCTTTACTTGCTTTTAAGATTTGTTGTCGTACTTCCTCTTTAACATCTCCGTAACTGGTCATATCTATTCCCAGATATCTAAACCTACTCCATTAAAATGTTACATTTTTTAAGCCGTACCTTGCATTTGTTAGAGGAGTCAATTTTATTTCTTTAATGTGTAGGGGGAATCAGTAGAAGCTTAAGTTCAAGTTTTTGGGGTCGCCACCCTTGTCCCCCGGCCGCCATCTTGGAAATAGTGTGCAAAGGGGTTTCGCGCTATATCTAGTAACTACCAACCCTACGGAAAATCTAATTAAACATAAAATGTAACAAATTAAATTTTCTACAATTCTATTTCTATTACTTTTTATCGTCAAGTGACCAACAAAAAAAATATAAACAACAATATGTAAACATTTTTTAACAAGTTTCCTTTTGGAGGTTATAACTTTTTTTCATTTCATTTTAAAATAAAATAACATTATAGCAATTTTGTAGAGAGTTTTTCAGCGAACAATTTCCACTATAAATTTGTTTAATTCTATTTATTTATATAGGTTTTACAGCACTCCAAACTTGACCAGATTCTCGAATGCTCATAGAGATATAATAAAAACAAAAGTTAGGCTTACTTTTCTAGCAATAAATATATTTTATTCATACAATTTATTACGATTTTAACATTCCTATGCTATTATTAATCTGTTTTTGACCTTTCTCCCCACTATAAAACTTATAACCCTAAGCATATATAGAAACGGCCCAAGAAGTTGTTTGAGGACAAATTCGCCGGTTCAGAAGAAGAATGACGCAACCGCATATTGCAAAATCCCTAAGAAGAGCAGAAAACGAATTTTTGTTATCAAAATCATAAAGTATGATCAAAATTAGCCATTCACCACACCGTGGTCAGGATCTCGAAATATAAGCGTTTTTTGGGGTGTGCCGCTTGTTTATGAAGTAACATAACTTTTTTCCTATTGTATATTTTGACTTAAAATTTTCCAAAAAACTTCTTCATGAATTATATTTTATTGTTGTGTTGGTTAAAATTATAAACTAAAAAGTTTGTCACTCAACTTTTTAAGTAAACATGAAACTAACGAAATATGATGACAAAATGTTTAAAAACTAACAACTCCTTTTTTAATGTGTTTAAATATTTAGGACAAATCCCATTGTTAGCTACATACTTCAAAGATTAAACAGTAAAAGTTTCAAAAGGAAATATTTACTGCAACCAAAGATACAGCGAGGTAAATTTGAAAAATCATCAAAATTGATTTTCGGTATTTTTGTATAAAATTTGATTTTTGGACATGTTCCACCAAATCTAGATAAAAATAAACTTAATATTCGGATTCAGCCACCTCGAAAACATAAAAATAGATCAAAATTGGTCCTTCACCTTAAATTTGATTTTCGTGGTCGGCATAACGATTGCTGCCGCTCGACTAATATATAGATAGAAGAGTATATTGTACAACAAGAGAGAAAAAAGACATATTTCTCACGAGCGCAGAAGCCGCAAATCAAGCGAGAGAGAAATATGTCATTTTCTCTCGTTTTGTACACTGTACTTTTTCTATGGATGCGTTTTTGTCAAGAGTTCAAATTTCAAAACTAAATAATTTAGGTGCTTTTAGGTATATTATATGCCTAAATTGAAATAAAATACATATATACACATAGGTACTTAATATTCTTAATATTTATATACTTTATTTATTTAAAATTATAATTCACAGTTGAATAGTTTTAAAAGGTAATTTTTGATAAGTTTTGACAAGTTTAAACACATTTTATTTGACAAAAATAATTGTGTTTGTATTGTGCATGTTACCATGGAAATGGCGATCCTATGTATGTAAACCGGCGATGAACCCGTGAGAAAAAATATTTCTCACTGCAATGGCCGACTTTTCTCACTGCCTGAGAAATTGTTCGTTTTGAATGTATGTAAGTAGTGAAAGAAGTTGCACATTGTATAGCATCCATAGAAAAAAGTATTTTTTTTTATTGTATTCCTATGAGAATTCGAGAATCTGGTCAAGATTGGATCGCTGTAAAACCTAGATAATAAATAAAATTAAACAACTTTATAGCGAAAATTGTCCATTGAAAAATCCTCTACAAAATCGCTATGGTGTTATTTTATTGTGAAATGAACGGAAAAAAAATTATAACCTCCAAAAGGAAATTCCTTACAAAATTTTCTCATATTTTTATTTATAACTTTTTTGTTGGTCACTTGACGATAAAAAGTAATAGGATATAAAATTGTAGAAAATTTAATTTGCTACATTTTATGTGTAACTAAATTTTCTGTAGGATTGCTAGTTTAGAAGATACAGCGCGAAATCCCTTTGCACCGCTTTTTCCAATATGGCGGCCGGGGGACAAGGGTGGCGACCCCAAAAACTTGAACTTAAGCTTCTACTGAACCCCCCTACACATTAAAAAAATAAAATTGACTCCTCTAAGAAATGCAACCTAAATGTAACATTTTAATGGACTAACCTTGCTTCCTGCTTTATTATTTTCCCATCAATTTCGGTTTTCCATCGTAGTGGGTATTTAGATGTTGTCATACATTTGGTTTTTTCTGCTGATATTATCATATTGTATTTCTTGGCTGTTGTATTGAAGATGTGTGTTAATCTTTGGAGATCTTCTTC
Organism: Diabrotica virgifera virgifera; assembly: GCF_917563875.1. Lineage (NCBI taxonomy): Eukaryota > Metazoa > Arthropoda > Insecta > Coleoptera > Chrysomelidae > Diabrotica > Diabrotica virgifera. The sequence continues at coordinate 229,769,981 of NC_065445.1, read as the reverse complement.
TGTCTCAGCGATTAATTATTGCGGCGTCGGCGTCGTCTGCATAACATAATATTTGGATTTCTTTGTTCCCCATTCTGTAACCATGACCTTTACGTACTGCTTCTATTATTTCGTCCATTATTATATTAAAGAGCAGTGGACTAAATGAGTGACCTTGTCTGACTCCGTTTTGTACTGGTATAAACTGCGTTAATTTTCCATTTATCTTTGACTGTATTCGATTAATATGTTTCTATAATATTGATTGGTATGTTTCTTCTATACAGTAAATGTAAGACGTCTTCGACTTGGATGCGATCGAAAGCCTTTGTCAGGTCTATAAAACATAGATAAGCTGGTTTATTGCACTCAATGGCTTTTTCTGTGATTTGTCTCAGTACAAATACGGCGTCTACGCAGGATCTTCCGGATCTGAATCCTTGTTGTTCATCTGATAAAGTTGTTAGTTTATTGATTTTGTTGGTTAGGACTTTTGTGGTTGGCTTCCTTCAATTCTGCCATTCACTTCCTGGTATTCCTTCAATTCTGCCATTTCTTTCCGTTGGTTTCTTATGAATCTCCATATTTGTTAATGTTGTTCTGAAGCTATTTTCTTGTGGCATTTTTACAATTTTAACTATTTAGAATGGGAAATAAGCCACAATATTATTAAAAAATGATTTTTATTAACGTTTCGACGCCCAAATCGGGTGCCGTTGTCAAAATACAAAATACTATTAACATAAACAAAAATGTTGTTGCTTAGTAAAAAAATTCTTCTAATAATTTATTTAATTTGACTCATTTATATCGGCAATTCAGATACATATAATACATTTTAAAGTAGAAGACTTTAAAATGATATTGCCAATATTTATGAGTTGCGTTCCTGGGACGACTTTACTGAAAGATAGTTCATTCGATTACATGAAATCAACCTCAACTCAAGAATATCCGTCACAAAAAAAATCATAGCATGTGATCTGTCTTTAAAAAGACAACCACATGCAACGGTGACATTAACATTCTCGCGTTAGAGATCTCATAGTAAATCACGAGGGAAAACCAGGAGAAACCTCTTGATACTATCCCGACATCGTAAGTATTTGATCTTACATTTAATTTACTCTCAAAATTAATATCAAATTCTGACTTTACTATAATTTTGTTTAAATTATAAATAATATCAATAATACATGGATATATAAGTAAAACTAAAATATAAAATATGTACTAACTCGACTATTGACTTACTAATTGTGGTATTTTCTTTCTATTGACTTCCTCTTTCAGTATGGGTATCCACATCCTACTGCATTCCACCGAGGAATTTGCGACACAATTGGTTTCGTTTAGCATAATTAGAGCCGCTTCTTTGATTTTTCTCTTTTTACTATCTGTTTCTTTCAGGACTATACTTGAATCTCTCTACTGAACTCTATGTTCATTATCCCATGCGTGTTGAGATATTTGAGATCTATCAAATTCTCTATTTTTAGTATAAGATTGATGTTCACTTATTCTAACGTTTAATGGTCTTGATGTTTCACCTATATAAAACTGTTCGCATTCACAGGGTATTTTATAAATACAATTCTTTGTCCTTTCTTGTTCATTGTTAGGTTTAGTTTTAGATAGAATAGATCTCAATGTGATGGTTGTTTTGAATGTTGTTGAAATGTTGAATTTATTTCCTATTGTTTTAAGTTTCTCGGATAGTCCTTTTATGTATGGTATTGATATTTTCCTCGTATTATTTCTTATGAATGTTGTAGGATCCCGTTCTATGTTGTTCTGTTCCATTCGATCCAATCTTAACAATTCCTTATTTATAAACGATAAAGGATAATCATTTTTTAATAAAACAAATGTTAAGAATTGTTTTTCTTCTAAAAATGAATTTTCGTTAGAACAAGTAATTTTGGCTCTATCATATAAGGATTTTATGATTCCCTTTTTAACGTTGATGTTGTGATTTGATTTGTAATTGAGATATCTGTTGGTATGTGTTGGTTTTCTATACACTTGAGTCTCATATCCAGTATCCTTCTTTTAGACTAAAACATCGAGGAAAGGCAGGGTGTTATTATATTCCTTTTCCATTGTAAATTTTATTGTCTCTTCTTGATCGTTTATAATATTCAGGAATGTATCCAACAATTCAGTGGAGAAATTCAAGTATAGTCTTGAAAGAAACAGATAGTAAAAAGAGAAAAATCAAAGAAGCGGCTCTAATTATGCTAAACGAAACCAATTGTGTCGCAAATTCCTCGGTGGAATGCAGTAGCATGTGGATACCCATACTGAAAGAGGAAGTCAATAGAAAGAAAATACCATAATTAGTAAGTCAATAGTCGAGTTAGTACATATTTTATATTTTAGTATTACTTATATATCCATGTATTATTGATATTATTTATAATTTAAACAAAATTATAGTAAAGTCAGAATTTGATATTAATTTTGAGAGTAAATTAAATGTAAGACCAAATACTTACGATGTCGGGATAGTATCACGAGGTTTTTCCTGGTTTTCCCTCGTGATTTACTATGAGATCTCTAACGCGAGAATGTTAATGTCACCGTTGCATGTGGTTGTCTTTTTAAAGACAGATCACATGCTATGATTTTTTTTGTGACGGATATTCTTGAGTTGAGGTTGATTTCATGTAATCGAGTGAACTATCTTTCAGTAAAGTCGTCCCAGGAACGCAACTCATAAATATTGGCAATATCATTTTAAAGTCTTCTACTTTAAAATGTATTATATGTATCTGAATTGCCGATATAAATGAGTCAAATTAAATAAATTATTAGAAGAATTTTTTTACTAAGCAACAACATTTTTGTTTATGTTAATAGTATTTTGTATTTTGACAACGGCACCCGATTTGGGCGTCGAAACGTTAATAAAAATCATTTTTTAATAATATTGTGGCTTATTTCCCATTCTAAATAGTTAAAATCCATATTTGTTTGTGTTCCGTAGAAGTCGCTTTCCATTCTTTTTGTAAACTGTTCCCAGTGTTCATTTTTTGTTCTTCTTACCAATTGCTTTGTTTAATTTCATATTCTTAGCCCGAAAAAGGGCTTAACCAAGAAAAACCTTGGATGGATATAAAGGCTTTGGCAGATATATACCTCATAGGAATTAGTAATGTTTAATTTGTCACATCTTATTCCAGAGAAGCAGAGACGCTAATTGCAGATACTAAAAGAATAAGTGAAAATTAACAACCAAGATCTGAAAATAACTAGAAACCTTAACTGGAATCAGTCCGCAAATCAATGAAATCAGTTGCAGATACTTAAAGAATAAGTGAAAATAAACAACCAAGATCTGAAAATAACTAGAAACCTTAACTGGAATCAGTCCGCAATCAGTGAAAATCATGAGTGAAGTGAGGCAAGGCTGTATTTTTTCTCTTCTAATTTCCAATCTCCACTCTGAAAGAGATCTTTTGGAGACAAATGTTACGAATTCTTTAGATCTACCGTAGAACAAATAACTCAATTTTAAGAGAGCTAAAAATTAACAATTAAAATACTTTGGAGATGTTATGAGAGCAAACACAAAAAACATGGAAAGACTCATTATACAAGGAAAGGTGAAATTACAGGAATATGCAAAATATCTATGCCTGAGTAAAAAGAAATGACCAGAGACACAGATATTTGGAGACAGACAATGCACGACATCACGTCAATCACTACACACCCTCCGGGGGTCAGGATTGAAGAGAGAGACTCTGAAAGAATATATTTATACCCTTTCAGAGAAAATTTTTTTAATGTTTTAATATTTACAATCTGTCCTCAACTAAGAACAATAGGTAAATTATTTGACACAAATTGAAAATTTGACCTGTAGAGGGAGATCCAGTGATCACCCTCTTTACATATATTAAAATAAAACAAATTAAAATAAGTTTAGTTATCACAGATTTTTCGAATCTTCTTGCTAGGTCCACTACTTTGAATCTCTTCAGGCGTCGTACATTATTGTGGTCATCAGTGAGGTTGCTGGCTAACTCGTTTGGATGAGATTCTAGTCTCTTGGAATATTTTTTGTAATATTGTGTTATTATTGTTTTTATGGATGGAACATTGAGGTCTTGCTCTATCACATAGTTTGGCACGTACCAAGGAGCATTCAGCATTGTTCTAAGGACTTTGTTCTGGAATCTCTGCAGTATTTTAGGTTAGTTTGACTGGCTGTCCCCCAAAGTTGGATACCATAGGTCCACACTGGTTTTAATACAGTTTTATACAGCGTGTCTACTTGAGTTGGAGACATATGGGAAACTTTTTTATTATTAATTTTACGAAAAAGAGTTATTCTTTATAAAAGTTCTGCATGCCCCAAAACCTAAGATTCAATTATCAGATATCAAATTTTCTCAATATTATACAAGGTATGTCAAAAAATATGAATTTCGGCTAAGGGTAAAGTACCTTTATTTCTCTCAATATCGAAAATTCTTATGATAAAAAGTTGTTTGGAATTAAAAACTAAGATGAAATATGCAATTACATGCTTCTTATTGAAAAAAAAATATTTTTCTCAAATTTATGGATACCCAACATCGTTTTTAATTATTACAAATATCATAACTCGTTTATTATTCATTTTACGAAAAAAAGTTATTCTTCATAAAAAACTTTGCATGGTCTAAAATCTAAGATACAACCATGATATATCAACTTTTATTAATTTTATACGAGGTGTGTCAAAAAATATGAAATTCGCTCAATATTATAGCACCTTTATATTTCACAGTATTTTAATTAGAAGGATGTAATTGCATATTGACACATAGTTTTTAATTCTAAACAACTTTTTTAATAACCGTTTTCAATATTGTGAAAGATAAAGGTACTTTACTCTTGAGTGAAATTCATATTTTTTGACATAACTCGTATAAAATTAATAAAATGTCATATCTGTTGGTTGAATCTTCGGTCTTAGGACATACAGAGATTTTTATAAAGAATACCTTTTTTTCGTAAAAGTAATAATAAAAGAGTTATCGTATGTGTAATGAATAAAAACGAAGTTAGTATCAATAAATTTGAGAAAAATTTGGAAAATATTTTTTTCCAATTAGAAGCATGTAATTACATATTTGAGCTTGGTTTTTATTTCCAAACAACTTTTCATAATAAGAATTTTCGATATTGAGAGAAATAAAGGTACTTTACCCTTAGCCGAAATTCATATTTTTTGACATACCTCGTATAATATTGAGAAAATTTGATATCTGATAATTGAATCTTAGGATTTGGGGCATGCAGAACTTTTTATAAAGAATAACTTTTTTTCGTAAAATTAATAATAAAAAAGTTTCCCATATGTTTCCAACTCAAGTAGACACGCTGTATATTAGAAGTTTGTTTTCAAGAGATAGTTGAGATTTACGACCGATGATCCAGTACATTTCTCGGAATTTTATTCCTAGTTGTTTTCTTTTTGTAAAAATATGCTTTTGCCAAGTTAATCTCCTATCAAGATGGATTCCTAGGTACTTGACAGTATCGGTTTGTGCGAGTTGCGTTTCATTTAGTGTTACAGATGGACATGTTTGTCTTTTCATGGTGAAGGTTACATGGATGGATTTACTCTCATTCGCCTTTATCTTCCATTTTTTAAGCCATCTTTGTATATTATTAAGGTCTTTCTGAAGGGTTCTGGATGCTGTATTTGGATCATGGTGAGAGGCTAGTACAGCAGTGTCATCAGCAAAAGTTGCACACGTTGTTCTGTTACTTGTGGGTAGGTCAACAGTGTAGAGCAAGTGCAATATCGGTCCCAAGACACTTCCTTGTGGTACTCCGGCTTTTATTGGTCTTAGGCTTGTGTATTCGTTATCCTGCTTGACTAGGAAATGTCGGTGGGAAATATAGCTTTTTAGGATTTGATAAAAAGAATGGGGAAGGTTTTTCTTTAGTTTAAAGAGCATACCAGCATGCCATACCTTGTCGAAGGCCTGACCAATGTCCAGGAATGCAGCAGAACAATACCTTTTATTTTCTAGATCACTTCTGATGTGTTTTACCAGTCTATGTACCTGTTCTATCGTTCCGTGTTGTGTTCTGAACCCAAATTGGTGTTGGGGAATTAGTTTTCTTTCTTCTATAACTGGGGATAATTGTTTGAGGAGAAGTTTTTCCAATATTTTTGATAGAACAGGTAGCAGGCTTATTGGTCTGTATGAAGTCACCTGAGTTTTATTTTTCCCTGGCTTAGGTATGAGAATAATTTGAGCAACTTTCCATTGTTCTGGGTAGTAACCTAGCCTAAATATTGCATTAAATACTTGCGTTATCATTTTCAGACCTTTGCATGTCAATTGCTGAAGTAATTTCCCGTTGATCAGGTCATACGCTGGAGCTTTTTTTGGACTGATTTCATGCTGGATTATATTTCTAACTTCTTTAGCGGTGATTTTTTGTATAGGTAAGTCCAAAAAATCACCACTAAAGAAATAACAGAGAAAAATAATAACATAATCTCCTTCTTGGTATAAACTAACAATGCTGCAATGCTACGTCTTCTCTGTTCTTTTTTATGGTATTGAATCATGGAACTTGAACAAAGATACGTGCGGAAGATTTGATTCATTTGAGATTTGGCTATATCGGAAAATACTTAAGGTATAACTTATTAACCGAGAGGTATACTGACCACCATCAACTCTCAATCTCACCATAAAAAATTCAGATATCCCTTACTACAACCCATCCTGCAATAAAAAATACTTGGAAAGCGCGGTCCAGAAAGAAGAACATCTTGGTTAAAGAACCTCAGAATCTGGTTCACAACATCTGTACAGATTTTCCGCGCTACTGCAAATAAGATAAAGAATGTCATGATGATTGCTAGCATTCGTCAAGGATAGGCACATAAAGAAGAAGAATCTGTCAGAAATTTGTGTAACATTTTAAATATAATAGGTATATCACTCTGTATTGTAATATGAATGCAACAAAATAAATAAGACAAACCTTTGCATTGAAAATGTCAGCTATTGTATTACCTATCACTTCATCGAGTTTATCAGACACTTCAGAGCTAAAATGGATATTGTAATTGTTCAATTTAGTCAAGAGGCGGCACTTAAAAAAGAAGAAGGTCAATATAACTGAAAAATATATTTAGTTCCAACATTAGCATAATTAATTTCTTTACCTCCCACAACAACCTTTTTGAATCCACTCCAGCACGCCCATGTTTGATTAACTTCGTCTCCGGTACATCCTGAACATGTAATCTTCCTTAAGAAAGAACAATTTGTTTAAATAATAACACTTTCTACTAAGCAATAATCGCTAATCGGTAAAAAGAAAGGTAACACTCCATCCTCTGTGTGAATCTGCATTCAGGAAATCAATTTAATGAACCCAATGACCTGCTGAAGATCTTAATCTTTTCTATCACTCATTTCAGGCCGTTACCATGATAAGCAGCGATTCGAACCAATTAAGGAGACGCCGTCATACGGTTTTGAACTAGACGGTAAAAGTGACATCGGATGACGCGTCCTTTAAGTAATTTGTAATTAATTGCAACAGTACTTTAATTCTCGACCTATTAAGTTGTTTTTTACGTGTTTATATTACGTAATACAGAACGCTATGAATATTACACAATAGTTTTTTATTTCTTTTTATTCTTTTATTATTTACAAACGGTACTGTTGAAGTACCGAAGTACCGGGAAAAGTACAGTAACCGAACACTACTTTTTCGTGTTCGGAACACTGTAATTTCTGAACCCAGTATTGGGCTAGGTCCAATAGTTGATTGCCTGTCCATAAGTCATTGGGAGTGCATCTATCCGGACAGTTTGGACATACTAGTAGATGTTTCATATTCTGTGTTGCTCCGCAGTCACAATTGTCGTCTTTCCCGTTCAGCATACCCAATTTAATAAGGTTTGAGTTGGTCGTAGTGGGTACTACATATTGGGTAGCCGGAAAGTCCGTTTACACTAAAAATAATAATGTTTCAACACAGCACCAGCGTTTGTTGGCATTCCTGCACATGCGTAGCATCAAGATCACCTGTTTGGTCACGCATACAGACAACAATAGTTGCGATCGAAACTTAATGGCGGACACAAGTGAGTATAGAGTTGAAAAGCGTTTGGTCGCTGCAGTGTGGATAGACGAAAGTCGTCATAACAGTAAACAACGGCCGATATTTTGGTTTTCAAGAACCATCAGCATCCAGACCAACTTTGCTCTCGTGGGAGAAGAAGGCTTTTTCATCTGGAACCGTTCTCGATGCACCAAGAAGTGAAAGACCAAGCAATCGAAAATATGTGCTGGTACCCAGGATTCCATTGAACGTTCATCGATAAAGTCGACGCAGAAACGCTTTGCCGAGTTTGGTACTGCACGGTCATCAACGCAAGATAACATGCGAAAGGATTAACAAGTGCAGACCTTCTTTCTTTTCACAAGATGGTGCCTCATCCCATTTTGCTCTCGCTGCTCGCAATCATCCGAATGAAATTTGACCGGACCGATGGAATCGGCCAAGTTCTTCAATTCCTTGGCCTCCAAAAAGTCCAAAAGTCCAAAAAGCCTAGAAAACACAGATATTATGTTTCAAAAGAGGACTTGCGAATCGGAGTTTGCCAAGATTTTACGTCAGTAACTCCGGACATGCTGGGACGGATGAGCATACGAACATGGTGTCGTATCAAATTGTGTTGCGACAATGGAGGTATGCACACCGAAATTTTAGACAAATAAATAAGTAATAAATAACTTACGTACAAAATTGTGTAACTATTTTTCCTCTCTGTAGTACAACAACAGCAATTCATTAATGTTAAGGGACTTTCCAGCCACCCTACACTACGCCGGTAACATCTTAGCATGCGCCACGTCGATCAGTTGCTTGAAATTCCGCCTTTGGAGTTAGTGGATACTAGGGTGGTGGTTCGTCTAGCAGAGCACTAAGGAAACGCTTTCCTGATTTTACTCTGCTAGGATACGATTCGTAGCCAAAAAGGGGGTGGCGGTTGTCGAAGATTTGTTTGGATCTTACGGTGAATTCATGAGCCGTTCTACGGGAGTCAGGATCCGATAAGCCTGAAGCTTTATACAGTTTATCTAGAGGTGTTAATCTCATACAGCCAATAATGAGTCTACAAGTTTCGTTGAGATTGACATTTACTTTCTTGGCGTGCACAGATTTCTTCCATACCATGCATGCATATTCCGCTGTTGAGAACCATACCACATGCGCTGTTAATCTTAGCACTGTTGGTTTGGCGCTCCATTTACTATTGCTAAGTGAGAACTATTCTGCTAACGACTAAGATTAATAGGAGAGGTCATTCGAGAGCTCTCTGACGTAAAAAATAAGGCACCTAGGAGATTAATCAATTTCATCAGAAGTATTGGCATCTTAGAGTTTAACTAGATTAATGTATGCACAAAAGATCTCTGTATGTAGAAGTGCGGAGAAGCTGCATAGCCTTAACGACCACACATAATCTAATCTAACGAAATCTAATTTAATTGCAGTTGCATATAAAACTCAAATAAGTATCATTGCTAAATTTTGATTTGATGAAGAACAAGAACCTGAAGAATAAGACTTTCTCGAGATTCACTTTGTAGAAGAAAGTATATAACTGTTACCACTAACTAAGAAATAAGCGATAAATCGTCACTTCTAAACTAGCTATTAAACGAAATGTACCTTACAATATGAAATTTGCGTAAATTAGGAGATCTATTGTTCAAATATAAAAATTTTCCGTTATAATATGATCGCTTGCTTCGGATATTTCCTAATTGCAACCTCTCATCGGTTACGTCGTGAAATAAGGAAAGTTGGTGCATTTTTAGAACTGATTTAATGCGAAATACAAATTGCTGACAGGCCAGAGATGTCATGCCAGTCAAATTTGACTTCGGAACACTTTCTGAAGTGGTCATAAAAAATCACCATGGATTCACCATGGATGAAGAAGTTGAGCCGAAACTGGAAAAGGTTCACTCCATGGTATATGCAATTATCTAAGATAGATGAAAGGCAGGAGTGGGAGCTAGTGACCCAATTTTAAGCTATCTAAATCTCTTGGAAACGCTCCAACTATTTTTCAGGCAGAAATACATGCTATAGACATTAGTGCCCAAGAATGTCTCAACCGAGGCACTAGTGAGGCAAAATTTCGTATTTTATAAGATAGTCAAGCTGCCTTAAAGGCTCTAAAGTCATTTACTTGTTAGTCAAAGTTGGTTTGGGACTGTAAACAATCCCTCAAGAAGCTGGCGGAATGCAGCAAAATTACTCTTTTGTGGGTGCCAGGTCACAAAGGAATTGCAGGATATGAGAATTGATAGCCTCGCAAAAGAATGGGCTTCCGGAGTCAAATAGGTCAAAATAGGTCAAAAACCGTTCTGAGGACTATCTAAAAACCATATCAGAGAGGAATTCCGAACCTGCGAACTCACTCAAATACAACTATATTGGTCTAACACACCAGGACAAAACAAGCAAAAAGGTTCATACAAATGTCGCCTACTGCAATAAACCACCATATCGAAATGAGTGAAAAGGTATAAAAATGGTTACTGGCCTTCACACTGGTCACTGCCCTCTGAGACATCATCTTAAAAAAATTGACAAATCAAAAACTGTCGTTTCTGTGACAATGAAAAAGAAACGTCAAAACATTATATAGATACTAAGCAACCGCGTAGCTTTATTTTGCAAACGACTAAAATTCCTAGAAGAGGTCACTCTAGCGCCCTTTGATATAGGAAACGAGTCAAATAAATTTAACTAGATTAAGGTATGTTAGAAGTCGATACAACAACGAACTTTATCAACTTTATAAGGAAGCACCCCTGCCAGACTTCATTAGAATACAAAGATTGCAATCGGCCGGACATGTGATAAGAATGGGAGAGGATAGGCTACCAAAAAGAGCACTGAATGCTAGAATGCAGGGAAAGAGACCGGTTGGAAAGCCAAGAAAACGCTGGGAAGACACAGTAAACAGCGACGCACAAGCCCTTTTAGGAGTCCGTGTATGGAGAAGAACAGCCACATACAAGCAAGGGTGGAGGCAAAAAATAAAGGAGACCAAGGCTCAATTTGGGCTGTAGTGCCCAAAGAAGAACAAGAAGATTAAGGTATGTACAAAAGCGGAGAGGCCGCTTGCGTTACACGTAATCTAATCTAAGGAAGTGATTTGACTGCAGTTGTATACAAAACTCAAATAGCTATGATTGCTAATAGTACGTTCTTTAACGGTAAATATTGCAAAACCTCTAAATTTTAAAGAACCGCTTGGATTGACATGAAATTTGGCATACACATAGCTAACAAGTCAAAGAAAAAAAGTGATATTGTGTCGATAAGTGCTTTTGCCCCAGGGGTGGTTTTCACCCCCTATCGGGGGTGAAAAAATATTCGTCCAAAGTAAGTCCGGAAATGGATAAACTAACTAATTTTAAGTAACTTTTGCTTTATAGAGTTTTTCACTAAGTCAATACTTTTTGAGTTATTTGCCAGTGAATATGTTGATTTTTCAACAAAATAACCACGCTTTTAGACGGTTTTTCGCAAATAACTCAAATAGTAAGTATTTTGTCGAAAAACCATTCATAACAAAAATTTATCCTGTAAAAAATTTAAAAAATGGTTTATATATCACGTCTCTATACCTAGTAGAAGCAGAGTTATAGCTAATTAAAAATAGGTTCATATTCGTCAAATTCCAAATGGAATACTGAACGTGAAATAACCAAAAATGAAGCACATTTCGGGGAAAACTCATTTACAACTTATTTAAAGTGTTTAATAAGCTTCATTTTTATTTTATAAAAAAAATTTCTAGCATCAAAAGTAAACAAATTACGCTCAAAATAAAGTTAGTCCCTTTTTTTTTGGCAAAAAAATCGGGAAAATCACCCCTTAATTCGTATCTCAAATGAACTTAATCGTTACGACTTTACACGTTTCTTGACTCGTGTATGTATTGTATATATGATCTGTAAGTTTCATCGGTTCAAAGTCCTTATTTTTGAAAGGGCTGTAGTTAAAAGGGGTTGAACGAGTTACTGATCCCGAATGTATGCAAATTTAGGAACACCAAATCTTAATCAATTTTTATCTTACAGAAAAACAAAAAATACATTATATTCAGAAAAGTAATGCTGACTTTTTTTATTGTTCGAGCTTTTTGGTATTTCTAACAATTTTTAAGTTATTTTGAAAAAAAGCATATTTTTCAAAATAAACTTTTTTAAAAATTTTACTTTAAAATCAAATTTTTTCAAAAATAAGCACTTTGAATCGATGAAACTTCAGATCATATACACACAACATAAGAAAAATAATTTGTGGTAACGATTAATTTCATTTAAGTTGCTAATTAGGGGGCGGTCTTCCCGATTTATTTTGCGAAAACAAAAAGGACCAACTTTATTTTGAGCGTAACTTGTAAATTTAATGCTAGAAACTTTTTTAAAAACAGAAATAAAGCTTTTTTAAACACTTTAAAAAAGTTTAAATAGGTTTTCTCCAAAAAGTGCTTAATTTTTTGGATATTTCACTTCGAAATCTGAATATGAATATATTTTTCATTGGCTATAACTCTGGTTCTACGAGGCCCAGAGACCTAACGCGTACACCATTTTTTTTTTACTTTTTCGCAGGCTATATTTTTGCTAAGGTTTTTTCCGACAAAATACTTACTTTCTGAGTTATCTGCGAAAAACTGTCTAAAAATGTAGTTATTTTGTTGAAAAATGAACATATTCACTCGCAAATAACTCGAAAAGTGTTGACTTGGCGAAAAAGCTCTATAGAACAAAAGTTACTTAAAATTAGTCAGTTTATTCATTTCCTGACTTATTTTGGACAAATATTTCTTCACCCACAAGAGGGGGTGAAATTTACCCCAAGGCCAAAAGCACACATCGGCACAATATCACTTTTTTTCTTTGACATGTAAGCTATGCGTATGCCAAATTTCGTGTCAATCCAAGCTGTTCTTTAAAATTTAGAGCAAAAACCGTGAAAGAATGTACTAAAATTTTGATTTGATGAAGATACTGAAGAATAAGACTTCCTAGAGATTCACTCTGTAGTCTGTAGAAGAAAATGTCTAACTGTTACCACTAACTAAAAAATAAGCGGTAAATTGTTACTTCTAAACTACCTATTAAACGAAATGTACCTTACAATATGAAATTTGCGTAAATTAGGAGATCTATTGTTTAAATATAAAAATTTTCCATTATAATATGACCGCTTGCTTCGGAAATTTCGTAATTGCAACCTCTCATCGGTTACGACGTGAAATAAGGAAAGTTGGTGCATTTTTAGAACTGATTGAATGCGAAACACAAATTGCTAAGTGGTTTCCATATTCAAATTAGGTTGGTCAGCGTCCACTACCGAGTTGTGCAAGTTCTAAATCAAATATACCTCATAGTACTCGATAAGAAGGGGTATTACTAAATTCAGACAATTAGTCTGGGCTGATTATCGGAGAATAGGCCATTTTTGGGAAAAGTTATTTACCAGCAATTTTATTGCTGGAATAGAATTCTAAGATCCTATATTAATAATATAGGTATGCAAAGTCCTCAGATAGTGTGCTACTTTTTTTATAAACAAAATGGCGCACGAAAATCGTGTTTTTTTCAATTATTGCTCTATAACTCCGAAGATTTTAACTTTACAAAAAAAAAACACTCAAATAAAAATTCACCGTGATTAAATTCTGCATAGAGACGCGTTTTTTCCGATCTACTTTGACGAAAATTTTCCTCGGAAAATGCGGGTTTTCCCAACAAAATCTTTAATTTTCAAATAAAGTTTTAGATAAGTAATTATCTACCAAGAATTAAATAATTTGGCGACTTAAAAGCCTTTTTGGTTTAGATTATAGTTCCAGAAGCTGATGAAAATTAAACGAATATTTTAGCAACAATTCAATTGTAAATTAATAATTTACGGTCGCAATAATAACCAAAATAATTATGATACACTGATCAAGCTTTGAAATCTTATAAAGATGAGATGCCTATTTAATATTTTGTCGACAAAATATGAATTTTTTATTTTTTTGCATAATCTTTAAATATTTGAAAAAAAATAGTTATAAACAAATTAACGTTTCTTAGAAAGTTTTTATTATATTATAATTTAAAAAATACCTAAAATGGGCATTTTAAATATCTTTAAAATGAATGCTTTAAAACTTTTTTGCAACCATTTGTAAAAAAGTTATGAAACAGCAAAATAATCATACGATTACTACTGTGTTTATACTTTTTTTAATTCTTTCAAAGCGTAGAAGTGAGTTTAAAGTACAAGCTAATTATTTACAAAAAAAATATCGATTATCAGTTTAATAGTTATATTTTAATTAAAGATTATAAATATATTTTTTTGTAATTTACACGCGCGAAAGTAGAGTAACACAGTACTGTAGCTAACATTTTCATTCGGAGCGACGACCGGTCGCGTGATGTACACTTTTAATAAATAATGCATGCTGCGTGTCAGTCGCTTCGAGTGAACATTTTAGCTCCGACTCTGTATCAGGCCTACGTTTGCGCTAAAAATTACAAAAAAAGTGTTTTTAATCTTTGATTAAAATATAACCATTGCAGTAATTTTTGACATTCTTTGTGAGTAATTAGTTTGTACCACAGACTCACTTTTAAGCTTTGAAACAATTAAAACTAATTATAAACAACGGAGGTTTCGTATATTTAGTTTGCTGTTTCATAACTTTTTTGCAAATGATTGGAAAATTTTTTTAAAGCATTCATTTTCAAGACCTATGAAATACGCATTTCAAGTATTTTTTTAAATTAGAATATAATGAACAATTTCTGAGAAATGTTAATTTGTTTATAACATTTTTTTTTAAACATTTAAAGATTATGCAAAAAAATGAAAAATTTATATTTTGTCGACAAAATATTAAATAGATATCACACCTTTATAATCTTTCTAAGTTTGATCAATGTCTCATGAATATTTTGGTTGTTATTGCGACTGTAAATTGCTAATTAACAATTGAATTGTTGCTAAAATATTCGTTTCATTTTCACCGGCTTCTGAATTTATAATCTATAACAAGAAAGCTTTTATTTCACCAAGCTATATAATTATTGATAAATAGTTACTGGCCCAAAAAATTTATTTGAAAATTCGAGATTTTGTTGGGAAAACCCACATTTTCCGAGGAAAATTTTCGTCGGAGCAAATCGGGAAAAACATGTCTCTATGCAGAATTAAATTGGGGTGAATTTTTATTTGAGTGTTTTTGGTGTAAAGTTAAAATCTTCGGAGTTATAGAGCAATAATTGAAAAAAATAAGATTTGTCTGCGCCATTTTGTTTATAAAAAAAGTACCACACTATATGCGGACTTTGCATGCCTATATTAATAATATATAGGATCTTATAATTCGATTCCAGCAATAAAATTGCTGGTAAATAACCTTTCTTTGTACTTTACTAATTAGACCAGCGTATTATAACTATTTTTTTTTTTTTAATTTAAAGATTATGCAAAAAAAAGAAAAATTTATATTTTGTCGATAAAATATTAAATAAGCATCTCATCTTTATAATCTTTATAAGTTTGATCAATGTATCATGATTATTTTGTTTATTATTGCGATGGTAATTTGTTAATTAACAATTGAATTGTTGCTAAAATATTTCTTATAATTTCAACCGGCTTCTAGAATTACAATCTATACCAAAAAAGCTTTGATGTCACTAAGTTATTTAATTATTGATTAATAATTACTTACCTAAAACTTTATTTGAAAATTAGAGTTTTTGTTAGGAAAATCCGCATTTTCCGAGGAAAATTTTCGTCGGAGCAAATCGTGAAAAACATATCTCAATGCAGAATTTAATTGCGGTGAATTTTTAATAAGCTGTTTTGGTTGTAAAGTTAAAATCTTCGAAGTTATAGAGCAATAATTGAAAAAAATACGATTTGTCGGCGCCATTTTGTTTATAAAAAAAGTAGCACACTATCTGCGGACTTTGCATACCTATATTATTAATACATAGGATCTTATAATTCGATTCCAGCAATAAAATTACTGGTAAATAACTTTTCCATGAATTTTGCTAATTAGCCCAGAGTAAATGTACCTACTCGTGAATATCTTTTTGTTTTTAAATAACTTCCTATAGTCCATTTACTCGATTTTTGATACGAATTCTAAGTAATGCTTGGATTTACATGCGATTTGGCATGTATTCTTTTTCTCATAGGCATCTTTCAATGCGTCACAGTTTTTCGATTTATTTCTAACGCATTAAATTGTACGTGACAGAAAAAGGCACGTCCGTGATTGCAGACATTTATAATATTTATCCTAGTTGTCGATAGATGGCGCTATAATCGAAAAAAAATTATTTACAAATTATATAATTTATCTACGAATATAATCTGTACAATTTATAAGACTATACAAATCAAAGAAAATACCATTTTATAAATGCAATAAACACAATTAAAATGTTACAACTGTCAGCTTTAACTAAAATGTCATGTTAGAATAAATGTTATAAATGTGTATTATCACGGACTTACCTTTCTTACTATCATTTGTGACGCACTGAAAAATGTCCATGAGAAGGAGTATACTTAGGGCCAATTTCTCATATCGAGTTCAACTCCAGTTTAACCTGAACTTCTAGTAAACGTCAGTTTAAAGTCAAAATCGTCTTTCTCAATTCGCACGTTCAACCCATGGCGGTTTAAACGATGCTTGAACGGTGGAATTCGGCCGTTCAAAGATTTCAGAACTCAGTTCAGATGATTGCATGGACTACCCATGCGTTGTATTAACACGAAACGCTGTCATAATATAAATATATCCTATTTTATTATATTAAGCCTAACGATAAACGATAACATTATTTTTGTTTTTATAATATTTATTTATAATTATTGAAATGACTATTTGACTATAAATACTTAAATTTAACTTTATTCAAGAACAGCATAAAAAAGGTAGTTCAAAATGGCGACAGTTTTTTACCTTTTGCCATCTATTGGCATTTCTCGAAAGCTGTAAAACGAGCGCTGATATGAACGTGCAATGAGAAATGCATTCCAAACAAAACCGAAGATCACCGGTAAACCTGGTTCAACTGAACCATAGATTAACGCAGGCATGAGAAATCGACCCTTAGCCTTAGCTAACATGTCAAGGAAAAAAGTGATATTGTGCCGATGTGTACTATTGCCCTGGGGGTGAGTACCACCCCTTTTTGTGGGTGGAAAAATATACGTTCAAAATAAATCCGGAAGTGGTAAAATTGACTAATTCTATACAGAGCTTTTTCACTAAGTCAATACGTTTCGAGTTATTTTCGAGTGAAAATGTTTATTTATCAACAAAAATAGGTAAACACGTTTTGAGACGGCTTTTCGCAAGTAATTCGAAGAGTATTTTACCGAAAAAATATTCTTAGCAAAAATGCAAAAATTTAGCTCATAAAACAAGAAACAAATTGTGTATGTGTGAAGTCTGTAGTCCCAGTACATACAGAGTTGTAGCTCATGAATAATAGGTTCGTATTCGTCAAATTCCAAATCGAATATTTCATCCAGAAATAACCAAAAAATGAAGCACTTTTGGGGAAAAACTTATCGAAAGTGTTTAAAAAAACTATAGGCGAGGAAATAAAGCATTACAACATTTACTTTTTTAAAGTAAGGCAGATTGTTATGAAACCTTTTGCATTCGATTCGGAAGAGCTTCGGGAAAAAAGCCATGAGGGACAAATGAAAATTGCATTGTTGTAGGCGGAAAATGAATTTTCCAAAGTGAATATCCAAGTGTTTAAAAAATAAAACATCACAACTCAGAAAATAATCTTGGAAATAAGTTCAATTTTCATACTGGTTTTAAGGTCGCTGAACAGGAATATCATGTCGGCGAAGCTGGTGCTCGGTATCTACGTCATCTCCTGAAGTTTTAATGAACTCCAGGAGATGACGTACATGCCGGGCACCAGGTACCTCTTTCAACTTCTCCGGACCGATATTCATGTTCATCATCATCATCAGCAGTAGATCGACAACCCTTTTTGGGTCCTGGTTTGTTCTAGGATTTTCCGCCATTCTGTTCTGTTCCTTGCTTTGTTCTTCCAGTGGGTAATATCAAGTGTTTTCACCGACCTCAAAAACACCGAGATAAGAAATTTTAACTACAGTAGAACCCTGAAAATCCTAACTAATTGGGAGGCAGCCTGTTCGGATTCCAAAAAGTTGGGATGATCCGAAAGTTAGCCTAACGAGCCTAACTAGTAATTCAAAGCTTTCATTGTCGTTGATTTTGAGTCGCAAAACGTTCTCGCAAGAGTGTGGACAATATTTTTGGACTCAAGTTGACTACGAGAGAACCGAAGTAAGTATATATTTAGCCTTCATAAGCGCCACACATTAAAGTATGTATTTATTTTTAAGAAATTTCAAATGTCAAAGTCATATTAATCCTACATTGTTAAACTTTCTGGTTTTACTCGATATATTAAACATGTTTTTAAGTTTGAATTTTTTAATTTTGTTCACTTTTCGTTGGTTCGGATTAGCGTGGTTCGGATTTGCGGGGTTCTACTGTATTTTCAGAATGAATTTCCATAAGACTCTAGGAGACGATGTGAATACCGGAATACCGGGCACCAGGTACATCTTACACACTTCGAGATGATTTTTGGAAAATCCATTTTACGCCTACTACAATGAAATTTTTATTTGTCCCTCATGCCAATAGGTCAACTTTTTCCTGAAGCTCTACCGAATCGAATGCAAAACGTTTCATAACGATCCGTCTTACTTTAACCTTTAACTACCCGCGCATCAAGTTATAACATAACTACACGCGTGGCGTACTTTGTACGCCACAAGGAAATACACTTAAAAACAGCGGATTTGTTTAATTTTTTTTTTGAAAAAATACACTTAGTTGTTTGTTATAAACCTTATTCGGCATCAGTGAATACGTGGAGTTCCTTTTCAGTAAGCCAATTGGGATTTATAACTGGAATCTTGGAATAAATGGATTCCATGATAAATAAAATTACTAATAAAAAATTTTTTTAAATGTGATTTTTTACAGGAGAAAAAGTATTGTTTACAAAGAAAAATATATTTTTGCCATAATGACTAAAAAACAATTTATTAAAATATGTACTTATATTACGACTTATAGTAATATAATCCTGGGGTATATTGTCCACCACCGGAAACAACAAAAAATAAAATGTAAATTACGATCTTTCCAGAACGCCGATTATAACGAGACTAAAACCAAATTGTAAAGCACATTCCAGTGATAGGTTAGAAAAATAAGCAAGGTCAAAAATTAAATTTTTAAATATATTTCCAGTAGATTTCTTATATCTGGCGTACAAAGTACGCCAGCGCGTGTAGTTAAAGGTTAAAAAAGTTAGAGGTTTAGGAGATGTTAGTGCTTTATATCCTCGCCTATATATACACTGACCGGCACGAAAAACGGACACCCCAAAAAATGGGTAATTTTTGATGTCTCGTACCTCCTAAACCTGTTGTCCAATTTAAGTAATTTTTTTAATATGTTATACCCTTTTTTTGATATTTTTGATAATATCTCTGTAAAAAATATTGTTGCTAAATAGGTAAATTTTCATTGTATACCGGGTGTACGAATCAAATTGTGTTTATTTCTTAAATTTCGCAACACCCTGTGGAATATTCTAGCCTTTATAAAATAATTTAAGACCCAACTATAGCCTTAGGTTTTCTTAACATTCTTATTCATGCGCTTATGTTGGATAATACAAAAGTTAGGTACTTTAACAACCAGCCAAGTTCTTCATCAGTACAGGGTGTTTTTAAATAAGTGCGACAAACTTTAAGGGGTAATTCTGCATGAAAAATAATGACCGTTTGCTTTATAAACATATGTCCGCAAATGCTTGGTTTCCGAGATACGGGATGTTGAATTTTTTCTTACAAACTGACGATTTATTTATTGCCCTAAAACTGGTTGAGATATGCAAATTAAATTTGGTAGGTTTCTAGAGATAGTTATTGTGCATTTTTTGACATGCAATTAAGAATTTTATTTTCACCATTGGCCGCATACGGCTAATATAACTGATCATATTACCCGTATGCACGCCAATGGTGAATACATATAAAATTCCTAATTGTATGTCAAAAAATGTGCAATAACTACGTCTTAAAACCCACCAAATTTCATTTGCATATCTCAACCGGTTTTAAACCAATAAATAAATCGTCAGTTTGTAAGAAATTCAACATCCCGTATCTTGGAAACGAAGCATTTACGAACATACGATTACAAAGCAAACTGTCATTATTTTTTAATGCAGAATTAAATGTAAATGTAAACTATTTTGAAAAACAAGCGGTAGAATTTAGGAAAGGTGTTAAACTTCAAACTTAATTTTCTCAAAACTCTTTTTTTCTTGTATCCCTGGGCTTCTACACGCCTTAAATGATATCCCGACTGGGCTTAGATTTCCAGACTTACTTGCTCGCTGCGGCTCGAAACAGTTCCGTTGGGGTTTTTTTTAAACCATGTTCTCAAATTCCGCAGCCATGATAGTCTCCTTCTACCGGGTACTCGCTTACCTTTGACTTGTGTCCCAGAAACTGCAATTTTATGCGCTTGACGGTAAACACAATCTCCGGTTTCTTCTTCATTCTTCCTAGGACTTCCTTGTTCGTATTCGTAATCCTTGCTGTCCATGATATTCTCAGCATTCTTCGCATTATACAGACAAGATAAACTCTTAACAAACTGTTTTGTTTTTTATTATTCGAGTTTAATTTAGAATTATTCAATTCAAGTAGATACTTAGATTTCCAGACTTACGCTAAACAAATTGCGTGGCAACACTGCTTTCACTCTGCGCACTATAATAATACGTATTATTCCAGACAAGATAAACTATCCACAAATTT
Source organism: Diabrotica virgifera virgifera (assembly GCF_917563875.1). Taxonomy (NCBI): domain Eukaryota; kingdom Metazoa; phylum Arthropoda; class Insecta; order Coleoptera; family Chrysomelidae; genus Diabrotica; species Diabrotica virgifera. The sequence goes on along the minus strand of NC_065445.1, from coordinate 229,749,005 downwards.
TTTGTTTTTTATTATTCGAGTTCTATTTATGTAAAAGTAATAACTTCATTATGATTTGTCTAAATTCAAATGAAGACACTCTAGTTCATAAAAATTACGATTTAGAATGTAGTAACAGAATTGTTTGAAAGTTTGTCTTATAAACCGTCGACACGTTTGTTGATATTTTCAGTACATATTCAAATAGTTGAACGATACGAATCGGGGAGGTACTGATGGTTCTCATGATACAGCTAAATCGGCACCGTACCGTGACGACGGGATTCTAGATAAATAAAACTGCATAATGGTTAAGATTATTAAGCACTACATGCAGGGCCCACTGTGATCTCCCTTTTTGTTTTTTTTTTATCAAAAATGTATTATTAGCCCAGTTGGGATAGCATTTGACCTTGCCTGCCGAGCTGCCCCATTATTTTTCTAATCTTTATAGGAGGTCAATATTAGTGTAAATTTAAAATCTCGACTGAATTCCGCCGTTGCGTTAGCCGGCATATTAATTTAAACGAGAACAGTTTTTGCTCAATATCTCCGCCATTATTGACTTTTCGACAAAAAGTGTCGGAACTGAAATTGTTGAAAATGCGATTTTCTATAATTTCGTTTATTATAATTTTTTAGTGCGGTCTATATTTTCCGAGTTATGGGGGAAAATAGTGACAGAACTTAATAGTTTAATTATCTCGTTTATTATTAGTTTTACAACAAAACTGTACCTATACGAAAATAAAGATAATTTAATTTTATACAATTTTGATCTCTTTCGTTTTTTTTAATAAAATCAATATTTAGGCTAGTACGTAGGCGATAAAAGCGCGAGCGTAAGACCCGATTGGTTTTATATCAATTATTATTTTTGTTCAATATCTCCGCCATTTTCAATTTTTCGACAAAAAGAGTAAGGACTAAAATTGTTGCAAATGCGATTTACTACAATTTTTCGAGAGAACGAATGGCGGATCTACGAGAGTCGGAGGCGAATGGAGAAATTTCCCCCAGCAGGGTCCAAATTTTAGAAAAATTGTTGAAGCATGAAATAATATTAGCTGACATGAAACAAAATATCGACAGCCAAATTCAACCAATAAACCCGCTAGTTAATAAAACATATAAGTTATTATTTATGTCTTTTATGTAGTTTGATTAGTGTTGCATTGGAAGTTTCAAAAATTGTATAAAATATAATTCTCTTTATTTTTTTATGTACAATTATGTCGTAAAGTTATTAACAAATGAGACAATTTAATAATTCTGCTTTCCCTCCGCCACCACTATTTTCTCTCTTAACTCGGAAAATATTAATCGCATAAAAAAATTGTGCAAAATAGGAAATTTAATTTTCAACAATTTCAGTTCCTACACTTTTTGTTATGTCGAAAAGTCGATAATGGCGGAGATATTGAGCAAAAACGGTTCTCGTTTAAAATCAAGATGGCGGCTAACGGAACGGCGGAATTCAGTCGAGATTTTAAATTTAAACCCACAAGGAATAATTTCCTGTAGCTGGCTGTATAATATTAATGGTAGCTTAGGTATTTATGGTATAGTTCTATTTTTTCTTTTATTTTCTCTAAGGTGTCTTCGTGGAATTCCCATTTGTAATTTTTATCTCTTGTATTTTCTATTTCTCCTAGCGCTTCCAGACCTGCTTGTATTATGCTTTCTCTTATGTGTTCGTATGTACTGTTGATATTCTCCTCAAAACGAACTTCCACTAGCTTCTGATCTAATCTTCTTTGGTACAAGTTTCTTATGGAGTCGTCCTGAAGTAAGTGTATCTTCAGTCTTTTTTCTGTTGGTAGTTCTTTAGGTGGTTCTTGGTTACTCTGTGCACTTTGGTGTACCCATGGTAGTTCTAATCTATTTTAAATAACATTTTAAATAACACACACAATAATTAGCCCGTTCAAAGAACACAAAACTTTGCGAAAACCTCCAAAAAAATAAAGGAAGGACGAAAACTTGGGACTAGGTAGTTGAAATTGTCTATTTTTATATAAGAAAAAGTTTACAATTCTACATCCCCTCTATTTTACAAAAATATATTTTGAAGCAAAAAAATATTTTGAGCAAAAATTCTTAGAAAAAGTGAAAAAAAATGGTGTCTGTATGATGTCTGCTGGCTGGCCCAGTAGAAGCAGAGTTGTAGTTAATGAAAAGTAAGTTCTTCTTCGTTAAATTTCAAATCGAATATTTCAACGTGAAATAACCAAAAAACGGAGCATCTTTCGGGGAAAACTCATTACAACCTTTTTAAAATGTTTAAAAAGGGGTTTATTTTTTTTTAAAAACCTCCAACATTAAAAGTAAGTGAGTTACGCTCAAAATATTGTTGGTCTCTTTTATTTTTTGGTAAAAAGGATCACGAAAATCACCCCCTCATTAGTATCCAAATAAAATTAATCGTTACCGCTTCAGAGGTTACTTTGATTGTGTATTCTTTATATAATCTGTAAGTTTCATCGGTTCAAAGTGCTTATTTTTGAAGGGACTGCAGTTGAAAAGGCTTGAACTAGTCACTAATCACGAGTGTATACAAATTTTGGACAGTCATAGCATAACCAATTTTTGTGTAACAGGAAAACAAGAAATCCAAAATATTCAGAAAAACAAAACGTACATTTTATTACTCTTTTATATTTTTGGTATTACTAATAATTTTAAGTTATTTTGAAAAAAAAAATAAAAAAACATTTATGTTAAAACCAAATTTTTCCAAAACTGAACACTTTGAACCAATGGAACTTATAGATATTATAAACAATACATAAGTAAAGTAACCTATGAAGCGCTAACGATTAATTTTATTTGGATGCTAATTAGGGGGCGATTTTCGCGATTCTTTTTACCAAAAAATAAAAGGGACCAAAAATATTTTGAGCGTAGCTCACTTACTTTTAATGTTAGAAGTCTAAAAAAAAACAAAACAAAACACTTTAAAAAAAACTATAATTACTTTTCCCCAAAAATTGACTTAGTGAAAAAAATCTATAGAACAAAAATTGCTTAGAATTAGTCATTTTATCCAATTCAGAACTTATTTTGAATGTATATTTTTCACCCCCGAGAAGGCGATATTCCCCTCCATTTTTGTAAAATGGGGTGGATGTAGAATTGTAAACTTTTTCTTATATAAAAATAGACAATTTCAACTACCTATTCCCAAAGTATCATCCTTCCTTTATTTTTTTTGTTAGATTGTTCTTTGATCGGGCTAAATACTTTCTTTGCCACCACCCACATACAATTTTCAAACAATGTTAAAACGAAAATAATATTTAACCGTCATTATATTGTGAAAGTTATATAAATCATTTTAATTTTTTATTAGTAATAATGATCTGTTAAATATATGTCGATGTTAAACCCATAATTAGGCAATATTTGTTGAAACACGCATCTATCCGTTCGATTATTAATCGATTGTTAACACCTATGGACATAAATTAATAAAAAAAAATGTGTAGTTAATATCAATTAAAATTAAAATTAATTAATAGGGAATTTATAGTTTCTAAAAATGACTCAAAATTTTATTAAGCAACTAATCGCTCTGAGAAAAATGACTGAAGAATTTTATTATTGGTTTTCGTATACAGTATGGTGCAAATGAAAGGAATAAATTCGTTAGACTTTACGCAAAAATCTCGAAACAGGTCGATTTTTTTTTAGATTATGGTATTTTGGCATATATGTCACACAAGTGACGTCATCCATCTGGGCGTGATGACGTAATCATTGATTTTTTTAAATAGGAATAGCGATCGTGTGCTAGCTCATTTGAAAGGTTATTCAATTCTCTATGTCTCTATTCACTAATATAAATATTAACATCATTATTTATACAGGGTGTCCAAAAACAATTCTTTTATATTAAATTAATTGTCAAAAAAAGAATGTGTGTACTTTGTACGCACGTAAGAAGTTATACTTCTATTATTATGATTTCAACCAAATTAATATATTTAACAGTTTATTTGTATTTTATTTAAATATTAAACTAACTTTCTTTACCTACCACTTTTAAAAAATGTTTATTAAAACGATACCAAAAATATAAAAAAAAAAGAATATGAATCATCCGGGATTTGAACCCGGGACCTCTTGATCTCCGGTCACACGCTCTACCACTGAGCTATATTCCTTTTGCTTTGACACGTTACAAGATTTCTCATACATACTGAAAAATTTAATACAAAATTACTTTAAATATAGATACTTACTATTATTATAAAATATCATATTATAAATAAATAAATATTATAAAATATAAAATACATTTACTAAGAACACTAATATATCCTTTTATATGATATAATATGACTTATTTGCGCTGACAGCGCTGATACATACATCTTGAAAAATTAGCAACGAAATACTGTCTGTGTGCGCATGCGCCCGGCATTAAAAATTTCACTCTCGATCGTAAAGAAGTATAACTTCAAAAAATAAGAATGTATGTAATTTATTTAATTTAAAATACATTTACTAATTAATTGTTCAAGCTTCCAAAAAGCAGGCGCCTAGCGGGAGCTGGCTTGAACATTGAATTTAAGCGAAAAGCAATGTTTATTTTTTAAATAAACTTTTTTTTCTGTTTTCTGATAACAGTAAATAGTATTTTGTATTAAATAAATTACATACATTTTGTCAATTAATTAAAGTTAAAAAAATGTTTTTGGACACCCTGTATAAATAGTTACATTAATGGTTAAATTACTAAATAGAGAATTGAATAACCTCTCAAATGAGCAAGCACACGACCTCTATTCTTATTTATAAAAATTATCAATTACGTTATCACGCCCAGATAGATGACGTCACGCGTGTGATATATATATGCTAAAATATCATAATCTAAAAATAAAAATCGACTTGTTTCGGAATTTTTTGTTATGTCACCGGTTTACGAAATAACGAATTTATTCCTTTCATTTGCACCATACACAATTCCTCCGTCATTAGACCAGATAGAAGGACAAATGAGTAGAGCTTCACGATACGATACAATATCGATACTTTTTAAGTAATGAGTATTGTATTGGTTATGCCAATGAAGTATCGTATCGAATATCGATATCGGCAATACTTTCTTATAGAAATATCGTATTGATTTTGATTTCGATACGATATCGATACAATACTCGATAAAATATCGACATAAAAAGGATTATACATTTGAGCTGTGTAGGTCCTTTATGCTCACTTTTGCATGCTTGGCAAATGGACATTATTCTAAAAATATTACGAATATTGCTTATAACTTATACTTATGTATATTCTTATAAATATTGAATATGGCTGAATGCTTCTTTGAAAGTCTACAAATACTTACTAATTCTGTATTGTTTAAAATCTACTTTTGAAAATATAGGGAAATCCCCGGAGATTCGGAATAAATCGCAATTCAGTATTTGTTAAAAATTATTTTTGAGTCATCATCACTTACTTCCATAATATTGCCAAAAATGCCATATGATATAAACAGTGTAATCATATTAACAGACATTTACTCACTCTCAAGAATTTCAAGTTCATGCACTTAAGTGTAAAATATTATAACAGCTGATGCTTGGGTTGCAGATCCCTTATACTTTTATGTAATAAATAATTATGATTTAAATAACTATTCCACAAAATATAATCAAACAACTACTGTGGCGTTTTATTTTTTTTTCTCGATATCGATATTTTCAATAATATCGAGGCAAGCGTATCGACAATACAAGAGTTGTGTATTGATTTCAGATAATGAGTATCGTATCGACATTAATATGGTGTACCTATATTAAACCGGCAATAGGTGTATATTTTCAAAAACTGTTAGTGTGTAAAAAGTATTTATTAAAATCAGCTAAATACTTTCGACAAAGCAAATGCCATCATCAGAGCTTCCTATAAAAACAATAAGTTAAATGACTTATTCATAAAATGAATAATGAATAAGAGCCTTATGAATGTCTCTTAACTTATTGTTTTTATAGGAAATTCTGATGATGATTTGCTATGCCGAAAGTACTTAGCTGATTTTAATAAATACTTTTTACACACTGTCAGTTTTTGAAAACATATATCTGTTGCCGTTTTGACTTACATATATAGATGTGTGTACGAGTCATACAGGCTTTTTTCATTCTTTTTTTATTGATTTTATAGTATGTACTCAATACCAGTGGCGTAACTAACGCCAATGCAACCAATGCGGTGCATTGGGGCGCAGGCCTTAGGGGGGCGCAAAAAACTGATATTCTGAAAAAATTTTAGCAAAAAAATATGTTGAAGCAAAACTCCCTGTAGCTTCCCGAAAATAAAAAATGTAAAAAAATATTCGTGGTATTTTATTCCGTTCACTCACTTCCGTTCAGTCACAACAGAATGTTGGTGACTCTTTTGTTTACTATTATCGTTATCTTATCTCCTCGGCGCGACGATGCACATCTGTGTTTATGGCTTTCTCATCACAACTGCTTTTGTTTATTTATCGTTGTTAGCTACAAAGATATTCAGGTAAAATATTTTAGTATTATTTTAGTAACTAGGACAACGTGTCCCTGTCATGTGTCAGTCCTTGTTGTAAGATCGTACGGTTCAGTAGTTTTTTTTTGTTGCATAAAAATACTTACAAAAAAAATTTTGTCGTTGTATTTGTTATACAATTGAAATAAGTGGACCGATTATTTGTGCGTTTTAGTGGATTTAGTGTGAACAAAATGAACGGAAATAAAAGAAAAAGACCTAGTGGTGCTGAGTTCCAAAAAAGGAAAAAACAAGAAGATGAAAAAGTGAAAAAACTACCAAAGATTGACATGTTTTTAAAAGTGAGCGTGGGGACAAAATATCCACGATAGAAGAGATCGTTGCATTGCATTTTCTTGCCGATAACCAAAATTCAGAAATCCACCAAAACGTGAGTAAGTCTGCTGATTTAAATATTACATATATAGCTCCTTCTACATCAGCACCTGGCATAAGTAGTACAGTACAAGAAAATACTGATGACATAGGTATAATCTGCAATGTAGAGAATACAGACAGAAAAATAATAAAGAACTACTTAAGGAACTCTATGTCCAATACTAGACTGTGTGATCTTAGTGTAATTAGAATTAGTATTGAACATGAAAGAGCTCGGTCTTTAGATGTAGAAAAGTTAGCAAGACTGTTCCTAGAAACAAAGAGCCGCAGGGGCTTTGTCAGGGAATAGGAATTAACGTACAGTGTTGTTCCTATGAGCTGTAGGTAGGTTTGACTCTAAGAATTCATCATCTAGTAAAATGAATCAAAGTTTGAGAAACGGAACATAAACAATATATTGTTGCTTGCGATATCATGTATACTATACTGTATAGGGCACTGAATAAATAAAAAATGTTGAGTAAAGTAAGTAGTGTATATTGTATCGTCCTAAAAAGTACATTAATAAATTGTAAGTACATAACGTGATCCTTACTTCAGTTATATTATTGGTATTTGGAAATGTTCAGTAACTTAAGGGGCTATCCTAGTGTAAAAGTACGAAATTCATATAAGTACTTTTTTTGCGAATTTCTAATATAAAAAGTACTGTGCCAATTGTTTTGAAAATTGGTATAAGCATGTACTATAAAAAGAAGTAAAACAATTTTCATTAAAAAATATTAAAAATTAAACGATTTATGCGCCAAATACTGGCACCATTAAAATAAAAAACATAAGGTATTTCCTATACCATCAACTATGATTTTTGAAAAATATTAAAATTTGGGAAAATGACAAAGTGTTGAAATTTTTTTTAAAATTAGCTAAAACATTTGCAGTTTCAGAAACCGCCAAATTGACATTTTTTATCCGATCAAATACCCCTAGTTGATGGTATAGAAAATAACTTATATTTCAATAATATCTTTGAAATTTCATGTTTCAGGGTCTCTATTAGTCCCAATCACTGCAGCAGTGGAGCTATGTTTTTATTTTCACGGTGCAATGCTCATGCAAATTTTCAAAACAATAGGTACAGTTCTTTTTATTTTAGAAATTAAAAAAAAAGTATGTGAATTTCGTACTTTTGCACTAGGATAGCCCCTTAATTTTACTTTCAATTAATTTTTTGAATAATAACTTTTTAATAATTAACTTTAAAATTACTGTTATATTTCTTTGTATAATTTTTCTCTGCAGAAATTTCGTTGTTAGTTTCGTTGGAGGTTGGGGGGGTGGGGGGTGCAGAATAAGTCTGGGAATAGGGGCGCACGAGGAATACTTGCATTGGGGCGCAGGTCAGACTAGTTACGCCACTGCTCAATACAGTTTTTTTACATAGAATCTGAGTATGAAATAAAAAAATGGGTATTTCTCATTAGATCATTGTGTGGATTCTTATTATGTGGATTACATCTTATTATTATATGGATTCTTCTGTGTCCTGAACAGTATTTTAATCTTTGTTCCATACAACCGGTTTAAACTTTTATATTAAAATTACAAATACAATTAAAGAATTAAATTTACTTTTGTTTCCAAAATAACAAAAACATAATACTTTGCTTAATTTTTAACAACTGTGTTTTAAAAATGACATAATCTGGAAGTCCGAAAGGTCGAAAATCTTAATCCTACAATAATTATGGTTAAACCTCAGAACATATTAATTACACATTTGTTTGGAGTTCAATGAGAGGAAAATTGACGTTAAGAAGTGAACGGCATATAATGATATATGATGTCAATTAATAATATGAATACAAATTTTTATTTTAAAACATTATTCGATGATTAATCGAAAATATGTAAGCAATTTTCGAATATGAGGATAAATACCTCTAGTAAACGGTGGTATTGAGCTTTACATCACATTTCTTTGCAAATATGGCAAGTTATTCAAATGTGTTTACATAATTATAGTATATTAAACGATAAACTAAACAATTTCAACGAACGGTTATTGTAAGAATTTGTGAGAGGCTATTAACAACTCTGTCTTTTCTTCTAAATTTATTAGACGCATTAATGCGTAAATATTATTTAATTGTATTTTTAATTTTGAAATAAAAGTGTAAACTGGTTCGTTTGTCTTAAACGAATATTTAAATGCTATTCTGGATTTTTTACGTTTAATAAGAAATATACAGCAAAAGAAAGCAGCATTTTCAGACGACCGACATCCCAAACGAGCTAATAAAACTAGGCGGAGAAAAACTAAATAGGGATTTGGGAAGAAGAAAGAATGCCAAATAATAGTACAGGATCCGAATCTGGGTCGACCTTCTCCCATCAGCTTTTTGGATGAAATATATTTTTTTTTAATTTCACACATAGCCAAATATTTCTAGCATGGGTTGTCTATCAAAATCGTGCCAGAGCTAGCCGTAAGAGGGGGGGCGTAGGGTTTGAAATCAACATTTCAAGCACATTTTTTTATGGTATGGTAGAATTATTTTATTTTTAAATGAAATAAGCATATTGAATACAATTCATATATTATTCAAAAAAAAACTCATGGAGAAATATTGAAAAATAAGCCAACGGTGGTTTTATTAAAGACACCTCAAAAACAACGAATTTTGCATCAGAACTCATCATTGGATCAAGGTAAACAAAAAATTCAAAAACAATTTATTAGCTTATGAGTTTCTCGAGGTAACGCTATCGAGATGTTTTTGTTTTATCGACTTTTGACTTTTTGATATCACTCAGAAGTCAAAACAACCAAATTTTTTTTGCAAAAAAGGGGCGAACATCAACATATTGGGTTGATTTTTACACAACTGGGCAACTATCTTTGGGCAACTATCAGTGATGGTAATATACACTGTGTCCGTAAAGTATGGAACAAATTCTATTTTAGCTAAACAGAGCATTTTAAGAAATAATCCTGAAACACGTCGATTTTTGATTTTAATTTACCGTATTTTAAAACAATATTCTAATATACAGGGTGAATTACTTTTGAGTAATGACGTTACCGTCATTTTTTTTTAAATGGAACACCCCCATTTTGTCTCAATTTTCGGATTACTCTAGCTGAGCTGATTCCAAAAATGTATCACATGTTGATTCAAATTGGTACAGGGTGGACAAAAATACAATAGATTTGTGTGTGTTCATACAGTAACGCGTTAGTTAAATTAACAATATTTTCAAAAATACTTATTTTATTTTTGATATTTTAATTATATTTTAATTTTAATTAATTTTTGATATTGTTTAGTTGAATATTTTAATTTAATATCAAAAATTAATTAAACTTTAATAATATGAGCATACACAAAACTATTCTATTCACCCTGTACCAATTTGAATCAATATGTGATACATTTTTGGAATCAGCTCAGCTAGAGTAATCCGAAAATTGAGACAAAATGGGGGTGTTCCATTAAAAAAAATGACGGTGACGTCATTACTCGAAAGTAATTCACCCTGTATATTAGAATATTATTTTAAAACACCGTAGGTAAATTAAAATTAAGGGCAGGGTATGGTGCTGATAGAAAAGGCATTCAGGCATCAAATATCCAAAAATCTTTTCAGGCCATAATAATGAAAAGACCTTCTCCAAACGAAATAAAAATTTATACTGAAATGATGGCATCTCCTGAGGTAAAATGTTCCGGAAGTAAAATGAGCCTCCATTCGGATCTCCGGGTGAGGACTATCTCAGGGGGAACACCATTGCAGGTTAGAAAAATCAGGATAGGGTCTTGGAATCTTGGTAGTCTTACAGGTAAGAGTCTGGAGTTAGTGGATGCGCTCAAACGAAGAGGAGTTCAAATTGCTTGTATTCAAGAAACTAGGTGGAAAGGACAAAGGGCGAAAGAACTAGGTGATGGATATAAATTGTGGTATGTAGGGAGTAGTAACACTAGAAATGGAGTTGGTATAATTGCTGATAGTGAAATGAAAGATAACGTAGTAGATGTTGTAAGAACGAGTGATAGAATGATGTCAGTGAAATTTGTAATTGATAAAGAAGTATTGAATGTTATGTGTGTGTATGCTCCTCAAACAGGTCTGGGTGAGAATGAAAGAAGAGCTTTCTATGATCAATTGGGAGACATACTGAGTGATATTCCAGCGGAGGAGAAAGTTATAATAGGAGGTGATTTCAATGCACATGTGGGCCAAGCCAAGACAGGATATGAAACAATACATGGGGGATTAGGCTTTGGAACTAGAAATGAAGCTGGAGATGACATGCTAGAATTAGCAACAGCATTGGATATGGCGATTGTTAACACATTCTTTAAAAAGAGAGAAACTCAACTTATTACCTACAAAAGTGGACAACATCAATCCCAAATAGACTACTTCATGATAAGGAAAGAAGACATACGTGAATGCAAGGACTGCAAGGTAATAGTTAGTGAGACAGTAAGCCAACAACATAAGCTGCTTGTTCTGGACATCGAAGTAAAAAGCGAAACTAAACAAAAATATCGGAGAGGACCACAAAAAATCAAGTGGTGGATGCTAAAAGATGAGAAGGAAGGTCTATTCAGGGAAAGAATAGTAGAAAAAATATATTGGAACATGAAAGGAAGCCCTAACATAATTTGGAGAAAAATGGCCAATATTATTAGAGAGACGGCTATTGAAATACTTGGGAAAACGTCAGGAAAGAAGTTTGAAGATAAAGAGACTTGGTGGTGGTCAAATGAAGTACAAGGAAACATAAAAGAGAAGAGAAAATTATATAAAAAGTGGCAAGAAACCAGATCGGACATAGATCTTCAAAACTATATGGTCGCCAAAAAGGAAGCGAAAGTAGCAGTAGCAAAAGCTAAAGCAGAAGCGTATTCAAACCTATACGATCAACTTGATACCAGGGAAGGCGAAACGAAGATATATAAAATAGCCAAACAGAGAGCAAAGAAAGCAAAAGATTTTAATCAGATTAGATGTATCCGAGATGAAAATAATAAAATACTAGTTCACGAAAGGGATGTCAAAAAGAGATGGAGAAAGTACTTTGACAGCTTATTAAATGAAGAATTTGACAGACAGCCTGTAGAGTCAACGGAGACAGTAGCAGCAATGGTCACCAAAATAACCAACGAGGAAGTGGCTCAAGCGCTTCAAAAAATAAAGAAAGGAAAAGCGGTAGGACCAGATGATATTCCTGGGGAAGTATGGAGAGCATTGGGAGAGACAGGAACAAGGTGGCTAGCAGGTCTATTTAATAGAATTATGGAAGTTGGACAAATGCCAGACGAATGGAGAAGCAGTATACTGGTACCTGTTTACAAAAACAAGGGAGATATACAACAATGTACAAACTACAGGGCTATAAAACTGCTTAGCCACACCATGAAAATATGGGAAAGAGTAATTGATAGACGGATACGTGAAGAAACCGAAATATCCGAGAATCAATTTGGCTTTATGCAGGGTAGATCAACAACAGATGCAATTTTCATTATAAGGCAGTTGATGGAAAAATACAGGAGTAAAGAAACAAACGCTCATATGGTATTCATTGATCTTGAGAAAGCATATGATAGAGTTCCTCGAGAGATTCTGTGGTGGGCACTCAATAAGAAAGGAGTCCCTGGTGAATATGTAAAGATTGTGAGGGATATGTATGAGGGAGTAACGACTAGTGTTAGGACAGGTGTGGGAGAGACTGATAAATTTCATGTGAAAGTAGGATTGCATCAAGGTTCTGTGCTTAGTCCGTATTTATTCTCATTAGTTTTGGACCAGATAACAGCGAAAATACAGGGTAACATTCCATGGTGCTTAATGTATGCTGATGATGTCGTGTTAGTAGGAAATAGTGAAAGAGACTTAGAACAAAAACTGGAACAGTGGAGACAAGCTCTGGAGGAAAAAGGTTTAAAACTTAGTAGGACAAAAACAGAGTATTTGGAATGTTCATTTAAAGATGGAGCTACTACAAATAAAATGGTATCTTTGGATGGTGAAATGATTGTAAAAAGCAATAGTTTTAAGTACCTAGGATCGGTATTACAGAGTAATGGAGAAATAGATGGAGATGCATGCAGTAGAATTAGGGCTGGATGGATGAAGTGGAAAGAAGCGAGTGGTGTGTTGTGTGACAGAAAAATTCCAATGAAGCTGAAGGGAAAATTCTATAAAACAGCCATAAGACCAGCTATGATGTACGGAACTGAATGTTGGGCAGTGAAAAAGAAAGAGGAACAGCGAATGCATGTGGCGGAAATGAGAATGCTTAGATGGATGAGTGGAGTGACAAAGAAGGATAAAATTAGAATTGAGTATATTAGGGGAAGTCTAGGTGTGGCACCAATTGATGCCAAAATGAGAGAGCATAGGTTAAGATGGTTTGGTCATGTTCAACGTCGAGACGTTAACCACCCAATACGAAGAATAGCTGAAGTGCAGATTCCTGGAAGGAGTAGGAGAGGAAGACCAAAGAAGAGCTGGGGGGAGACGATAAGGCAGGACATGTTGGTAAAGGGGATTAACATTGATATGGCCCAAGATAGAATTGTGTGGAGAAATGCAATTAGGGAAGCCGACCCCGCATAGGGATAAGGCAAAGAGAATGATGATGTAGGTAAATTAAAATTAAAAATCGACGTGTTTCAGGATTATTTCTTAAAATGCTCTGTTTAGCTAAAAAAGAATTTGTTCCATACTTTACGGACACAGTGTATATCAATTGTTTGAAAAATTCAATCATAAAAACAGAGCTACGGCACCTGAAATCCATACTAATAATGTCCAGTTGCACCAACAAATAAACGATTGATTTGGACTGCCAGTTTATTTTAAAATATGATTGTCAAAAAACTGTCAAATCAAAAACATAAATTTTAACGATTCTCCCAAAAAATATTAAATTTTAATCTTTTTCGAACGAAAAGACAAGTGTTCTGTTATTATATTTGATGGTAAAATTTTAATATTGTTCGGGGGAATCATAAAAATTTCTGTTTTCGATTGACAGTTTTTTGACACTAATAATTGGGCAATCCAATACAAAAGATCAATCCTTTATTTGTTGGTGCAACTGGACATAAGTATGTAGAATATATGTACTATTTTTCGCTAGAAATTCATTAAGTGGTTTAAACTCTAAGACATTTGAGCCCATAGGTAAAAATTGCTGCAATACTATAATTCACTTTAACCTTTAACTACCCGCGCATCAAGTTATGACATAACTACACGCGTGGCGTACTTTATACGCCACAAGAAAATACACAATAACAGCGGATTTGTTTATTTTTTTTTTAAATACACTTAGTTGTTTGTTATAAACCTTATTTGGCATCAGTGAATACTTGGAGTTCCTTCTCAGTAAGCCAATTGGGATTTATAACTGGAATTACGGAATAACTGAATTCCATGATAAATTAAATTGCTAATAAAATTTTTTTTGAAATGTGATTTTTTACGGGAGAAAAAGTATTGTTTATAAAGAAAAATATATTTTGTGCCATAATGACTAAAAAACAATTGAAATGTGTACTTATATTACTACTTATATTAATATAATCGTGGCGCATATTGTGCACCACCGGAAACAACAAATAATAAACTGTAAATTACGATCTTCCCAGAACGCCGATTATAACGAAACTAAAACCAAATTGTAAAGCACATTCCACTGATAGGTTAGAGACATAAACAAGGTCAAAAATTAAATTTTTAAATATATTTGCAGTAGAATTCTTATATCTGGCGTACAAAATACGCCAGCGCGTGTAGTTACAGGTTTAAATAAAAAACACGTACACCAAAACGATGTTAACCAGCGTTGTCTTGGTCAATAATTATAGATAGGAAGAAAGCGCTTAGGTAAAAGTAAATTCAATCAAAGTTGTGTTTTAACATTTACAAAAATCTCCTACAGCTTCATAAGATAAGGATGAAGTACTATTCGCATTTCTCGATAAATTACATTATGTAACAACGATGAAATTCTAATATTTTATCCACAAATCTCTTACGCAAATATGCAATTAGAAGACAGAAAAAAACAGTAGGAAATAATATACTAGTACCCAAAGAATACAAATATTTCCTTAAAACCATAAGCAAATAACGATTCAGGAAAAATATATTTAATATTAGATATTAATGTAATGAATTTCCCAATATAAGAAACTAAATAGTACAGTCACTGAAAGTTTTCACCTTCGATTTCGTTGAACTTCCATCAATTTTCAGGAAAATGGGTAAGTTGTTAGAGGATACCTCAAGGAACAAAAGTGACATGGTGCCAACTTACGCTTTTACATTTAGATTTTAGCTTTTTAGATTTAGACATTTGCCTTGGCAGGGGAAAATTGCCTTACGGGGAACTTCCAATGAAACACCAATCAAAAGACATAAAAAAGATAAACCCAAACTACATAAAAGACATAAGTAATAACTTATGTGCATTAAGTTCCTTTAATTTTCCTATTAGCGTATTTATTGGGTTCAATTTGTTTGTCTGTGTTTTAAGATTCATGTCAGCTAATATATTTTTATGCCTCAACAATTTTTTTCTTTAATTTGAGACCTTGTTAGGGGGAAAATTTCTCCATTTTCACTACCCGTTAATCCGCTACTAGTGGATGCCACCCCTTCCCGGGGATGAAAACGATTTTATTAAACATAACCCCATAAATCGATAGAGGGATAAATTCTAAGCAAAATTTGTTTTAAAAGCTTTTACAAAAAAGTTACCATTACTAAAATTGAAGCTAATAAAATATTCAATAAATTACTTACTTCAAAAATTTTTAATATTAATTCAAAGTGAATTATGGGTAATTGAATATACTTTTTTCGGTGGGTACCCAAATTTTAAATTTTCAAGTTTAAATAACGGGAAAACCATGCATTTTGTAAAACATAGTAAACACTTGTCGAAGAGCATAGAAATACCTATCAAATAAGCTCCAGAAAAAGTTAATACCATGAAAATTAAGCAAGTTATGATGAATAAGGACCCTTTCGAATTTTTTAGAAAATAGTGAAAAATAAAACATATATGCCATTTCCACAAAAATTATTAATATTTATAGTAATCCCTACAAGACTTTTTTACTTTAATAAAAGTGATGACCTCACACATTTTGACCGGTTTAGAAATGCACATTTTTGAAAAGAAGAAAAATGATTTAAAGAATCAGAATTTTTCAAATTTTCGTAAATTTTATTTTCTTTTAATAGAACTTCAAAAATAATCGATATACGTAAAAAATAATACAAAACTGAGTTTTTTCTTTTTTATAAAAGATCTCTCTATTTTAGGATAAAAAAATAATCGAGATAGAATCGTAAACCCTAAATTTTACTGTGAGAATCATGTAACAGGGGTCCTTTAACCTTTTTTTCAAATGGTTTCAAACGGTTTTTTGATGAACGTGATATCATAATTATTAACGGAGTTATTCTGAAAAACAATAACATTTTTTTGGAAAAATTTTTGGAGCAAATATTGATGCTATTCTTTTTCTCATGATCATCTTTCAGTGCGTCACAGTTTTTCGATTTCTTTCTAACGCATTAAATTGTATGTGACAAAAAAAAGGCACGTCGGTGATTACTTCTAGTTCTGGGATTATTCTAGTTGTCGATAGATGGCGCCATAATTAAAAAAAATAATTTTTTTTATATTTTTGTATTAGTTACATAATTTTTATATTATATAATTTTTATATTACAAATATAATCTGTATAATTTTTAAGTCTATACAAATCAAAGAAAATACCATTTTATAAATGCAAGAAACACATTTGATTTGTTTTTATTCTAAATTGAAAATAAAATGTGACAACTGTCAGATTTAACTAAAATGTCATGTTAGAATAAATGTCATAAATGTGTATTATCACGGACTTACCCTTTTTCTTATCATTTGTGACGCACTGAAAAATGATCATGAAAAGGACAATATCAACTTTTTCTGGAGGTCATTTGATAGGTATTTCTGAGTACTTTGAAAGGTATTTAGTGAGTATATTTTATGAAATGTATCGTTTTTCGTTTTTCCGTTATTTAAGATTGAATACTTAGATTTGAGTACTCGCCGAAAAAAGTTCTACACTTTGAATTAGGCAAAATACTAAAAAGTTTTTCAGTAAGGAATTTATTCGATTTTTTATTGGCTTCAATTTTGGTAATAATGATAATTTTGGAAAAACTTATAGTTTTTGAGTATTTTATGAAAAACAGCTTTAAAACATGCATTTTTCACGAAAAATTAAAATCTTTAATAACTCAAAAAGTATTGATCTATTTTAATAACTTGATATAATATAGCCCAATAAATGACCGTTTTGGAGTGTAATTTCCAGAGGCAACTCCGAATTTCATGAAAATTTGGATTTAGGTTCTACTTACCCTCCACTTCAAAGTTGAAATTGTGCCGTTGGTTGCTTTTACTTGGGGGGTGACAGTCACCCCTTCTCGGGGGTGAAAAAACATACGTTCAAGATAAGACCGGAAATTGATAGATTGACTGATTTTAAGCAACTTTTGTTCCATAGAGTTCTTTACGTAAGTCAATATTTTTCGAGTTATTCGCGATTTAAAATGTTGATTTTTCGACAAAAAAACTACGTTTTCAGACCGTTTTTCGCAAAAAAACTGAAAAAGTACATACATTATCGAAAAAAATATTTTTAGCAAAAGTGTAGCTTATAAGAAAACGAAAAAAATGGTGTACCAGTAAAGTCTACAAATTGACTAGAAGAAAAGTTGTAGCTCATGAAAAATACGTTCTTATTCGTCTAATTCCAAATCGAATAATTCAACGCGAAATCACCGAAGAATGAAGCACTTTTCGGGAAAACCTTATTAACATTTTTAAAGTATCTAAAAAAAGCTTACCATTTGTTTTTACAAATGTTTCCAGCATCAAAAATAAACGAGTTACACTGAAAAGAAAGGCCCCTTTTTTGGTAAAAAAAATCGTGAAAACCTCCCTCTATTTAGCACCCTAAATGAATTTAATCGTTACCGCTTTACCATTTATTTTAACTATATGTGTATTGTTTATATGATCTGTAAGTTTGATTGGTTTGAAGTGCTTATTTTTGAAAAAATTTATTTTATAGTAAAAAAAATTTTCTAAAAATTTTTTAAAAATTTCCTTTTTTTAAAATAACTTAAAAGTATTAGTGATAAGAAAAATCTGAAACAGTAAAAAATATAGGTTTTGCTATTATAAATATGCTAGTTTCATTTTGTTTCTCAGTAAGACAAAAATTGGTTAAGATATGGCTGTTCAAAATTTGCATACCCTCGTGATTAGTGACCCATTCAAGCTTTTTCAACTATAACTCTTTCAAAAATAAACAGTTTAAACCTGTGTGACTGACAGATCATATAAAAAATAGATAGGTAAGTAAATTGCTTGTAAAGCGCTAGCGATTAATTTCATTTGGGGAGCTAAACACGGGGAGATTTTCATGATTTTTTACAAAAAAAAAAGAGGGCCAACTTTATTTTGAGCGTAACTCGCTTATTTTTATTGCGAAAAACTTTTTTTAACAATTAAAATAAATCTTTTTATAAACACTTTAAAAAAGTTTAAGCGAGTTTTTCCCGAAAAGTGCTTAATTTTTCGGTGATTTCCCCTTGAAATAGTCGATTTGGAATTAGACGAATAAGAACGTATTTTTCATGAGCTACAACTTTGTTTTTACTTGACTGATAGACTTTACTGATACACCATTTTTTGTTTTTTATGAGCTACACTTTTGCTGAAAATATTTTTTGAGATAGAACATGTACTTTTTGAGTTTTTTGCGAAAAACGGTCTGAAAACGTAGTTTTTTGTCTAAAAGTCAACATTTTAAATCGCGAATAACTCGAAAAGTATTGACTTACGTAAAAAACTCTATAGAACAAAAGTTGCTTAAAATCAGTCAATTTATTCATTTCCGGTCTTATCTTGAACGTATGTTTTTTCACCTCCGAGAAGGGGTGACTGTCACCCCCCAAGTAAAAGCAACCAACGGCACAATTTCAACTTTGAAGTGGAGGGTAAGTAGAACGTAAATCCAAATTTTCATGCAATTCGGAGTTGCCCCTGAAAATTACACGGTATCGCCGCATTCCCCGTTTATTTACTGGGCTAATAAGCTTTCTTTAGAATTTGTCCATTTATAGGGTTATTTTTAATAAAATAATTTTTACGACCGAGAAGGCTTAAGGTGGCATCATGTCACTTTTGTTTCATGAGGTATCCTCTAAACTCTAACACTCTAATCACTCACCAATTTTCATGAAAATCGTTGGAGGATCACCGAAATCAGAAGTAATAAGTAATTTTTCCTTCATACACTGTACTATAGGAAATAATATACTAGTACCAAAAGAACCCAAATATTTCCTTAAAACCATAAGCAAACAACCATAAGATTCTTTAAAAATTATATTTAATATTAGATATTAATGTAGTCAATTTCCCAAGTCGCCTGTGAAATAAATAAGAAACTAAACGTTTCAACAGTTTTTTTATTATCGCTAATTTGTATATAGACTTAACTTTCACTTTACTTCACGTTTATCACTAAATTGTTAAGTATATTTGAAGAAGATACCAACAGAGTATCAAGGCGAAGGTCAGGACTTCGCTATAGAAATTATCATATTCACGAATTTGAATAAATTGCCATGTACTGGGTTGGATTCAGGTCAGTATCTAATAATTTTATAGAGGTTTCTTTCTGGTAGACGGTAGAAATAATAACAATGTAGCTATCGACAAAAAAGGAGAAGAATTTGAAGAAGAAGAGAAGAGAAAACATGTAAATATCTTTTAAAATTACGGAAGAAAATTATCCAAAAATAGTTTGCGATCCTGTCACACAGCAACCAGCTTAGTTTCGCTATGTTTAAAGATTATCCAATAATGTTTGGCTGAAAGAAAAGTCTGTAATTACTAATTCTGTTTCTAGTCTTGTCGCCAGGGGGTACAACGGCCTCCTTTATTCAGATGGACTTACCCAAGTTCTTTTATGTATTTTGACCCGTAGAACACGAATATTTTGGGTAACAGATTATCCGGATGTCGATAAGGTTGTTATAAACAAAGAACTTGAGGAATTACATAACAGCGATTTTTAGCAAAACAAAACATTTTTTGTATTTTCTGGGCCATTCTAAGCAAAAAATGTTCATACAACTTTTTTCGTAGGATGCACAGTTTTCGAGATAAACGCGGTTTTAAAAAATAGAAAAATTGCAATTTTTGAACCCGGATAACTTTTGATTAAAAAAATAAAATACCAATTCTTTTTAACGCATTTGAAAGTTCAAGTCAAATTATACCGATTTTGATTATTTGCATTGCCAAAAATTAATTTTTTTTTATTGTCAAACAAAGCTATAAACAAATAGTGTTTCTCGTGCCCAATGCATGCGGTTTAAAGCATGCTATGTAGAAATAGCTTTTTTGTAGGCGCGCCTACTCGTTCGATTTTAAATGAGAGATGCATTGAAAACATTTCTCAAGCACTATGTGTTTACAGCTTTGTTTGACAATAAAAAAATTAATTTTTAGCAATGCTAATAATCAAAACCGGTATAATTTGAATTGAACTTTCAAAAGCATTAAGCAGAATTGCTATTTTATTTTTTAATCAAAAGTTATTCGGGTTCGAAAATTTAAATTTTTCGATATTTTGAAAGTTCTACCGTGTTTATCTCGAAAACTATGCATCCTACGAAAAAGCTTGAAAATAACAACATTGTTTGCTTTAGAATGGCCCAAATAATACAAAAAATGTTTTGATTTGCAAAAAATCGCTGTCTGTAATTCCTCAAGTTCTTTGTTTATAACAATCTTATCGACATCCGGAACAACTGTTACCCAAAAAATTCGTGTTCTACGGGTCAAAACACATAAAAAACTTATGTATATAAATATATACAGGGTGAGGCAAATAAAGGGCCTATTAGAAATATCTCGAGAACTAAAGGCAACAGAATCATGAAAATTGGAATAAAGGGGTTTTGAAGGATGATCTATTAAATGAAAATATTTTCATCTCTTTTCAACTTCCGGTTATACCGGAAGTTGCTTATAACTTCGTTTTTTTTAATGGGACACCCTGTATATTTTTACATTTTTGGATTCTCTTCGATGTCTCCTTTCTTAAAATATGAGCTTTTGTAATATTATACAGGGTATTTTAAAAGATAATTACATTTTTTTATTAATTTCGTAGCAAAATTAACTCCCTGTAGAATTGTAGTAGTTTGACATCTAAAACTCTACTTACGTGCAAATGATTTTTAATATACTCTACTATTGTTAAGAATCATTAGTATAGCTAAATTTTTAATTTTAGTATACAGGGTTGGTCGAAACTCGGAATGAGTATTTTCTGAGTTTTCTTAAATGGAACACCCTGTATTTTAGTATTGTAATGAAATGATATTTTATGGTACTTTTTTATTTCTTAAGCATTCCCTATACCTAACTCCTTTAATTTGTGCTTAATTGTTAATCGCACCAACAATCTTAACTACGTAGGTATTTTGATAGCTAAACCATTATTGGTAATTTTAAGGACCACTCTGGATTAATATTTATTTATTTCTGAAAAATTATTTGGGATTGAGTATTTTCACGGCCAACCTAATAAAATTTTACGTATTTTTTAGTGCAATTAATGTTTAGATTGAATCACCAATAACCCACAAATTAGAGCAGTTAGGTATAGGGAATGCTTAAGAAATAAAAAAGTTCTATAAAATATCATTTCATTACAATACAAAAATACAGGGTGTTCTATTTAAGAAAATACTCATTCCGAGTTTCGACCAACCCTGTATACTAAAATTAAAAATTTAGCTATATGTACTAATGATTCTTAACAATAGTAGAGTATATTAAAAATCATTTGAACGTAAGTAGAGTTTTAGATGTCAAACTACTACAATTCTACAGGGTATGAATGTTGCTACGAAATTAATAAAAAACGTAATTATCTTTTAAAATTCCCTGTAAAATATTACAAAACCTCATATTTTAAGAAAGAAGACATCGAAGAGAATCCAAAAATATATAAATATACAGGGTGTCCCATTTAAAAAAAACGAAGTTATAAGCTTACGGTATAACCGGAAGTTGCAAAGAGATGAAAATATTTTCATTTAATAGATCATCCTTCAAAACCCCTTTATTCCAATTTTCATGATTCTGTTGCCTTTAGTTCTCGAGATATTTCTAATAGGCCAGTTATCTGCCTCACCCTATATAGTGGCTAAACACCCCTTTAGGGGTTACGCCGCTTACGCTCCCTAGATCTATGTTTGAGGTAGATCAGTCCTCATGTTCGTTATTTAATTTTCTCGGTTATTTTTCTCCACTCTTTCCTGTCTCTGGTTTTTTCTTTCCAATGTCGTATGTCCGCCTTGTTGAGATCACTTACTACTTCTTGTAACCATGTAGATCTTGGTCTACATGGTTACATGTGTACTTACAAACTTATGTAAGTACATCTAAATAAAGGAAACCGTTGTACCTCCCCTGGCGACAGGACTATTCATTTCAGTATTCAAAGTAAAAAGAACTGCTGTGAGCTATATTCATCACCTTGTAATTGCTACTTCTACATAAATAGAGCCCTCGCATATACACATATATCTGTAAAAAGGTTCAAAGTAAGAAAGCAAATGTTTTTCCGATCTCTGTCTTTCAATCTATTTCTCTCTCTAGTCCCTCACCCGCTCTTAATCTCCAACTAACTGTTTCTCTTGCTATTTCTCTTTCTCTCTTTTGAATAAATGTTTTTGTTTATATTTGAAAACCACAAACTCAAAAAATAATAAAAGACGATGACAAATAATAGAAATCGATGAGAGTTTTATATAAAAGAAGACTATATTATAGTCAGTGGCGGATCCAGAGGGGGGTCACGGGGTCATGATCCGCCATGACTCCGCCATGGATCCGCCAGTGATTATAGTCAGAAAAAAGGCCAGAATAATTCGGATGTCACCCTAAAAAAATATCAAACTATGTAGACATACTAAAATGTATTAAAAAAGAATTAATACATAAAATATTTAAAGATCAAAAATTATAAAGATTATATTCTGAAACAGCTGTAGTCACTTAGTTATAATACATTCTGTGGAAGTATAGAAAACAAACGTTTTCAGTGTTTTATTATTAGATTATATTCCATTCATAGGAGATTCTGACCAATAGAAAGCTACAGAAACAAAAATTACAGCGATTATTTTTTAATGATTTTAACTTCCAATAGTATATTAAGATATTTGATCACGTGTTTAATTCTGTCCAATCAGATTAAAATTATACTTTAATTTACCAGACAATCTTTCCTAAAGATCTCCTGGCAGATATCACAGTTATTTTAGAATAATTATTAAAGATGACACAGTTATTGAATTGAGTTTCCAAAGAAGAATTTACAAAAGAAATTGGACCCAATGCAAGAGTTTGCCAATTAAATATAGAAGGTATAAGTAGAGCCAAATGTCAAATTCTACACAAACTATTAAAAGATAACGATATTGATCTGGCCGCATTACAAGAAACGCATACAGAAAACGAATTTCAATTGAGTTCAAGAGGAAAAATCCCCGGCTATGATCTACTGGGTGCTACCTACGGTGTAGCAACTTACGTACGTACAGACATAGAAAATGCAGCCTTGATTTCTACTTCTACCAAGAACAACATCCACGAGGTAAATGTGAAATGTGATTTTTATTTTTATACAAAAACTGTGATAGAGCCATACACTAAATAAATAAATAAATAAAATTATACTGAGAATTATCTACTGCAGAAAATTACCGATAGAATTTTTTTAAGTAGATTGTTTCTGTTTTAGCAACCAGTTTCCTAGTTTTGACAACTGTCACATTTAAGAACATATCCATAATATACGTATTAAAAAATAATCTTACGAATATCACACGACAGTAAGAATAAATAAGAAAATAATGCTTCATTTTTACTCAAATTTGTTGTCATTGGGCAATAGCCACTCGAGCCCTGCGGGCTCTCGTGTCTATTGCCAGAGAACAAATTTTCGAAAAACTGTCGCATTATTTTCAATTTATTCTCACTCTCTTGTGATATTATACCCGATAATTTTTGATAATATCCCGTCGTCAGGCATTACGTCAGATGCCCTTCGTTACTACGCAAAAATGAACATTCAGTGACATTAATGACAATTAATGTTTTACAACTTGTCACAGAGAACACCAAGAAACAGGTTCAGTAAATATTCAGGTGAAGATATCAAAAAATATTACTTAAAATTATTTAAAGAGACAGTTTTATTCATGAAATAATCTCAGCGAATTATACTCGATCTCTAAAATTATTATCGACTTGTTGCCCTCGTAACACTTCGACATAAATTAAAACTGTCAAAGTGTCATTCGGGAATCAAATCGATAATTTTAGAGCTCTCGTGCAATTACTACTGAATATACAGAAGTAAAACATAAAAGTAGGAAATAAAAATAAATTAAAAGAATAAGCTGTGGAAAAAACGTGTATAGATGTAGAACGGGATATTGACGGAACCAGTAATTCAGTTTTTTGTACGAATTTCAACCAAGTTGATTAAAAATGGATGACTGAATGAAGATTTATCTATGGAATAGACAAAAGCATATACAGTGGAACCCCGATAAGTCGACCCCCGATAACCCGGAAGTCCGGCTAACCCGGACCGATTTTCATCAGACAAACATTTCAACAATAAAAATCTATGTAATATAATCTTTGAGAGATAATGGGTATTTGTGTATTTAATTTGAACTATACGATAGTAAAAATGACTCATGGCACACGGCGGCAGAGCAACGTTCATTGACTAGGATTATCGGAAACAACAGGCACCTGTTATTCCTTTATTTATTTTAAACTGTCTTAGCATTGTTTAAAAAAGACTAAAAGACTATTTAAAAAATTCTTTTTTAAACAATGGTCTTAGTCTCCACTGTTCTTAACCCGGGAGTAGTCGCGCTCACTTCTGTAACGTCGATAGTCGCGTGTGAGATTCTATCTCAAAATACGAATTTAAAACAAATTTTTATTTTGTACTACTTTTATCTACTTTTTATATGAAAAATATATACTTCTAACAATTTTATTAAAAAAACCTATCTTAACGGCCACCTTCCAACATCGGCCACCTGTCCTAACGGCCAGTTTAAAACTTTCCCAAACCAATTATATTATGTAGACTACAAAAACTGGCAATACCGTCCACCTTTCTATATCGGCCAATAGTTCTTTCATTTTTAGTGGCCGTTACTGACAAATTTTACTGTACAGTAAAACCTGTGTTAACGGCCACCTGCCAACATCGGCCACCTGTCCTAACGGCCAGTTTAAAAATTTCCCAAACCAATTATATGTAGACTACAAAAACTGGCAATAGCGGCCACCTTTCTATATCGGCCAATAGTTCTTTCATTTTTAGTGGCCGTTAATGACAGGTTTTACTGTATTACGAAAAAGGATGAAATGTGAGATTCTATCTAACGGCGCGACGACTCGCGGGTTAAACCTAATTGGCTCTCTCCAAAGCCATAAATTCCACAAAAAGAAGAAGAAGAAAAAAAATTCCTACGCATTACTACACCCTTCCTCGAGGCACTTGAGGCACAAAAATTTTTCATCAAGTTATCGCGAAAAAGGATAAAAATTGAGATTCTATCTCACCGCGCGACTACTCGCGGGTTAAATAAAATAACATCGTTCTGATTGTGACCGTATTGTGTGTAGTACAGTCGTATTTCAATTATAACGGAGTTTATTTGTAAGTATACCGTATTTTATTAATTTTTATCACATTCTCCGGCTAACCCGGATTTTCGATAACCCGGATCTGCCGTGGTCCCGATTAATCCGAGTTATCGAGGTTCCACTGTACCTACAAGAGAAAAAATAGAAAAAAAAATAAAGAAATCAGTGTAATAAGAAGTACGCACAGACGGTATGGAAAAATGTTAAAGGAAAAGTGGGAACCAGTGCAAGAAAAAAGCTTAAAGAAGAACAACGAACGTTTATACGAAAAAAACTTCTATATAGATCACATTTATACATTCGAACAACACGTAGAAAGGATAATAGCCAAAAAGTCATCAACCTTCTTCTTCTGTAGTGCCTATCCGTTTCAGATGTTGGCGACCATCATGGCAATTTGTACTTTGTACCCTGCTGCTCCGAAATGATTTGTGGTTGTTGTGTTGAATCACGTTGCTCCGAAAAGATTTGTGGTTGTTGTGTTGAATCACGTAAGTAGATTTTTCAAATCCTTCTCCTTTTTAGAAAATCCTTCGCCTTCCTGGTCCACGTTTTCCTTCTTCTTGTCCCTGTAGGATTAGTTGCAGCAAGTCTATATCTTTCGCTGTTTTTATTTTATTATGGTTCAGCTCTTTTTCCTTTTTGCATTCTCAACAAAACATCCTGATTAGTAACGTGATCGGTATAAAATATCTATAGGATTCGACGATAATGTCATCAACCACTTCATTAATCAATGAACTATGGTCTGTTTTTAAACCAAGAGGAGTAATTCAAATTTACCGCGCCGCAAAGCTTGTTTGTAATTGAGCCTATCAGAATCAAAACCTGCCAAATCCTAAATTTTTCGTTCTGCTAAATCCAAACTAATTACAAATTTCTGAAGCAGTAAGTGTTATGCAGAAAAATGACAAATTGGTGTGCTATTTTATGATATTTATTGATGCCCCTTTGATTGAGAAATCCCGGATACTTTTCAGAAAATTAACCTACATTTTTAATGTTCTTTTAGCCTCCTGACAAAATTTCAACAAATGGATCTAGCAGGTTTTAATTCTATAAGCCTCAATTGGTCCAACCTTAGGCAAGTTTACTCCACTCTTATACAATTTTGACACCAATGACATTTATAAAATTTTGACACAACTGACAGTTCATAGGTTAATTAAGTTATATCGGCGATTTTTTGTGTTTTCTGCGTTACTACTTCAATTTTTAGATTTTTATTCTACTTATATATAAAAACAGTTGTTTTTAGAACTCTTTAGCGACGTATTAGTATAATATAATATGTATGGATTACCGTCGAAGGCCGATATGATCAACCAAAAAAGAAGATGTATATATGGTGATTCTTCTAGTGACTTTCTTGGGTGCGAATCTGTCTTTTTAGTTTACTCCTCTTGGTTTAAAAACAAACCATAGTAATTCATAGTTTCTTTCTTCCGCATTTTAAAAATGTGAAGCTTAATATCGTGTTTTCTTCACTCTTTTTCTTTCTTTCTTTTTATATTTTCTTTCCTCTCCTTTTTTTATCTCAACAAATGTATCTATGCTTCTTTTCATGAGCATTTTTCAGTGCGTCACAAATGATAGAAAAAAAGGTAAGTCCGTGATAATATAAATTTTAGTGACATGACATTATAGTTAAATCTGACAGTTGTCAAATTTTATTTGCAATTTGGCATAAAACCAAATCAATTGCGTTTATTGCATTTATAAAATGGTATTTTCTTTGATTTGTATAGTTTTTTAAATTGTTCAGATTATATTCGTAGATATATTATATAACTCGCAAATTATTTTATTTTCGATTATAGCGGAATCTATTGACAACTAGAGTAAATGTTATAAATGTCACCGACGAAATGTAATCACCGACGTGCGTTTTTTTCTGTCACATACAATTTAATGCGTTAGAAAGAAATCGAAAAACTGTGACGCACTGAAAGATCCTCATGAAAAAAAAAAAGAATACGTATGGTGTCACTACGATCCTGTATGCTTTTAGTATGTCTCTGTGTCACTGTTATTATATTGCAAATTGAAGACAAGGATATTATTTCGGCGATCTCGTCAAACTCCATGCCAAAAATTAAATTATTCTCATGAATATTTACATGGGTGCCTAGGAAGTGATGGTCAATGATCGTTTATCAAATTCGAGACTGTTCCGATACTGGGCGGAGGTAAATTCCTCACCAACCATTAAAAACATATAATCCGACAGGTATTTTCCTCACCAAATTTAAAGGTTCATATTAATCCGGCAGGTATTTTCCTCACCAACTCACTCAGGTAATAAAATAAAAAGGTATATGTAATTTAAGAATATTTATTATGAAAGAATCCGAAATCCGAATATAAAGTCGTTAATTTCCTTACATTATATTAATAGTTTATAATATAATAGGCAAAACGTATAATAGAGGAGTCAATGGAGTTTTGGCTTATGGAAAAAAATCAAATAAGATAGAACTTTTTATAATTTCATTAAGAATGTTAAATAAACAACATATCAAAAAGTAGTAGGTACTCCAAAAGTGGGTGCTTCACTTTTTATTAAACAAATGAACTGCGAAATTAATTGTTTTTTTAAATGCCGACGAAAATTATAAATTTTAGAAAAAAACTGACTTAAAAATTCTACGTAAAGAACCGAATACAAAGATTTGTCTTACGCAGGTAAAATATTATTTTGGTGAGGAAATTACACCCGCCGCCGATACTGATCTTCTTGAATAAATTTATGCAGCAATTTTTATTGGAGAAATCTTTGTTATGAGATATAATGTATTAAACAAAATAAACAGTACCGAATAGAAAACCGTATATTGGAAACAAGAAATAGTCCTGGAAAATGGAATTGATTATAGCTTTTCTTCTGAGATATACGTATTCATTTTTCTTTTCTATAGAAATGGTACATTTCTATAGAAATGTACATAAAAGATACACTTTATATACAAATTGTGTTTTATGTTTTTAAGAAGAAGTATTTTTCTACCAAAATTGGTAAAAAATAGACTCCATTGTTTCTGACTTCTTCTGTCAAAATTTCAGTAGATTTTAGAATATTTATTTAAATTAGGACATCGCACAGTAGTGCAAAAATGCCAAAATAGGCCAATCAAGTTAGGTTTTTTTTAGACATAACGGAAAAGACGAGGTTTGACAGTTGAAATGTGTAGTATGAGATATTACAAAAAGACTACCATTTTGGGATTCATCAATTTTTTAGTGGAACATTTTTTAAATAAACAATCAAAACGTCAAACTTAGTTTTTTGCTCATAACTTAAAAACTTGTTTATTTAGAAATTTGACGTCCAGAGATAACTTTTTCAGAAAAAAAAGATACATCGAATGATTCACTACTTCATACATTAAATATAAGAAAACAAATATTTTTAAGCGCCTTTTAGACCAATCAAGTTAGTAAAAAATAAGCCGTTTTTCGACATAATTGAAAAGACGAGGTTTGACAGTTGAAATGTGTAGTATGAGTTATTACAAAAGGGCTACCATCTTGGGATTCATCAATTTTTTAGTGGAACAATTTTTAAATAAACAATCAAAACGTCAAACTTAGTTTTGTGCTCATAACTTAAAAACTTGTTTATTTAGAGATTTGACGTTCACAGGTAACTTTTTTAGAATAAAAAGATACATCGAATGAGATACGCTAAATGAAAATCGGTTAATAAACAAAAAAGTTATTGCAAAACGGAAGACAAAATCACTGTTTTTGAATATTGTTAATAACAATTTTATTGTTTATTAGAATATGTTTTAATATAACTAAAATTGAGGGCATTCTGGTGTTTGAATGGTGTGCAAAAAATGGTCCAGATATGTTAAATAGTTTTCGCAAAATTGAATTTGCTTATAAAATTTTTTGAAATTTCTGAGGCTGGTCCAGTTAATATGGCTGAATGTATCTCAATAATCCGGGGCTCATTTCCTTTGTTAAGATGTATACTAACAGCCTATGAAAAAAAAAACTAAAAAAAAATACATATACGTACACAAAATTATTTGTAAATAAATAGCAGTTTTTAAGCTTATAAACAATTACAATAATTTCGTAGAAATTAGATCAAATTAAATGGCAATAAAAAATACGGAAAGCTGGTTAAAATACACAACTTCTAAAAAAAAATTAGGTCGTACGACCCTTGGGGTCTGAGATAGTCCCTTTTTTTGAAAAAATCACTGTTACGTTAATTATCAACACTAAGATCTGAAATTAACCAATATTTTATAAGAAAAGTCAAAGTTTTTAACAAAGTTTTTAGCAAGAAAAAATGTTAAAAATTGTTTAAACAGTAGTGT
This sequence comes from Diabrotica virgifera virgifera, assembly GCF_917563875.1. Lineage (NCBI taxonomy): Eukaryota > Metazoa > Arthropoda > Insecta > Coleoptera > Chrysomelidae > Diabrotica > Diabrotica virgifera. The sequence goes on along the minus strand of NC_065445.1, from coordinate 229,718,953 downwards.
TATAAACAAAAAGTATTTTGCGTTCCGACTAAAGTAAAAAATAGCGGGCTTAGTCGACTGACTGAATAGTGAGTGGCGCGGTTGGCGACCGGCAGCAACTCCTAAAATTACGTTATACCGACCACAAAAATCAACTTTAAAGTGAATAACAAATTTTCGTCATTCCTTATGTTTTCGAGGTCTCCGAATCCGAATATGGAGTTTATTTTTTTCTAGAATTAGTGGAACATGTTCAAAAATCAAATTTTATGCCAAAATGCGATAAATCAATTTTGATGATTTTTCAATTTTAACTCACTGTATTTTTGGTCGCTGTAAATATTTCCCTTTGAAAATTTTACTGTGTTATCTTTGAAGCATTTAGATAACAATGAGATTTGTCCAAAATGATTAAACACATTAAAAGAGAAGTTGTTAATTTTTAAACATTTTGTCGTCAGATTTCGTTAGTTTCATGCTTACTTAAAAAAGTTGAGTGACAAACATTTTAGTTTATAATTCTAACTAACACAGAAATAAATTAAAATTCATGAAGAAGTTTTCCAAAAAAATTTAATTTTAAATATGCAATAGGAAAAACGTTAGGTGACTTTATAGACGAGCGGCACACTGGCACACCCCAAAAAAAGCCTATTTCTCGAGATACTGATACTCATTTTGGTAATAGGTACTTTATATTTTTGATGGTGCTGAAAACGAAAATTAGGGTTGTTTTGAATTTTACGTGGGGGAACATTATCAAAATCGCAACTTTACCCTAAAAATAAAAATCACGTTTTTTGCGTTTAACTTGCTACAACTTAGTTCCATTGTTATATTTTTTTCTGAAATTTTTATAGTATATATTTCTCACCATTCTGAAGACAATGGGACCTTCTTCAATATTTCTGTCTTGCTATAAAGAAAATTATAAATTGTTTGAAGTAAAAGGTGCAGATTCTTGAACTGCAAAGTTTAATCGTAAAAGTTGAGTGACAAAATTTGAAATTTAGCTGTTCAATTATTTTATGTTAAAATCTAGAGTACAGAGAACAAAATGTTTTATAGAAAAAAGGTGGTGTAACTTTTAATTTTACGAAAAACGTGATTTCATTTTTTTTATTTTTAGGGTAAAATTTCGATTTTGACAATGTTTCCCCATCTAAAATTCAAAATAAAACTCATTTCCGTTTTCAGCACCATCAAAAACATAAAGTAAGACCAAAATTAGCCGTTCACCACAGTGTGGTTGAAATCTCGAGAAATGAGCGTTTTTTTTGGGGAGTACCACTCGTCTATAAGGTCGCGTAACTTTTTTTCTGTTGCATATTTTGACTTGAAATTTTCCAGAAAACTTCTTCAGGACCTATTTTTTAATGCTGCGTTGATTAAAATTATAAACTAAACAGTTTGTCACCCAACTTTTATAAGTTAACAGAAAACTAATGAAAAAATTGTTTAAAAAATTTTCCGGCCCCGGTAGCTCTGGTACCCTTTGGATTTGTTATAATAGCCTAATAAAATAAAAAAAAAGTCAAAATGTAAATTCGTACAGGTTAAAACAAATTTTATATCAAAGTTCAGGTGGGTACAAAAGATATTTTCAAGAAAGTATCCAAATCATACAAGGGGATCATTGTTTAAATAATTAAAAAGGGGTCATTTTTGCAAAAAAAAATACTTTTTTAACTGCTGAGGTAATTCACTTATTAATGAAGGTCAATGGGATTCTTTTCTGCAAAGTTGAAGGGTAAATCTTTCACAAAAGACTTACTATATTAAATTTGACCCCCTATTTATTTAAATAATTGTATATAAAAATTAAAAACAAATTTGCAAAACATTATTTTTAGCGTTTTAGATAAGCACTATAAAATATCTTGTTTTACAGATTAAGTTGCGCTATGTTACCAATATTAAGTAAAAAAAATTGGTCGGAAAATATTTAATATTTTTTGAGATATTGAATTTGTTTATTAAATGTTACTATATTTTCAATTGCAAAAACGCGGTTGTTGCCAAAGAAATATTCACCTGCTTAAGATCTCATTATTTTTATTTTTATGTATATTTTCGATAAATGTATTGATAAATTTAAATTTCAGTTAAACTCACCCCTAAAATGGCATTTGAAAATTATTCAAATTTGTTTATAATTTGTTTTTTTAATAACGTCGCGGGGATTAAGTATTTTGAAATTCCGTTTCGATAATTGGGTTCCTGGGAATTTTTTACTAATTAACAAAATTTTTTTGTCGTTTTTTCTTCTTCTTTTTTTCTTGTAGTTATATTACTACGGGCCCTCTAAGGGCTAAATTTTATTAAGAATATCGAATCTCTAAGTTGTATATTGTAGACCTAAAAATATTAAGATTTAACTAAAATATCTTAAATAAAATGTGGCTACTTACTGAGTTACAGGGTGTTTTATTTAAAAATTTAAAAATTATTGTTGCCAAGTACTTTAAAACTATTTGACGTATCCTTATCATACTTGGCAGAAAGTGTGGCTATTATACACCCTACTAAATTGTGATTAATAAACGTTTCTAGCTAGTTCCAGAGGCGTACGACAGGGGATAGTGAATGATTGACCCTTCCCAAATTCTACGCCACTGAGTGAATTACTATTTTAGCGAAATTTTTCGATTCTCCAATACTTTGTATGTAAGTAGCTTTATTGGTATCGATAAAGTCATCAGTTTGAGAGATATTGGAAGTTTAAAATGAATGAATGAATGAATCAAAATAACTATGCCGTTTCATTTTTGACATCCAATATCTCGAAAACTAATGACTTAAGCGTTACCAGTAAAGAGTATATTATTTACTTAGAAAGTATTGGAGAATCGAAAAATTTCGCTAAAATAGTAATTACCTCAGTGGCGTAGAATTTGGGAAGGGTTAACCATTAACTATCCCATGTCGTACGCCTCTGGTAGTAGCTAGAAACTTTTATTTATCACAGTTTAGTAGACTGTATAGTACCCACACTTTCTGCCAAGTATGATAAGGATACGTCAAATAGTTTGAAAGTACTTGGTAAAAATAATTTTTAAATTTTTAAATAAAACACCCTGTAACTCAGTAAGTAGTCACATTTTATTTAAGTGATTTTAGACCAATCTTAATATTTTTAGGTATAGAATCTACAACTTAGAGATTCGACATTTTTAATGAAACTTAACCCTAAAAGGGCCCATAGTAATATAATTCCAATAAAAAAAAAAGAATAGGAAAAAAAGACAAAAATATTTGTTAATTAGTGAAAAATTACCAGAAACCCAATTATCGAAATGGCATTTCAAAATATTTAATACCCGTGACGTTATTAAAAAAACAAATTGTAAACAAATTTGAATAATTTTCAAATGCCATTTTAGGGGGAAGTTTAATTAAAATTTGAATTTATCAATAGATTTATCCAAAATATACATAAGAATAAAAATAATAAGATTTAATACAGGTGAATATTTCTTTGGCAACAACCGGGTTTTTGCGATTGAAAATAGAGTAACATTTGATAAACAAATTCCATATCTAAAAAAATATTAAATATTTTTGGACCAATTTTTTTTATTAATACTGATAACATAGCACAACTTCTCCTGTAAAATCAGATATTTTATAGTGCTTATTTCAAACGCTAAAAATATTTTTTTGCAAATTTGTTTTTAAAGTTTTATCTATAATTATTTAAATCAATAGGGGGTCAAACTTAATTTTGTAAGTCTTATGTGACAGATTTACCCTTCAACTTTGCAAAAAATATTACTATCGACCTTCATTAGTAATTGAATGACCTCAGCAGTTGAAAAAGTAATTTTTTTGCAAAAATGACCCCTTTTTAATTATTTAAACAATGATCCCCTTGTATGATTTGGATACTTTTTTGAAAATATCTTTTGTACCCACTTAAACTTTGATATAAAATTTGTTTCAACCTGTACGAATTTACATTTTGATTTACATGTAGTGTAATTTTATTTTACTAGACTATAAGGAACTTTTTTTTGAGTAAGTTTGTGCAAAAAATAAGAATCGGAATAATTTACCTAACGGGGTCGACGATACAGCCTGGACTACACACGGATTCAAAATAGAGAATAAAAAATGGCCTATACCTACCAATCGGGTTCTACTGTACCAAGTTAACTATTTTTTTTATCTATGGTACCACATTAAAATAATAATGTTTATCTTATTTTCATTGCAAAATTATCCAAAACAAAGCAGCTAATGGGATGTATAAACCTTTTTTAAGTGGCCTTTTTATTGTCATTTTTTAAATTTATTTATTTAAAATATAATTTTACTAAATAAATGTGCAAGATAATAATATTCATAAAATGCAACTTTCTACCAAAATATATAAATATAATATTAAGCTTCAAATCCGGTATACTGTCAATGTTAAAAATGGGCTGCACCGGTCTAGCGCTAGCGAATGGTAGTCTGCGAATTTATTCTCATTCGGCTACGCCCATTATTTTTTTTTACTTTAGTCGCAACGCAAAATACTTTTTGTTTATAACACTACCGTTTTAACAATTTTTAACATTTTTTCTTGCTAAAAACTTTGTTAAAAACTTTGACTTTTCTTATAAAATATTGGTTAATTTCAGATCTTAGTGTTGTTAATTAACGTAACAGTGATTTTTTAAAAAAGGGGCATTTTTTCAAAACAACCCTAATTTTCGTTTTCAGCACCATCAAAAATATAAAGTATTACCAAAATTAGTATCAGTATCTCGAGAAATAAGCTTTTTTTGGGGTGTGCCAGTGTGCCGCTCGTCTATAAAGTCACATAACATTTTTCCTATTGCATATTTTAAATTAAATTTTTTTGGAAAACTTCTTCATAAATTATATTTTATTTCTGTGTTAGTTAAAATTATAAACTTAAAAGTTTGTCACTCAACTTTTTTAAGTAAACATGAAACTAACGAAATCTGACGACAAAAGGTTTAAAAATTAACAACTTCTCTTTTAATGTGTTTAATCATTTTGGACAAATCTCATTGTTATCTAAATGCTTCAAAGATAGCACAGTAAAATTTTCAAAAGGAAATATTTACAGCGACCAAAAATACAGTGAGTTAAAATTGAAAAATCATCAAAATTGATTTATCGCATTTTGGCATAAAATTTGATTTTTGAACATGTTCCACTAATTCTAGAAAAAAATAAACTCCATATTCGGATTCGGAGACCTCGAAAACATAAGGAATGACGAAAATTTGTTATTCACTTTAAAGTTGATTTTTGTGGTCGGTATAACGTAATTTTAGGAGTTGCTGCCGGTCGTCAACCGCGTGCACTATTCAGTCAGTCGACTACGCCCGCTATTTTTTACTTTAGTCGTAACGCAAAATACTTTTTGTTTATAACACTACTGTTTAAACAATTTTTAACATTTTTTCTTGCTAAAAACTTTGTTAAAAACTTTGACTTTTCTTATAAAATATTGGTTAATTTCAGATCTTAGTGGTGTTAATTAACGTAACAGTGATTTTTTCAAAAAAAAGGGACTATCTCAGATCCCAAGGGTCGTACGACCTAAAATTTCTTTTTAGAAGTTGTGTATTTTAACCAGCTTTCCGTATTTTTTATTGCCATTTAATTTGATCTAATTTCTACGAAATTATTGTAATTGTTTATAAGCTTAAAAACTGCTATTTATTAACAAATAATTTTGTGTACGTATATGTAATTTTTTTTTTACTTTTTTTTATAGGCTGTTAGTATACATCTTAACGAAGAAAATGAGCTCCGGATTATTGAGATACATTCAGCTATATTAACTGGACCAGCCTCAGAAATTAGCTCGTTTTTCAAAAAAATTTATAAACAAATTCAATTTTGCGAAAACTGTTAAACAGATCTGGACCATCTTTTGCACACCATTCAAACACCATAATGCCCTCAAGTTTAGGTATATTTAAACATATTCTAATAAACAATAAAATTGTTATTAACAATATTAAAAAACAATGATTTTGTCGTCTGTTTTGCAATAACTTTTTTGTTTATTAACCGATTTTCATTTAGCGTATCTCATTCGATGTATCTTTTTATTCTAAAAAAGTTACCTGTGAACGTCAAATCTCTAAATAAACAAGTTTTTAAGTTATGAGCACAAAACTAAGTTTGACGTTTTGATTGTTTATTTAAAAATTGTTCCACTAAAAAATTGATGAATCCCAAGATGGTAGCCCTTTTGTAATAACTCATACTACACATTTCAACTGTCAAACCTCGTCTTTTCAATTATGTCGAAAAACGGCTTATTTTTTACTAACTTGATTGGTCTAAAAGGCGCTTAAAAATATTTGTTTTCTTATATTTAATGTATGAAGTAGTGAATCAGAACTGGAATTTTAGAGCCCCTTATGTACAAATCTAACGGTAGCGTTTAGACAGCCAAGAACCATGAGTGTTGGAATTTGAAAAAAAAATTAAGCAAATTAGTCGATATTTTTTTATTAAAGGCGGGTATATTAATTTCTCTCGTGTCCATCGATAGTAATAGGAGGAAGAAAATGAATAATCCAATTTCACCCGAAATTGGGTTTTGATGAGCTCCTAAAACCCAGGGATTTCAAGTTATATTTTTTATCGGCAACCATCACTAAAGTCATACATTATTGTACTCATTTGCCCTCATTTGCGGCAGTAAAGTAACACTTTATTGTACTAAAAGAAGAATTTTACTTTACCTGCTGCGATTAATCAAATTAACCCAGATTGAATGTAAGTGGTCGATGGCAGTAATCGAATGGCGAGAATTTGAGTGACCTTAAAATTTATTTACTTTAATATTAAAAATATTGTACACAATTTGCATTATTATCAATTAGATTTATGTCAAGAAGTGAAATTCTGTAGTATTTTGTAAATATATTTATATAAAATAAATTAAGACTTTACCGATTTAGTAATTATTCAATATTGATAACTATCGATTAAAAATCGAAAGCGGCTACCTTGCAAAAGTTATCTGTCAGCACTGTCATGAAATTATTATGACGTCTAAAATTTAAAAAGTTCTTAAATTGTAAATTGCACCAATATCAAATTATTGTAGAAAGGGAAATTGTAGATAAAATATATTTTGGAATTATCCAAGATGTCAATCATTCAGTACCTACTTCATTTTCCAGTTTTTCATTCAGGGATTATTAAAATTAAAGAAGATTAGTTTTATGAAATAATGAAGATAATAAAATTTAAAAAATTGTGTGGTGTTCATAGAGATTTTAAAGAAGTTAAATAAACGACAGATTTTTATTCAATTTATTTTATAAATTATATAATATTTTTAAATAATTACAGAGCCCAAACTCTTACGTAGTCAACTTTAAGACTCGAATCATCTGAATTCAAATTCCAAGTTGATTTCCAATCAAATTATGTTGGCGATAAAATTTTGTATGCACCACGTCAGTAAAGACTCTTTATCGAACTCGTCTGTTACAGGCCTCGCTCGCTACGCTCGCTCTTCTCGTAATATCAAGACTCGTTCGATAAAGAGTCACTTTACTGACTTGGTACATAAATAACTTTTAAACTCTACAAAAAGAGCCCCCTTCTATACTCTGAAATAAATGTTAATTAGTCATCAAGGGTCTGAATAAAGATCCTAAAAAGGAATTAACTGCGTAGACCTGCGAACTTTGGATCCTGAGCACAAAAATATCGAAAAACTCGCTAATTTATGCCTGGTCCTGCAAAAACGGGGATTGGCGCGATGTGCCAGCTCCTCATCATCTGTAAAAACCTTCGAAAAAAGTTTCGAAACAAGGACAGCCTCAACGGAACACGACTATGGCAACGAAAACAGACATTGAAGTTTTTTAACTTAAATGAGTTTGTTTTATGTTTATGGTTGCTATAGTACGAAAAATGAAAGAATACCCATGAACGAACATATAAAACACGCTGTATTTTCATGTCACCGTGTCACAAAGAAAATTGCCCAGTGCAAGTACATGTAACAATAATTATTACATGTACTTGCGCTGGCCAATTTTTTGTGTGACACGGTGACAGGAAAATACAGCGTGTTTTATATGTTCGTTCATGGGTATTCTTTCATTTTTCCTACTGTATATAAATATTATTAACATGATAGTAGTAATAAAAATAATGTCACAAGGTTCAAAAGCCGCAGTTAGGGTAGATAGAGAACTGACTCACCTGTTTGACATCAATGTGGGAGTTAGCTAGGGAGACGCACTATCAACTATGCTGTTCAACCTAGTTCTTGAGATAGTCATCAGAAAAACCAATGTAACAGGCCATATAACTACCAAAACAGTACAAATTACTACATATGCAGACGAGCAAGCAACGACTAATGAAAGCGTTCAAAGAAATTTGTCCTGAAGCACGAAATAGAGGGCTTAAAATAAACGAAACAAAAACAAAGTACATTACATGACCGTCAAAATAAATCCTGACAATGAAAATATTATCGCAATAGACAACTATACCATTGAACGTGTGGATGCCTTCACAAATCTGGCCAAAGAAATCAATCAGAAGAATTATGTATGTATCGAAATTAATGCACATATTTTCAGTGGAAATCGTACATACTATGCTAATAAGGTTAGGTGGATAAGAGATCAATGCATATAAATAGAAGAGTATGGCAGAAAATACGACAGCTTTAATATGCATAAAAAAATAAAAGAACAAACAAGTACCAAAAAGGGAGCACGCTATGGGATACTTAAAGATAATAATGGTAAACTCATCGCAGACATCAACGATAAACTAAGGCTTTGGCAAGAGTACATAATGAAATTATTCGACGATGATAGAATGATACAAGAAGAACCACAGGAGCAAACAGGGCCGAAAATAATAATGTGCGAATTAGAACAGGCAATTAGAAATGCAAAGACCGCAAAAGCAGTAGGCCCAGATCAGATACCCACTGAGCTAATTAAGTGCATTGACGAAGAAACACTGCATATACTTTTAGATCTTTTCAACAAGGTATACACTTACTTACTTACTTATTCCTAAGCCTTTCTACCTTTAGGTGTAAGACTGGTGGAGTTGAGTTGGGCATTGTAGTCTCCATGCTTTCCGATCTTGCGTTAGGTTTCTTGCAGTTTCCAATGTCAATTCCTTCTTCTCGACTTCTTTCCTGATTACATCTACCCACATAACTCTTGGTTTTCCTCTTTTGTTTTTCCCCTGCACTCTCGTTTCGAACACACCGAACACACGTGTTGTAAGCCTCTCGTTCGACATTCTACACACGTGCCCGAACCATCTAAGTTGTCCCTCCACTATTTTTTCATTGATTGGTTCTAGTTTTAGGTTTTGTCTAATTGTCTCGTTTCGTATTTTGTCTGTCCTCTTTCTGTTTGCTATTTTCTTCAGGAACCTCATTTCCATAGCATTGACTCTGGATTTTTGTCTCCCCGTCAATGTCCATGTCTCGCTGCTATACATGATTTTTGGTCTAACTACTAATTTAACGACTGCCGTTTTTACTTTCTATGGTATCTCTTTTTTCCCCACAAATGTTGTTTTCATAACGTTAAATAAGCTTCCTGTTCGTCACATTCTCTCGTTTATTTCCATGTCTTGTTTACCATTTGATTCAATTATTACTCCTAGGTATTTAAAATATTCCACTTGCTCTAGTTGTTTCCCGTCTAATTCTATTGCGTGTGTCTTCCTCGTATTTGAAATTATCATTGTTTTTGTTTTCTCTGTATTAATTTTCATATTTATGTTTGATAGTTCTTCTTCTAGGATTTCAAGATTGTTCTGCAAGTCTTCTCTGATCAATACCATGTCGTCTGCAAATAGTGGCTCCTATAGTTGAGTCCGTTTCAGTTGCCAGTATCCTAATGTTAGTTTTTTCATTCTTCTCTTGGCTTTCTATATCGCTTCATCCAGTACCACTGAGAATAGCAGTGGATCCCTGCGCACGCATCCCTGTTTGACGCCTTGACTTGTAGTAAATTCTCTGGATTCCTCGTTGTTGGTTCTTACTGTATTTGTATTATTTTTGTGCATATCCTTTACTACTTTTATTATGTGTCTGTCGACTCGCTTTCTTTTAGTGTCTTCCATACGTCCTTTCTTCGGATTCTGTCAAACGCCTTTTCCAGGTCAATAATCCGCATATGTATCTCTCATCAAGGTATACACAACAGGAGTAATAGCCCATGATTGGTTGCTGTCCACGTTTATAAGACTACCCAAGTCAGTACAAGCGACCAGTACAGAACAATTTCCTTAATAAACTACACACTTAAGATATTCCTTAAAATAATACACGAAAGACTATACAAAAAAAATAGAAGAATATATAGATGACTCCCAGCTTGGATTCAGAGGAGGACTAGGAACGAGAGAGGCTCTGTTCGCTTTTAACGTTCTCGCACAAAGACGACTAGATATGAACCAGGATCTCTATGTCTGCTTTATAGATTAGCAAAAGGCTTTTGATAGAGTAGGACATCAGAAACTCGTAGAACTTTTAAAAGAAAAGGATGTGGACCGTCGGGATATACGGGTTATTGTCAATCTGTACTGGAACCCAAAAGCAATGGTTAAAATCGAAAATGTCGAAACTGAAACCATAGGAATTAAAAGAAGTGTTAGACAGGGTTGCGTGTTGTCTCCATTGTTATTCAATCTGTACAGCAAAGATATTTTTAAGGATGCAATATCAGAGGAAGAACAGGGTATATCAATAAACGGAAAAATCTTGAACAACATCAGATTCGCAGACAACACCGCTATTTTTGCAGACAGTCTAGAAGCACTGCAACGATTAGTAAATAGATTACATATAGTCAGTATAAAATATGGACTACAAATGAACGTTAAGAAAACCAAGTTCATGATTATTTCTAAGCAACACACAGTAGGAAGGCTAGATATCGAGGGAAAACAAGTAAAAACAGTAAATACCTACAAATATCTGTGAACCTGGGTAACAGAAAACAACGACCACGATAGAGAAATCAGGACACGCATCGAAATTGCAAGAAAGGCATTCATAAAAATAAAAAAAATGTTTGTTAATCAAGACCTTCCTCTGGAGCTGAGAATAAGAGCCTTAAGATGCTACGTGTTCTCGACTGTGTTGTATGGAATGAAAAGCTGGACACTGAAAGTAGACAACACAAAGAAGTTAGAAGCATTTGAGATGTGGTGGTAAAGAAGGATTTTGAAAATACCATGGATCCAACTAGTTACGAATGCAGAAGTGCTAAGAAGGCTACAAAAGGATTGCGAGGTGATAAAGAACATCAGAACAAGAAAGCTGCAATATTTGGGCCACATTAGTAGAGGTGCGAAATATGAGATATTACGGCTCATAATGCATGGCAAAATAAAGGGGAAAAGATCCATAGGTAGAAGAAGAATTTCCTGACTGAGAAACTTAAGAGAGTGGTATAGTTGCAGATCAGTAGATCTTTTCAGGGCCGCCGCCAATAAGGTACGGATAGCTGTGATGATAGCCAACCTCCGATAGGAGAGGGAAGTACAAGAAGTAGATGCTAATGAAAGATTGTTGACATCGAAATTATTAGACTATCAGGAATTAGAAAGGAACCAAAATGACTATCTACAGAACATGAGTAGACCCGTAGTAATATATGGTAGTAACATAGTAACCTATGGTTGGGAAACCTGGGTAATGGCAGAAACATACGAAGAGCTAAGCACAGTGCTAGCTCAAATAGAAGCATGCATGAATTCCCGACCTTTATGCGTTGATACGGAAGATACAGAGAACAGAATAATAATAACCCCAGGACACTTCCTAATTGGAAGAGAACTAATTTCGCCAAATAGGGAGGAAGAGTTGAGCACATATACGAATATGCCACAAAGGTGGAGGCAGTTAGAAAAAGTAAAAAGAGATTTTTGGAACAGTTGGAGACATGACTACTTATCAAATCTACAACAACGATATAAATGGCAAAAACCCGTCAGAAATCTAGAAAAGGAAGAAGTGGTGATAATAAAGGAGGATGACACCTCGCCGGGGAACTGGCCACTAGCGAAGATAATCGAAACACATCCCGGAGCTGAAGGTTTGACAAGAGTCGCAACAGTTCAAAAGGCGAACGGAAAAGTAACTACTCGTCCTATACATAAGTTAATACCAATAGTACGAGAGCCCACCTCACGAAAGACAAATAGAGCACGTAGCATGTGGAGAAAATTTATGTTTTGCATCCTATTTTTAGTATTTTTGAAGCCATCAAATGCAGATTTGTACAAAATTTATACCCCATCCCCCGGATTGTATTCAGAGCATCTAGGCGATGTATATATAGATCGAGGGATATTTAGAATAAAAACTCATCTAGAAAAGAAAAACATTTTAGATGGTGAACGAACAATAGATTCAATGGTAGAAACTCTGGAAGATATGTGTAAGACAAGCAATATAATAAATTGTAATTCACTATCGAGCCAACTAAAAGAAGAACAAGAACGAGCAAAAATGATAAGTCGAGCATTAGATCTGGAAGTTAAAAGAAGGCCGAAGAGGGGACTTCTAGGAACAGTCCTCACATCAGTATTTGGGGTAAATGATGAAGTATACAGGGACATAGATTCCTTGGACGAAAATCATAAAGACAGTCTAATTGAAATAGTAACCTTGTTAACAAGTGCGTAAGTCGTTGTTAGAAGTTACGCCGAGTGTAATTATTATCAGTAGCTGTCATTAAAGGCAGTCTATCATAGAAAGTTACCTGAACATCATCTATAGTGTAATTACGTAGCTGTCAATAAAACCATATTTTTTCTCCACACTCAAACATTTATTTACCATCGTCGATCGAGAAGAAGCGGACAAAGGGGCATTACAAAACAATTCGATCCTGAGATCTACGTCGAATTGTCCATTGGTCCAACAATAAAGAAAATATTACAATGAAAGCCGATAAGAAAATAAAAAATGAAAGGACCAGAACGAGATGCTTGGATGACGTGGAAGACGACCTGAAGACCATGAATATAATACAATGGAGGAGAAGGGCACAAGAGAGATCTGAATGGAAGGACATAGCTAGACGGACAAAGGCCCATCCAGGGTTATGATGTTAAAAGGAGAAGAAATATTATTAATAAGTTTTTTGTGTTATTTAGTTAATAGTACGTATTTATTCTCTTTTTTGTTTCAAGCTATAATAAAATTTATATTAAAAGTAAAAACAATACAATACTGTATTAATTTTCAATAAATAAAGCATATAAGTGGTATGGTGAATTTACCAAAAGACTTTCTGTTATAGGGCCGACCAATATTTTCTTGCACCAGGGCGCAAGTCACCTCAGGAACGGCCCTGAATTTATACTAGGGCAGTTCGATAAGTACTTAGCCTCTCCTCTATCGCAAATGAAGTGTACTGTCATTTAATGCGTTCTCGTAGACGGCTAATGTCAAAATTTTAGCCAATTTGAAATTATAGTATTGTTGTGATTGCGTGTAAAAGTCAGCGTGTCCGCGGATTTTATTAAAATGTAAAAAGAGCAATCGGTCGGTGATTCGATTCTTGTTTTTGGAAGGGAAATCACGCAGCGAAATCAAAGAGCGCTTGGATGCTGTGTACAGTGACTCTTCTCCTTCGACGGCAACTGTCAAAAATTGGTTTAATGAGTTTCAACGTGGACGAAGTCGGTTTTTGATGAGCTACGCGTAGGTGTTTCGAAAATGGCTACCACGAAGAATAACGTGTCAAAAATTCACGATCGTGTATTGGCAGACCACCGACTAAAGGTGCGCGAGATAGCTGACACAGTAGGCATTTTAAAAGACTGCGTAGGTCATATCCTGAAAAAAAATTTGGACACGAGAAAGCTGTCGGCGCGATGGGTGCCGCGTTAGCTCACTTCAGACAATAAGCCCAACCGTGAGACCACTTCAGAGCAGTGTTTGACGCTATTTATGTGTGATCCAAAGGAGTTTTTACACCGTTTCATAACCGTTGACAAAGCACGGATTCACTGGTATATACCAGAAACCAAGGAATAGTCGAACGAGTGGACAGCACCTGGCGAACGTGCTCCGAAGCAGGCAAAGACTGTCCAATCGGCCGGAAAGATGATGGCCAGCATTTTCTGGGATTCACAAGGTGTGATCTACATCGACTACTTGGAGAAGGGCAAAACGATCACAGGGCCCTATTATGCCGAATTATTGGGCCGATTCTACGTCGAATTACCGATTATGCCGAAAACGACCCCATTTGGCAAGAAAAAAGTGCTCTTCTACCATGACAACGAACCGGCTCACACCCCCGCCGTCGCCATGGCCAAATTGGTCGAATTGGTCTACAAATTGTGGCCCCATCCACCGTATTCTCCAAATTTGGCCTTGTGCGACTACTATTTGTTTCTAAACTTGAAAAAGACACTCGCTGGGCAGAAATTTAAGACGAATGAGGAGGTCATCGCCGCCACGGAAGCCTATTTTGCACACCTCGAGAAAAGATATTTTTCAGACGGGTTAAAGAAGTTGGAGCATCTTGGAGGAAAAAGGAGACTATGTAGAGAAATAAATTGCCATTTTTTCAAAATTTCCCTTTTTATTTTGTAGGCTAAGTAGGTACTTATCGGACTGTCCACGTATATCGAATGTTACTGCAATATCAACAGCTCATAATTACAGTTACTACCTGAAATATAATACAGTAATAAATTGAAATCTTTCCTACACATATTCCATTGATGCTGAAAATTTCGTCACACCAATGCCCATATATTTCAAATCAACTGAACTGAAAATAATTGTATTTATCTGAATTAGGATCCTTTTATCCAAATTAAGTACACTCTAAATTGTTCAGATCATTAATCTTATTTTTTAATTTCATCACCTCGTTCGTCACGGTTTACACATTTTGTGTTCTAATTACCAAAACAATCCAAATAAAAAGTTGAATGGTTAAATGTATGTATTTGCATTTATATCATAGTGGAAGAGAGTTGTTAGACATTTTTGGGTAGGTATTTTAGGGAAGCTGAAAATTTTTCAGGTAACTCTTAAATGGTAGCCTAATACAAAACTGCCAGTCTGGCTGGAGGGTAGCGGTCATTTTCCCCAAAAATCTCCCCCAAAGTTAAAAAATGTGTAAAAATTGTTATTAAAAAAATATCTATGAAGTGACTTTAAAGTAAATTTCAATATTCAAATATAAAGATAATAAACAAGCCAGGCGATTTTCGAGGTATTTTAACTCAGCAAGATGCTTGCATGGGCGCCCAAGGATTATTTTCAGGGGGTGGATCTCAACTTCAGTTGATCGGATCTGAATCTATGTATACATACTATTAACCAGTATAAAATATACAACTATGCATGTATAGCTACGTACTTTCTTTCCGGAGAGGGGCGTGCAATTGCTATTTTGACAGGGTATTTTTTAATTTTAAAAATAACACATTCTAAAAAGACAGGATTTTTATGGTGAGATTTTCTACCTGCCAAATTATTAAAAAAATTACGCGAACAGGTGGCTGAAAAGGGCTATAAGTAAGCTGCAGTGTGAAAAAGAGCGTATATTGATAGCTGTTTGCGTTCTCGATCGCAGCGATTGCATTCGCTCGAGCAAAATCACGTGATTTGACTATACCCATGTTGTTGTGCCTCCAAATGTTGGAGTATTTATTATATATTTTAAATTTTTTAGATATTTTTTAATTAACTAAAAAAAGATAATACGCACTATAAAATAAATTTTGCAAATGTAATAGAAAAAGATAAATTTATTATTATGAACATATTGGTATAAAAATATAAATTAAATTAATTCTTTGTCCGAATCGTGTACTTCTTCAAAACTCGGAGAATATCGAGAATAGCATCGGAGCTAAATTATTCATTTTCTTCTTATTCTTCGTCGGACTGCCTTCGAGACCCGGCTTCCTCTATCTAGATGATCTGTAAATAGTTTATACGTGTTTATTGAATAATTTAAACATTAATTAATAATTAATGAATTGGGTTGCTACGCCTTCTCCAGTGGCGGCTCGTAGCCTTAGAGACAGGGTCGGCAAGATTTGTCTCCTCATATGGGTATACCATCTAATTAAAAGGCTTAAATCATCATAGGAGATTTTTTTGTTTTTTTTTTGTTTGGTTTACTTGACATTCTTTCCTGTCATAGTGTTTCGACAATACGTTTTGATTATTTTGAGACAATAGAAATCCTTCATTTGAAGCAGAAATTAGTGGTAATAAAAAAAATTATGAACAGTTTGTTGTAGTGAATTGCAGTACTTACTATATAAAATTATACATATTTGTAACTTATCCCACTTTCCGAAAATATTTGAATCAGCATAATTTTTAAGTAACTTGTAAATAAATATATTGGAAATTTTTTGGCAAAGGTAACTTTTAAATTTTGAATTATCAAAGAGGTCAACAATTTGAAAATCTTCAAAATTCGAAAAACGATTATCTATTTGCATATAATAGCAGGTATCCAAAATTTCAAAATATACTCGTTTTTCGAGATATGTATCATGCCTTTGTCTTTTTTGGGGTGGTTCGAAAATATCAACCGAATTCAAAAAGTCACTGCATATATATTGGAAACTTCTATCATTACGAAAATCTCTGAGATGTTGCACCAGCTTTCTTATTTTATTTTTGGAATAAATAATGACAATTTACTGATTTTGAACAACAATGAATATCAAGTGGGTTTGGGTAAACACTTTCTTAAAAATATTTAAAAGAATATTAAAAGAGTAATCATTTAATAAAGTTCTCAAACCGATTGCTTCACAGATCGAGATATCACCGCAAAACTAACCGAGATTTAAAATTCCATCGCGTCTGATAAACTGTTTGCATTTTTTTTTTTTTTTTTTTTTCGAAACAAATTGTTTTAAAACAGTAGTCTGTTTAGGCGAGCTAAAATGGCAAGAAAAGACGATATTCTTAAATTTTTTTACACGTATCCTGCAAAAATATATTTAATTCATTCTAAGCGCATGACAGTGAGTAAATAAAGCTTGTGGTGCAATAGTTTTAACTTTTGCCTGGAGACGGAGACCAGTCATCGGACGTCACGGCAGCGCCGTCGTAAATTTTCCTTACCAATTTATTTTTGATATCCAAAAATTTTAATGTGTCCTTTAAAACACCAAAAAGTTATTCTGTCTTATTGCTTTTACTGACGTCTGTAAACCTAAAAACCTCTCATAAATATTACCACGTAACGCCTATCGAACAACAATTGATAGTTGTGAATGACATGATAATCAGAAGTTTCATCTACTTCTAGCGAAAAGCAAATGGTTTTCAGAATCTCAGATTCAATAACGTTATTCTAAATGTAACTAATTCATTATATTAGTTCATTCTGTACTATTTTAGACACGCCGCTAAATATCTTCGAATCAGAAAAAAAATTGGAAAATTTCAAATCGTATTTCTTAAACAATTTTATTAGTTCTTTATAATTACTTTGACTTAACTAATGCTCTGATTCATCATGTCCCGTAAATGATAATTCCTGACAACTTAAATAAATTTAAATATCAATTAAACGACGTAAAACGGCGTGATTATTTTTTACAATTTCTGCCGATGCTCCCAAATTATAGCTCGGCAGATTTAAATGTGCCGTACCTGCCGCTTAATGCCTACGGAGAGAAATATACGTTTGGTTGCTCTTCGACTCATATTTCGTTGAGTTTTACGTGTAAATCGTCAAGCTCGAGATGAGCTGCGGTCGGCTTGCCGAAAACAGTCAGATGAATGGCTCGGATAATTCATTTTTTGAAAAGTCTCTTATGCGCAGGGATCACTTAACGCTCGGATTGGCCGAATCCTTTTAAAAACCATGAATAAAATTCAGTCTGTATTATCTGACAGATTTTTTTTATTTCATAGATACAAATGGTACCAACTCTGATTAAATTAAATATTTAAAAAAATCTATATCTATAAATGTGTGGGTCGGCACTGCCGATCCAGCCGACCCTGACCGGCTGCCACTGGTATTCTCTATCCTTTTATATAGAGTCGACGCCTAGATAATCACATACGCAACTGAAAAAAAACTTGCCAGCTTTGAGATGTGGTGTTATCGAAGAATGTAAAAAGTGTCATGGACACAACACGTAATAAACACGGAAACATTAAGAAAGGTGAAAAAGGAAAAATAAATACTCAACACTGTGATGGAACGGAAAATGAACGACTTTGGTCACATACTAACAAATGAGAAACATGACTTGATACAATTGGTTATACAAGGAAAAATGGAAGAAAAAAGAGAACCGAGAAGATGACACATATCTTGGTTGAAAATTTTAAAGTATCTAGTGGACGGCAAAAACAACAATAGAACTCTTCAGAACCGCTTCAGACAGAATAAAATGGGCCGTGAAATTCGCCATTGCCCTGAAAGGATGAGGCACACGAAGAAGAAAAAGAAGAAGATTTAATTAATTAACAAAAATAATTTCAGTTATAAAAAATAACGTGTAAGCTTACCTTCAGCAATATTTCCGAAATTCTCTTACATACTATAGCTCTTTTCATTCACATGCACGCGTAATTTTTATGATTACTTGGAAGGTAGAAATCTCAAAAAAAACGGCAGGTCTCTTTTAGAATATTTTTTTTAATGTTAAAAAATACCCTGTCAAAATAGCAATTACATCCCCTGTCCAAACTAAAGTACATACAGTTGAGTCCGGGAATCTTTACCAGTGCGTCATCATTTAAAACATACGAAATAAGTCGATGATAAGTCGGAAATTGAAATTTACTAAACGCAACAGCAAGTGACAGTAAGTGGCTTGCTGTTGCGTTTAGTAAATTTCAATTTCCGACTTCTCATCGACTTATTTCGTATGCTTTAAATGATGATCCACGGGTAAAGATTCAGGGACTCAATGTAGCTATACATGTATAGTTACATATTTGATACTGGTTAATAGTATGTATAGGTTACCGGCCAAACCCGATTTCAGGACAAACTAGTTCGGTCTAGGCCAAACTAGTTTGTCCTATGTCGCGTAGGCCAAACTAGTTTATCCTGATATAAATACACACACTTCAGGCCAAACTAGTTCATCCTGAAGTGTATGTTTTTATATTAGGATAAACTAGTTTAGCCTAGTGTAAACCAATTTAATCTAGTCGAAAGTAATTGATTACAGATTGATTGCTGATTTAAACGTAAGTTTAGAAGACACTATTAAGAGTTGTAACACTTTTAAGTATTTAGGGCAAATGATAAACAGATATGGCACTTGTATGAAAGATATAGAAATGAAAATAGTACGGGGAAAACAAGCCACGAAAGCACTCCATGGAGTAATATGGAAGAACACTCTAACTAAAGAAAACAAAAAAGGATTTTTCAGGGCATAGTGCTGAATATTACCCTATAGGAGCGGAAGAATGGCCAGTGACAACAATAATACGAAATAAAATACGAACAGTTGAATTTTAAGTTTATGAGAAGGTGTCGACAAATTACCAGGTAGGATAGAATAAGAACAGAGGAAATATGAAACAGAATAGAAGTCGAATGCTCAATTACAAAAAAGTTGTGGTAATAAAAGTAGAGCTCTGAAATGGTACGGGCATGTACAAATAATGCCAAAGCACAGGTGGCCGAAAAGATTACTGGACTGTGACCCGCGGGGAGGAAGACGGAGATGAAGACCTGCTGTGAGATGGAAAATTGACATAGGAAATGCTATGATAGATAGAGGCCTCAGAGATGGCGACTAGGAGGATAGAGTGATATGGAAGACGAAAACGGCAAACTCATAATGGGGAAAAGCCAAGAAGAAGTAAGTAATTCAGCGAATTAGTACGACTTAATATAAATAATAAATTGAATAAAATACTTTGTTCTTGGAAAAATAATCATTTTTATTAAACTAATTATAATTATTCGTAACAAACAAACAATAATATTGAGTTATATTCGCGGTCGGACGTACAGACAGCCTAGGTCCAATTTCTTACCTTTAGTACCATCCTTGGATTATAAGCTTTCATTTGACACCTCATTTGTCATTCTACCTGGTATAATGACAGAGGAGTTGAGTTCACGGACAGACAGATAGACGGATGGACGGACGTGCAGAGAAAACTTCATCCTTTTATTTATTATTTTTTATATTATTTAATTATACAAGGATGTATAGATTTATAACATATATCAATATCTTCATTCGATGTATCATATGATACAATATATTGATGTAAAAAATTTTTGCCATCCCTGTTGGGACGTGATTTGGGAATTCCCTGCATGTAAAAGTCCTTACATGTTCGCTAAATTATTTCGACTCGGCTAAATTGGTTTAGACTAGGCCATACTAGTTTATACTGAAGTGTGAGTCTTTTTTATATCAGGATAAACTAGTTTGGCCTAGGCCAAACTACTTTGGCCTAAAGTGTGTGTATTTATATCAGGATAAACTAGTTTGGCCTAGGACAAACTGGTTTGGCCTACGCGCGATAGAACAAACTAGTTTGGCCTAGGCCATACTAGTTTATCCCAACGCGCTTAGGACAAATTAGTTTGGCCTAGGTCAAACTAGTTTGTCCTGAAATCGGGTTTGGCCGGTGACATATACATAGATTCAGATGCAATCATCTGAGGTGCACCCGTAAATATAATCCTGGGGCGCCCAGACAAGCATCTTGCACAGTTCAAATCCCTCGCAAATCGCATGGATTGTTTATTTTCTTTATATTTGAATACATATTTAAATTTACTTAAAAGTCACGTCAAAGATATTTTTTGTAATAACAATTATTACCCTCTTTTTTAACTTTCTGTGGGATTTTTGGGGGGAAATGACGGGGTTAGCCGTTCTGGCTAACCTTCCAGCCAGACCTGCATTTTTGCATTAGGCTATCGTGGAAGAGTTACCTAAAAAATTTTCAGATTGCTTAAAATACCTATAGTACATTCTTTGACTGGTTTTTGCGGTAAATTTTAAAGAGTCGCTTGGATTGACTTGAAATTTGGCATACATATAGATAATATGTCAAAGAAAAAAAGTGATATTGTGCCGATGTGTGCTTTTACTCTGGGGGTGGGTACCACCCCTTCTCGAGGTGGAAATATTTAACCTCAAAATAACCTCGGAAATTGATAGATATTTTAATTTGAGTAAAAAATCTTATATACGCCTTTTTCGGTAAATTGATATTTAGCAAGTTATTCACGATCGAAATTGATGATTTTCTACATGAAAAATGCATGTTTTTGAGTGGATTTTCAAAAATAACTCTAAAATTATGCATTTTTACGAAAAAGTCATTACAATCAAAAATAAACCTTTTAAATTAATGAATGAAGTGCTCTTATGTGCTTATTATAGCAATAACACAACCTAAGTTACAGCCTACTTAAAATCGGGGTTTTTTGGAATTAACCTTGAATCAAACATTTTATCATTAAATAACGCAAGAAATAGAAATTTTTAGAAAAAATTGTGGATACATCTTTTAAAGATTTTACTGACACCTTTAAAATGTGCTACGATAAAAGAAATTTGGATAAAAAATGACCGAGTTATTACAAAAACAAAACGATTATGTCGTTGAAAACCCAAAAGAGTAATTACTTAAATTGGTGAATTTTCCACAAAAATAAAAATTAACATTATTTCATACACAATTAGGTTTATTTATAAACTGACTACGTGTTCTGAGATTTTAACCGGTTTAAATTATTATATCATGGCAGGTCAGAGGATTTCCTGATGGCGACTCCAGAGTCGATAGACTATGTAAATAAGTTAGATGTGCGTTTGTGAACCTATGTATTGTCTTATACAAAATATATGTAAATGTAAATGTGTCAGGTGTCAAAAAAATTTCAATTTAGTATTAAATTATTTTTTGATATTTTATAAATGTTTTCAATTTTTTCAAAATTACTTGAAAACTAAAAGAAATTTGAAAAATATGTATCCATACTAAAATGTAGTATTTTTCATACTGAAACTTTTTCAGTATTTTCAATGTCTCTATTATAAAAACTCAGTGAGATATTTATATTTTAAGTTTGCACGTAAGTGTGAGAAGCAGTTTTCTAAGCCTTTTGAATGGCATGCTTTAAAAATCAAAGACCTCCAGAAAGTCCAACTTTTAAAAACTTTTAGCACTTATAATTCCCCACAAAATAAGCTTTGGAAAAATGAAATATCTTGAGAATTACAGAAGTTATCGTTAAAAAACCACATTGAAACTTATGTCGAGTACTTTTTAAGCGTTGATATAAGTATTTTATTTTTTTCATAAAAAAGGCGCATCTTATGAAAAAAAGGGAAGATATATTACAAATTAAATAAGTAATTCAAAAATGCTTTTTAATTTGAAATACCTCAGTGGCGTACTATTTTCTTTTTAATTCAGACTAGTAGCCGTATGCGCGCCAATGGTGAATATTAAATTTCTTAATAGTAAGTCTGTCAACAAATGCGTAATAACTACCTCTTAAAATCCATCAAATTTTTTTTGCATATCTCAACCGGTTTTAGAGCAATCAATAAATCTTCACTTTGTAAGAGAAATCTCAACACCCCGTATCTTGGAACTTCATTAGCTACGACTCTGGTTCTACTAGGTCTCCAAACTTCATACATACACATATTTTTTCAGTTTTTCATAATCTACATTTCTGCTGGAAGTATTTTTTCTATAAAATATTTACTTTTTGAGTTATTTGCGAAAAACAGTCTAACAACGTGGTTCTTTTGTTGAAAAATGAACATATTCACTCGCAAATAACTCGTAAAGTATTGACTTAGTGAAAAAACTCTATAAAGCAAAATTTGCTTAGAATTAGGCAGTTTATCCATTTCCGGACTTATTTTGGACATATATTTTTTCACCCCCGAGAAGGGGTGAAACTCACCCCCAGGGCAAAAGCACACATCGGTACTATATCACCTTTTTTCTTTGACTTATTAGCTATGTGAATGCCAAATTTCATGTCCACACAAGCGGTTGTTTAAAATTCACAGGTTTTGCAATATTTTACCGTGAGTGAATGATCTAATAAATGTCTTTGTAGGGGTAGTTTATAAGGGATGAAAATATTAAATACTTAATAAACTAAATTGCAAACATAAAATAAAGTTTAAATCACTACAAAATACATAATTTAGAGTTACAAAATATTTTTTATCTAAATTCTTATTTAGAGGGTAGTTTTTAAGGGCTTAAAAATAATTTAAACTATAAAATACATTTCAATATGAGAAGCAATTAAATTCCTATATTTAACATATTATTATTTAACATACCTACACATAATTTAGATTTAAATAACGCTTATATCGGCTGTTTTTAATTTTTGGTAAAAAAGGGTAGTTTTCACCCCTTAAAAATAAAAAGCACACATTGTAGTCATATCATTTTTGAAGAGGAGGACAATATGAGCTCATTTGCAAAATTTCTTTTAAATCGGAGCGGTTCTTTAGAATTTAGGGGTCTTGCAATATTTTACCGTTAAAGAACGTACTACTTACTCAAAAATGTCTAATAGGTCTCGTGCTATAGCGCGTTATACCGATGAATACTTGCCTTGTGGGTGCGTAACCTTAACATACAAATATTCAAAATAGAAAATTGTCTAAAATTTATAATAGAAAAGTAATATTTCGAGGCCTTGTGATGGTCTTGCATAAAAGATTAATTTAGTGGTATAATTATCTAATTGCCAAAAAATAAACTAAAATGTCAAAGGTTTATTTGTTAAGTGTCAATCAACGTGCTAGAATAATTAAACCATTAAATAAACGAACATTTAGAAATGAAATGAAATGAAAAGAGGTTAATTATGTATTCATTCCTCTTCTTCTTAAGGTGCTGTGTTTTTCTGCGTAGGCGTCCACCGTACATTGTCTTGCCATGTGAGATGTTAGATAGTCAGCATTAAATTTTTCTGTTTTTATAAGTATTGCATAGCTGTGGATTTCTGTCCATTGGCAATATAATTTAGTTATGACATCTTTTCAGTTCTGAATCTTTCTTGGCCTCTATCTTTCCTTCGAGTACCAGTTGCTGAAAAGTGTATTGTTCTCCTAGTAATATGCGTCCAAAGTATGCAATCTTTTTACTTTTTACATAATTAAAAAGTTCACTATCCTGGAAGCCTTCTCTTCTTAATACTTCTTCATTTATGACTGACTCTAACCTTCTACGAATTTCTAAGCATTCGGCGCAGACACCACATTTCAAAAACTTCAAGTTTGTTAATGGATCTGGCCTTTAACAGCCATTCTTGCATTCCATACCAGAGAACAGACTAAACGTAACTCTTTAACATCTTGTATCTCAAGTTGAAATCCAACCTGCCATCAGTTAGAAATTTACGAACCCTCAGAAAAGCATTTCTCTCTTTTTCTACTCTGCTCTTTATTTCAGCTATTTATTTTTGCTATTTATTAAACAACAAAAGTATTTAAACTGCTTACTTGTTCAATTTCTCCTTCAACTACATATTTGGGTACTACGCATTTGGACAATTATTTCTATATTATAATCATTGTTTTTGTCCTCTTGTTCTTTATGTTCAAAGTCAAAGTTTCACTTGCAAGAATTAGATCGTTTAAAAGGCATTGAAGATCTTCAATGTTATATGTTACTATCGCTGTGTCATCGGGGTCCGGACAAATAATCCCCGGACAAAGAATCCCCACAAAAAAATCCCGGACAAATAATCCACACAAATTTTTTTGGACCAAATATCCCCACAAACAATCCCGGAAAAAAATCCCCAAAAAAATTTGCTGCCGTATAGTTCTCTAAAAGTTTTTCCGAAATTTTACCAAATTTCGAATTCTAATTCCATGCCGAAAACTTCAAATTAAACATGACAAAAAAATGTAGGTTTATTCAAAAATCTTTCATAGCTGCTGGGGGGAGAGGCTAGATGGGAGAAAGTCTGTAGGACGGCCTAGAAAAAGGTGGAAAGATGTAGTCAGAGAAGATCTGGAGAAAATGGGAGTGAAACAATGGGAAATAGTGGCACAGGACCGACAAACATGGAAGGGAGTAGTAAACGCGGCAAAGACTATCGAGGCATAACGATATTGATGATGACTAAATATTTTTGACGTTAAATTTACAAAAAGGAGCAGGTTTTTTTGCATTACAATCAAGATCATCGTTTTCAATATCGTTATCATCCTGAATACGCAATGTTTTGAACATAGTTATTTAAAGCAGAGTGACCAAAAGATTTTAGCGAATAATTACAACACGATTCCCACAGCCTTCCCCCTCATTCAGCTCATTCCCCATATCTTCCACGATTTTTGAAAAAACTCACACTCTTTTGTTATGTAAAATTTGAAGTTTTCGACATGAAATTGGAATTCGAAATTTGGTAATCAAAATTACAAATCATGCTTAATCTTAATTGCTATTCAATATTTTCGTACCGAAAAGCGGTTTCTTGGTATAACTCTCATGCACTGAGGCTGAAAAATATTTGCGTCGATTGCATTTACGGGAACACTTTTAGAGAATTTGGCACACATTGTTTTCAATCTGGTAGGATGTAGAGTAACATTTTTTGATGTTGTTTTATGTGCTATTAGATTGAAAACTTAGTCTTTTGCTAGCAGTTGCCGCTAGGGCATCCCTGCCATTTCGTTCGTTGCAATCCGTGACTGCACGCCGGGGTTTGTCCTAGTTGGGTCGGAGAGAGCAGCATATGTGCCTCCTGATGAGAGACTAATACGTTTCGAAACCGGTAGAGGTGCTTGCTGCACTCTCTGATTGAACTGGAATAATGATGCGGCTGTAGTTTCGTGTTGCAACGAAATTGAAAATGGTTATTCATTTTTGATTTAAGAGAATTGTTATTTTGTTGGGGATATTTGGGGATATTTAGTCCAAAAAAATTTGTGGGGATTATTTGTCCGGGATTTTTGGTAGGGGATTTTTGGTCCGGGGATTATTTGTCCGGGGATTTTTTGTCCGGTGATTTTTTGTCCAGGGATAATTTGTGGGGATTTTTTGTCCGGGATTATTTGTATTAGCTTCGTGTCATCGGCACACCTGCTGCTGTTAATTAATATGCCACTTATTTAAATACCCTTATTAGAGTCTGCCTCTGCTTCTGCGAAGGCTTTTTCTATGATTAAATTAAACAATATTGGAGAAAGTATACAACCTTGCCTTACTCCTTTTTTAATTACGAAATCGTCCGCTTCGTTGAAATTTTGAAAACGTACCGTTGCGCTCTGGTCCCAATACAAATTGGCAATAATTTTTATATCCTTGGCATCCAATCCTAACTCCTGTAGATCATCATCATCATCATTCGCTCGACAGCCCTTTCTGGGTCTTGGCCTATTCCAGGATTCTTCTCCACTCTGATCTGTTTCGTGCTTTTTTCTCCAGTTTTTTATTTTTATGGTTTTTATATCATTTTCTATTTGTTCTAAATATCTCAGCTTCGGTCTTCCTCTTGTTCTTTTTCCTACTGGCATCTGTTTGAATATTTTGTTTGGTATTTCGCCTTCTTCCATTCTTTCTACATGTCCCATCCAACGCAGCCGTCCTATTTTAATGAATGTTATGATATACGGATCCTCCTATATTTATTATAGTTCAAAGTTGTACCTTCTTCGCCAAATTCCATTTTCTTTTGTGCCCTTATATATGTGTCGCAAAATTTTTCTTTCAAAGGTGGCTAGCAATGTTAACTCCTGTAGATGCTTTCTCATAATCGAGGAAATAGATAAAAGCATCCTTTTTTTTCTAAAAATTCTGTATTCATCTTCTTCTTCATGTGCCATCTCCTCTAAGAAGATTGGCAACCATCACGGCAATTCGCACTTTCGATACCGCTGCTCTAAAAAGATCAGCAGAAGTGCAATTAAACCAAGCTCTCAAATTGTTTAACCAGGAGATGCGTCTTCTTCCGCGACTCCTTCTACCCTGTATTCTTCCTTGTATTGTTAATTGTAACAAGTGATAATGCTCGTCCCTCATAACATGTCCCAGATATTGCAGTTTTCTGACTTTAATTGTATTTAAAACCTCTTTATCTTTTCCCATTCTTCTCAACACCTCGATATTCGTGACTCCATCCACCCAACATATTCTTAATATTCTTCTGTAGGCCCATAAATCGAAGGCTTCTAATCTGTCCGAAACATCCTTATTTAATGTCCAAGCCTCCAACCCATAGAATAATACGGAGAACACGTTGCATCTCAGAAGTCTTATTTTTAAAGAAATTGTAATGCCCCTGCTACAGAGTACTTTTTTCAGTTTATTGAAAGCATTTCTTGCCTGTCTTATTCTTGCTTTAATCTCTTCTGTGTACTCATTAGTTTCATTAATTATTGTACCCAAATATTTATATTTTTTAACCTCTTTAATTTGTTCTCCATGTATTGTTATGCTTTCTTGTCGCTGTTGAGCTTTTGTGATTACCATAAATTGTGTCTTTTTTGTGTTTAGGGACAGTCCGTTTTCTTGGCTGACTTCTACCACTCTGTATTCATGTTTTCATACTAAAGATTGCCCCTCTTGGTCAAGTTCATTTTTAAGCAAATTGACTCCAGCCACTGACCTCTTCACATTTCTTAAATAATCTTGTGTGTAGTACCATGTAGTACTATCAAAAGAAGTTTTAAAAATAGGGCTCATTTGGCTTGTTATTCGGTGCTCCTTGCAGAATTTCGCACGTAGTGTTTTGGATAAGGCGATCAACTTAGAGCGAAGCCAATCTTTTGGAATCTGGCCCATAACCTGATTGTTTCTGCATACGTACCGTTTGGTCATGGTACTTTGTTACTTTATTATCGTGTATAACCTCAGCTTTCAAATTATATGGCCATACAAATAATCTTCCCAGTTGTGGTGGATTTTATGTTTTATGATCGTGTAGCAAATTAGTTGTGTCCTAGTATTAAGTATATCGCGAGGGTCCATCATCTTGGTCATACATCAAAATACTTGGTCATACAAATGATCCCCCAGTTGAGGTAAGTTTTGTGTTCTGTAATTGTTGAATAAATTAGCTATGTACATTTTCCAAGTATTAAATATATCACGAGGAACCATCATCTTAATCATACATCAAAATACTTCGCCATACAAATGGTTTACCAATTGTGGTGGCTTTTGTGTTCTGTGATCTTGGACCAAATTAGCTGGGTCCAAATATTAAGTATATCGCGAGGGTCCATCATTAGTTCATCTTGGTCATACATCAAAATACTTGGCCATACAAATGATCTTCCAGTTGTGGTAGCTTTTGTGTTCTGTGATCGTTGAACAAATTAGCTGTCTACATTTTCTAAGTATTAAGCAGATCGCAAGGAACCGTCATTAGTTCATCTTTTTTCAAATTTTATTTCATAAGTCATTTTTATAGACCCAAAAAATTACAGTGTAGAGAACAAGAGGGGAGTGAAGAAGTCGACGTAGACCACCTATATAATGGACAGACGATGTCAAAAGCGTCGCTGGGAATTGGTTGCAGGGAGCCGAAGACTGGCAGAACTGGAAGAAATTAAGAGGCAACAGTAGCGATCAACAGGTAGCAACAAGCGCGGTCCAAGATTGCGGCTGTAATTTTAAATATTTTGTCGAGATGTTTGGTACACATATTCGTAATATAATAAAGAATGGCGGTACAGAGCCCAATTTGAGAAATATGTTAGTATGTGGAAATTATTCTATAACTAAATACAATATTGCAAAAATCAGCCTGTACCGACATTAAGAAGAACAAAAAATAAACTTTCTTCAAATAAAATGTTTTTGTGTAATCTTGGAACTACTAAATTTTTTATTTTTAACAAGAAATCGAACATATTATAACTAAATAACTGATTAGTCAACATAGAGAAAGTGTCAGTGTCATTTTGACAAACCTGCGTCAGATTTCTGTTCTGTTATCTGCATAGGGATTACGAACACTCTACGGCGCTACGGTCTTCTTCTTCTTAAAGTTCCCTCTCCTATCGGAGGTTGGATATCATAATGGCTATGGTCACTTTGTTGGCTGCTACTCTGAATAGTTGTAATGAACTACAGTTAAATCATTCTCTAATATTCCTCAGCCAGGAGATGCGTCTTCTTCCTATGCCTCTTCTTCTTTGGATCCTTCCTTGCATAATAATTCTCAGCAACTCATATTTTTCTCCTCTGGTAATGTGACCCAAATATTCCAGTTTTCTAGTTTTTATACTTTTCATAACTTCTAACTCCTTATTTAAACGTCGTAGCACTTCAACATTGGTAATCCTTTGAACCCACTGAATTTTCAATATTCTACTGTAACACCACATTTCGAACGCTTCTATTCTTCTTATGTGTTGTCTCTTCAATGTCCAAGCTTCCATTCCGTTACCGGCGCTACGGTAAAACATGGCAAATACGATTCGTATCGAGTGTTCGTAATCCCTATGCAGATAACAGAACAGAAATCTGACGCAGGTTTGTCAAAATGACAGTGATACTTTCTCTATGTTGACTAATCATTTATTTAGTTATAATTATGTTCGATTTCTTGTTAGAGATAAAAATTTTTACTAGGTCCAATATGACACAAAATCTAGGCATGGGATAAAAAGTTTATTTGAAGAAAGTTTATTTTTTTGTTCTTCTTAATGGCGGTACAGGCTCCTTTTTGCAATATTTTATTTAATTATAGAGTAATTTCCACATACTAACATATTTCTCAAATTGGGCTCTGTACTGCCATTCTTTACTATACTACGAATATGTGTGCCAAATATCTCGACAAAATATTTAAAATTACAGTCGCAATCTTGGACCGCGTTTGTTGCTACCTGTTGATTGCTACTGTTGCCTCTTAAAGAAAAAAATCATAGTTTCATTTCGGTTCAGAGTGGATCCACCATCCCCACCCATATAGCACACAACGTCCGATGGACGTCCATATAACGTACATTTAAAGTCCAAACGTCCATGGACCAAAACTGGACGTACTATGTACATCCTTTACGCGACGTCCATTGGACGTTTAATTTCAACGTACATTGGACATCCATTTGTGGTCCATGGAGATTTTACACAAAACGCGACTATTATTATCAGTAATTATATATAGCTTCTTGTTTTAATCAAAGCAATATTATTAGTAGAATACAAGAAGCTTCTAATAAATGTAATCACATATTTTTTCTGTATTTCACATATTTTCACTAAAATTATTTTAATTAAACCTATATAATATTAGATGATGATAAAACGATGGTAAACTTTTTCAGAATAAAGGAGCTACATCGCTCATCGGTAATTATAGAACTTACAATAATTAGACACTACCAATTTAAATCTTAAATGTGCATTTTGTAACTTAAATTTCCCGCCAAACTAAATGAGAATCTTCTTGACAACGTTGTCGCTCTTCACGCTATCGGTCGTAAAAGGTAGTATTAGGCAGGTACTTTTAGGGGATTATCGCTGTTAATTGTTGTGGAATACTGAAGGAGGATTTATTTATGATAATTCACAGAATGGCAAACCCGCTTGCAATATACAACCGTACTGACTCAAGTTCTAAGAAATAATGTTTGGAAGGAAACAGAACACTCAGACTCAGAACAAAACAGAAATAAACCTCTTTTAATGTGCATGTTTCATAGGGCGTCATTATCTGAATTTTGTCTTTATTAAGTTATTACATACAATATAATACATCCTGTCGTGATATCTTTGTGTTTGCTGTTTATCGTGCAAGTGCAGTCGTGCATTAATGAAGTTCCTATAATAAAGTATACATAATAAAGTTATAATAAAGAGAAATAAAAAAGGTATTTTGTGTAATATTGTAAAGTATAAGTTTAGTATTATAGGAACTATTTCCTATACCTAAAGGCTTTTTGCTATGTATGTATTCAAAAAATGATGGACACTATAGATTGCTTTCTGAAAAGTGCCCTACAAAAATGTCCCTAAGACGTACATTGAATGTACATCAGATGTACATAAGATGTACACTGAAAGCTTCAACAACGTACACTGTACGTAGACGTAAGAAGAAGAATCGGACGCTATAGAGGTATTGACATCTATTAGAGAGAAATGAGACGTCCCAAGTCTAAACAATAAATCTGAAAAGTCTCGTGGAACCACTTTCTGGTTGTGACGTTAATATAATTTTATCGTCTAGAGTATGCCAATGAATTAAGTAAAACACGTTTTTGTACTGTTTCGAACGATATAAAAATCGGATCGAAAAGCCTAGTTGATTATTCTTGGAGCGTTGATCGAAGAATAATAGACAACAGCGAGGCACAAGAGGTGAGTTTATGTAGGTAGTATTTCCCGATTATTGTCCGCTGTCGTTTTGGCGAGCTGAGCGAATCCGACAGTTTTCTTCTTACCTATCCTTATATGAGCGTTGATCGTATATCCTTTATATGTCTTTTCAATCAGGCGAGGTGAGCGGGAACTCCTTCCTCCCCTTTCCTTATAATTCATGTCGTATTAATAAAAGCAATTCCTATTTCGCGCGATCGTCAAAATCATTCATTCATGTACAAAAATATCGTCACATCGGCCCGAACAGTAAGCTCGATCCGTAGAAATTATAAATATATTTTATTAACAAACTTGATGAGTAATTAAGGCTAATTATCTTATCTTCTGTTTATTTTGATTCCAAATAAAAATGTTTTAAAAAGCGAACTCTTTTTCTTCGACTGATAGTTACCTGGAGCAACAAAAATAACGCAACGACCTCGTTACATGGTAACATCCTTAATCTCTGCCTTTTCCAATTTATAAGACAAGGCGAAGACGAATAAAGGAGATGAAAGGAACTCTACAATATGCAGTCACATTCCGTTAAAATTTGTTTAATTTACTAATTTTTTGTTTTATGATATCGATTTCCGAAGTGGAAGTCGAAACGTTAAATAAATTTAATTGCAAACTTAAATTGTGGCTTATTTCTCAAATAAAATTAGGCAAGGGCGGATCTGTTTTGAGGTGGATGTGAGAGGTGGCATTTGGATTTTTGCAGATAAAGTTAGGTGACAACTTTAATAATTATAATTGACTTATGCTTCTTCTCATATGCCCGAAACATTAACAAAAAAATTAAAATATTTAAAAATTTCGAAAAATATCGATTTTTTTCTAATTTCGTTGCTTATAACTTTAAAACGATTCATTTTGGAACAAAGTCGTAGGAAAAGAAAATAAAGATAATTGAATTTTGTATAGTATGTAGCTGGTTTAAAATGTCTTAAATTATTACCTTTTCTGCAAAATAGCAATAAATAGAAAATAAGGGGGCAAAAAAGACTGTTTTTATTCAATGTTTTTCAATCACTTTAGTTGCACTTAGAACCATTATCTATAATTCGCTTAGAAAATTCTTACACCATACTTAAACCGTCTACCAAATTTCATTAAAATCGATCCAATAGATTTTGCATAATAATTTTGCAATCTAATTTTTTTTTACAAAGTTTAAATTTTTTAAAAACTTTCTGAACAAAAAGTAGGCCTTTTTGAAGTTTGCTAATTTTTTTGCATATAAAGAGGTTCTCCACCTATCTAATACACTTTACAGAATGAAAATCGGATTATTTAAGCGGCCTCAGCACTGTTTTAAAGTTATAAACAATGTTTTGGCTTATAAACAAATACAGAGAGGACGTTTGAGTTGGAATAAATTCATTTTCTTGAGAATGGGCGACTCTGGAGATAAATCTCGAAACAAATCGATTTTTATTTTTAAATTATAATTTTTTTTCATAAATATCATACTAGTGACGTCATCCATCTGGGTGTGATGATGTAATCTAAATATTGGAATTAATTAAAATCAAAAATTTTTTATCAAACCCTGTATAAATAATTATGTTAATGTTTAATAGCCTTTCGATTGAGCTATCACACGGCACCTATTCTCATTTAAAAAAATTATCGATTACATCATCACGCTCAGATGGATGACGTTACTAATACGATATACATATGTATACGATATACATATATGTATATACCAAAAAATTTGAATTTAAAATTAAAAATCGATCTATTTCGGGATTTATCTTCAGAGACGCTATTCTCGAACTTTATTTATGCCAACTCAAACGTCCTCACTCTATTTGTTTATAAGCCAAAACATTGTTTATAACTTTAAAACAATGCAGAGGCCGCTTAAATAATCCGATTTTAATTCTGTAAAGTGTATTAGATACGTAGAGAACCTCTTTATATGTAAAAAAATTAGCAAACTTCTAAATGGTCCACTTTTTCTTCAGAAAGTTTTTAAAAAATTTGAACTTTTTTAAAAAAATTTAGATTGCAAAATTATTCTGCAAAATCTATGAGGTTGATATTAATGAAATTTGGTGAACGATTTAAGTATGTTGTAGGAATTTTCTAAGCGAATTACCAAAGTTCTAAGTGCAACCAAAGTGGTTGAAAAACATTAAATAACAACAGGCTTATTTTGCCCCCTTATTCTGTATTTATTGCCATTTTGCAGAAAGGGTAATAATTTAAGACATTTTTAACCACTCGTTTATCATACAAAATTCAAATAGGTATCTTTATTTTATTTCCATAAGACTTTGTTCCAAAATGAATGGTTTTAAAGTTATAAGCAAAGAAAGTAAAAAATCGATGTCCTTCGAAATTTTTAAATATTTTAATTTTTTTATTAATGTTCCGGGCATATTTGAGAAGCAGCATAAGTCAATTATTATTATTGAAGTTGTCACCTAACTTTATCTGCAAAAATCCAAATGCCACCTCGCACATCCAAAAATAGACGTTTTTTCACAGATTCGCCCTAGTCTAAATAGTAAATTGCATAGGATAGAAATAGCTTCAGAACAATAATATCTTCAGTACCATAATTCGAACAGCACGATAAAGAGAAGATTTTGTTTGAGTGGCTATGTTGTAATCTACATTAAATAAATATTTTACTATCTAATTGATAAATTATAGGACAGTTTATGTGTATAGAACCGCATAAATCTTGATCTCTTCCTTGAAATAAATGAAGAAACTCTGCGAAGTATTTGAAAGTACAAAAGTCACTTTGAAAACTAATAACTTCACCTACATAAAAGCTATAAATTTCCTTGTAATTATTTTACAGAAAATGCGTGCCCATTTTTACTATACGAGTAAGTACTGTTAAAATGGCATTGCAACATTGTAATCGACATTATCATCGACAATGCTAAAAACTGAAGAGATTTCTTCACGAGGACAACATTGTGTTGGTGGATGTGTTATGTGAAAACTCAAATGTAAAGTATCATTGGCGTAACCGATTATAGGTGAATGAATACTTAAAAGCCACTTTACACCAACCATACATTCATTTCTATTTTACATCTGATTGATTCTTTACTGATTACTATTGTTTCAGAAAACTAACTAAAACAATAATAAACAGTTAAGAACCAATCCGATGTAAAATAGAAATTGATTAATTAATAAATTCAGTATTGAACAAGTAATGGAATTAAAATACCTTGGAGTTACATTGTCAAGCTACGGAGACCTGGACAAAGAAGTGAGAAATCAAGTACGAAAAGCAAAATAGACTAGCAGGATGTCTTAATAACACTATATGGCGAAACCGACATATTAACGAGATGAAATCAAGAATTTATAAAGCCAGTATAAGACCAATGGATGCATCAGAAACAAGGCCCGATATAGCCACAACACAAACACTACTAGAAACGGCAGAATTAAGAGTACTGAGAAGAATTACAGGAAATACGCTGAGAAAGAGGAGTGAGGGCATTAGAAGACAATGTAATGTACAGTGTATAAACGAATGGACACTAAATAGAAAAGAAGAATGGAATAACCACACCATCAGAATGGGGAAGACACGTGTGGTCAAACTAACAGGAGATAAATCACCAATCGGTACAAGAAGTATCGGCCAACAGCGCAAAAGATGGAGTGACAACCTTCCATAGAGGTATATGAACAAGCAAAATTGCTTATAAAGAAGAAATATAAGAAGAAGAAGATAAATTCACGAAGAAATGCATGTACTTATTCACCAATTGCTGTGCCAATTAATGTAAAGATTCCTTCTTCTTCTTCTTCTTCTTCTTTGGTATATTGACTTCCAACTTGGGTATTTGCCCAGCTCATCGTACGGAAAAAAGGAAAAATCTCGTATTCACCTACAATTCGCAGTTGGTATGGGACAAATAAAACAAAGTTAAAATCTTTTCTCGATCAGTAATAACTGCCGATCATTAAACAATCTTCTTTTTCTTCTTTTCTTTGCTTAATTAGAAATTTTGAGTTGGCATGGGTCAAATACAACAAAGGTACAAACTTTTCTCGCCTGGGAACCAGGGCCGCATTTAGGTCTATTGATGCCCTAGGCAATTCTCTAGTAACCGCCCTTCAAACATATACCATTTTTGCAAAAAAAACCTCCTAGTTTCACTAAGAGATTTCACAACAAGTGATTTTAAGTTGTCAGTCAAAATTTTCCATCTATAATATGGAAACCGAGAAAAATGTATATGATTCTTGAAAAAGAATGAAATAGGAAGTGGCGTTCAGTCCTGCATATTTGCCAGACATATTGGATGCGTTATTATATGACTGGCCGCGACAATCGCTTAAATCAATGGTACATTCCTCTAAAGTCAAAATCACTGTCGATTCCAAAGCTGAAAGCAGCAGATCTGTGACCTTCAGATGGAATATTTTTAATAAATATTTCAGTCGGCATACCATAAACCAGAAACATAGCGAACTAAAAATGCTAGCTGATCAACACGAGACACGTCTGGTGTCGAATCAACTATTATAGAACAGTTTTTTCTTGCTTTAATTCGCCAACAATCGTTCTTACTTTTCTTCCCATCAAGACTATTAGTTCCTCGCATATAGTGTTTGACAGACACTTGTCAAACAAATTACAGTTCTCTTGACCAATATTTTCAAATTTAGTAAGATGCTCGCGTAAAAAAGATCAAATGCTGCTATGAGTTCTAAACAACCTAAAAAGTTGCCGTTTTGAACTGATCCTATAACTGAATTATCTCATCTAATGGCAAGTCCCCTTGTGATCAGTGTAATTATTGTTGCAACAACACGTTGCAAAACGTTGCGCCAGTATTATACTTCGCTTCTGAACGTACATGTTATAGAACAGTCTATTCCAGCGTTTCCCAAATGGTGGGTCGCGACCCGGTACCGGGTCACGAAAGCAAAACGCCGGGTCGCCTCGCCTTGCTGTTTCAGATCTTCAAGTGAACATGAACATATTTTACATTGCGAAGTGCGTTGGCTATCAAAAGAGAATGTTTTAAAAAGACTTATTGATTTAAAGGAAGAAATTTCAATAT
Organism: Diabrotica virgifera virgifera; assembly: GCF_917563875.1. Taxonomy (NCBI): domain Eukaryota; kingdom Metazoa; phylum Arthropoda; class Insecta; order Coleoptera; family Chrysomelidae; genus Diabrotica; species Diabrotica virgifera. Next base: position 229,682,614 of record NC_065445.1, on the reverse strand, counting down.
TCTTAGAACAACTTCCACCAACGGCTGTGGATGCGATGTTTCAATTTAAAGACAGTTTTTCTGACGTTCATTTGTTAATCAAGGTAGCCTATCTTTGTGATATTTTTGACTTCTTGAACAACTTAAATATAATATTACAAGATAGCAATTAACTGTAGTTAAAGTACAAGAGAAGGTGGAAGCTGCAACAAAAAAACTTATATTTGTGGACACGTCGCGCGGAACCAAGAAATTACAAAGCTAACAGAACTACAAAAAGAGTATAACGTGAATTCATTGTCTGATGAGATTTCAGCTTCTTTCATGGAACACCTGCTAGGACTGGAGGTAAATCTGAAGGAATGTTTTTCCTCCATCCACAGCAACCAATCATGGATAAGGAATCCATTTACAATGGATAGGACTTCCGGATTTAGATATTGAGTCAGTAGTTGTACTATCGTGTGATAGGGCACTCAAAAAAATATTTGACAAAAATACAATCGATATATTTTTATCTGCTTTGCCGCCAGGAGCACCCAGTTTTAGCAGAAAAAGCGATAATGTTTCTAATTCCTTTTGTTACGACCTATAAGTGTGAGGCAGGGTTTTCAACACTACATAGTTTTCCTCAAAAATAAATATAGGAAGAACCGTTTGGAAGTCCAACCAGACCTGAGGATATAACTAACATTTCCTCCAAACGTAAAGTTTTTAGTTAAACGAAACAACTGCATACTTTTCATTAATAAAGTATTTGCTTTTTATTTTGTTTTATTACATTTTTTTGAGCTAGTGATTGTTTATTAAAATATATAAAACTATAATAAATATTTAAAAAAAAAAATTTTACACACAAAAGATAAGCACAAAAATAACCGGGCCACGGAGAAATAAGTTTGGGAAACGCTGGTCTATTCTGTTTTTTAATTTGCCTCGATTGAATAAACTCGAAACATTTGTCGTGTGGTCCTTTGATTCTTCATGTTGTTTTAATTTGACGCCAGCATTCTTCCAGTCATTAAAACCTGTACTGATAGAAGTCGGTTGCACCTGAAATAGACGGCAAGGAATACAAAATACACTCTTTTTCGATGTAGAATAAAGTAGCCAATTCCTCCGTTTCACCGTTCAACATTTTTCTGAAAAAATGATTCCTTGTTAGGGAACTGTTTATTCCAGTCGAATGCTCTCTAATGGCAGAACATGAAAAGTCAATATTCAGGTTGTGTTGTGGAGGATTCATAATTAAATATTCCATTGTTCTGTTATCTTTTGTGCAATCAGCAGGATCAGTAGATAAATTCTTCAGGTGGTGTTAACGTTGCACTGAGAGAATCTTCAGTTGTTTTTGCATTAACATTTTGTGGTGGTTTTGCCAACGGAGTTTCTGTGTTAGCGGAACTGGATACACCAGCTTCATCATGATTATTACTTCTTGTGAAAAAAGAGTTAATTTTTGGGATAGTCTTTATTAGACATTTTTAACTATCTTTTCTTGTGATCTTTTTCAGTATGCAGCTCCGCTAAGCCGTTTTCTCTAGTCCATAACTAAAATAGCAGTTATTCATATATGATGTTTGAAAATTAAAAAAAATATAGCAGATATTAAACTGGATGTATGTAGGTACTTAAATGTTATTCGATTTTAATTTTTATATGTATGTATGTATCGCTTTTAGAACGTGTTTCGACGTTGTCCGATGCCTAACTTCCACGTCCTTCTATCATCCCATTGGCCATCTCTAAGATCCCTTGTACTCATTGCTTTGGTTACCCCTTCTTTCCATGTCTTTTTGGGTCTTCCTCGTTTTTTGCGGTTTGGTGGTACCCACTGCATGATCTTTTTGGGCAATCTTGTATCTTCCATTCTTTGAACATGACCATACCAAATCAACTGTTTCCTCTCAATGTCTGTTGTTAAGTAACCATCTATTCCAATTCGTCGTCTTACTTTCTCATTTCGAACTCTTTCCCTACGGGATATACCTAACGATCTTCTAAACACATCCATTTCTACAGCTTCTAATTTTTTCCTGTTGTTCTCGGTTATTCTCCAAGTTTCTGCTCCGTAAAGTAGGCTGCTTTTAATAAGTGTTTCATAGATATTGTATTTTCGCTGTATTCCTATTTCGGAGCTCCAAAGTATTCCATTTAGACAGCCAATTGTTCTTCTAGCTTGTGTTACCCTTTTCTTTATTTCCTCATCGTCTTTTCCCGTCCTATCAAAGATTACTCCCAGGTAAGTGTATTCACTACAGGATGTGATGTGTTCATTATCCTCTAATTCGATATTGGATAGCTCAGCTCCTATGGGTACGTATTTAGTTTTTTCCACATTAATTTCCAAGCCCCACTGTTCAAATTTCTCCTTTAGTTTTCTTGCCATATACTGTAGGTCGTCTTTATTATTAGCTATGATGACTTGGTCATCAGCAAATTGTAAGGTATATAAACAAACCTCTCCGAGGTCTATACCCATACCGTGGCATTTACGTTTCCACTGGTTTAGTGCTTTTGCAACATATATCTTGAACACAGTTGGTGAAATAGAGCAGCCCTGGCGCAGACCCTTGTTAACTATGAACTTTTTAGATAGTGTGTTACCAATTTTTACTTGTGATGTAGAATTTTCATATAGATTTTTTAAGGCTTTGACTAGAGTGTAGCTGATGTTAGTTTCTTGTAGTGGTTTCCACAATTTAGTCACAGGAACGCTGTCGTATGCTTTACGGAGGTCAACAAACATGAGATGGGTCTCTTGATTGGTTGCTGATTTTTTTTCAATTAATTGTTTTAGGCAGAAGACATTATCTGTGCAAGTCCTTCCAGCGCGGAAACCAGCCTGTTCTTCTTCTTCTTGTTCCCTATACTCCATCTCAATGAGATTTCCTAGAATGCGCCCGTACACCCGGCTTAGTGTACTAGTTACCGATATTCCTCTGTAATTTGAGCAATCCAACTTATTTCCTTTTTTATGAATGGAAGAAATATAATCTACTTTCCATAAACTGGGTGGTATGACACCGTTTATATATTTGTTCATACACCAAGTAAGTGCTTGAAAGAGTTTATCTGTGCCACATTTTATTAATTCGGCAGGAATATTTTCTGGCCCTGGAGCTCTACCATTTTTTAATTCATTTACAGCTTTCTTCACCATATCAACTCCCACTACTATCTCTTCGCCTTCAACGAATACTTCTGTTGGTAATTTTAATTTTTATACACAAATATTTTTTTTACAATATTTTTGCTTTTGCCGCCCTCTTATAATTTGCCTCCCTAGGCAACTGCCTATATTGCCTAATGGATAAAGCGGACTGCTGGGGACTACTGCCGACCAGTCATCATCAAGACCTTTAATTCCGGATGGTATGTTTGCCGCTCTTACTTAGAGCTCTTTGATTCGTTTATTGCGCTAAATCACTCCGCATTCTTCTTGTGTATTATCAAAGGTTGTTGTATAATTTTGTAGCTTTTGTTCCGATTTTTTTCCACTCATTTCGATATGTGCATAGTTCCCTCCAGTTTCCCGCTTTCAGGATTTTGATATATGGACCATTTCACGAACATACGCCTGTTTTGGATTATTTCGACAAAGAATATTTTACTGTGCAACATAAGAAGTACGAAAGTAAATGGCGCTAATATTTATTCCAATAAACAACAATGTAATTTGCAATTTACTTTCGTTCTTCTTATTTTGCACAGTAAAATATTCGTTGTCGAAGTAATCCAAAACAGGCGTATGTTTGTGGAATAGGGTATATCTCATGACCTGGCCCTTCCATATCTCTCTGGGTCTTCCTCTTGGTCTTTCAGTTTCTGGCTTCCATCTGGTGATCTTCTTAATCAGTAGTTCGTTTTCCCTTCTCTTTCTAGAGTCTCTGCGCTCTAATAGATCTAATAGTCTCTAGCTTTATCTGGTCTCTTCATTATGTCTCTTAGTTCATGATTCATTATTCTTCTCATTTCTCCGTTTCCCATTCTTATCGGGCCCATAATCCATCTGAGGATTTTTCTTTCGAATACATTCTAACCCGTTTATTAGAGTAAGTACCGGTTATAGGAATATTTCGGTTTATGGAATATAAATTCGAGATCCCGAAACGTTTCCATTTACTCCTTAATAAATTTATCCGTTTATTGGAATACGTATTAATAAAACAATACCGCTTATTTGAACCCTAACAACACAAAACATTCCAGGAATGTACTATCAAAGTTCTATTAATGTTTGAATGTCCTGGACATTCAAGGAACATTCGGTGAACATCTGACTAAGTTATTCGTGGAATGTTACCACAAGACATTCTATGAACATACTACCAATGTCCTATATGTTAAGAGAGGCCATTTACTATTCAATTTGCATTCATGGTCAAATTTGCCGCGCGTGTATATTATGTATTTAGGCAATCCAAACCACGTGACTTCTGATTCTGGTTGGCATAAGTTACAGGTTACAGAGGTTATGTTTGTATTATCATTTCATTTCATTGTTTATCCTCGTATTTTGTCTATTTTGGATTCATTTGGATTTTGTTTGCTGTATTTTGTGAACTTTATAAATTTTACCACACTGCAAAGTGATTATTTAAGGAAATTATTGCAAACTCCAGATGTTTGGAGAAAGGTAGGGGAAACAATTTTTATTTACTGTTTATTTTTCTCTGACATTTATCAATATTGATGAATTTTGCAAGCAATAACATTATTTCTTTTATTATTTTAGATATTTATTGAAGCTGAAAATAATTGGGGATTTAGATCCATGTACAATTCAGTCGGAATTAGATTTTACCATAAAGTGCGTTCCACCAAATTACTATTATAGATATTTATACATATCTGGTGAAGTCTTGCAGTTACTACTCTAAGCAGCAGATGAAAGCCTACAAAAGCCTTCATGAACATAAATATTTTACAGCTGGATTTGTTTTTAAAGTTGGAGCAAAGTTGCAAGTCACCAGCAACAACTTCGTAAGTACCTACAAGAATATTGAGGAAATCCAGCTCCTCGATACTACTCGCAAACTAGAAGATTGCAGAGGACAAAGCCTTTTGAACTAGTTTGAGCGATAAGTGATAGTGAAAAGCAGAGCATAATGCTTGTGTGCCTGTGTATGTTAGACTAGTGCGGTTAGAAAAGCAGAGCATAGTGCTTGTGTGCCCGTTAGATTAGATAAGAAATGATATGGGCTAAGCTCTTCATTTTAAGGAATAGTAGTAATTTAGGTTAAATTAAAATTGCTCATTGGTCAGAGTTATGACCAGATTGTAATTGTAATGTACAATTCAATACAATGAATCGTCATCGAAGTGATGATTATGGAAAAAAATATATGACAAGATTTTGTGCAATAAAAATGTTTATATTTATCAAGGATGTATTATTTGGTATGGCCACACATACTTCTGGTATATCGTCGGTGATGTGACAATACCTCCTATCTGCTTTTTCATGAATTTTGTAGGAGATGAAAGTTTGGACCACTTCCTGTTTTCATATATTTTTTGACTTGTTTCGTCGCAAATTCAACTATCTATTTACTACAAAACAAGTCAAAACTTACATATGAAAACAGGAGATGACCTTAAAAAATGTTTTTCGTCTCCTGCAAAACTCATGAAAAAACATATAGGAGGTATTGTCACATCACTGACGATATATTTCAGAGAATGTCTAAAAAATATACTTTGAATGTCCTAAGAACATTCGTAGACATTCATGGAATGTTTCAACAAGACATTCAGTCTAAAAAATGTACTGTGAATGTTCAAAGAACATTCGCAGACATTCATGGAATGTTCCAACAAGACATTCAAGGAATGTTTAAAATGCTGACACAGCACTTTCCTGGGACTTTCCAGGGACGTTCATGTGCTTTTAGGGACATTCCAGGAATGTTTTCAATGTCCTGTGTGTACCTTCTAGGAACATTCCTGGAATGTTTTGTGTTATTAGGAAATAGGTATTTTTCAGATCAACGAATAAACTTTTACCTACAATTTCGAATTTCCTAAAAATTTAAATTATGCCTTGTATTATGGTTTCTCGCCAAGAGGTTCGAGGCCTGTAGTGCTGTTTTATTTATATTATTTGGGTTTGTCAGATAGGTAATAAATATTTTATTGCGTTGTTATGAGTACCAATTCAATCGTTTACCGACAAATTCAGTCCTAAAATAATTTCCTTTGTCTACAAACAATACATATTGCCATTCACTTGCCTGTCATAAAATTTTTAAGAAACAGTTCGCCCATCTAATCGCTTGTAAAGTTATAAAACGTTTTCGGGATGGCCAAACCATTGCAAATTTTTCTAATTTTTATAATTCAGAGCAACAAAAGTGACTAGTATTTTATGTAACAAAAAAGCAAGCTACAATTTCCGATTATTTTCCAAGACTATATATGTAATTTTCTTATTAAGTACCTACATTATGTATTTTAGTACGACAATATTTACATAATCTATATATTGCATACATTTCATATTAATTACTGTATGCATCCACATAATATAATGTAATTTGGTTTTTTAATAAATACGTTACGCTATTGTAGAATTGACATAAAAAGACCTAAAACCGTATACATATACATATTAACATAGTATGTACTATTATTACGTATATTCGGTATAGTCCAAGTAATGAAGCTTAAAATAGGACAAAACCTCGCAATTTTACAGAATGGATCGATTTGCTTGAAAATTTGATAATAAGTAGTGGATAGTCCAAGGATCAAAATCTATATGAGGTCGAAAGGCGCTTTTACCATGGGGGTGGTTGCCACCACATCTCGGGGGTGGAAATTTTCTATTTTATTTTGACAGCAAAAGTTGGTAAACACATTCATTCTAAGCAAAAAACATTCTATACATTTTTTTGAGAAAAGTAATAGTTTTCGATTTATTCGCTATCGAAAGTGTTGGTTTAAATTGAAAAAATCATTGGTTTTAATCAGTTTTCTGCTAATAACTCAAAAAGTTTTCGTTCTATCAAAACAAGTTTGGTTAACAAAAATGTACCTTTTGAAAAAATAAACAAAACAGTTTTTTATAATTTGCTTTAAGACCAATAGTAATCGAGCTATACTTTATTATATGTTAGCTCTTCTCGTAAAATGCTAAATATTGTAGTTTCAAAGTCAAAAGACGGGAAAACTATGCATTTTTCGAGGATAACTTGTTGAAGCTAATTTAAAGTATTTAAAAATATCTATCACCAGAAATGAAAAAAATAGTCCCTAGCTCAAAAATTAAGTGACTTATAGTAAAAAGAATGTCAGTCCCTATTTTTTTCAGCGAAAAAGTGATCGTAAACTTCCCCCTACTCTCCACCCTAATTAAAATTGGTCATTAACCTTATTTGGTCCTCTTAATTTATGTATTGTCAATAGGTTCTAGAGGTTTGACTGGCTTATAATGATTAGTTTAAAAAAAAATGAGTTAAAAGCGAATAACGAATTTTTGTAGTTTGATAAAAAATGCCCATTTCTTCAGAATAGAAAGATTAGCATCAGAGATACGAAAAAATATTTAAATATAAAATTGTAGCTTATTTAATTCCCAAGAACTTGGTTTGCAAAAATTTTTTCTACGGCAAAAATTGAGTGAGCTATTGAAAATTAAAACGTGTAATAACATGCAAAAACCACCTTTACCAACCCTTTCAAAGTCACCTCTTTTTGCGAATGAGGATTTTAAAATGATATAATATTAATAGCCCTGTAGGTCCTGTAAAAACCTACAAAATTCTTTTTTAACAAACTTTCTAGGATAAAAAATAAAAAAGTTACGGTTAAAAAATCAATATATTTTTTTGAAAAAAAAAGGAGATATCCAATTGGAAGCATAATAATGTAAGTTAGCGGTGTTCTTAGTCATCGGCCTTATTCATTCTTCTTTATTTATGTATTATTAATAGATTCCAAAAGTTTGACTGGCTTAGAATGATTATTTTTAAAAAAAATATAGTTAAAAGCGAATAACGAATTTTTGTAGTTTGGTAAAAAATGCCTTTTGCTTCAGAATAGAAAGAGTAGCATCAGAGATACGAAAAAATATTTAAATATAAAATTGTAGCTTATTTAATTCCCAAGAAACTGGACTGCAAAACATTTTTCTACGGTAAAAATTGAGTGAATAGTAAATGAGTATAATACCGAAAAACATTGATTTTTCGATATAAAACTAATACTTTCGATAGCGAATAAATATAACACTATTAATTTTATCAAAAAAATGTATATAGCATTTTTTGCTTAAAATGAATGTTTTTATCAACTTTTGCAGTCAAAATTATAATAAAAAATTTCCACCTCCGAGATGGGGTGGCAACCACCCCCATGCTTAAAGCGCCTTTCAGCATTATATAGATTTTGATCCTTGGACTATCCACTACTTATTCTCAAATTTTCAAGCAAATCGATCCATTCTGTAAAAATTGCGAGGTGAAAAGCTTCGGTTCCTGGACTAGTACACTTATTACGGCTAGCAACCAATGATCGGTTATTAGAATATCTCGGTTATAAGAATATTTTTGGCACGAAGGCTATTCCAATAAGCGGGTTCGACTGTATTCTTAATTTTTCTTCATCTTTTCTGTGAGGCACATTATGTCAGTTGCGTATGTATCTGGACTACTACTAATTGTAGCCTTAGGCTTTCTTAACATTCTTTTTTGTTATTGGATTCATTCGCTTATGTTGGATAATAAATACGTTAGGTACGTTAAAAACTAGCCATGTTTTTCATCTCTAGAACCTCTTGAAATATAAATAAACGACATGGCTGATCTCTAAATTAAACACTAATGTTGTCTTCTCCGAGATACTAATTACGATTAATGCATTCGAGAATCATAACTACCTCGAGCTCGAGCCCGAGCTTTTTTCTAAAAAGAGACCTTGAATTTTAGTGTTTCAGTTTTCCAGAATTACTGTAAAAAGGAATAACGTGGCAACACTGCGTTCACCGTTACGCGATCGATATTTTACTCCTCCATGGCTCCATGCCTTCATTACCAATAAACACACAAGATAACTCTCAACAAATTTTTTGTTTTTAATTTCTCGAGTTCAATTTGTATGGAAGTAATAATTCCACTATGATGTTTCTAAATTCAAATCAAGACACTATGGCTAATAAAAAATAGAGTTTATAATGTAGTAAAGCAGGTGTTTTAAAGTTTGTCTTATAAGTCGCCACTACGTGTTTTGATATTTTACGTACATATACAGCAAGTTAAGCGCAATGTTGCGGGGAGGTACTGTGGTTCTCGGGATACAGCCAGTTTCATAATTATTGAGTACCAATTTCAAATGGTGAACAATGATGGTCAAAAACTATGTTAATTTCCACTTACCTGCAGGGCCCGCTGTGATCTCCCTTTTTGTGTTTTTTTTTAATTACATTTATTAAATATATTAGGCTATTAGAAACAATAATTTACCTATAAAAAAATTGTCTTTATTTGATGCTGATGACCAAGATGACTTTTATATTTTCATATTTTTTAACCATAAACAGACTAAAGCCCAATTTATCTTATGACGGGGATGTGGACGACACCGTTATCTCACGGAGAACGTTGAAAAATCTTCTGATATGAAAAGCATTGGCTAGTTGCTAGTTTATCATACAACGGAATGGGACACCAGGGATGTTCGCCATCTATTGTTCTACGGTACGTACACTGAACCAAAAAAAGTACGTAAATATAATGAAAAAACATTGATTCAAAAACGGGGAGCATTAATTTTCGTCCAAAGATCAGTATCATTGGTCCAATGTAAGTAGATACATAAACTAATGCTTAAAAACATTAATTTTTATGAATTAGTACGTTCATTCAATGTACTTTCTAGTTAAGAATCAATGTATCGGTACATTGAATCAATGTATCGGTGCATTGAATCAATGCACAATCACCTAAAGATTTAATTTACTAATCTTTTATAAGATTATACCATTTAGAAATATTTTCAAATGGTTCCTATTTTCTTTTACCTCTGTGTCGAATTAGCTTTTGAAAAAATTTACAGAGAACAAAAATTAATTAATACTAGATATGCAGGATTGAATAATGAAGTAGGTACCTACTTACATTCCGTAAGGTCTTCATGGGTAATCTTTTCAAATAAAAATTTATTTAAAAATGAATAACCATTTTCAATTTCGTTGCAAAACGAAAATACAGCCGAACCATATTCCAGTCCAATCAGAGAGTGCTGCAAGCACCTCTACCGGTTTCGAAACTTATTAGTCTCTCATCAGGAGGCACATATGCTGCTCTCCCTGATCCAACCAAAACAAACCCCAGCGTGCAGTCCCGAATTGCAACGAACGAAATGGCATAGATGCCCTAGCGGCAACTGCTAGCAAAAGACTAAGTTTTCACTCTAATGGCATATAACATATCCCACCAGAATGAAAACAATGGGAACCTTCTCTGGTTACACCTCCGAGGCTTCTACAATTTGCAAGCCATACGGATGCTGAGACTAAGGAAGATGAGGGAATTCTACAATTTACAATTCACGTCACATCTGCTCAGCGCGGTAAAGTTCCAACGAGACTGGTTCCCTTCATACTCCACACAGAGTAAATGTAAATCAAAAATGAATAACCATTTTCAATTTCGTTGCAAAACGAAAATACAGCCGAACCATATTCCAGTCCAATCAGAGAGTGCTGCAAGCACCTCTACCGGTTTCGAAACTTATTAGTCTCTCATCAGGAGGCACATATGCTGCTCTCCCTGATCCAACCAAAACAAACCCCAGCGTGCAGTCCCGAATTGCAACGAACGAAATGGCATAGATGCCCTAGCGGCAACTGCTAGCAAAAGACTAAGTTTTCACTCTAATGGCATATAACATATCCCACCAGAATGAAAACAATGGGAACCTTCTCTGGTTACACCTCCGAGGCTTCTACAATTTGCAAGCCATACGGATGCTGAGACTAAGGAAGATGAGGGAATTCTACAATTTACAATTCACGTCACATCTGCTCAGCGCGGTAAAGTTCCAACGAGACTGGTTCCCTTCATACTCCACACAGAGTAAATGTAAATCAAAAATGAATAACCATTTTCAATTTCGTTGCAAAACGAAAATACAGCCGAACCATATTCCAGTCCAATCAGAGAGTGCTGCAAGCACCTCTACCGGTTTCGAAACTTATTAGTCTCTCATCAGGAGGCACATATGCTGCTCTCCCTGATCCAACCAAAACAAACCCCAGCGTGCAGTCCCGAATTGCAACGAACGAAATGGCATAGATGCCCTAGCGGCAACTGCTAGCAAAAGACTAAGTTTTCACTCTAATGGCATATAACATATCCCACCAGAATGAAAACAATGGGAACCTTCTCTGGTTACACCTCCGAGGCTTCTACAATTTGCAAGCCATACGGATGCTGAGACTAAGGAAGATGAGGGAATTCTACAATTTACAATTCACGTCACATCTGCTCAGCGCGGTAAAGTTCCAACGAGACTGGTTCCCTTCATACTCCACACAGAGTAAATGTAAATCAAAAATGAATAACCATTTTCAATTTCGTTGCAAAACGAAAATACAGCCGAACCATATTCCAGTCCAATCAGAGAGTGCTGCAAGCACCTCTACCGGTTTCGAAACTTATTAGTCTCTCATCAGGAGGCACATATGCTGCTCTCCCTGATCCAACCAAAACAAACCCCAGCGTGCAGTCCCGAATTGCAACGAACGAAATGGCATAGATGCCCTAGCGGCAACTACTAGCAAAAGACTAAGTTTTCACTCTAATGGCATATAACATATCCCACCAGAATGAAAACAATGGGAACCTTCTCTGGTTACACCTCCGAGGCTTCTACAATTTGCAAGCCATACGGATGCTGAGACTAAGGAAGATGAGGGAATTCTACAATTTACAATTCACGTCACATCTGCTCAGCGCGGTAAAGTTCCAACGAGACTGGTTCCCTTCATACTCCACACAGAGTAAATGTAAATCAAAAATGAATAACCATTTTCAATTTCGTTGCAAAACGAAAATACAGCCGAACCATATTCCAGTCCAATCAGAGAGTGCTGCAAGCACCTCTACCGGTTTCGAAACTTATTAGTCTCTCATCAGGAGGCACATATGCTGCTCTCCCTGATCCAACCAAAACAAACCCCAGCGTGCAGTCCCGAATTGCAACGAACGAAATGACATAGATGCCCTAGCGGCAACTGCTAGCAAAAGACTAAGTTTTCACTCTAATGGCATATAACATATCCCACCAGAATGAAAACAATGGGAACCTTCTCTGGTTACACCTCCGAGGCTTCTACAATTTGCAAGCCATACGGATGCTGAGACTAAGGAAGATGAGGGAATTCTACAATTTACAATTCACGTCACATCTGCTCAGCGCGGTAAAGTTCCAACGAGACTGGTTCCCTTCATACTCCACACAGAGTAAATGTAAATCAAAAATGAATAACCATTTTCAATTTCGTTGCAAAACGAAAATACAGCCGAACCATATTCCAGTCCAATCAGAGAGTGCTGCAAGCACCTCTACCGGTTTCGAAACTTATTAGTCTCTCATCAGGAGGCACATATGCTGCTCTCCCTGATCCAACCAAAACAAACCCCAGCGTGCAGTCCCGAATTGCAACGAACGAAATGGCATAGATGCCCTAGCGGCAACTGCTAGCAAAAGACTAAGTTTTCACTCTAATGGCATATAACATATCCCACCAGAATGAAAACAATGGGAACCTTCTCTGGTTACACCTCCGAGGCTTCTACAATTTGCAAGCCATACGGATGCTGAGACTAAGGAAGATGAGGGAATTCTACAATTTACAATTCACGTCACATCTGCTCAGCGCGGTAAAGTTCCAACGAGACTGGTTCCCTTCATACTCCACACAGAGTAAATGTAAATCAAAAATGAATAACCATTTTCAATTTCGTTGCAAAACGAAAATACAGCCGAACCATATTCCAGTCCAATCAGAGAGTGCTGCAAGCACCTCTACCGGTTTCGAAACTTATTAGTCTCTCATCAGGAGGCACATATGCTGCTCTCCCTGATCCAACCAAAACAAACCCCAGCGTGCAGTCCCGAATTGCAACGAACGAAATGGCATAGATGCCCTAGCGGCAACTACTAGCAAAAGACTAAGTTTTCACTCTAATGGCATATAACATATCCCACCAGAATGAAAACAATGGGAACCTTCTCTGGTTACACCTCCGAGGCTTCTACAATTTGCAAGCCATACGGATGCTGAGACTAAGGAAGATGAGGGAATTCTACAATTTACAATTCACGTCACATCTGCTCAGCGCGGTAAAGTTCCAACGAGACTGGTTCCCTTCATACTCCACACAGAGTAAATGTAAATCAAAAATGAATAACCATTTTCAATTTCGTTGCAAAACGAAAATACAGCCGAACCATATTCCAGTCCAATCAGAGAGTGCTGCAAGCACCTCTACCGGTTTCGAAACTTATTAGTCTCTCATCAGGAGGCACATATGCTGCTCTCCCTGATCCAACCAAAACAAACCCCAGCGTGCAGTCCCGAATTGCAACGAACGAAATGGCATAGATGCCCTAGCGGCAACTGCTAGCAAAAGACTAAGTTTTCACTCTAATGGCATATAACATATCCCACCAGAATGAAAACAATGGGAACCTTCTCTGGTTACACCTCCGAGGCTTCTACAATTTGCAAGCCATACGGATGCTGAGACTAAGGAAGATGAGGGAATTCTACAATTTACAATTCACGTCACATCTGCTCAGCGCGGTAAAGTTCCAACGAGACTGGTTCCCTTCATACTCCACACAGAGTAAATGTAAATCAAAAATGAATAACCATTTTCAATTTCGTTGCAAAACGAAAATACAGCCGAACCATATTCCAGTCCAATCAGAGAGTGCTGCAAGCACCTCTACCGGTTTCGAAATTTATTAGTCTCTCATCAGGAGGCACATATGCTGCTCTCCCTGATCCAACCAAAACAAACCCCAGCGTGCAGTCCCGAATTGCAACGAACGAAATGGCATAGATGCCCTAGCGGCAACTACTAGCAAAAGACTAAGTTTTCACTCTAATGGCATATAACATATCCCACCAGAATGAAAACAATGGGAACCTTCTCTGGTTACACCTCCGAGGCTTCTACAATTTGCAAGCCATACGGATGCTGAGACTAAGGAAGATGAGGGAATTCTACAATTTACAATTCACGTCACATCTGCTCAGCGCGGTAAAGTTCCAACGAGACTGGTTCCCTTCATACTCCACACAGAGTAAATGTAAATCAAAAATGAATAACCATTTTCAATTTCGTTGCAAAACGAAAATACAGCCGAACCATATTCCAGTCCAATCAGAGAGTGCTGCAAGCACCTCTACCGGTTTCGAAACTTATTAGTCTCTCATCAGGAGGCACATATGCTGCTCTCCCTGATCCAACCAAAACAAACCCCAGCGTGCAGTCCCGAATTGCAACGAACGAAATGGCATAGATGCCCTAGCGGCAACTGCTAGCAAAAGACTAAGTTTTCACTCTAATGGCATATAACATATCCCACCAGAATGAAAACAATGGGAACCTTCTCTGGTTACACCTCCAAGGCTTCTACAATTTGCAAGCCATACGGATGCTGAGACTAAGGAAGATGAGGGAATTCTACAATTTACAATTCACGTCACATCTGCTCAGCGCGGTAAAGTTCCAACGAGACTGGTTCCCTTCATACTCCACACAGAGTAAATGTAAATCAAAAATGAATAACCATTTTCAATTTCGTTGCAAAACGAAAATACAGCCGAACCATATTCCAGTCCAATCAGAGAGTGCTGCAAGCACCTCTACCGGTTTCGAAACTTATTAGTCTCTCATCAGGAGGCACATATGCTGCTCTCCCTGATCCAACCAAAACAAACCCCAGCGTGCAGTCCCGAATTGCAACGAACGAAATGGCATAGATGCCCTAGCGGCAACTGCTAGCAAAAGACTAAGTTTTCACTCTAATGGCATATAACATATCCCACCAGAATGAAAACAATGGGAACCTTCTCTGGTTACACCTCCGAGGCTTCTACAATTTGCAAGCCATACGGATGCTGAGACTAAGGAAGATGAGGGAATTCTACAATTTACAATTCACGTCACATCTGCTCAGCGCGGTAAAGTTCCAACGAGACTGGTTCCCTTCATACTCCACACAGAGTAAATGTAAATCAAAAATGAATAACCATTTTCAATTTCGTTGCAAAACGAAAATACAGCCGAACCATATTCCAGTCCAATCAGAGAGTGCTGCAAGCACCTCTACCGGTTTCGAAACTTATTAGTCTCTCATCAGGAGGCACATATGCTGCTCTCCCTGATCCAACCAAAACAAACCCCAGCGTGCAGTCCCGAATTGCAACGAACGAAATGGCATAGATGCCCTAGCGGCAACTACTAGCAAAAGACTAAGTTTTCACTCTAATGGCATATAACATATCCCACCAGAATGAAAACAATGGGAACCTTCTCTGGTTACACCTCCGAGGCTTCTACAATTTGCAAGCCATACGGATGCTGAGACTAAGGAAGATGAGGGAATTCTACAATTTACAATTCACGTCACATCTGCTCAGCGCGGTAAAGTTCCAACGAGACTGGTTCCCTTCATACTCCACACAGAGTAAATGTAAATCAAAAATGAATAACCATTTTCAATTTCGTTGCAAAACGAAAATACAGCCGAACCATATTCCAGTCCAATCAGAGAGTGCTGCAAGCACCTCTACCGGTTTCGAAACTTATTAGTCTCTCATCAGGAGGCACATATGCTGCTCTCCCTGATCCAACCAAAACAAACCCCAGCGTGCAGTCCCGAATTGCAACGAACGAAATGGCATAGATGCCCTAGCGGCAACTGCTAGCAAAAGACTAAGTTTTCACTCTAATGGCATATAACATATCCCACCAGAATGAAAACAATGGGAACCTTCTCTGGTTACACCTCCGAGGCTTCTACAATTTGCAAGCCATACGGATGCTGAGACTAAGGAAGATGAGGGAATTCTACAATTTACAATTCACGTCACATCTGCTCAGCGCGGTAAAGTTCCAACGAGACTGGTTCCCTTCATACTCCACACAGAGTAAATGTAAATCAAAAATGAATAACCATTTTCAATTTCGTTGCAAAACGAAAATACAGCCGAACCATATTCCAGTCCAATCAGAGAGTGCTGCAAGCACCTCTACCGGTTTCGAAACTTATTAGTCTCTCATCAGGAGGCACATATGCTGCTCTCCCTGATCCAACCAAAACAAACCCCAGCGTGCAGTCCCGAATTGCAACGAACGAAATGGCATAGATGCCCTAGCGGCAACTGCTAGCAAAAGACTAAGTTTTCACTCTAATGGCATATAACATATCCCACCAGAATGAAAACAATGGGAACCTTCTCTGGTTACACCTCCGAGGCTTCTACAATTTGCAAGCCATACGGATGCTGAGACTAAGGAAGATGAGGGAATTCTACAATTTACAATTCACGTCACATCTGCTCAGCGCGGTAAAGTTCCAACGAGACTGGTTCCCTTCATACTCCACACAGAGTAAATGTAAATCAAAAATGAATAACCATTTTCAATTTCGTTGCAAAACGAAAATACAGCCGAACCATATTCCAGTCCAATCAGAGAGTGCTGCAAGCACCTCTACCGGTTTCGAAACTTATTAGTCTCTCATCAGGAGGCACATATGCTGCTCTCCCTGATCCAACCAAAACAAACCCCAGCGTGCAGTCCCGAATTGCAACGAACGAAATGGCATAGATGCCCTAGCGGCAACTACTAGCAAAAGACTAAGTTTTCACTCTAATGGCATATAACATATCCCACCAGAATGAAAACAATGGGAACCTTCTCTGGTTACACCTCCGAGGCTTCTACAATTTGCAAGCCATACGGATGCTGAGACTAAGGAAGATGAGGGAATTCTACAATTTACAATTCACGTCACATCTGCTCAGCGCGGTAAAGTTCCAACGAGACTGGTTCCCTTCATACTCCACACAGAGTAAATGTAAATCAAAAATGAATAACCATTTTCAATTTCGTTGCAAAACGAAAATACAGCCGAACCATATTCCAGTCCAATCAGAGAGTGCTGCAAGCACCTCTACCGGTTTCGAAACTTATTAGTCTCTCATCAGGAGGCACATATGCTGCTCTCCCTGATCCAACCAAAACAAACCCCAGCGTGCAGTCCCGAATTGCAACGAACGAAATGGCATAGATGCCCTAGCGGCAACTGCTAGCAAAAGACTAAGTTTTCACTCTAATGGCATATAACATATCCCACCAGAATGAAAACAATGGGAACCTTCTCTGGTTACACCTCCGAGGCTTCTACAATTTGCAAGCCATACGGATGCTGAGACTAAGGAAGATGAGGGAATTCTACAATTTACAATTCACGTCACATCTGCTCAGCGCGGTAAAGTTCCAACGAGACTGGTTCCCTTCATACTCCACACAGAGTAAATGTAAATCAAAAATGAATAACCATTTTCAATTTCGTTGCAAAACGAAAATACAGCCGAACCATATTCCAGTCCAATCAGAGAGTGCTGCAAGCACCTCTACCGGTTTCGAAACTTATTAGTCTCTCATCAGGAGGCACATATGCTGCTCTCCCTGATCCAACCAAAACAAACCCCAGCGTGCAGTCCCGAATAAATTGTAGAATTCCCTCATCTTCCTTAGTCTCAGCATCCGTATGGCTTGCAAATTGTAGAAGCCTCGGAGGTGTAACCAGAGAAGGTTCCCATTGTTTTCATTCTGGTGGGATATGTTATATGCCATTAGAGTGAAAACTTAGTCTTTTGCTAGCAGTTGCCGCTAGGGCATCTATGCCATTTCGTTCGTTGCAATTCGGGACTGCACGCTGGGGTTTGTTTTGGTTGGATCAGGGAGAGCAGCATATGTGCCTCCTGATGAGAGACTAATAAGTTTCGAAACCGGTAGAGGTGCTTGCAGCACTCTCTGATTGGACTGGAATATGGTTCGGCTGTATTTTCGTTTTGCAACGAAATTGAAAATGGTTATTCATTTTTGATTTACATTTACTCTGTGTGGAGTATGAAGGGAACCAGTCTCGTTGGAACTTTACCGCGCTGAGCAGATGTGACGTGAATTGTAAATTGTAGAATTCCCTCATCTTCCTTAGTCTCAGCATCCGTATGGCTTGCAAATTGTAGAAGCCTCGGAGGTGTAACCAGAGAAGGTTCCCATTGTTTTCATTCTGGTGGGATATGTTATATGCCATTAGAGTGAAAACTTAGTCTTTTAAAAATTTATTTGTTTTATCCTTGATATGACTTTCACACCGAAGAAAGGAGATAATTCTTTCGAAATTGCTGTCCCATCCATCAATAAGTCCATTTCCATTTCCAAATGCCACTCTAAAGTCCATATCAATCTGCAAAAGTGGAAATAGAAGTACAACTTTTTTTTAAGAAATCCAACAAAATAATTTATAAATAGTTAAAAATATATGTAAATACATACCTTAGAAAAATCAACCAAATCACTAGTGCCAAACACCGCTCCTCAGAGTCTGCAGGGTGATTGTCTGCTAGGAGGCTGCAACTGTTGTCACGTGGTTTTTTACACCAATAAAAACACTTATAGAGTTTTAAGAAATGTATCGGTTTTTGTACAAGATTATTGCTACAATGTATTGATCATTGATTCAGGTATATTACATCAATGCAATGATTGCGTTACATCAAAACAATGTATCGAGTTATTAATTAAAGTCGAAAACATTGATTTAATGTTACGAAAACATTGATTCAATAAACGAGTTCGTAATTTAAAGAACACTGTACATTAGTGCAACGTTTTATATTCATTAATTTAACCGCATAATCCTGATGTATAGTTTCATATTACAGTCGACTCGCGTTAATTCAAACCTGAGATAATTCGAACCTCTCTATAATTCAAAGTTGTCACGAGTTCCCTACAAAATCTCTTTATATTTCGAACTAAATCAATACATTTTTATGCACTTGGTAATTCGAACTAAAAAAATCATTGCTATATAACAAAACGACGCGTTACTTCGAACTCATCAGCGTCCAGCACTCAACAATTCAAAGTTGCAGAGAGAAAGATGTGGAAAGATTGTAGTAAGTACAGTTTTCTGTACTTTTTCTTCTGTACTTTCTTTTTCTGCACCTGCTTCAAAAAATCCGGTTTCTTAAAAGAAGATCAGGAAAATCTTCCAATACTTATGGATGATGAAGATCCAGCAATAGAACCATTAGTTGACAACAGCGGTGTGAGTTTTTCTGACTTGTTCAAGTACATGAAGATGTTGCTGTCTCAGGTTCACTAACCGATGGCGAAATTTTATCTGCGACAGATACGAATGAAAAAAGTAACGATGAAGATGAGTACGATACATAAGAACCTTTTTCAGAGGTGTCAATTAAAGAAGCAAGATCCTCATTCGATACCTTACAAACGTGTCTACAAAACGAAAGTGATGAAAAAGCATTTCAGGCACTTTTTTCTTTAAAAAAAAATTATTGAGCACTCGGAGCAGCAGCAATGTGCTTTGAAGCAAACCAGTATAATACAGTTCTTTCGAAAGATTGATTAATTCACATTATGGATACATACATGTATGACACGAATGTACCTCTAAACTTTCGTCATCGTTATAGAATAGCAGTTAATAAATAATAATTGATCAACACTTAATAATTCGAAGATTTATTTATTTTCTCTCACAAATTTCGAACCACGTGATATTTCAAACACTCAATAATTCGTAATATTTTAAGAGTCGAGTTTCGAATTAACGAGAGTCGACTGTATATATAATGAACAAATTATTAGTATTATGAAAAAAGTCATAATTCATTATTTTTTAATGAATAGAATTACATTGTAATAATGAATATGGTCAATACTAATGACTATGTGTTTATAGTATTAACGAAATTTTCATTGAATCAGTGTAAAAAAAGTCAATGATTGGCGTTCATTGGTATTATGTACAATATTGTTTTCAGTGTACCGTCCACATCCCATCTTAAGATAAATTGAGCCAGATTTCTATTAGGACAATAGTTGTATTATAAACTAGCCAATGCTTTTCACATCAGACGATTTTTCAACAGCGGTGCCGTCTCGTCCTATCAGGCCTTTAGGCTTAAGACTGTCAGTCAGTCAATAGGGAAAAACGTGGAAAAATCTTATACAGGTAATCAAAGGTTTTAAAAGGTATTTGGGGGTAGCTGGAGACATTTTTGTGAAGACGTACAGCTCATATTGTTTTCCTATAAAACATTTCTTATACATTTTCGAGACGTACATGGCTCAAATAAAAAAATGTTCTTCTTCTTTTAGTGCTGTTTCCTTTACTACTACAGTGGCAAATCTGTCTCTGTCCAATGATCCTCTAAACAAAAAGGACGGTGCAGTCTTTTGAGCATGCTTCAAACCAATTGAAAGATAATTGCAAAAACCCTTATTTCGCACTAATTGTACGTAACCACCCTAAATTGTGGCAGTTAATTAATTATTAAATTGTACTAAATTTCAAAAAGATCGACCAAATAGTTTATAAATAATAAATACAATTTGTTTATCCTGGAGAGCGATTATTTAAATACATCCTTACGTGCAATTCAGTCTTCATTATATAAACCACTCTACACTAGCCCCACAGGACTCTCTAGACAAGACCTTAGAATTATAAGAAGAATCCGTATAGGCCACACCAAATTTACTCACAGCTTCCTAATGACATCAGATGTCCGGCCTACCTGTCTAACATGCCAGTGCCAAACAGAGAACCAACCACATTATTATCGAATGTCATCAGTTCAGTGAACTAAGCGCTTGTCCATAGGGCTTTTCATTCACAGTCATTTGTTTCGAACTTCTGTCATATGTCGTATAATCCGTGTATATTAATGACAATCGATGAAAAGCCCTATTAGTGGAGTCACTGAAGGTTTTCATCTCCGATTTCGTTGAACCTTTATCGATTTTCATGAAAATTGGTGAGTAGTTAGAAAATACTTCAAGGAACAAAGGTGACCTGATGCCAACTTGCGCTTTCACCCTGGGGGTGGATGCCACCCCTTCACAGGGGTGAAATTTTTTTATTAAGAATAATACCAGAAATCGATAGAGGGGCAACTTCTAAGCACAATTTGTTATATAAAGTTATTAGCAAAATCAATACTTTTTGAGTTATTAAATATCAAAGATTTTATTTTTTCTTGAAAAAAATGCATGTTTTAAAGCTGTTTTTCACGTATTACTCAAAAACTATAAGCTTTTGTAAAAAAGTTATTACAGTCGAACCCGCTTATTGGAATAGCCGTCGTGCCAAGAAAAAGTATTACTATAACAGGGATATTCTAATAACCAATCATATAAGCCTAGTAAAAACGTTTAGGGACCTTAAATTTCTATTACTTAAACCGGGATATTCCTTTAACCGGTATTCTAATAAGCGGGTTCGACTGTATTACCAAAATTAAAGATAATAAAAAATTTAATACACTTCCTACTTAAAAAACTATACTAATGTTATTTCAAAGTGAGTTATGGGTAATTGAATGTATATTTTTTTCCACGAGAACTCAAGTCTAAGTATTCAAGCTTACATAACGGGAACGCGATGCATTTTATAGAATATACTTGTTAAGCACTTCTCAAAGTACTTCGGGAATACCTATCAAATTAGCTCCAGTAGAAGTTAATAGCATTAAAATTAAGAAAGTTATGATGAAAATAAGAGAACCCTTTCGATTTTTTTAGGAAAAAGTGAAAAATAAAACATACGCCATTTCCACAAAAATTAAAATTTGTAGTAATCCTCACAAGAATTTCTTTCGGTTAACATAGTTAATGAGTTCAACAATTTTGACCGGTTTAGAATGCATATTTTTGAAGAAAAAAAATATAATTAAAAAATCAGAATTTTTAAAACTATCGTACTTTTCATTTTCTTTTGATAATAACTCCAAAAATACTCAAGATACGTAAAAAATAGTATTTAACTAAATTTTAGTTTTTTTTTGTTCCAAATACTTTACCCATTTTACTATTTCCATAGAGTAAAAAATAACCGAGATAGAAACGTTTAAAATTTCAATTTTTCTGCGAGAACCATGTAACCGGGGCCATTTAACCTTTAATTTTTGAAAAAGTAAGAGATTTAAAAAATGAAATTCGACATTTTTCAATATCTCTTGGAATCAAATTTTAACTAGTTTTTAGGTGAACCTGATATCTTAAAAATTAACGAAGTTATCTACAAAAAAACAATTACATTTTTTGGAAAAATTTTTAAAAGATAAATTTTGAAACATTTTTGGTGCATAAATTTTAATGCTATTAACTTGTTCGAGGGCTCGTTTGATAGATATTTCTAAGAACTTTGACAAATGTTAAATAAGTTTATTTTATAAAATGCATCATTTTCCCGGTATTTAAGCTTGAATACTTAGATTTGGGAACTCAACGAAAGAAATATGCATTCAATTACCTATAACTCACTTTTACTTAACATTGAAAGGTTTTTCTAGTAAGGAGTTTATTTGATTTTTTATTAGCCTCAATTTTGATAATTATAACTTTTTTGAAAAAATTTATAGTTTTTGAGTTATTTATGAAAAATCGGTTAAAAACATGCATTTTTCTCACGAAAAATTAAAATCTTTGATCTTTAATAATTCAAAAAGTTTTGATTTATTTTAATAACTTTATATAACAAATTTTGCTTAAAATTTGTCCCTCATTTTCATGCAAATCGATGGAGGTTCAACGAAATCGGAGGTAATAGCTCATATCCACCTCCAGTGACTGCACTATATATGAGGGTGGTTTGCCAGCGGTTGACGCCGCGGTTAGCTGACGTTTGTATCGTACACATGAGAGCGGTTGACTGGCGGTTCCATTCCTCCCCTGACAGCTCGTCCACATGAGGACGGTTTGCCAACATCGACGTCGCGGTTTACCTGTTTTCCCCTTGTTTTACTTGGTATTAGGGTGAAACTTCAAAGGCAGCATTAGGGTGAGATCAAGTAAAACAGGTAAACCGCGCAGTCGACGTTGACAAACCTTCTGCATAGTCAAATGTATATTTTGCAGTTTTTCGATCTCATGTTCATTTTGTGAAATATCGCGTGGTTTTTATTTAAAATTTTAAATTTACCCCCTACCCCTCTCCGTTGGCGGTCATGTGTGGTCATGTTTAGTAGCATTCGATAGATTTTTGAAATATATTGAAGACTTGAGTAGGTATTGAAGACTATTTTTAGTTTTTTGATTGAAGCAAATTTCAACTACTGAAGAAAATTTTTAGTTTTTCGATCGGACGTTCATTTCGCGAAATATTCGCTTTTTGTAAAACTTTTTGACACACGTATTTCCTTACGCCCCGCTCAAATCGTCAGATTTTTGAAATATACACTCTTTTACATGTACTTAACTTAGGTACCTTATTTTAATCTGACAATTTCGAGTATTTTTCAGGATAGATTTTTTCGGGCCCCCATTAACGAACTTCCCTGTGTTAAGAGCCAATATATGGTAGAGGTACATCTGCAGGGTACCAGGTTTCTCCCCATATGATCTGACACGCTCGAATAACTGCAAATATCCCCGCTTGGGCTCCCCAACCATAAATAAAACAAAAATTTTAATCATTCAGTCACCCAGAATTGCTCTAAAAAGAAATAGGTAGTGATGAGCAAAACAAGAACAAGACCAAGACCAGGCTAGTCATCTGTATCATAAATAACTATTAAACTACATTGCTCTCGTAACGCGAGTTATTCGCACTTTTTATTTTCACATATTTTTGGATTGAATACCCATTATGACATTTAAAAAGTTGAAAATATTCGGATGTGGGTAGTAAAACCTAGAATTTAAAACACACTGAAATGATGCGCATGCATTTCAAGTGCGGCACATACTATTTGTACTACTGGCCCTTTCTGGGGAAAACCTAGATTCAGTAAAATTCTTTACACGTTTGTCATCCGGGATTTTCACAAATAATTTAACTTCCAACTTTCGTTGATTGTAAAAAATTAATCCAAAAAATAATTTTAAAAATTTCCCAGTATCGGAATTTTTGTCATTATATTCAGAAACTGAATAAGCTTTGGATTT
Organism: Diabrotica virgifera virgifera; assembly: GCF_917563875.1. Lineage (NCBI taxonomy): Eukaryota > Metazoa > Arthropoda > Insecta > Coleoptera > Chrysomelidae > Diabrotica > Diabrotica virgifera. The sequence goes on along the minus strand of NC_065445.1, from coordinate 229,658,402 downwards.
TGCGATACCAAGCTTGACACATTACAATCGACAACCAGTTATTTTTTATTCAGGCCACAATGCTTTCACAGCATTGTGAATCCCTTTTCAAAATCTATTATGATATTTTTTGTATTCATTTTAAATTTAACGACCTATATTTTCCTCGATTATGCGAAAAGAATTGAAATAAGTGTCAGTATTTTTATTAGACAAAAAAGCGAAAACCACTGGTACATAAAAACCGTTTTTAATTCCATTTTTTTTTAATGGATTACCCTATCTATAATTACATTTTTTTGTCTTACAAGTGATTTCAATTGTCCTTGAACTGTCGCCGTTTAAAAACTTGCCTTCTGGACACTTTGAAGGTTGAGAAAATGCAAACCGTTTGACTTAATCAAAACGACTTAAAAATATAACCAAAATATTATGTATTTTAAAAATTCGATATTGTTTAAGGTTTCTTACAATGTCAGTATATATTATTGAACTAAAAAAATAAAGTTAAATAATAAAAACCAATTTTTCTCAAAAAAGTGCAAGAGTCTTGCAGGTTGGTCTTGGTCTTGCGTGGTCTTGCAAGGTTCGGTCTTGGTCTTGGTTTTGTTCTTGCAAGCTTGGTCTTGGTCTTGGTCTTGCAACCAAAAGGCGGTCTTGGTCTTGGTCTTGCTGCAAGACCAAGACCAAGACCGCAAGACCAAGACCAGTCTCGCTCATCACTAGAAATAGGGTGGCAACACTGCTTGCGCGGTTACCAGAACGATATGACTCCATTACCTACAGTCAAGATAAATAATTATTCTCAATCTCAACAATTTTTTTGTTTTTAATTTCTCGAATTCAGACACTGTAGTTAAAAAAAAATAGAGTTTATAATGGATTAAAACAACTGTTTGAAAGTTTGTCTTATAAACCGTCGACACGTTTTTTGATATTTTACATACATATACAGCTAGTCAAACGCAGGGCCGCGCGGTCCATAAGGGCGGAGAGGGGCGGTGCCCTCCGGCGCCGGACCAAAAAGGCTCCGGTAGGTGAAGAAAAAAAAAATTTACAATATCGAAATTACCAGAAATATTAATAATATTTTATTATCTTGTAAAATTGAAAATTTACCAATCGTAGGTAGATATAAAAATAGCAGTTATTATTACTTTGATCCCTTAAGTGTACGAACCGTTATTTCTCTCATTAAACTGAACTATTAGGTACTCTATTCACTCACGGTAAAATATTGCAAAACCTCTGAATTTTAACGAACAGCTTGGATTAACATGAAATTTGGCATACACATAGCCAACATGTCAAAGAAGAAAATGATTATTGTGTCGACATGTGCTTTTGCCCTAGGGAGTACCACGTGCCCAAGTCAATATCTACTTTTCGAGTTATTTGCGAGTGAATAATGTTTATGTTTTAACAAAAAAAAACACGTTATTAGACGGTTTTTCGCAAATAACTCAAAAAGTAAGTATTTTATCGAAAATATATTCTTGGGAAAATTTTTGAAAAAAGGCATGTCCTTCAAAATTTCAAGTTTTTTTTTTTATTTAAAACCAATTTTTTTCAAAACTTGAAAAAAATTGGTTTGAAACTTTGAAATGGTGAAACTTCCAGATCATATAAATATACATAAGTGAATAAATTTTAAAGCTGTGACGATTAATTTCATTGGGGGTGCTAATTAAGCGGAGATTTTTACGATGCTTTTGACCAAAAAAAAAGGACCAACTTTATTTTCAGCGTTACTGGCTTACTTTTGCTGCTAGAAACTTTTTTAACAAACAAAAATAAAGCTTTTTCTAAAGTCTTTAAAAAAATTATTACGGGTTTTGCCCGAAAAGTGCTTCATTTTTGGGTTATTTCAGGTTGAAATGTTCGATTTTGAAGTTGACGAATAAGAACCCACTTTTCTCGAGCTACAACTCTTCCGAAAGATCTACCGAGTTCATGCGTGCATAAGTTTTTTTAATTTATTTATAATCTATATTTTGCTAAAAATATTTTTTCGATAAAATATACAATTTTTCGTATTATTTGCGAAAAACCGTCTAAAACCGTTTTTATGTTGAAAAATGAACATATTCACTCGCAAATAACTCAAAAAATATTGACTTAGTGAAAAAACTGTATATGGAACAAAAGTTGCTTAGAATTGATCAGTTTATCCACTTCCGGAATTAATTTTAACGTATATTTTTTCATCCCCGACAACGCAATATCATTTGTTTTCTTTGTTATAACATGAGCAAATAAACTATAGTAATAATAATTATATATTTATTTGTTATCTGATAATGTTATCGTAACATGTAAAGAGAACTGCCGGGAATTGGATAGCTGGTAGCTCAAGATTGGGAGACATGGAGAAACTTAGAGGAGGCCTATGTTCAGCAGTGGACGATAACGGTTATATTATGATGATGATGATGAATGGTGATGCTTTTCTAACACATAAAAAATAGTTTGTAGGTATACTATATAACGATTCACGAAGCTACAAAAAACTACTTACAAAGGAAGGAGGAAAGGGGCGCCTAAAATTACTTGCCCCAGGGCGCTTAAAAGCCTTGGCGCGGCCCTGGTCAAACGTAGCGTTGCGGGGAGGTACTGTGGTTCTCCGGATACAGGCAGCCTCTCGTATAGAAACCAATTCAGCTGATGATACATAATGTACACATGAAATTAACATAGTTTTTGACAACATGTCATGTTATCAAAATAACTATGTTTATTTGCACCTAAGGGCCCGCTGTGATCTCCCTTTTTATTTTTTTTAATTAAATTTATTTTATTACCCAAAATTTTCGATTAAATTTGACAATTCATAACTTTACTATTTATATTCCGATTTTCAAGATTCTTGCATCAGTTTGTAGTTACATGTTTTCATGTCGTTTGTTATTACTCCGATAACAAAACATTTTTGCTTGAGTGAGTATTACATTATCCTAAATTCAGGACCGATATTCAGGATACGATTTAGGACACTAAATTCAGTCACCGAAGCTCGCGATTACACTCATCCTAAATTTAGGATCGCAAATTATAAACAAGTGTTGAAACGACAGGGCTTGGGTTTAAGTAGGTAAAACTTTAAAAAGCAGGTAAAAATAGAGCGCACTGTATCGTCGCCCCCGTTAGCGAAATTATTCCGACTCGATTTTCTTGCACAAACTTGCTCAAAAAAGAGGTTCTTATACATATCCACACCTTGTATAAATAATGATCTTAATGTTTATAGTACTGTATAGATAGAGAATTGAATAACCTTTCAAACGAGCTAGCACACGACCCCTATTCTCATTTAAAAAAAAATAGTCGATTACGTCATCACGCCCAGACGGATGACGTCATTAGTACGATATACAGGGTGAGTTTTTAGTGCGGGATCGGTCGATAACTCCATTAGAATAGAATAGAATAGAAATATGCTTTATTGTCATGAAAAATTGTACAATTTTATCGACAAAGCTTATAAAAAGTCAAGACAACAAAACAATAACAATCCAATTTACTAAAATTACATAAATCGTCAATATATTTACAATAATAACAATAATAATGAAGTTAAACAGAAGTAGTCAATTGCAAAATTTAAGTAAATTGCAAATGCATTATGGTATAAAATATCGAGAAAAGTTATTTAAAAAAAATGTAGGCAATGATATTCTCCACGATTGGAAAATATGTACATTTCTACAGGGTGATCAGTAACTGCGTGGTATATCAAACATATAATTTTTTAAATGGGACACCCTATATATTTTCTTATATTTATATTCCCCTCATAATTCTTGTTCATATAATATATGGTTTTGCTTTACTATACAGAGTATTTAACAAGTTATGACCATTTTTATTTCGAAATCACTATGAGGTTAACACCCTGTATATAAAGAAGTAATTCGTAGACAATAATTTGTTTTATGTAATAAGATAAACAATATACTGTAGTTTTTAAATTGAGTCCAATTCACATCATTGACGAATATCTGTATATAAAGAAGTAATTCGTAGACAATAATTTGTTTTATGTAATAAGATAAACAATATACTGTAGTTTTTAAATTGAGTCCAATTCACATCATTGACGAATATTTGTATACAGGGTGAACTACAAAACCAAATTACGATTTTCTCTATTTTTTTAAATGAATCACCCTATATTTTATTTTTCAACATTATTGTATTCAATATACTCTTTCATTTTTATATAGCATTCCCTATATCTAAACTGATTACTTTCCGAGATATTTTTAGTTTTCTTCAAATTTCGGGAATACATTCAATTTTTCTAGTAGAAATAAGTTAGTATTGAGTGATAATTAAACAAAATTATTTTTATTAGATAAATAACTAACACAGAATATAAACCATAGCAATATGCAGTGAATATACCAATAAATGTGATATTAAGAAGTTATTACATTTCCCTAATATAAAAGAATCGTAAAATTCCTACAAAAAAAACTTTGTATTGTACATAATAATATAACAAGATTATTTTTATTCAATAAATAACTTACATGAAACATACATCAAAACAATATACAACTGACGTAACAGTTTTTAGATTGGTATATCAACAGCATTCTAAGCCAAGAATTTTTTAGTAGAACATTCATTTTTATAAGCACTTTTAAACTAAAAAACAAAATTACGATTTTCTCAATTTTTTTTAATAGATCACCCTATATATATTTTTTTAAATATTGTATTTATGATACTCTTTCATTTTTATGTAGCATCTCCTATACCTAAACTTATTAGTTTCTGAGATATTTTTAGTTTTCTTCATTTGCCGGGAATACATTCAATTCTTATAAATATAAATAACTTAACAAATATGTATTATGTAATAATATAACAAATATTTTCATTCAATAAATAACTAACAAAAAATTAAAAAACCATAACAAAATTTAATGAATGTACCAATTAATGTGATGTTAAGGATATAAGTCTAAAGTAAATGTTGAAAATGACCACTTTCAACGTCTATGCAATTTTGTAACCGATATTCAAATGACCGAGCCACATTTCTAACATTTTTGTAAGTCAATATTATTAAAAGCTTCTTTTATTCTATTTTTCATATCATTAAGCGTTGTTGGATGCTTCTGGTATACAAGGTTTTTTATATAGCCCCACTTGAAAAAAATCAATTTTGGAAGAACTGGAGCACCGTCGTATAAAAACCTCAACCGTCAAAAAATGTGGACCCATCATATTTTATAATCTCTAACAATATCACCTTAAACATTTATAGATCACCTAGTTTGAGTGTTAACAAAGTAGGGATTTCTTGATGCATATTCTTTTTCTTAAAGTGCCTATCCGTTCCGGATGTTGGCGATCATCATGGCTATCTTGACTTTGTTTACCGCAGCTCGGAACAGTTCAGTGGTAGTCGTGTTATAGCACTTACGTAAATTTTGAAGCCAGGAAATGCGTCTTCTTCCCGGTCCTCTTTTACCATTTACCTTCCCTTGGAGATGATGCATATTAATGAAATTTAATATGAAAATTATAAAATTAATAACTGCGGGTCACAATCTGCAATTAGGAATGTGTTACTAAAAACTTCTTGGCTTAGAATGCTGTTGATATAATAATCTAAAAATTAAAAACTATTAAATTGGTTGTATATTGTTCTGATTTATGTTTTGTGTGAGTTGTTTATGAAATAAAAATAATCTTGTAATTTTATTATACACAAGATACCTATATTTTTTTTGTATGAATTGTATGATTCATGTATATTAGGGAAATATGATAATTCCTTAATATCACATTTATTGATTAATTCATTGCATATTGCTATGGTTTATATTTTGTGTTAGTTATTTATTGAATAAAAATAATTTTGTTTAATTATCATTCAATACACTTATTTCTACTAGAAAAATTGAATGTATTCCCGAAAGTTGAAGAAAACTAAAAATATCTCCGAAAGTAATAAGTTTAGATATAGGGAATTCTATATAAAAATGAAAGAGTATAATAAATACAATATTTTTGAAAAATAAAATATAGGGTGATCCATTTAAAAAAATAGAGAAAATCGTAATTTGGTTTTGTAGTTCACCCTGTATACAAACATTCGTCAATGATTCCAATTGGACTTAATTTAAAAACTACAGTATATTGTTTATCTTACTACATAAAACAAATTATTGTCTATGAATTACTTCTTTATATGCAGGGTGTTAATCTCATAGGGATTTCGAAATAAAAATGGTCATAACTTGTTAAATACTCTGTATAGTAATGCAAAACCCTATATTATATGAACAAGAATTATGAGGGGAATATAAATATGAAAAAATATATAGGGTGTCCCATTTAAAAAATTATATGTTTGATATACCACGCTGTTATTGATCACCCTGTAGAAATGGACATATTTTCCAAGCGTGGAGAATATCATTGCCTACATTTTTTCTAAATAACTTTTTTCGATATTCTATACCGTAATGGAATTATCGACCGATCCCGCACTAAAAACTCACCCTGTATATGTCAAAAAATCATAATTAAAAAATCTAAAAATTTTTGTATTTTACATTTTTTTCTAATTCTGTAAATAAAGCAGTTTACAAGGGGGTCCAAATATAGTGAATAACCCTGTACATTCACTGGGGCGGACCGACTGGCTCTGGCCCTTCATACAGCTGACCGACTATAATAACTTTTATTTATATTCAATTTAGAATGTGTGTACTGATTTTCAGGCTTAGTAAATGGATTTAATTACCTTCGTAGGAAAGCAATTTTGATACCCTCTCAGTAACCCCTGTTCTACGTTTCGCTTGACCGACCGCAGTATGTTTCTCTATACAATCATAGTAATCAACTGTGAAAAATTTAGCTTTAGTAAATTCAAAGAGATTTTTCAGCGCTGCCTCTCCGTCTATAACTGGATTGAGATCTGGGCTGCATGCGGACCATTCTAATCTTATCAATCCACCCGCTATTTAGATATTTATGTTTATGAGTCAATCAGTGTTTTTATTTACAAAAAATTGTACAGCTCTTACAAGAAAAGAGATATTCGGATAATTCAAAAAGCAAATTCTTAGGAATATCTCCAGTATAATGCAATAGGAGTAACAAAATGAGCCCTCCAATTTTTCCACAGAAGTTTTTAAAGTTAGGAGAAAATAAACGTTTCAATTCACCCTCGTATAACCATCTAAGCAAAAAAAATTTTCCGAAATAATAACAAATGACACCAAAACATGTACGTGTAGTCCGATAAGTTCGATAGGCTGTAGTACTTAGCCTCTTCCGCAAGGGACGTCTACTATCGTGTAATATATTCTTGTAGACGGCCTATGTCAAAATTTCAGCCGAATCGGAGTCATATAGCCTAATAAAATAAAAAAAAGTCAAAATGTAAATTAGTACAGGTTAAAACAAATTTTATATCAAAGTTTAGGTGGGTACAAAAGATATTTTCAAGAAGGTATCCAAATCATACAAGGGGATCATTGTTTAAATAATTAAAAAGGGGTCATTTTTGCAAAAAAAAAATACTTTTTTAACTGCTAAGGTAATTCACTTATTAATGAAGGTCTTTGGGATTTTTTTCTGCAAAGTTGAAGGGTAAATATTTCACATAAGACTTACTAAACTAAATTTGACCCCCTATTTATTTAAATAATTGCATATAAAACTTTAAATACAAATTTTCAAAAGATTATTTTTAGCGTTTTAAATAAGCAATATAAAATATCTTATTTTACAGACTAAGTTGCGCTATGTTATCAGTGTTAAGCAAAAAAAATTGGTCGAAAAATATTTAACATTTTTTGAGATATTGAATTTGTTTGGTAAATGTTACTATATTTTAAATTGCAAAAACGCGGTTGTTGCCAAAGAAATATTCACCTGCTTAAAATGTCATTATTTTTATTTTTATGTATATTTTCGATAAATGTATTGATAAATTCACATTTCAATTAAACTCCCCCCTAAAATGGCATTTGAAAATTATTCAAATTTGTTTATAATTTGTTTTTTTAATAACGTCGCGGGGATTAAGTATTTTGAAATGTCGTTTCGATAATTGGGTTCCTGGGAATTTTCTACTAATTAACAAATTTTTTTTGTCGTTTTTTCTTCTTCTTTTTTTTGTTGGAGTTACATTACTACGGGCCCTTTTAGGGTTAAATTTTATTAAGAATGTCGAATCTCTGAGTTGTAGATTCTAGACCTAAAAATATTAAGATTTAACTAAAATCTCTTAAATAAAATGTGGCTACTTACTGAGTTACAGGGTGTTTTATTTAAAAATTTAAAAATTATTGTTACCCAGTACTTTAAAACTATTTGACGTATCCTTATCATACTTGGCAGAAAGTGTGGCTATTATACACCCTACTAAATTGTGATTAATAAACGTTTCTAGCTAGTGCCAGAGGCGTACGACAGGGGATAGTGAATGATTGACCCTTCCAAAATTCTACGCCACTGAGTGAATTACTATTTTAGCGAAATTTTTCGGTTCTCCAATACTTTTTATGTAAATAACTTTATTGGTATTGATAAAGTCATCAGTTTGAGAGATATTGGAAGTTTAAAATGAATGAATGAATCAAAATAACTATGCCGTTTCATTTTTAACGTCCAATATCTCGAAAACTAATGACTTAATCGTTACCAGTAAAGAGTATATTATTTACACATAAAGTATTGGAGGATCGAAAAATTTCGCTAAAATAGTAATTCCCTCAGTGGCGTAGAATTTGGGGAGGGTCAACAATTAACTTTCCCCTGTCGTACGCCTCTGGTAGTAGCTAGAAACTTTTATTTATCACAATTTAGTAGACTATATAGTACACACACTTTCCGCCAAGCATGATAAGGATACGTCAAATAGTTTGAAAGTAATTGGTAAAAATTTTTTTAAATTTTTAAATAAAACACCCTGTAACTCAGTAAGTAGTCACATTTTATTTAAGTGATTTTAGACCAATCTTAATATTTTTATGTCTAGAATCTACAACTTAGAGATTCGACATTCTTAATGAAACTTAACCCTAAAAGGGCCCGTAATAATATAACTCCAAGAAAAAGAAAAGAAGAGGAAAAAAAGACAAAAAAATTTGTTAATTAGTGAAAAATTCCCAGTAACCCAATTATCGAAACGGCATTTCAAAATATTTAATCCCCGCGACGTTATTAAAAAAACAAATTATAAACAAATTTGAATAATTTTCAAATGCCATTTTAGGGGGAAGTTTAATTGAAATTTGAATTTATCAATACATTTATCGAAAATATACATAAAAATAAAAATAATAAGACTTAATACAGGTGATTATTTCTTTGGCAACAACCGCGTTTTGCAATAGAAAATAGAGTAACATTTAATAAACAAATTCAATATCTCAAAAAATATTATATATTTTTGGACCAATTTTTTTTTGCTTAATACTGATAACATAGGACAACTTAGTGTGTAAAACAGGATATTTTATAGTGCTTATTTAAAACGCTAAAAATATTTTTTTGCAAATTTGTTTTTAAAGTTTTATATACAATTATTTAAATAAATAGGGGGTCAAATTTAATTTAGTAAGCCTTATATGAAAGACTTACTCTTCAACTTTGCAGAAAAAAATCTCATAGACCTTCATTAGTAATTGAATGACCTCAGCAGTTAAAAAAGTAATTTTTTTGCAAAAATGACCCCTTTTTAATTATTTAAACAATGATCCCCTTGTATGATTTGGATACTTTCTTGAAAATATCTTTTGTACCCACCTAAACTTTGATATAGAATTTGTTTCAACCTGTACGAATTTACATTTTGATTTACATGTAGTGTAATTTTATTTTACTAGACTAATAGTTTTGTGATCGCAAATGTAAGCGGGTGTGTCTGGGGTTTTGAGAAAAATGAAAAAAAATCAATATTGGTCAGTGATTCGGCTCTTGTTTTTGGAAGGGAAATCCCTCAGCGAAATCAAAGTATCAAAGGGCTCTTGGATCCTGTGTACGGTGCCTCTTCTCCTTCGATGGCGACCGACAAAAATAATTGGTTTAACGAGTTTCAACGTGGAAGCACGTCGGATTTTGATAAGACACCTCCAGGTGCCTCGAAAACGGCTACCACGGAGGATAACGTGAAAGAAATCCACGATCTATTATTGACATACCGCCGACTGAAAATGCGCGAGATAGCTGAGACAGTACCCTAACAATACAAAACTTCCAGGAATGTACTATCCAAGTTCTATTAATGTTTAAATGTCCTGGTCATTCAAGGAACATTCGGTGAATATCTGATTAAATTATTGGTGGAATGTTACCACAAGACATTATATGAACATACTACCAATGTCCTATATTTTAAGTGAGGTCATTTAATATTTAAACAATTATGTAAGTACAGTAAAACCTCGATAGAACGGACCTCTATTTAACGGACTTCGGATATAACGGACAAAAAATCTGATCAAACGTACAAAATTTTGAATGCAAAAAATATGAACAATCGAATTCTGGAAGAAAAATCAGCAAGAACAGGATATCAGCACTGCTTTGGCCGATGGATCGCATTGAGCTCTAATAAGGCATGGTTCACCACAGATATTTTCAGAAATTGGCTTTTTTAAAGAATTTGAACCTGCTGTTAAAAAATTTCAAGAGAAGAAACTGGAAATACAGCCGAAAGAGGTGGTGAAATGTTTATTGAATTTAGATAACGCTCCTACTAATCCCCTGAAACTATTCGACATTCAGCAGACGGCAACTTTAACAATTGTATGTTTTTGACAAAAAAATACATCGCTTATTCAACCCATGGGTCAGTGAATAATTTTGGCAACCAAACGAGTATATTACACAAAGTTCTTAGATGAAGTAAAAAAGTAAAAAATATTATCTAAACAAAACCTGATTCCTTTTTAAACTTACAGATTTATACACTGTGTCTAAATACAGTACATATTTTCAAAAAAAAAATTTTTGATTGATTTTAAACCTATTTTTATATAACCGACTTTCAGCTTAAACGGACATCCCGTCCCCCAATTAGTCAAAAAATATCATATGAAAACAGGAGGTGACTGTAAAAAAAGTTTGACTCTCTTACAAAACTCATGAAAAAACAAATCGGACGTATTATGTCACATCAGCGACTATATCCAGGGAATGTCTAAAAAAATATACTGTGAATGTCCAAAGAACATTCGTAGACATTCACGGAATGCTCCAACAAAACCTTCAAGGAGTGTTTAAAATGCTGACACATGACTTTCCTGGGACATTTAGGGGACGTTCTTGTGCTTTGGAGGACATTCCAAGGAATGTTTTCAATGTCCTGTGTGTACATTCTAGGAACATACATGGAATGTTTGGTGTTATTAGAGTAGGCATCTCAAAAGATCTCGTTGGTCATACCCTGCGTGAAATTTTGCTGATCGGCGTGATGGCTGCCGCGTTTTCCCACTCCGGACAATATTTACAACCATGAGACCACCTCAAGAGTAGTGTCTAAGGTTGTTTAGGTGTAATCCAAATAAGTTTCTACGGTACTTCATAATCGTCGACGAAACATGGTTCCACTGGTACACAGTAGACACCAAGGAACAGTCGATACAGTGGACGTCACCCTGCGAACGTACTCCGAAGAGGGCGAAGACTGTCCAATCGGCCGAAAAGGTGATGGCGATCATTTTCCGGGATTCACAAGAAGTGATCTATATCCCCTACCTGGAAAAACGCAAAACGATCACAGGGTGTTAATATGCCAAATTATTGCGCGAATTCGGCGCCGAATTAAAAAAACAATCCCAATTGGGGAAGAAAAAAAGTACTCTTCCACCATGACAACACTCCGGCTCACACCTCGCCGTCTCCATGGCCAAATTGGTCGAATTGGGCTATGAACTGCTATCCCATCCACCGTATTCTCCAAATTTGGCCCTGTGTGACTACTTTTTGTTTCCAAACTTAAAAAGGCCACCCACCGGGTAGAAATTTATTAAGTCGAATAAAGAGTTACCACCGCCACGGAAGCCTACTTTGCAGAGCTCAAGAAAACGTATTTTTCAGACGGGTTAAAGAAGGTGGACCATCGCCTGGGTCTAGTGCAGTGGTCGGCAAAGTGCGGCTCCGGAGCCGCATGTGGCTCTTTTGCTCCTTACGTGCGGCTCTGGCACAAAATATCCACGGAAAACGCAATAATAGACAAGTAAGGATCTGTTTTTAGGTGGATGTGAGAGGTGGCATTCAGATTTTTGCGGATGAAGTTAGGTGATAACTTCGTTAATAATAATTGATTTATACTCCTTCTCAAATATGCCCGGAACATTAATAAAAAAAAAATATTTAAAAATTTCAAAAAATTTCGTTTTTTTCTACTTTTTTTGCTTATAACTTTAAAACGATTCGTTTTGGAACAAAGACGTATAGAAATAAAACAAAGATAATTAAATTTTCGATCAGATGCGATTGGTTAAAAATGTCTTAATTTATCACCCTTGCTGTAAAATAGCAATAAATATAAAATAAGAGGGCAAAACAAGCCTGTCTTTATTCAATGATTTTCCATCACTTAGGTTACACTTGGAACCTTCCTAATTCGCTTAGAAAATTTTTGTAATGTGCTAAAACCGTACGCCAAATTTCATGAAAATTGACTTACTAGATTTTAAATAATAATTTTGCAATCTAAACTTTTTTAAAAAATTAAAATTTTTTAAAATATTGCACAACAAAAACTAGAACATACAAAGATTTGTCAATTTTTTTACATATAAATAAGAACTCCACTATCTAATGCACTTTACAGAATTGAAATCGGATTGTTTAAGCAGCCTCAGCAGTGTTTTAAAGTTATAAACAATTTTTTAGCTTATAAACAAATTAGTCGTGTGGCCAGGAAGGGGTGCTACGGGCTCCTTTATTTAGATGGACTTACCCAAGATTTTTATGTATTTTTTGACCCGTAGAACACGATTTTTTTGGGTAACAGTTGATCCGGATGTCGATAAGATTGTTATAAACAAAGAACTTGAGGAATTACATAACATCGATTTTTCGCAAAATAAAATATTTTTTTGTATTTCTTGGGCAATTCTAAGCAAAAAATGTTCTTACAAGTTTTTTCTTAGGATGCATAATTTTCGAGATAAACGCAGTGGAACATTCAAAAAGTCGAAAAATTGCAATTTTTGAACGCGAATAACTTTTGATTAAAAAATAAAATGGCAATTCTGCTAAAAGCATTTGAAAGTTTAAGTCAAATTATAGCGGTTTTAATTATTTGCATTGCTAAAAATTAAGTTTTTTATTATAAAACAAAGCTATTTGTTTATAAGCCAAAAAATTGTTTATAAATTTAAAACATTGCTGAGGCCCCTTAAATAATTAGATTTTAATTCTGTAAAGTGTATTATATAGGTAGAGCACCTCTTTATATGTAAAAAAATTAGACGACTTCTAAATGGTCCACTTTTTGTTCAGAAAGATTTTAAAAAATTTGAACATTTTTAAAAACATTTAGATTGCAAATTTATTATGCAAAATCTATTAAATCGATTTTAATGAAATTTGGTACACGGTTTAAGAATATTACAAAGAATTTCCTAAGCGAGCTTTCCTTAGAACTAATGTTCTAAGTGCCACTAAAGTGGTTAAAAACATTGAATAACAACAGGCATATTTTGCCCCCTTACTTTGTATTTATTGCTATATTGCAGAAAACGTAATACGTTTTTGACCATATTTTGACATTCTTGACCAGTAGCATATCATACAAAATTCAATTATCTTTATCTTATTTATGTACGACTTTGTTCCAAAACGAATCGTTTTAAAGTTATAAGCAAAGAAAGCAGAAAAAAATCGACGTTTTTCGAAATTTTTAAATATTTTAATTTTTTTATTAATGTTCCGGGCATATTTGAGAAGGAGCATAAGCCAATTATTATTACTGAAGGTGTCACCTAACTTTATCTGCAAAAATCCGATTTTTAAATGCTTTTATTTAGTTCAATAGTTTGCGTCAAATCTTTAGAAGTTAATTTGACTGCCTTTTCTTCAATGCAAATGAATGAAAATTTGCAGATATATGCATTCGCGGGAACAATACACGAATAGTCAATAAAAATAAATTTTCTATGTTTATATTGTTTAAATAAAAAAACGAATTTAATGGAAAATGCTTAAATTCTCTTGTTTTTTACAATGTAAAAACTTGAAACTTTTACGGATTGTAGCTAATGATATGAACTATACATAATTTGACTTTTTACGTTAGTTGTTTACGTTATGCTTCATAAATAAACAATAAAGTTTCAATTTTTTTGCCGATTCCGACTTCTTTTCATTTTAGTACATCATATGTTTTATACATATTTTAATAAACATGACGATATATTTTAATGTTTGAAGAGTGTAAGACTAAAAAGTAAAAAATAAAAAAGTATGAAAAAAAATTTTTTAAGAAACGCTTTTCTTTAGTTACGAGTGACTAAAATTAAAGATATAAAAAAATCAACCAAAAAGCAAAAAATAAAAAAAATTGAAAAATCTAACACATTCGTTAAAGAAAAGCGTGGGGCGAAAACCGTTTATTCGATGAAGATACGCCACGCTTTTCTTTAACGAATGTGTTAGATTTTTTCAATTTTTTTATTTTTTGCTTTTTGGTTGATTTTTTTATAATATTTTTAATTTTAGTCACTCGTAACTAAAGAAAAGCGTTTCTTAAAAAAAATTATTTTTTTCATATTTTTTTATTGCAGATAAAGTTTACAATTTCGAAAAACGTCAATTTTTTTCTGCTTTCATTGCTTATAACTTTAAAACGATTCGTTTTGGAACAAAGTCGTACAGAAATAAAATAAAGATAATTAGACCAGGGCGCATCTGTAAAAATATTAGTACATTTGGACGTTGAGAGTTGACTCAATTTTTTTTGCAGAAATTGCTTGAAAATAAATCAAATAATAATATTTGAGTTATCCTCCCTCTCAAAAAGGTCCGGAACATTGTTTAAATAATCAAAATGTCAAAAAATTAAGGAAAAATTCGATATTTTTCTTGTTTTTTTGATTATAACTTTAAAAGTATTCATTTCCGAGAAAAGTTGTACTGACATAAAAGTTGAGTAATTAAATTTCCTACAATACAGAATTGGTTAAAAATTTAAAAAATAGCCACCCTTGTTGCAAAATAGCAATAATTGTGAAAAAAACATACAAAAACACGTATTTGCATTTTACGTTTTTCAACCATTTATGCTACACTTAGGACCTTCATATTTCACCCAGAAAAACTGTATGATACAGTAAAACAATACTGTAAATTTTATTAAGATTGGTTTAATAGATTTTGCAAAATAAATTTTGCAATCCAGCTTTCGTAAAAAAAATTCATTTTTTCAAAATGTTACAGGACTGAAAATAAAGCAGATAGCAAGTTGAAATTTTTTTGCATATAGAAGTGTACCGTACCTTTCATTTGCAATTTTGCAAAATTAAAATCGATTAACACCACGACGTCAGATATTTTTTTAAATAAACATTTTAATTATTGGTGCTACGCGCAGGACAGCCTATAGTTTGCTCTGATTGGGCATTCCAATGACCTTTGATAATGATTGATACATTTCAATTTTTATTACATTTCGATATAAATAAATAAATTTGTTTATTGCAAAATAAAAACACATACTCTATCCTTTGAAATAACACTTTTATTAGCAAAAACTTTCTTTGTTCATATATTTTAACTTAAATAATAAAAGTTTATTATTTTTAAACATATGCAATTGTTTAAACAATATTTCAAAAACAATAATAAAATTAGTTTGATTTTTGTGGAATTAAAATATTAAAATACAACAAAATGTAGAGTAAGAAAATAATACATTAGATAAAGATTGGAAGAAATTTTGGTGGAAATCAACTTGTGTGAATCGAACACCGCTGTCCTGCGCGTAGCACCAAAAATTATTGTTTATTTCAAAAATTTTCTGACGCCGTGGTAATTAATCGATTTTAATTTTAAAAATTGCAAATGAAAGGTACTGTACACTTCTATAAGCAAAAAAAATTTCAACTTGATATCTGCTTTATTTTCAGTCCTGTAACATTTTGAAAAAATGAATTTTTTTTGCGAAAGCTGGATTGCAAAATTTATTTTGCAAAATCTATTGAACTGATCTTAATCAAATCTACAGTATTGTTTTACTGTATCATAAAGTTTTTCTGGATTAAATATGAATGTCCTAAGTTTTGCATAAATGGTTGAAAAACGTAAAATGCGAATACTTGTTTTTGTATGGTTTTTTCGCAATTATTGCTATTTTGCAACTAAGGTGACTATTTTTTTTAATTTTTAACCAATTCTAAATTGTAGAAAATTTAATTATGCAATTTTTATGTCAGTACAACTTTTTTTGGAAATGAATACTTTTTAAGTTATAATCAAAAAACGAAGAAAAAAATCGAATTTTTCCTTCAATTTTTGACACTTTGATTATTTAAACAATGTTCCGGACCTTTTTGAGAGGGAGGATAACTCAAGTATTATTATTTGATTTATTTTCAAGCAATTTCTGCAAAAAAATTTGAGTCACCTCTCAACGTCCATCTCAAAACAGATGCGCCCTGGACTAAATTGAATTTTCTATGATATGCTACTGGTCAAAAATGTCTTAACGTATTACCTTTTCTGCAATATAGCAATAAATACAAAGTAAGAGGGCAAAATATGCCTGTTCTTATTCAATGTTTTTAACCACTTTGTTGGCACTTAGAACCTTAGTAATTCGCTTAGAAAATTCTTATAACTTACTTAAATGGTCTACCAAATTTCATTAAAATCGACCTAATAGATTTTGTATAATAAATTTGCAATATAAATATTTTTAAAAAAGTTCAAATTTTTTAAAATCTTTCTGAACAAAAAGTAGACCATTTAGAAGTTTGTTAATTTTTTTACATATAAAGAGGTTCTCTACCCATCCAATACACTTTACAGAATTAAAATCTGATTATTTAAGGGGCCTCAGCAATGTTTTAATATTATAAACAATTTTTTGTCTTATAAACAAATAGCTTTGTTTAATAATAAAAAAATAATTTTAAGCAATGCAAATAATTAAAACCGGTATAATTTGACTTAAACTTTCAAATGCTGTCAGCAGAATTGCTATTTTATTTTTTGATCATTTATACTCATTCAAAAATTGCAATTTTTCGATTTTTTGAATGTTCCACCGCGTTTCGAAAAATCGATGTTATGTAATTCCTCAAGTTTTTTGTTTATAACAATCTTATCGACATCCGGATCAACTGTTACCCAAAAAAATTCGTGTTCTACGGGTCAAAATACATAAAAAAAACTTGGGTAAGTTCATCTAAATAAAGGAGCCCGTAGCACCCCTCCTGGATACAGCATTAATTTGTTTAAAAGCCAAAAAATTGTTTATAACTTTAAAACATTGCTGAGGCTGCTTAAATAATCCGATTTCAATTGTGTAAAGTGCATTAGATAGGTGGAGTGCTTCTTTATATGTAAAAAAATTGACAAATATTTTTATGTTCTAGTTTTTGTTGTGCAAGATTTAAGAAAATTTTAATTTTTTAAAAAAATTTTAGATTGCAAAATTATTATGCAAAATCTAGTAAGTCAATTTTAATGAAATTTGGTGGATGGTTTTAACACATTACAAAAATTTTTTAAGCGAATTGGGAAGGTTCCAAGTGTAACCTAAGTGATGGAAAAACATTGAATAAAGACAGGCTTGTTTGGCCCCCTTATTTTATATTTATTGCAATTTTGCAGCAAGGTTGTTAAATTAAGACATTTTTAACCAATCGTATCTGATAGAAAATTTAATTATCTTTGTCTTATTCCTATACGACTTTGTTCCAAAATGAATCGTTTTAAAGTTATAAGCAAAGAAATTAGAAAAAACGAAATTTTTTGAAATTTTTAAATATTTTATTTTTTTTATTAATGTTCCGGGCATATTTGAGAAGGAGCATAAGTCAATTGTTATTAACGAAGTTATCACCTAACTTTATCCGCAAAAATCCGAATGCCACCTCTCACATCCACCTAAAAACAGATCCTTCCTGGTCTAATTAGCATTTGTAAAAAATACTCTTAATGCTATGACAATCGAGTTGGCATTAATAGCTTTATTCCTTTTAAAATTGGCATTAATAGCTTTGAAATACAATTTTTGGATTTAAAAAACAAGGAGGTATGGAGCTCTAAATGTCTTTGTGTTGAATTGGACATATTGGAGAAGAAAAAAATGTTCACAACACAAGTCATTTGCTTTGAATGACCTGGAGAAGGAAGACCAGATCATTTTAAAACGCTTGGAATATTATTCCTGATCCTTATGACCAGCTGAAAAAGCTCACGTTTGCTGCTCTTTTCCTTTTCAGGTCTACATATCATCATAAAAAAAATTGAATTTTGCTCAAAAAATTTTGTAAAAAATACCGTGTTGTAGGAAATAAAACACTACAAAATGAAAGAAAATTGAAGTTTTATGATGATTAGAAACGAAGATATCGCCAAAAAACTAGAATAGAATAGAATAGAATAGAATAGAATAGAATAGAAATATGCTTTATTGCCACTGAAAATTTTTACAATTTTATGGACAAAGCTTACATACAGTCAAAAGAAAAACATAATATCAATAACAAATAACAACTACAATTTACTAAAATTAGATAAATCGTCAATAATGTACAGTATAAGATATAAAAGCCAAGACAAAAACAATTTATTGCAAAATATATATATAAATTGCAAATTGAACACTAAAAAACACGTTTTAATTTTTTGGGGGGTTATGGATGGGGCTAGGGATTTAAAAGGGTAGTAGGGGTTTAAAAATGTATTTAAACGCCTACCCCCTTTAGTTTTAAAACATTGTGGTTTTTTTATTTCTTTTTAATATCGCTGGGAGCATTTTTCACTATTTTAACCGATTGGACTTTTTAGTTTTTAAAAGTTTGCTGACCAATGAGATTTGGCTTCCAATTTTTTTTTTATTGTTGTAATGTTTTGCCGACCACTGGCTAGTACATCGAGCTAAAAGAAGACTACGTTCAGAAATAAATCACCAATTTTCCAAAATGTTCGTTTTTCGTTTGAAGGTTAAGTACTTATCGGACCGCCCTAGTACCTATAAACTGATGCAAGAATCTTGAAAATCGGAGCACAAATAATAAAGTTATAAATTGTCAAACTTAATCAAAAATTTTTTGTGGCGGAATTTTGTGACGGTGTAAAATAAATTAATTTATAGTAATGAAACATTACTTTTGTCCTATTCGCGGTGTGCAAGTACTTGGAAGGGAATTGAGAAACGATCGTGCGCGAATAGCGGAGAAATATCGCAACTTTATTAAATAATTCATATTGTCAATTGAAATTGTCAAATTGACGTACCTACATTTCATATGTACTCTCATTGAAGAAGAAAAATTATATGTTGTTACACAATATTGATATGATATGCAATTATTATATTATAAAGGTAAATTTAATTAATTGTATTTTGCTTGCAGTACTGCATTTTAATAACTAATTTTATTTACTACATACAATTGTTTACGTTTTAATAACATAACCTGAATCTTATTTTTTCTTCTTATTTTTTTTGGCCTTGACAATTATCCAGTAACCAGGACTAATTAGCCAATATAATTAAAAGTGCGAATAAAGTTGCAGAGCGTAGAAATAGGTGTCGTTTTGCCGAACTTGCACGGTCCCAATAGATTAATGATATTAACAATTTCTTTACAGTGCTAAAAAGCAATCTCTTGGTATGGGATACCGAGTGGATGATTACTGGACAATAATTTATAAAAAAAATTAGTAAGTCAAAAATCATAGTGATTAAAAAAAGAATGTGTGTGTACTTTGTACGCACGGTTATACTTCTATTATATGATTTCAACGAAATAAATATACTTTCAACAGGTTATTTGTATTTTATTTATTGATTAAACTAATTTTTACTTGCTACTTTCCGAAAATTTTTATTAACACAATAAGAAAAATAGAAAAATTAGAAAACACACGAGGATTCGAACCGGGGACCTCTCAATCTCCGGTCACGCGCTCTACCACTGAGCTATACTCCCTTTGCTTTGACAGGTTGCAAGATTTCTCATACATACTGACAAATTTAATAGACCAAGTGAAGTATACAAAAATAGTTAAATATACTTACTATTATTATAAAATATCTTATTCCCGAGGAAGACAAATCCAAAGACAAGAAAATTATAATAAATATATTTACTAAAAATACTAATAATATCGATATATCAGTATCAGAGTGCACCAACTCAAAAAACATAGTTCTTCACAAATCAACTTTAACTTATTTTCTCTGGGTGCAAATATTTTTAATCTGTTGTAAATGGTCCATTTGTTTTTCAAATAGAAACAAATTTTGGAATTAGATGTTTATTTTATGGCTCTTTTAGATGATAATTTTTGATTATTTTTTTTTTAAAGAATTCAGATTTTTTTTTGAGTTGGAGCACTATGAAATTGTCGAAACATAATTTTTTAACAGTTAGTGCATTTTGTATAGGGTATTTGTATGGAACTCAATTAAAATTAGTTAAGTATTTTTTTTTCTTATAAAAGCATTATTGTGTCCTTGTTATGAAAAAATATAATAAAATCAAAATAATTCTGAATTGTCTTATTATTATAACTATCTTATTTCGTGTGGCTAGTCTTTCTCAACTCTTAGAATTTGTATTTCGCTCCATTTTATTTTGTCTCTGGCTTCATTTATATTAAAAATTTTCCCAATTTTTTGTAAAACTTTTCGTAAAAACAGAAATAAAGCTTTTTTTAAACACTTTAAAAAAGTTAAAATGGGTTTTCCCAAAAAAGTGCTTAATTTTTTGGATATTTCACGTCGAAATATTCTATTTGAAATTTGGTGAATATGAATCTATATTTCATTGGCTATAACTCTGGTTCTACCAGATCCAGAGACCTAACGCGTACACCATTTTTTTTACTTTTTTATAGGCTATATTTTTGCTAAGAACGGTTTTTTCGACAAAATACTTACTTTTTGAGTTATTTGCGAAAAACCGTCTAAAAATGTGGTTATTTTGTTGAAAGATGAACATATTCACTCGCAAATAACTCAAAAAGTGTTGACTTGGCGAAAAAGCTCTATAGAACAGAAGTTACTTAAAATTAGTCAGTTTACCCATTTCCGGAGTTGTTTTGGACATATATTTTTTCACCCCCAAGAGGGGGTGAAAGTCACTCCCAGAGGAAAAGCACACGTCGGCACAATATCACTTTTTTTCTTTGACATGTAAGCTATGCGTATGCCAAATCTCATGTCAATCCAAGCGGTTCTTTAAAATTTAGAGCAAAAACCGTGAAAGAATGGACTACCAGGGAATGTAAAAAATTCACCCTCGTGCCTAAAGAAGTATAACTTCAAAATAACTAAGTTTTCAATCTAATAGCACATAAAACAACATCCAAATATGTTATTCTACATCCTACCAGACTGAAAACAATGGGAACCCTCTGGTATATGAATAATGGTGCGGATGTTGAACTGGAATAATGATGCGGCTGTAGTTTCGTGTTGCAACGAAATTGAAAATGGTTATTCATTTTTGATTTACATGTTTACTCCGATTGGAGTACGAAGGGAACCATTCTCGTTGGAACTTTAACGTGCTGAGCAGATAAGACGTGATGGTGAGACTTAGTCTCAGCATCCGTTATGGCCTGCAAATTGTAGAAGCCTCGGAGGTGTTACCAGAGAAGGTTCCCATTGTTTTCAATCTGGTAGGATGTAGAATAACATTTTTGGATGTTGTTTTATGTGCTATTAGATTTAAAACTTAGTATTTTGATAGCAGTTGCCACTAGGGCATCCCTGCCATTTCGTTCGTTGCAATCCGTGACTGCACGCCGGGGTTAGTACTAGTTGGGTCAGAGAGAGCAGCATATGCACTCCCACTATTTCCAATAATTCTTTTTTTTTAGTGAAAGTATGGTGGTTACTGGATATTTATTATACTGGAATGGGGTTTGTTTAACAGGAAGGCACTATGTACTCAGAACTACTTTATTTGATTGAAGTAATACCATATAAATGTATTCAGTTGATAGGATAGAACATTATTCTGCTCTAACGGCAGCAACCTTCCAAACCTAACTAACTAATTCGACTGACCCACTAATGACCCAAATCTGATCGTGTTCCCATATTTATCAAATACTTCGTTTTGTAAATATGTTTGTATATATTCTCGTTAGTGTGTCAAAATGAATAATCGACCTTGTTGATCTAAGCAAAACGTGGACTTTAACTAAGGTGTTCTACTTTGCAATTATTATAACAAATATGCGTGATGTAAGTGATGTTTATTGTTTTATAAATAAATATCTAACGAATACTTTAGTTAACTTAAGGATTTCTAAAAGATCTAAATAATGAGATAAATCCCATTATATCATCCCCCTTAGAAAAGAAAATTTTCTGAGCCATGTACCGTGCTTCCTTTTTCCTCCCCGAAGAGAAGAAAATTTTCTTACTATCATCATCAACTGATTACGTTATATGTATAGATTTATACAAATTTTTACAAAAAAAATATATAAACAAAATTTACAAATAAATACAATTTATTTCACTAATTATCAAACATCGTCTATTCTTAGTTATTTCTTTCCTTATGACTCGCGAAAATCTATACTCAGAAATTGTATTTTATACTTTACTTTAATTTCAGAGGTTTAAAAAAATTACAACTCCTACATTTGAACTTACTGGTTAATTCTACTACTTTACTAGACCCTTAAGACAAATCTTTTGATGTTCTCCAATTTTTAATATTCTTCTATTAGAAATGATCTCTTTTTTCTTCTTCTTCTTCTTGTCTGGTACTTCACAATAATTACATATTTCTTCATTTTCTTTATACTTAGTACTTTCTTCATCGTGTACTATTAAACAAAAATCTTCTTCTTCATATATTCGTATTATTTTATAATTCTTTATTTATATATATCATTTACTTCATAAATTATTTATTTTCTAACCCGATGGGTAGTTTTTCGAAACTTTATACCCTTGAATTTGCTTCCGGTCCTTTTGCACGTCCTTAGTCGTGAGAAGGTTTGTTCCAAAAAGACAAAATGGCTAGTTGTGCGCTTGAAAAATCTTCTACATCTTGCATCCCTAAATTCCTGTCTGATCTGATATACTCAGTCTAGATGAGATCCAGTTAGTTTCAAAACACGAAATGGGTATGCTAATATCTTTTAATTTTCATTTTGTACCTTTTCCTTGACAAGAGTTGGTTTTTAGTGTCTAAATTGTCTTTATTGTACTTTATTATAAAATATTCATACTAAAATTCGACCGATATTAAAAAATTGAAATAAAAAAGTCGGTATCAAAAAAAATTCAGCATTCAATTATGAAAAAAAAAATCGAAAGAAAGTCTTAATAAAAATAGACCATATTCTGTTAAAAAATATGAAAATCTCCTAATAATGAAAATCTCCTGAAATATCATGAAAATCTCCTATAAACATAAAGAAAATTTCAGCTTGCAATTGCTGAGTAATTAATATTAAGTCTGGACGTCCATTAAAATATTTACATTAAAACTACTACTAATGAGAAAAACCTACAATAGCTAAATAGTTAATCAAAATTTTTGTTACTAGCTAAATAGAAGTTCAGTTTCTTCACGCGAGTAGTCATTTTTACGTCACAAAAATAATCTCTATTTCTTTAATTAAAATACAGTCTTACATGACCTCATTCGAATAAAATAAGTATATCTATATTATAGAAATTTAAAGGTATTTTATATATTATACTAATAATTATGTTACTTGAAGCCATACAAAGTATTCTTCTTAAATAGTACTTTACTGTAGGTGCTAAGGTACTGTAGCCTTTTGTACTGCAGGTCCAAAATTCTCTTCAATTTTTCTACTTTCCAGATCTTTTGACATTAATCTTCTTCAAATTATCGTTAATACTTGTCTTTCTTCTAAGATAACTTTTTAAGTCTTAATTTTCCATATTCTTTTGTCTTTTTCCTCAAATGGGATTTTCTTTTCCTTTAATATAACTCCGTTACTTAAATATATTTATATAACTTGTTTTGTTTTTATTTTTCTTCTTATATCAGTTCATCATCATTTTTTAACTGACTTTCTTTTCGTCACAAAATCATTGTATATAAATAATTCATTCTCTCACGAGGAAATTCGTTTACTCAATAAAAACTCCATATTATGCCATTATGGCAGTAGTTGTGGGCTCTCTTACGAGGACGAATTTTATTAGTCCTATGTACGTGGTATAATCATACTCCTTGTATATAAAAAATTATTTCTTTTCCGTAGTCATTTTTAATTTTTTTTTCTTTTTAGGGTATGTTTCTTTGTCTTGTCATATTTATCATAGGTAAAAATCTTTGCATTTACGTGCATTTGTCAACAAAAATTTCCATTGATTGAGACATTTCCGTCTCTAATATAAGTCCTTTATGCTGGATTTTCCAATTTCTCCAACATCTTAAAATATTTTCTTTTATCTTTCCTTATAAACAAATTGTTAGAATACTAATATCTTATATTTTCCAGGCTAATTTTATTTATCACAATAAACTTTCTTCGTAAAAATTTGTCGCTTTAGCGAATTCCTATGTAGTTCATTCGTTTCAATTTTCAATGTCAAACACGTTATACTCGAAGTACTTAGTTTAAAAATAGTACTGTTATAAACAAAATAACTTCCGTATGCAAAAATAGCATTTTCATCAAGTATAAATTACATCAAAATCAAAATAAACTTATTTACGTACTCGTATAGTTAAAAATAATTATATTATTTCTTACGATATAATATATAAGAATTGTTATATTTCTATTAAATGAAACTATCGATTAAGATTATCTATATATTATGATATTTAATTCTCAAAAAAAATCTTTAAATTAGTGAAATACTTCTAAAACTTAATAATATACGAAAAAAATTTTACCTAATTTAATTATATTTAAGTGAAAATTAATAATTCTAGTTCTTAATAAATGATTATATTTATACTATATTAATAAAAAAAATCATATCTGTGAGACTGTATATGCAATTTAAAAAATAGCTAAAAAGTTACTCACGATTACACATCTGTTCACTAGGTATTGTCCATTCCTTTCCATTTTTGTCCACTTGACGTTTGGGCGTGACCCCATGTCTCCAAACCTTCGTCCATGTCGACGTCTACCATTTGGACTCCCTTATCGTTGGCCTCTCCAGCTCCATATAGTCCGTCCCATTCCCTCTAACGATACCAATTAGTATGAGGATTGGTACTTTACCCCAAATTTCCTTCGTTTCTTCCAGTTTTTTGCCATATTTCCTGTTTTCTACTGCTTCAGAAGTCCAGTCCGTCTCTCAGGTCGCCATATGGTGCTTCTTGATATTTAAACTGCTCTGGTGATGGGGTTGACTATCAGGAATACACTATATTCTCATAACTCCTTTATTTGGTTAAATTAATACCATATAAATGTATTCAGTTGATAGGATAGAACATTATTCTGCTCTAACGGCAGCAACCTCCCAAACCTAACTAACTAATTCGACTGACCCACTAATGACCCAAATCTGATCGTGTTCCCATATTTATCAAATACTTCGTTTTGTAAATATGTTTGTATATATTCTCGTTAGTGTGTCAAAATGATTAATCGACCTTGTTGATCTAAGCAAAACGTGGACTTTAACTAAGGTGTTCTACTTTGCAATTATTATAACAAATATGCGTGATGTAAGTGATGTTTATTGTTTTATAAATAAATATCTAACGAATACTTTAGTTAATTTAAGGATTTCTAAAAGATCTAAATAATGAGATAAATCCCATTATAAAAGATTTAGTTGATTTCAGCAGTTGTTAATAGTGTAAGGTAGAAATTTGTGTGCTGAATGTTTCCTATTCCGACTGTGTCAAAGTGAATCTCGTCGAAGCGAATTCAGTATGTATTATACTTCAGCTTTCTTCCGCAAAGCGAATTTCAATGTTAGTAATAAACTATTTTCAATGGGATAAGCCACAATTTTACCAAAAAATTATTTTATTACCGTTTCGACGCCAAAGTCGGGTGTAGTTGTCAAAATACAAAATAATATTCAAAATAAAATTCAAAAATATATAAAATTCAGTTTTAGTTTTAGTTATCTAGAATTGCGGTAATAATAAATAGCGTGGCAACACTGCGTCCGCGGTTACGTCAACGATATTATTCCATTACCAACAGACAAGATAAATTCTCAACAAATTTTTTGTTTTTAATTATTCGAGTTCAATTTCTATGGAAGTGATAATTCAACTATGATTTTTCTAAATTCAAATGAAGACACTGTGGCTAATAAAAAATAGAGTGTAGAATGTATTAAAATAACTGTCTAAAAGTTTGTCTTATAAGTCGCCACTACGTTTTTTGATATTTTACATACATATACAGCAAGTTAAACTCAACGTTGTGGGGAGGTACTGTGGTTCTCGGGATACAGACAGTATCATATTGAATGATATATAAATGTACTATCAACTTGATGCACACATATTGTCAAAAGTATGCTAATTTGATCCTACCTGCAGGGCCCGCTGTGATCTCCCTTTTTGTTTTTTTTTTATTTTGTTCATTTATTAAATACTAGCTGACCCGGTGAACTTCGTTGCACCTTCGATAGTGTGTCATAATTAGATAATCTGTCATAATTTTGATTCTAGATCAGTTGCTTGAACGCAATTGCTAAAAATCAATTACTCAAAATCAACTGTTCGAAAATGAATTGCTAGACATGAAAATTGATCGAAATGCAATTTCCTCGAATAAAAAAGAAAATTATATGTCCAAATATTTTTTCACAATAATGCAAAATTTGTAGGTATGGTCGAATGAAATTCGATAGTTTTAAGGCATTCCAGAAGCCGCTACAGATAAAATGTTTTAACAACTTATTAATCACTTAGAATTAGTCGACACTTATTAAAAGTTAAAATAATTAAGACGATAACTGGAGGATAACGATTTAATGAGTGAAATTTAATTTTTTTCTACTTTAATGACAAAAAAGCAAACTCATTAGCAGAGCCCAATTAAAAATTATTTTGCACATCAGTATTTGGTTGAAAAATCTCATTTTTGCTGGCAAAAAATATATTAATTTGTCTGGACTAAATTACAGTTCTGTTTATCTTAAAAGGGATATGATACTATCAACATTCACACAGTGTTGCCAAACTGGATTTTGTTGTTTTGAGTGTAAATTTTCCCAGCGATCTCCGAGGGTACAATATATAAGAAAGATACATATGATAAATTATATGATATTCCACGTATACAGTACGTAAATCGTTCAGCTGGACATAGGGAACATACAATATATAGATTTAGATACATAAAGACATACATTGTATTATATTGAGATAATTGAGGCAACTGAGCTTTCTCGATGACAATATGGTTGTTAGCATTAAGGGGCATTAACCTCAAAATTGACAAATCATTTCGACTGACACTGACACAGATATCTAAACGTCAACATATGAGAATGTAGTAGGCATAGAGGTATATATTAACATAGAGGGAGCCTACCTTCCGCGCTTCCTGACGACAAGGTCTCATGGACTGGTTTGCGGCATCTCTTTCTAACACATTGTTTCGAAAATCTATGATGACATTCAGTGTGAATATAGGCACGGAAGAGGAGGACAACTGTAGCAGCTTTACTATGCGTAAGAGTGAAACAGCACTAATCCAAATAAAAAAGATGGTGTCGTCACTTCGCTCTGAATGACACTCTCTCTATGCTAATATATAACTCTATGTTATTCTTTATTTATCTAACATATCACTGGAATGTGCTTTACACTGGCACTGGATTTAGTTTCGTTATAATCGGCGTTCTAGGAAGATCGTAATTTACAGTTTATGTTTATTATTTGTTGTTTCCGGTGGTGGCACAAATATATTTTTCTTTATAAACAATACTTTTTCTCAGGTAAAAAATATCATTTCAAAAAAATTTTTATTAGCAATTTTATTTGTCATGGAATCAGATTCCAGTTATATATCCCAATTTGCTTACTGAGAAGGAACTCCAAGTATTCGCTGACGCCGAGTAAGGTTTATAACAAATAAATAAGTGTAATTTTTCAAAAAAAAAAACAAATCCCCTGTTTTTAAGTGTATTTTCTTGTGGCGTATAAAGTACGCCACGCGTGTAGTTATGTTATATTTTGATGCGCGGGTAGTTAAAGGTTAAAATTCTAAATATTAATTAATTATGACAATATCAAAAAATATTATCAATCATTTAATAGATGCAATAGTGAACATCATATTTTTCGTTAGTTCATCTAATAAACATAGTTTATTTATGTTGGTTTGGATGGTTTGCCCAGGCGAAAGCAAGATTTTTTGAAAATTGCGTAAAATTAAAAAATTCATATTTTATCCAATTTAAGTCCAAAATTTAATCTGTTGCACTTTTCTTTTATGAAATTTCCCGTTCGTTCTTCTTCTGTGCTCAGAATTTTGCTACGGCTTATGGTTCGCTATTTCGGAAATGGACTGCGCTAGAGCAGAAAAAATAGCAGCATTTTGTTCGGAATAGCAGGGAGTCTACCTGCCAAATTTCATAAAAATCGGTCAATTCGTTTCGGAGGAGTGTGGCAACAAAGATGTAAAATATTTAAATGGCTATTAAAAAATAACGGTTGAAGATAAAAAAAGTGAAAATTTAGGATTGTATGTATCTTTTGCTTCTATATCATATAAAATTAAGAAAAAACGGTTTGTCAAAAAATTAAAAAAATATATCAAGTGGGACAAGCCCCCTTATGACGTACGGGCATGAAATCAGAGTTATGCCTATTCCCAGTCCGGTAGAATACACGTGTAAATTTTCATAAAAATCTGTTGAGCCGTTCTCGAGTTATAAATGGTGTAACTAACATAACTCGACTTTCTTTTATATATAGATATAGCGTTACCTCAAGGAATGTCTAAAGAAAATATAATATACAAAATTCCAGGTGGGTCGGTCAAGTATATAGTTTGTGAGTTACAATATCTAGAGCCTTTGAAAAAAGCAGTTTTGAGGAAAAAGCGTTTAAAGTATTCTCAACTTTTATTTTCAATTTCTTTTTTGTCTCTTAAATCATAAAATGCTGCACACCAGAATATCTTTTTGAATCGCGGAGTAATTTACAAAAGAAAATGAGAACAGCTGTTGACCGTTGTTCATTACGTTCAAGCGTGCTGATGTGAACCTGCTGCAAAGCGAGTCGAAGATAGGGATATTCAACACTATCTCCCTACCTCTCTACCTTCGACGCGCTTTGCAGCAATTTCTCCCCAGCGCGCTTGAGCGTAGTGAGAAACGGTTAACAGTTGTTGTTCTGATTTTCTTTTGTAAATTACCCCGCGATTCAGAAACATATTCCGGTGTGCATCACTTTACTATTTGACAGACAAAAAAGAAATTGAAAATAAAAGTTGACAATACTTTAAATGCGTTTTTGGCTGTAGACCTTGTAGACATTGTAACTCAAAAACTACTTGACCAACTCACCTGGAATTTTGTATATATTTTCTTTAGATATTCCTTGAGGTAAGACTGACGAGATATTTTTTGTCTTATGCTTATTTTTTGTTTAACAATAATAAATATGTTGATTTTCACCATTTTTGCAAAAAAAAACGTTATTTTGACATCTGATTGATAGCAATGAGTCAAAATTCGATTAAACTAAAAAACTCTACAGAGTTAGCTCAAAAAACTCAACTCTGTTTGAATTTTTTATTTACCATGATCCAACGATGAGTTCTGATGTCCACCTCAAAATTCATTGTTTGTTGAGGTGTCTTTAAAAATTTGCCACCGTTGGCTTATTTTTCAATATTTTTCCTTGAATTTTTTCTTGAATAATCTATGAACTGTACTGAATATGCTTATTTAATTTAAAAATAAAATAATTCTACCACACATTAAAAAAAAATATTCTTGAAATATTCATTTCAACCCCTACGGCCCCCCTTAAGGATAGCTACGACACGATTTTGATAGGCAACCCATGCTAGAAATATGTGTCCATGTATGAAATTTAATAAAAAAAATGTTCCATCCGGCAAGCAGATGGGTACATATCGACCTATGTATATTCGGATCCCGTACTATGAAATTTACTTTATGCTTTAATTACATAATCGTAAAGTTATCGGGGGCCGCTCGGGGTAATTTGGCCTAGGGCCGCAAGTATCCTAAATCCGGCACTGCTCAAAACTATGTAAAAAACTGAAAATTTGAATGTTGCCAAGGTAGGTAGATATTCTTTAAACATCGATTGATGAAATCCCGAAGAGTTTTTTGCAATACAATATTCAAAACTCCTTTGTTTTTTAATTGCTAATCAAGCGTGCGCGACACAATGTTCCACCGTTGCATGTGTATACAGTATGGTGCAAATGAAAGGAATAAATTCGTATTTTCGTAAACCGGCGACTTGAAGGAAAATCTCGAAACAGATCGATTTTTATTTTTAAGTTATGATATTGCGGCATATATGGTATAATAGTGACGTCATCCATCTGGACGTGATGACGTAATTGATGATTTTTTTTAAATGAGAATAGGGGTCGTGTGCTAGCTCATTTGAAAGGTTCTTCAATTCTCTATTCAGTAATATAAACATTTACATAATTATTTATACAGGGTGTCCAAAAAAAAATTTTTACTTCTTGCCACGATGTTCCTCTTTTCTTAAGTATTTCGTTTACACTAGTGTTCCAGCTTTTTCTTGGTCTGCCCCTCGTGCTTTTCCCTCTGCTTTGGCCTCCCATGCCATTTTCGTTGAGCGATTTTACCCGTATAGTTCATGTCTTATATCTTCGTTTCTTCTTTTGTCTAATCTTCTTGCTCCCACCACTTTTCTTAAGTATCTGATTTCTGTAGCTTGTAATCTTTTTCTTTGTCTATCATTCAGTAACCAGTTTTCTGCCACATATATTATTGTAATTGGCATATATACGGTTTTTTAGACAGTCATTTTGGTTTTACTCGATATTTCCTTTTTGTTTAGGAAATTTTTATACATTGAATAATAATTATTTCTCGTTGCCAATTTTATTGTTTCTAATTTTATCTTCTTGTGCACCTTTGTTGTTTAACATTATTCACAAATACTTAAAGAGGTCTACTTGCTCAATATTTTGCCCTCCGATTTCAATATTTATATTTGCTTCTTTGTTGGTTATTGTCATTACTTTCGTTTTCTCCATATTTATTATTAAATTGTAGCTTTTTAGTTCCTCTGTCCAGGTTCTTATATTATCTGCAAGAGCCTTTTCAGTTCTTGAAACTAAAACAATGTTATCAGAAAATGCACAGGCTTCAATTTTTGGTTATATGGATGATTGTTTTTGTCCCGTATATTAATAAATATTAATAGTTTCTTTACAGTGCTCAATTTCATTATCTTGGTATGAGATACTGATTGGATTATTATTGAACACTAATTTATAAAAAAAAAATGAGAAAGCCAAAAGTCATAGTGGTTTTTATTCGATGCTGATCGTCATGCTGATTTTGAATTTATAAATTTCAATATTTAAACCATCTACAGACTAATTAATACTAATATATGGGAAAACAGGGGAAAATTACTATATATAAGTAATTGAAGGGTTTAAAAGATAGGGTTTATAAGATATTTGAGAGGGTAGCTAGCTAATAACAATTCCGTGAAGATATGTAGCTAATTTTGAAATCTTCTCCTTCTCAGTGGCGTACTGAGCATGGTTCCGCGAGACCAGGGCCCGGGCCACGCAGGGGCCCGCTCTAACGCGCTCTTTGCTTCTTTTGTTTCTAATTTGATGAGATTTAATTTCAAATATCTTCTTTTCATAAAAGATATCAACCCCGCCGTTATCCAAGGTTTTTTAAAAAAGTTGCTAACATCAAAAGTAAGTAAGAGCCCGTTTAAACGAGCGTTAAGCGCCTGTCATGTGAACGGATTCTAAGTTACGATCAAAATAATATTGGTATCTTTTTTTTGGTTGGTAAAAAAAATCGTGAAAATCACCTTCTAATTAGCATCCGAAATGAAATTAATCGTTGCCTCTTCACAAATTACTTTACTTATGTATTGTTTATAAGATATGTAAGATTCGTTGGTTCAAAGTGCTTATTTTTGAAAAGGCTTTAGTTAAATGGGCTTAAACGAGTCACTAATCACGAGTGTATGCAAATTTTGAACAGCCATATCTTATATATAAACAATTTTTGTCTTCAGGAAAACAAAAAGTCCAAAATATTCACAATAGTAAAACTTATATTTTTTTACTAGTTGAGATTTTTGGTATCACCAACAATTTTTTATCACCAAAAGTTATTTTGAAAAAAAAATTTTTTCGAAATAAAAACAAAATTTAATTTAAAACCAAATTTTAGATTGTAGATCATAATGGCAGGGAGTCTAAGCGGGGATTTTTGCAGTTACTCGAGCACGTCAGATTATCACATGGGGAGAAACCTTGGTCCAGTAATTTTAACGACTAATCATTATCCTTTTAATAAAAATGAGTATTGTATGATTTCCAATTGCCTAGTATTTAATTCAGTTTATCTATTTATTTATTTAGTTTGACCTAGGCCAAACCAGTTTATCCTAACGCTTTCAGGACAAACTAGTTTGGCCTATGCCAAACTAGTTTATCATAGCGCGTTCAGAACAAACCAGTTTGGCCTAGGTCAGACTAGTTTGTCCTGAAATCAGGTTTGGCCGGTAACATATACAATATCTCCACCGAGGTAAATACTAACCATTATTAACGTACCTACTCGTGAATCATAATCAGTGGCGTAGCTAGGGTGGGGCGGGGGGGGGGCGGTGCGCCCCGGGTGTCACCCCTAAAGGGGTGACACCCGAGACCCGAGGGGTGACCCAATCACAAAAGAATGAATCGTTACTTTGTGACTTTACTCATTAATCTTACGTAACAATCTAAATCTAATCGATATTATTTTGTGAAGACACAAAACCGAGAAAAGTCGAAGTCAAAGAGGCATTTCTTGGATTTTTTCCGTTAAAAGGAAAAAATCAGTTAATCTAAGTTGATCTAAGTAACAAAATTCTCAAGAAGCTTGAAATTGATGGTGTAGAAATATTATGAAGTGACGTTCACAGGGATACGATAATGCAGCTGTTATGAGCGGCGTACATGGAGGAATACAAGCTATTATTAAAGCAAAAATCAAAAAAGGTCATTTTCGTCGGATCTATTGATCATTTAATTAATTTATGTGGCCAGCACTCTTTTGCGCAAAACACATCTTGTGTAACATTTTTCGGAACTGTAGAAGCAATTTTTAATTTTTTAATCTGGTTCCATTAGCTGCTAGGAAGTGCTTATTAAACACGGCAAAACATCTGTTAAGCGACTTTCCACAACGCGTTGGAGTTCTCAGTCACTGCACACTATGATGGCTGCAGTTAAAGTATTGGCAGAACATTTTTATAGTGTTGTTGCTTCAATTGAGGAATTCTCTCATCAACAAGAACATTTATACACCAGAGGTGCTGCACATAACCTTATGCCCGCTTTGTGCAATTAAAGGCATAACCGTTGATCAATCAGCGACCAAAATAGGGGCACTTCGTCTCTATATTAAAGAAAAACGTAATCATATTATAAATGAAGCAATACATAGATTTTGCCACGACAAAATATAAGAACGACGACATTTCCACCTAAAACTAATTCGATGAAGAAAACGAATGCATGGTGAGTTAGCTACCGATATAGGACTTACACTTCGAGCCGAACTTCAAAAAGATATGTTGGAATGTTTTGACATATTCAATGTTGAACTCGAAACTAGATCAGTTCATTCATATGGCTTCATTGTTCGATGCTGTGCAGACACACACTTTGCTTTTCCACGAACAGTGAACAGTTGAAATTAGCCGTTTCAACATTTTGTGACTTTTACCATGAAGAGGTATCAGAAGAAGACCTCCTGCTAGAAATACCAAGACTCAGAAGACTTTTACAAGCGGTCAATATTACAGCATCTAAATGGTTAGCTGTAGACTTTTTAAAATCCATTGTGGAATGGGATTTTATGGAATCTCTCCCAAACTTAATGGTCACCTTAAAATTGTTTATGACCATTTTTGTATCGGTTGCTTCATGTGAGAGAAGTTTTGGAAAGCTAAAATCAATCAAGAATAACTTGCGAGAAACAATAACGTCAACAAGGCTAAATAACCTCGGTTTATTAACCCTTTGCGGTCGTTGTCTATGGGCAAAATCACTAGTAATATACAGGGTGTCCCGAAAAGATTGCTCATAAATTATACCACAGATTCTGGAGTCTGTTGACCCCAGTCAAAACTGACTTTTCGAGAAAGTACTGAGAGGCAAAAAAGTGACAATGACCGCAAAGGGTTAACTATCGAACATAAAGCAACACAAAACATAAATATAGAAAATGAGATTTTCAGAGTTTGTCGCTAGTAAAGCTAATAGACCTGGATCCCGCGTACCAAAAAAAGTTGATTAATAGCAAGCTAAAAATTTGTTAATAGGTTAACGGTGTCTAGTCGGACCAACTTTGATGTATGGCAACACTGAAACAGTGGAAGTTTTAATTTTGGATCAGTTTAAAAATTTGGAACGTCAGACTGCGAAAACGTTCCATGTATTTTGTCGGACAGAACTTCCAATTGATTTGTTACCATTTCATTAAACTCTCATTTTCAAAAATCAGACTGGTGTTTATCACAAACTGAGCATTTCAAGAGTGGAACATATTGGTTAGTAATAGCAGTCTGATTTTTGCATGAGAGTTTAATGAAAGGGTAACAAATCAGTTGGATGTTCTGTTCGACAAAATACATAAGACGTTTTCGTAATCTGACGTTCGAAAATTTTAAACTGTTCCACAATTAAAACTTTCCCTGTTCCAGTGTTCCCGTACATCAAAGTTTGTCCGACTAGACACCGTTAAGCGATTAACAAATTTTCAGCTTGCTATTAATCAACTTTTTTTTGGTATGCGGGATCCAGGCCTATAAAACAAAATATTTTAATTCATTCACATAGTGTAAACCAAAATAGTAAATGAACTGTTATATAGAATTGCCGGGAACTAGATAGTGGTAGCTCAAGATAAGGAGACATAGAGAAACGTAGAGGAGGCCTATGTTCAGCAGTGGACGATTACGGCTAGCTTATGATGATGATGATGATGATGATGATGATGATGATGATGATGATGATGATATACTATTTACTGCAGTTTCGTTAACTATAACTGTTAATTTTTTTCATTTTTCAAAACATACTTTTATCGGATTTTCGTTGATTTTAACAACCTTTATTTTTAGGATTTGGGGTGACACCATCGATTACCGCCCCGGGTGTCACCCACGCTAGCTACGCCACTGATCATAATTACCTCAGCTTTCTTCCAGAAAGCGAACTTCAATAATTTTAGTGTTTTAGTCATTTAGAATTGCGCTAAAAATAAATGGCGTGGCAACACTGCGTCCGCGGTTGCGTCAACGATATTATTCCATCCATTAGTATGAATGAATACTGTGGCATTGCCCACAGACAAAATAAATTCTCAACAAATTTTTTGTTTTTAATTATTCGAGTTCAATTCATGTTGAAGTAGTAATTCCACTATGATGTTTCTAAATTCAAATGAAAACACTATAGTTAATAAAAAATAGAGTTTAGAATGTAGTAAAACACTTATTTAAAGTTTGTCTTATAAACCGTCGACACGATTTTTGATATTTTACGTACATATACAGCTAGTCAAACGCAACGTTGCGGGGAGGTACTGTGGTTCTCGGGATACATCCAGTTTCATGTTGACTTACCGAATTAAACTCCTGCTACATTAAAATTGTCAAAAACAAGTAGGTGTGTCAATTTGGAACTACCTGCAGGGCCCGCTGTGATCTCCCTTTTTGTTTTTTTTTCGAACCATTTATTAAATATTTTAGGTTAGTCTTCTTCATCCTGTGCCGTCTTCTAACGAAGTTTGAAGATCACTTCTTTAAACGCTTCTCTGTCTTTTGCAGCGTGAAATATCTTTTCAACACTGAGGTTATAATCCGGTCAACTTAGACATCAAAATAGTTGGCAAATAACAAAAATTTCCGGAGAGCCAAATTTTGGTGGAGAGCTAGAGTTTACCATAAAAAATAAAGTATTAAAAGTCCCCATCGATCCCATGTGTGCAACAAAAGTTATTCGGGGTCAAAGGTCAAAATTTGAGATTTTTTGGATTTTTCTCGAAAACGGTAAGTTTTATCAAAAAAAACATTAAGCCAAAGTTGTAGATCTTAACATTCTCTACAAAAATAGTCCTTACAGTTTTTTTCCAATCCTGAGTTACCATTCCTGAGATATCGCGATTTTAAAAGTTACTTTATACATTATATATGCACATATAAGCCACGTACATAATGTGGCACTTAAGACAAGTATAAATGCCTATTTGTGTCTCTTTTATATAATATATTATACGATTCTGAAAATATTTCTTCAAAAGATAATCAGTCCCAAACTGAATTTCCTCTATCCACGTGGCCTTGAAAAACATTTGGCTATACCATTGTTTAAAAAAGAACAGATTGTCCATTGTAAACAATGGCTACAGTATTGTCCGTAGGTCTTGTTCATATTATCTGTTTCTTTTAGTGCTAAAGGTTCAGGTCAAGTGAATATAAGTACTTATTACAAGCGTCTACCATTTAGCAGACATTACGGGCTTACAGTGACAGTGGTATTTGACGGCTACAGTGACTCAACAAACAATATTGAAGCTGCAGAATAACGTCGTCGAACTACAAAAACGTCATCGGGTTCCGAGATTATCTTTGATGAAAATATAAGTTCCAGCGAATCAACAACAATTTTTCTCTAACATTAATAATAAACTTCGTTTCATTTCCGTGTTAACTGACAAGTTAACAGCTGAGAATATTGAAGTGAAACAAGCTAAAAATGACGCAGATGTCCTAATAATTGAGACAGCAATTGAAAAATTTAAGGCAACAAACACAACAATTATTGTAGTTGGTGAAGATGTTGATTTGTTAACTGCTTACTGCAAGGACTACAGTAGATAAAGTTATTTATTTTCTGAAACCTGGAAGGGCTCAACTGCGAACAAAGATATATTCTTCGAAAAGTTTATCGGCTTATCCCAAATGCCAAAAGTACATTTTATTTTTACATGCGATAACCGGCTGCGACCCTACGTCAGCAATGTACCGGGTGTCCCATAGGGTGGAACGAAAGGATAGGGAAAAAAAAATTTTTTTCAAAGAACTTTCTAATAGCACTCGAAAGTTGCCTTTTCATGTCTACAATGAAACTACAAAATATTTTTGTTCTAGGTTTACATCTTGAGGCGCCGCAAGAGCATTGAAAAGATAGGTTTTTAACAAAAAAATAAAGAAATTTTCAAATATTTTATATATTTTAACCTGGTACCGTAGCTAACATTTCTTAGTCAAATATTGTTTATAATAATAGTTAACATTGCTATCATTGCTATATGTATACATTGCTATAAGATTTCTTTAGTTACAATATTCTTCTTGATACTCAAAATATTGTATTTTTGTCTAAAACATGGGCATAATCTTTTGGGAAGCAATATTTGCTCTAGCAAAGCCATTTCTTGCTTCTAGACTACAGAAACTAAGAGATGTCTCAGTCACGAGCTTTATGACTCTTTCCACTGCCTGTGTATGAGAGGGAAAACACTGAAAATCCACACACTGCACCTGACAACTAGGGTTTCTTGCTTCATTTATATACTTTTTTAAGTCCTCGTCAGTTATATGTTTTGTCATAGGAGGCTCGATAATTTCTTGTTCCGTCCAGTTAATTATATCAATGTAGTCATTGGCATTAAAGTTAAGCTTCGGGACAACAAACTTCCTTACACCATTTATGAGTTCCGATCTTGCCTTCAAAAGTCGCCGCAAACCTAGCTCTCTTATGTGTTTTCTCTTGTCACATAACATGGAGAGAAGCATATTTTCTGGGTGAGAGAAGTAATCATTCCTTTGAATTACTGGATCCCCATAGATGATTTGATCCATTTACACAAGATGGTTTTAGTTTGATATGAGATAAGACTGGGACATACACCTTCATCACATACATAGTTAAAGTTTTCAGATTATCTAAAGGATTCTCTGTTGCAACATATAAACGGAACATGTGATTAGCCAACGTAAGCCATCGTGAATGAGCTAATTTTCCAGGGGTGTTTAAACAAAGATCAGCAGGACATACATATCTGATTGCTTTGCACATTTCAAGTAAATATTTTCGATGTGTGCTTAGATCATCCTCAATATCTACAATAGGGAGGTTGTTTATGTTTTGTATGGGAGTGAAATTAACCACAGGAAGCGGGTTACATATTTCAAGTTCTTTGCTTAAAACCTCTTCAAATTCATTAGGGTTTTAAGTTTTTTCATCCAATGTACAAAACAAATGACGCAAAGGCAATTCATTGGTATGAAACAAACAAATAAGCCACTGTAGCGGCTTATTTAGGTTTTTTTTTCTACTAAAGCAATTACACCATTGTTAAAACCTGTGATAGTGGCAGTTCCATCACATCCGACAGCTGTTATATTGGAAATGTTCAAAGGATTGTCACTTTGAAAATGCTCCACTATGCTATCGTTTATAGCTTCACCTGTTCCGGAAGCAGGAGCTATATGGCCTAGGAAGGTTGATCCAGGTTCATCTACTATTGAAATGTGCTTTTCTAGTATAGTTTTGTTGTATATGCCCTCGTTTTTCTTGATTAATTGTTTTGTCTTTTCTTAAATCAAAGGATAACCCCGCGTTTTTTTTTTCAATTTGCGTGAAGCTAATTTCTGTGGCTTGTGTACGATTTTTCAACCGTACTCGACGTATCTTCATCCTGTCAATTACCTTACTTTTATTATCTTCCCTAATAATGCCAACCTTTTTTTCAGCTCTGGTGATTGCTGCTACTACTCTGTTTGAGACACCAGTCCTGTCACAGATAGAAGCTACTGTTGGCAGTTTTACTCGCATTTGTTTAGTTCTTATACTTAAAGAACTTGAGGGCTTCTTGGAACTATAAATAAATTCTTGCTCGTAACTTTGATGTAATACTACTCACATATAATACTCACAGCAGTGTTACCATCAGCTAATGATTATTGTCTGTAATTCAAATGCTGCTGTACTAGTTTTTGCCTCCTTTCGTCCCTCGTTGCCAGAACCTTTGAAACTATCTTGTCAACTCTGCCAATACAAATTTTGCTCACGTCTTGGCTTTCTTCTGCTACTAAGAATGTTAAAATAATATATTAAGGAATGAAATAAATATTTACTACTAAATATTTCTTTAAATGTTGAATTCTAGTTGAAACTTTGTCACTTTTAGTAAAAATAAATATTGGATTGTTGTAAGTTAAAACTAAAATTATCTTTAAAGAGTAGTTTTAGAGTGTATATTTATCATAGCTATTATAATAGGAATTAAGACATTACAATAGCTATTTTTGACCAAAATAAAATCATCAAAATTAGCAAAATTTAACTAAAAATTCTAATTTTCAACCCTTTTGCGGCACCTCTAAAAATATTTTGTTTTGAAAAATATTTTGTTTGTGGCTTAACAATGGCTATAGGCAACTTTTTATCACTATTACACTTTGAAATTATAAAAACATTTTTTTCGTTCCACCCTAGTGTCCCAATAAGAATGGCTCTCGGCCATATCTCAGGAACCGTTTATAGTACAGCTTTGGGAAAAAAAAATGTATAACAAAAGTTGCCTCGAGAAAAGCCTGGAAATTATTTTCATATTTGTAAGTCCACCGCTAGAGGGCGTAATTGAATGTCAAAAATTTAAAAATCAAAATTTTACAAAATTTACATAATGAAAGAGCACTGAAAATCCGATCATCATATTCTTCGCA
This sequence comes from Diabrotica virgifera virgifera, assembly GCF_917563875.1. Lineage (NCBI taxonomy): Eukaryota > Metazoa > Arthropoda > Insecta > Coleoptera > Chrysomelidae > Diabrotica > Diabrotica virgifera. The sequence continues at coordinate 229,618,320 of NC_065445.1, read as the reverse complement.
AAATTATGCGAATATGTGATTTCACAAGTGTAACTCTACCTTTGCAAATAAGAAGTGGGGGTGAGTGGGAACCTTGTTATGAAAAATGGCTGTAAGTCCGGTTCTGCTTAATCGATTTTTGCAAACTTAGTCTCGTTGAAAACAGATCTTTTTCATTAATGTAAGAGTTATAATTACGAAACAGCCTAGTAAGTAATATGCCAGCAAGGGGGCGCTATTTTATGTTTTTCAGAAATCTAGTTTTCTTTGGAAGTATGCACTTTTAACCCTGTATTACAAAATTAGACCAAATTATCAACAGAATATCGAAAACCGCATGTCGATACCTTTTTTCTATCTCGAGATATCTTAAGAAACGTATAAATTGTAAACAAACTGATAATGTCACCGGTAAACGAAGTTAAGGAAATCAAAGTGAAAACAGGTAGTGTGCTATGGAAACAAATTAGAGCGGGACACTTGCGGAGTGCCGACAGAAGTGAATATTTCTCATAGATTCAATTATATTCGGTTCGATTCAATTCGATTCCATTTAATTGAATTTAATTTTATTTATTATAATTATGCTTATTATAATTTAATATATTTTGAAATATACCCAATTTAATACATCATATATATGGTTTGTCAAACGTAGGAAAGAGTTTGAAAATCTTACAATCGCCGAAATTTTTAAACTTTTTGCTACGTTTGACAAACTGTACTAGTGATTTTACCCATTAATTTTAGAATTAACAAACTTTCAAAAGAAGTTTTACTTCAAATTTGATAGTGAATTTAATTATTATTATATAAAATGAATAGGATGTTTAAAAATACAATTTGAGAATAATATAATCAACAAATTTAAAAAAGTCACTTTTGTATAACGGCCTCCCCTTTAATGAGAGTATCTAAAAATAAATGAACTCTTTCATGCATTATTTACGATTAAAATTTACACGAAGTATTTACTATACTTCATCAATAATTAAATTTTTAAATTAAAAAATATCGGTTACATTATTAAGAAAAATAATAATTTAAAGCTTTATGTATCTTTATATCTTATTAATCCTAATTGTAACGGGTAAAATCACTAGTATATAATATTATATAATAAATTAGGTATATATTATATATTTATATTAAATTATAGAGATATAATATATATTAAATAAAATTAAATCTAATCGAATGGAATCTAATTGAATCAAACGAATATAATCGAATCTATAATAAGTATTCACTTCTGTCGGCATTCCGCAAGTGTCACGCTTTAATTTTTTTCCACAGCACACTACTTGTTTCCACTTTGATTTCCGTAACTTCGTTTACAGGAGACATCATCAGTTATGTTTAAAAATTAACACGTTTCTTAAGATATCTCGAGATAGAAGAAAAGTATCGACATGCGGTTTTCGATATTCTGTTGACAAGTTGGTCTAATTTTGTAATACAGGGTTAAAAACATAAAATAGCGCCCCCTAGCTGGCATATTACTTACTAGGCTGTTTCGTAATTATAACTCTTACATTAATGAAAAAGATCTGTTTTCAACGAGACCAAGTTTGCAAAAATCGATTAAGAAGAACCGGACTTTCAGCCATTTTTCATAACAAGGTTCCCACTCACCCCCACTTCTTATTTGCAAAGGTAGAGTTACACTTGTGAAATCAAATATTCGCAGAGTTTTGCGAAGAATACGATGATCGGATTTTCAGTGCCCTTTCATTATGTAAATTTTGTAAAATTTTGATTTTTAAATTTTTGACATTCAATTACGCCCTCTAGCGGTGGACTTACAAATATGAAAATAATTTCCAGGCTTTTCTCGAGGAAACTTTTGTTATAATTTTTTTCCCAAAGCTGTGCTATAAACGGTTCCTGAGATATAGCCGAGAGCCATTCTTATTGGGACATCCGGTACAGAAGGGGCAAAACATAAGTACTTAAATTATTCGAAAAAAAAAAAAGATTGCTGTAAAGTTTTTACAGAACTTGATTCCACACCGCAAACAATAATTACGGAAGGAATTCGCTTTCGTCTTGCGGTTTATGGAGCTCCAAAAAAATTAGTTGTCTTGATAAATACCGATACTTAACTTTTGTAAAAAAAAATACGCGAAACAAGAAACAAGTACAACTATCATGTCTTCCTCCAACATCAGCATCTACTTTTCAACATTTGTATAGAGTATATTATCAAGTTTAAACATGGCTAGGCAATGAACTGAATCCAGAAGACTGGGGTTGGAAATTAATAGATAATACTCTGGAACCGATTAAAACCTTACTCCCACCTGCTCCAGAAAAACTCCTTAACACTATTTTTTGCAATTACAAAAAAGGTTGTAGTGTTAAATGTGGATGTAAAAAAGTCGGGTTGCTGTGTTCTCTAGCGTGTACCAACTGCCAAGGTCAGTCTTGCTCAAATGTCCAGTTTAGTAACACAGAGGAAGACTCCTGTGATTTTAATTAAGAGACCAATGACTCAGTCATATTTGAACAATTTTTGAACATCCAGCAAGAGGAAGAGGAAGAAGATGAATTTGAAGAAGACTTGACTGTTGAAGTAGACTTTCAAGAATATGAATTTGATTAAAATATCTAAAAAGAAATCAAAACAATAGTTAACCTAATAATCAATAGCAATATCAATAATCAATATCAATAATAAGGTAATATCTAGAACTTGACCGGTATTGTTTCCTTAAATTATCCTAAAATTGTCAAAACAGTTAGTGGAGTAGGCCTACAGGGGAAACCACGGTTAAAAAGAACGCGTCGAGTACACTACCTCACAGGTGGTGTGGAAACGTGTGCATATCATGTAGGGCAGACTGGGTAACAGTGAGACATGGGTAACAGTGAGACACTTGAAATATTTTCCGTCCTTTTCGCCACGTGGAGATATTATTACTTATGCATGCCTGCTGTATTTACTGGTTACTGATTACTAATATGTTCGGCGGCCGTGCAGTTTCAGTTTAGGATTTATCGTGATAAAGTGTGTTTGGTGGGCACTAAGTAAAATAATACAGGGATTTTGAGAATTTTTTATAAAAGCATGTTAATTATTAAGATGTGAGCGGCCGTGGGTAACGGCATAAACGCTGGCCTCATACGCCAGTAGACGTGGGTTCGATCCCTGCCAAAGACAAACCATTTTCATTTCCAATAATGACACGAGCCGTCTCACCGTGCCTCGGAGAGTACGTTAAGCCGTCGGTCCCCCTGGGCTAGTGTACATCGACACTAGTTACTTGAAACAGGGTTAAAGATGTAATTGGCGCTGGAACTATCCGAAAGGATCTCCCCGGCAAAAATGCCATACGATATTATATATATATTTATTAAGATTTTTCTAGTATTACTATGACATTGTGTGTAGATTAGTAAACATGATGCCACAGTTTAGCAATGCAAAACTAAGTTTTATAATAACAAAAATAATATTTTTTAAATTTTATGGGAAATGGGTAACAGTGAGACGGGGTACATTGAGACATGTCTTACTGTTACGCAGATGTTATAAAAAATTACATTTTTTATTTTTTTTTTCTAAAATTTGTAGTAAAAGGCATTAAGATGATATTGCCAAGGTCAGTTTGTTAACGTCATACTAAACGGCAATTGTTTTTTCATTAGAGACAAATTTCAATTTAATAAATGTACGTTATTTCCGATCCCTATTTTTTTAATAAATAAGTACTTTGTAACTTGAATTTGTTTTTCATTTGTTTTATTTTTCATATAAATAAATATTTTGTAATTTAAATGTTTTTTTATGTTGTCTTTCCTATAAATATTATACTGTCTCACTGTTACCGATGCATGGGTAACACTGAGACAAATGACAACTTGAGCTTATGTGTCGAATACAAACTAAACAAACCGAACTATTTTCAAATTTGACTTTTTCTTGTGTAATGAACACATGTGAGAATACAATCCTGAAGAAATTTTGTTTATACATGTCACAGTAGTGGACTTTGGTTAAATGAAAAAAAAGTGTCTCACTGTTACCCAGTCTCCCCTATGTATAATGTAACTCTTAAGCCGATGCCGCACTGCAGGATGCTAGATGGTGGCTTGGATGGTGGATTTTAAAGGTGGATGGTGGAGGGTAGCTGCATCCTGGACGCAGTGAATAGAGTGAAATGAAGTCAGTATCCAACTGACTGCTGAGGAGACATCATGCCTCTCTCTAAAGTTGCGAAAAAAATGTTACTATCTTCGGCAATTATAATGGCAAATAATGTAAAAAAAATTTTGTCATTATTTTATTACTAAGCTGTTATTTTTAAGTAATAATAATAAGCGCCAGCACGTATTAGGCGGCCGTCTATGGTGAGTGCGAGAGAGATACCATTCCGGCAGTCCAATGGGGCGTCTTACTCGGACTTAGCCGCGTCAATACGATCTTACGGCTTATTGTTAATACTTAAAAATAACAGCTTAGTAATACATTAATTCATGTAGGGGGGCTTTAAACTTTGATTTAGTCACTTTCTGACTTTCATAATAATAATTTTTAACCGAGTTATTAAGTCTTAAAAATGGCCATTTTCGCGTTTTTCAAATTTTAAATTGCTTATAACTCGAAAACCATCAACTTCGAAAAATTACAAGAGCCCTTTTTGTCCAGAATGGTTTAAAAAGGTTAAAAAAGATTTGTCCGGACCAAAAATAATAATTTTTGCAATTTGATTAAAAAAAATTTGGATCACTTTTCTCGTGGGCGTTGAACCTCATTCTGGGGTGTATTACAAATGTGATTATGCAAAAAATTATTGCCCTTCTTTTATAAACAGCACTTATTACGCTTTCCTCCATATATGTAATATATTTATAGCGAGGCTACCCGGATGGATTATCAAACACGACTGATATGGGTGGATAGACGCCTGGCGGACCACCGGATGGGTAGATGGTAGTGGAAGGCCACTGCGGCTACCGTCGTTGTATTATTCGTGGTATAAGTAGCTGGATTGTCGCCAGGCGGGTATCTACCATCCACCATCCTACCAAACTTCCTGTACTGCGGCATCGGCTTTAGAATCGCGATATCTCAGGAATGGCAACTCTTTTAGGAAAAAATAGTAAGGACTATTTTTGTAGAGAATTTTAAGATCTACAACTTTGGTTTAAGATTCTTTTTTGATGAAACTTACCGTTTTCTAAAAAAAATCCAAAAAATCTCAAATTTTGACCTTTGACCCCGAATAACTTTTGTTGCACACATGGGATCGATGGGGACTTTTAAAACTTTATTTGTTATAGTATACCCTAGCTCTCCACCAAAATTTGGTTCTCCGGCAATTTTTGTTATTTCAAATGTCTATATAGACCGGGTTATTAGTCCGATCTCTGATATTCCTCAGCCAAGATTTCTTCTTTCTTCCCAAGCCTTTTTACTCCTTCACTCTTCCTTGCATGATGACGTGTAACGGTTTAACAGAGAGTATTTATCGTTTCGAAGTACGTGGCCCACCTCAGATACGATATTTTTCTTATTTTAATTGTGTTCATAAGCTTTCTACCATGTCCAATTCTTCTTAACACCAGAGGCAAATTTGAATATTTGCCTTCCCTGGGCTATCCATAATATGTCACCCTTCCCCCGCCATTTTTTACTTTTTTACCAAAGTTTGCCGCCCCCCTGAATTCCTCCGCCCTGGGCTATAGCCCATTCAGCCCATACGTAAATCCAGCCGTACTTAACACTAACACTTCTTCGTTTAAGACTTTTGCAGTCCAAGTAATTTTCAGAATACGCCTATGTAGCCACATTTCGAATGCCTCCAATTTTTTACGGATTGGGCTTTTAGATTCCAAGCGTCTACCACATATAGTACCTAGTTGCGACTAAACATAACATTCGACGAACCTCAATCTAATATCCTTACTCAATTTCTTATTTGTAAACATTGACTTTTATTTATATACCCTTTTCGAGCTAATTCTATTCTGACCTTTATCTCCTCATCTTGATCTAATTGTGAGTTTATAATTATTGCTCTAAGGTATTTATACTTGTCGAACCTCTCTTGCGGTTTACCTTCCAGAGAGGTATGTATCCATACGTGGATGCTCCGTGCACGGTTTAGCAGCTCCACATAAAGGTATGTATAGATATTCGCGCCGCGCACTTTGCGCCGTGTGTGCGCCGTGCGTTCGTGGCGCCGACAGAAGTTGGATCGTGTGCGCACCCTTTGTGTGCCACTTGAAAACACGTAATAACGCGTAGGTACTAATCGAAAATCGAACGAACGTGCCAGGAACGCGTATCGCATACACGGCTCGGCGTGCGCGGCGCGCATATCTATACGTACCTTAATGGATACGTTGGTGCTCGCCGCTCGGCGCTCACCCTCGAGAGCTTCTAAATTAAAATACATAAACAATTGTTTGAGATAATTGCAGAAAACCCTTATTTTTGCAGTAATTTATACCTAAATGTTGAGATCTTTGTTTTTTGCATAATCAAATGTAAAGTATTTTGTAAATGCCAATCGATTTTTGAGACTTCATCTTTAAGGTAGGTATGTACATATATAAAATCAAAATTGGTAAAAACAGTCTGAATAAGAACTGACTTTTTACCTTATAGACATTTATAATAACTTTAACATCTTTCATGTCACATGTTTGTAAGTAAAAGCTAATAGCTAGCCTCTAAATGAGAGGCTAGCGAAAAACACACTTTACAAAAAAAACAGGACTTTCTTTGACCAATAGGAAAAAAGATATCATTTTCTTTTCTTAAAATTATATTTCCATTATTTATTAACATTATTTATATTAACATAAAGCAGAAATTTGAATGGGTTAAAAATAAATATCTAATTAGATCTTACGGTCCAACTTAGACGGCACATGCAGTGAAGCATTATCAAGTTATAAATACTGTAACTGTAAGCTAAAAGTCACCCCTTTTTCAAGCTGTTTTTTAATAACAAAAATTAAAACTTTTTTAATATAACTTAAAAATTAAGCCTCAGGGAATCGATTCCGATTTACAAAATAGCTCTAGAGTGCCAAATTAAGACTGGTACGAGAGTACAATTGTTTAAATAATCGCTCTCCGGGATAAATAAACTTAATAAACTGAATAACTTATTTAATATAAACTGTTTAGTCGACCTATTTAGGGTGATTACGTTACATGTCATAATCCAGCAAATCAATTGTCAAAAAATATAAAAAAAAAATTTGAAGAAACGCTTTTCTTTGGATATGAGTAGGCTTACCATAAATACGAAGACCGGGACGCAGAAGAGAAAGATGCTCATTTTCGTTTTTTTTTTTTATTAGAAAAAGAAGTCGCATCCACCAAAAGGTTATTAGCGACGGAACAAAATATAAATAACAAAAGTAAACAACTACAGGTTGTACAGAATGTTTATGGATTTTAGATAATTAACTATATTGTCGCAAATTAACTATATTGTCGGAATAGTTTTGACTTAGAGCCTGTGGTAGAGCGTTTGGGATCTTGTAGCGCTGTCTTTCTTGGTCATATTTACTACAAACTATTAAAAAGTGTTCGACTGTTAATCGGACGTTACACTGATCGCATATAGGTGGATTACTCTTTGTGAAAAGGTAAGAGTGCGTTAACCTGGTATGTCCTAGACGTAAACGCGCAACCGCAATTTGTTCTCGTCTATTGCGGGACGATGGAAACCACTGAGACACATTATTTTTTATTTTATTTAACTTAGAATTAGATTGAGACCACTCATTTCGCCACAAACACAACACTTTATTTTTAAAATAAGCTTTTAAGTCACTGGAAACACACTTGTCTATCGGCTCCGAAAAATCACTTAAAATTGCCTCTCGTGCAGTCCTGTCAGCTTCTTCATTTCCTGTTATTCCGACGTGTGAGGGAACCCATACAAATTGAACGCTTCTTCCATGTTCATGAGCTTGGGAAAGCTGGTATTTTAGCAACTTTTCAAAAGGATGTTTCGGATTGCGGAAACAAGTGAAATGTTTTGAATTGTACAACTGATTGGTCTTTAAGTTTGTCTCCTGTAGACAAATAATATCTGGAGAATATTCAGATAAAAGAAGCTGTAGCATAGGGAGACGATGGAAAAATCCATCAATGTTCCATTGAAGTATCGAGTTGAATGTTGTTAACAGATTCGGAGTTAGATGATACTGAGCAATTATCTACAGAAGAGTCACTGTCTAAGTCAGAAATCTCTCTCCCTAAATGGTTAAGAAGTTTCTTTTGAAGTTTTGTAAACTTAGTTTTTGTAGATCTATCATTTGCATATTGATAGCTGCTTTGTAAAAGATAGAGTAAACCAGGCATATCAGTTGTAAATTTTTTAACGACGGTAATAGTGTCGGGGGAGCCTTGGACATTATCAATCAGTAAGGACAATTGGTGGTAATTTAAAACGAATGGTGGGGTATGATTATCAATAAAATTTTCAAGAGTTTCCCGTGTAGATGGGACTTTAGATGAGCGCGGTTTTTTTGGTTTAGAAAATTTGGGTTTTGCAAACAGATTTTGTGATGAAATTGCTGAGTCTCTAGGAGGAGTATCGATCTCACCAATACTGCGTTTTATGGAAGAACTTGCGTTTTCGCAAGTGCTATTAGAGTTTTCACTTAGCTGTTGTGGCTTTATTACCTTTGGAAGTACTGGAGCAGACTCATTGGTAATGACAGAAGTCGAGCTTGAAGTTTTGATTGTAAGATTGGTTGAAATGGTTGTTTCGGAAAATTGTGGTGATGTATCAGTTTTATTTGAGTTTTCTGCAGTTGTATCTAATGGAAGAGGTGCTGATAGATTGGAGGATATTGCTTTAGGAGTTTGTGAAAACGGTATTGCCGCTGAATGTGGATGACTGAAAGTGTTGCTATGAGTAGGAGTATTAGTAATTTCTTGGTCATGGAGATTTGTAGGTGTAGGTGATATGCTCGGATTTGATAATGCATAACTTGATGACTGCTGAGTGTTTGATAATTTGTGTAATATACTTGTTGGATCTGTTTGATTTGGTACTTCATTGTTTGAATCAATATGAGTTGATTCCGTTACTGAACTGTTATTGCATTGGGATGATATGTGTCCTGTATTTTTGCAAATAAAGCAGGTGAGTGTACCTTGTGACAAAAATATGCGGTAAGGTGTTTGGTCAAAATTTATTAGAATAGAATCTGGAATTGGTGATGTTATAGGGCTTACATAAACTTGCCTCCGAAAGCTCAATATGTGACTATATTCGGGAAGAGTTGAGCTAATTTTCAGAAATGTTATTGGGGAAATAAGCTTTAAACCAATATTCTGTAATTCTTCAACTAGTACTTGATGAGGAATTGACGGGCAGACACCAGACAAGACTAGTCTTTCTGCTGGAGAGACAAGTCTCCGTGCTGTTACAATTTCGCCGAGTACTTCTATAGAGCCATGTTGTTGCATGAAATTATCTACTACGGTTTTGTTTGCCAAATACATGCAGATTCTATTATGAGATAATCTAGATGAAAAAATAATATTTTTTGGGTTGATTATTGTGCCCAACGGAATTAAATAATCCTGCAGTTTAGCATTATCGATACAACTAAATACAATTGCTTGGGTCTTACTCGGAAAAAAGTTTGAAGCGGCTGATGCATAACTGTTTGTGATATTCGAACGTTGATTTACTGGACTGGTTAGATCGGAAGGTGTGTTTACATTGTGTGAAGTCATTTTAGCTGCGGTGGCGAAAGCTTCAGTCCGGCTCTGGTAAGTGACAAACCAACCGCATGCTAGCTAACCTCACAAAATGATTGAACGGTGTGTGTGTGTGTGTGTGTGTTCACAAAGAGGGGATGGCATTAGATAAACTTTTTGCCACAGATATTTGAAAGTTGAAGATTGAAGATGTCATATTAAATTTTTATTTTAGAATCTTTAAGAAATTGTATGATAATATCATTAATAGTTTTGGTATTGAAGCTTAGTAGATGTGAAATATTCAGCGGTAAACTTACATTCCGCTCCTGAAGTCTAGCAATTAGTGCTTTCGTATGGTTTTTATTAAGTTCACAATTAAAGATTATATGATTTAAATCTGCAGTAGAGTAGTTATCACATGAACAGAGAGAGTTGATACGCATTCCTATTTTAGCTAAATGTGCAGGAAAATTGCCATGGTTTAATCTTAAGCGACTTAGGGATGTGGAATAAAATCGAGTAACGTGATAATCAAATATATGTGGGATATTTTGCGGAAGTTGTGGGTGTATGTTAGTGTATGGATTCCTCGAAGTTTGTACAAACTTAAGCCAAATAGTTTCCCATTTTTTTCTTAATTTTTTATGCAATTCGGGAATGTAATCGCTGGAGATTGTTAAATCTACTATTTCATTTAAAGTTGCTGAATTCTTTGCCATTTCATCCACTATCTCATTTTCTTTGATTCCGGCATGTCCTTTTACCCAGATAAAGACCAAGTCACTGCTATTATTTTTAAATCGAGTGATTGTCTTTCTAATATGGCATAACAACTCATTGTTGTGTTTTTTGGTTATTGGTTGCGATATTGCCTCAAGAGCAGATAAAGAATCTGATAGTATAACCGTGTCTCCAAAGTTCTGTTCAACCGCGTAAGTTAGGGCTCTTTCAATAGCATAAAGTTCGGCAGTGAAGATAGATGTACATTTAGGTAGTCTAAAAGAATTACCACTTTTTATATTAGAAACATAATAAGCGCTACCTACACTATTACATGTTTTTGAACCATCTGTATAGATGTATTTATAATTAGAAAATTCAGATAAGATTAATTTTACAATTTTATTGTTTTGGCATGGTAAGTTTCTGTATGTAGGTTTTATGATCTTTGGAAAGATTGCGATTTCCTCAATAGAAAGGTTATATATGGGTAATATTTGTTTAGTGTTAATGCTAAAGTTGTTAGTTTCTAGATAAGCATCTGTAAGAGGGGGAGAAGTTTTAATTCTCCAATAAGAATTTGTTAAGTTATATTCAGTGAGACTGTTAATTTTACTTAATAATTTATGTGAGTCTAAAGTCCTGGTCTTTAATAGAAACTTATTAGACAAGAATTCTCTTCTAAGGTTTAGAGGAGGTTCCTGCGCTTCTGCTAGAATTGCAGCACATGGCGTTGACTTAAACGCACTAATACATATACGTATTGCCTTATACTGAATATGATCGATTTTTGATAAATTAGATTTTGACGATGAACCATATAAAAAGCATCCATAATCAATGATTGACCGAATATACGATTTATAGAACATTAATGCTATCTTTGGGTCGGCACCCCATCTAGCTTTACATATGCAACGAAGCATGTTTAAACCTTTTTCGCATTTGTTGATAATGTGATTCACATGGAGTGTCCAGGTTAGTTTTTTGTCCAAAACCACGCCCAGATACTTATGGTGAGAGGATACATTAATATCAACATTACTTAAATTTATACTGGTAGGGGAACTTAACCTATGTCTAGTGAAAAAGGTGATGCTAGATTTCTCAGGGGATAACGTGAAATTAAAAGCCATAGACCATCTTTTTACACATTGCATTATCAGTTCCAAATCGCATAAACACTCATTATATGATTTACGGCTGCTGTATATACAGAAATCGTCTGCATACTGAATGATTTTAATTGTATTATTGGTTTCATTTAACATGTCATGCAATTCTGCAGTATAGATATTAAAAAGTACTGGACTTAGGACTGAACCTTGCGGAATTCCGACTGATAATAATCGAGGGCCGTAAATGTGATTTTCTGAATCTCGAATGAAAACTTCTCTGTCCCTATACAAATCTGTGATTCTTTGTGCGAATTTATAATTTAGACCGTATTTTATGAGCTGTACAGTTAGAATATCAATATCCAGAGTATCATAAGCCCCTTTAATATCTAAAAACAAGCATGCCGTTATAAGATTAACGGAAAGTGCATTCTGAATGTCGGAAACTAAGTGAGCTAATGCTTCAGAGGTGCCTTTGCCTCTGCGATATCCAAACTGATTAATAGGTAATAAACAATTACTTTCAAAATGCAATTCCATTCTTAATTTGATAATTCTCTCAAATGTTTTTGTAATGCATGATATTAATGAAATGGGTCTGTAAGAGTTAGGTAGACTTAAATTTTTGTTGGGTTTAGCAAGTAAGCAAATTACAGTTTTTTTTAAACTTTGGTCATATAAACCTTGCAACCACCAACTATTAAAAATATTTAAAAGAATGTCTTTAGCAATTGCAGGCAAGTATTCAATCATTTTATATGTAATGCTATCAAAACCCGGTGCTGTACTTTTAGATTGTTTGATTGCTAATCGTAATTCCTCCAAACTGATAGGCATATAAAATGATTCATTGCATGCTACATTACTATTGAATTTACTGAAGTCGATTTTATTTGATGCAAATTTGGGAATAAAAAACTCAAAAAAATCGTCCACCATATCAGCTGATATACTGCCCGATCTCGTTGAGTCTTTGTTTGATATTTTTTTTATAAATTGCCAAATTTTAGTAGGGTGCGTGTTTTTATTAATACTGCTTATGAAAGATATCCAGCTGTCTCGAGCTTTTTTAGAAAATAGTAATTTAGTTTGACTAGCTACGTTTTGGTATTGACAATAGTTTGTATAGTTTGAGACACGTTTATACTGGTTCAGGGCTTCTTTTCTGCGACGAAACATATCATAGCATTCGGTATCCCACCATATTGGACGTTGAGTTACTTGTTGTCTTGCTCTTTTTAGGGGAATAGTTGCGGATGCTGCTTCTGAGACCTTTTCCATAAAAATAGAGAAGCTTAGTAGATTGGAGTTTAGATTTTGGTTTGTACTAATTAACGAATTTTCCAGTATAGTGGAGTATGCAGACCAATCAGCTAATTTATCATTCCATTTAGATGCTGGATTTTTATTTATTATAACTCTATCCCTAATAATTTCAAATTTGATTAAACAATGATCTGAACCTAACGCATCTGGTACGACATCCCATACACAACAATCACTAGCCAAACTAGCAGAGCAAAATGTAATGTCTACCGCCGAAGGTAGCTCTTCTGGACGAGAAATTCTAGTTGGTTTACCATTATTGAGAACAACATAGTTATTATCATCTAAGGCTTCTACTAATTGATTACCACAAGCTTTATTAATATGAGATCCCCAAAGTGTATGATGGCTGTTAAAATCGCCACAGAAAATAACAGGAGAATTAAATTGCCGAAAGATATTTGACCAATCTGATTTAGAAACATTTAATTTAGGTGGTTTATACACCGATACTAGTATGATATTTAAGGACGGAAATTTAACTGCGCAAAGTTCTAAATCTTTTTTATATGCAAAAGTAATAGGAAAATTGATAAATTTAATGTCTTGGCGAACTGCAATGGCAACACCGCCAAAGCCATTTGCACGATCCTGTCGGATAATCTTATACCCTTTTAGTTTAAAAGAATGGTTTGGTTTTTTAAAGGTTTCTGATAAAGCTATAATATCTACAGGATTATTGTGTAAAAAATTTAATAAACTTGGATGGTTTTTAGAGAAAGAACGAATATTCCATTGGATAACTTTAATGTTTTTACTATTGAGTGTACTTATCTTATTAGTGGATTGAATCATCAGAACAAGATTCAATATCCATTTCTGGAATTAGATTTGAAGAACTTAATATAGAGGAGATCATGTTTCTAATATTTTCTTCTAAATTGTAATTTGTTGCGGATGAATCTGAATTAACTACTTGTTTAACTACGGTTATTATCTGACTTGTTAGTTTTTCCTTATATTGGATAAAGTCATCTCTGTGAGGATTTGGTATGATGGGATTATGTGAAGATTTGGTTTTTTTTGTTTGAAAATGGGAAGAAGTAGGCAGAGACTGAGAAATAGGTGGAGACTCCGGAGCAGATGGTTTACGTTTTTTCACTTGTCTTTTGGATGAAGTATTTCGAACATTGGGTTTACGTAGCAAAAAGCTAGAATTTGGAGTTTGGGACGTACTAGGGAGTGGCAGAGAGGGAAAATTAGTGGAATTATTAAGAACTGAAAATCTATTATTTGTAGAAATCTTGGCATAAGATGGATTATCATGCACTCTTTCAGCTTCTTTAAATGTAATATTTTCCCTGGCCATGAGTTGTTTGATATTTTTTTGTTTCTTATATACTGGACAATCTCTGGATGTAGAGCAGTGTTCATTATTTTGGCAATAAATGCAGAATTTTTCGCAAGAAGAGTCTGACGTATGATTTAGGCTAGAACAGTTTCGACAGTGAGAAGATTTGGTTTTACATTGCTTGGCAGAATGTCCATATCGCAAGCAATTAAAACATTGAACAACGGGGAATATATATGGTTCTACAGAGAAATTGCATAAATTAATTTGTATATTTTGAGGAAGTTCATTTCCTACAAATTGCACAATAACCATTTGTCTGTTTACATATGAAATATTACCGTCTTTATCTGTTACCTTTCGTTTCATGCGTTGAACTTGAACCACCTCTTTATTAGATATTATGGCATTTTTTAAATATTCCTCAGAAAAGTATGTGTCAATATTCCTTTAACACACCCTTCTTGTGTGTAAAAAATTTGGGTATATACGCTACTAAGTTATTATTTGACATAATTTTATTATCAACTAGATAATTAGCTTTTTCATACGACTTAAAAATAACTTTAACGCGATTAAGACCAACCGATTTGATATCAAGGACATCGGATTTTATATAAATGTCAGTCAACAAAACGTGACCAATCCGGATTGGGAAAATTCTTCCCAAATGCTTATCAGTACTCTCAATATATACAAAATATGGACCTTTATCCTCAGTTCTATATCTATTATTTAAATCTATAAAATTATTTACATACCTATCCTCCTCTGCATCCTTATTTTCGGGTGGCGAAGTGCCACCCGAGGTCTCATCCATTATATATTTTTTTAATTACTTACCTAACCTACCTATTATAAACAATAAAGAAAATTAACAAAAGGAACACTAATTAACACAATAACACACAATACACCGAGAACTGCTCGTTTGTATCGTTAAAATCAAACTATTAAAATGCGGAGAATAAAAATTCGTGTCCACACTTTGACAATTATTTGACGTTTTTGTGATTGAACGGTGGTGTATATTTATTATTTGACGTTTTCTTTTCACAATAATAAAGTAATAATTACGTATAGATGACTTACGTAGTAGTATCTAGTAGATAAACACTTTAATTTTAAAAAACTATTTATTAATACCACTTGTTTTTAGTAAAAACTAGGAGTACAATATCAGTACAACTTCACCATACCTTGCCAGGGCCGGTCTCCCTCATTTTCGTTTTGCTTTTCGCTTAATTTGTGTTTTTCATATTTGAAATGCAATCAAAATTATTAAGAAGTGAAAACCTATGAATAATTGTGAACAAATATATTGTTTATTAAAAACAAAAAGAGGTAAAGTACAATTAATCCAAACACTAAAAATTTGCCCAGTTTTTCACTAGAGTGCACTTTCTTAGACTAGAAACTAGATTTCACTCCAGTCAAGGTCACTTTTCAATCAGATCTACTCAAAATCTTCGGCTCTGTCGAAGCTCTTTTCCTACAATTCTAAATACGAAATGCAGCGCTCATAAAAAGCGTGAACGTCACTTATGAAGTTTTTTTTATTAAGTAAACCGCGTCAACCATGAAAGGTTATTGGCTGGGAAGAGTTGTACATAATATCAGATGTTTGCTTATAACAACTAATTACAATTGAGAACTTAAGGTGAAACAGTAGCGATCAACAGGTAGCGAAAACGCGTTCCAAGATTGCGGCTGTAATTTTGAATATTTTTTCGAGATATTTGGCACACGTATTCGTAATATAATAAAGAATGGCGGTACAGAGCCCAATTTGAAAAATTGGAATTTTATTATGTGGAATATTAATATGTGGAAATTACTCTGTAATTAAATACAATATTAAAAAAACGAGCCTGTACCGCCATTAAGAAGAACAAAAAAATACACTTTCTTCAATTAAACTTTTTTATCCGATGCCTAGATTTTGTGTCATTTTGGAACTACTAATGAAATAAAAAAGTTTAGTTGTTCCAAAATGACACAAAATCTAGGCATCGGATAAAAAAGTTTATTTGAAGAAAGTGTATTTTTTTGTTCTTCTTAATGGCGGTACAGGCTTGTTTTTTTAATATTGTATTTAATTACAGAGTAATTTCCACATATTAATATATTTTTCAAATTGGGCTCTGTACCGCCATTCTTTATTATATTACGAATAAGTGTGCCAAATATCTCGAAAAAATATTCAAAAGTACAGCCGCAATCTTGGAACGCGTTTTTGCTACCTGTTGATCGCTACTGTTTCCTCTTAAGCTTATTTTTATATTAGATTGTACAATTTAGTTAGTTTTAGAAACTTAGCCACTTTATCACATTTACGATAGTTCAGAGCACTTTTCAGATCACTTGGTAAATCACTTTGAAGTCGTTCCAGGTGATACAGTGGGCAACTAACAATAATGTGTTCGATTGTCAGAGGAATATCACAAACATAGCACAGTTTTTGTTGTCCTTTCTTCATTAGGTGCTGGTGGGTTAACCTCTGGTATGTCCTATTCTCAAGCGGTGTTGTATGACTTGATCTCGTCGTTTTTGTGGCATTATCCCTTTTGGTGAAAAATTTGGGTTGATGCGTTATAGTTTGTTGTCGTCAAGCTTTTTCCATCTTTTTTTATTTATCGTTGGAAGGAGTATTTTCCCGTGATGCGTCAGTATCTTCAGAGGTGTCATCCTGAATACTAAAATCTTGGTTTATTTTACTAAGTAGTTTTTTCTTGATTCTTGTAATTCTAGATTTAATTACTCTTTCGTTCAACATGGAATATATTTCAGTTAGCATATGTTGTCCCAATCCGTGTATACTTTGTGTGTATTCTAGGGCCAGTTCTACTGGGGTGGAAGAACCGTGAACGTCTTCTAAGAATGCTAGTAATTGGGTGTAATTTAGTACATATGGTGGTGATGCATCCTGGATAAATTGTTTAACTGGTTGTAATAATGACTCAATATTAGTAGTTTCTGAAGTGGATTTGTCTAATTTGATAATTTTTTTCTTCTCTTTAATTTGTACTGGTTTTGGTTTCGTGAATTCTGTTTGTATAGTTTCTGTAGGAGTGGAGCAAGTAGGGGATGAAACTTCCGAGTGAGATCGTTTATTTTTATTATCGGTATCAGTGCTGACTTGAGCATCCATTTCTTCTCGAGATTCGTCATTTACATGTGTAATTTGATTTTGTTCATGGCTAGTAGATGGTATTTGTGGAAGAAAATTTTCCTCTGTTTGGGGCTTTTGAGTATTTTGTGGATAAGAGGGATTTGAGGTACAGTACGAGGAAACGTTACTAGTTTGGTGGCTTTTGTAACAAGTTAGTTTATCGGAAAGAAAAATTCGGTACGAAATATTTTCAAAATCAATTAGGACGGAGTCGGATACAGTAAAATTGATTGTAAATGCAAAGTAAACTTGTCTTCGAAAACTAAGTACATGGCTGTATTGCGGGTCTTGTATTCCAGCTCTAAGGAACGAAATCGGAGGCACTAATTTAAAACCAAGATTGATTAAAGACTGTTCAATTATGTTATGGGGTGTAGATGGACATACTTGGGATATAACTAATCTATTAGCGAGTGTAATTAGTTTACGTGCTTTGATTATATGTTCTCTAATTTTAATTTCACCATGTTGACTTAGAATATAATCTACAACTTGTATGCTTGAAAGGTAGATGCATATTCTTCCGTTTGATATTTTGGATGAGAACAGTACATTTTTTAAATGGATATAGTTCCTACTGCAATGGTGTACTCTTCTGCTCTTATTCCGTCTACTGCCGGTAAAATTATGGCCTGGTTTTTTGTTGGGAATTTTGTTAATGGTTGTTGCTTAGTGATGGTAGAATAAGTAATGTTTTGCTGATCGGGATTAATTGATGGACCCCTGTAATCAGAAGTACCACCTGCCATTTTGTCAAATTTAATCTTCTATTTTTTTTTAATTTAAATTAAACTGTCATTTCAATAATTTTAATTTGGGTAGGTCCGACTTTGTTTATTTAAAAGTAAATAGTCGATCTACTAGCCATTATCAAGATAATGACAATAGCTGAAACTAGTTTTTAAATAATTAATAAATACGAAATATAAATAATGTTCTTCGTATGTATATAAAAACAATGCTTCTAATCAAACTACTGCAAATTTGGAAACTGTACTTACAGCTATTAACAGATCAACGTACACTGCTTCTACATTATTTCGGTTTATTATTTAAATTTACTACAATGTTTCGTCTGAAAACTATAAAGTTGTGGAGCTCAAAGTATTTCGACTTTTCTACCTGAAATTTCAGGACCGGATTGACTTATGAAGTTTTCATTTTAATTAATTACATTTATGGAATCTATCAATTTATTTATGAGTTGTTTAGCTGCTTGTGGAAGAAATTTTGTTTTCTATTCTATTTTGAAGATTAGTTTCTAACTTTGTCAACTCCATACCTACATCTGTCGCAGTTGAGTTAGTCTTCTCCATAGACTTAATGGTTTTGTTGAATACATGTTCGAGCACAAACCAAAAGTAAAGTGCTCCAATTTCTGTTGTGAAAAACTGTCGCAATACGAGAGAGCAGTTTACTTAAGCAAGATAAGATTTCAGGCCTTCGTAGAGTTGCAGGATTCTTTCCACAGCTGCTAATAAAGACAGAAATCTTGTATTTCCATGTTTCACTAATTTTTTGTACTCGATGTCAGCTGTCTCACAAAACACTTTCAAGTTTGTAACGCGTACGGTGTACTCGTATATACAAAAATATTTGTACACTTTTACAACGATAGACTCTATGTAGACAGGAAGACAATCAACTGCAACTGCATGTTGAATTGTATTGTGAACGATGTGTGCACTGCAACCAATGCCTTTTATGTTAACGCTGAGACCTTCCTTGGTCTGGAATCAGGGCCGTGCTGTGCTATGATGCGGTGAGGCAGGCGCATCAGGCGGCATCACAAAGGGGCGGCATAATCAGTAAAATCTAATATAATAATAGATAATTCAACATTATTGGAGAGAAGTTTTGAAAAGAATTAGAATTTTGGCTTCACAATGTTTAGCTTTTCGTGGAACAACTGATCATTTGTTTCTACCTAATAATGGAAACGGTTTTAAGTTAGTAAAATTGCTCTCTGAGTTTAATCCAGTGATGTAAGAACATATCAGGATAGTTCAAAGAGAGTCTGATACATGGTTTGTGACTTATTTAAGCAACAGTAGGCAAGATGAATTGATAAGTTTAATGGGTAATGTTATCTTAAACAAAATTGTCGAAATAACAAAAATCTCCAAATATTTTTCGATAATCGCCGATTATAACCCAGACATAAGTCATATTGAACAGCTCGCATTGACAATAAGAGTTGTGTGTAAGGATTTTTATTGGTTTTTCGAAGCCAGTGATTCAACCAGTGAAGGTTTAACGGAACTTATTTTGACACATTGGTAAAAGTATTAGAATGGTTTAGAGGACAAGGCTATGATAACGGGACCCGGGACCGATATGAAAGGAATAAGAAAGGGTGTGCAAAATAGAATACCTACTTGAAAAATATCCAAGGAGCTTTAGGTGTCCTGCGCTTGCCACTCTTTAAAATTAGTCATAATTGACGCAGCGCCTTCTTCTATAGAAACAACAACCTTTTTTGTATTATACAAGAACTGTAGGTGCAATTTTTTCTGGTTCTACAAAGCGTTGAAAAGTTCTGAAAAAACATGTTTCAAACTAACTCTAAAGCCGTTGAGTGTTACTAGATGGCCAAGTCGAATAAATGCATTGAAATCTTAAGGATTTAAATTTTGTAAAATATGTCATGCCTTATCCGAAACAATAGAAGATATCAACAAAGATCCGGAAACTAAAGTCAAAGCACGAGGATTAGCAAAAACTGCTTATTAAAAATTATAAATTTATATGCGGTGTTGTTCTTTGGCAATTGGTTATTTCATATAAATTCAGTCTCGAAGATGTTGTAACATGTAATTATAAATTTGTCGGATTGTGTAAAAATGTTGTCAGAAACTACAGAAAAAATGAAAAGTTACAGACAATCTGGCTAAGACCAAATAAAAATTATTGTTAATGGAATTGCAGAAAATCTTGATGTAAGTTCCGAATTTCCAACTGAAAATGAAATTCGAGCCAGAAGAAAAAATCCCAAATTTGATTACGAAAAATCTGTGGATGAGTTCTTAGCAGAGGAAGATAAATTTAAAATAAATAATGGTTCATCTATATTTTAGACATTGCCAATAATTCTTTGAATGGCCGATTTTCGCTTCTAGAAACTCATAATAAAATTTTTAAATTTTTATATATTTTTAATGGAGGAAAATAGATGATAAAACACTAGAAAAAGATTGTATGAATCTTCATTCGATACTTTTAATAGAAAAAGAATAAGAATCATATATAAAGTCAAATGATATTCTAGAAAAATTGCGTGATATATCTCTAATGATACCGTACTCCATGAAAACTTTTTTTAAGGTTTGGAGATTTTGAACTGTTTGTGCCAAAATAACCTATTTTTTTATACTTACCCAAATATAGTTGTACCACAACACTCCCTGTCGCGGTAGCTAGTGGGTGAAGAAGTTTTTCAAACTTGAAAGTTATTAAAAACTATTTACTTAAGTCCATAAGACAAACAAAACTAAAAAATATAGCACTCATTTCAATAGAGTCCTCACTAGCTGCTACTTTAACCAATGTGATTGACGAGTTTGCTAAAATTAAAGTCAGTAAATAAGGGCAAAATTGAAATTTTTGTAAATGTTATTTAATGTTAATACATACATATTTCATTTAATTTAAAGTAGATTTTGTCTTTAAAATAAAAGTTGTCCTTCATTTTGTGTAGGTTCATTTAATAAAAATAAAAGTTAAGTTTCAATCATACTTAAGGGGCGGCATTTCGAAGACTTGCATCATATTGAAAAGATGTACCGCACGGCTCTGCCTGGAATAGACGTTGTTGGTTCCTCGCCTGTTTACCCATACGAAATTCGAATTACAGTTATCACCACAGAAAGCAGCCACCTTGTTTTCTGTTTTGTGTTTTTTGATTATCAAAGGTAATACCACGAGTCCTCTAAATTTTATCGATAAATTTTTTTGTTCGAAAACTTCTTTATTTGGTAAAATTACGAAAACAAACCGAATGATAAAATCACGATTCCGAAGGACGAGTGATTTTATCCATTTCGGTTTGTTTGAGTGATTTTACCCTAAATAAAGAAGTTTAAGTATGAAAACGAAAAAATTTATCAAGCAAAATTTAGAGGACGAGTGGTATTTGAAAAGATTATTTTGTGAACCAATATGTATTATTAGTGAATACGGGCATCTGTGAAATATTTTTAAGACAACTAGGATCAATGTCTTAAGTAGGTTATAGATAAATTTTTAAAATATCTATGTACCAGGACTGTTCATAAATTAAGTTAGTAAACACAGGTATGTACGTATTATGTGAAATTTAGGGTACCTTAAGTTTTATCATGGAAGAGTCTGTTTTATCAAGGAAGAGGCTGTTTTATCAGTATTACACTCAATGATTGGCTAGAACGACGCGTGGTTATTGGCTGAAAAAGCAAAAACGTCAAAATTTGACAGGTGAAAAAAATAATTGACATTATGTGATTTGCCAAGATATTAGACGTTTCTTCGGCGACAGATCGAAAATGGAGTAACTTTACAGGTATTATTGTCTCAGGTACAAAGTACCTAATAACTATCGGTGTCAATTTAATATCATGTCTGTTTGATGAATCCGTTGAAATGATCAAAAAATTGTATACTTTTACCTCGTTGAGTTCATCTCTTGCCATCGGTGCGATCACTCCCGTGATGATCGCTCATCCGCACTTGGTACGCACAGACCCGAATTTGACTCAAACAGCTTCGATATCAATTTTGAGGAGCAATCAGATGTTTTAAAACTTATATCGTGCATTTCTGTATGGAATACAGAAGTAGCGTCTTTAGCAGCAATGGAAAGTTCGTTTTCTGAGGGTTTGGCTTTTTGAAAAACGCTGTTATTTATGGTAGATGAGCTTGCAATGGCACTTGGACTGGCATTGTGTTTCGTGCACTTATATGGTCCTTGATCAATGGCCGGGGTGTCGGTG
Organism: Diabrotica virgifera virgifera; assembly: GCF_917563875.1. Classification (NCBI taxonomy): domain Eukaryota; kingdom Metazoa; phylum Arthropoda; class Insecta; order Coleoptera; family Chrysomelidae; genus Diabrotica; species Diabrotica virgifera. Next base: position 229,596,059 of record NC_065445.1, on the reverse strand, counting down.
TTGTTCAAGTTTGGCCGGGACGCCGGGACAGGGATCTCAAACCGGGACCGTCTTGGTCAAACCGGGACATATGGTAAGCCTAGATAAACCGCGTCTTCATCGAATAAACGGTTTGAGGATAGCGCCCCACGCTTTTCTTTAACGAATGTGTTAGATTTTTTTCATTTTTTAAACGAACGTTTTTTTCGAATAATCCTTCGAGTTTGATATTTTTTATTTTTTGCTTTTTAGTTGATTTTTTTTATCATATTTTTAATTTTAGTCACTCATACCCAAAGAAAAGCGTTTCTTAAAAAAAATTTTTTCATATTTTTTTATTTTTTACTTTTTAGTCTTACACTTTTCAAACATTAAAATATATTACTAACGAAGTAAAAGTGATGTACCCACTTTAATCCAACTTGGATCTTTTTAGAAAAATTTTAATAAATGTATATACCATCTACCTACAAGAGTTTTACTTAGTAATTTTTTATTATGGTATACAGAGAATGAGAGGAATTTTTTCCTTTTTATTATATTAAAATATATCGTCATGTCAAAAAAAGGATGTAAGTATATGATAGACACATTTTTTGCATTTATTTCAACTTTTGATACATACATTGTACATTTTCTGTAATTTCTTCATACATTTATTAAATCAAAATCATTATTTACACCTATTGCAGTTTTCGCAGACTTTCCATATCTTCTAATGCTTTACTACTGCACGGTGTAGACCCTGTTAATTTCAAATGCAGTTCTTAGATGCTCAAACCGTCTAAAGTTACGTATCCATACAAGGGTAAACCTCGCTCGATGTGACTATTCGTGTATTGTTACAGCAAATGCATATGTGTGCAAAATTTCATTCACATATGTGTGCATAACTTTCGTTACAGCAAATGCATATGTGTGCATAAAGAAAATCGTTTAAAAAAACAAAGCAAAATTAGATTTAGATACGTCTTTGCGTAATTGCCATCAGCTAACCCTTAAATACTTTTTAAAACCTTCAATTACCTTTATAAGATTTTTTCATGTTTTTTCTCTATTGACTGGCGTAATGGCTGATCTCTAAATTAAGCACTTAAAGTTGTCCACCGAGGTGCTAATCAACAGATACAAAATCTCCGCCGAGATACTAACCCTGATTAACGTAGTCGGGAATCATAAATTATACCTCAGCTTTCTTCCAGAAAGTGAACTTCAACCACTTCAACTTTACTGTTTCAGACACCCAGAAGTACGGTAAAGAGAAATAGCGTGGCAACACTGTGGGCAAGGATGCATGAAGGTTATTCCATTACTTACATACAAGATAAATTCAGAACAAATTTTTTGTTTTTAATTTCTCGAGTTCAATTTATGTAGAAGAAATAATTCCACTATGATGTTTCTAAATTCAAATGAAGACACTGCAGTTCATAAAAAATTGAGTTTATAATAGATTAAAACAACTGTTTGCTGTTTGAAAGTTTGTCCTATAAATAGGGTTACCATACGTCCGGATTTCGTCCAGACAGTCCGAATTTGAAAGACATCAGTGGTGTCATCGTGTGGGAACGCGTGGGAACGCCGTTCCCGCCGTAAGAAAAGAAAAAAATAATAGAGAATTTAGGTTTTGTAAACAAAAATTAGCAGTGCGTTCCGGCACTGCGTTCCCGCACTGCTAATTTTGCCATGACACCACTGAAAGACATGTCCGGATTAGCGTCCGGATATGAGAAATGTCCGGATTTTTTTCTTCACTAAAAAAAATGGAAAACACTTGGCTCAACTGTGGGAAATTTCATTCTGCGCTAAATCAGATCCTACCTGGAAAGAGATGAAAGAGAGCGCTTTAACTATAGTCAGCGTTATACCGAATTCTGCCGATGTGGATTAATTATTTCATGAGCGCTCGTCACTTCTCCAAGTTCTAAAAAATCTGAAACCTAAATGGACTTTACCTAAAGAAGAAACCCCAAACACTAATGACAAATGGCAAGAAATATTTGAAGCATTTTCTAAAAGCAACGTTTCCTTTACGAATATTTTTAAAATAGAAGAATTCATCTTTTGTGTGCCTGGTACTTCGGCTCCTACTGAACGTATCTTTTCGACGATGAATTTTATATGGACGGCTGAAGAGGAAGATTATCTCTGCCTGTTGTAAAGGAGCTTCTCAATATTAAAGCAAATTCTGTAATGTCATGTTCCGAATTCCATGACAAAATAAAAAATGACAAGCCACTTTTGAGAAAAATTATGTCTTCTGAAAAGTACGAAAGAAGAACAGATGAAGAACATCCTATCTCTGGGCCCAGTACAAACTAAGCATTTCGCATATATGTAGGTACAATGTAGAGGTAGCAACACAGTCAAATTCACATTTTACATTTTCTCAACCCCTTGGACTACCCCTGTCCGGATTTGGCCTTAATAAATTATGGTAACCCTACCTATAAACCGTCGACACGATTTTTGATATTTTACATACATATGGGGAAAACTACGTCGTTGAGAAGAGGAAGGGGGGGGGGCTTCTTATTTCGACGAAATACGACAGGGGGTTGGGGGGTATGAGTGCACATTCGACGTCGTTTAATATATTGGTATATTTAAATTTGTCGCTATTGTCTCTATAAATATAATTTTTTACTAGCCTTTACCAGCATTAAAGTATCACATATTCATATAAAAACGTATAGTTTTTGAAATGAAATTGAAAATAAAACAAAACGTTTACGAATTGTTTCTCTTATAGATACTTTTATCGCATACATTTCGTTTTTATCAGTCACAGCCTTAAAATAATATTAGGTAAATAGCACTTTTGTACAGGACAACAAACATTAAGACATTGTTCTTTGGGTTTAAACAAGCGCTTCTATATATACAGAACAACGTCTGGAAGCAAACAATATTAAATTGTTAATTCATTTATGTGCTGCATACTGTGTGAAAAAATAGTTCTGAAAGAATGAATGGAAATAAAATATTGTGTTCTATTTAGTTACTAAGTCGTATTTATACTTAGAGAAGATTTATACGCAAAATCTTGGTCCAATGCTATTTAAATGCATTCATTTTTTTCGAGTACTCAGAAAACTAATAAAAATTTTTGAAAAATTTAAACGCAGATTGAGAGATTACATTATTACCGAGGGCCAAAAGTTTCTAAAAACATCGATAATGTTTATTTTAATAAGTTACAGGGATAAAAAGAGAATATTTAGTCTGATTTTTAAGTTCAAACATTTCATTCAAAAGAAACCTTTTGTTTATTCTAAGGGACTTTCAGCCCTCGGTAATAATGTAATCTTTCATTCTGCGTTTATATTTTTCAAATATATTTATTAGTTTTCTCAGGATTCGAAAAAATAATGCATTTAAATAGCATTGGACCAAGATTTTGCGCCTACCCCCTTAATTGTTCTTGTTATGATACATTCGCAAATAGGTTGTTTCAAGGTTGATTAAAAAAAAACAAATAACATTGAATTTTTTTTAAATCACTGAAAGGGGGTCGTGAACTGCAATGACGACGTCGACATGGGGGGGGGTTCGTCTGTAAACGACGAATTACGACGGAGTGGGGGGAAGGGTATTAAAAAGTTCAAATTTTTTACGACGTAGTTTATGGATGCCCCCTATACAGCAAGTTAACGCAATGTTGCGGGGAGGTACTTACTGTGGTTTTCGGAATACAAGCAGTCTCTCGTATTGAAACCAATTCAGCTAATGATTTGATGATACATATTGTCAAAAACAACTAGGTTAATTTGCACCCACCTGCAGGGCCCGCTGTGATCTCCCTTTTTGTTTTTTTTTTAATTTTTATACAAGGTGATTGATTAGTGTGATAAAGCTCCGTAGATCCGCTATACGCTATTGCTATAGAGATAGCAATAAAAGTTAATAAAAAAAATTGTAGCCAACTTTGAGCTTTACATTACAAAATTAGTTAGAAAGAAAGTTGCAGGGTGTTCGTTAACATAGTGGCAAACCAAACTTGTTTTTTAAATGGAACGCCCTCCATTTTATTTTATATTCGAAATCCTGTTAACTTCTCCATCACAAAAATATAAGGGTTTATTATGTTATACAAGGTATTTTCAAAGCTATAACCAATTTTATATGAAAATCGTAACAAGTTCAACTCACAGTATAAATAAAAATAAGCACAAAAGCAATGGACTATTGATGACATATTTTTTTATTTATTGTCAAAATTTTCATAAATGATTGATATTGCCAATTTTCTTTATATTGAATATACGGTGAGTCAAAACGCAAGTAGGTACATTATATTATCAGTAATTTTAAATGGAACGCCCTGTATTTTATATCACTATTGAAAAGTACCATTGCCGTACTTTAATTTGTATACAACATTCTCTATGTCTAAATTTAGTGGTTATCAAGATATTTTCATTTTTCAATGGACCAGTAGCGTGGCCACCCAGAATTACCAGAATTTAATAGACTGAACTGATTTTTTGGGGTTACTTTAAGAATGAAGGTTATAAAATGCCTCCAACAACAAGAGATGAGATGAAAAATAGAATACAAAGTGTATTTCGAAGTGTAATTTACAAAATGCTTCGTAGTGTAAGTAACTCATTCAATGACCGTTTTTAGGCATGCATAAATGTGTTAGGAGGTCATTTTGAACAACTTATTTTATTAAAAGTATCTTTTAATTTTTTCAAAAATGTTGTATTTTGTGTTCATGTTTTATTTTTGGAAAATTTTTGAAGATATTCTTCTTTAGCGGCGAATCGATTGAGGGTAAAATTTGATTGATCCGCACGCATGCGCACACCGACAGTATGGTATTAGTTGTTATACGGGCTCTGATTGGGTGTTAAAATTTTGAAATGATCTGTCAATAATTGTTTAATATGGAGGTTATCGGTAAACAAAAATATTGTATAATATTAGTTTTTATTGATGTGTGGACAGAAATAAAATCAAATTTATAATTATAGTGACTTTTTAAATAGTTTTGAAAAGCCGCAGGTACGTAATTCTAAATGTTTCAGTTGGAAATACCTAATAGTTTCAATACCTATCTATTTGGAAAATGTAAACAAAATAATATAGTTACCTATTAGTAGGCAATGCTTTAATTTACATAATCTGATTACGAACAAACTTTCTACAAATCTTCATCTCATATATCGTTTTCTTACTCTATATTTTGTTGTATTTTATTTCGACAAAAATTAAACTAATAATTTTATTAAATTCATATAAATTTATGGTGTAAACGTTTAGTTTGTGTATATTCCCAGATGACGTATACGAGAGTTTGGTGCAGTTTGAAATGGCGTCAACTTTCGTACGGCGCGGTAGACGTGAAGTGGGTTCAAGTCCCAAGCAAGTTATTATTTTTTTATTTTTTTTTTATAGATTGTATAATTGTAAGTGTATTGTTATATAATTTTTGAAGATATTCTTCTTTTTTGAAAGTGGTAGATAAGAAAGTTAGTTTGATTTTTAAATAAAATAAGTACAAATAACCTTTTAAGTATATTTACTTCGTTTAAATTACCTATTATATAATAGAAGAATATCTTCTTACGTGCGTACAAAGTACACAGACATTCTTTTTTTATTGATAAACTATTTTTCGTTCTTTATTTGTTACATTGTTACATTTACATACAAAAGTCGTTTTAATTATTTTTTTCACAAAATGTTGTATTTTGTGTTTGTGTTGTTTTTTGTAAAATTTATAACTAATAAATATTTTTCTTATATTATTTGTTACGCTTACATATAAAAGTAGTTCTTAATTGTTTCAAGAAGGTTGTATGTTGTGGTTGTGTTTTTTTTTGTAAAGTTTATTACTAATAAATTATTTTTCTTTCTTTATTTGCCACATTGTTACATTTATTACCAGTTTGATCATCGTTAACCGTAAATTGTCAGTTTTAGACAATTCAGTCATGGCTTAGTTAAAATTTGGAAAGATTCAAACCCGTAATTAATAGTTTTCTCTGAAAAATGAAAATACAGTCGAACCCGCTTATTGGAATAACCTTGGTCTCAAGCAAAAGTATTTCTATAACCGGGTTATTCTAATAACTCATCATTGGTTGCTAGTAGAAACGTTTCGGGACCTGAAATTTCTATTCTTTAAACCGGGATATTCCTATAACAGGTATTCTAATAAGCAGGTTGGACTGTATCTCGAAAACTAATAAATTTAGACATAGGGAATGTTATATAAAAATTAAACTACGGTAATGGTACTTTTCGATAGCGATATAAAATACAGGGTGTTCCATTTCAAATTACTGAGAAAATAATGTACTTGCGTTTTGACTCACCGTATATTCAATATAAAGAAAATTAGCAATATCAATCATTTATGAAAATTTTGACAATAAATAAAAAATATGGCATCAATAGTCCATTGCTTTTGTGCTTATTTTTATTTATACAGTGAATTGAACTTGTTACGATTTTCATATAAAATTGGTTACAACTTTGTAAATACCATGTATAACATAACAAACTTTTATATTTTTGTAATGGAGAAGTTAAGAAGATTTCGAATATAAAATAAAATGCAGGATGTTCCATTTAAAAAAACAAAAGTTTGTTCTGCCACTACGTTATCGAACACCATGTAACATTCTAATTAATTTTGAAATGTGAAGCTTAAAGTTGGTTACAATTTTTGTGATTAACTTTTATTGTTATTTATTACTATAATGGATCTACGGAGCTTTACCCCACTAATCAATCACTCTGTATGTATTTTGTATAAAGTTCATTTTTAAGGTATATTAAAAACTTCAATATTTTATTTTTGTTACATATTAAAAAACAGTTTGAAAAAGAACTGATTTTTAGCTTAAAAACATGTATAATAACTTTAGCTTTTTTATGTGACATGCTTGTAAATGGGTTTCCTCGTTCTTCTTATTTTTTGCCCTTTAATTCGTCCAATTTTGAACATAGGCTTCCCCCAGTTTCCTCCATTCGCTTCTGTTTAGTGCTTTCTGTTTCCAGTGCGTTCCTCCTATCTCTCTAATGTCATCTCCCCATCTCATCTGGGGTCGTCCTCTTGCTCTCTTTCAAGTCCATGGTCTCCATTGTTGTATCGTGGTATTCCACTTATTGCCCGTTTGTCTGGCGTTATGACCTGCGAAGCTCCATTCTAGCCTGGCTATATGTTGTCCTGCGTCTTTGACTTTTGTTTTATTTCTTACCAGTTGTTATGCTTTTTGTCTGTTAATTTTACTCCTAACCTTGTAGTGCTGCAGATTCGTGCAAATATTATAAAAATTGTGCATTTAACGATAGAATAATATAATTTGGACCACATATACTACACATATAACGGTTCAAAATTAGATTTGGTGCCATCTCAGATTTTACCTTTTACAAAAATGGCGGGCATTCAAAATGGCGACTATGCATATGTGACTAATAGCACGATAAGTTTTAAACGAAAAGTCCGACTTCAACCAAATTTGGCATATGGGTTCTTTTTTGAAGTTATACTTCTTTACCGGCGATATGAGGGTGAATTTTTATATGTTAAAACCTATGATCCCGGCGCATGCGCATTATAACTTTGTTCTGATTGGATGTTCAAATGACATGTCAAAAATTATTCAATAGGGCGGCTGTGGCACAGCTGTAGTTAGATTATTTATGGTTGTTGCGTTTTAAAATTTGTGTGAAAAGAAACAACAAACAAAAGTTAGTTAATAGTTATACTGCCTTTTTAAATAGTTTTCATATACCTATATTTTTGGACTTTTGGACTATTTTGGACAAGGAAAACTCATTCTAATTTGGTAAGTAGTTTTTATTATAATCATATTGTAATTATACATTTGGATTAGGTTGAAATACAGTAGAGCGTCGATTATCCGAACTAATTGGGGGACATAGGTGTTCGGAAAACCGATTTGTTCGGAAAATCGAACTAAAATATATTAATACATATTTATAGTCATACATATTTATCCACAAGTGAATAAAAGCCATATTTATATACCTACATATTTATTTATATCTTGATAATGACAACTAGCAACTAAACAAAAAAGTGAAGGCTTTGCAAAAACATAATTATTTTTGGATACAATATTGAAGAAAATTGAAGATATTTTAAGCGTCAATTACTAACGCTTGCTCGGTATTCGAGTGCGGGACGCGGGAGTCGATAGTTCGAATAAGCGGTCGTTCGGTTGATCGACGTTCGGATAATCGACGCTCTACTGTACATTTATTTTCTCAAGAATGGGGATTTTAGAGAGAAATCCCAAATTAGGTCCGATTTTTATTTTTAAATTATGATTTTTTGGCGTAGATTTATTGATCTAGTAGGTAAGTAATGCTTTGATTTACATACTTAATTTGATTACCAACAAAAGTTCTACCAATCTTCATCTAATATATTGTTTTCTTACTGTTTTGTTATATTTTAATATTTTCTTCCACAAAATTTAAACTACATAATTTAATTATATTCAAAACAACTGTCAAACAGTAAAACGTTCAGTTACCCTATTTTTCCACATGACAAATAATGTGGAATTGGACGAGTGAGTCTAGGCTTCGATTACGAATCAAAGCGCCCCGAAATTCACGGGTTCGATTCCCGATGCAAGTTTTTATTTTTTTATTTTTTATGCATTTTATGATTGTAAGCATATTTGTTATATAATTTTTTTTTCAGAAAATGCGTATTTAAAGTTTTTGCCAACAATTATTATCGTTCAGAAATCATTTTTTCTTTGTGGCATTTTTCAATGTGTTTGTGTGCGTTTTATTCTTTTATTTTTTTAAATTTTTGGTATTGTCTTAAAAATCACATAATATGTAGTAGAAGTATAACTTCTTACGTGCGTACAAAGTACACACACATTCTTTTTTTGATGTGTTAAATCGAGCTCCTGAACCGGAAGAATCAGTTGACCAGAAGTTGCGTTTTTCCTGATTTTTTATGTAAAAATATGTTGTTTTTTTCAGTTCTTTCACCCTGTATATATTGATTTTTTAAAAAGGTAATACCGGCATTGAAACGAGCGTAAAAATATTTTTTAGGAAATATTTTGTTTTTAGTTATGTTAATTACCATGTAATAAATGCATAACTTATCTTCACATGTACCTACCTATGTGCGGCAGATTCGTGCACATATTATAAGAATTATGGTGCATTTAATGGTAGAAGCATGTAATTTGGACCACATATACTACACATACAAAAATTCAAATTTAGATATGAGGCCATCTCAGATTTTGTATTTACAAAAACGGCGGGCATTCAAAATTAATCTGCCGCCCATACAGTAGGAAAAATGAAAGAATACCCATGAACGAACATATAAAACACGCTGTATTTTCCTGTCGCCGTGTCACACAAAAAATTGGCCAGCGCAAGTACATGTAATAATTATTGTTACATGTACTTGCACTAAACAATTTTCTTTGTGACACGGTGACAGGTAAATACAGCGTGTTTTATATGTTCGTTCATGGGTATTCTTTCATTTTTCCGACTGTAGGTACATGTGAACATACGTTATGCATTTATTAAATAGTAATTAGCATAACTAAAAAGTTCAAAATATTTCCTAAAAAATATTTTTACACTCTTTTCAATGGCAGTATTACCTTTTTGAAAAATGTATATATACAGGGTGAAAGAATTAAAAAATAAACAACATATTTTTATATAAAAAAAAACAGTAAAAACACAACTTTTGGTAAACCGATTCTTCCCGTTCAAGAACTTGATCTTACTCATCAAAAAAATAACCTATATACCAAATTTTGTTAAAATCTAACGTCTCGTTCAAAAGTTATCGTGCTATTAGTCACATATGTATAGTCGCCATTTTGAACGCCCGCCATTTTGTAAAAGGAACAAAAACTGAGATGGCCTCATATCTAAATTTTAACCTTTATATATTTAGTATATGTGGTCCAAATTATATGCTTCTACCATTAAATGCACAATAATTAGTCTTATAATATTTGCACGAATCTGCCGCACATAGATACATGTGAAGATACGTTTAGCATTTATTAAATGGTAATTAACATAACTAAAAAGTTCAAGATATTTCCTAAAACATATTTTTACGCTCTTTTCAATGGCGGTATTAACTTTTTGAAAAATTAATACATACAGGGAGAAAGAATTGAAAAAAAAGAATGTGTGTACTTTGTACGCACGTAAGAAGTTATTCTTCTATTATATAGGTAATTTCAACGAAGTAAATATTCTTAACAGGTTATTTGTATTTTATTTAAATATTAAACTAACTTTCTTATCTACCACTTTCAAAAAATTTTTATTAAAACAACCAAAAATAAAAAAAAAAATATGGATCGCCCAGGATTGGAACCAGCGACCTTCCGATCTCGAATCTAACGCCATACCAACTACTCCACCGAGGTCCTTGTAATTGACACGTAAGTTTCGGATATAATTACACAACACGGCGACAAATAGACAGTGTAAAAATGTTATACCTACATAATATTTTATTATTTTACTATAGAACAAACACAAATCCAAAAACACAAGAATTATAATAAATAATACATTTACTAAAAACACTAATATTATATTCTTTTAACCCGCCATTACACGCGCTATGAGGGAATCCCTCACCATATTTGTTTATAACCAATGAAATTGTGTAAACTAATACGACAACCTTAAGCACCCAGGAATGCCTTTAGCATGGTTCATGAGAGGGTATGAAAAAGTTATAGAATATTTCAGGCGGTCAGTGTGCTGTGTGATAGTTGAAAGAAGAGATATCACTCTTCAAGTGAGGGAATTCCTCACTGCGCGTGCAATCACAGTGAAATCACGTTTCTATTATCTCAAAGAAACTGCAGGTTTTTATTTAATATTTAGGTAGGTTTAATTAAAATATTATTGTTTGAATTAGTTAAGGAACAGTGGCACACCGAGGGGGGGTTGGGGGTTAAAATCCCACCCAGAGCATATAGAAATATATATAAAAGAAAGTAGGAAAATGTAACTTGTCTTTCACAAATAACACAAAAAACTTTCGGTGCCCAAGCAAACCCCCCTCCCCCCAGAGGAAAGTTCTAGGTGCGCCACTGGTTAAGAACTCATTTTTAAATTTACCTATTCTAATAGGGAAATAAGCCACAATTTAACTTGAAAAATTGATTTTATTGACGTTTCGAATTCCACCTCGGACGTCGTTATCAAAATACAAAATATTAAGTAGAGCGTCGATAATCCGAACCCTGGTAATCCGAACGATCGCTAATCCGAACGAAAAAAAAATTATAAAGTTAAAAAATATGATCACGGACCGAATTTTTGGATTTAATATGACAATATGGGCAAAATATGACAGCGGATTTTTGTTTTGTTAATGCAGAAATACATACAATTTATAATGCAGGTGTTTTATTCCTTGTATCTAAAACGTATATACAGTAGAACCCCGCAAATCCGAACTTTCGGCAAATCCGAACCAACGGAAAGTGAAAAAAATTTTTAAAAATTCAAAATAAAAATTTAAAAACATGTTTATTATGTGAGAAAAGAATTACGTAAGATGCTAGAGCTACAGTATTAAACACTGCAACACTAATGGGTGAATAAAAGCGTCGAGTTAGACTAAACACAATCAATAAAGGAATGTGCATAATACACATTTCCCATGGTATACTATGAACGAAAACATTGAAAAAGATAAGAAACATAAGAAACATAGTGTAATCAATATCCAGATTACAAATTAAATGAATCATTTACATGGCCGAATTCCCATGTCCCGTGACGAAACAAAACTACTGGCGTTAGCGATTTAATATTTCAGTGATCTAAAAATTTTTCAGCTTTAGAATATTGAAGGCATAAACGTGCGGATAAAGTTTTATAAAGGGATCGGTGGTAGTCCAAATCTTTTAAAAATCATCTTCGTTAGCTTCTTAGGCTAACTTTCGGATAATCCGAACTTTTCGGAATCCGAACAGGCTGTCCCCCCAATTAGTTCGGATTTGCGGGGTTCTACTGTATTTACAATATGTACTATGTTTATGAGCTTTGTATGTATTTTGAACATATGTTCGATAATCCGAACAATTTGATAATCCGAACTACCCCTGTACCAATTAGTTCGGATTATCGACGCTCTACTGTAGTTAATTACATAAATGCAACAAAGAAATAGCTTCAGAACAGTTGTTAATTTTAATTTGTATTTTTAATAAAATGAATTCGCGTAAAGAACGTTAATTTCTTCAGTGGCCTGCTGAAATTGAAAATTAAGAAAACTTGCTTTTGATTTATATTATTTTTACTTTTGTTTTGTTAAATTAATAAAAAAAAATTGGTTTACGAGACTTTCTATAATATGTGAGTACAATAGTACATTATATACCGCGGGACTGAAGTAGTACATTTAATCCTGAAGGTAAAGTTTATGGCCCGACCGCAGGGAGGGCCATAATTTACCTGAAGGATTAAATGTACTTCAGTCGCAAGGTATATACGATACTTTTCGTACTTCCGGTATGATTTTATTAATTATTTCAATAATTTCAATCAGTTTTTTCTCTCTTCAACTCATTTAATAAACTGTCTTTAAAATAAGTTACCATAGTAACATTGCGTTGTGACAGTTATAATTTAGAAACATTGTCATTACTAGTGTCATTGTAAAGAAACATTGTTATTGATAATTATTGGTATCATGAGTGAAGAAGGTGTATCTGATATTGATAAAAGAGCAGCCGAAGTAGGTGAAGAATTGTTACCACCGAAATCTAGAAAACTATACGAGCAGCAGTACGATGCTTTTAAAAAGTGGTGCCGCTTAAAAAATGTGAGACAACCTACTGAAAATGCGCTGTTAGTCTACTTCGATGATAAATCAAAAGCGGTTTGTGCCTCAACTCTCTGGGCACATTACTCAATGCTGAAATCGGTTATTAACATTAGAGAAGATATTGATATAAGTAAATTTCCAAAATTATTAGCTTTTTTGAAGAGAAGAAATGAGGGATTTAAGCCAAAGAAGTCAAGAATTCTCACGTCTGAGCAGGTAGATCAGTTCTTACGGGAGGCTCCGGATGATAAATATTTAATGCTTAAGGTAAATTTGGAAATTTGTTTATATTCAGAAATTTTAAGAAATCAATTTTTTTGTAGGTTGCACTTATTTTGGGCGTTGCGGGAGCTTGTCGTGGAAAAGAGTTGGTTGATTTAGAAATCGACGATGTGAGAGATTTGGGCGATTCCTTCCTAATTGCGATTAGAAACACCAAAAATAAAATTGACCGAAATTTTGTGATCAAAAATTCAGAAAACAGTGCCATCAGTTTTGTGGCGATATTTCGGAAATATGTGGCATTGCGAAAGACAGGGACAACTCATTCAAAATTTTTTGTTCAATACATCAACAAAGAATGTACTACGCGAGTAGTAGGAAAAAACATGTTTGGTACAATTCCACGGCAACTAGCAGCTTTCTTGAAATTAGAAAATGCGACGTCTTATACGGGACATTGTTTTAGACGCACATCTGCGTCTTTGTTAGCTGATTCGGGAGCAACAATAGACGTGCTGAAGAGACATGGAGGATGGAAATCCTCCAACGTGGCCGAGGGATATATTGAATCGTCTATTAAAAATAAACAAAAAATTTCAGATAAAATATTTGGTCAAGTCGCCGATTCGTCCACTATAGTTATGCCACAGTCCTCATTCTCGCTTCCTGTTTCCGCAGGATCTTCGAAACAAACACCAGTTCAATATGAAAAGGACCTATCTGTTACTCGTCAGTTACCTGCTGCATTAACCCAGGAAAGACTGGTCAATATGACGAACTGTCACAATATTAATTTGAATATTAACGTTAATTACCATTCTAATTAATTATATTTTTCAATAAAATATCCCTTAAATTCGTTTGTTTGTGATTTAATCGTTCCGGGAGTTTCGTCAATATTTAATCCCGGAGGGATTAAATGTGACACTTTAGTACCTGTCACAAGGGAGTGAAGTTGTCACTTTAGGCCCGGAAGTACGAAAACCATTTTATATTTGTACATGTTGACATTCATTCTTCCTCGAAATAAGTCGAATTTATGAAGGTGAGGGCGACGCTCATACGCGTGCAACCACGTCACAATAGAAGACGCGTGTAACGGCGGGTTAATGACTTATTTGCGCGGATACAGATACATACATACCTATCTTGAAACATCATTTCTCAAGTTCCGTAAAATGACAAAAGCTCATTTATCTAAAAGACCATATTATTCAGTAGAAGAGTTTCTTAATGACTAACTAAGAAATCACAGTAATGTACAAGTAACTAAAGTATATTTATCTATATTTGGGTGTCACATACAGCAGCTTAAACTTATTAGTTCCTTTGTTTGTGTTTTATTATATTATGTTGTATGTTCAATTTTGCAATTTATAGTAATTTTTGCAATATATTGGTTTTTGTTTTTTACTTCACTTTTTTAAATTGTTTATATTTTTTTTATTGACGAGTTATCTAATTTTATAAAATTGTATTTGTTATTGTTATGTATATCTTTTTCGTGAACCTATGTTAAGCTTTGTCCATAAAATTGTATAATTTTCAGTGACAATAAAGCATATTTCTATTCTATTCTATAAAGATTAGCAACGAACTACATACAGTCTGTGTGCGCAGGCGCCCAGATTTATGAAAATTTTTACTCGAATCGCGCCTAAAGAAGAATAACTTCAAAAAACATATTTTTACATAAAAACCAGGAAAAACACAACTTCTGGTAAACCGATTCTTCCGGTTTAAGAACTCTACCTTATACATCAAAAAAAGAACGTATATACCAAATTTGGTTGAAATCTGACATCTTGTTCAAAAGTTATCGTGCTATTAGTCACATATGTATAGTCGCCATTTTGAGTACCCGCCATTTTTGTAAAAGGCAAAATCTGAGATGCCCTCATATCTAAATTTGAACGTTTATATGTGTAGTATATGTGGTCCAAATTATATACTTCTATCATTACAAGCACAATTGTTTCACATATCGGCTACACTATTGCTTTAATCCATGTTTGCTTTGGTCAAGGTCCATGTTTGGCATGCGTGTCTGAGAATAGTGAGTATGCACTGGTCAAACACACTTAGTTTTAAGTATTGTTGTATTTTCTTATTCTTTAAGACCCATGTTAATTTCCCAAATAAAGCACAGGCTAATCTGACCCTTCTTTTTACCTCCGCTGTTTGGTTTTCTTTATTTTTTAGTTTTATTCTCTGTCCTAAATATATATAATCATTAAACGCTCCTACTGTGGTTTCGTGTAGTATTACGTTTCTATTATCTCGTGTGTTTGTCATTGTTTTTGTTTCGGTAAAACTGATTTTTAGACCTATTTGTTCGGATTCATTTGCTAGTTCGGTTATCATGGTTTGTAGTAATTCAAAACTTGATGCTATTATTACTACATCGTCTGTATATCTTAGGTGGTTTAGTTTCTTCCCATTTATGTTTATTCCCATGTTTGTCCATTCCACTGTTTTGAAAACATCCTCCAGTGCTGATGTAAATGGGCTTACATGAGACAATTGTGAAAAGTTTATGGCATCGTGGCACTTTAAAAAAACTGGACATTCTTTGACCAATAGGAAACAAGATAGCGTTTTCTTTTCTTAAAATTATATTTCCATTGTTTACTCATATTAAGAACTGAAAATTTTGTGGATGCTAAATAAAAATCTAGATTTTATGATCCAACTTATAAATACAGTAGGTACCTATAAAATGGTGAAGGAGTAAAAGACTATAAACCGTTAAAATGACGGTACTTATAAAATGCCGTCACGCAAAAAAATTGGAGTGGAAAACACTTTAATAACTTATTACCTAGTTGTCATACTTTCAATGAAGTATGTATATTACAATTTTTATTGCATGCTGTTATGCAAAAAACCATGTTATTAACGTATATAAATGACTGCAAAAATAATAGATTTTTGCAATTATTTCGGACAATTGTTTACGTATTTTAATTTGGAAACTCTCAAAATTAAAGAACTTTTTATGATCTACACCGTTTATTTAAACTATTTAAATTTAACACTACTAAGTTGTCTGTCGAGATGTGAATCAATGGATACTATATCTCCACCGATATGGATATACTAACCATCATAATTACCTCCTTCAGCAGGACATTACATCCAGAATTACGGTAAAAAGAAATACCGTGGCAACACTATGTGCGCGGTTATGTGAATATTACTCCATTACAGCATTACACAATACACAGTCAAGATAAATAATTATTCCCAATCTCAACAAACTTTTTGTTTTTAATTTCTCGAGTTCAATTCATGTGGAAGTAATAATTCCAGTATGATGTTTCTAAATTCAAATGAAGATACTATGGCTAATAAAAAATAGAGTTTGTAATGTAGTAAAGCAGTTGTTTTAAAATTTGTCTTATAAGTCGCCACTACGTTTTTTGTTATTTTACATACATATACAGCTAGTTAAACGCGACATTGCGGGGAGGTACTGTGGTTCTCAGGATACGGCAGGATCGTATTGACTCCAATTCAACTGCACAACAGGAAGTTAATGTTAATTTGCACCTACTTGCAGGGCCCGCTGTGATCTCCCTTTTTGATTTTTTTATTAAATTTATTTATATTCACAGACAAAAATACGGCATATTTTGAAATTATCGTGTGAAATAAAAATTTTTGTGCTGCTCCCAGTGTCATAGGAATTTGAAGTATCATATATAAATGGTATAATCGGATTTTTTAATATTGGCTAGGTATATGGTGGCCAATATAATTTTTAAATTGAATCTCATCAAGGTAAGTATTCACTATTCTACCAAGATGAAGGCTTGCGTCATGGTGCATTAACACGAATTTGTTATCCAATATGGCTGGCAAATGGCAAAACATATGATCTTCTAATCAGTGGCGGCTCGTGATTTTTACAATAGGGGAGGCTATACCTAACTGTAAAATATCTAGACAAATTTGCACTAGCAAAAAAATCTAATTTAAGGCCCCATTTTTTTATCCATTTTTATTTACCTTTTATAATATCATCATAATTCACAATTTCATAATATCATATCATTTTAAAAATAGTTATAGACCAGAGCGCATCTGTAAAAATATTAGTATTTTGGACGTTGAGAGGTGACCCAAATTTTGTAACAGAAATTGCTTGAAAATAACTCTAATAATAATATTTGAGTTATCCTCCCTCTCAAAAAGGTCCGGAACATTGTTTAAATAATCACAATGTCAAAAAATTAAGGAAAAATTCGATTTTTTCTTGGTTTTTTGATTATAACTTTAAAAGTATTCATTTCCGAGAAAAGTTGTACTGACATAAAAGTTTCGTAATTAAATTTCCTACAATATAGAATTGGTTTAAAATTTAAAAAATAGTCACCCTTGTTGCAAAATAGCAATAATTGCGAAAAAACCGTTCAAAAACAAGTATTCGCATTTTACGTTTTTCAACCATTTATGCTCCACTTAGGACCTTCATATTTCACCCAGAAAAACTTTATGATACAGTAAAACAGGACAGTAAATTTCATTAAGATCGGTTCAACAGATTTTGTAAAATAAATTTTGCAATCCGGCTTTCGCAAAAAAATTCATAAATTGCAAATGAAAGGTACAGTACACTTCTATAAGCAAAAAAAATTCAACTTGCTATCTGCTTTATTTTTAGTCCTGCAACATTTAAAAAAAATGAATTTTTCTTGCGAAAGCTGGATTGCAAAATTTATTTTGCAAAATCTATTAAACCGATCTTAATGAATTTACAGTCCTGTTTTACTTGTTTCATAAAGTTTTTCTGGGTAAAATATGAAGATTCTAAGTTTAGCGTAAATGGTTAAAAAGCGTAAAATGCGAATACTTGTTTTTGTATGGTTTTATTCGCAATTATTGCTATTTGGCAACAAGGGTGACTCTTTTTTAAACTTTTAACCAATTCTGTATTGCAGAAAATTTTACGCAACTTTTATGTCAGTAAAACTTTTCTCAGAAATGAATAGTTTTAAAGTTATAATCGAAAAAACCAACAAAAAATCGAATTTTTCCTTCACATTTTGCCATTTTGATTATTTAAACAATGTTCCGGACCATTTTGAGTGGGAGGATAACTCAAATATTATCAAATATTATTATTTGAGTTATTTTCAAGCAATTTCTGCAAAAAAATTTGAGTCACCTCGCAACGTCCATCTCAAAACAGATGCGCCCTAGACTATTAGTCTAATTGTAAAAGTGTATTACCAAAGTTTGTGTCGTCTATTTGTTAACAATTCTATCTCTGTAAGTAGATATGCATATCAAAATCAATACAGATTTGAAGTTTTGCAGTCCATTCAGGTTGAAGGTTCACATTTTTAAAGATACTCAACTGATTTTTTTTTTTAATTCTAAAAGCGGCCTACTGCGAATCCAAAAACACGGTAAATTACCGATATTTTGCTTGGCATTATGGTAGGGGAGCCCAAGCGGGGATTTTTGCAGTTACTCGAGCGCGTCAGATTATCATATGGGGAGAAACGTGGTACCCTGCAGATGTACCTCTGCCATATATTGGCTCTTAACACAGGGGAGTTCGTTTAGGGGGGCGCGAAAAAAAAAATCTATCCTTAAAAATACTCGAAATTGTCAGATTAAGATAAGGTAAGTTAAGTACATGCAAAACAGTGTATATTTAAAAAATCTGACCATTTGAGAGGGGCGTAAGGGAATTGGTGAGTCACAAAGTTTCACAAGAAAAAGGCGAATATTTCGCGAAATGAACGTCAGATCGAAAAACTAAAAACTACACGTTCAATATTTTTCAAAAATCTATCGATAGATACCAAACACGACCCCTCGCAGAGAGGGGTGGGGGGTAAATTTTAAATTTTAAATACAAATCCCGCGATATTTAGCAAAATAAACATCAGATCGAAAAACTGCAAAATACACTTATTTAATATTTTTGAAAAATATATCAAATGGTAACAAACGCGACCCCCCACGGAGGTGGGGTGGGGGGTTACTTTAAAATCTTAAATGGGAGTCCCCATTTTTTATTGCAGGTTTGAATTCTCTGCATAAAAATAAGCAACTTTTATTCGAAACATTTTTTCGAATTATGGATAGATGGCGGTATATTCGGAAAAAACGATTAATGGAAATGGAAAATTAAAATAAAAAATGGCTAGCGCCCGCTAAAATGGAAAATTTTGCTTAACTTTTTTTGGTTTTAGGACCTAATAATCACAACCCAATAGGTCCCCAAAGCGCTCGAGTGACTGCACATTTAGCATACTTTGCTCCCCTACCATTACAGATATCGGACAAAGTAATTTGAACAAGTTGTTCCAAATATTATTCTAATCCCACATACCAAATTTCATCACAAAATTTGCACTTTTAGTTTTTTCATTATTCGTAGTCAGGATCCTAAAATCGCAGAGGAGGCTGCTGACCGATGCCCAATCTCCGGCAGCGTGTGCGTTAAGCGAGAATGCAGCTCTAAGGAGACCGGGTCTCCTTAAACTACCATGCTTAAACGCTCCTGGGCTGCGCGGAGCATTAGCAAGTGAGATTTTCCGGCCAGCAGCCACCTCTGCAATTTTAGGATCCTGACTACAAATCATGAAAAAATTAAAAGTGCGAATTTTGTGATGAAATTTGGTATGTGGGGTTAGAATATTATTTGGAATAACTTGTTCAAATAACTTTTTCCGATATCTCTAACGCGAAGCAAAATAGCAAAGTAAACAAAACAGTGTAGCACGTGTAAAAAATTTATGGGGAGGCTAAGCCTCCCTTGCCTCCTCTGACCAGCCGCCACTGCTTCTAATATGCTTTTAATGTACAATCACCTCCACAAGTTCGGTATCTCCTTTCCAAGAAATACCACTCCATAGCACTATGCCGCCACCACCAAAATTAACACTCTGTATGAGATTACATCTGGCAGAGGGTTCATCATATGGAAGCAAGATTTACAAAACTTCGTCTACAGAAGAATTGGCGAACAGTATGTCAGTTGTAACCTCATACAGAGCGTTTCAGAGCTGCCAGTCGGGTTTCCGGAAAAATTTTAGTACCACTACAACACTTGTCAGCATTTTGAATGACTTCAGAGAAAATGAAGAAAAACAAAATAGTACTTGCATGACACTTTTGGATTTTAGTAAAGCATTTGATACTATTGGTCACGAGATGCTGTTGGCCAAACTTCATTACTTTGGCTTTTCCAACAGTGCAGTCAATCTCATGCAAAACCTACTGACGAATAGATTTAGTTGTGTTCTTGTTAAAAAAGACTCAAGTGTTGATAAGTTAGAATTTAAATTAGTTAAAAATGGCGTCCCACAAGGTTCGGTAATTTCACCTCTGTTATTTTCCATTTATGTTGCTGACATGAAAAACTGCATTAAATTCTGCAAATTTAAGCAGTTTGCTGATGACTCCCAGTTAAAAATACCTATAAATAGACACACTATAATAGACACTCAAAATAAATTAAATGCGGACCTTAAATGTATATCTTCATATGCAGAAAATCACAATTTACAATTAAATGCATCCAAATCGCAAATAATAATTATAAATAAAAATAAAAATGCCAGAGAGCTTATCGAAAATACATTACAAATTAACATTCATAACAATCCAATCCCCATTGTAAAACATGCAAAAAATTTGGGTATTATCTTTGATAATGAACTTTCTTTCCAAAAACATGTAAAGAAAAAGTTAACTGCAGGATATGTCAGATTAAAAAATTTATATAAAATAAAAAAATACTTAACATCTAAACAAAAATATTATCTTTGCAATACTCTTGTCTTGTCCCTGTTTGATTATGGTGACGTTGTTTATGGCGACTCTATATCTTGGTTACTTAAAAAGTCAATCCAAAAAATCCAAAATAGTTGTGTAAGATTTTCATATAGAATTCCGTATAATCGCCATATAACACCTTACCTTAATCAACATAACATCCTCAAAATGGTTTATCGAAGGAGGCAACATATGTATAATTTTATATACAAAATTGTTAAGACTGGGAAACCTCCATATTTAAATGAAAAATTTTCAGATTTGTCTAGAATACATACTACACGGAACACTGGAACATTTCTTCTTCCGCGTCACAGAACTGCGGCTTTCCAAAAATCATTTTCTTATCTAGCTGTCAAAATGTGGAACGGGCTGTCAAAAAGAACAAAAAACTTGTCTCTGGTTAAATTTAGAAAGTATATAAGAAACATGTTATTACAAGAACAACTTAACTAAATTAAATTATTAACAACTATTTTTCTACCATCGATCCAGCTGTCGAGAATCTGCACACTGTCCGGCTTCTCGTCCTTGGCACTTTTTCGTTGGGTCTAGAAGTTATATTATAAATATTATCGTATTTGATTTGTTAATGCCCTTCTCCTTCAACACAGTTCAGTTTTGGTTTAGTTTATTAATTTTTTCTTTTGTCTTATATTAAATATTACTTCTCATTGGGGTCTTTTCGCAAAGGTCTACCTTTGTGGTGGACTTTTTGTAATCGGTTTTATAATCGTGAGAAGATCCTTTTTTGTCTAAAAAGTTTTGTATATTCTCTGTTGTATATTGTAATATTCTGTTTTTTTGGCAAAATAAACTTTTTGTATTGTATTGTATTGTATTGTTTGTTTTGGTGGTGGCCGCATAATGCTACGGAGCGGTATTGCTTTGAAAGGACATACCGACCACGTGGAGGCGATTAGGCGAATGCCAACGCCAACTGATATGTACACTGAAAACATTTAATAAACTAAGATCATGTTTTGCCATTTGAAAGGCATATTGGTGTTAATGCACGTCTTCATGTCGCACAGTGGTTCCAAATGCTGAAAAGGTGGTCATGAGCAGGGGCGTGCAGTCCATGGAAGCAAGGGAAGCATTGCTTCCCTTGGTTTCCGTAGTAATGCCGTACCATCTGAGTAACTGAGATAATTTTAAAAAAATTGAACAAACACATAATAAGCAGGATTTTAAGTTGCGTACGAGAATATTTAATTATATAGTACAAGCAGCAAGTACCTACCTAATAAGAAAAGACAAACGTATTTTACTCTATTTTTGTCATACAGTAAATAACTAAGCAATGAAATAGGTACCCATACTAGTATAAGCAGCGCTGTATGCTGCATCCTTCCGTACTCGGACCATGATCGTATTTCTACGGTGGTATTCGGAGTTATATCGGCATAATAATCTGATTTTTAAGTTGCTTCTCTCCAGCGACTCAAGCCTATGTAAAAATCATCGGGGTTAGATGGTGAGCGGTGAGTTCAAATTTGGGTCATATCTTTAGCTTATAAGCAGTTTTGTCAATTGCATAGGAAGATGTTTTTGGTGAATTTAAATGGGATTTACCAGAATTTGACAATGACGGGCTTCGTTGACTGATTTTTTGAAAGTATGAAGATGGATTTTATTGAATTATTTATATAAATAAGTACATAGAATTATTTATATTATAAATACTAAATATAAATATTATTTATATAAATATATTATAAAATATGTATTAGTGTTTTGGAAAATGGTGAAATGTGGGATACAGAAACCATAAATAGCTCGAGAGGATTTTTGGATAGTTTAAAAGATTATTTGAATTTTACTTTATAACTTAGCTTTTTTCAGAAATATTTCCATTCTCAGATAATTTATTTAAGAGGAACCAGTAGCGATCAACAGGTAGCGAAAACTCGTTCTAAGATTGCGGCTATAATTTTGAATATTTTTTCGAGATATTTGGCACACATATTCGTAATATAATAAAGAATGGCGGTACAGAGCCCAATTTGAAAAATATAATAATATGTGGAAATTACTCTGTAATTTAATACAAAATTAAAAAAACGAGCCTGTACCGCCATTAAGAAGAACAAAAAAATACACTTTCTTCAAATAAACTTTTTTATCCGATGCCTAGATTTTGTGTCATTTTGGAACTACTAATGAAATAAAAAATTTTAGTAGTTCCAAAATGACACAAAATCTAGGCATCGGATAAAAAAGTTTATTTGAAGAAAGTGTATTTTTTTGTTCTTCTTAATGGCGGTACAGGCTCGTTTTTTTAATATTGTATTTAATTACAGAGTGATTTCCACATATTAATATATTTTTCAAATTAGGCTCTGTACCGCCATTCTTTATTATATTACGAATACGTGTGCCAAATATCTCGAAAAAATATTCAAAATTACAACCGCAATCTTGGAATGCGTTTTGGCTACCTGTTGATCGCTACTGTATCACCTTAATGTATTGCAATGCAAGATAAACGAGATTGGCTTCTGTGTAAAAAATTAGCGTATTTAAAGATATTATTAACAAAAAGAGAGAGATGACTTTGAAAAATGCTCGAATAATATGATGGCAAGAAGTTAAGTTAAGCCTAAAAGGAAACGAATAGGTACGCACTGATAATGTTGGAGATGTCGAATCGTGCTACCACCAACTATACAATTTACCAGATTTTCGATCAAATATGTCAACGAATGGAAAATAGGTTTTAAGAATTTTGATGACCGAGACTTTCTTTAGCTGTGCAATTTTAATACATTAAAAAAACACATTTTCCTGAAAAACAAACAAAATCTTTGATGCGTCTTTATGGACAATATTTTGACTTGATTTCATTAAGTTCAGAACTAACAGCTTTATAGGAGACTGAGGATATTGAGTATTGACACAAAAAATATTGCCAGTGAGTTACTAATATTTTTTCCACCTACCTCTACCGAAAGTATACATTTCCTGACCTGATTGTAGGGAGGAAAGGCGTACCTACTTTTCGTCCCTAGGGAGAAAAGGTACTTTTACTCCCTAGGGAGTATACCTAGTAGTATGTATACGTTTTATAAAGGATTTTACTTGTTTTCTTTTCCAATTGAATATAATCTGATTAAAGAAATGTCACAATATCCACGTTTGTACAAGGAAGTTATAGACAAGTTTTCGAAAAATGGTAGAAGAACTGAATTACATTATAAATAGGTGTTTTTGTTTCAAATTTCACCGCACGCCCCTGGTCATGAGGCGAAAAAAAGTCCCTATCTAGGGATTTTCATGTTTACAGTTGGTTTCTCATACTATCGTAGAGTCCTAATATGCAGGTATAAGGATCAGTCTGGATGTATTCTAGTTCATAGCTCAGGAACAAATGAGCCATGTCCGGGGATACTTTGGCCGGCAGAGAAAGTGAAAAAGAACGCGTATATTGAAAACGTTGTAAAACGTTTTGTTTTTTGTAGTTTATCAATTTTATCGCTATAAAGCAGATTCATCTTTTTGAAGTAGGTAGTAATGTAGGATGTAAATTAACTTAAGATTTAGTAACAATAAATGCCTTAAATTTGTTAATGCATAAATAGTGATAATATTCTTAAAATAATCAAAATTTCAAAGATACATTCAAAAAGTACAAAATTCTGCATAATTCTGCGACTAATGTTTATTTATCTTAAGGCTATGGGTACATAATTCGCAAATATTTTACGTGTATCCCTACTTTTTCTGTCTTTACACGGCAAATTACGTGTAGTAAAATTCACACTGGTGTGGATATGTAAACATTACTAGAATGTCATTCTACTTGAAAATGTCATAATTAATTTAAAGAGATGGCTTTTGAATGTTCTTGGATAACTGTTATTTTTATAATTGCAAATTATTAATTCAGTTAATAAATGTGATAATTTTTTCACTAACTATGTTTTCAGTGATTGTAATAATTTATTTGTACAACAAAAACTAATAATCAATCGAGAAAAGAGGAAAAGTGTTAAAGTGATTTTTTAATAATATGTTGTTATTTTGGAACGCTTACAATTTTGAACATCTCTAACAACAAAATACTTGGATCACAGGATATACCCTATTCCACGAACATACGCCTGTTTTGGATCACTTCGACAACGAATATTTTACTGTGCAAAATAAGAAGAACGAAAGTAAATTGCAAGTTACATTGTTGTTTATTGGAATAATTATTAGCGCCATTTACTTTCGTACTTCTTATGTTGCACAGTAAAATATTCGTTGTCGAAGTAATCCAAAACAGGCGTATGTTCGTGGAATGGCCCATATATTATCTGATGTATTCTCTGCTTGGATCTTCCACGATAATAATACACAATAAATAACTTTTTCTTAAGTTCACGTCTTAAATCAATTATTTATCAAATACACTATACATCAATAATATTTAATGAACTTCTCAAAATATTCCCGATGCAATGTCAAATATTTAAAATTGTCACTGATTGTCAGTGTCTGACTGACAATATATGCTGACAATATTATATTCGGTTGAGTGCGTTGTAAGACAAAGACAGATTTGGAAAATATTACCACGGCATTATGTTCATTTTTTTCAAATCCTGAAAAAACCAATAAATATTTTTGAAAAATTTAAACGCAGAATGAAAGACTAAATTATTACCGAGGGCCGAAAGTCCCTTAGAATAAATAAAAAGTTTATTTTGAATGAGATATTTGAAATTAAAAATCACACTAAATTTTCTCTTAGTTTTTTCACCCCTGTAACTTATTAAAATAAACATTATAGAAGTTCTCAGGGACTTTCGGCCCTCGCTAATAACGTAATCCTTCATTCTGCGTTTAAATTTTTCAAAAATACCTATTAGTTTTCTCAGGATTTGAAAAAAATGAATCCCCATTTGAATAGCATTGCAGCCGAAAATACGTACCGATCCTCTTAAAATATATAGTAAGTAGATACAGAATCACTTTGGTTTATCTGCCTATAACTGCCTATGCATTGCTGGCAGTTGTTTTAATACAAAAGTGGGAAATAGCGCATATTACATGATTCTCACGATTGTCGAGTATGTATAGCCAGTTGTATATAAGTAGAAAGCTCTGAATGTTGTACTTCATAAATAAAATGTATTGATAATCGGCAATTTCAAAAGTCCTTTATAATATAAAATTTTAATAAAATATAATAACAAATATGCGTTTAAAATAAAATTTTCGAATTTTTTTCGGCCATATTGGATCTGCCATTTTGTTTAAAAAAAAGTACTGTTAAATTTGTAATCAGCGACCTTAAGCTACCGAATTTGTCAAAAAAATTGAGTTTTGATTGATATTTTCAATTTCTTTCCGTATTGTTGGATCCGCCATTTTGATTTTAAGAAAAAAGAATGTCAGATTCGTAATCAGCGATGCCAGAAACCCATAAGAACAAAAGTAATTCCGAAATGTATAAACAATATACGCTTTTAAAAGTTCATGACCACGTTTTCGGCATTTGGAACCACTGTGTGTCGCTAGCATAGTGAAGACTTATCTGGATGAGATTCAATTTTAAAATTATTCTGGTCAGCATAAAGCCCAGATCACATTTAAATCCGATTCCGATTATAGCATTTATATGACACTTTAAAACATCGCATTCGGAAAGGAAATCCTATTTCTATGATATAGGGGGGCTAAGGGCAACAGCACAACAAATTTAATTCCACATGCATATGCAATATTTTTGTCCGTGAGTATATTAATGTCATTACTATAATTAAATAAACTAGTTATAGTAATGAAAAAGAATATAGACCTAGTATATAGAGTATATTATATTCATTAGTAATCTAACAGTACTTTTGTCCTATATGTTAATGATATTAACAATTTCCTTACAGTGCTGAAAAGCAATCTCTTGGTATGAGATACTGAATGGAAGATTACTGGATAAACATTTATAAAAAAAATTTAGTAAGTCAAAAACCATAGCGGTTTTATTCGATGCTGATCATCATGGTGATTTTGTATTTGTAATATTTTCATATTTAAACTAGTGTTGCCCAAAATCGGTCTTGGTCTTGGAGTCTTGGTCTTGTTCTTGCGTTTTCGCAAGACCAAGACCAAGACCGCCTAATTTTAGCAAGACCAAGACTAAGACTTAGCATGCAAGACTTAAGCAAGAACAAGACTAAGCCTGCGAGACTCTTGCGTCTTGCGGTTAGAACTGAAGGTCGTTTTAGGGAGTATATAGGAGAATAAAATATTTTGCACATCTTTAACAGCAGCCGATTTCTTTGCTCTGAACTTAATTGTCCCGGTTTTTGGTACGAGTGTACCAATCAAACTGTGTTTTTAAATACATATTTCCTTAACATTCTGTTTTTTAATTCATTCGTTTATGTTGGATAATAAAAAACTTAGGTACTTTTTTAACTAGCCATGTTTTTCATCAATGCAGGGTGTTTTAAATAAGTATGGTAACCTTACAGGGTAATTCAGCAGGAAAAATAATGACAGTTTGATTTATAAACATAGGTATGTCCTATGAGAGGTAAAATTCAATAGCTACACTTTGTACTTGATGAGTTTTTCTATGAACACAATTATTGGATATTGAGAAGTTAATGAATTTATCTCCATAAAGTATCATGACGTTGGGATTCAAAATGAAATAGGTAATGAATACAATGTTAATAAATAATTATTAAGTACATAAATAAGTTTATACAAAACAGTTGCCTCTATAGAAAATCACATGTGATAGAAATAGAAGTAATGTTATTGTTAAAATATCAACATCCATTTTATACATACAAAGGTACCTATACAAAATTTTGCTGACTTACAACTACTAACGATCTATCAAAAATAACAGTCTATTCTTTAAAAAATGAACAATAAGTTTCGTTGTTTGAAAATAAATGGCATTATTTTCTGCGACAGCCACAAAAGTCGCCTGCTTAACCATAAAATAGATAATGTTACCCATTATGTAAGCGTAGGCTATCTGTTACAAAGAAATTTAAACCCATATTTTTTTAATCAATCGCCGAACAGATAATGCACACGAATAATATAAGTTTCAACAATACAATATAACACACAAGTCGCCTGCTTGATCGCAAAATAGATTATGTAAAATATTTGCTACAAAGAAATAATTTAAGCTCATTTCTTTAATCAATCGCCGAGTAGATAATGAACACAAAAATAATAAACAGTTATGTTTAATAATGTATTGTTTGAAAGATCACTACATAACATGTATTACCGATTCGGCACTCCAGATTGTAAGGAAAAATTCACTAAGGGCAATAATAAGTTTTAATGAGTTTTACCTTGAAACCGAAATTCACAATCATGCACTTAGTGAAGTATACCATAAATTATCTCAGCAATTAGAATAGAGCCCCAGTTGATTTCTTCAGAGCTGGACAGTACCGTATTGAGTTCAAATTGATGAAAATGTCAAAATCTCAAAAAAGTGCACTTTGTGAGTTTCACCTCTAATAGGAGGGTATGTCCGCAAATGCTTCGTTTCCGAAATAGGGGTATTAAAATTTTTCTTACAAACGGAGGATTTATTTATTGCTCTAAAACCGGTTGAGATATGCAAATGAAATTTGGTAAGTTTTATGAGGTAGTCATTGCGCATTTTTGACATACAATTAAGAATTTAATATTCACCATTGGCATGCATACGTAACATGACTGGTTTGTTTAGAATTACCCCTTAAAGTTTGCCATACTTATTTAAAAACATCCTGTATTAATGAAAAACATGGCTAGTTGATAAAATACCTAACTTTTTTGTTATACAACATAAGCGAATGAACCAAAAACAGAATGTTAAGAAAACATTAGACTATAGTTGGGTTTTAATTTCAATATTTTATATGCTAGAATATTCCACAAAATGATGCGAACTTTGAGAAAAGAACACAGTTTGATTGGTATACCCGGTATCCGGTATACAATGACACTTTACCTGTCTAGCAACAATATTTTTCCAGCGATATTGTTAAAGAATACGGCTATATAGCCTTATATATAAAGCTAACAAGTGAGATATTGAAGAGTAAGTTTCACTCTGCTGGTGAAGCAGCTGACGTGCCATAAAATCTGAAACCCATACTGGTCTGTCCAACCCAACGTAGTGGATAAAAATTAGAACTGGCATTAACATACTGTGCAGATCTGTCACCGAATTGAATGCTTTTCAAATCACAGATAGTGAATAGCAAATACACTAAAAAATGCATGTTTCTAATAAACTTTAGTTAGTTAGAATATGGGCACGGATCACTTACACCGTGAGTTCAAACCCCACCTGGTGTCAAATATTTATTAATTTGGTTGGTTTTCCTATGGCTATGATATTCAATCTTAAAATGTACCTACTCTATTATAGGTCTGGATCCCGCGTATGAAAAAAAAGTTGAATAATAGCAAGCTGAAAATTTGTTAATAGCTAAAGGGTGTCTAGTCGGACAAACTTTGATATATGGGAACACTGGAACAGGGGAAGTTTTAATTGTGGAACAGGTTAAAAATTTGGAACGGTCAGACCACGAAAACGGCACATGTATTTGGTCCGACAGGACAGACTTAAACTCTCCAAACAGAGATTAAACTCTCATGCAAAAATCAGACTGCTATTTATCACCAAATGGGCGTTTTAATGAGTGGAACATGTAGAATATGTCAAATGATAGGAATTATGAGAGGTGATAAATAGCAGTCTGATTTTTGCATGAGAGTTTAATCTCTGTTCGGAGAGTTTAAGTCTGTTCTATCGGACAAAATAAATGTGTCGTTTTCGTGGTCTGACCGTTCCAAATTTTTAACCTATTCCACAATTAAAACTGCCCCTGTTCCAGTGTTCCCATATATCAAAGTTTATCCGACTAGACACCCTTAAGCTATTAACAAATTTTCAGCTTGCTATTAATTAACCTTTTTTTATATACGCGGGATCCAGACCTATTACGTTGTTCTAAGATATGCAATATGCTAATGGGCCACTACGAGACTTGCAAGACTCTTGCTGTAAGACCAAGACCAAGACCGGGAGCGCAATACCAAGACCAAGACCAGGTGTACTGGCGCAAGACCAAGACCAAGACTATCTAAGTCTCGTCTTGGTCTTGCATTTGGGCAACACTAATTTAAACCATTTACAGACTAATAATACTGATGCACTGAATTCGCTCTGCCGGCACACCACTGTCTAGTGACGTTGGGGGTATGGGACGATTGCCCTGATTTTACCTGATTTCCCTATCAGCTAAGGGCATGATTGCACCGAACTAATTTACAGTCGGAAAAATGAAAGAATACCCATGAACGAACATATAAAACACGCTGTATTTTCCTGTCACCGTGTCACAAAGAAAATTGCCCAGCTCAAGTACATGTAATAATAATTATTACCTGTACTTGTGCTGGCCAATTTTTTGTGTGAAACGGTGACAGAAAAATACAGCGTGTTTTATATGTTCGTTCATGGGTATTCTTTCATTTTTCCTACTGTAGATGGTCTTTAATCCCTGGGTATGATTGCGCCGATAGGTTAGGTATATAATTAAAAATAAACGAAGATATAATATTATATTTCAAGAATAGACACTTATAGACCTATATCTACACACACCTAATTAAGCGAAAAACAACACTTGTCCAAAAATTAAAATTTTGGCAAATCAAGAAAAACATCCCAGACATCTGTTCTTATTCTAATAATATCCAAAAGTTTTATGTAGTTTACTCAGGATATCTGAGATGTTTACACAACTAAATTACTAAATGTGTCAGATGGATAAAGAAACTACTATTCTATGAGAAGAATCGTTGATTGAGGTATTGAGGGATAGTAATATTTCAATCAACGAAATATTAATATTTCAATCAACGGAAGAATACATAAAGTCGAATTTGCGAAAAGTGGACATGTATTGTTTTTCAAACAAACGCTTCAATTAAATTAAAGCTGCATTTTACTATGGTAGTAAAATAAAGCTGACTTTATAAAATCGAATATTTACCGCTTTTATGCTTTTCAATTAGTGCTCATATAAAACTTTAAACGTTCTGTATATTTTTTGTTTGTAATTATTTTTGAGGTGAATACTATTCAGTTTAACGTAAACACTTCTTTGATTTTGTATTAAAACATATATAAAGTGCAAAATATTAAGATGGAGGTATGTAACAAGAGCTTCGTCTCGTACTAGAATTAAATCTGCTATCGGCGCAATCGTGCCTACAGCTTAAAGGACCCTTTATTTATACTGGATTATAGCAGGTACCATCGGCGCGATCGTCCCCTGCCCGACGTTGATAATTTCTTTCTTGGGAAATTAGGTTGCTAGACATGACTGGAAATTACTAGACAACCAAACATACCCGCTCATAACCAATATGATTAGTAGTAAACAGACATAAATTACATAAACCTTACGCCAATCAATAACTATTTATATACACCATTATAATGTATTGATAACAAATGAGAAAATTATTTATTGTACAAAATAAAAATATTTTGTAGAAATAAATTCCACAAAATTTTACGGGTTTAGTATACACTCCCACTATTTCCAATAATTCTTTTTTTTTTTTAGTGAAAGATTTAGTTGATTTCAACAGTTGTTAATAGTGTGAGGTAGAAATTTGTAATCAAGTATATTCAAATGGGAAATAAGCCACAATTTTACCTAAAAATGATTTTATTAACGTTTCGACGCCCAAGTCGGGTGTCGTTGTCAAAATACAAAATAATACTAAATAAACAAAAATGTTGTTGCTTAGTAAAAAATTCTTCTAATAATTTATTTAATCTGACTCATTTATATCTATGGAATCTCTAACGCGAGAATTTCAGTGCCACCGTTGCATTTGGTTGTCTTTTTAAAGACAGATCACAGCTATGATTTTTTGTGGCGGATATTCTTGAGTTGGGATTGATTTCATGTAATCGAATGAACTATCTTTTAGTAAAGTCGTCCCAGGAACGCAACTCATCAATATTGGCAATATCATTTTAAAGTCGTCTACTTTAAAATGTATAATACGTGTCTGAATTGCCGATATAAATGAGTCAGATTAAATAAATTATTAGAAGAATTTTTTAATAAGCAACAACATTTTTGTTTATTTAGTATTATTTTGTATTTTGACAACGACACCCGACTTGGGCGTCGAAACGTTAATAAAATCATTTTTAGGTAAAATTGTGGCTTATTTCCCATTTGAATATACAGTGGAACCTCGATAAGTCGGCCCCCGATAACCCGGAAGTCCGGCTAACCCGGACCGATTCTCATCGTACAAACATTTCAACAATAAAAATGTATGTATTATGTTAAAACATTTTATCTGCAGCCGCTTCTGGAATGTCTTAAAAATATCGAATTTCATTGATAAAACTTCCCTTCAATCATAATATAATATTTGAGAGATAATGGGTATCTGTGTAATTTGAACTATATGATGGTAAAAATGACTCATGCACACGGCGGCGGCAGAGCAACGTTCATTATCGCAAACAACAGGCACCTGTTATTCCTTTATTTATTTTCAACTGTCTTTTAAAAAATTGTTTTTTAAACAATGGTCTTTTAAACAATGAAAGAGTCACTGTTCTTAAATTACATAACACGTTCCGATGGCAGACCAGACGAAATTGACACAGCCAAACTGACTGAGTTTTTTTACCTAGAAATGAGTAATACTCTATATTGTCTATACTAAACTATATACAACCATAGGTAACTGTGCATAATATATATTTCATATTATTTTGCTTATAAGGGACTTTATCTATAAGTATACCGTATTTTATTAATTTTTACCATGCTCTCCGGCTAACCCGGATTTTCGATAACCCGGATCGGCCGCGGTCCCGATTAATCCGAGTTATCGAGGTTCCACTGTACTTGATTATAAAAATGCCACAAGAAAATAGCTTCAGAACAACATGTAGAAATTTGTGTGATGTATGTTTCCTATTCCGACTGTGTCAAAGTGAATCTCGTCAAAGCGAATTTCAGTAGGTATGTGTTATACTTCCGCAAAGCGAATTTCAATGTTAGTAATAAACTATTTTCAATAAGATAAGCCACAATTTTATCAAAAAATGATTTTATTAACGTTTCGACTCCCAAGTCGGGTGTAGTTGTCAAAATACAAAATAATATTCAAAATAAAATTCAAAATAATATAAAATTCAATTTTAGTGTTTTAGTCATCTAGAATTGCGGTAAAAATAAATAGCGTGGCAACACTGCGTCCGCGGTTACGTCAACGATATTATTCCATTACCAACAGAGAAGATAAATTCTCAACAAATTTTTTGTTTTTAATTATTCGAGTTCAATTTCCATGGAAGTGATAATTCAACTATGATTTTTCTAAATTCAAATGAAGACACTGTGGCTAATAAAAAATAGAGTGTAGAATGTATTAAAACAACTGTCTAAAAGTTTGTCTTATAAGTCGCCACTACGTTTTTTGATATTTTACATACATATACAGCAAGTTAAACGGAAGTTTATGGGGAGGTACTGTGGTTCTCGGGATACAGACAGTATCATATTGAATGATATATAAATACTATCAATAAATACTATCAACTTGATGAACACATATTGTCAAAAGTATGCTAATTTGATCATACCTGCAGGGCCCGCTGTGATCTCCCTTTTTGTTTTTTTTATTTTGTTCATTTATTAAATATATTAGGTTATACATCTGTAGCCTAGTTTCAAAGATGACCAACTCCATTTTTTTGAAAATTCTTGTGTAAAATAACATGGGGAATCCCAATCTAAAGAGTTTTGGTGTCAAAATGGCCAGAACAATTATTTTAAAACTGCATTTGAATAGTAAGTACCCTTCGTTACAAAATCGGCCGGCTCTGAAAAATGTTGGTGACAAAAACAGCCATCTCCACAAAGCACCAATCAGATGGCTTCATTCCAAAGCCGGATTTAAGGCAGTGGGGGCCTCTGGGCAGAATTGGTGTGGGGCCCTACCTCCTACCAATAAACAAATTGTTGTTATAACTATGGTATGGTTAAAGTCCGGGTACTTTTCGAGATTTTTTAACTGAAAATTCCTTGATTATGTCGGGCATGTCATAGTTGCTTTAAGGCTTAAGGTATTGTGTTTAATGCTCATTTTAGGGAGATGGTTCAAACGCTTTTGGCCTATCATAGACCGAAGTCGATTTTTAATTATGTACCTTAAATTTTGAGAATTATCTCTCTCAAAATTATTTTTTCTGTATGGAAAAAAGTTTTTTAGGTTTTTTGGATAATTCCAAACAGAAAAGGTCTTTAGTGACTTTTCTCTAAAAATGATAGTTTTTGACATATAAGCGATTAAAAATTGAAAAATTGCGAAATCGGCCATTTTTAACCCTCACAAAACTATGTGAAAAACTGAAAATTTGAATGTTGCCAAGGTAGGTAGATATTCTTTAAACATCGATTGATGAAATCCCGAAGAGCTTTTTGCAATACAATATTCAAAACTCTTTTGTTTTTTAATTGCTAATCAAGCGTGCGCGACACTATTTTCCACCGTTGCATGTGTATACAGTATGGTGCAAATGAAAGGAATAAATTCGTATTTTCGTAAACCGGCGACTTTAAGGAAAATCTCGAAACAGATCGATTTTTATTTTTAAGTTATGATATTGCGGCATATGTGGTATACTAGTGACGTCATCCATCTAGGCGTGATGACGTAATCGATGATTTTTTTTAAATGAGAATAGGGTCGTGTGCTAGCTCATTTGAAAGGTTCTTCAATTCTCTATGCAGTAATATAAACATTTACATAATTATTTATACAGGGTGTCCAAAAAAAAGTTTTTAATTAAATTATTTGAAAAAAAGAAGAATGTATGTAATTTACTTAATTCAAAATACATTTTACTGTTACCCGAAAACTAAAAAATGTTTATTTTACAAATAAACATTGCTTTTCGATTAAATTCAGTGTTCAAGCCAGCTCCCGCCAGCCACCTGCCTCTTGGAAGTTTGAACATTTAATCTAAGCGAAAAGCAATGTTTATTTGTGAAATTAACTTTGGTTTCTGATTTTTGAAAGCAGTAAAATGTATTTTGAATTAAATAAATTACATACATTCTTCTTGTTTTGTCAAATAATTTAATAATAAAAAATTTTTGGACACCCTGTATAAATAATTATGTAAATGTTTATATTACTGAATAGAGAATTGAAGAACCTTTCAAATGAGCTAGCACACGACCCCTATTCTCCTTTAAAAAATAATTGATTAAGTCATCACATTCAGATGGATGACGTCACTAGTATACCATATATATGCCACAATATCATAACTTAAAAATAAAAATCGACCTGTTTCGGGATTGTTCCTTAAAGTCGACGGTTTATGAAATAACGAATTTATTCCTTTCATTTGCACCATACTGTATACCAGCTGTGCTCAAACGGTCGATCGCGATCGACCGGTCGATCGCCAAAGTTTTTGTAGTCGATCGCGATTCGCGGAAAAAATACATATAGAAAAGGTGGAGACTGCTTTCACTTGTGGATGATATGAAGTGCCATGCGCTTCATGAAGTGCATTAACATACAAGTAAAATTAAGATGAAAAACATCTTTAATTACAACTCTCTGTAGTTACAACGTTTTATCAAATAGAAATGTGAAATAAAGTTTTTTATTTTCAATTTTTTCTACTAGCAGTCGATCGCTGGACGCTTGCAGTTTATGTGGTAGAACCCACGCAGTGTAAGTCTGAGCACCACTGCTGTATACACATGCAACGGTGGAAAATAGTGTCGCGCACGCTTGATTAGCAATTAAAAAACAAAGGAGTTTTGAATATTGTATTGCAAAAAACTCTTCGGGATTTCATCAATCGATGTTTAAAGAATATCTACCTACCTTGGCAACATTCAAATTTTCAATTTTTCACATAGTTTTTGAGGGTTAAAAATGACCGATTTCGCAAATTTTTCATTTTTTAATCGCTTATTTGTCAAAACTATCATTTTTAGAGAAAAGTCACTAAAGACCTTTTCTGTTTGGAATGATCCAAAAACCCTAAAAAAAACTTTTTTCCATGCAAAAAAAATAATTTTAGGAAAAAAACAAAAAAAAAACGTTTAAAAAATTTTTGACTACTTTTTGGTCCTGGCAACATGCAAATTTGTTAAAAGGAGTCCTTTTTGAGTAAGATTGTGCAAAAAATCCAAATCAGAATATTTTTCCTAGCGGATGCGCAGTGGCTTTCTGGACTAGATATTGTCTACCGATCAAGCAGGTTCTAAAGAACTTTTGTCGTTAGTTTATTGATCGGGATTTTAAATTTTATTGACAAATATTGTATTAGCTCAATAAATTACCTATGAATATTTTTACCACATATTTCAACTTTTTTTATGTTCACCAAAAAAATCTTCAGTACCTATATGGCAAGCCCTAATGCATTGTTACTGATATTTTACTGCTGACTTAAGATATCCGCGACACCATCAGCAATATTTTTGGTGATAAAAATTACTTTCTCCACATATTGGTTACAAACACGGCCAACTCCATATTTCAACGTTAAATATCCCTTTAACTACAGTAAAAAGCATAGATATTATTATTCCAAGATGCTCTGGAAATAATTATTAATCAACAAAAAAAATTCAACAGTACCAATTGTGTGGAAGTAGTTTAAACAGTTTTTTACTTATACTGAAAATTTTGCTAAATGGAGTTGGCCATCTTTGAAACCAGGCTACAGACATATACATACCTAAATATACATACATAGTGGATTACCTCTTATACCCATAGGTGTCAAGGTTTCTTCCTTTATATGTTACTCTCTGCAAATTTATACTTCTTCCTATCTGCTGCTAAAATTTTTACTTCTTGCCACGATGTTCCTCTTTTCTTAAGTATTTCGTTTACACGAGTGTTCCAGCTTTTTCTTGGTCTGCCCCTCGTGCTTTTCCCTCTGCTTTGGCCTCCCATGCCATTTTCGTTGAGCGATTTTACCCGTAGTTCATGTCTTATATCTTCGTTTCTTCTTTTGTGCAATCTTCTTGCTCCCACCACTTTTCTTAAGTATCTGATTTCTGTAGCTTGTAATCTTTTTCTTTGCCTATCATTCAGTAACCAGTTTTCTGCCATATATTATTGTAATTGGCATATATACGGTTTTTTAGACTGTCGTTTTGGTTTTACTCGATATTTCCTTTTTGTTTAGGAAATTTTTATGCACTGAATAATAAGTTCTCGTTGCCCTTTTTATTATGTTTCCAATTTCATCTTCTTGTGCACCTTTGTTGTTAACATTATTCCCAAATACTTAAAGAGGTCTACTTGCTCAATTTTGTGCCCTCCGATTTCAATATTTATATTTGCTTCTTTGTTGGCTATTGTCATTACTTTCGTTTTTTCCATATTTATTATTAAATTGTAGCTTTTTAGTTCCTCTGCCCAGATTCTTATATTATCTGCAAGAGCCTTTTCAGTTCTTGCAACTAAAACAATGTTATCAGAAAATGCACAGGCTTCAATTTTTATTTGTTATTAGGTTATACGGATGATTATTTTGTCCTGTACATTAATAAAAATATTAATAGTTTCTTTACAGTGCTAAATTGCATTCTCTTGGTATGAGAGACTGATTGGATTACATTTTACTGAACACTAATTTATATAAAAAAAGAGAAAGCCAAAAGTCATAGTGGTTTTTATTTGATGCTGATCATCATGCTGATTATGAATTTATAATATTTCAATATTTAAACCATCTACAGACTAATTAATACTGGTATATCGGAAAACAGGGAAAAATTACTATATACAGGTAAATGAAGGTTTTAAAAGGTAGGTATTTGAGAGGGTAGCTAGCTGATAACAATTCCGTGAAGACATTTTGCTTTGTTTTTTTAACAATTATTAAGAGTAAAAAATCATTGTTTGTCTATAAAACGTTTCGTATACATTTTAGATAGTGTTGCCCAAAATCGGTCTTGGTCTTGTTTTTGCGTTTTCGCAAGACCAAGACCAAGACCGCCTAATTTTAGCAAGACCAAGACCAAGACTTACCGTACAAGACTTAAGCAAGAACAAGACTAAGACTGCGAGACTCTTGCGTCTTGCAGTTAGAACTGAGGGTCGTTTTAGGGAGTATATAACTTCGGCCATATTCTTAGATACTCCATGTCTCTATGAGAAACAAAAAAATTGTAAAAAAAAATTTGAGTTGGATTTATGCGCATTACGAACAATACCATAAACCTATACAGCGAATCAAAATATCCATTAAAACACACTTGACACATTTGACATGTACTCAGGCGTCATTATTATAATTATAAAAATAAAATATTTTGTACAATCTTTCCCAGCAGCCAACTTCTTCGCTCTGAAATTAATTGTCCAGGTTTTGAGAATAGTCGTATTCGAATCATAACATAACATTCGTGCGTTGCGACGCCTACAGTAATATCGAATATCGTATACAAACTTTTTAAAAATGTGCCACCTTAGCTAATAGAAAATATATTTAATAAGTATATAAGTAATTAATTTCTTTCATTATTAGTTTTCTAGGAATCCAAACACTAGAAATCTTATCGGTTATAGTAAGACTATTATGTATTGTTTATGCTGACTGTACTATGAGGCCACTCGGCTAAACAAAATTTGCCAAAACAGCGTGGCTATTATTTAAAAGTGTCATAAGAAGTGATACGAGACAAAAGTACAGATAATGCTGGATATCGTGTAAACAAAATACCGAAATATTATTTTAACGATATACACTTCTCCAATAAATTAACATACCACCTTAAAAACGGGTCATCTCAAATTTCCTAAACCTGTTGTCCGATTTAAGTGTTTTTTTTTTAATTATGTTCATGTTTAATCTCTGTTTATGTTCATGGAGATGTTATCTCCATGTTTAATTGGAACTTACATAGTTTTCCCTTCTGTGTCTTTAAGAAATAATTTATTTCTTCAGCGACGCCTCTGTTTGAACCGTTTTAGTGCCTTAAGGCGTTTACATGTTACCAGCACTTATAATTAAATAGAAGATTACGTTATAGATGTATATGTGCTAGAAAATATGGTTCCAATAATTTAAATGTCAGGATTGGGTCAAGAGCCAATAAATGAAAATAAAAAAAGTGAAGTCATTCGAACAGTTCTCTAATGATTCAAATTTGTAATGCTTTCGGCGATGAATAGAACTTGCAAGTACGAGGTTATTTTTATTGTAAGTCTTGTGATGCAATTTTTTATATTCTTTTCTTTATTTGATATACATGTAAATCTCCACAAGACACTAAACAACACAAAAATAGCAACCAAATAGATTTTGTTCTGAAGCTATTTCCTTGTGGCATTTTTA
Organism: Diabrotica virgifera virgifera; assembly: GCF_917563875.1. Classification (NCBI taxonomy): domain Eukaryota; kingdom Metazoa; phylum Arthropoda; class Insecta; order Coleoptera; family Chrysomelidae; genus Diabrotica; species Diabrotica virgifera. Next base: position 229,556,823 of record NC_065445.1, on the reverse strand, counting down.
TGATTAATTATTTATATGGGAAATAAGCCACAATTAAAATGAAAAAAATAATTTTATTAACGTTTCGACGGCCAAATCGGGTGCCGTTGTCAAAATACAAAAAAAAAATAAAAAAAAAAAAAAAAAAAAAAAAAATTTTTTTTTTTTTTTGTATTTTGACAACGGCACCCGATTTGGGCGTCGAAACGTTAATAAAATTATTTTTTTTTTCATTTTAATTGTGGCTTATTTCCCATATAAATAATTAATCACCAAATAGATTATTTCTTAAATAAATAATCGATTCCAAAAAAGCGGTAAAAAAGTAGCTGCTTACCTTAGAGCAGATATTGTCTCTGATAATATCTTGTCAACCAGACGCTTTTCACAACCAGAATCCAGAACACCCGATATATCAAAATACAGAGAGGAGTCCGCAGGGCCTATTTTACCACCAGGCCCGTGAGCATCTAAACATTCCGTATATGTATTTGGAACCTAGGAGTTTTCTATTGGTTCGTTGCAGCACGCGGTCATATTTTAACCAATAGGCGGCGAGGTTCCAAACGCATATACGGAATGTTATTCGGTGCCAAATTCATATACGGAATGTTAAATATTCGTACACCGAAAAAGATAAGTTTCTATTAGAGTCTGTTAAAAGGAGATTAATTTTAAAGTACTTTTTACTGTATTCTTAAATAAAAATAAAACAATTATAGTATTTGGAATGTTATTTCGTGTGAAATTCATATACGGAATGTTAAATATTGGTAGAACAAAAAAACGATTTTTATTAAAGCCAACTAAAATGAGATTGGTTTTTAATAATATATTATGCAACGAGCATTTAATGATGGTCATTATGAAGCGGGTATAAGGAATACGAAGGCGAGTTTCGTATAGAGTACGAGCTTCATAATAATAATTAAATGCAAGTTGAATACACGATTTTTTCTATGATCATTCACAAAAAAATATATTCAAATTTATTAATTTTGTAACGCAAACAAATTAAGTAGTTTGTCAGTCTGACAGTTTGTTTACATATTTGAGAACTGTCAAAGAGTATGTATTTGATTCGCCATTGGTTACTTCGCGTGTGCCACCTTTATCGCGAATGTCATATCGCGATTCTATTGGATAAAAATATGTATCCTAATGAAAATCTGTATCATAATGAAGTTCATTATGATACAGGTAGTGACATCATAATTGATATATTATAGTATGAGAATAGAAAAATTATTGTTAATGTAATATTAAAGATCCACAAGGAAAAAGGTTTTCATGTAGTGGATGTATACCATTTAATACAAAAAAACGAATAAAGTCCTTTATAAAAAGTCTATATTTAAAATCCCTAAAAAGGGTTACATCACAGAACTAGTTTTCGATTGGTTGACCAATCGAAATGAATATAACCTGATAAAATGATGCAAAGGTTTTAAAATTTTGACTACGTTTAAAAAAGCTGTAGGTTATACTCACGTGACCTTACCATGCTAACCACCAAAATATAATATTACAAATTTTATTTACATATATTACATAATTACAAATATTTTGGTGGTTAGCATGTAAGATCACGTGAGTATAACGTACAACTTTTTTTAACCGTAGTCAAAATTTTAAAACCTTTGCACCATTTTATAAGGTTATATTCATTTTAGGAAAGCACTGATGATGATTGGTCAACCAATCGAAAACTAGTCCTGTGATGTAGCTCTTTTTAGGGATTTTAAATATAGACCTTTTATAAAGGGCTTTATTCGTTTTTTTGTATTATATGGTATACAGCCAACTACAGGAAAACCTTTTTCCTTATGGAATTAACATATAACATTAACAATAATTTTTCTATTCTCATACTATAATATATAAATTATGATGTCACTACCTGTATCATAATGAACTTCATTATGATACAGATTTTCAATAAGATACAGATTTTTAACCAATAGAATCGCGATATGACATTCGCGATAAAGGTGGCACACGCGCAGTAGCCAATGGTGAGTCAAATATATACGCTTTGACAGTTCTCAATATGTAAACAAACTGTCAGACTCACAAACTACTTAATTTGTTTGCGTTACAAAATTAATAAATTTGAATATATTTTTTTGTGAACGATCATAGAAAAAATCGTGTATACAATTTGCATTTAATTATCATTATAAAGCTCGTACTCTATATGAAACTCGCCGCTAGGCGGCTCGTTTCGTATCCCTTATACTCGCTTCATAATGACCGTCATTAAATGCTCGTTGCATAATATACTATTAAAAACCAGTCTCATTTTAACTGGCTTTAATAAAAATCGTCTTTTTGTTCTACGAATATTTAACATACCGTATATGAATTTCGCACCAAATATCATTCCAAATACTATAATTGTTTTATTTTTGTTTCATTAAACAGTAACAAGTATTTTAAAATCAATCTCCTTTTAAGAGACTAATAAAAACTTATCTTTTTCAGTGTACGAATATTTAACATTCCGTAGATGGATTTGGCACCGAATAACATTCCGTATATGCGTTTGGAACCTCGCCGACTATTGGTTAAAATATGACCGCGTGCTGCAACGAACCAATAGAAAACTCCTAGGTTCCAAATACATATACGGAATGTTTAGATGCCCCGCATGGCATCTGCCTCGGACCCGTATGAATGGGGTCCGGAAAGATCACCAAACACAACATGTTTATTACAATAACAAAACAAATATTCAAAATTCTTTATTCTATTAACAGGCAATGATAAATTATAACCATAAGAGTTATAATTAAGTGGATAGGCGCGAACTTTCGGCTTCAATGTTCTTTAAATGCATTTATTTTTCAAATCCTCAAAAAACTAATAAAATATTTAATAAAAATTTAGACGCAGAATGAAAGATTACATAATTACCGAGGGTCAAATTTCCCTTAGAATAAATAAAAAGTTTCTTTTGAATAAGATATGTATTTAAAATTTAAAATCACACTCAATTTTCTGTTTTTTTCACCCCTGTAACTTATTAAAATAAACATTATCGAAGATTTAAGGGACTTTTGGCCCTCGGTAGTAACGTAATCTTTCATTCGGCGTTTAAATTTTTCAAAAATACTTATTAGTTTTCTCAGGCTTTGAAAAAAACGAATGCATTTAAATAGCATTGAAGCCGAAAGAAGGCCTAAACCTCCGCGAGGTTGAATCGGGTTTAGGTCTTAGCGCTGAAAAAAAAATATTTTAATATCAATTAGTGGTTTAGTATAAGTATTTAGTAATAGTGTTTAATATTAGTATGTATTTTTAATGTAATGTATGTAATTATGTTTGTAATTATTAATATATAATGTATATCAGTTAAAATTAGGGAATTGGGTTTAGGTCTTAGCGCTGAAAAAAAATATTTTAATATCAATTAGTGGTTTAGTATAAGTATTTAGTAATAGTGTTTAATATTAGTATGTATTTTTAATGTAATGTATGTAATTATGTTTGTAATTATTAATATATAATGTATATCAGTTAAAATTAGGAAATTGTGTATGAAAATAAAAAAAAATGAGCTGGCCAATTGGTTCAAACCAAGGTCATAAATCTAAACACACACACCCTTAAACAATGTTTAATTGTTTAAATATAAATTTTATTTATTGTCAATAAAAATTTTCTTTTCTTATGCAACTATATTTCTATTAAATAATACATTTAAAAAGTTAGGTATTATTATTATTAAATTATATTTATGGGCCCGAAAATTGTGTAGTGCCTCGGGCCTGATTTGAAGTAAAATAGCCTCTGGGAGTCCGCCAGAGTTGCGTCTGCGTGCTGTCCCCACAGGTCTTTAATGCCAAGACATGTTTTCGTTATGCTGGAGAGCAAAGTAAGTAGGTGGAAAGTTTAAAAAACGACCTCCCACAGGGAAGTGTTTCAGCACCAATGCTCTTCAATATACTCGAAACTCGAAACTGACTTAAAAACAATGACAGCGTACTACTTGCAGAATTCCCTTTGCGCAAAAGAAGCCAAGCGAAAACTCCAAATGGCGTGGAATGGAATCTAATACATTAGAACACTAGAACATTGGAGTAACTCCGAACTGGTCTCCCACCTAGAGACAACATTGCATAAAAACAAGAGGGAAAGTAACAACTAGGAACAGCATACTCAGAAAGCTAACTGGAAGTAAATGGGGTGCATGTCCTGGCGTCTTAAGAACCACAGCACAGGTACCGTGTTTCTTAACTGCTGAATATACGTGCCCTGTTTGGGGCAAACAAGTTGATACTGCACTAAATGAGACATGCATGATAAGAATAAAAGGGTGCATGAAACCAAGGCTGCAGAGCACATAGAGAAAATTAAATAGATCGTGGACGAGCCCTATACAAAGCTTGAACACCACGAAAGTGATTAAAATTCAAGAAAAGCTCCCTTGGAACAATACAGGATGAACCGTATTGAGTATTTTCCTCTTCTCCAGGTTCAATGGACCGGCCAGTCTCTAGTCTTTAAAACGTGGAAAACTATGAATAGGATAAGAACGGGGCTCGCTCCAGTAAAATCAAACATGGTAAAATGGGGGAAAATAGACCAAGATAATGTGAACTGTGACTGTGGAGAAACACAGAATATGGAAAATGTTCTTACATGCAGAAACTGTCCTCATCGGTGTACCCTCGAAGATTTGTGGCTCGCCAACAGAGATGGAACCGACGTAGTCCGATACTGGACCAAAATCCTATGAATGACATGTCCGGACACGATAAAGTAAAGAAAGTAAGGGGGCAATAAATAAGAAATTAAATAAAGATATCCACCGAAGAAATTAAATAATTAATAATTAATCCGAGAAGACATAAGAGAAAACAACACAAGAGAAATAACTCACATAATTCAAGAAAACAAGGGTTTAAAAGTTTTGAGGCGAAATACGAATAACATCGGTAACAAAAATATGTACAAACAACACAAGAGAAATAACTCACATAATTCAAGAAAACAAAGGTTTAAAAGTTTTGAGGCGAAATACGAATAACATCGGTAACAAAAATATGTACAAAATCAGAAACAAAGATGGCAACATTGCCACGGATAAAGCCGAAATTCTCAAGGTTGTCAAATCGTTTTATCGCGAAATGTATGAGAGCACCAACGAAAGGCAAGACCAGCCCCTGCCCAAAATCACAAACCAGGGATCAGAATTAATGCCAGAAGTAACACCACATGAAGTTAAAAAGGCACTTTCAGAAATGAAAAATAATAGATCCCTGGCGATGACGGAATAGTAATCGAGACAATCAAACAAGAAGGAAATAAAATTATCCAGGCTTTGGCCAAACTTTTCACCGAATGCATTTACCAAGGAAAAACTCCTTCTCAATGGAACAATGCAGTCATTGTTTTATTACACAAGAAGAGTGACATAACATATCCAAAAAACTACCGTCCTATCAGTTTCCTATCACACTAATATAAACTTTTCACAAAAATTATCAAAAAAAGACTGGATGCTAAGTTAGACTTCTATCAGCCTAGAGAACAAGCTGGATTTAGATCTGGATATAGCACTAACGACCACTTACTGGTAATAAAAAACCTAATAAAGAAGTCTGCGGAATACCACAAACCATTGGCACTGATATTCGTGGACTACACGAGAAAGCATTCAATACCATAAGCCAGCAGAAAATGTTAAAAGCACTGACAGAATGCCGAATAGACCATCGCTACATTAATATGATCAAATATATCTACCAAAAGGCAACGGCTAGCGTAAGACTGTCTGAACAACAAACAAATACATTCTGTATACAGCGAGGAGTATGGCAGAGATACACCATCTCACCAAAGCTATTCACAACCCTTTTAGAACACACATTTAAGAAGGCAGATCTAAACGAATATGGTATCAATATAAATGGAGAGAAGCTCAGTAATTTGAGATTCGCAGATGACATCGTCCTTATAGCCGATCGTATGGATGATGCAATAATAATATTGAACACCTTAGAGGTCGGACTAAAGATTAACATCAACAAGACGCAAATTATGACTAATCTGGTGCTAAATCGTAATATTGTTGTTGATGGAATGGATATTAAGCAGACTGCATCTTATAAATACTTGGGACATGAAATTCGGTTGGGACGAGATAACTAGACGTGCGAACTCCCACGTCGCATAGGATTAGCCTGGGCAGCATTTGTTAAACTGAACTATGTATTTAAATCGGACTTACCCATATGCCTCAAAAGGTAAATCTTTGACCAGTGTGTGTCGCCTGTACTCACTTATGGAGCCGAAACATTAACACTAACAAAAAAGGTAGTGAACAAAATTCGCGTAACTCAGAGGGCTATGGAGCGCCAGATGTTGGATGTCTCCCTAAGAGACCGAATCCCAAACGAAGAAATACGCCGTAGAACAAAAACAACAGACACTGTCGAAAAAATCGCGTCGCTTAAGTGGAATAGGCCGCGAGAAGAAGCACTACGGAGCAGAGGACGCCCACTAACCAGATGGGCCGATGATTTGAAGCATGTTATCGGTAACTGGATGTAACTGTTTTGTAACCACACAAAATAAAGATAAATGGAAAGAGCTGAGGGAGACCTATGTCCACCAGTGGACGTGTACGGGTTGATGATGAGATCACTAGATCCACTTCAGTAAGCTCTATTCACCATTCAAGTATTTCCGTTTCCCAATGAAGCACCCTGTATAACATGTTTTTTTTACTTCTTTTTATATTTCTTCGACAGGTGTTGACCAATTGTTTTTATTGAATAATAACAAACATCTAATGGCATGTAAGAGTAATAGTTCTTGAACAACTGCACTTTATGGCATCATTGTTTAAATGATGCATGCATTCTCACACTTCTTACCCAATCTATTTGTTTAATGGATCATTGTGAAATGTTGTGTTTAACTTTGGAAAGATCTCTTTAAAAACTAGTAGTCTTGTGTTTATTATGTGTACAGTTTTAATAAATACGATCCAACGAGATACAATGTCGATGTGAAAAAATGTATTTTTTTTAATTTTTAAAATTACCAGAGAACAGCAGTTGTCGCCAGTGGCGCACATCCACACTCCCCTACACGCGACACTATATATACACGAAATTTTCGATTTTCTAAATCTGACTGAATTGAAAATTGGGCCAACTCCCATCTTAATGTTCAGGAAAAGACTCACCCATTCATATGTCAACCATCCATTTTGGTCCAAGGGTGTGGATTTTACGGCCCTTCCTATTTAGGGTCTGTTTTTCTTTTTCGTCCCCAAAACTCCCAAAAACTTCGAAAATTTAACTCTGACCTTTGCGGCTTCTAATAGAAGCGATCATTACCTTTCCAACGCATGTCTAATTTTGAAAATCGGTTATACCGTTCAAAAGTTACCGAGCTCATAAATATGAGTCAAATTTTTATTTAAAAACGGGAAAATGTTAGTGGATATGTATGTACGTACAAGAATAAAAAACCGCTAAACGCCGTAAAAATGAGTGGCGCATAAAATATTCCAGCTACAAAAGATCTGATATGAATATTACGTGGCGCGAAAATGGATTCTCATTTGATGCAAAACAAAAGAGTAACTTTGATACAGTTTGAATTTTGAAACTCTTTTGTAGCGCGTTTACTTCAAATTTAGCAAATATTATGGAAAAATCTTTTAAAATAAAACTAGAATTTTGTTTTGCATCAAATGAAAATCCATTTTCGCGCCACGTATATTCGTATCAGATCTTTTGTAGCTGGAATATTTTATGCGCCACTCATTTTTACGGCGTTTAGCGGTTTTTTATTCTTGTATCAGGAGTTTTTCAAAGTTATTTATAAATTAAATGTATGAAGTTGAATGCAATGTTCCCCTATTACACGTCAAGCTTTATAAATGGTCACCTTTGTTGCATTATATCCCAAATGATCTAGTGTCCATCGAATGTACACTAGATTTTTTTCTATTCGAAATAGATTGAAACAAAAATATTGAGATGGCCGGTAAATGAAGTCGGATTGCCCGTTGCCAGATTAAATTTAGCGTCGTAACCACTACAACTACATAAACCATTTAGGGAATAATCGTTAATTGGATTATACTTTTGTAGCTTAATAACTTCTAAACGGTTTAACCGATTTTGATCAGTAAACATGAGTTTGAAACGTATTGACCAGTAGTATCTGATGGATCTAAGGTCAAGTATGATAACTGAAGCTATTACAGGAATTATTGAGCTTGAGAAACCGTTTTTCCCACAGGAAATAGATTTTATCATATTTATGAAGCCTATAACCTAAAAATTCGAATATTATCGGATATAAGGTATACACCGTTAGATTCGTCATGAGTCCTTCTACAAACGCTAAGTTATTGGCGCAATTCGTAGGTTGAAATGTTGAGTAATTGTCGAAAAACCAAAATTTTCAAAGTTTAGTTTTTCAGTTTTTCGGCTATACTGAGCTGTGTGTATGTCTGATCCTGACGGCTTAAACACCATTTGAAAGCTTAGGTCAACACTATTGATTTGATGTATTTGCAGTTCTCCTGCCTAGTCTTGGTCCGAATATATATACCCCCAAAAAATATGCCGTTTTGTACCTACCAAGTCCTATAGCTGGCTTATGGGTGGTCAAAAGTCACAAACTACACCGGTTCTAAATCAGCCCTGACCCCCTCTTCAAACACAGAGTCTTCCAAATCGGTGAGTCTTTTTCTGAACTTTAAGATGGGAGTTGGCCCAATTTTTAATTCAGTCAGACTTAGAAAATCGAAAATTTCGTGTATATAATATACAGGGTGAGGCAGATAAAGGGCCTATAAGAAATATCTCGAGAAATAAAGGTAAGAGAATCAAGAAAATTGGAATACAGGGGTTTTGAATTATGAACTATGTATTTAATGAAAATATTTTGGTCTCTTTGTTACTTCCGGTTATACCGGAAGTTGATTATAACTTCGTTTTTTTAAATGAAACACCCTGTATATTTTTACATTTTTAGATTCTGCTCGATGTCTTCTTTCTTAAAATATGAGATTTTGTATTATTATACAGGGTAGTTTAAAAGATAATTAAGGTTTTTTATAAATTTTGTAGCAAACTTCACACCCTGTAGAATTGTACTGATTTGATATGAAAAACTCCATTTATGTTCAAGTGATTTTTAATATAGTCTATTATTATCAAAAATTAATAATATAGCGAAATGTTTAATTTTAGTATACAGGGTTGGTTGAAACTCGGAATGAGTATTTTCTGAGTTTTCTTAAATAGAACACCCTATATTTTTGTACTGTAATGAAATGATATTTTATAATACTTTCTTATTTATTAAGCATTTCCTATACCTAACTGCTTTAATTTCCAAGTTATTCGTAGTTCTTTAAGCCAAACATTAATTGCAACAAAAATTACGTGAAATTTTATTAAGTTTGCCGTGAAAATATTTAATCATAAATAATTTTTCGAAAATAAACACATATTAATCTCGACTGACCCTTAATTTATTAATACTGGTTGATATATCAAAATACCTACGTAGTTAAAATTGTTGGTGTGTTTAATATTAATAAATACACACAATATTCTATTTAGTTGGCTATGACTTTGACACTAAATATGCTTAAACTAAAATAGGCTTTGCTTAAACATTCTACTATTTTTGAAGTTCCAGTTGCTTTGCTACCATTACTAATATGAATTTTTCTAATGAGGAACTGATTCAGATATTTTTTTGTCCTAAGATAGTAGAACAGATAAAAATGTGCTACTAGCAATAAGAATTTATCATCAGCAATTCCATGATAGATGACAACCAAAAAGAGAAACTTTTCAAAATTTACTGGAGCAGTTTCAACGAAGTGAACATTTAGATTACGAGAAATCTATTGTAAATGATTAAAATAAATTAAATGTTAGTGTCACTGAATATCTGCATATTAGTATGAACGTTCTCGTAATCTAAGTGTCTATGGTTTGTTTTTAATGATATAAGGATCATTCTAGATTAACATATATTTATTTTCAAAAAATTATTTATGATTGAATATTTTCACTTTTTGTTACAATTAATGTTTGGCTTAAATAACTACGAATAACTTACAAATTAAAGCAGTTAGGTATAGGGAATGCTTAAGAAATAAAAAAGAACTATAAAATATTATTTCATTGCACTACTAAAATATAGGGTGTTCCATTTAAGAAAACTCAGAAAATGATCATTCCGAGTTTCGACCCACCCTGTATACTAAAATTAAACATTTCGCTATATTAATAATTTTAATAATAACAGACTATATTAAAAATCACTTGAACATAAATGGAGTTTTTCATATTAAATCAGTACAATTCTACAGAGTGTGAAGTTTGGTACAAAATTTATAAAAAACCTTAATTATCTTTTAAACTGCCCAGTATAATATTACAAAACCACATATTTTACGAAAGAAGACAGCGAGCAGAATCCAAAAATGTACAAATATACAGGGTGTCCCATTTAAAAAAACGAAGTTACAACCAACTTCCGGTATAACCGGAAGTAGCAAAGAGTCCAAAATATTTTCATTAAATAGTTCATACCTGAAAACCCCTGTATTCAAATTTTCATGATTCTCTTACCTTTAGTTCTCGAGATATTTCTAATAGGCCCTATATCTGCCTCACCCTATATAGTTTCGCGTGTAGGGGGTGTGGGTGTGCGCCACTGGCGAGAACTGCCGTTCTCTGGTAATGTTCAAAATTAGACATGAGTTGGAAAGGTAATGATCAGTATTGTTAGAAGCCGCAAAGGTCGGACTTAAATTTTCGAAGTTTTTGGGAGTTTTGGGGACCAAAACGAAAAACAGACCCTAAATAGGAAGGGCCGTAAAATCGACACCCTTGGACCAAAATGGATGGTTGACATATGAATGGGTAAGTCTTTTTCTGAACTTGAAGATGGGAGTTGGCACAATTTTCAATTCAGTCAGATTTAAAAAATTGAAAATTCCGTGCATATAATAGTGTCGCGTATAGGGGGGTGTATTTCTGCGCCACTGGTGAGAACTGCCGTTCTCTGGTAATTTTTTCGATATAAAACTAACAGCTTCGATAACCACTAAATCGAAAACTATTAATTTTATCAAAAAAATGTACAGGGTGTAACGAAAATACAGGTCATAAATTAAATCACATATTCTGAGACCAAAAATAGTTCGAATGAACCTAATTTACCTTAGTACAAATATGCACATAAAAAAAGTTACAGCCCTTTGAAGTTACAAAATAAAAATCGATTTTTTCGAATATATCGAAAACTATTAGAGATTTTTTATTGAAAATGGACATGTGGCATTCTTATGGCAGAAACATCTTAAAAAAGAATTATAGTGAAATTTGTGCACCCCATAAAAATGTTATGGAGGTTTTGTTCCCTTAAACCCCCCCCAAACTTTTATGTACGTTCCAATTAAATTATTATTGTGGTACCATTAGTTAAATTAAATATTTCTATAACTTTTTTGCCTCTTAGTATTTTTTCGATAAGGCAGTTTTTATCGAGTTGCGGCTTCTTTTTTAATATGTTTACATAAAAATTTTATGGGGGTTTTGTTCCTTTAAACCCCCCAAATGTTTGTGTATGTTCCAATTAAACTTTTACTGCGGTACCATTAGTTAAACACACTGTTTTTAAAACTTTTTTGCCTCTTTGTATTTTTTCGAGAAGGCACTTTTTATCAAGATACTACTTCTTTTTTAATATGGTTCAAAATATACCTAAAAATGTAAATCATAAATAAATGTTCATATTATTATCAAGTCTCCATAATCGTACTTAGCCATATACAAATATGTAGTGGATTTGACAAATATTCAAAATATCTCGATAAAAACTGACTTTTGGAAAAAGTACTAAGAGGCAAAAAAGATTTTAAAATATTGTGTTTAGCTAATGGTACTACAATAATAATTAAATTGAAACGTACACAAAAGTTTGGGGGTTATAAAGAAACAAAACCCCCATAAAATTTTTATGGGGTGTCAAAATTTTACTATCATTTTTTCTTAAGATACTACTACCATAAGAATGCCACATGTCTATTTTGAAAAAAAGATCTCTAATAGTTTTCGATATATTGGAAAAAATTGATTTTTATTTTGTAACTTCAAAGGGCTGCAACTTTTTTTATGTGCATATTTCTACTAAGGTAAGTTAGGTTCAATCGAACTATTTTGGGTCCCAAAATATGTGATTAAATTTATGAGCTGTATTTTTGTTACACCCTGTATAATGAACATTTTTTGCTTATAATTAATGTTTTTACCAGTATTTGCGGTCAAAATATAATAAAAAATTTCCACCCTCGAGATGAGGTGGCAACCACCCCATGGTAAAAGCGTATTTCTGCATCATATAGATTTTGATCCTTGGACTATCCACTACTTATTGTCAAATTTTCAAGCAAATCTATCCATTCTGTAAAAATTGCGAAGTGAAAAATTTCAGTTCCTGGACTAATTATACATTTGGAGCTCTATAACTTCTGAACGGCTTACCTGATGTTGATCACTAAACATGAATTTGAAACGTATTGACAAGTAGTATCTGATGCATCCAAGATCGAGTGTGATAACTGAACGTATTACAGGAATTATTGAGCTTGAAAAACCGTTTTTCCCATAAGAAATAGATTTGATCATATTTATGAAGCCTATAACTTAAAAATTCGAATTTTCCAGGATATGAGGTATACACCATTAGACGCGTCCTAAGTCCTTCTACAAACGCTCAGTTATTGGCGGAATTCGTAGGTTGAAATTTTGAGTAATTGTCGAAAAACCAAAATTTTCAAAGTTTAATTTTTCAGTTTTTTGGCTATGGTGAGCAGTGTGTATGTCTTAGCTTGATAGCTTAGGCACCATTCGAAAGCTTAACTCAACCCTATTGATTTGGTGTGTTTGCGGTTTTCCTGTCTTTCCTTGACCCTAAGATATATACGCCCAAAAAATATGCTATTTTGTATCTACCCAGCCCTCTAGCTGGCTTAAGGATAGTTAGAAGTCAAAAATTAGACCGGTTCTGAATCGGCCCTCACACCTTCTTGAAACACAGAAAAAAACATTCAGATCGGTGTAACTTTTCCACACACATACATACATACATACATATCCACAAACATTTTCCATTTTTTAAATAAAAATTGAGTCATATTTCTGAGCTCGATATCTTTTGAATGGTATAACCGATTTTCAAAATTTAACATGCGTTGGAAAGGTAATTATCTGTGCTATCAGAAGCCGCAAAGGTCGGGCTTAAATTTTTGAAATTTTTGGGAGTTTTGGGGACGAGAACGAAAAACAGGCTTTAAATGGGAAGGGCCGTAAAATCCACACCCTTGGACCAAAATTGATGGTTGACATATGAATGGATGAGTCTTTTCCTAAACTTTAAGATGGAATTTGTCCCAATTTTCAATTCAGTCAGGTTTAGAAAATCGAAAATTTCGGATATATATAGTGTCGCATGTAGGGGTGTTGTGCGCCACTGGTGAGAACTGCCGTTCTCTGTGGATGTATGTATGTATGTATGTATGTATGTATGTATGTATGTATGTATGTATGTATTTGTGTGGAAAAGTTAAACCGATCTGAATTTTTTTTTCTGTGTTTGAAGAGGGGGTGAGGGCCGATTCAGAACCGGTGTAGTTTGTGAGTTTTGACTACCCATAAGCCAGCTATAGGACTTGGTAGGTACAAAACATCATATTTCTTGGCGGTATATATCTTCGGTTCAAGAAGAGACATGAGAACAGTAAATACACCAAATCAATAGCGTTGAGTTAAGCTTTCAAATGGTATCTAAGCTGTCAGGATCAGACATACATACGGCTCAGTATAGCCGAAAAACTGAAACACTAAACTTTGAAAATTTTGGTTTTTCGACAATTACTCAAAATTTCAACCTACGAATTACGCCAATAACTGAGCGTTTCTAGAAGGACTCTAGACGAATCTAACGGTGTATACCTTATATCCGGGAAAATTCGAATTTTTAAGTTATAGGCTTCATAAGTATGATCAAATCTATTTCTTATGCGACAAAGGCGACCATTTATAAAGCTTAACGTGTAATCGAGAAACATTGTATTCAACTTTATACATTTAATTTATAAATAACTTTGAAAAACTCCTGATACAAGAATAAAAAACCGCTAAACGCCGTAAAAATGAGTGGCGCATACAATATTCCAGCTACAAAAGATCTGATATGAATATTACGTGACGCGAAAATGTATTTTCATTTTGATGCAAAACAAAATTCTAGTTTTATTTTAAAAAAATTTTCATAATATTTGCTAAATTTGAAGTAAATGCGCCTCAAAAGAGTTTCACAATTCAAACTGTATCAAAGTTACTCTTTTGTGGCGCGTTTTACTTCAAATTGGGCAAATATTATGAAAAAATCTTTTAAAATAAAACTAGAATTTTTTCAACCTACTAATTACGCCAATAACTGAGCGTTTGTAGAAGGACTCTAGACGAATCTAACGGTGTATACCTTATATCCGGGAAAATTCGAATTTTTAAGTTATAGGCTTCATAAATATGATCAAATCTATTTCCTGTGGGAAAAACGGTTTCTCAAGCTCAATAATTCCTGTAATAGCTTCAGTTATCATACTTGATCTTAGATCTATCAGATACTACTAGTCAATACGTTTCAAACTCATGTTTACTGATCAAAATCGGTTAAGCCGTTTAGAAGTTATTAAGCTACAAAAGTATAATCCAATTAACGATTATTCCCTAAATGGTTTATGTAGTTGTAATGGTTACGACGCTAATTTGATCTAGCAACGGGCAATCCGAGGTCATTTACTGGTCATCCCAATATTTTTTTCAATCTATTTCGAATAGAAAAAAAATCTAGTGTACATTCGATCGACACTAGATCATTTGGGAGATAATGCGACAAAGGCGACCATTTATAAAGCTTTACGTGTAATCTAAAAACATTGCATTCAACTTTAAACATTTAATTTATAAATAACTTTGAAAAACTCCTGATACAAGAATAAAAAACCGCTAAACGCCGTAAAAATGAGTGGCGCATACAATATTCCAGCTACAAAAGATGTGATATGAATATTACGTGGCGCGAAAATGTATTTTCATTTTGATGCAAAACAAAATTCTAGTTTTATTTTAAAAGATTTTTTCATACTATTTGCTAAATTTGAAGTAAACGCGCCACAGAAGAGTTTCAAAATTCAAACTGTATGAAAGTTACTCTTTTGTGGCGCGTTTTACTTCAAATTGGGCAAATTTATGAAAAGATCTTTTAAAATAAAACTAGAATTTTGTTTTGCATCAAAATGAAAATACATTTTTGCGCCACGTAATTTTCATATCAGATCTTTTGTAGCTGGAATATTGTATGCGTCACTCATTTTTACGGCGTTTAGCGGTTTTTTATTCTTGTAATATAAACAGCAAATTGATGTATTTTAGGCATGTATTTAGATGCATGGAAAAGTATGTCTTGCTACGTTTAATAACACAAGAAAAAAATGTTATCAAGGAAACGATCAAAAATAAAAAAACTATCGTGCCTTAACAATCTAGGACATTTGTATGCAAAAACAACCAAATCTCTTTTTTTGGATTTTTTGGATTTTTTGGATTTTGGAAACATTATCGCTTTAACTTAACTTTTAAGTAAATAATTAATTATTTCGTTGTAAAGCGAAACAAGAGCCGTCTTTTCAGTTCGTTTAGAGAGCGCCATAAGCACCTTAACCGGTTTCGAACCTTGTAACCTGTTAGGTTCTCATCAGAAAGTGCATATATGACTAACTCTGAACAAACTGAAACAAATCGGGCAGATAGTATCGATTCAGAAAGAAACAAGATGATACGGATGCCGTGGTGACATCTGCTTAAAACAAGCGAAAGTTTTATTTAAATAAAATTAAGATAATATTAAAAATAAAAATTTATTGGGACCATGTTTTCTGGTAACACCTTCGTGGTTTCTAAAATTTGCAAACCAATGAATACTGGAGCAAAGAAGGCTGAGGGAGATCCAAAAGTTGCATCTCACTTCTCGCCTGTCCAGCGCGGTAAAATTCCAACGAAAAACGGTCCTGCAGATAGATAGATAAGGTTATGCTTGGAGAATAGGATAGTAATATCAACTCTGGTTAAAGCAACCATCAAAGCAAGAGTAGGTGGAGGCTGTCCACAAGGAGGAGTTCTGTCACCTCTACTTTGAGCAACCTTGGTAGATGATCTCAAAAAATCTCTCCACAGAAGACTTTTTTGTCTAGGATACACTGACGATATATCAATCGTCATCAGGGGCAGGTTGGCCCAGCTGGTGTCTGGGAGAAAGCAAGCAGCCCCAAATATAGTTGACGACCGGTGTAAATAAGAGAGACTGATAGTCAATGCTCAGAAAACAAATCGCCAACTGCACCCAAACGACAGCACTAGAAGGCTTAAAACTACCGGTGCTGGGAGGAACAGAGATTTCATTTGCCAAAAAAACAAAATACCTTGGGGTTTATACCGATCATAGGCTGAAATGGAATACTCACATCCTGAAAACCACACAGAAAGCTACTATGTCCTTGGGCAAATGTAGAAGAATGTGTAGTGAGAATTGGGGGCTTATTGGACCTTTTAAAAAGGGCCAGACTAAAGAATGTAATCTAGAATTAGAGGACCACAATACAGTGCGTCCATAAAGTAACGCATAAAATCATTATTTCGTAAACAGGCGACTTTCAGGAAAAATCCCGAAACAGGTCGATTTTTATTTTTAATTTTTGATTTTTTGGCATATTTATCACACTCGTGACGTCATCCATCTGGGCGTGATGACGTAATCGATGATTTTTTTAAATGAGAATAGGGGTCATGTAATAGCTCATTTGAAAGAGTATTCAATTCTCTATACATTAATGTAAACATTAACATAATTATTTCTACAGAGTGTTCAAAAAAACATTTTTTTAATTAAAATAATTGAGACAAAAAGAAGAATGTATGTAATTTATTTAATTCAAAATGCGTTTTACTACTGTCAGAAAACAGAAAAAAAAATTTATTTGACAAATAAACATTGATTTTCGCTTAAACGAAATGTTCAAACTATCAAGAGGCAGGTGGGTGGCACCTTTAACATTGAATTTAAGCGAAAAACAATATTTATTTGTCAAATAAACATTTTTTCCCTGTATTCTGACAACAATAAAACGTATTTTGACTTAGATAAATTACATACATTCTTCTTTTTGTCTCAATTATTTTAATTAAAAAATATTTTTTGAACACCTTGTATAAATAATTATGTTAATGTTTACATTAGTGTATAGAGAATGGAATACCCTTTCAAATGAGCTATCACATGACCCCTATTCTCATTTTAAAAAAATCATCGATTACGTCATCACGCCCAGATGGATGACGTCACTAGTATGGTGTATATGCCAAAAAATTGGAAATTAAAAATAAAAATCGACCTGTTTCGGGATTTTTCTTTAAAGTCGCCGGTTTACGAAATAATGAATTTAGGCGTTACTTTATGGACGCACTGTATATTTGAAAAGGTAGCAGTGGAATAGGTTAAACGGTCACCTCTTTAAATCCATCTAAATCCAACGACTTAATTTTGTTTTTGCAATTTTAATACTTTATTGAAACTTTAGTTTTTTTATTATTTATTAATAAACCATCTTTTATTTGACGCGGTTTATTCAAAGTTTTCTGCATGTCAAGAAATCTCTTAAATTTTTGCAGTGAAAAACTATTACTAGTCCGTTCTTTAACGGTAAAATATTGCAAAATCTCTAAATTTTAAAGAACCGCTTGGATTGACATGAAATTTGGCGTACACATAGCTAACAAGTCAAAGAAAAAAAGTGATATTGTGCCGATATGTGCTTTTGTCCTGGGGGTGGTTTTCACCCCCTCTTGGGGGTGAAAAAATATTCGTCCAAAGAAAGTCAGGAAATGGGTAAACTGGCTAATTTTAAGTAAGTTTTGTTCCATAGAGTTTTTTTCACTAAGTCAATACTTTTCGAGTTATCTGGCAGTGAATATGTTCATTTTTTCAACAAAATAACCACGCTTTTAGACGGTTTTTCGCAAATAACTAAAATAGTAAGTATTTTGTCGAAAAAACATTCTTAGCATAAATGTAGCCTGTAAAAAATTTAAAAAAATGGTGTATATATCACGTCTCTACACCTAGCAGAAGCAGAGTTATAGCTAAGGAAAAATAGGTTCATATTCGTCAAATTCCAAATGGAATACTTTAACGTGAAATAACCAAAAATGAAGCACATTTCGGGAAAAACTCACTACAACTGATTTAAAGTGTTTAAAAAAAGCTTCATTTTTGTTTTACAAAAAAATTTCTAGCATCAAAATTAAACAAGTTACGCTCAAAATAAAGTTAGTTCCTTTTGGTTTTGGTAAAAAAATCGAGAAAATCACCCCCTAATTAGTATCTTAAATGAACTTAATCGTTACGACTTCACAAGTTTCTTGACTCGTTTATATATTGTTTATATGATCTGTAAGTTTCATTGGTTCAAAGTCCTTATTATTGAAAGGGCTGTCGTTAAAAGGGGTTGAACGAGTCACTAATCACTAATGTATGCAAATTTAGAAACACCAAATCTTAATCAATTTTTGTCTAACAGAAAAACAAAAAAATACATGATATTCAGAAAAGCAAATTTGAATTTTTTTTGTTTTTCGAGATTTTTGGTATCTCTAACAATTTTTAAGTTATTTTGAAAAAAAGCATATTTTTCAAAATTTAAATTTTTAAAAATTTTACTTTGAAACCAAATTTTTTCAAAAATAAGCACTTTGAATCGATAAAACTTACAGATCATATAAAGACAACATAAGTAAAATAATTTGTGGAGCGGTAACGATTAATTTCATTTAAGTTGCTAATTAAGGGGTGTTCTTCCCGATTTTTTTTGCAAAAACAAAAGGGACCAACTTTATTTTGAGCGTTACTTGCTTAAATTTAATGCTAGAAACTTTTTGTAAAAACAGAAATAAAGCTTTTTTAAACACTTTAAAAAAGTTATGATGGGTTTTCTCCAAAAAGTGCTTAATTTTTTGGATATTTCACGTCGAAATATTCTATTTAAAATTTGGTGAATATGAATCTATTTTTCATTGACTATAACTCTGGTTCTATGAGATCCAGAGACCTAACGAGTACACCATTTTTTTTACTTTTTTATAAGCTATAGTTCTGCTAAGAACGTTTTTTTTCCACAAAATACTTACTTTTTGAGTTATTTGCGAAAAACCGTCTAAAAATGTGGTTGTTTTGTTGAAAAATGAACATATTCACTCGCAAATAACTCGAAAAGTGTTGACTTGTCGAAAAAGCTCTATAGAACAAAAGTTACTTAAAATTAGTCAGTTTATCCATTTCCGGACTTATTTTGGACATATATTTTTTCACCCCCAAGAGGGGGTGAAAGTCACCCCCAGGGCAAAAGCACACATCGGCACAATATCACTTTTTTTCTTTGACATGTAAGCTATACGTATGCCAAATTTCATGTCAATCCAAGCGGTTCTTTAAAATTTAGAGCAAAAACCGTGAAAAAATGGACTGACTATACGTTTTTTAGTACAATACCTGCATAATATATTGTATTATTTTACTGGTATGATTATAATAATTCATCAAAGTATATATTAATTCGAGTGTTAAAAGTTGGTGTGAACACAAGTTGATTTGCTCTCTGGTGAAAAAAGTTGTTTTAGTACGGAAGTAAACATTGGTTTTTGGTGAAATTTTCACAAAGTGTGTGGTGAATTCAACATTTCAACTGTAAGTCATCTTTCTGTTAATTTGATGCACGTAAGAGAGGAGATTTGCAATAATATTATACAGAACAATATTTTTTTAAGTTACAAATACAACAAACATTCAATATAACAAAAACGTGTATAATTAAACATTAATGAATATTTAATTACTGAAAGCCATAAATAAATTAGCAAACAGAAGTACGGCCAAATATTCTGCGACGTTGCCGGCGTGTGCAAAATATCTGAGACCTTACCAAAACGTAATTAAAAATAAGAAGATAATAATAATAATAATTACTATTAGACACAGGTTACATTTTCCTATTTTTTGTGTATATTATAAGCTTCAAGTGAACTAAAAATATATTTTTCTCGCATTATATTGATAAAGATTTTCAGTCTAGAAAACAAACAACAAGACAAATAGATGAACAACGAAGAAAATAAAAAAAGAAGGAAAAAGACACAAACCGGAGCACGACAGCTCGATTGAAGAAGACAAAGAAGAGCAACATAAAAGCAAAAAAGCTCCAGACACGCGCATAAAAAAAGTAAGTACAATATTAACGGACATGGAGGAGATTAAGATATTGCTGAGCCAGATGAGGCAAGAAATTAAAGAAGATATCCTGGAAAGCAAAACAGAGATTAAAGATGAAATCAAGGATATGAAAAACGAACTGGAAGATATTAAGCAGAAGCTTAAGCAAAACAAAGCAGAAACAGAAAATTTAAAAAGAGAAGTAGAAAAAATAGAACAAAAATGGGAGAAAGAAAACGAAGTACTCAAAAAAGCGTTAACACTCATGGAGAATAGATTAGAGAAGATCGATAAAGAAAAAATACGCAATAAATTAATCATAACAGGAATTCAGGTAGATCTGGAAGATGAAGTTAGACTAAGAGAAAACATACAAAAAATGATGGAAACAGAGCTGCAACTGAAAATAGAAGTTAAAAGTGCGTTTAAGATAGGATACAAGAAATGTATAATAGAAACGAAGAGCTGGGAAGACAAACAGAAAATACTGCAAGAAAAAGGTAAACTCAAATACACAAGAGACTGTAGAGAAATATACATAGATGCAGCGCTGACGTTCAAGGAAGCAAAGATACAAAAAGAAATCAGAGACATAGCAAAACAACAGAGAAGCAAAGGAGCAAAAGTAAAAATCAGATACCAGAAATTAGAAATAAATGACAAAGTGCTAAAATGGAATGCAAGAGAAAATAAACTTATAGAAATTGAAAATGTCCCAAAAAACTAGACAAAAGAGAATGGATTGATGAAAAGGAAACAGACAATGCAAACGAAGAGGTAAATGAGTCACGGTATATTCAAAATAATAAGAAAAATACAAAAAAAAGGAAGAGAATTAAAAAAATGACAAAAAAAATTGGAACATGGAACGTCAGGACACTGCTAGAAGAGGGAAAAATGGAAGAGCTAGCGACACAGTTGAAACAATACAATATAGATATTGCAGGAATTCAAGAAACCAGGTGGGGGGGACATGGAAAAATCGAAAAAGAAAATTATACAGTATGGTATGCTGGAGAAGAAAAACAAGGATATGGAGGAACTGATTTTATTGTGTTAGGAGAAATGAGGCATAAAGTTATGGAATTTAAACCCATAAGTCAAAGATTATCATACATAAGAGTAAACAGCAAACCGAACAAGTTGTCCATAATAAATGTCTATGCACCCACAGAAAACAGTGATGACTTAATAAAACAACAGTTCTATGAAACACTAGAAGAAAATGCCGAAAAAATCCCGGGAGAAGATATATTAATTATTATAGGCGATTTCAACGCACAAATAGGTAAAGAAAAATGCTTTAGGGAGGTTGCAGGGGAAAACTCATTACATAGCACAACAAAAAATAATGGAGAAAGATTATGTAATTTAGCAGCGGCATTAAACATGGACATAAGTAGCACGAGATATAAACACAAAAACATACACAAGATAACATGGATGAGACCAGGCAGTCTGGAGGGGAATCAAATAGACCATGTACTTATTAAAAAGTCACACAAACAGTCGATAAATGACGTGAGATCTCACAGAGGGGCAAACATCGATTCGGACCATATGCTAGTGATTGCAAAATGTAAAATAAAAACAACAAAGAATGAAAGACGAAAAGCACAGGGAAGATGGGACGTAGATAAATTGAAAGATAAAGGAGCAAAAAGAAGATTTGTAAAAGAAGTAAATGTAGAGATGCAGTTCAAGGAGGAACAAGAAATGGAGGAGCAGTGGAAAAAAATCAAACAAGGAATAAACACTGCAGCAGAGAAAGTAGTTGGAAAAATGCAAAAAGAAAGAAGAAACAATTGGTTTGACGAAGAGTGCAAACTAGCAGTGGACGAAAAGAATAAAACAAGATTGAAATGGCTAAGCACAGGTAAAGAAGAGGAACGAGAAAAATACCAAGATCAAAGGAAAAAGACAAAGAAATTGTTTAAATCAAAGAAAAATAAAAAAGTAGACGAAATTATGAACGAGATCGAAACAGAAAATAAGAGACACAATTCAAAACCACTGTACCAATACTTAAAGCTAGGTAGTAGAAAACGGGCAGCTAATGTAGCCATAGAAGCAGAAACATGGCAGAAGTATTTCGAAGAAATGTATCAAGAAACGGATGTAGTAGAAGAAAGAGAAACAATAATGAACCCGGAACAAGGTGAAGAAGAAGAATTGACCTATACAGAAGTAAAAGATACAATATGCAAACTGAAAAACGGGAAAACAGCGGGAGACGACGGAATATGTGCAGAACTTATAAAATACGGGGGTGAAGCACTATACAGAAAGATTTATGAACTAATACAGAATATATGGAATAAGGAAACAATGCCCGAAGAATGGAAGAAAGGAATTATTGTGACAATCCCAAAACAAGGAGACCACAGGATATGTAAAAACTACCGAGCAATTAATTTAATGAATGTAACATATAAAGTACTGACTGGTATAATTAGAGACAGACTAACAATATACACAGAACAAAGCATAGGAGACTACCAGTACGGTTTCAGAAAAGGAAGATCCACGATAGATGCTATCCATACACTAAAACAAGCGATAGAGAAAACATACGAGTACGACGGAGAAGCACATATACTTTTTCTAGACTTTAAACAGGCTTTTGACAAACTAAGTAGAAGAAAAATGATCCAAGACTTACAAGAGAGCAAAATACCAAATAAAATTATAAGAATGATAGAAATGACAATGCGAGATTCCCAAGCAACAATAGACACCGGAAGAGAGAGAACAGAAATAATAAAAATTAAAAATGGAGTAAGACAAGGAGATGCGCTCTCAACTGTACTATTTATTCTATCATTAGATAAGATAATAAAAAAGTTGTCAAACGCAGGAACTATAAATAAAAATACAGTACAAATAATTGGATATGCGGACGATATAACCATAGTAGCAACAGATAAAAAGGCATTAAAGAAAACCTTTCAAGAAATAGAAAACGAATCCAAACTAAGAGGACTGGAAATAAATGAAAATAAAACAAAATACATGAATGTAAGTAAAAAAAAGAAGACGCAACTGACAGAAATGACAATAGACGCACACAGCTTCGAAGAGGTTGAAACATTCAAATATTTGGGAGTATTAGTCAACAGAAGAAATGAAAGTGTAGATATGAAAAGAAGAATTCAAGCAGGAAACAAAGCATTCTACAGAAATAAAAAAATTTTCAAAGATAAGAAGATAAGCCGAAATACAAAAATGAAAATCTACAAAACGACCATAAGACCAATAGTGCTATATGCTTTGGAGACATTCACATTAACAGCAAGAGAAGAAGAGCAGCTGAAAGTTTTTGAGAGAAAATTATGAGAAAAATTCTGGGACCAAAGAGGGAAAACGAAGAGGATGCAAGGCAATGGATGAACCACGAAATACAAGAATGGATGGGTCAAGAGAACATAGTAAGAGCAACAAAAGCACAGAGAATTAGATGGTATGGACACATAATGAGAAGAGAGAAGAACAATCCGTTAAGAGTTATAACCGAATGGATACCACCAGGTACAAGAACCAGAGGCAGGCCTAAACTCAGATGGAGACAACAAGTGGAAGAAGACTTAAGAAGTATGGAAATTAGAAATATAGGAAGCAAAATCAGAGAGAGAGAAGAATGGAGAAAGGTAGTGGAAACAGCGAAGTCACACCAGCAATTGTAAAACCAAAGTCAGAATGGGATGATCCCCCACAAAAAGGATCTTCAAGTGAAAACAGCTTCAGCTTCCTCGGGAGCGTACAGCTTGTATATATATATATATATATATATATATATATATATATATATATATATATATATATATATATATATATATATATATATATATATATATATTAATATATATTTATAGTATATATTTAATAACACGAGAATGTATAAAACCGTATAAAACTTTATGCTTTCCCATAAGTCTCCGTACAAGTTTGTCGGGCTCTGAGGTCATGCGCGCACCGGTTAAAAGTTGTTCTCGAAGTGGCTTTATCTGGTTGTCGTAGTATCATGTCTACCATCCACTACCCTAACAAACTTTCTGCAGTGCGGCATCGGCTTTAAAGTTACAAAATGAAAATCAATTTTTTCGAATATATCGAAAACTATTAGAGATTTTTTATTGAAAATGGACATGTGGCATTCTTATAGCAGGAAAAACTTAAAGAAAAATTATAGTGAAATTTGTGCAACCCATAAAAATTTTATGGGGGTTTTGTTCACTTAAACCCCCCAAACTTTTGTGTACGTCTCAATTAAATTATTATTGGGGTACCATTAGTTAAATTCAATATTCTTAAAACTTTTTTGCCTCTTCTCAGTATTTTTTCGATCGAAGGCAGTTTTTATCGAGTTAAGGCTCATTTTTTAATATGTTTACATAAAAATGATAAGGCACCGTTTATCGAGATGTGGCTTCTTTTTTAATATGGCTCAAAATATAACTAAAAATGTAAATCATACATAAATTATTTCATATTATTACCAAGTCTCCATAATCGTACTTAACCATATACAAATTTGTGGTGAATTTGACAAATATTAAAAATATCTCGATAAAAACTGACTTTTCGAAAAAGTATTAAGAAGCAAAAAAGTTTAAGAAACATTGTGTTTAACTAATGGTAGTACAATATTAATTTAATTGGAACGTACAAAAAAGTTTGGGGGGGGTTTAAAGGAACAAAACCCCCATAAAATTTTATGGGGTGTCCAAATTTCACTATATTTTTTTAAGATGCTACTGCCATAACAAAGCCACATGTTCATTTTCAATAAAATATCTCTAATAGTTTTCAATATATTGGAAAAAAATTGATTTTCATTTTGTAACTTCAAAGGGTTGTAACTTTTTTTATATGCACATTTTTGCACTAAGGTAAGTTAGGTTTAACCAAACTATTTTTAGTCCCAGAATATGTGATTAAATTTATGACCTGTATTTTTGTTACACCCTGTAGAGCTCATTCCCATAAATATAGAAGAAATTAAGGCATTGCTTGAAGTTTTTATTTTAATGGGACTGCACCCTTTACCAGACAGACATCCTTTTCAAGTGATCCCTTTTTTAATAAACCTATTATCTCCAAAGATTTTACAATAACCAGATTCAAAAATTTAACAGAAAATATCCATATAAATGGCCATTCAGCAGCTGCAGAGAGAGGTTCACTTAATTTTATCAACGATAAATATTAACGGTAAGACCATTATAGTAGTTAGAATAAATGATTTCTTAAAGAACAAGCCAATCCTAGGAATAGATCTATTGTATGGTGAAATTTAAACGGCGTAGTTCTTTTAATATGACCAAAAGGTCAATTAAGCGTGGGTATAAAATTTGGGCAAATTGTGATACTATTACTGGGTATCTGTAGGTACCAGTTTATTATTTATGTCTACTGTAAAAACTGAGGACAGTGAAAATGATGTACATAGCTTGGGATACAATTATAATTGCAATTGTATCAGCAAGCCGTACATCGTTGTAACTGAATTATGCCAAGATATACCACACATTTTTCGTTGTTTTTGATAAATTTTTTGTTGCAAACTATTAGATTTATAAAAAATCAATGGGAAAATCCCAATAGTTGGCTGTATACCATAGTTTAAAAAACCAATACAGAAGTAAAAACTTCGAGATGTATTCTGGTATAAAATCGTTTATTTAAAACTATAAAATGCCATCGATTTCAGAACGTTTTCGTTCTAAACAGAACATCTTCAGTGCCTAGAATGAAGTATTTCCACGTTAGTTTAAAGCAAAAGGTTAAAAATGTGACTGTTAAAATGAAAAATGTGGGAATACTTACATCCTGCCGAGTATTTTGAAACTAGCACACTGTAAATAGTGTTAACATCATCGTATATGGTTTACATAATGTAATATATTAAAATGTTATGACTACAAGTCGATGTTAATAGATAAAGTGGAACACATGCTAAAAGGGTGCCATGGTTCCCTACTCGAAGATGCTAGGTACTTGCCATTGAAGGTGCCCATTGAATTGGCAAGTACCTAGCATCTTCGAGCAGGGAACCATGGCACCCTTTTAGCATGTGTTCCACTTTATCTATTAACATCGACTTGTAGTCATAACATTTTAATATATTACATTATGTAAACCATATACGATGATGTTAACACTATTTACAGTGTGCTAGTTTCAAAATACTCGGCAGGATGTAAGTATTCCCACATTTTTCATTTTAACAGTCACATTTTTAACCTTTTGCTTTAAACTAACGTGGAAATACTTCATTCTAGGCACTGAAGATGTTCTGTTTAGAACGAAAACGTTCTGCAATCGATGACATTTTATAGTTTTAAATAAACGATTTTATACCAGAATACATCTCGAAGTTTTTACTTCTGTATTGGTTTATTAGATTTATATTATGCTAAACAGGTGTATGCTCAAAAATGGAAATGGAGTTGGATGGGTCGCACATTAAGGAGAGACACAGACATAACGAGACAAGCCCTAGAATACACACGCAGCCCTAGAACATGGAAAGAGAAGACCAGGTAGGCCCGTAGAAACGTAGAAAAGAAGTGTCGAGAAAGAAATTAATACTATTGGGAAACTCTGAACAGAAATAAAGATCACCAGAGAAAAGATAGGACAGGAAAATCTGGAAAAGATAGGACAGAACGGAGGCAAACAGTTGACGCCCTATGCTTCGCATGGAGTAAATAGGAGTAAGTAAGTAAATAAACAGGTGTATACTAGGTACAGTCAGACCTAATAGCCAAGGTTTACCTGATTTCATGAGAAAAAAGCAATCCAGAAATGAAAAATTTCGAAATAATGAATTATATTGTTGAAGCAGTGGTCATATAACAGCAATAACGTGGTTGCAACGCTGGTATTAGAATTGCACTTGGAGCCTTCCGGACAACTCCCTTCGAAAGCATACTGAGCGAAGCTGTCGAACCATCTCTAAACTACCGAAGAATATACTTAGCTCTAGCGCATGGCTACATCTATAGCCTCAAATATAAACAAACCCCTCTTCTGTAATACATTTAATAACAAATATATCAATTATTATTAAAATAATAAGCCCCGTGCCCCCAAACCTTACTACGAGAGAATCCGATTATATTATTATAGTTCCAGCCTGAACATTCAATTCCCAACAGTATTTCAAAGGAATTCCAATCACTACCTACCTTGGACTATCGAACAGCCCAAAGTCATTACAGCGTTAAGTATATTCTTAGGAAAATCTTAACAGTGTGGCTCATTAAGCTAATTAATCGATATTCTGAGCATTTTCTCGCATTGTGTTTTTTTTTCAGGTACTGCGAAAGAGATGCATTTGAGCCAATATGTGGCAATCACTCCGGTGTTATATATTGCATTAAAAAGTCTTACTACAACTTTTATGTTATCATTATCTTTTAGTTTTAGCAACTCAGTTGGTGTAGCATCTGGATATTTTATTTACTTCTTTTAAATACCAAAATCAAATACCGGCTCGAAACAGAAGTTGAGAGCAAACAGAGCCGCAGATTGCCTGAATGACACAATATGGAGAAATAAAAATATCGGAAAAGAAATGAAAGGCAGAATTTACAAAACAGTCATCAGACCAATAATGATATACGCGGCAGAAACTCGACCCGACACAGAGAGGACAAAAAGATTGCTCGAAACAGCGGAGATTAAAACCCTTCGAATAATAGATGGTAAGACTCTATGGGACAGAGCTAGAAGTACAGATATACGACGGAGATGCAAGGTGGATAACATTAATAACTGGGTAAGAAACAGAAGAATAGAATGGAATGACCACATAAGCCGAATGACAACAAATAGAGGACAGCGAGAGAGGGTTCCCCAATAGGAAGACGATCAGTGGGAAGACCACGAAAACGATGGAGCGACAACTTACTAGAAGCTCATTGAAAAAGCACACAGAGTCATGTCTATATACAAAAAAAAAAGAAGAAGAAGAAATACCAAAAGTGTACAAACAAATAAATTTTCCACTTATATCTCATGTCTTGTTAAGGGTTAAACTACAAAAATAAAGAAGTTTGGTTTTTCCAACAATTAATTTCGTTTGTAGGAAATCAAGGTAACCTTTAAAACGACCACGTAACTATCGTCACACTAATATGACGTATTAGTGTCAGAGTTAAAGAAGACACTCGACCTCCATCCCAATTTCCCAGTGGTGACTCAGTTGCGCAAGACCTTGCCTATTAGATGTAATTGACCTGACAGAACTAAAACAATATCATCCATTGTCCCATGAGAAAATTGCGATCGCATTTTGTAACATAAAAAATAAACAAGTACGAAAACACTATTTGCTTTATTTTATTATACGTTTTAGACCATAATCGCAAAGTGTTATTATCCATTATATTAGTCTAACATTGTGAATCTCTGCATTATTACAATGTTGGCAAATGATTTTTTTGTTGCAATGAGAACTTATTATTTGCAGAAATATGGTCCAGTTACTTCAGTTGGCGAAATGTAGGTACTCAAATTTTGAAATAATTCAGATAGCAGAGTAATTGTTCTTTATTTAAATTGACTTTTATACATTTCAATATTTCATGATCTTCTTTAGTAATAAAATTTAATATAAAAACTATAAATTTAATTACTATATTTTTAATAGCATTTCATATGAAAAAGATCAGTTCAATCATTAAAAATGAGGCATATCGTGCAAGTTGAAGAAATGTTTAGACATAGGTATATCACAAAGTATCTAGTTGATTGATGAATATATGGAACCTACATATAACAATGGAAATGACAATATTTGAAAAGGAAAATTAAGAATTAGAACATAATCTCAGTAATCAACATCTAAAGTAGGAAAGTAAAAGGAAGAAATGCAGTAATAAAATGATTGTCCGGCTAGGTAGACGAAAAAAGTCAAGAAGAAAAAGAAGAATGTTGGAAATAATGAGAATATGCTTCGATGCAGAAAGAAACATTGTTGAAATAACAAATAATAGGAAAGTATAAAATGAAGTGACCTATATACCATTCTTATACTATTAAAGACCGATATTATTAAAGCCGACCAAAGGCCAGAAAATCTCGGAAATATGTAGGCAAAAGCACTAAAAGAAACAAACATTTGGATACATATATAAAGTTTATATGCAGAAAATCTAAGAGAAAAAATAATAACAACGCACCTAAAGAAACAAGACGAGAATGACATATAAACCAATATGATAAATAATACATCTGTAACGGGTCCGTCCCGTTACTAAAGTATTTTTAAAATCTTTAGTTATTTTTATAATTATTTTCTCTTAATCTCTTAATTAATTTCTCTAATTTTCTCGTAATTAACTATTTATAATTATTATCTTCTCTTATATTTTAAAATATTTCTTTTAAAAACCTTACCACTTCTTCTTTTTTTCAGGTACCATCTCCGCTACGGAGGTTGGCAATCGTCATAGCTATTTTAATTTTTGAGGCAGTAGCTCTAAATAGTTGTTTTGAGCTGCATCTAAACGATTCTCTCAGGTTCTTCAGCCATGAAATTCGTCTTCTTCCGATGCTTCTTCAGCCATCTATCTTACCTTGTATTATGAGTCGCAGGATGCCATACTTCTCACCCCGCATCACATGTCCGAGATACTGCAGTTTTCTTTCTTTAATTGTAAGTTCAACTTCCTTCTCTTTGCCTATTCTTTTCAGTACTTTGTTGTTCGTAACTCTGTCTACCCAGGAAACCCTCATAATTCTTCTATAGGTCCACATTTCAAAGACATTAATTCGTCTCATTGTCTCTACATTTAACGTCCATGATTCTACTAGGACACTGTATACGTTTCATTTTGTTAGTAGTACTTTAAGAGCTAATGTTAAATCTTTGCTGCATAGGACCTTTTTCATTTTCATAAAATTAGAACGTGCTTTTTAGATTCTGACTTTTATTTCTTCAGTGTAGTCATTATTTTCTGTTATCAGTGTTCCTATGTAAGTGTACTTTTTTACTCTTTCAATCTGCTGGCCCTCTACTATCAAGATTTCGTTATTATTATGGTTATTTTTACTAATTTTCATAAATTTCGTCGTTTTAATATTGAGAGAGAGTCCGTACTCCCTACTACACCTTACTATTTTACTCATGAGCCTTTGCAGGTCTTGTAAACTATCGGCTATTATTACTGTATCATCTGCATATCTGATGTTGTTAACTGAGACTCCATTTACTCTTATGCCGACTGTTTCATCTTCCAGAGTTTCTCGCATTACCTCTTCAGAATAAGCGTTAAATAGTAGAGGTGATAGTATGCAGCCTTGCCTGACTCCTCTCTTTATTTCCATTTCTTAAGATGTTTCTTTTTCAATTCTTACTATTGCTCGCTGATTGTAATAGAGGTGTGTTATTAGTCTTAAATCTCTTTCATCTAGGTTTTTAGTTTTCAGAATTTCCATGAGTCGATCATCTTTTACTTTATCAAACGCTTTATTGTAGTCTATAAAACAGACGTAAAGAGGACGGTTAACATCCAAACATCTCCTCTGTGTCAGCACGTTGAAGGAGAATAATGCCTCTGTGGCACCCATACCATTGCGGAACCCATATTGAGTGTCACTAATATCCAGCTCCAGTTTAGAGTGTATTCTGGCATTGATAATTTTCAGCAGAATTTTCAAGGTATGTGACATTAAGCTTATGGTTCGGTAGTCACTGCATTCTTTGGCATTTACTTTCTTTGGCAAACACACAAATGCTGATGTCAACATTTCTCTAGGGATGATTCCCGTAGTATAGATAGCGTTGAACAGTTCTACTATTATGTCCAGGTTTTTCTCGTTGACCAACTTTATCAGCTCGCTAGGTAATTCATATGGACCAGCAGATTTATTGGTTTTCATATAGTCTGTTGCCTGACTAACCTCTGAATTGGTTATCTCTGGGCCCACATCTTCGGTTTGGCTATCTACGGATGTACTAGCTTCTCTCTGGTCATGAATTAGTTCCTCGATGTACTCTTTCCATCGTCGTAGTTTTCATTCTGTCTCCATTATATTATTTCCATTTTTGTCGAGCAATATATTTGAGGTTCTTCTATTTCCTATTCCGGCTAGTTGTTTGACTTTTTTATGTAGGTTTACATATTTCAGAGAAGTAGGTTTCTTTAGCCTCCCAAATTTTTCTTCTTATTTGGTTTTGAAGCTGTTTATAGCGGGTCTTATTGATGGTTTTGTTTTTCTTCTTTCAATCATTAACTCTAGAATTTCCTCCGTCATCCATTCTTCTTTCTTACATTTGGTTGTTGTAAGTACTTTTTTACTTGGCTTTAATATAGGGGTTTTGAAGAATTGCCACTGCTGTTCTACGTTTCAATTATTTCCTGGGTTTCTGTCTAGATTTGTGTTGATTTCGTGTTTCAGATTTTCTTACCACTAAACAAACTTAAAACTATCTTTTGGATTTGTTGGGTTGGTAACGGCCCTCTGGAGGTGAATATGGCTTCGTGTTCTGAGTCTTAATTTTGACGGACAGAGAAATCTGATTTCACTTTTGTCTTGGAAATGGTCCCGATGAGTGGCATGTGACAAATTAGGTCAAATTTACAGGTTAAGACCTAGTTTTATAATTAAAGTATGGGAATATGAGCAAAAAATACAAGAAAAGAACAGTAGATATGAGATCTCCTAATTGAGAGACGATAGAAGAGAAAACTGCAAAATTAACAAAGTATGACTACCAAAAACCAATGAAGCAAGACATGGCCGGTCCAAAACATAACATATGGTAAAGGATAAAAATGGTAAAGTATGAGGAAACAATATAAATATATAAAAAAGATAAAAAAGAAAGATTAGGAAATTAAAGTCATACAATATTAGGGCGATCATACAAAAGAAAAACAAAACAACAGAAACAAAAATTTACGTAGACTAGGTTGGACGAATCTAGTAAATGTGCTGTAAGGAATATCAAAAAATGTACTCACAAAATTTAAATTAGACATACAGGGTGGGGCATTAGTATGACAAAGTCCAATTACTCGTTTGTCGTAAGAAATACGAAAAAAAGTTAATTAAGTAAAAGTTGGGGCACTGATAAGACCATAATTTAAACATATTTTTAAATATACAAGGGCGTGCGTATTGACAGGGTGACACAAAGTTATGTTTTTTTTTTAAATAGAACACCCTGTATATTTTTACATTTTTGGATCCTCCTGAATGTTTCCATTCTTAAAATATATGGTTTTGTAATATTATACGAGGTAGTTTAAAAGATAATTACGTTTTTTTGTTAATTTCGTAGCAATATTTACAGCCTGTAGAATTGTAGTGATTTGAGATCAAATTTTTATTTTATGTTCAAACGATTTTTATACCTATAGTCTACTATTGTTAAACATTAACTCGGAATGAGTATTTTCTTAGTTTTCTTAAATGGAACACCCTGTATTTTAGTATTATAATGAAATTATATTTTATGGTACTTTTTTATTTCTTAAGCATTCCCTATACTTAAATGCTTTAATTTGTAAGTTATTCGTGATCCTTTAAGCCAAACATTAATTGCAAGAAAAATTACGTGAAATTTTATTAGGTGGCCGTGAAAATATTCAATCAAAAATAGTTTTTCGAAAAAAAATACATCATAATCTAGCCTAATCCTTAATTTATTATTATTGGATGAGAAATCCTATAAATTCGTAGTTAAGATTGTTGGTGCGCAAAATATTAATAAAAACATAAAATATTCTACCTAGTCGGCTATGACACTAAATTTCCTTAAAAATTTGACATTATACTATTTTTATAGTTCCATTTGCTTTGTTACCATTACTAATATAAATTTTTCTAATAAGGAACTGATAAGATTTTTGTGCTAATGGAGTATAACAAAAATGTGCTACTAGCAATAAGAATTTTTCATCAGAAATTCCCTGATAGACGACAACTAAGAAGAGAAACCTTTAAAAATATACTATAACGGATTCAACGGACTGGACACTTAGATTATGATAAATCTGATCGAATAAAACTATTGTAAGTGAAGAAAACAGGAATTAAATGTAGGTAATCCTTAGTGTCACTGAGGATCTGCATATTAGTACAACCGTTATTACAATCTAAGTAACTAGTCTGTTGAAACCGTTTTAGTATACTTTCAAAAGTTTATCTTTTTGGTTGTCGTCTATCAGGGAATTGCTGGTGATAAATTTTTATTGCAAGTAGCTCATTTTTGTTATACTCTCCTAGTACAAAGCCATTTTAATCAGTTCCTCGTTAGAAAAATTAATATTAGTAATGGTAACAAATCAACTGGAACTATATAAATAGTATAATGTCAAATGTTTAAGCTAATTTTGTGTCATAGCCAACTAGAGAGAATTTTGTATGTGTGATTAATATTTTAAGCACCAACCAAGTTTAACTACGAATGTATTTGGATATCTCATCCAATATTAATAAATTAAGGATCAGTCTAGATTATTATGTATTTTGTTTTCGAAAAATTATTTTTGATTGGATATTTTCACGGGCACCTAATAAAATTTCACGTAATTTTTGTTGCAATTAATGTTTGGCTTAAAGAATCACGAATAACTTAAAAATTAAAGCACTTAGGTATAAGGAATGCTTAAAAAATAAAAAAGTACCATAAAATATCATTTTATTACAATAATAAAATACAGGGTGTTCCATTTAAGAAAACTCAAAAAATGCTCATTCCGAGTTAGAATAGAATATAGAAATATGCTTTATTGTCATGAAAAATTTAACAATTTTATAGACAAAGCTTACAAGAATCATAAATAAGAACAATAACAAATAACAAATACAATTTACTAAAATGATATAAATCGTCTACATAAATAAAAATAATGAAAATAAACAAAAAAAAACAGTAACAATCTATTGCAAAATTTAAAAAAAAAAAAATTTCGACCCACCCTGTATACTAAAATTAAAGATTTCGCTGTACTATTAATAATTAACAGTAGTAGACTATATTAAAAATCGTTTGAATATAAACAGAAAATTTGATGTCAAATCACTACAATTCTACAGGGTGTAGATGTTGCTACGAAATTAACAAAAAAACGTAATTAACTTTTAAACTATTATACAAAACTATATATTTCAAGAAAGGAAACATTGAGGAGAATCCAAAACTGTAAAAATATAAAAGGTGTTCCATTTAAAAAAACATAAGTTTGTGTCACCCTGTCAAAACGCACGCCCCTGTATATTTGAAAATATTTTTAAATTATGGTACTTTTTTCGTATCTATTACGACAAACGAGTAATTGGACTTTGTCACTCTAATGCCCCACCCTGTATAATGGACAGATGTAAAGACTATTTTGAGGATTAGCACCTGGGTAAACCAACGAATTAATTTCAAACATTGATGATAAAGAAGAACAGAGAAAAATAATGGATAAAAACATTGTAGAAATCATTAAAGGAAATTGAAGTCGCAAAATGCATAAAACGGAGAAAGATTAAAATGAAGAAGAGTATCAGACCGAGACGGGTGGGTTTAGAAAGGGAACGGGAATGCAAGCAGCATAATAGAGAAGAATCCAAGCAGCATCTTGTTCTTGATATTTGTTGACATAGAAAAATAATTTGAACGTATACCGAATACAACACTTTTCGTTTGTCTATTGGCAGCAGGAAGGAAAGTAGGTACGAAAGCCACAAACAGTACCTACAGAAGAAGACGTCCAGGCATCCAAGGAATTAAGAATACGGTAACCACAGCGAAAGAAGATCAAAGGAGATTGTGCACAAAGGAACTTCAAAGAAGAAATTAAATATTTTAAGTGAATGTATTATAAATATTATTAGGTCAATAAACGTTTTTATTTTTTATTATTATTTTTTATTTATGCCAGCAGCACTTAAGCACTACGATATAAGACTAGTAAAATACTTATATTGCAATCAAGCAGCCTATATCCAAATTTGAGTTAGTCGAATTAAAAATACTGCTATATATATATATATATATATATATATATATATATATATATATATATATATACTGCTTTAAGGTCATCATGTAAGGCTTTTATGACCTAGAAACCAGCTTTACATAATAAAATCCTGTCGATGCATGATACATATTCGCAAGAAGGTCCTGAAATGTTATGAGTGATCTGTCCTATGAATTCAGAACGTCTGCTCATAAACATCATAAAGACGAAAAAACAAAATACTTCGGTCGTATAATTAGAGGACCTAAATATCTAATATCTAATAAATCTAATATTAATATTCTTATAGTAAAAGGCAAAGTGGAAAGAAAAAGATGAATTGGTCGAAAGAAACTTTCATGGCTGCGTAATATTAGACAATGGTGAGGTTTCACGTAGGGATGGGAAAAACCTACCGGTTATAACCTAAAACCGGTTTTTTCTTCTACAATAATCGGTTTTTCTGGTTGTTTTTTGTCACGGTTATAACCGGTTTTTTCTTTTTAAAGTAATAACCGGTGAAAAACCGGGTAAGTGGAAAAAATACTGAATTCATAGAAAAAATGTGAAAATTTTTCGCCCACCACGCGAACATGAAAAATTTTAAGCTGACTGAAACCGATTTGACAACACTGATGACTGATTGCTATACTGATATGGACTGATATCCATTCGAATGGAGTATCGCAAACTGAAGCGCAATGTAAATGTAACCTATTGGGTATTGGCTGTGACTCAAAAAACCGAACACCGGTTTTTTGAACAACCGGTTTTTTGACCGGTTATAACCGGTAGGTTAAACCGTAGGTAAAAAAAAAACGGTATAACCGAAAACCGGTGTTTTGTCAACAACCGCCATCCCTATCCTCAGTAAAAGAATTATTTCGCTCAGCAGCCGATAGAAGAGTTTCATGAAATTGTAAACATGATGAAGGTCAATGGCTAAATATAGACACGGCACCTAAATAAGAACAGATATCTTTTGAGTTCCAAAAAGAAAAGGTTTTCCGATAAATAAGATACTTTCATTGTAATTTGCCAAACCAGCATGATTATGCTGGTCACTGTTTGCTTGCCAATCGGTGAGTGTTTCGGAAGACAAAAAATACATTTCACTGTATATAGCTATGTTTATCCCGAAAAATATTGTTAAATAGTTACACAAAATCTGTTTCATTGTAACAAACATTTAAGCAATTTTTCAAATAAAATGTGGAGACACACCACATCTATACTCGATAGTAAAAAGACTTGCAATAAAAACCAGGAACAATACCTTAAGAGGTCACATCAAAGGAAATGTTAAAATATATTGCTTAGCATGTACTGCATGTTATAAATATTGGAGATTTACTTTCACAATATGTAAGTTTAGTGACCGGTAACGAAGAACGCTGCAAGACTTTCCGATAAGTCACTCGATTGCTTCTTTGTTTTTACTACTCCCCAGTGCGCTAAGACAAAGCCACGTTTTGCATTCGGTGGGAATGGGAAACCCGACGAGAATCTTGATTTATAAAGTGGTTATCGGTCAATTCGTCTTCTATTGCTGTTTGTTGCAATGTAACAAAAGCCGCAATTAGATTTTTCACAACAGCATCTTTGAATTATTTGAAGAGCTCTATCTCTGAGCCCAGTGGACCGATTTTAACGCATAAAGAGTTTGATGAAATTTTTTGAAAACCGCAAAAGATACGTTTTTTATGGGTTAAGAAGAAAGACAAGAAAACTTACAAAATTTTATTATTTTCACCTAATTGTCAAAATTTAACTTAATGAGGAAAAAAATAGAAACCGATAAATGAAAGGGTTTTTAAATACCTTTCGAACCAGCATTTGACAATTAAAATTCTTCAACTGTATTCGAAGATACAGCTATTTAAAAATAGTCAGTTTTTCGAAAATCGCACTTTTTGTCATTTTTAAACTGATAGAACTAGTTCTTTTATTGTCTAAAAATTTAGGTGAAGGTTGTTCTAAATGTATACAACAAGCTCTAATTATTAGTAGAGCTTGTTAATTATAGTAGGGGAGGAAAGTATGCTAAATGTGCAGTCACTCGAGCGCTTTGGGGACCTATTGGGTTGTGAAGAGTAGGTTCTAAAACCAAAAAAAGTTAAGTAAACGTTTCCATTTTAGTGGGGACTTTCCATTTTTAAATTAAATTTTCCATTTCCAACAATCGTTTTTTCCGATTATAGCGCCATCTATCCATAATTCGAAAAATGTTTCAAATAAAAGTTACTTATTTTTACGTAAGGAATCCGAATCTTCAATAAAAAATGGGGGCTCCTATTTAAAATTTTAAAGTAACCCCCCACCCCACATCCTAGTTACTTATTTTTACGTAAGGAATCCGAATCTGCAATAAGAAATGGGGGCTCCTATTTAAAATTTTAAAGTAACCCCCACCCCACATCCGTGGGGGGTCGTGTTTGGTGCCATTCGATAGATTTTTCAAACATTGAATAAGTGTATTTTTCAGTTTTTCGATCTGATGTTCATTTCGCGAAATATCGAGAAATTCGTATTTAAAATTTTAAATTTACCCCCACCCCTCTCCGTGGGCAGTCGTGTTTCAATAGATTTTTGACAAATTTTGAGCACATATTTTTTAAAAATGAATAACCATTTTCAATTTCGTTGCAAAACGAAAACACAGCCGAACCATATTCTAGTCCAATCAGAGAGTGCCGCAAGCACCCCTACCGGTTTCGAAACTTATTAGTCTCTCATCAGGAGGCACAACATATTTTTTAGTTTTTAGATCTATCGTTCATTTCGCGAAATATTCGCTTTTTTCTTGTGAAACTTTGTGACTCACCTGTTTCCTTATGCCCCGCCCAAATCGTCAGATTTTTGAAATATACACTGTTTTGCATGTACTTAACTTACTCTTAATCTGACGATTTCGAGTTTTTCTAATGATAGATTTTTTTTCGGCTCCCCCCCCCTTAACGAACTCCCCTGTGTTTAGAGCCAATATATGGTAGAGGTACATCTACAGGGTACCAGGGTTCTCCCCATATGATAATCTGACGCGCTCGAGTTACTGCAAAAATCCCCGCTTGGGCTCCCCTACTATTAGAATCTAATTAGATTTTTAGGTTCTAGCTCAAACACAGTGGAATCTTCACAAATACTTCTTCATGTACTTTGTCCGTTGCGGACGTCGGCTATCATCATAGCAATTTGAATTTTGTTTGCGGCGTTTCTGAATAACTCGATCGATGTGAGTCCAAACCATTGGTCTAAGTTTTGAAGCCATGAGTGTTTTCTTCTTCCGGGTCCTCGTTTGCTCTCTAATTTGCCAGTATTAACAGTTGCAGTATACGATATTTATCATGTCTCATAATATGAGAGAGGTGTTCAAGTTTTCGTTTCTTACTTGCGAAAGAGATTTCTTTTTGTTTTCCCATTCGGCGCAATACCTCTACGTTGGTGGTGTGGTTCGTCCAGGATATTTTGAGAATGCCGCTAGATTTTTCATGAATATTTCCGTTATTGTCCAGGCCTCTGCGCCATACAGCAAGACTGGAAATACATAGCCTTTTAGCAGCCGTATTTTTAGTGGAAGAGTTACGTCGCAGTAGGTGAATATATTTCTCATGTTGTTAAATGTTGCTCTGGCCTTTCTAACTCTAACTTACGTCTGAATTAATTGGTTTTTTATTTTCAATTTTCTGACAGCCTTTTGAGTTTTGTTCACCAGCATTCATTTTGTAGATATTATTTATGTTTAGATTAAGTCCCTTTTCTTCACTCGCTCTTTATACCCTGTCCATAAGATGCTGAAGTTCATCGATACTGCTGGCAAGTACGACCGTATCGTCCGCATATCGAATATTATTTGTCAATTCTCATTGCTTCATCCAGTGCTTTTTTTAATTTGTTCGGAGTAGGTATATATTAAAAAAGAAGAGGGAAGAGCACACATCCCGGTCGCACAAATGATGAATAGAAATGTAAATGCCATAGCGGCTACTAACAATTCTGGCCTCAAAGGTTTGGCTTCCCTATTCATGAAATATTGGCTGTAATTCAAAAACTCTTAATTGAATTGACTTCATCATACTTACTGAAACGTGGATTCAGTAAACAATTATTTATTAATGAAAAAGAAACGATTGCAAATTGTTTGCAAATGTAACAACCATTATAAAGTCACGAAGTTGATTGTTTAGAACTTATAGAAATAATGGGAAGTGAAAGTGCCAAAAATTCTGCAGGAAGAAAGCCAGTACAGAAAAAAAGGAAGACCGAGACGAAGATGGAGTAATATTGAGTAAAATAATTAAAGAACATGTAAACATTAGGAAGGAAGAAGACTGAAAGAAAGGTACGCACTATAGAAGAAAATAAAGACAAGGAATAAAGAAATATACGGACATAATTAATTATGATGTAAAAATCGAATAAAATAATATTTGTAATTTTGTATTTGATAAAATATATTTTGTTTTAACAATGATTTTGTAGTTTTTATTTCGTTGAATTTCGAGCATATTAAGAGAAGAGCACTTGAAGGATGTGAAAGGGAAAAGGGCATATCAATAAATGGTCATAAAATAAACAACCAACGTTTCGCAGATGACACCTTCTTGCAAATAACCAACCAGGGCTGATTGATCTTATACGACTGGTCGAAAACAAAAGTCAAATATTTGATCTAAAATTAAACATATCAAAGACAGAGGATCATGATAGTGAATAGACAAAATAACAACTATCCGCACATATTCACAATTGACTGGTTTGAGGTTGTGAGCTCGTACTTATATCTGGGATCATTTATCAAAAACACAGGGTCACTGCAGGAAGAAATAAAACTTAGATGTGGTCTAGCAAAAGTTGCCACAGCAAAAATAACCACAATATGGAAGGACTGTCAAATTTCAAGGGCGTTAAAGATGAGGTTGATCAGCTGCTAATATTATTCCCAATACTGACAAACGGATGTGAATCTTGGACCCTGAGACGTCACTGAAATGTACTGTTGGAGACGAATGCTCCGAATTCCTTGGACCGACCGTAGGTACAGTTTCACGATATTTGATAAAAATATCGATATTGTATTGATATCGTATCGAAAACCAATACGATATCGATACAATACATACCTTAGCAATATTAATGTCGATACGATACCGATTATCTGAAATCAATACAATACTCTTGTATTGTCGATACGCTTGCCTCGATATTATTGAAAATATCGATATCGAGAAAAAAAATAAAACGCCACAGTTGTTTGGATGGTACCCCGTCAAAATAGCCCCGTCGAAAAAGCTCCGACAAAATAGCCCCGACATAATATCCCGCACACAAAATAGCTCCGACAAAATAGCCTGCAGACAAAATAGCCGCGGAATAATAGCCCCGACAAAAAAGCTCCCTTCAGAATTAATCATGAAATAATTCCTTAAAAATACATTTTTTCGGAAATGGTAATTATCCTCTATTCAGATGTTTATCTTAACCACATTAAATAAAAATGGTCTTTTCAGAGAATTCGAGTCCTGTCTTCTCTGCCTATTGGAAGACTGAACATTTAATTTAAGCGAAATTCAATGTTTTTTTGTGATATAAACATTTTTTTCTGTTTTCGGGCAACAGTAAAATGCATTTTAAATTAAATAAATTGCATACATTCTTCTTTTCTTGTCAAATAATTTAAATTAAAAAAAAAGAATGTGTGTGTACTTTGTACGCACGTAAGAAGTTATACTTCTATTATATGATTATATGATTATAAACGAAATTAATATACTTTTTATTTATATTTTATTTAAATATTAAATTAATTTATACTTACTACTTCTCAAACATTTTTATTAAAACAGTGCCAAAAATTAAAATAATAAAAAAATAAAACACACACAAACACACTAAAAATGCCACAAATGATTTCTGAACATTAATTGTCGGAAAATTTTTTAACTAAATACGTATTTTCTGAAAATAAAATTATATAATAAATATACTTACAATCATAAAATGTATAAAAAAAAAATAAAAAAATAAAAGTTTCTATTGGGATTCGAACCAACTTACCACGCGGCTGGTATTTGCGTTGTATTGGGATTCTCTCACATTAAAACTGCGCCACAGAGACAGCTTGTCATTATGTGCGAAGATCGTCTAACTAAACAGATTAACCTTTTGACATTTTTAACTTATGTAAATTAAATTATTTTGATTTTGAATTGAAATGATTTAGAATTGAAAAAATACAACAAAACATAGAGTAAGAAGACAATATATTATGTAAATATAAATATAAATTATGTAAATAAAAGTATTACATACTACTTATGTATTTTGGTAGGTTCAAGGTAGGTATCGGAGCCCGTATAACGACTAATAAATTTCGCAATCACTTGCGTCGTGCAAAGTGGCTATGTTCAAATATCATAACAAAATTTGATCAACTATTTATAAAACACTTACCAGTGAAAGATTATTTAGCTTTGAATAAGCGAGATCTGCGGCACTCATACTAGGCACAGTTTGATGAGCTTTCACATTGGCATCTTCTATGTAAATAAGTCCAAAAATATAATATGAAAACTATTTAAAAAGGCAGTATAACCATTAACTAACTTTTTGTTTGTTGTTTCTCTTCCTACAAATTTTAAAACGCAACAAGCATACATTATAACCAAACGCAGTCCCACAGCTGCCATATTGGATAATTTTTGTCATGTCATTTGAACATCCAGTCAGAACAAAGTTATAATGCGCATGCGCCCGGTCGCTAGGTTTTCCCATATAAAATTTCACCGTCATTACGCCCGTAAAGAAGTATAACTTCAAAAAGTTTTTGGACACCTTGTATAAATAATTATGTAATTGTTTATATTACTAAATAGAGATTAAATAACCTTTCAAATGAGCTAGCACACGGTCCCTATTCTCATTTACAAAAATCATCGATTACGTCATTACGCCCAGATGGATGACGTCACTGGTATGACATATATAACAGAATATCGTAATTTAAAAATAAAAATCGATCTATTTTAGGATTTTTCCTTAAAGTCGCGGGTTTACGAAATAACGAATTTATTCCTTCCATTTGCACCATAGTGCACGTCTGAATTGTCGATATGAATGAGTCAGATTAAATTAAATTATTAGAAGAATTTTTTTACTGAGCAACAACATTTTTGTTTAATTTATTTAATATTTTGTATTATGACAACGACGTCCGAAGTGGAAGTCGAAACGTTAATAAAATAATTTTTTTAAGAAAATTGTGGCTTATTTCCCAATTATGTAGAATAGTAATTTAAAATAAATGGTACTCCGTTAAAAGGTAAAACTTTTTATTGAAGGTGTTTTCTAAGAGGCTCTTTTAGCCGGGGCTATTTTAGCCGGGGCTATTTTAGCCGGGGCTGTTTTGACCGGGGCTATTTTGTGTGCGATCTATTTTGTCGGGGCTATTTTGTTTGCGGGCTATTTTGTCGAGGCTATTTTGTGTCCGGGCTATTTTGACGGGGCTTTTTTGACGGGGCTGTTTTGACCGGGCTTTTTTGACGGATCACGGTTTGGATTATATTTTGTGGAATATTTAGATCATAAGTAATAATTATTTATGTGTATAAAAGTATAAGTGATCTGCAACCTAAGCATGAGCTGTTGTAATATTTTACACTTAACTGCCTGAACTTGAAACTCTTGAGAGTGAGTAAATGACTGTGTGATTAGACTGTTTATATCATGTGGTATTTGTGGCAATATTATGGAAGTTAGTGATGATGACGCAAAAATAATTTTTAACAAAAATATTGAATTGTGATTTATTCCGAATATCCGGGATTTCCCCATCTTTTCAAAAGCAGTTTTTGAACAATACGCCAATACAGAATTAGTAAGTATTAGTCGAATTTTAAAGAAGCATTCATCCATATTGAATTTTTATAAAAATCTCTAAGTTATAAGAAATATTCGTAATATTTTTAGAATAATGTCCATTTGCCAAGCATGCAAAAGTGGGCACAAAGAGCCTACACAGCTCAGATGTATAATTCTTTTTATGTCGATATTTTATCGAGAATTGTATGGATATTGTATCGACATCAATATCAATACGATATTTTTATAAGAAAGTAGTGCCGATATCGATACTCGATACGATACTTCATTGGCATAACCAATACAATACTCAATACTTAAAAAGTATCGATATTGTATCGTATCGTGAAGCTGTAACCATAGGACAAATACTTCAATTGAGAGCTAAAAGTTAACCAACGACTCTCCAGTAAAGTCCATTTCCAACAATTAAAATACTTTGGACATGTTATGAGAGCAAACACAGAAAACATGGAAAGCCTCATTATACAAGGAAAGGTGGAAGGCCGAAGATCACGAGGAAGATCTCCAACAAGATGGATCGATCAAATTACAGGAATATGCAGAAGACCTATGCATAAGTTAAAAGAAATGACCAGAGACGGAGATCTCTGAGACAGACAACACACGACATCACGTCGACCACTACACTCCCTCCGGGGTGTCGGGATTGAAAAGAGAGATTTCGTTGGATGATAAACCAAAAGCTAAAACTTAACAGAAATATTGGCATTATCAAATCTTCAAGGCATAACATTTAAATTTTACAACCTACTTACTATTTTCTTAATTACTCATTAGTTGTAAGTTTTTCTGTCAATGTCATTATAAATCTACAAAAGCTATTATTAAATGGATATAAGTTAGAAGAAAAGAATTTCTTGCAACTGTTGTTTAAAATGACATTTATCGACAAGTGTGAGAAGAGCCAACCATTGTGTTTCTATTCAATAGAAATATTAGAAATTGCCTAGTGTAAACTATAAAAGGAGATTAACGCATGTTTACACATAGACCAGGGCATTTAGCACAAAATTAATCGATTTTATATACAGCACATATACTGCAATCACAATTAAGAAGCACTAGAAATAAACAAACCAAGACACGTTGAATGTTAAGAGGACCACTCCCAAATCATGATTTACAAAGTTTATACACACATTGTAAATCATGATTCGGGGATGAACCTCGTAGCATGAGGCTACAAGGATGAACCTCGTAGCCGTAGCATTCAATGTGTCTCAGTTTATTTATTTCTAGTGTATCTTTTTTGTCATTTTAGTATAGAGACTTGCTACTTTTTGCAATGTGTTCAGGATAATGTCAAGAAAAAAGTATATTATAGAAAAATTGGTGGAAATGGATAGTTGCATTTTAAAGTACATAAAATGCATGCAAATGTACATCATGTCAAAATAAGAGTATTAAGGGCCAGATTTTACAACTCGAGACGTTTTTGGGGTCGATGAAGACGAATACGCCATCAGAATACCTGGTGCCCAGGTTCACTGCTTCGGCACGTCATCTGAAGTTTAGAGAAGTCGCTGAACAAGAATACGCCATCATAACCGATAC
Source organism: Diabrotica virgifera virgifera (assembly GCF_917563875.1). Classification (NCBI taxonomy): domain Eukaryota; kingdom Metazoa; phylum Arthropoda; class Insecta; order Coleoptera; family Chrysomelidae; genus Diabrotica; species Diabrotica virgifera. The sequence continues at coordinate 229,512,061 of NC_065445.1, read as the reverse complement.
CCGACACCTGATACCAAAACCTCCAAACTCCATAATATAACATGACTTAGCAGTGACCTTGGATATCAAGTGGTCCGGGGGTAGGTTCTGATGGCGTCGACCACAAAACCGCCTAGTGATCTATTTACATGCATTCAAGGTCAAAAACCTTCGAAACACCTGAAGATGACGTGCCTTAGCAATGACCGTGGACGCCAGGTGCTGTGAGTCAGTTGTGATGGCGTATTCGTGTTCAGTAACCCCAAAAATCCCTCGTGTATAATCTGTTTGTATCAATTTAGTGCCTAAATTCCTCGAAACTCCAGAAGATGACGTGATCCTAGACACCAGGTGCTATGGGTGTCGGTTTTGATGGCGTGTTCGTTTTCAGCAACCCCAAAAACCGTCCGAGTAATCTATTGTCTATTTGCATCAATTTAATGCTGAAAACTCTCAAAACTCCAGAAGATGGCGTGCTTTAGCAGTGAAACTGGGTACCAAGTGCTCCGAGGATCGATTCTGATGGCGTATTCGTATATTCAGCGACTCCAGAAACTTCCAAGTGATCTGTTTGCATCAGTTTAGTACCGATAACCCTCGAACATCCATATGACGTGCCTTAGCAATGACCCTGGGCCCCAGGTACTCCAGAGGTCGGTTCTGATGGCATAGTCGTATTCAGCGATCCCAAAAACCTCGAGTAATAAAAAACTTTTCCTTAATATGCTTATTTTGACATGTTTATACACTTTTGGATGCATTTTATACACTTTACAATGCAATTATGCATTTCTACCCATCTTTCTGCAGTAGACTTTTTTCCTGGCATCATCCTGAATACAATGCAAAAAGTTGCAAGTCTCTAGGTGCTGTATTTAAAAATCGATTTATTCCGGTGTTTTAGTGCTAAATGCCCTGGTCTAAAAACACTTTGTACAGAAATAATATAATTTATAATTTACCACAAGGTAAGAGTAAAAAAAAATAAAAAAAATTAGGAAAAAATAGGAAAGTGGCACAAATCATCTTAATACCCAAACCAGGCAAGCCTGTAGAAGAAGTTAAGTCCTATAGACGTATCAGTCTACTTTCGGTGATGTCAAAGGTTTTGGAAAAACTTTTACTAGACAGATTACAGCCAATCTTCGTGGAAAAGCAGCTAATACCCAACCACCAGTTTGGATTTAGACAACAACATGCTACCACCGAGCAAATTCACCGAGTCTGCAACTCCATAAATTAAGCCTTAGAAGAGAAACAATACTGTTCTGCAGCCTTTTTGGGTGTCTCGCAGGCTTTTGACAAAGTCTGGCACACTGGCCTGCTATAGAAAATAAGAAAAATCCTTCCTCTCAACTACTTTCTAATCCTTAAGTCCTATCTCTTTGACCGCCATTTCCTTGTAAAAGTAAAAGATTAGTGCACTAACTTATATCCAATCAAAGCTGGAGTACCTCAGGGTAGTGTCCTTGGACCAGTTCTCTAGCTACTCTACACAGCAGATCTTCCTACAAGCCAAAATATCATCGCAGCCACATATGCAGATGACACAGCAATCATTGCAGCTCACTCAAACCCGTACATCGCCTCTCAACTGCTCCAGACAAATCTCGATAGAATAAAGATCTGGTTACAAACGTGGCGAATTAAAGTAAACGAAAGCAAGTCAGTACATATACCGTTCACTAATCGGAAAGGTACGTGCCCAACCGTCTCATCAAATAATCATGTACTACAACAAAGGGATGATGTAAAATACCTATGTAAAATACCTACCTGTAAAAAACGTACTGTCTGATAGGAAAAAGATCACAACTGAGTTTGTACAATAAAATTTTAGTATACAAGGCAGTGATTAAGCCAATATGGAGCTATGGTATCCAACTTTGGGGATCTGCTTCGAGATCCAATATCGACATCCTGGAGAGATTCCAATCGAAGACCTTCCGCATTATCACAAATGCACCGTGGTACATGCCCAATTGCCCAATGAATTCATCAATCGTGATCTTCAAATGAAGACTGTCAAAGAAGAAATTGCCAGTTACGCCCAACAATACGACATAAGACTACAAAACCACCCCAACAGGCTAGCGAAGAACCTAATGAGACCCCAGGCAAACAGAAGGCTAAAGCGTTACACTCCAAGCGACCTACCAGCAAGATTTTAAATTTTAAATTTTCAAATAGTTATTTATGAAACAGTTCGTGAAGTATGCTTTTTGCGAACGCACGCGATTTTTAGAGCACGAGAGACAACGGAGCGAGTGCTATACATCGCGTAAGTTCGCAAAAAGTACTTCACGCACAGATTCATACAATATTTTATCTACGATAAACAAATAAAAAAACTGTAACTCTTCGTCACTGGAATTCATTTCTATTCTACAATTTTTAGAACTTTGACATTTTAAAATCCTAACTACTTTCAAACCCAGGCGCGGATCCAAGGGGGGGGGTCAATGGGGTCAATTGCCCCCTCCTTGATTGAGACTTTGCCTGGTGTCGCCTTTTTTTTAAGAAAGAGAAAATTATGATTGAAAATAAATAGTGGGTTTTGTGTCCTGTTGATAACTGAATAACGGAATGAAACTTAAAACATAATTCCTTCTCCAAAGTACGTGTTCTCGGACTTACTGTATGGCAGTGGTTCTTAGCCTTTTCAAAGCTGGGGAACACTTTACTTGACAAATTTTGAAAAAGTCGCGGAACACCATTGTGTTATTTTATAGGAAACACTAAATAAGGGGTGCAAATGTAAATACAACTGTAAATAAAACACGTTCTTTAACTGCAAATACATGCAAAAACAAAATATAAGAATAAAAACATATTCTAAAAATAGAAATTAACAAAAAATATGTAGATTAGTAAATACATTTTATTACATTTTATTTTACAATTAGATGTATGGGCATAACTAACATAATAACATAAAAATTACACAAATCTAGTGCGACACTTGAGCCTGATGACTTTTGCAAATTTTAGCAATGTCTGGTCTAATATGCCATAGCGCTACCCTCATTTCTTCATCAATATTCCCAAGTCTTTCACGTTTCTTTGTTTTTATGTTTGTGAAGGTTGAAAAATCTAATTCACACAAGTATGAAGTTGCAAACTGTAGTAAAGTAATACCTTTAATGCTCTTGTAGAAAGAAGTGGGTGTTCAGCTTGCACAGAAATCCAAAATTCTTCAAGTGACATTTCAGAAAACTTTAGTTTCAGAGTGAGATCCGTTGACAAGCCTACTAACTCTTCTTCCTCTTGTAATGATAGCTGGTATTTCGACATATTAATCGAGATAAAAGGATTTCGAATCCAATGGTAATTATCTGTATTTAGGGAAGGAAAGTAGTGATCAATTTTTTCTTCTAATAGCGTCAAATGTTCAATGAGAACGGATTTCATCTCTTCAATATTTGCGCTAATACTGGGAAACATGTACCTTTTTCTAATATGCGATTTTTCCTAAGAGATAGTTTCTTTTGAAACCCTGATAAGTTGTCAGTACAAGACAAAATATTTTTAGAATTTCCTTGGACACTCGTGTTAATATTATTGATGTATTTAAAATCCCGATCTCTTGGAAGCGATACAATTTCACGTCGGTCTGCGAGATTAACGTATATTTTTCGCGGAACACCTGTGTTCCGCGGAACACCGGTTAAGAGTCACTGCTGTATGGTGTCGAGTCTTGGACTGTGAATAAAACCGATCTACTTACCTAAATCGCCTTGAGGCTTTCGAAATGTGGTTTTATAGAAGAATTTTAAAAGTATCTTGTGTGAAAAAGATTCGAAACTCCACAATACTAGAACGTCTCAGCAAGACTACTGAGATTATAGAAGGCATCAAGAAGAGAAAAGTGGAGTATTTTGGACATGTAATGAGATGTTTCAAATATAGGTTGCTACAAAATATTATGCAAGTTAAAATAGAAAGCAAACGCAGTACAGGACGAAGAAGCACTTCGTGGTTGATTTAGGGTGGCAGTGAATAAAACTAAGATAGCTATGATAGTAACCAACGTTCTGAAAGGACATGGTACATGAAGAAAAATAAAGTAACAGCCCATTCCGAAAAAGAATCCTGCGTACGCGAGTGACGAGAAAATTTTTATTTCATTGCCCCCTCCTTGCAAGGTTGCTGGATCCGCCGTTGTTCAAACCACAAAACTGTCAAAAATTTTGTTGTAAGTCATTGCTCATATTGTCATCACCATGACAACGTGAAAGTTAAGGATATTTGATTATATGAAAGTGTGCCAAAAAACCCATTAAAAGTGTGCGAAAAACTAAACCCCATTTAAAATACATTGTTACGTCACGCACACTTTAAACCCTACGCACTGCTATCTATAATGACAGTTTTCACAAACTAAAAACTTATACATAATATGACATAGAGTAGATAAAATATTTTATCTACTCTATGTCATTATAGATAGCAGTGCGTGAAGGGTTTAAGAGCACACAGTAGCGATCAACAGGTAGCAACAAACGCGGTCCAAGATTGCGAAAGTTCTGCAAACTTTCAAAAGTGAGGCAACGGTGCGTCGGTAATTCGACACTGACAGTGACGTTTATACTATCAAAAACAATAATTTTTATTCATATAGGCGTGAAATGTTACCAAGCCAGTGACGTTCGATTTCTTGTTATAAAAAAATCGATTTTTAGTAGTTCCAATGTGACACAAAATCTAGGCACGGGATAAAAAAGTTTATTTGAAGAAAGAAATTTTTTTGTCTTTCCTAATGGCTAATTTTTCAATATTTTATTTAGTTATAGAGTAATTTCCACATACTAACATATTTCTAAAATTGGACTCTGTACCGCCATTCTTTATTATATTACGAATATGTGTGCCAAATATCTCGACATAATATTCAAAATTAGAGCCGGAATCTTGGAACGCGTTTGTTGCTACCTGTTGATCGCTACCGTTTGCTCTTAAAGTGTGCGTGAAGTAACAATGTATTTTAAATGGGATTTACTTTTTCGCACACTTTCAATGGGTTTTTTGGCACACTTTCATATAATCAAATATCCTTAACTTTCGCGTTGTCATGGTGATGACAATATGAGCAATGACTTACAACAAAATTTTTGACAGTTTTGTGGTTTGAAGGTAGTTAGGATTTTTAAATGTCACAGTTCTAAAAATTGTAGAATAGAAATGAATTCCAGTGACGAAGAGTTACAGTTTTTTTATTTGTTCATGGTAGAGTAGATAAAATATTGTATGAAACTGTGCGTGAAGTACTTTTTGCGAACTTGTGCGATGTATAGCACTCGCTCCGTTGTCGGTCGTGCTCTAAAAATCGCGTGTGTTCGCAAAAAGGATACTTGACGAACTGTTTCATAAATAACTATTATCTATTAGAGTTTTATTTATAGGGTTTTATTTATTATTAGAGTCACAAATAATTTTTGTTAAGTACTAAAATTATGATTTCATAGGATATTAGAGAGTTATTGCCACCGGCAAATAAAGGATCCTTTATTACAGGATACTTTAATAAAGGGCAAATACAGGACGGGTCTAAAAGAGTGGTATTGCAAACGCAGTTAAAGAATCTTTTATTTTGACAAATGACATGAAATATTTTTGTAAATATAAAAATAACCTATAAAATTCCATTTGTCGATATAAATTAAAATAAGATAATTGAAGAGTAAAACGTTAAATTTAATTATTTTGTCATTTAAAGATGTTTAGAGAACAACATAATATATCCCATAATACTCATCGTTCAATAATATGGAAGTGCAATAAATTGGAAATACTATTATTTTAGGAGTTTTTAAATACTTTTGCATTATGGGTATATGTAATGGGGAATTTCTGGAGAATATATTATTAGGGAATAGTGGATATCCATTCCTCAACTACAACTACCTAATGACACCATTCCAGAATTTTCAGACAGAAGTTGTGTTTTTATAATCCATCACAAATCCCTTCAAGAATTGTTATTGAAAGGACATTTGGTATTGTGAAGAGATTTCCCATTTTACCATATGTAATGAGATGCAAGTTACCTTTTATTCAAAGAATAATATCAGCTTGTTCAGTTTTACATATTGCAGTAGTACATAATAGAGAAAACGTTGAAATACTGGCAAATGAGTGTGCTGTTGATATAGAAGCTGTGGCAGTACATTTTCAACCAGGAGCTAATCTAATGCGACTAAATTGTGTGTGTGTTTGTTTAAAATTATTGTTCGACATTTAAAGCTAGCGCTTAAACTAATTTTATTTTTATTGGACTGCAGTTTATTAATAAATTTATAAATAAATATAAATATTATATTGGTGACTGATTTTAAGTATTTTATGATCATTAGCAGGTTTTAAATAATAAATTTATAAATATATACATACATGCTATTGGCGTTTGATCTTTTATCCATTATGGCCCTCTCTTTCTTTCTTTTCACCTCTGGATAACTAGTTATCAGGAAGTTTATCTGACAGATTAGATACTAATAGATATCTGACAGAGAAAAACTTCCCGTTAACTAGTTATCCGGAGCTGAAAAGACAGATACTAAGGATACTGTTATATAAACTTCCCAATAATTAGTTATCTGAAAATGAAAGACCTCTAATCTGTCAGATAAACTTCCCGATATACAAAAAGATAATAGAAGAATTAAGCTTTATGCTGGTTTTTATTAATTTTCTTGGCAATGTTTAAATAAACAAATACTGATGACATGAAATGGATCACGAACAAGGAGGAATGAAGAAGGAATTGGAGATTGTGTTTACCATTAAACGCATAAAACTGCAGTATCTGGGACACATATGATAAATCAGCACCGTTACTCCCTCCTGCAGTACATATTGCAAGGTACAGTCAAAGGTAAGCGAAGACCTGGTAGAGGGAGAATATCAATGGAACTGTTTCGAATCGCAGCTAGCAAGGTTACGATTGCTATATGATTTCCAACATTCGAAACGAATAAGAACCAAAAGAAGAAGATGGCATGAAAATGAAAGTGTATTAATACTTTTGATTAAAAACTTTATAGATTCTAATCTATAAAAGATTAAATTTTCAAAAATAAATACTTGAACCTTTGTTTTATTTTGTTAACCTGTTGTTATATATCTGTTGAATAGAACTCTATTTTGAATCTAGAATTTTAACAAATCCTAACTTTCATTAAAATTTATTGATCTTATATCTTCAATCTCTTATATCTTCAATAAATATTTATTTCTATAGAAAAATGTAAAATATATTGAGTTTAATAAATGAGTTACTGATATTTTAAGTCTGATCATTGTAATTAGTAACAATTTAAAATTATTTACGTAATATTCCTTTTTACAACTTCTTGTAATAACTCAAGCTTCAATAAAATGGTCTTTTCTATATTCGTTTGGGTCAAAACATCAATAATCTATATCTCAGAATATTACTTAGAGTTGTTTTTAATAAATAAAACCCAACATACAACTTTAATGATGAAAGTTTAATCAAATATCAATCCCACAATACATAAATTATCAATCCAAAGAAGCGACAAGATAAATTCAAAATACAAGTGAAGTTAGACCTTTCTTCACATTTTTGACACGTTATGTCAAAATAAAGGAACTTTTATTAAAATAAAGGTGTCCTCTAATTTTCCTTAAATACAGGCGGCCTGTATTTTATTAAAAGACAAAAATAAAAGACGCAATACTGCGCATGCTTATATGTCAAAATAAAGGATCTTTTATTACAGGTCGACTTAAAAGACGTTGGCAATAACTCTCTTGTTACTGGACAGTCTCCTGCAAGTCTCTTTTAATTTTTAAATAATTTACTTATTGTAATCATTATTACAGATTGTAAATAAATGGGATGTTAAAAAAAATTTAAGTTATTTAACATGTACCTAATTTTAAATGGTGTTAAACTCAAATGAAATGCTAACTGTTACTAATTGATTTCACTGCTCCGTAAATAAAATTCTAACTACATACATGGAATGAATAAAGCTTTAGTCTGCATATAATAAGGCTTCAGGATATGATTTAATAGGTGCTACTGTACAGACATAAATGCTACGCAATTTGGGTTTCGCAAAGGCCTATAATATTATAGTAAAGCGTGAAGTGCTTTTTTATTTTAATACACTAATAAAAAGGTGTCTGGTCGTCAATCAAGATACATATTTATGCGTGTTTTCTTGACTAAGATAAAGCATTCGATAAAGTATGACATGAACAACACCAATGAATGTCCTGAAATGAAAGAAGATAGACTACAATAACCTCAGGATCAAGTCGAATTTATACTATAAGCAGCGAGGAAGAAATACGTGTTTACGAACAGCTGCCAGAGGAAATTGAAATCAGACGTGAGATGAGACAGACTTTTGTTAATTTTGAATAAATAAATATATATCTATCGTGATTTAGTATTTTTTTTTTATTTACTGTACCTTTCTGAAATGAGTGTGAAGAGAGAATGAGCAGGGAACGAACCCAGGGCTGAACAGGCGGGCAGAGCACCATTCTGATGTATGGAACGGCTGGCGTTTTTCTTTTGAATATCCTATCTTTTGAAGGGATATTCGAAGAATTTCTTCTCTCGTTTCTCCCAGCCGCAGCCGTGTGGTGTTGCTTAACGGCCCTGGCTTTATTACGACTATGACTTTACAAAATGGCTACTACCAACAATATCAGAAATGGTTAGGAAGTTATCAATAATCTACAACTTATAACGTGTGATTCAAAATTATTGTCACCATGGGTGGCTCTGAACGACGGAGATAGCTATAAAGTGCATGTCTATTGTTTATTCAGATATACTTTCCAGTTTACGTCAACTTGACAAGAAAAGTTAGGTTATGTAGAGATGTTGGTGGTGGACAATATGTATACAACATCTTGTTTGATTTTATTTATTATTTTTATTTACTTATAATTTTGTTAATTCTTTTTATTTTTGATTTAAGTTCTGTGTTAAAGGTTTTGACTGATTTTTTATGTTTTGTAATGTTAATCAAAGTTGATTGATAAACCAATGATTTAAATTCAGATTAAAACAAGACATACGTAATTTTTTGCACGGCTAGCTTTGATCCCAATAATTATTGTGGATCGCTCGTTAGCAGCTCTCGTACATATTTTAAAAATTAATTAAATCTAGACACGTACAAGTTTTGTTAATAATAATTGATGTCCGACATCGTCACTTAAATTCCTCTTCTCGTGTAATAACAGTGTTCTTTTCGGTTTCATAAAAGTGGAAACAAGCAATTTTCAATATATGGAGGGCTACTTGTTGACATGGATTCTTGATTTACGAGTATAAGGTGGCTATGAGTTAATTCGTCTCGACTGTTTCTATGTAAAAATCTGAGGTCAAATGAGCTTTGTTGAAATATTTATTAATACTAGAAAATATCTTCCCACTTAGCTTCTAGTACTTTATCAAATCAAAATAAAGCTTTTAATAAATTTAAAGTCGCTAAAAAATGTGTGTTATCAAAAATCCTAATGTAAGTAGTATGATATATCTGATATCTTTCTTCTTCTTCAAGTGCCGTCTCCTAATCGGAGGTTGGATATCATCATCACTATCTTTACTCTATCCACCGCTGCTCTAAAGAGTTCTATAAAACTGCATCTAAACCAGTCCCTTAAATTCTTTAACCATGACACTCTCCTTCTTTCTATACTCCTTCCGCCTCTTATCTTTCCCTGTATTATCAGTCTTAGCATTTCATATCGCGGTCCCCTCATTACGTGTCCCAGATATTGTAACTTTCTTATTTTTATTGTGTTTATTATTTCGCATTCTTTACCCATTTCTCGCAATACTTCCGTGTTCGTTTTCCTCTGTGTCCTTGCTATTCTAAGCATCCTTCTGTAACACCACATTTCAAATGACTGTAGCTTATTTATGTGTTCTTGCTTTAATGTCCAGTTTTCAAGTCCATATTGTAGTATCGAGAACACGTAGCATCTCAAAGCTCTTACTCTCAGTTCTAAGCTAAGGCAGCTAAGGTCTTTGTTGCAGAGAACTGTTTTCAGATCTTTAGCTAAGGCTAATTCTGGCGTATGAAAACTGTTTATAACATTTAAGAAGAATGGAGATAGGTCACCAAGAATAGAATTCTTGGCATATAGTACTAGCATAATTTGGGCATATAGGTTGTTTGGTGTGTTAGGTCTGAATCCCGCGTACCAAAAAAAAAGTTTATTAATAGCAAGCTGAAAATGTGTTAATACCTTAACGGTGTCTAGTCGGACCAACTTTAATGTACGGGAACACTGGAACAGGGGAAGTTTTAATTGTGGAACAGGTTACAGGTTTCGAACGTAAGACTACGAAAACATCCCATTTATTTTGTCGGACAGAACTTCCAATTGATTTGTTACCCTTATATTAAACTCTCATGCAAAAATCAGCCTGCTATTTACCAACATAATTCCTGTCATTCGAAATGGAATACGCGTCGGACTTAATAAAATGCCCAACCTATTTGTCAGACAAACATTTTTTCATATTATAAAGTTTGCTATTGAATAAACTTAAAAACAACCTGCTAGCTTTCACAATCAAAAACTTGTCATGACGACACGTTTATTATAGGTGTAACCAGGGGGTGATTTTGGGGGTTATAACCCCCCATTTTGGATGTACTTTGAGCTCTATACGCTTAACCCCATTATTATTCCATACACCCCAGAGACCTTCAAGTAGACGTAACCCCCCCCCTAGGTTCATCCTGGTTACACCTCTGCGTTTATTATGTTCCACAATTAAAACTCCCCGTTCCAGTGTTCCCATAGATCAAAGTTTGTCCGACTAGACGCCGTTAAGTAATCAACAAATTTCCATCTTGCTATTAATAAACTTTTTTTTGGTACGCACGATCCAGGCCTATGACACTCAGATATGCCATGACGTTTCTCGAATCAAATGTTTCTCAGACATTCTATATGCATTTTGTCCATTTTTTCAAATTTCCAACCAAAGATGGCATCGCAAACTAGATGTATAGAGCATGACACGAAAGACGTTCTAAGTGCATTCTGTTGTCTGTAAATTAAATGAAAATAAAAAAAATATGAAAAAACATTTTTAAGAAACGCTTTTCTTTAGTTATGAGTGACTAAAATTTAAAATATTATAAAAAAATTAACCAAAAAGCAAAAAATTAAAAAATTAAACTTGAAGAATTATTCGAAAAAAAAACGTTCGTTAAAAAAATGAAAAAGTCTAACACATGCGTTAAAGAAAAGCGTGGGGCGCTATTCTCAAACTGTTTATTCGATGAATACGTGCCCCACGCTTTTCTTTAACGAATGTGTTAGATTTTTTCAGTTTTTAACGAACGTTTTTTTCGAATAATCCTTCAAGTTTTATTTTTTTATTTTTTGCTTTTTGGTTAATTTTTTTATAATATTTTAAATTTTAGTCACTCATAACTAAAGAAAGGCATTTCTTAAAAAAATTTTCATATTTTTTATTTTTTTACTTTTTAGTCTTACACTTTTCAAACATTAAAATATATCGGCATGTTTAGAAAAGGATGTAAGTATATGACAGATACATTTTTTGCATTTATTTCAACTTTTGATACATATATTGTACATTTTCTGTAATTTCTTCATACATTTCTTGAATCAAAATCATTATTTACACCTATTACAGTTTTCGCAGTCTTTCCATCTTTTCTAATACTTTACTATTGCACGGTGTAGACCCTGTTAATTTCTCGCAATGCAGTTATTCGATGCGCAAGCCGTCTAAAGGTACGTATCCATACAAGGGTAAACCTCGTTCGATGTAGTAGCTCCACATAGTGGATACGTCGGTGATCGCCGCTCGGCGTTCCCTAGGCGATTTTACAGGGCTCGGCGATTTTACAGAAATGATAATCCATCCAAACAATTCTAAATGTTATTGAAACGCGGAAAGAAGCTTTTGACTTTACCCTTACCTGCTGTAGATCTTGAAAATTAAATTAAACCAAAATAACTTTAGTGGAACTGTCAGGGGCGAATATGATCAACGATCCTGAACTAATATGGCTACAACCAATTCTTTCTGACACTGGTGACCAAAATGAAAATCGAGCTAACCTTGGTGAAAATGAGGGTGATGACATTATCAAAGGAGCAGAGTGCTGCGATTGCAATGCTGATGATCATGGGGACCTTTATGACAATGTCATGTTATGTAAAACGCCATTAAGGTTCAATTAATTTTTAAACATTATTTTGTATTTAAAAATAAAACACTATTTTCGTGAAGCTACTTGAGTTTTTTATATCGTTACTACCTACCAAAAATCGTTCTTACCGCTTTGTTTAGATAATCAAAATGCGTTTTCTCCCAGGATGACAATCTAAATGCAGTTTGTCTAACAGTTTTTTCAAGTTTTTTGGGATATTATCAATACTAGATTTTTGGCATATAGGTATAATATTTGAATGATTTTTTATCCATCTTTTAGGTACCTATATCAGTTTTTCGTTTAATTTCTTGCCAAGCGCGTAGCAGTTTTTCTCTATTTGCCAAAATTACAAAAAATGGACAAAATGCATTTAGAAAATCTGCTCCTCAAATAATCTTGGATCTATCATATAAGGAATCAATAGTTCCGTTAATAATATTGATGTTGTGATTTGATTTGTACTTCAGATCTCTATTATATTTTGGTTTTTGTCGATACGACACTCTGGTCAAAAGATATCGAAATTTTACCAGTTGATACCAATTTTTTTATTATTGATTTCGCGCCGTAATTTATAAATATTTTTGTTCAAAATTATCTCAGCTATATTTCTTGTTTGAAACATTTTTTCTACGGCGTACAGATTCTTGGAAAATCGATGTTTTCCGTTCCCCATCCCTATGAGGGGGATTTTGGGGGCAATCCTGTGGGGTAGGAGGTAATTTTGTCTCCTTCATACTTAACAGTTGTATACCGTTTTTGTAATGTTTTCAGTTTATTTTTAAGTTTCATACTTAATGCTTCTTCTTTTTGCAGTTTCGTCTCTTATCGGAGGTTGGCTACCATCACAGCAATCTTAACTTTGTTGGCTGCAGCTCTGAACAATTGTATTGAACTGCAGCCGTACCTTCTTCTTCTTAACGTGCCCTATCAAGTCCCCTTGACGTTGGCGATTAACATGGCGAAACTGTCTCTGTCTCGAGCTATTCTAAATAGGTGTTCTGCTTTCTTTATTCCTGTCCACTCCCGGATATTCTTCAACCAAGAGGCCTGCTTTCTACCAATTCCTCTGCGTCCTTCGATTTTACCCATCATAATAAGTTGAAGAATATTATACCGGTCTCCCCTTACTACGTGTCCAAAATAGGCCATCTTTCTATATTTGATGTTATCAAACAGTTCGCGGCCCCACATACTGTGTATACTACCACATTTGTCAGCATAGCCGTCCATGGTTTTTTCAGTGTACGTCTGTGCAGCCACATTTCAAAGGCCTCCAAACGATTAATGGTTGATATTTTTAATGTCCATGCTTCGACACCATACAAGAGGACTGACCAAATGTAACATTTAATCGTGCGCGTTCGAAGTTGAAGTTGCAACTTATCATTACAGAAGAATGACCTCATTTTTAAAAATGTCGTGCGGGCTATCTCGATTCTACATTTTATCTCTTTATCTGGATCTAGTTCTTCAGTAATATGGCAACCAAGATATTTAAAACTGGGTACTCTTTTAATTATATGACCATCAACATATAACCATGAATCTTGATGGGCCAAACGGCTAAATACCATGTATTTTGTTTTTGAACAGTTTATGTTTAGGTAAAACTCTCTTCCCACTGTGCCAATGACATTTAAAAGGTGTTGTAATCCATTCATATCATCACTTAAAAAATAACTGTATCGTCTGCATATCTGATTGTATTTATCAGAATTCCATTAACTTTCACACCCCATTCCAAATTATGCAGCGCTTCCTTAAATATTCTATCTGAATATAAATTGAAAAGCAGTGGGTACAGTATACAACCCTGTCTGACACCTCTTTGTATTTTGCATATTTCTGTTGATTTTCCATTTATGCAAGCTGTCGCTGTTTGACGCCAGTATAATTTTTCTGTGATTCGTACATCTTGACTATCAACTCCTTTATCCTTTAATATTTTAATTAATTTGTGATGTTGTACTCGATCAAAGGCCTTCTCATAGTCAATAAATACAGCAAAGACGTCTTTCCTTTGATCTCGGCATTTCTGCAATAATACATTTAGTGCAAAGAGTGCGTCCCGGGTTCCCAGTCCATTTCTGAAGCCAAATTGTGTTTCGTCCTGTCTTCTTCACATTTATCTCTGATTCTACTGTGGATGATACGTAGAAAGATTTTCAAAGTGTGGCTCATAAGGCTTATCATTCTATAATCGCTACAGTTTTTCGACGTTGTTTTTTGGTAGGGTGATGAATTCGGACTTTAACCAATCTTCAGGGATATCACCAGTCGAATAAACATCATTGAAAAGTTTGACTAGTATTCCAATGTTTTCCTCATTTATGAGCTTTAACATTTCTTTAGGTATGTTGTCAGGGCCAACAGCTTTCTTGTTTTTTGTCAATTTTATAGCATGTAGTATTTCTGATTTTAGTATTTCTGGTCCTTCACCTTTTTCCAGCTACTTTTCTATATTTTTTAAACATATTAAACGTATCAGCCGTACCACTCCCTTAAATTTCGCCTGTAGGAAATCCTCGTACGTCCACATTTGTCTTTCCAGAGATTTTTCCTTGGATTACGAGCCTTAGCAGGGAGTACTTTTCCCCTCTCATTATGTAGCTTAGATATTCCAGTTTTCTTGCTTGTATGATTTTTATGACTTGGCATTCCTTCCCCATCTTCAGCAAGCACTAAATGCGTACTTTTCACCAAAAAATGATCTTAAGACATTATTAAAACTTGTACGATTAACACAAGAAGTAATTAGTGGGTTACAAATTTAATTATTTTGAACTGCGTATAAAAATAGTATCGTTACATCAGCCCAAAGGATATTCGCGTTACTTAACCACACAGAAAAATTAAATGTTATATAATTTCCACTATTTACAATTTAGGTAACGTTCACGTATCTGATAAAAAGATAAATGAGCAAAACCAACAAGTGTATACGGTAAACACAACAGCCTATACCGATATCCTAGAGAAGAATATTTTAAAATCCGTTTCTAAAGCCGTATCTTTCATAATCGACGACGAATTAAAGCCAATTTCGATTCTTCTAATAACTCATTTCAACATCTAATTTAATTCTTACTTGTTGACGAGTCGGCTGTCTCTTCTTTTCGCATTTGAAATGAGCGAGGACGTCGTGTGATGAATTTCTGATTTAACACCGTAGATGTGTGTTCATATTACTTTTTTTTTAAGTGTTTATCTAGGTAATAGAATACTTTGCAAAATGTTTTATTTTATTTTTAAAAATATTTTATATTTTTGTGCACAGTCAGTACTCTCTTCTCCAATTTTCTGGCGGTATTTTACTCCAGGGTAAGAAGCTAGAAATAGACCATGTTCGGGGCACTCAAAGATCCAGGTAGCTGACTACTTTTTTAGTTATTCTAGACCTATAGGAAGAAAACCTAGCTGTTTCCTGCCTAGAGTTCGCGTCCGTTTTTTAATTATTAACAATTTAGTGCAAAAATCGCGACTTTTGGATTTTTTGCACCCCATTCAAAAGCTAAATAGTTGACATAAAATTACAAAATTTAATTTTTTAGAATATTACAAATCTTCAAAATGCCGATTTTTGAAAGTTAAAAAGTTAATTTGTTGCTACGCAAACTGCAAAATAAGTGAAAATCGTTACTTTTACTAAAACTACCTTAGAATTTTAGTGTTTCGCCCAAAGATAGGGTATTGGGGTACTTAACAAACCCTCAAAATTTGAGACCGATCCATTAATTAGTTTAAGAGTTATTCTAATTGTTTATCCCAGAGACCTTTATTTTGCAATAACATAAGACAGAAAATAATGAAGATAGGGCAATTCTGCGTATGTCAAATGAAAGTAGAAAACTGATGCTATCAAAATGTACTAAAAAAAGATAAAAAAATATCTAATATAGTCAAAAATCCTAATGCCAAATTTGTGAAATTTTGTAGTTTATAAACATTTAGAATAACTTTACAAATATTGTCCGTAGAAAAAAATCATTTTACATATCACAAAAACTGGTATTTTACAGGAAATTTTAAAAATGTAGTTCAATTGGTGACTAGTCGTGGTAACTGAAGGGGGAGCTAGAAGCCTACAAATGCACGAGTTCAAAAACAAAAAAGGCAACTTAAAACTACTATCATTTTCTATATCTCGGGATCTACTAAACATATTTTGATCGTTCTTTTTTAATTTGTATGTAATTTCTCTGTACATTACAAATATGCAATTTGTCTAGACATTTATTAATTAATAAACAGTCTAATTTGTTTAAACAATTTTTGAAAAAATAATTTTTTTCCAAAATTCCATGATTTTAATCATACTATCGTTATTAATCATAGAAAAAGTTAAGGTATACTTTAATAAATGAATTATCTTCAATAAATAATTATCTAATAAAATCATTTATTTATTAAAGTGTACTGTATGATCATTAATGATACTATGATTAAAAAATAGATTTTTGTAAAAAAATATTTTTTCAAGAATTGTTTAAACAAATTAGACTGTCTATTAATTAATAAATTTATAAACAAATTGCATATTTGTAATGTACGTAGAAATTACATACAAATTAAAAAAAGAAAGATCAAAATCCATTGAGCTGATCCGGAGATACAGAAAATTATATTCGTTTGAAATTGCTTTTTCGGTATTTTAGCTCGGTGGATTTGTAGGTTCCCCCTAGTAGTCGTTTGAACTACATTTTTGAAAAATCGTAGAGGGTGCGGTGAAGGTACAATGTTTGTGCAAATTTTTTAAGAAAAAATAAAAATCCAATTCTTTAAAATGGCATTAATAAGATTCCTTAATTATTAAAAACAAATTAGCTGTGAATTAAAAACAACACATGCTAACTTTGTCCCAAATGAACCCATGCTAAATTTTTTTATTTGAAAATTCGTGTTATAAAATACTAACTTTTCGAATATTATATAAAAATATTGTTTGTACGGAAATGGTTATTTATGAAACAGTTCGTGAAGTATGCTTTTTGCGAACGCATGCGATTTTTAGAGCACGAGCGACAACGGAGCGAGTGCTATACATCGCGTAAGTTCGCAAAAAGTACTTCACGCACAGTTTCATACAATATTTTATCTACGATAAACAAATAAAAAATCTGTAACTCTTCGTCACTGGAATTCATTTCTATTCTACAATTTTTAGAACTTTGACATTTAAAAATCCTAACTACTTTCAAACCACAAAACTGTCAAAAATTTTGTTTTAAGTCATTGCTCATATTGTCGGCGCCATGACAACGCGAAAGTTATGGGCCACATATTCCGGAAAACAAAACTCCGGGTATATAAAACAATAATCAGGCCCATAGTAAGTTATGGCTGCGAAACATGGGTGGTGACACAGAAATCTGCCAATGCATTAGATGTGTTTGAAAGAAAAGTATTACGTAGGATACTGGGCCCAATAAGTGAAAATAACAACTGGCGAATTAGGTATAATAGAGAAATATACGAGCAATATAGCGAACCAACTCTAGCACAACACACTAAACTGCAGAGATTACGGTGGGCAGGGCACGTGGTCCGCATGCATGAGAATAGAATCCCCAGAAAATTGCTGAATGCAAGAATGCAGGGAAGAAGACCTGTTGGAAGACCTAAAAAGAGATGGGAAGACGAAGACGATGAGGATGCCAGGAACTTCCTGGGAACGCATTCATGGAAAAGAATGGCGGTAAATCGAAATGATTGGAGAAGCTTATTGAAGGAGGCCAAGGCTCGATTTGGGCTGTAGTGTCATTGGATGGATGGTACGTTTTCTGTGTTTTGTGACAATCTTCCTTCATCCAATATATTGTCTAGTCGGCTTCTGTATAGCATTTTTGTACTGTGGTGTTCTAAACTTTCTATATTACATCGAACCGCTTCAATTTTGTCTCCCTTCTCTGAGGCTGAGACATCCTGTTTTTTTGGGTCCCTAAAGACAGTATTACTTAGATTTTATCAAGTAATGGTCGCTTCCAGTTTCTGCTCCTCTGTATGCTCTAACATCAAGGATTCTCAGTTTTGTTTTTTGGGCCTACATCCGTAGGTATGTTTCAATATTTTCTCTTTGTTCTTTCTATCACTTATCTCATAAGATGTTTATTAATTGAAGATATAAGTTAAAAAAGAATCTACGTAAGTTATTGAGAAAATGAATATTTTTAGTTTTGTATTAGACAACTAACAATGAGGTACATAATTTACAGCATCTGAAGATTTAAAACTAAAATATTTATAAATAGTATCCTTAAAAAGTATTTTTTATCGGAAAAACATTAGGTTTTGAACATACTTTGATCTTGTATATGTTACAGTTCAAGTTGATTCTCAGTTAGAGTTGACTCCAACTAGTTGGAGTCAACTCCAACTGAAACGAGCAGTAAAAGTTGATTTTAAAAATTTAAATCAACTTTTACTAGTTGGAGTTGACTCTTCCTGGATCGATTCAGTAAATGTTGGTTATACGAGAATCTCAAGTGCATTTTTGATGAGTGTGCATTTCTTTGTTTTGACCGTTTCAACTACTTATTAGTATAGTCTGTAACGTCGCCCCCGTTAGGTAAATTATTCTGATTTGATTTTTTGCAAAAACTTACTCGAAAGAAATACATCCGTATAACAATCCTTATAACAAATACACAGGGTGTCACGCGGTACCGCGGTCGAAAAATTGTTTAATAGTTATTTATGTACCAAGTCAGTAAAGTGGCTCTTTATCGAACGAGTCTGATATTACGAGCAGAGGAAGCGAAGCGAGCAACAGACGCGTTCGATAAAGAGTATTGAGGTGGTGCGTACAAAATTGGGACATGTTGGATATTAGTGCACCCTATGTAAAGCACAGCTGAATCTTATGTTTTTGATTCACAGTGTTGCTATGCCATTTCTTTCGTAATTTAAATCAATGTTAAATGTACCTACAAGAATAATAGAATAAGAACGTTTACTTCTCCGTCATTATACTAGGTAGAATGACAAATGAGGTGTCAAATGAAAGCTTATAATCCAAGGATAGTACTAAAGGTGAGAAATTAGACCTAGATTGTCTTTCCCTCAAAAAATAAGCGTTATATTGGGGATTTCTAATGTCGACATTAAAAGTTGCACTATTTTTTTTCTATAAAACATTTTGATCTAAAATTTACCAGAAAACTTCTTTGTACTCTCAACTTTTAAATAAACGTGATGAAGAAGCTAAATTTTAAACTTCGTCACACAACTTTTGCGATTAAACTTTGCAATGCACAAATCCGCACCTTTTTCTTTGAAAAATTCATAACCTATATTATGATAAGAACAAAAACTTGAAGCAGGTAACTTTGTTTTCAGAAATGTTAGAGCTATATACTGTGAAAATTTCAGAAAAAAATATTAAAATGTAACGGAGTTGTAGCGAGGTAAACGCAAAAAACGTGATTTAATTTTTTTTTATTTTTAGGTTAAAATTGCGATTTTGACAATGTTCCCCCACATAAAATTCAAAATAAGCCTGATTTTCGTTTTCAGCACCCTCGAAAATATAAAGTATGAATAAATTGGCCATTCACCCCTCCGTGGTGAGTATCTCGAAAACTAAGCGCTTTTTTGAGGGCGTCCCGCTCGTGTATAATATCACAAAAAATTGTAACGTGATAGTATGAAAAAATAGAGGATACGGCAACGCTGTTACAAGTGATGGTCGGATCCAATACCAAAATCTACACAGACATATTAGGGTGCACTAATAACCAAGATGTCCCAAAATTGTATCGTCAATCATAAAAAACATTAACACTTACTTACAACTTTGAGGAAATTTTTTTAATTTTACACGAAATAAAAAATTCGTATGACAGTAATGACAGATGACTTTTGCATGATAGCCGGTTTTGATGTTTAATCGATAGTTATCAATATTATATACCTACCAAATGACTAAATCTGTAAAGTTTTGATTTATTTTGTATGAATATAATTGCGAAACACTACAGAATTTTACGTTTTGACATAAATTTTATGAATAATAAGATAAATTTTGTACAATATTTTTAATAAATAAAGTAAATAAATTTCAATCTCGGTTAATTTGATTAATAATCGCGGCAGGTAAAGTAACATTCTTCTTTCAATACAACAAAGTGTTATTTTACTGCCGAAAATGAGGGCAAATGAGTACAATAATGAATGATTTTAGTGACGTTTGGCGATAAGCAATGATTTTAAACAAATTCGCAAAAATAATTTCCACTTCGTACAAATTTTTTTTAGATCCTTTGGGCCGTTTTTTCCTCTAAAATTGACTGTTGTCGAGTTATTAGCGACTTAAAATTTGAAAAACGCCAAAATAACCATTTTCAAGGTTTAATAACTCGGTTAAAGATAATTATTGTGAAAGTCGAGCGAGCGGCCGTGGAGTAACGGCATAATCGCTGGCGTCATACTCCAGTGCACGTATGACCAAAGACAAAACATTTTCATTTCCAATGATGACACGAGCCGTCTCACCGTGCCTCGGAGAGCACGTTAAGCCGTCGGTCCCCCTGGGCTAGTGTACATCGACACTAGTTACTTGAAACAGGGTTAAAGATGTAATTGGCGCCGGAACTGCCCTTCTTCTTCTTAAGGTGCCGAGACCGCTTGTCGATCGTTGGCTCTCATGTTGCCCAGCATATTAACAATTATTGTCTTATTTACAGCCGCACGAAATAGTTCAGAGCTAGTTTTCCCAAACCATTGGCGTAGGTTTTTAAGCCAAGAAGTTGTACGGCGGCCCACACTTCTTTTTCCCATTATTTTACCTTGCATGACAAGGTGAAGTATGTCATATTTTTATGGGTGACGCATTATATGACCAAAGTATTCCAATTTGCGCCTTTTAACCGTGTTCAATATTTCGCAACTTTTATTCAAACGTTGCAAAACCCTTTCGTTTGTGACTCTTTCTACCCAACTGATCTTCAGAATACGGCGGTAGACCCACATTTCAAATGCTTCTAGGTTTTTTTTTAAAGCGATTCTGTCAGTGTCCATGCTTCAACCCCGTAAAGTAGTACTGGGAATATATAACATCGGACCATTCTTATGCGAAGTTCCAAATTTAGGCCCGGAACTGCCCGAAAGGCAAAAATTCCATACGATAGTATATATTATGAAAGTCAGAAACTAAAAAAATCAAAGATTAAAGCTACCTCTATAAGATCCTGAAGAAATTTTTCTCATTATTTCATTAATAAGATATTATTTTTAATTCTCAACAATGACCGCTAAGCGTGTATTGAGGCGGCCGTCAATGTGAGTGCGAGTGAGATTCACCATTGGACGGCCGGAATGGTGCATCTCTTTAGCACTCACCATTGACGGCCGCCTAATACGCACTTAGCGCTCATTGTTAATAATTAAAGATAACAGCTTAGTAATAAAATAGTGACCAAAATTTCTGCTGGATCTTGTAGAGGGGGTTATAAACTTTGATTTGGTCACTTTCTGACTTTCATATTAATGGATTTTAACCGAGTTATTAAGCCTTGAAAATGGTTATTTTCGCATTTTTCAAATTTTAAATCGCTTATAACTCGACAACAATCAATTTTAGAGAAAAATCACAAAATACCTTTTTTTGCTCAAAATAACCCAAATGATCTAAAAAAAAATTATTCGAAGTGAAAAAATTATTTTTGTGAATTTGTCTAAAAAAATTGTTTAAACAATTTATCGATCAAGGTACTGCCTGGCACCCAGTAGATTTGTTATAAGGACCTCTTTTTGAGTAAGTTTGTGCAAAAAATTCGAATCGGAGTAATTTACCTAACGGGGGCGACAATACAGCTAGACTAATTTGAACATATTCAATAACATTTAATTTCTAGAATCGTCTGTTTGTGTGAATCAGAATCAACTTTTACTAAATGGCATTGGGAAGAGTATACTTTTCCTAGTTGGAGTCTACTTTTACTAGTAAATGTTGAATATAAATCTTCATTTTATATTTATAATCAACTTTTACTGAAACCAGCCGTTAAAGTTGACTCGAACTAGTAAAAGTCAACTCCAACTGGATAATCAACTTGAACTGTAACATATACACTGTGTCCGTAAAGTATGGAACAAATTCTTTTTTAGCTAAACAGAGCATTTTAAGTAATAGGTAATCCTGAAACACGTCGATTTTTGATTTTAATTTACCGTATTTTAAAATAATATTCTAATATACAGGGTGAATTACTTTCGAGTAATGACGTCACCGTCATTTTTTTTAATGGAACACCCCCATTTTGTCTCAATTTTCGGAATACTCTAGCTGAGCTGATTACAAAAATGTATCACATGTTGATTCAAATTGGTACAGGGTGGACAAAAATACAATAGTTTTGCATGTGTTAATAAAGTAACGCGTTAGTTAAATTAACAATATTATCAAAAATACTTATTGTCTAGCGGACAGAATATGATGAAATACATAATATGATGTCTGATGAATTCTGTCCGCTAGACAATAAGTATTTTTGATAATATTGTTAATTTAACTAACACGTTACTTTATTAACACACACAAAACTATTGTATTTTTGTCCACCCTGTACCAATTTGAATCAACATGTGATACATTTTTGGAATCAGCTCAGCTAGAGTAATCCGAAAATTGAGACAAAATGGGGGTGTTCCATTTAAAAAAAATGACGGTGACGTCATTACTCGAAAGTAATTCACCCTGTATATTAGAATATTATTTTAAAATACGGTAAATTAAAATCAAAAATCGACGTGTTTCAGGATTATTTCTTAAAATGCTCTGTTTAGCTAAAAAAGAATTTGTTCCATACTTTACGGACACAGTGTATAAGACTAGCACATTTTAAAATAATAATTCCGTTAATATATTACTCTCTATTTTATATTGCTTGTTTGTCCTCTGCTGAATTTTTACTATTCTATTCTATCCGTGTTTAATCAACTCCCAAATAATATGTGAAACTTTCTAAAGTTTCAGTATCGTCCTCTGATTCAACTGTCCTCTGTTTCCCCTATCTCTTGCTCTTGTTAGCTTTTTTGTCTTTATCTGTTCTTCACACTTTTATGTATTATTTTTCAAAACATCTTCAGGAAGTAACTCGCAAAAGTCAGCTATTTTATATTTAGGTGCGATTACTACTCAATTTCTTTGCATATCTAGCTTAGTTCATTATGCTGGTTTCATTCTTTTTTGAACCAAGATTTTGATTGATTTTTTTATTTGATTAAGTACTACATGTTCCTCTTCCGTTGTTATATTTGCAATGTTATTATTTTACATGTCCCTATTTTTTTTAAATCTATGTGTACTTAAGCCACTAAATACTTACATACATACTTTTAAAACAAATTGATCATTTTTTTATTAACTCCATTGAGTACAACAATCTGCCCACTGCCCATTGGGCATTAAGCATTTGTTATGGTAAAAAAATACAGACACGTAGAGAGTTACTCCAGTAAGTAACCTCTTTACAATTCTAAAACTAAAATTGTATCAGTCTGAATACACTTTTAATTACATTCAGTTGGTCAAGTCAGACGGCAGTTGCCGTTTTAGTCTACGCACTTCAAAGACGTCCCGCACAGTTAATTGTCTGGCAAACTCATTAGGATGCACTAACACTCGTTTACAGTATTTAACACTAAAACGTTGTATGGCTTCTTTCACAGATTCTAGGGGGATGTCGTGTTGAATCACCTCGTTGGATACATAGTATGGCGCATTGACTATGGCACGCAGCACCTTGTTTTGAAATCTCTGTAAGATGTTTGTATTGGAGACGCTAGCAGTGCCCCATAGCTGAGTCCATATGGGCTTGAGGATGGACTTATAGAGTAAAATTTTGTTATCCAAAGAATGTTTGGAATTGCGTCCAATGAGCCAATACATATTTCTCAATTTAAATCCAAGCTGTTTTGTTTTCGTTTGGTAAAAATATGTTTTTTCCAAGTTAGACGACGGTCCAAGTACATGCCAAGATATTTAGCGTCCTCGGATTGAGGAATTAGACAATTATCAATATATACAGGGGGGCATGTTTCTCTGCGTAGCGTGAATGTTACATGCAATGATTTAGTCCCATTAGATTTGATGCGCCATACTTTCATCCATTGCTGAATTCTATTTAGGTTTGATTGAAGATTCCTTGATGCTGTTGTTGGATCTGTGTGGGATGCCAGGATAGCAGTGTCATCTGCATACGTTGCAACTGTAGTTGTACCAGATGTTGGAATGTCCGCTGTGTATAAAAGATATAGAATTTGGCCGAGAATGCTGCCTTGTGGAATGCCTGAGTTAATAGGATATATCTTAGTGTGCTCGTTACCGTGCTTCACAAGGACGTGTCTATTTTCTATGTAGGATTTTAAGAGCTGGAAGTGAGGATAGGGTAGGAGCTTCTTTAATTTTATTTGTAGCCCTATGTGCCATACCTTGTCAAAAGCCTGAGATATGTCAAGGAAAGCAGCAGAACAGTATCTTTTGGCGTTAAAATCCTTGTTTATTTGGTTGACTAGCCTATGCACTTGTTCTATGGTTCCGTGTTTGTCTCGGAAACCGAATTGATGTTCTGGAATTATTTTATGTTCGTCTATTATCGTTTTCAACCTTTTTACGTACATTTTTTCAAAGACTTTGCTAATCATAGGCAAAGGCTTATAGGCCGGTATGAAGATGAATTTTCCGGTCTTTTTCCGGGTTTGAGGGTCATTAGGATTTGTGCCACTTTCCACATGAACTAGGAACACAGTTTAGGCGCAGAATTGCATTAAAAATAAAGGTGATTAGTTTTATGCACTTATCCGAGACTTCTTTTAGAATCTTGCCAGATATTAGGTCAAATCCAGGGGCTTTTTGATGTTGATTTCATCTATTATTGTTTGTGTTACTTGGTTGACTAAATTTCGTGTGGGGCAGATCCATTTGAAACGGTGCTGTTAGGAATCTGGTTAGTTCTGTTTCTACCTCTGTAGATATTGTAGAAGGGTATGGCGTGAATACTTTCTGAAAGTGCTTGCCAAAAAGATCAGCTTTTTCTTTGTCGTTCCTAGCCCAGGTGTTTGCCCCATCTTTGATTGGTGGGTTATGCTGTTGGGGCCGTTTGAGTTTTTTCGTGGCTTTCCAGAGTGAATGATTTGTAGCTTCAGTTGGTGTTAAATTTTCTAAATATTCTTGTATTCCATGGTGTTCTTCTTCTTGGATTAGATCCTTTAATTCCTTTGTTGCTTTGTTAAGTGTTTTCTTATTTTTTGCCGTTCTTGACTGTTGCCAATTTTTACGTAATTGTCGTTTTTCTAAAAATTTTTGTTTAATTGTTGGAGACACATTATTTCTGTTTGGAGATAGTTCGTAGCTGGGAGTCGCGTACCATACAGCAATTTGTATGCTTTTTGTTAGGTTATCTACAGCTGATTCTAGTTGGAGTTCATTTTTCAAGGACAGATTTAGTGAGATCAGCTGTCTAGTTTTTCTCTAAATTGGGACCAGTTAGTCTTGGTGTTATGCAAAGTTGGTTGATGTACTTTGTTTAATATTTTTTCGAAGATTGTTATTATAAACGGTGAGTGGTCTGATGACAAATCAAAGCATGATTCAGCTTTACATTTTTTGGTATCGATGCCTTTTGTGATGCAAAAGTCAACGACATCAGGTATTTTGTTTAAATCAGACGGCCAATAAGTTGGTTCGCGCGTAGAAATTTGTTGCAGGTTATTTTCTATCATTGCTTTAGCTAATTCTCTGCCTCTTGGTGTTGTTAGTCTACAACCCCACATCGGATTTTTTGAATTATAATCTCCACCTGTAATGAATTTGTTCCCTAGAGTGTTGAAATATTCTTTTTAACGACATGTTTAGGTGGGCAGTATAAGGCAGATATTGTTATTGGGCCGTGTGCTTCCTCAATTGTTAAGCTGGTTGCTTGCAGGTAGTCTTTGTTATATTTTTCCATTTCGGAGTGTTTAATTAGGGCAAAATATTTGGCAGGAGAGGACCGGGACGCCGTTGTATCTCGTGGTTGAAAAACCTCCGACAATGGTTTGGGATAACCTCCGCGGAGCTATTTCGCAGAGCAGTCAACAAAACAATGATATCCTTGATGATCGCCAACATCCGGACAGGATAAGGCACTGAAGAAGAAGAAGGAGTGTTTAATAGAATCACGTATAATCATGGCGCTTCCAAAATTGATCATACCATTACTTCATAGTTGTTTACTATACCATATCAACGTTTTCCATTAAAGTAATATTATGAAAACTCATTTTACATTATAATCAAATTCAAGCTTTCTTCTTCAATGCACATTCACAAACCTCTACTAATGAAGAAGAAAGATATTTCATTCGATTCACCAATTATGCGAAAGCAGTTCTTATTATACGATTGAGATTTATGTTTTTATGTGTACATATGTAATCGTACCTGTAAATATAGCAACGTATTATTAATTACTTCAACGAGGTCATCTAAAATGCAAGTGGAATCTATTTAATGGGTTTCATAATCCTTTTACCGTAAATGTTTAAAATATGATCAAGATTTATTTGAGATGGTATGATTCGCAGAGACGGTCTGAGTTAATTTTGTATACGGTGATTAGATACTATAAATATAATATCTGCAATAAAATAATATAACTCTTTTTCACTTACCTTATTTCTGCATAAGAAAAGTAGAGGAACTAAGGCAGATTCTATTATTTCGAAGCATTTTTTCACACCTCCCAAGATCATCAGTCCAAAACAAAGTTCTTTGTCTGAGGATGGTTTGGTTGATGATTTGTATATATTTGTATATCATTTGTAAAAATAATCAAAGTAGTTGTCAACAAAAATAAATCAAATAAATCAGTTCTACCTCAGATACTTCGGACAAATAGCGAAAAGAACAATAACAAACAAACCCTGTCTCATAGTGTTTTAGTATTTATTTTTCTAAGGGTTTTCATCTCTGTTGTTTCTAGCAGGGCCGGCGATAACGGGCCTGCAAGGGATGCACTGTAGGCGGGCGCCCCTGTTTGGGGGGCGCCAGAATGAGCTTTTTTTCTGCTGGTGTTATGCAAAATACTAAAATAGAAAAATTCATTTTTTTAATGTGGTTTAAATTCGTCATAATACCCTAATCAGTGTTTGTTAGTTTTGCATATCACACATGTAAAATATACAAAAATATGCAATGCCGCATAGAATTCTTACCATGTAGTAATATAATTTATTGGTCAAAGATATAATATTTCAATCAAACAACTTCGCTCTAAATGAGAATGCTTTGTTTATTTTCTTCAAATTTCTTGCAAGTTGTTAAGTTTTGTATCGCAGTTATGAGAGGAAATGAATGATTTCTAGTAAAATAAACACGATTGTGATACTGTTTTCGTGCCGCCTGTGTAATTTAAGTATTATGTACTTATTAATAGGTATCGAGTATTAATCCCATAAAAACATAACATTTAAAATAAACATTTTACTAGTACATAGAGTTTAGTTTAGAGATTTTTAGATTTAGATTTAGTATTATTTAATGTGATTATACCTATACTAATACAGAATAGTTTATCAGTTGTACTCTGCAGTTAAAGAATCTAGTGTTGCATTCAATTAATATAAAATTATATTTGTCAAGTACTCAGTACTATTATTAAATTACGGTTTCACATTACTGCAGAAACATAATCTTGAGGTTTTAGAGATATTATTTTTATTTAGTTAAATAAAAATGGATTCAAAAAAAAATTATCTTGGGCACGAACCGAAGAAGGAAAGCCGAAAAAGAAGAAATGACAAAAACAATCTTAGTCAGTGGCGGCCCGTGAGGTAGTGCCATAGAGCCATGGCACTACCTTGCTAACTATCCATAAACATATTTTTTATCTTCAAAACTTTTTAATTCCTATTAATTTTTTTGTGTGTATTTCTTTTGATCTTCATAAATTATATAAAATATGGCAACTATGGGCGCAATACCATCCCTGCCGACAGCGGAGAGTATTCGACAGGAGAATCTCCTTCGCGCCGAAGTCAGTACTGGCACGAGTAAAGAGAGAAAGATTTTACGAGCATTATATGTAAGTGACAGAGAAAGGGCTATATTGGACTATTAGTATACCTTAACATTAGAATCTCTGCGCCAGGCACGAGGGTATGAAGCCAGGTCTATTTATTTTGAGTTTCTTTACGTGCTGGTTTGTCGCTTTTATTATGTATATTTTCTGTTAAAAAGTTTTTGTATTTATAATTAAACTTTTGGTGCATCATGATCGTGGGTATTTTGATAATATTTTGATTATTTCTTAAGTTTAATTTATTAATTGACAATAAAGATTAGTATTTTAAAAATTTTTTTGGTGGTTTTTCGCTAGAATAAAAAACTACAAATGTTATAAGGTGTTGTGGAGCTTTCGAGTTAGCTTTAATAGGTCACGACGAAAAAGAAAATTCAGAAAATAGAGGCATATTTAAGGAGCTGGTCAATTTTAGCGCCGAATTAGACAACGACTTAAAGGTTCATATTATTCAAAGTACCAGATCTTTCAAAGGTCTACCTTCTCCGGACATTTAGTTGCTTCTAATTTATTTATGTCGGAGAAGTTTTCTGCTTATAAGCATCAGTTCTCCGAATCATTTCTTAATGAACCATGGAGACTGGAGACAATTTTAATTTTTAAGCAAAACTCGGTTTAAAACTGAATTAGAAGTAGGTACTGTATTAGCGAGACGAATTAAGTACTACCTCTGGGGCTGTTTCGCTATCGGTTTTATTGTAGAGGGAAGGTTCAAAAAGCACATTTGAAGAAACTATTAAACTTTTAAGTATTTTAGTTACCATTCCTATATCAACATCTGAAGCAGAACGCTGTTTTTCGATGTTTACATCGAAACCTAGTGCTTTAGGTATGCTATCTACAGAAAAGCATTTTGTAAATTGTATTGATAATTTTAATTATAAAGTCATTGAAAACTTTGCAACCAAAAAATAGAAGAATGAACTTCATATATCGTAAACTTTAAAAGTGACATTACAAAAATTTTTGCATGTGTGTGAATAATGAAATAGTTTTATTTTTATAAATTGGTAAATAGAGACTAAATCGTAATAACAATTTTCAAGCACTATCAGCAGTAAATGCTGGTGGTAGGTTAAGAGGTTTTTATTATTAATTAATTTACGGAACTGTTTTGATCAATGTTGGACAATTGCTTGGCACCTCAGATCAATAAACTTAAGATATGTACATAAGATAAAAGTATCCGCGCATATTTTTTTTAGTTTTTGTTGTCAGTATACCTTTTTTTGACAATATCGTGAATCCGTCACTAAAAATTTTGGCGGCTGCCCGAGTTGTGGCACTACCTTCTTAAAGTGGTACGAGCCGCCACTGATCTTAGTTCTATTAGCCAATTTCTTAAAAAAATTAACATGAAGTTATTCTGTTAGATCATGGATCCAATAAAACTGTAACTGAACTTTATTTACCGGGGACATTTGCGGAAGGGGAACACCGTCTAAGTCGATGCCTCGCTGCCTGGAACACACATTTTTAGGACACAAGTCCAAAATCAAGTCATTAATATGGAGGATAGCTCTTCTTGCTACCCCTAAAATCATGTGGTTTAACCACATAAAGTAATACAGAGGATGTCCCATTACCCAGGGCATCAAAGGAAACGTTCAGTACAAAGCCTCCTCATTCGTTATGTATTGCGATGGGGTGAGGTAGTGTTATAGCTTGGGGGTCAGATAGATACCACTCCAGGTTATGGGCGGTCAGATAGGTAGG
The DNA here is from genome assembly GCF_917563875.1 of Diabrotica virgifera virgifera. Classification (NCBI taxonomy): domain Eukaryota; kingdom Metazoa; phylum Arthropoda; class Insecta; order Coleoptera; family Chrysomelidae; genus Diabrotica; species Diabrotica virgifera. The sequence continues at coordinate 229,482,108 of NC_065445.1, read as the reverse complement.
TTAGTGACCGGTTTGATCTTCGAAAATGAGGGTCTCATTGTTTCATTAAAACACATATAATGTCCCCAAGGCTGTGGTTGTACAAGTATCTGCATGGCCCCCATGCAGGCACGCTGTCAGGGAGGTCGTGCCACCCCCTAGCTTTTCGGGTGCTTTAAACTATATATTGTTGTCCAAAGTATACAAAATATAATGTGCAACATCTTCACGTCTGGCCCCACCCTAAAAATTTTTATATGGGCGCCCATAAGAATGTGTGTGGGGGGGGCGCCTGTTCTAGTTTTGCTGGCGGGCACCTTATACCCTTTTTCTAGCATCTTTTTTGTCTTCTCTGTGTTTGGTAGTGTTGTCGTCACGTATGTCATTATTGGCCTTATGACTGTTTTGTAAATTCTCCCTTTCATTCCTTTCCCGATATTTTTATTTCTCTATATTATTTCATTCGGACAACCTGCTGCTTTGTTTGCTCTAATCACTTGATCTTCCACTCCTGTTTTTAGCTTTTCGTAGCTAGATATTGTGATGCCTAGATAACTCATTCAGTTATTCTATTCTCCAAGTCTAATTTACATTTGCATGAACATGCATTTTGTCTTTTGTGGTTATATTAAATTAACATGTTAACTTAACATGTTAAGTTTTCTGGCGGTTATATTAAATTGATGCAGCATACGTTGTAAATCATCTTCACTCTGAGAGATTAGTATTGGGTCGTCTGCATAGCAGATTATTTTAAGCTGTTTGTCTCCCATTTGGTACCCTTTACTTTTTTTATTAGTTCATCCATGATCAGGTTAAATAATAGAGGACTCAAGGAATCACCCCATTGCCGGCTTCAATTGGGTCAGTTAGTTCTTCTACATTTACTTTTATTGTGTTGTTTTGGTAGATATTTCCGATCGTTTTGATTACGTCTAGAGGTATCTCTCGTGCATACAATAAGTGGATAACGTCCTTTAATTTTACCCTGTCAAATGCCTTCTTAAGATCCACGAAACATAAATATACCGGTGTGTTGTATTCTAATGATTTCTCTTGCACTTGCCTCAATATAAATATAGCGTCGGTGCGTGATCTTCCCGCCCTAAAATCTTCATGTTCCTCTGCTAATGTTATAATTTCATTCAGTTTGTCTGTTATCACTTTGGTTGTTAATTTTTTAGTATTGTTAGTATTGTGTTTACTAAATTAATGTCTCGTAATTCTCCGGGTCCGATGTGTCTCCCTTCTTGAAGAGGGGTATTAGGAGGTTTGTTCTCCATTCTTGTGGTATTCTGTTTTGTTCTATTATTTTTTTGATTAGTTTTAATACTTGTTTAATCAGATCTGGTACTCGGTACTTAAGGAGTTCAATTGGTTCATACTTTATTTCCATATAAGAATATACAGATAAGCTAAGGTAGATTATATTTTTTCAAATGATTTTTGAAGTCATACTTCTTTACGATCGAAAGTGAAATTTTATAATACCGGGCGCATGAGCACACAGACAGTATATAGTTCGTTGCTAATCTTTCAAGATATGTATGTATCAGCGCTCTCAGCGCAAATAACTCATTAAAAGGATATATTAGTGCTTTTAGTAAATGTATTATTTATTATAATTTTTGTGTCTTTGGATTTGTCTTCCTCGGGAATAAGATATTTTATAATAATAGTAAGTATATTTAAAGTATTTTTGTATACTTTTTCTTGGTCTATTAAATTTGTCAGTATGTGTGGGAGAGCGTGTGACCGGAAATCGAGAGGTCCCGGGTTCAAATCTCGGACGATTCATATTCTTTTTTTTTTTTAATTTTTGGTATCGTTTTAATAAAAAAATTTTAAAAGTGGTAGGTAAGAAAGTTAATTTAATATTTAAATAAAATACAAATAACTTGTTAAGTATATATAATAATTTCTCTGTTATATCTCTTGATATTACTGTCCCTAATATTGAACTTCTTGGCTTAAAAATATGTCATAAAAACTCTTTTGTTATTCACCTAGTATGTGTTTATCGGCCTGGTGATTCTAGATTAGCAGATGATGAATCCCTTATCGCATCACTTGATGAACTGTCCAGCCTAGAAAATCTGATTGTTATTGGAGACTTTAATTTTAGAGACATTTCGTGGCCTATAACTGATCCACCTAGTGACTTATCAACTTCCAAAAATGTATTTACAGATTTTGTATTAAATTCTAACTTACATCAATTTATAACGGAGCCGACTCGATTTAGAATTAATAATTTACCATCTATTTTGGACTTGGTATTCTCTAATGATCCCCATTTATTAACACATCCCCTAATAAGCTCTCCAGTAGGTAACTCAGATCATGCAGTCATAACGTTTCATATTCAGTTTAACTTACAGTACTGTACTCCTAATGTTAATAAAACGGTATATGAGATAATTGATTTTGAAAATGCAAATCGCCAACTGGCTGATATTGATTGGAATGATGTTTTCGGTGACATGAGGGATCCAGTTGTATTCTGGGATAAGTTCTTGCACGTTGTTAATTTCTGCAAAAACCAAAATACCGTCAAAAAAAACCATATACAAAAATAACATAAAACCTTGGATTAATGGTGAATTAATATATCTGATCAAGTATAAAAGAAAGTTGTGGAACAAATATAGACGTACAAATCGCATAGAGGATTTACTAATTCATCGAAACTTTGCCAGAGATTTAAAGAAATCTCTACATGAAGCTCGTGTTGCCTACGAAGAGAGTATAGCCATTAGTAGTAACTGTAAAAAATTGTACAAGTATATTCGATCTTCGTTGACAACAAAAGTTTCTATACCTTTACTGGAAAAAGATAATGGTGATATATCCCAAAGTAACTATGAGAATGCCGAAGTCCTCGCCAGTACTTTCTCTAAGGTTTTTTCTGTCGAACCCACTAATCATCAGTTGCCTAATATTACTTCGTCACGAGTTTCTTCTTCCCTTGAAAATATTATCATTACTCCTGATAAAGTTAAATATCATCTTCAAAATCTAAAAAATAATTCGTCTCCTGGTCTCGACTTAATATCTTCTTTATTTTTAAAGAAATGTTCCGATGCTTTAGCTTACCCACTATATGTGATTATGTCCTTATCATTCACCACACATATTTTGCCTCCCATATGGAAAACCGCATCTGTAACACCGATTTTTAAAAAAGGGAACAAATTGGATTCTAATAACTACCGTCCTATCAGCTTAACACCTATAGTGTCTAAGATAATGGAATCTATTATTGCCGAGACAATTTCTGATTTTCTGCAAAACGAATTGGTTATACCAGAACAGCAGCATGGTTTTGTCAAAGGACGTTCTACAATGACAAATCTTCTTTGGTGTGTCAATGAATGGTCAAGAGCATTAGACAGAAAAACCCCGGTAGACATTATTTACCTCGATTTTGCTAAAGCTTTTGATCGAGTTCCAAAGCGAAGACTATTACATAAATTGGAACACCTTGGTATCCGTGGTCAATTACTGAAATGGATCGACGCGTATTTAACAGATAGAAAATTTTGTGTTAGAGTTGGGGACTCTTTCTCAGTCGAGAGAACGGTTTTGAGTGGGGTACCGCAAGGATCAGTTTTGGGTCCACTTTTATTCATAGCATATTCCAGTGATCTACAATTTCACATTAAATGCAGCAAAGCTTTCTATGCAGATGACACGAAGCTATTTTCTGATCCCTCCATAAATTTCCAGTTACTACAAGATGATCTTGATTGCATATCGGAATGGTGCTCTACTTGGATGCTGCCTCTTAATGTGGACAAATGTGTAGTTCTTCACATGGGTAAAAATAATCCGTATCTTCCTTACTCTATTAATGGGCGCGTGTTAAGATCAGTGAAATCACATAATGATCTAGGTGTTATAATTAATAACAATCTAAGTTGGTCGGAACATATTTTTCATATTTCTAAAAACGCTAACAGTAAATTATACCTACTGAATAAAACGTTTGCAAAAGTATCATTCATAAACTCAGTTCATCTGTATAAACTGTACATTCGTCCAGTTCTGGAATATTGCGGAACTGTTTGGTGTCCGGTATTAGTGCGCGATCGTAATATTCTCGAAAACGTACAACGGAAGTGCACTAGGATGTCTTTTGGTCGCTCAAGACCTACATATACAGAAAGACTGAATATGGCTAATCTTACTACATTCGAACAACGTCGACTTCGAGGGGATTTAATTATTACATTTCGAATATTAAAATACAACTTCGGAAATATGAGAGATATGTTTATACTAGACAATGACAATCGTCTTCGTGGCCACAAACTTAAGCTTAAAAAGGAAACTTTTTTTACAACAACAAGGCAATTTTTTCTTTGCAATCGAGTGTTCTCGACATGGAACAGCCTTCCGGCTGAGATTATAGATGCTCCATCTGTCAATGTTTTTAAAAAGAAACTGGATGACCACTTGTTCCAAAATTGAACATTTAATTTGTACCAAACACTTGCTCCCTATGTGCTATGTTTTTGTATATTTAGTTATATTTATTTACTTAGTTAGTTTGCATAATATGTATCTATTTTAATGTAACTATTTAATTTAACATTTCATGCATACTATATAATAATATTGTAGTCTAATGGGCATATGGGTTTCGCGACCCCTGCTCAAATTTATTGTATAATAATAATAATAATAATAATAATAATAATATTTATTTCTTTGAAATTATATAATAGAAATATAACTTCTTACGTGCGTACAAAGTACACACACATTCTTTTTTTTTTCATAGGAATAGATATTCAACCCTTAATAAAACAGATCAGATTTTTACACTAAAAATCCAGACTACCTGCTATGAACATAAGGTATCCCGTATCCCTTCATGCGTTGTTTATAAATTTTAAAAAGCATATGATAGGATAAGAACGAATAAAATGTATAAAGCACTGAGCTTCTTGGGCATGAGAAGATTCTCCTCGGACGAATTTGAAGTGAATAGAGGTTTTAGATAAGGTGATCCGTTATTCATGGTGCTTTTTAATTAATCTGGTATTGGAAACAATAATTAAAAATAGCCGAATTAAAACAATCGGAACCATCTTCAACAATGAACATCAATGTCTAGCCTTCACTGATGATCTTACTATTTTAACGAAAACAAGAAAATAATTAAGAAATGTTAAAAAAATATTAGAAAAGGGGGCAAAATATTTTGACCTAGAAATAAACCAGGAAAAGTTAAAGTACATGATACAAAGAAATACAGAGCAAAAAAAAAGAGGGACAGTTTACTTTTTTCTTCTTATACTTATACTTGTTGTACATATGTCGATCTATTAATTCCGACGTTGAAGTATTTCTTGAGAGGTAGACTGCCAGCTATCTCTCCATCATTTTGGTGATCTCCCCGGTAGACGCTTGCCAGCTGGTATACTTTTAGCGCAATTCTTGGTAGTCTGTGCTCTTCCATTCTTTTTACATGACTGAACCATTCTCTTCATCTTTTCACTACATCTTGCACGCCACATTGTTCCCGGATGATGTTGTTTCGTATTCTATCCCTTCTTGTCTTCCCTGCAATTGCTCTTAGTGTCTTCATTTCGGCTGTTCGTAGGATTTTTTGGATTTATTGATGTCTTCTCTTGATTTAATACCATAGGTCATAACAGGTCTGATGCAAGTTTTATAAATTCTAGCTTTGCTGTCCATTCTCATATGTGGGTTATTCCAGGCCACATCTCTCAAACCATCTTAGCTGTTCTATGGCTTTCCCCTCTACCACGAGCTTGCTTCTAATTGGATCTTTCTCAACGGTAATGCATTTTGTTTTCTGCGTGGATGTGGATATGTTCATGTTCAGTCGTCGACATGCTTGGTAGAATCAATAAAGTTGTCTTTGTAGGTCATCCTCATCCTCTGGAATCAGGGCTACATCATCCGCATAGCGCACTATACTGATTCTACTGTGACCGAGTCTGTATCCTAGTTGTAGTGATTCCACATCTATTAATTCATCCATCAGCAAATTGAATAGAAATGGGCTGATGGGCTAAGGCTCTCTCCCTGACTGATTTCTCCTGGTGTTGGTATGTTGGCCGTAGTGGTGTTGTTTGTTTAAATTTTTGTCGTGTTGTTATTATTCATCTGTTTTATTACTTCCACAATGTTTGCGGGTATCCTTTTTTGCTTCATTTTCTGTAGAAAATGAGTTTACTTTCATATATCTAATGAAGTATATAAAGGAGTATAATATTTCGACAGAGTAGTCCATTTTACGCATCTGGGAATTATTATAGAAGAAAAAGGACAGAAAGAGTGGGAATTGAATGCCCAATTGGCAAAGGGAAATAAAGATATGGGAATCCTAAAAACATTGATGATATCCAAATATGTATCAAGAGAAACAAAGTTAAGGATATATAAAACTGTAATAAAGCCCACACTGGCGTATGGTAGCAAAGTATGGACTATGGAAAAAGGAAATTCGGAGAAATTGGAAAGCTGGGAAAGAAAAATGCTCAGTTATGCAAAAACACGGTGGAAGGTTGGGTGCGATGAACACACAGGGAGCTAGAGGAACAGAATAACGAACCAATCACCAGTCGGTTCATAAAGGCACAGAGAATGAGATGGATGGGACAGGTGATGAGAATGGAAAGGAAGGGGATGCCAAATATGATCCTAAAACCGAGCCCAATCACAAAAAGAAGGAAAGGATGACCCAGATAAAGATGGTTTGATAGTGTACAGGAAGATCTCAGAGGGAATTGATCGTTGGAAAGAAAGAGCAACAAACAGGGATGAATGGAAGTGAATAGTAAGTCAATTTAGTTTAGGATAGGAGCATGATTGGACAAGAAACCACCCCATTTAATAAAAGTTTATATATAATATCTTTTTCTTCTTCTTCAGCCTGTTTGCATCCACTCCTGGACAAAGGCCTCTCCATGAGTTATCCAGTCTTCTCTGTTTTGTGCTATTTGGTGCCAGTTTCTCCCTACTTTGGCTTTGACGTCGTCTAGCCATCGCTTTTGTGGTCTTCTTCTACTACTACTGTGTTTGCGTGGTCTTCAATGTACAATGTTTCTCGTCCACCTGTCGTTGTTTTGCCAAGCCACGTGTCCTACCCAGTTCCATTTCATTTGCGTAATTCTTCCAATTACATCTTCCACCTTCGTCCTGTTTCGCACGTCCTCGTTTCTCAAAGATACTTCCGAAATAGCTCGTTCGATAGCCTTCTTCTTAATCTATTGGCTGGCAACTCTGTAGGTGTCGCGGTCTCCATTCCTGATCATAACTGGTAGAATACAACTGTTGAATACCCTTCTTTGGATTTATTGGTATCTTTTTGTTTTTCAACACATCACTGAGTCTTCCTACTGTTGCCCAAGTCATTAGAATTCTTCTAGTTATCTCTGCCGTTTGATTCTGCTTGCCTAGTTTGATCGTAGGAAGACGCAGAATATCGTGGCTGCGCAACCTGAGAGAACGGTACGGATGTACATCAAATGAACTTTTCAGAGCAACCGTCTCCAAAGTCCGAATAGCTATGATGATTGCCGACCTCCTTCGCGGAGATAGCACTTGAACAAGAAATTTGATCGTGTAACCTAGGTATATATACAGTGGTGTTAAAAAGTCCTGCATCACCTCACCAAATATGCGGTCTGTCGTCGATTTTTCCTTGTTCAGCATACTTCTTAATGACTCTAATTACTGTAGATTTATTACAGTTTAAGGCGGATGCTATTTCGCGACTAGATTTGTCCTTTTTATGGTGAAAATTAATTTCAAAACGCTTTTCGTTCGATAATTTAGTTTGTTTGGTCTGAGATGACATTTTGACCTTTTTATCAAAAATCAAAGAGCGAATAAATGTGTTAGGGTAACTACAGTGTTTATATAGTCAAAATATGTGGCAAATTTGTGATTAAGATTCAATTTAATAGTACTTTAACGAATTAATAATCACCTCATAATTTTCTCGGATTATGGGATTCCTTCAATCAGATTATTTTAATCTTTTCTGAAGAATTTTGAGCTAGTAATTAAAAAAACATTAGTAAGTATACCGATAATGCTAATTACAAGCACAAACTTAAAATGAATTAGCGAAAATATACAAAAAACTTGTGTTAAACCTCAAAAACTATAAGGCGCTTAAGGTGATGCAGGACTTTTTAATACCACTGTTGTACTCTTCGACACTTTCGATTTCACTTCCATTTAAGTCGATTGTGATATTTTGATTTATCGTCACTTTCGTTTTATTTAAATTCATGTTTAAACCGATTTTCTCATATTCTAGTTTAACCTCCTTCAGCATGTTTATTGGTCTGTAATTTTCAAGTTTGTGTTGTCTTCTTTCTTGTGTAGTAAAAGTACCTGGGCATTTTGCCAAGAGGTTGTAATAGCACCCGCAAAGGCACTTGTTCTTTAGGATTTTAACCGCCTCCAAACTGGGGATGGGAAAAACCTACCGGTTATAACCTAAAACCGGTTTTTTTACTTCGCAATAACCGGTTTCCCGGTTGTTTTCCTGTCACGGTTATAACCGGTTTTTTTTAATAAATGTAATAACCGGTGAAAAACCAGATAAGTTAGCCTTAGGTAATAAAACCTTAATAGTTACCGGATATTAAAAAAATAATGGATTCCGAGAAAAAATACTGTTTGTTTAAATTCTCAATAATTCTTGATTTGTTTAATGTTTATATTCGTTAATGACTCTCACGCTCATTGAAATATGTTTAAGAAATGTGATAAGCTGAACTATTTTTCTTTATAGCTATTTTGATGAACTTGAGAATAAGCACGTCATGTTTGCTGAATTAGGGATCCTATTAAAAACAGATATTAAAAGATATTAGTATCAATAACAATCAGCTATGTGCTGTGCAGAATGTGAAGTCATGTTTCGGTTCCAAATAATACCAAATAATTGAAAAATACAAAAGTAGTGAAATTAGTAGTGAAATTATTTATAAGACTATAAACGTAATAAATATAAAAATGGTAAAACTAGTAAAAACAAAAAATAATGAATTATTGCTAAAATTTTGAACTGGATGTATTATTTTCCTAAATGTTTTTGCAAATTTGTTGTATTTCCGAAAAAAAATCAAATTTTATACAAGATACACAAAACTAATATTTTTTCATTTTTTAAGTGATTCCACAGGGTCGTTTGTGTAGGTATGGCATTTATTATAAAATTTATAATAGGTAAATGTTATAAAATTTATAATAAATGTTATAATAAATGCTATACCTACACAAACGACCCTGTGGAATCCTGTGGACCCTGTGGAATTTGTTTATAATAAATGTTATAAATTTTATAAAAAATGCTATACCTACACAAACGACCATGTGGAATCACTTAAAAAGATGAAAAAAAAATAAAATAGTTTTGTGTATCTTGTATAAAATGTGATTACTTTTTTCGGAAATACAACAAATTTGCAAGAAGATTTAGGAAAATAATACATCCAGTTCAGAATTTTAACAATGATTCATTATTTTTTGTTTTTACCAGTTTTACTGTTTCTGATGTTACATTTTTGTTTTTATAATTCATATACATGTATACACGTTATAGTCTTATTTGCTTCATATTTATTACGTTTATATAAGTACCTAATTTCACTACTTTTGTATTTTTCAATTATTTGGTATTATTTAGACCCGAAACTTTCATTGAGTTAGTTTATTATTATAAAGGGTGTAACTAAAAGGTAGGTCATAAATTAAATCACATATTCTGGGACCAAAAATAGATCGATTGAACCTAATTTACCTTAGCACAAATGTGCACTTAGAAAATTGATTTTTTCCAATACATATATCGAAATCTGTGAGATTTTATATTGAAATATACATATGGAGTATCACAAACTAAAGTGCAATGTAAATGTGACGTTGTAACTTATTGCGTATTGAATATTGATTCAAAAAACCTAAAACCGGTTTTTGGAATAACCGGTTTTTTTGACCGGTTATAACCGCCAGGTTAAACCGTAAGTTAAAAAACCGGATTAACCGAAAACCGGTGTTTTGTCAACAACCGCCATCCCTACTCCAAACTAGTTTGACCTCCAGCTGTAATCATCTCTGTTGTTACTCCGTCGTCTCCATGAGATTTTCCATTTTTCATTTTTTGTTTTAAGGCATTTACAACTTCCTCGTCAGTAATTTCTGGTAGTGTTTCAGATCCTTTATAATTCATAATATATTTAATTGAATTTTAGCCGGATGCCTTAAAGGCCTGTTGAGCTATGTAAATAAATAAATATAATGTGTTACGTTACGGCATACCGTAAATAAGTTTAGATTATTAATTTGATATTATATCATTTTTTTATCTTTTTTTAAATCGAGTCATCTCTGTACTTTGTATATCTATGATGGTCAATTAAAATCAATGTCTGTAAAGATCACCTCGATTTCTTCGAAGTATCTAGAGCAAAACAATTACCAATGCAAATTAATACAGTTAATAATTATATAACATATAAAGACCGATTCCATATTTGCCGTTGAGTTCGGAATTCTCAATGAACTTTTAATTGTTGTAGAGAATTACGATCTAAATATCATCGAAATTTATAGGCTGATAATGACAAAAAGAGCATTGATGTAACGACTTTAAACACGGTATTAAGAAGTACATCCTTTATTAAGCTTGAATTACATAATTGACTTTGATTTGGTATAGATAAATCACAATAAGAGTAAATTATTTTAAGTTGTTGGAAACAAGAAAAGTTTCTACATCATTCACAATTTTTTTAGAATCTTCACAAAAATACTCTATCAAAAGAATACAGTTTTTAGTCGAAACTCTAGGGGAACTCTAGACTGACTATGACTTATCTTCTTCTTTAAGTGCCATCTCCGCCAGGGAGGTCGGTAATCATCATAGCTATTCTGACTTTAGATACGGCCGCTCTTATTTATAGTTTTTCATATTTGTCGGGTTTAATTTAGTTGTACGTAGCAAGCGTATTATAACCATTTGGTAAAAGGTCTCATGTGAGTTGTACCCTATACTATATTATGTAAGTAAGAGGTATTTTAATGTTGTAACAGGTAACATCATTGTTATTATCTTGAATATAACTTGTTTAACCATAACTTTTGTCATGTTAGAGTCACAGTATATGCATTGTTTAACTCAGAGTTTGTCAAACATTTAGTAGTTATTTTTAATAAATATTTACTTATTTTTTATATCGTTTATTATTATTTCCTTATATTTATATTTACTGAGTTAATATATTTGACAGCAGTCTAAGAAACCTGGGAGAGTGATCGAAGATCATTTTCTTGGCGCCCATGATTTTTTAGTTTTATTTAATTTGTTCTTCTTTTGCAATTATTCATCTTTATCCCTTTCAGTACATTATTCTTATCTTAATGTTTCCCTTCTTAGTCATTATTTCTATCTACTTAGAGCTACCGTCTTCGACAGTCATGCAAAATTGGCCGTATCCATCATTGAGTGTCAAGTTGTCGTTCTCTTGCGTCCCTTGCTAGCCACTCCATTCAGTTTGCCTTTGTCTATTCATATCTAGTTTTATTATCAGTCCATCTATTTCTGCATCTTATCATTTTCTCCCCCTACATAATACTACTGCAAAGTAGTATTTTTATTACTTGGGCTTCTCAACGTAGAAGCCCCGTTTAATTTTTGTCATTTTTGTTCCATTAGCTTACATTTTAGTTAGTTATTTTTTCCTTACTTCTGTTGGAGTATATCATTCTCTTTACTTCCACTCCAACAGAAGTTCTTCTTCTTTTTTTTGTTACATTTGATGTGGGTACATCCGTACCATTCTCTCAGGTTGCGCAGGCACGATATTTTGCGTCTCCCTATGCTTCTTTTTCCTTGAATCTTTCCTTGCATAATCAATTTGAGCAAATTGTATCTCTCACCACGTGTAGTATGTCCGAGGTATTCTAATTTTCTTGTTTTGCTGGTATTTAAGGTTTCCATTTCTTTGTTCTTCTTTCTCAGAGACTCTATTTTTTGTGACGTGTTCTGTCCACGTTAGATATTTTAAGAATTCTTCTGTACACCCCCAGCTCGAATGGTTCTAGTTTTTGCATTGAGGCCGTCTTCAAGGTCCAAGCTTCCATTCTATAAAACAAAGTCGAGAAGCTAACAAAGAAAAATTGAGAAAGGCCAGCTGGGAGAAAGTGTGTAGGATGGCCAAGAAAAAGATGGATAGATGTAGTCAGAGAAAATATGGAGAAAATAGGAGTGAGACAATGATAGTGGCACAGGACCGACAAATATCTGGAAGGCAATAATAGATGCGACAAAGTCTCACGAAGAGTTGTCATTGATGATGATGATAAGCGATATTCCACGATATTCCAGAGCTCTGGCTAACTCTGGGGATTTCTAACATTGGCACGTTATGGACTCATTACTGTATTTGACGATGTTTCGTTTCGGCTCGTGAGAATGAAATGGACTCAAATGTAGATTCTATCTCTGCCCGAAGTAGGTCTCACAAAATAATAAAAAATTTGTTATCTCTGAAAGATTAGTAATCCGATGACTTAGTTTTTATTTCTACATTCTTTTGTATTTATTACATTATCTTTCCAGTTTCATATTTTCCGAGTATTCACTGCTTTTTCTACACATTTTCCCCATCTAGTTTTTATTTACTTATAACTTTATACGTATAACTTGACTATTAGGACCTCAGCACAGACCTTCAACATCTTTGATGCCAGACCCTACAAAGTACGATGCATTTGTGAAGGTAATCAAACTGCGTCAAGACAACCTCGTATTTCCAACTAAGATTCAAGGAGGCGAAGACAGTTGAAAACACTAATATGACACACAGTAGTAGGAAAGCCTGGAAGTTAATAAAGGGTCTGGCTCACCGGCGCCCATACAAAAATTTTCAGGGGAGGGGGCAGAAGTGAAGATGTTGCAAATTATATTCTGTATACTTTGGATAACCATATATAGTTTACAGCACCCGAAAAGATAGGGGGGCACGGCCCCCCCTCCCATGGGTATTGGCGCCCATGGTCTGGCTGGAGACAAGAGTGCCATCCACCCACGTGAATGTAACTCTAAATCAGATAGCTACAGAACTTCTTCAGAGCTGTAACCTACGTAAAGGACAAAAACACACCAAGAAGTTTATAAAGAGATAAAGAGAGATCAATACATGGAACCTGACGTTTGATCGCAAATTTTGAACAACATCGCAATTGCAGAACTTAAGATTGATAAAGCAGCAGATCTAGATAACATCAGAAATTAAATCCTATGAGTATGAGTAGTTTTTCAAAAACATGATTATAGGCCTGGATCCTGCGTGCCAAAAAAAAGTTGATTAATATCAAGCTGAAAATTTGTTAATAGCTTAACGGTGTCTCGTCGGACAAACTTTGATATATGGGAACACTGGAACAAGGGAAGTTTTAATTGTGGAACAGGTTAAAAATTTGGAATGTCAGACTATGAAAACGTCCCATGTATTTTGTCGGACAGAACTTCCAATTAATTTGTTACCCTTTCATTAAACTCTTATTCTAAAATCAGACTGGTATTTATCACCAACTGGGCATTTTAATAAATCCGACACGTAGAACATGTCAAATGACAGAAATTATGACAGCTGATAAATAGCAGTCTGATTTTTGCATGATGGTTTAATGAAAGGGTAACAAATAAATTTGAAGTTTTGTCCGACAAAATACATGGGACGTTTTCGTAGTCTGACGTTCCAAATTTTTAACCTGTTCCACAATTAAAACTTACAATGTTCCAATGTTCCCGTACATTAAAGTTTGCCCGACTAGACACCGTTAAGCTATTAACAGATTTTCAGCTTGTAATTAATCAATTTTTTTGGTACGCGGGGTCCAGGCCTAAAGCTTCAAAATCAATATTGAGCAGAGGCTAATATCCTAAAACTATGGCGACAATCTAAACTGGTAGCTGTATTAAAACCAGTAAAGGATCCAAAACCAGGATTACCCAAAAAGCTACCGCACTATTCTCCCTAGCTGTGTTCAACACTCAAGCTGTACGAAAGATTCATATTGAATAGAATCAATCTACCCATAGAAGAAAACCTTATAGAGAAACAGGCAGGCTTTAGAGCAGGAAGGTTATGTACTAGCCAAATCAAGTAAGTACTCAAACTTACTAGTACAGCGAGAATGGGTATCAAAAGAGATGAAAGACCGAAGTTGTAATCATTGATCTAACGGCCGCATATGATATTGTTAACTATCGAATACTCGAGAATGACATTGCCCAGATCCTTGTATTCACAGTTTAACAATTTTATTCAACTATCCTGCTCTTACACTACTCAATCCACCTAACAACAACCCAGTTAGTGTTTTTTTATTACTAATTTTGAAAACTTCTTGACGATTTTCTCATTTACCAGATTGGCCAATATTCGTGAGTCTTTCAGACTTAGTAAAAATAGCTGTGTTGTCAGGATATTTGACATTGTTGATTGTTTTTTGGTTGAACTTTACATATTTTACTACTTTTCAAGGCTTTCTTAAATATTTCTTTGGAATACATAAATAATTATAATAGTGTGGTGTAAAAGTGTAGTGGTCATTGTGATGTCGTATATTGCCCGTCTCCAAAAATCTCTCTCTGGTCATTTCTTTTAACTTACGCATGGATCTTTTGTATATTCTTGTAATTTGGTTGAATCATCTTGTTGGGATCTTCCTTGCGATCTTCAGCCTTCTACCTTTCCTTGGATAATAACTCTTTCCGTGTTTGTGTCTGTATGTGCTCTCATAACATGTCCAAAGTATTTTAATTGTTGGAGATGGACTTTGCTGGAGAGCCGTTTTGCTGATCTTTAGCTTATTTAAAATTCACAGTCCTGTGGTCGGTCCACGGAATTCGTAACATTCTTCTCCAACAGAACATTTCAGTTGAAACATAAGCAGGAAACATAACTATCTTATTTCCACTTTTCTTAGGGTCCAAGATTCAAATCCGTATATCAGTATTGGGAATAGAAAGCAGTTGATCAACTTCATCTTTAGATTTAGTGAAATTTGAGAGTCCTTCCATATTTTGGCCATTTTTCCTATGGCTACTTCTGCTAGATCACATTTACGTTATATTTCTTTTTCTAGTGATCCTGTGTTTGTGATCGATGATCCCAGATATTATAAGTATAAGCTCACAACCTCAAACCATTCACCTCATAATATATGTTAAATAATAGTCAGTTTACATCCTTGTCTGACACCTTGTTCTAGATTGAATTCGTTTTAGAGTGTATCATAGACAAGAATAAAAAACCGCTAAACGCCGTAAAAATGAGTGGCGCATACAATATTCCAGCTACAAAAGATCTGATATGAAAATTACGTGGCACGAAAATGTATTTTCATTTTGATGCAAAACAAAATTATAGTTTTATTTTAAAAGATTTTTCAGTTTGAATTTTGAAACTCTTTTGTGGCGCGTTTACTTCAAATTTAGCAAATATTATGAAAAAATCTTTTAAAATAAAACTAGAATTTTGTTTTGCATCAAAATGAAAATACATTTTCGCGCCACGTAATTTTCATATCAGATCTTTTGTAGCTGGAATATTGTATGCGTCACTCATTTTTACGGCGTTTAGCGGTTTTTTATTCTTGTATCAGGAGTTTTTCAAGTTATATACAAATTAAATGTATTTATGAAGTTGAATGCAATTTTTCTCGATTACACGTTAAGCTTTATAAATGGTCACCTTTGTCGCATTATCTCCCAAATGATCTAGTGTCCATCGAATGTACACTAGAATTTTTTTTAGTCGAAATAGATTGAATAAAAATATTGGGATGGCCGGTAAATGAACTCGGATTGCCCGTTGCAGATGAAATTTAGCGTCGTAACCACTACAACTACATAAACCATTTCAGGAATAATCGTTAATTGGATTATACTTTTGTAGCTTAATAACTTCTAAACGGCTTAACCGATGTTGATCACTAAACATAAGTTTAAAACGTATTGACAAGTAGTATCTGATGCATCCAAGATCAAGTATGATAACTGAACGTATTACAGGAATTATTGAGCTTGAAAAACGGTTTTTCTCATAAGAAATAGATTTGATCATACTTATGAAGCCTATAACAAAAAAATTCGAATTTTCCCAGATATGAGATATACACCGTCAGACGCGTCATGAGTCCACCTACAAACGCTCAGTTATTGGCGCAATTCGTAGGTTGAAATTTTGAGTAATTGTCGAAAAACCAAAATTTTCAAAGTTTAATTTTTCAGTTTTTCGGCTATGGTGAGCAGTGTGTATGTCTCAGGTTGATCGCTTAAGCACCATTTGAAAGCTTAACTCAAACCTATTGATTTGGTGTATTTGCGGTTTTCCTGTCTCTCCTTGAACCTAAGATATATACGCCCAAAAATATGCTATTTTGTATCTACCTAGTCCTCTAGCTGGCTTATGGGTAGTCAGAAGTCAAAAATTAGACCGGTTCTGAATCGGCCCTCACACCCTCTTGAAACACAGAAAAAAAAATTCAGATCGGTGTAACTTTTCCACACACATACATACATACATACAAACATTTTCCCTTTTTTAAATAAAAATTGAGTCATACTTCTGAACTCGATAACTTTTGAATGGTATAACCGATTTTCAAAATTAAACATGCGTTGGAAAGTTAATGATCTGTGCTATCAGAATCCGTAAAGGTCGGGCTTAATTTTTTTAAATTTTTGGAGTTTTGGGGACGAGAACGAAAAACAGACTCTAAATGGGAAGGGCCGTAAAATCCACACCCTTGGACCAAAATGGAGATGTAACATATGGATGGACGAGTATTTTCCTATACTTTAAGATGGGGTTTGGCCCAATTTTCAATTCAGTCAGGTTTAGAAAATCGAAAATTTCGTGTATATATAGTGTCGCTTGTAGGGGTGTTGTGCGCCACTGGTGAGAACTACCGTTCTCTGTGGATAATTGTGTGTGACATAAATAATTATACAGGGTGTCCCGAAAATATTGGTCATAAATTATACCACACATTCTGGGGTCAAAAATAGTTCGACTGAACCTAACTTACCTTAGTACGAATGTGCTCACAAAAAAAGTTACAGTCCTTTGAAGTTACAAAATGAAAATCGATATTTTTTCATATATCGAAAACTCTTAGAGATTTTTTATTGAAAATGGACATGTGGCATTCTTATGGCACCAACATCTTAAAAAAAAAATTAAGTGAAATTTGTGCACCCCATAAAAATTTTATGGGGATTTTGTTCCCTTAAACCCCCCCCCCAAACTTTTGTGTACGTTCCAATTAAATTATTATTGTGGCTTCTTCTTCTTCAAATGCAAATCCACTAATGGATGTTGGCGATCACATTTTCCATTAACTCTCTGTTTCTTGCAATGTGTATCAGTGATTGTATGTCGGTAATCCCTGTCCATTGCCTCATGTTTCGGAGCCAGGACATTTTCTTGCGTCCTATTCCTCTCTTGCCTTCAATTTTACCCTGCATTATAAGTTGAAGGAACTGGTATTTTTCGTTTCGCATGATGTGACCCAAATACGCCGTTTTTCTTTTCTTGATGTTTTCGAAAAGCTGACGTTCTTGGTTGATTCTTTTAAGGACATCCACATTTGTGACTTTCGCCGTCCATGGTATCTTTAGGATACGGCGATAAAGCCACATTTCGAAGGCTTCTAATCTGTTTATATCCCTCGTTTTGAGTGTCCAGCCCTCTATGCCATATAGCAGCACCGACCACACGTAGCATTTAGTAAACCTTAGTCTCAGTGTAAGGTCGAACTCTGAGCAGCTCAGTACCTTCCTGAATTTTACGAAAGCTTGTGGCACCATTAGTTAAGCACAATGTTTTCAAAACTTTTTTGCTTCTTAGTACTTTTTCGATAAACTAGTGTTTATCGAGATATTTTGAATATTTGTCGAATCCACCACATATTTGTATATGGTTAAGTACGATTATAGAGACCTGTTAATAATCTGAAAATTTATTTTTAATTTACATTTTTAGGTATATTTTGAAAAAGAAGCCACATCTCGATAAAAGGTGACTTATCAAAAAAAGACAAACAGGCAAAAAAGTTTCAAAAATACTGTGTTTAACTAATGGTACGATAATAATAGTTTAATTGGAACGCACACAAACATTTGGGGGTTTAAAGGAACAAAACTTACATAAAATTTGTATGTAAATATATTAAAAAAGAAGCCGCATCTCCATAAAAACTGGCTTATCGAAAAAAACTGAGAGTAAAAAAAGTTTTAAAAACGTTGTGTTTAACTAATGGTACCACAATAATGAATTAATTGGAACGTACACAAAAGTTTGGGGGGGTTTAAGGGAACAAAACCCCCATAAAATTTTTATGGGATGGACAAATTTCAATATAAATTTGTATTAAGATGTTCCTGCCATAATAATGATACATGTCCATTTTCAATAAAAAATCTCTAATAGCTTTCGATATATTGAAAAAAATCGATTTTCATTTTGTAAGTTCAAAGGGCTGTACCTTTTTTTATGAGCACATTTGTACTAAGGTAAGTTAGGTTCAATCGAACTAGTTTTGACCCCAGAATGTGTGGTATAATTTATGACCAATCTTTTCGGGACACCCTGTATAATGGATCTAAAATACATTAAAGTATAAATAGTCCTGGATCCCGCGTACCAAAAAAAGTTGATTAATAGCAAGCTGAAAATTTGTTATTAGCTTAACGGTGTCTAGTCGGACAAACTTTAATGTACGGGAACACTGGAAAATAGGAAAGTTTTACTTGTGGAACAGTTTAAAAATTTGGAACGTCAGATTACGAAAACATCCCATGTATTTTGTCGGACAGAACATCCAATTGATTTGTTACCCTTTCATTAAACTCTCATGCATAAATCAGACTGCTATTACTAACCAACATGATTCCTGTCATTAGATATGTTCTTCGTGTTCCACTCATTAAAATGCCCGGTTGGTGATAAACACCAGTCTGATTTTTACATGAGAGTTTGTCCGACTAGACACCGTTAAGCTATCAACAAATTTTCAGATTGCTATTAAGCAACTGTTTTTTGGTACGCGGGATCCAGCTCTAAAATATTTCATTTCTATTTTCATAAAACGGTTTCCACTTATGTAAATCTAAACAGAATTATTACCAATCCTACGTAGGTAATACATCTCGATACTATGAAATTCTCTTGTTTTTCCGTGTACTTATATATATATATATATATATATATATATATATATATATATATATATATATATATATATATATAATTCTTCTCAAAAAATGTGTGACATACGACTCATAGATCTCAACGCTTATTATTTACAGCAATCTCGTACACGTAATCTGCATCCTCATGCCGCGAGCTCTACCTTAATTATAATCTTCAAACTGACCGGTACTGTTATCTAACTCTATTGAATCCACCACAATGATGTCGGTGTGTTAGTACAGGTATAATTTATGATTTAGTTGCACAGTCGAACCTGCTTATTAGAGGTCCGCTTATAGGAATATCCCGGTCTAAGGAATGGAATTTTGAGGTCCCGAAACATTTACATTTACTCATTAATAAATTTAATATTTAATATAATAGAATATTTTTCAAGTGACCAAAAAGTTGTTATGTACAATTTCCTACAAATTTAAATGATTTCTGGTCTATAGGACCTGTCGATAGTAAATACTTGATTACTTATTTTATTATGGGCACCAATTCTACCCTCCGCCAAACATTCACCGATAATAAAGTAGGTAGGTACTTTTTCATTTGTATAAATATTCTTATTGCTCACCCACCACCCACATCGTTGTCTGTTTAGATTTTTTAGAAATAGTTAATTTAGAAATTATAAGCGCTTGTATACAGGGTGAGGCAGATAAAAGTCCTATTAGAAATATCTCGAGAACTAAAGGCAACAGGATTATGAAAATCGGAATAAAGGAGTTTTGAAGAGTGATCTATTCAATGAAAATATTTTCATCTATTTGCTACTTCCGGTTATACCGGAAGTAACTTCGTTTTTTTAAATGGAATACCCTGTATATTTTTACATTTTTGGATTCTCCTCGATGTCTTCTTTCTTAAAATATTAGGTTTTGTAATATTATACACGGTAGTTTAAAAGATAATTACGTTTTTTTTTTCTTAATTTCGTAGCAACATTCACACCCTGTAGAATTGTATTAGTTTGACATCGAAAACTCTGTTTATGTTCAGATGGTTTTTAATATAGTCTTTTATTGTTATTAATTGTTAGTATAGCTAATTTTTTAATTTTAGTATACAGGGTTGGTCGAAACTCGGAATGAGTATGTTCTGAGTTTTCTTAAATTAAACACCCTGTATTTTAGTACTGTAAGGGAATGATATTTTATGGTACTTTTTTATTTCTTAAGCATTCCCTATACCTAACTGCTTTAAATTGTGAGTTATGGGTGATTCAAGCCAAATATTAATTGTAACAAAAAATACGTAAAATTTTATTAAGTTGGCCGTGAAAATATTCAATCACAAATAATTTTTCGGAAATGAATACATATTAATCTAGACTGATCATTAAAATTAGCAATAATGGTTGAGCTATCAAAATAACTACGTAATTAAGATTGTTGGTTCAATTAACAATTAAGCACAAATAAAAGAAGTTAGGTATAGGGAATGCTTAAAAAATAAAAAAGTATCATAAAATATCACTTCATTACAATACTGAAATATAGGGTGTTCCATTTAAGAAAACTCAGAGAATACTCTTTCCGAGTTTCGACCAACCCTGTATACTAAAATTAAAAAATTAGCTATACTAACAATTACTAACAATAATAGACTATATTAAAAACCATTTGAACATAAACAGAATTTTTGTTGTCAAACTGCTACAATTCTACAGGGTGTGAATATTGCTACGAAATTTAGAAAAGAACGTAATTATCTTTTAAACTACCCTGTATACTATTACAAAACCTCATATTTTAAGAAAGAAGACCTCGAGGAGAATTCAAAAATGTAAAAATATACAGGGTGTCCCATTTAAAAAAACGAAGTTATAAGCAACTTCCGGTATAACCGGAAGTAGAAAATAGATGAAAATATTTTCATTGAATAGATCACTCTTCAAAACCCCTTTATTCAGATTTTCCTAATTCTGTTATCTTTAGTTCTTGATATATTTCTAATAGGCCAGTTATCTGCCTCACCCTATATATAACCGCTTTTAAATAATATGTATTATAAGAAGTTTGCTGGATGGTAAAACCAATGTCAATTTTGTAATTATTATATTTTAGAGCAACAAGTAACAAAAAAAATTAGTGTCAGATTACCGATTATTTTTCCAGAAAAAAAGTAAGTCTGTTGTATGTATGTTAATAAGAAAATATGTATACCTATATCTACAATATGTACATATTGCATACATTTCATACTTATTTGTGTATGCATGCACAGATAATGTAGTTTAGTGTTTTAATAAAATAAGTAAGGTACTGTACTAGGTACTGTATTATTGACATAAAAAGAAATAAAACCATATACACATGTACCGGGTGTCCCAATAAGAAAGGCTCTCGGCCATATTTCAGAAACCGTTTATAGTACAGCTTTTGGAAAAAAATGATGATAAAAGTTGCCTCGGGAAAACCCTGGAAATTATTTTCATAATTGTAAGTCCACCGCTAGAGGGCGTAACTGAATATAAAAAATTTAAAAATCAAAATTTTCCAAAATTTGACTAATGGAAGGGCAATTGAAATCTGACCATCGTATTCTTCATAAAATTCTGCGTATATTTAATTTCACAAGTTTAAGTCTACCTTCGCAAATAAGAGGTGGGGGTGAGTGGGAACCTTGTTATGAAAAAATGGCTGTAAGTCCGGCTCTGCTAAATAGATTTTTGCAAACTTGGTCTCCTTGAAAACAGCTCTTTTTTGTCTATGTAAGAGTTATAATTTCGAAACAGCCTAATAAGTAATATGCCAGCTAGGAGGCGCTATTTTATTTTTTTCGGAAATCTAGTTTTCTTTGGAAAATATTAAATACAAGTATGCATTTTTAATCCTGTATTACAAAATTAGACCAAATTAGCAACAGAATAGCGAAAACCGCATGTCGATACCATTTTTATATCTCGAGATATTTTAAGAAACGTGTAAATTTTAAACATAACTGATGCTGTCACCGGTAAACGAAGTTCAGGAAATCAAAGTGGAAGCAGGTAGTGTGCTATGGAAAAAAAATAGAATCTGATCCCTTTTAATGCTATCGTGCGCTTGTCAGAAATCTATGAACTTGTATTTGAAATGATTTTAAATTTGTATAACTCGACGGTACAAATTCTATATCTTTTGGTCAAAGTATTATTTTGTTGACAAAAATTAAAATGCTTTTTAAAGGTGAAGAGTGCAGCCTTCGTATGCAATTTTTGAATTTTGCCGCATAGAGGAGTGCATATAGATTTTCACTTCGGAAAAAATCAAACAAGATAGAACTTTTTGTAATTTGATTAAGAAATGTTTAATAAACAACATATCAAAAAGTCCTACTCGAGAAGTGGGTACTTCATTTTTTATTAAAGAAATGAACTACGAAATTAGATGTTTTTTTAAATAACTCCGAAAATATAAATTTTAGAAAAAATCTGACTTGACCATTGAAAAATTCAGAAAATTTTACAAAAAAATAATGTTTCTGTACTTTGTACGCACGTAAGAAGTTATACTTCTACTACATATTATGTGATTTTTAAGACAATACCAAAAATTTAAAAAAATAAAAGAATAAAACGCACACAAACACATTTAAAAATGCCACAAAGAGAAAATTATTTCTGAACGATAAAAATTGTTGGCAAAAATTTTGAATACGCATTTTCTGAAAAAAATTATATAACAAATATACTTACAATCATAAAATGCATAAAAAAATAAAAACTTGCATCGGGAACCGAACCCGTGAATTTCGGGGCGCTTTGATTCGTAATCGAAGCCTAGACTCACTCGTCCAATTCCACATTATTTGTCATGTGGAAAAATAGGGTAACTGAACGTTTTACTGTTTGACAGTTGTTTTGAATATAATTAAATTATGTACTTTAAATTTTGTGGAAGAAAATATTAAAATATAACAAAACAGTAAGAAAACAATATATTAGATGAAGATTGGTAGAACTTTTGTTGGTAATCAAATTAAGTATGTAAATCAAAGCATTACATACCTACTAGATAAATAAATCCACGCCAAAAAATCATAATTTAAAAATAAAAATCGGACCTAATTTGGGATTTCTCTCTAAAATCCCCATTCTTGAGAAAATAAATGTATGTATTCCAACCTAATCCAAATGTATAATTACAATATGATTATAATAAAAACTACTTACCAAATTAGAATGAGTTTTCCTTGTCCAAAATAGTCCAAAATCCAAAAATATAGATATATGAAAACTATTTAAAAAGGCACTATAACTATTAACTAACTTTGATTCTTTTCCCACAAATTTCAAAACGCAACAACCATAAATAATCAAACTACGTACAGCTGTGCCACAGCCGCCATATTGATTAATTTTTGACATGTCATTTGAACATCCAATCAGAACAAAGTTATAATGCGCATGCGCCGGGATCATAGGTTTTAACATATAAAAATTCACCCTCATATCGCCGGTAAAGAAGTATAACTTCAAAAAAACCTTATATAAAGAGTTTTCTAAAATTAAATCTGTATCTTCTATAATTTTTTATTTATAACGCTTAAGTCACCCTTCTCACAAACATTGGCGCACTGTAAACTAACGTACGGCGAAGTGCACGGTTGAGTTATTTTAATGTAATTCTTGAATTAATGGAGAAAATGAAATTTTATAAATTGAACATGAAAGAAGAATAATTAAGCTATCTTATGGTTATAATAGAAATAAATAAAATGTATGTGCATAAGTACGGTGTGGGCGGAAAGTGAGCCTTACATGAATTTTGTTTAAGAATGATTTAAAAATGTGTAACTAATATACTTTTTCTTATAAAACTCTCAATTTTGCACAAGCATCTTACTAAATGATGTCTCATTCAAAAAAATCTCAAAAATTTAATTCAAATGATATGACGTCTCAAAAAAATGTAATTTTTGAAATCTTCGTAGTTTTATAGAATTACCACCACTTTAAGACGGTATTACTCAAGTTTGAACAAATCTATTACAGTTTTATAATTGTTTTTTTTTAAGCATAGGATGTAATCTTTAAAATACACTAAATTATTTTACTTTAGAAATGAAATAAACTATGTCTTTTTAAGAAAATTAGGAAAGATAACAAAAATGTAATATAAAAACCGAAAATTACCAGCTAAAAAAATGTTTATACAAAGTGATCAAAACTTTTTTCTGTAAAACTTACCTAAGCTACGTTTAATAATAAGCTTCAACAATAATAAATGTTCAGCAAAAAAATTTTTTTAGCTCTTATACAGTATGTCTGCGTAACTTGGAACCTATTAATAACTTTTTTATTATCAGTTTTACGAAAAAAAGTTATTCTTTATAAAATACTCCGCATCGTATATAATCTAAGATGCAATCATCAAATATCAATTTTAATTAATGTTATACGAGGTATGTCAAAAAATATGAATTTCACTCAAGAGTAAAGTACCTTTACATTTCACAATATCGAAAATTGTTATTAAGAACAGTTGTTTAGAATTAAAAAAATTGTTTCAGTGTTCAATTACATCGTTCTAGCAATGGTTCTAGTTAAAATATTGTGAATAATAAAGGCACTTAACTCTTAAGAAAAATTCATATTTTGTACATACCTCGTATAGATTATAGACCAGGGAAAGGATTTTATGAAGAATAACTTTGTTTTCGTAAAAGTGATAATAAAATTGTTATCATAATTGTAATAAAATGTTGGTGAGTATCCGTAATTTGAGAAAAAATTGAATTTTTTTTTTTTTTTCGATTAGAATGATGTAATTGTATATTTAGACATAGTTTCTAATTTCAAACAACTTTTCATAATAGCATTTTTTGATATTCTGGAAAAAGGTACTTTACTCTTTAACGAAATTCATATTTTTGACATAACTCGTATAAAATTGATAAAATTTGATATTTGATAGTTGAGTTTGACATTTTTGACTATCCAGAGCATTTTATTAAGAATACCTTTCGTTCGTAAAATTGATAATAAAAAAGTTTTCCATGTGGTTCCTAGCTACGCAGACACACTGTATAAGAGCTTCTGCATAATAATTTTCAAATTGCAATGCCATATTCGGATTCAGCATAATCAAAAACAAAATATAAACATATTTGATCAAAGTAAAATGTTGAATTCAACGATATTTTCAAAATTATTTATACAAAACAATTGTTATTGTTTAAACAATTAATAAACAATTAGCGGCGAAATTTGTGAGTAGAACTTTTTACTTTAACATGTATATAAACTAACAAAAAAAGTTTTAGAAAAATATAAGCTTGTTTGAATTTTTCCGAAACAATGCATATTTTCGTTCCAATTGCACTCCCCTAGCAAATAAAGTCCGTTTCTATAAAGCTGTTAAATAAATAAACGATGCGCGATTTTTGCCATTTTTTACTATTCTTATATCAATAAAACGTATCACCTCAGTTGACCGGTTGCTTCGGAATTTCCCTTTTTTGAGCTTAGTTTGAGAAAACTATAACATGAAATTTCGTTTTGCAGCTTTGGCAACAAGAGTTCGTTTTTTATGAGGCATTTGAAATCTTTCAACTCTCATTTATTTTAATAACTCCAACTTCAAATCAGTATTACCTATTGTGACTGTGTTGCCCTGGGTCATATCCAAGAATATTTTCAACATCACCACATTTTAATATCATGATGTAGTAAATTTTAAAACCCCATAACATTTAAAGGGTTTTTACTCAAAACATTTTGGTGGCTCAGGGGTGTGCATTAACAAAGAGCTCTTGACGAACTACAAGAATGGTGTGTGCAGTGGAAAATAGCTGTCAATCCTGACAAAACACAGGCCGCCATGTACCAAAAAAGAAAAGGCAGACCAAATGAAGTACTATCCCTATTTGATACCAAAATTGAATGGTCAAATCAAGCCAAATACCTAGGCGTAATGTTGGACAAAAGGCTGACCTTTACAGAACACGTAAAACAAACGATCAACAAAGCTAAAGCCTTTAGGAGTTAACTCTCATCGCTAATAGGTCGAAAGAGTAAACTGAGATTTAAGACAAAGATTAGGATGGCAAGTTGTATTATTTTGCCAACGCTAACATACGCCTCAGCCGCATGGGGGCACACGTGTAAAACCAACAAGAAAAAAAATACAAACCATACAAAACCACATGATCAGGGAAGCTCTGAATATACCTAGATATGCCCCATTAAGATACGTATTTGGACATACGCAACAAAAGAAAGTCCTGAGAATGATAGACGAAAGAGCACACGAAATATTCAACAATATATATCAGGAACCATCCTAGCAGATTATTAACAGAATTTACTAACTATGACGAAAACCAAAGAACGGTACATAGACGGCCTAGACAGAAGTTAGCTGGATATAGAGGCAACCCTTAAAAATGAAGAATTGAGATAGCCACAGGATATCGAAACACAAATGTAGCCCTTCAGGCCCTAAGTACCCTTCAGGTAGGTCAAATGGACCATAGCCGCGGAATGTGAGCATCGAGGTCACGTACCGACAGACAGACTTCGGGCGCTCAGCCGTAGAGGAGAACAAAATTTATTTTGCCAATTCGCCGGCTGAGTAACCGAGCATGCACGGCCTACACAGCGAGACACCGATTTAGATCGGTGCCTTGATGTCCGGAACACATTTTTTTTAGGACACAAGTCCAAAGTAAAGTAAAAAATTAACTAAGTCATTAATAGGGAGAAAAGCTCTTCTAGCTACCCCTAAAATCAGGTGGCTTAACCACATGAGGTAATACAGAGGCTGTCTCATTACCCAGGGCATCCAAAGTAACGTGAAGTTCAACGCCTCCCTATTCGGTATGTCCCTCGATGGGGAGGGTGGTGGTATAGCTTGGGGGTCAGATAGGTACCACTCCATTACGGGGTGTGACCGGTTTAATCTTCGGACATGTGGGTCCAACTTTTCCATTGGAACACACATGTCCCCCGGGGCTATGGTTGATACGAGCACGTGTGTGTGTGTGTGTGTGTGTGTGTGTGTGTGTGTGTGTGTGTGTGTGTGTGTGTGTGTGTGTGTGTGTGTGTATGATGTGGGTGGGTGGGCATTATTGTAAGTATAATCTTTTGTGCAATTTTTTAACCTTAGTCAACATTTCAAATCACGTTTGTCTTAATTAAATAGGTTATTTTAGGGATTTTAACACTGATGATGGAATTAGTATTCCGAAAACGTTCTGTTGTGATGTAACCCATTTTAGGGACTTTTAAATATAGGTACCTTTTACAAAGAAATTTAGTATTTTTTTGATTTATAGTTTACAACCAGCTACAGTAATTTATTTTCCTCGTGCATTTTTATTATCTATATTCTGCTATTGTCTTAATAATTAATTTTGATATTTCATAATTAAATTCATTACTAACATTTCATGACTGGATCAAATCTCAACTAAATGAAATATTAGGCAGATACATGCGCCGCGCCGCGCTGTTCACGTTTCCTTGTTGAGGTTAATGCAAGAAAAAGACGGACGGTATGGACACATCAAGACTTGATGTAATTATCTGTGTGAAAGTACCTACAGACACGAAAGTTAAAAGAATATCTGACCTATTGCCTTCAGTGTCGAGTCGACGCGCAATGTTATGTAGTTTATACCATTTACATCTCGGACTAAAGTTAGAGGTGGAGAAACTGGTTATTTTAAGGTTTCCTTGCTGTTTTGCATATTGTTTTCACCCATTTTTAAAAAATGGGAAAAAGTTGAAGTATCCATGCCTATCTGTCCGTCCGTAAACAAAACTCATCATCATTCTCTTTGCCTTAACATTATGAGGGGTCGGCTTCCCTAATTGCATTTCTCCACACAATTCTATCTTGGGTCATAACAATATTGATCCCCTTTACCAACATGTTCTGACTAATCGTCTTCCTCCAGGTTTTTTTTGGTCCTCCTCTCCTGCTCCTTCCAGGAATCTGCACTTCGGCAATTCTTCATATTGGGTGATTAACGTCTCGACGTTGAACATGACCAAACCATCTTAACCTATGCTCTCTCATTTTGGCATCAACTGGTGCCACACCTAGACTTCCGCTAATATACTAATTTTTAATTTTATCCTTTTTTGTCACTCCACTCATACATCTAAGAATTCTCATTTCTCCTCATTTTTATCAACATTTTCTTCATCAACGTGAGCATGTGAATCTCTATTTTCCGAATTAGATCTTATAAAAAATAAATATATAAATAGAATGACGAATGAGCCCAGCTCTGCATGCATTCTATTGAAATTAACTAAAAATAAAAAAATATGAAAAAAAATTTTTAAGAAACGCTTTTTTTTTAGTTACGAGTGACTAAAATTAAAAATATTATAAAAAAATCAACCAAAAAGCAAAAAATAAAAAAAATTGAAAAATCTAACATATTCGTCAAAGAAAAGCGTGGCGCGTCTTCATCGAATAAACGGTTTTCTTTAACGAATTTGTTAAATTTTTTCAATTTTTTTATTTTTTGCTTTTTGGTTGTTTTTTTTTAATATTTAATTTTAGTCACTCGTAACTAAAAAAAAGCGTTTCTTAAAATGTTTTTTTCATATTTTTTATTTTTTACTTTTTAGTCTTACACTTTTCAAACATTAAAATATATCTTCATGTTTTTTAAAATGTGTATAAAACATATGATGTACAAAGATGAAAAGTGGTAGGAATCGGCAAAAATTTTGAAACTTTATTGTTTATTTATGAAGTGTAACGTAAACAATTAACGTAAAAAGAGAACTTATGTATAGTTCATATCATTAGCTACAATCCGTAAAAGTTTCAAGTTTCTACATTGTAAAAAACAAGAGAATTTCAGCATTTTCCGTTAAAATCGTTTTTTTTTTCATTTAAACAATTAATAAACATAAAAAAATTTATTGTCTTGACTATTCGTGTATTGTTCCCGCGAATGCATATGTCTGCAAATTTTCATTCATTTGCATTGAAGAAAAGGCAGTCAAATTAACGTCTAAATATTTGACGCAAACTATTGAACTAAAGAAAAGCGTTTAATAAACCAGATATTAAATATTTATCATCCTGTGTACAGCAACAAAAGTCACATTCGAAACAATTTTTTAACATGAATTTAGTTTCTATCATATTGCTTTTTGTAAAACATTGAATAATAAAAAACTGTTTCAAGAAGAATTGCTTTTATTCGTTTATTTAGGGGGGTATAGTTTGAAAATTTTGTAATTTTTGATTATTTTAAATGAAAGTACATAACTTCATGAACACCCTCTGAAAAGGTCAGATTGTTCGAATCAAAATTACCGGAAATACAGCATGTTGGATATCCCTACCTTTGACTCGCTTTGCAGCAGCGTGCTTAAGCGTAGTGAGAAACGTTCTATAGCTGTTCTTTTTTTGTATATTACTCTGCGATTCAAAAACATATTCCGGTGCGCATCACTTTACTACTTAACAGACAAAAAAGCAATTGAAAATAAAAGTTGTCAAAACTTTAAACGCGTTTATCTCAAAACTACTTTCTTCAAAGGCGGTGGACATTGTAACTCAATAACTACTTGACCGATTCGGCTGAAATTTTGGACAGATTTTCTTTAGACCAGCGATTCTCAATTTGTGGTACATGTACCACTGGTGATACAATTCATTACTTGCGGTGGTACACAAAACACAAAAAAAATTAAAATAGTAGTAAGTCTTCATAATACACTCTAAAAATACAGGGTGTAACAAAAATACAGGTCATAAATTAAATCACATATTCTGGGACCAAAAATAGTTCGAATGAACCTAACTTACCTTAGTACAAATGTGCACATAAAAAAAGTTATATTTCTTTGAAGTTACAAAATAAAAATCGATTTTTTCCAATATATCGAAAACTATTTGAGTTTTCTTATTGAAAACGGACATGTGGCATTATTATGACAGGAAAATATTTAAAAAAATTCTGCACCTCATAAAAATTTTATGGGGGTTTTGTTCCTTTAAACCCCCCAAACTTTTGTGTACGTTCCAATTAAATTATCACTGTGGCACCATTAGTTAAACATAATGTTTTTAAAACTTTTTTGCCTCTTAGTAATTTTTCTAACTAGTTTTTATCGAAATATTTTGAATATTTGTCAAATCCACCACATATTTGTATACTGTAAAGTACGATTATAGAGACCCTATAATAATATGAAAATTTATTTATAAATTACAGATTTTATAAGTATATTTTGAACCATATTAAAAAAGAAGCCACATCTCGATAAAAGGTGCCTTATCGGAAAAATACTAAATATTGCAAAAAAGTTTTAAAGACACTGTTTTCAACTAATGGTACCGCAATAATAGTTTAATTGGAACGTACACAAACATTTGGAGGGTGTAAAGGCACAAAATCTCCATAAAATTGTTATGTTAACATATTAAAAAAGAAGCTGCATCTCGATTAAAACTGGTATATCTAAAAAATACTAAGAGGCAAAAAATTTCAAATACATTGTGTTTAACTAACGGTACCACAAGAATAATTTAATTGGAACGTACATAAAAGTTTGGGGGGGTTTAAGGGAAAAATCCCCATAAAATTTTTATGCACAAATTTCACTATAATTTCTTTTTAAGATGTTCCTGCCGTAGTCATGCCACATGTCCATTTTCAGTAGTTCGATATATCGGAAAAAATCGATTTTTATTTTGTAACTTCAGAGGGCTGTAACTTTTTTTTTTTGTGTGCATATTTGTACTAGGGTAAGTTAGGTTCAATCGAACTATTTTTGGTTCCAGAATATGTGATTTAATTTATGACCTGTATTTTTGTTACAACCTGTATATGTGGTAACAAAAATAATAAAAAGAACTGTAGGTGGTATATGACTCAAAAAGTTTGAGAACCGCTGCTTTAGACATTTCATGAGGTAACACTGTCTGAGTGATACCAAAAACTCGAAAATCGTTAAAACTAAAAAACTCGACAGCGTTACCTCGGGAAACTCATCAGCTAATAGAATCTTTTTCATTTTTTTTTTGTTTCACATGATCCAGTGATGAATTGTGATGACCACAAAATCCATTTTTTGAGATGTCTGTAAAAATTTGCCACAGTCAGCTTATTTTTCAATAATTTGCCTTTTTTAATATTCTTCGAATAGTACCTACCGAATATGTTTAAATTAAAAATGAAATATTTATCTAGTCTATGTCATATTATGTATCAGTTTTTAGTTTGTGAAAACTGTCATTATAGATAGCAGTGCGTGAAGGGTTTAAAGTGTGCGTGAAGTAACAATGTATTTTAAATGGGATTTACTTTTTCGCACATTTCAATGGGTTTTTTGGGACACTTTCATATAATCAAATATCCTTAACTTTAGCGTTGTCATGGTGATGACAATATGAGCAATGACTTACTACAAAATTTTTGACAGTTTTGTGGTTTGAATGTAGTTAGGATCTTTAAATGTCAAAGTTCTAAAAATTGTAGAATAGAAATTAATTCCAGTGACGAAGAGTTACAGTTTTTTTATTTGTTTATCGAAGAGTAGATAAAATATTGTATGAAACTGTGCGTGAAGTACTTTTTGCGAACTTACGCGATGTATAGCACGCGCTCCGTTGTCGCTCGTGCTCTAAATATCGCGTGCGTTCGCAAAAAGAATACTTCACGAACTGTTTCATAAATAACTATTCTACCATAGTTTCAAAACAAATTCACAAACGTGTGCTTGAGATGTTGATTTTAAATCATTTACGTATATTTTCGCCTATAGTCTTTTCGCCACGCTATAGGTATAGTATAAAATTATGCTATTATAATACTCTCTGGTCATAAAGATAAATATTTCGAATGATATTTTTTTGTGGCACGGTACCTATTAAAAAAAGAATTTTTATGGCTTTGTGGAACTGACATCAAAAAAGGTTCGCCATCCTTCTATAGGAGGCAGAAAAATCAGTACCTAACCTGTGATACGCAGATGACACACGCCTACTAGCAGCGAATGAGATAGAATGATTATTAGCAGCGAACGACTAATCCGGATAAGCAAATAATTCGGATTTCAGATCAACACCGGAAAAACAAAAATACTGACGTACTACCGCACATATAAGTGTCGAATTTCGAAGTACATAGTAAGCAGATTTGTATACTTGGTCTCACTCAAAAGAATAGATAGGAGTAAGATCCAAGCCTTATAGAAGAATTCCACTCATATCCTGAACAGCACACATAACCAACCTGTCAATTATGGAAGAGCTTCTTATAAAAAACAGGCTATTAAACAAAGTAAACCGATCCTACCTAAATTACTTCAAGTCACATAGCGAGAACAGGGGCTATTGAAATATTGGTAGTAGACAGGCACGTAGTCAGGAAATGAGCTTGAGGGGGTCCAAACACAACTCAAATTTTTTGTTAGATTAGACGGCAAGGTATTAAAAAAATATTCAGAATAAATTTTAGTTCCATATGCAAATTTTTTTGAAGTTATACTGCTTTAGGCACGAGGGTAAATTTTTATTTTTACTGAGCGCATGCGCACACTGACAGTATGGTATGAAACGTTATATAGATCTGGATCCCGCGTATGAAAAAAAAAGTTGATTGGAACTGCTAATAGCAAGCTGAAAATTTGTTAATAGCTTAACAGGATTAGGTGTCTAGTCGGATAAACTTTGATATATGGGAACACTGGAACAAGGGCAGTTTTAATTGTGGAACAGGTTAAAAATTTGGAACGGTCACACCACGAAAACGGCACATTTATTTTGTCCGACAGAACAGACTTAAACTCTTCGAACAGAGATTAAACTCTCATGCAAAAATCAGACTGCTATTTATCACCAAATGGGCGTTTTAATGAGTGGAACATATAGAATATGTCAAATGACAGGAATTATGACAGGTAATAAATAGCAGTCTGATTTTTGCATGAGAGTTAAATCTCTGTTCGGAGAGTTTAAGTCTGTTCTGTCGGACAAAATAAATGTGCCGTTTTCGTGGTGTGACCGTTTCAAATTTTTAACCTGTTCCACAATTAAAACTGCCCCTGTTCCAGTGTTCCCATATATCAAAGTTTATCCGACTAGACACCCTTAAGCTATTAACAAATTTTCAGCTTGCTATTAATCAACTTTTTTTTCATACGCAGGATCCAGACCTAATACGGGATCTGATTGGGTGTTAAAATCATGTGTCAATAATTTTTCAAATGGAGATTCTGGATAAACAAAATGTTGTGTATATTAGTTTTTATTGTTCTGAGGACAGAGACAAAAAGCAAGTTTATGATTATTTTAGTGACTTTTTAAATAGTTTTAAAAGCAACAGGTACGTAACTTATTTTAAATGTTTCAGTATTGTAATAAAAAATTGCCTGCTTTGATTTACATAATTTGATTACCAACAAAAATCTCCATCTAATATATTGCTTTTTTAGTCTATATTTTGTCGTATTTTAATTCCACAAAAATCAAACTTATTTGATTAAACTACCAGAATAAGCAACAAACTGTCAAAAAATTTTTAAAACGTTTAGTTGCTATTTACAGCTTCCCACGTCACTCACAATGTCTCGGTAGTTAAATTCTGCGTGGGGTGAGTTCACAATAATCTAAACGTGATAGATGAAGGTTCAATTCCCAATGGAAATTTTTATTTTTTCTTATTTTTTTATACATTTTATGATTGTAAGTATATTTATTATATTTTTTTTCAGAAAATACGTATTTAGTTAAAATTTTCTCAACAATTGTTCAGAAATAATTTCTTTGGTTTCATTTTTCAATGTGTTTGCGTGTGTTTTATTCTTTTATTTTTTTAATTTTTCGTATTGTTTTAATAAAAAATTTTGGAAAGTAGTAAGTATTAAAATTAGTTTAATAATTAGTTTAATAATAGAAGTATAACTTCTTACGTGCGTACAAAGTAAACACACATTATTTTTTTTTTATTTAGCTAATGCCTCGACAACTAATGGCCATTTGCATGGTACAGTGGATTTTTCCAATTAGGTACCTAGTGTAATGTGTAGTGTGTGTGTTGGGTAAGTGTCTTGTTACTTTGCAAGGTTGACGTCATTGTCTTTGCAAAGAGACGCTAATTGTATCCGAACGTCTGCAGTCCCTCCGGTGAGTACCTACCGATCCCACAAGGACAGAAACTATTTTCATTTATTAATTTATAATAAACGAAAAATTCCCTACCCAGGTGAAATTGGAACTCCTACCTGGGGCTCCTACCACTGAGCCACAGAGGGGAATATGCAAAATTTGAAAAAACTATTTTAATGTTTTAAAAATTGCATTTTCTTGTTACTTTCTCATTTAATTAAAAAATGTTTTTAAATTTAATAAAATATGTTAACCATGTAAAACTTACAGTTTTAAAAATTTTCAAATTACTTTTACTAAGTGCTTACTAATTTACTAAGATATAACATCAGGGCCGCCGCTAAAGTGTTGGCCGCCCGTGTGCAACTTAATATTTGCCGCCTCCCTTCCAACATTACAGAAATTTATGTAGATATTAGTATTTAAAGAAATGTGCAGAAGATGCATAACAATAATATAATTTGTAAATAGATAAATACTTAAAAATTTAGACTAATATCCATGATCCAACGTCGATTATATGTACTAATATCCTAATTTTAACGTCCGTTTAATTAAAATAAACCGTGAATACCTAGATGACACAAACACATAAAAAAACTAAAATAACCGAATTTTTCGAGCTTTCGTTTTGGAAGACTTCTTGACAATGTCTTTAATATTCAATGTCGCACACACTTCATGTTCGATGGATAACATTGCTAAACCAGAAAGTCTATCTTGCTTCATTTAGGATCGAAAATAGTTTTTAATTTTAAGTTTTGAACACCACCCCTCACCCTTAGCTACAGATAGTTAGGCCAGACAAGCGACAATTTACAGCGGTGTAAAAGCAGTAAAATGAAGCGCGAAAAAGAGGTCCCACGGTAAGTTTAGTGGATGGCCCGACTGAGCTGTAAAATATCGCGCAGTAACATAGCAACATAGGATAGGACCTATTTTTAGCGCTTCATTTTACTGCTCTTATAGTTGTTTGGAAATGTTTCCCTAGGACTTTTTTCTGCGATAAAATATGGTTGAATAGCTTTAATTTAAGAGTTTATAGAATTATCTGAATCTTCTTCTTCTTCTCGTTGTCCTTATGCCCTATAAGAGCGTCGGACTTTGGTATCACCTATCCATCTTTTACCCATTTCTTCCACGCCTTCCGGTCTCCTGCCATTTCCTTCATCTGTTGCACTGTTTTCCCTCTCTTTGTCCCGATTTCCTCGATTTGCTCCATCCACCCCTTTCTAGGTCTGCCCCTTCTTCTTTTCCCCTGTCTTTTGGCATCTGTCACCTTCTTTACTAGTCTGTTCTCGTTCATCCTAGTTATATGTCCAAACCAATTCAGTTTTCTTTTTTCAATTTTTTTTCTATTGGTTCCTGGCTTAGCACGTTTCTGATGTTTTCGTTCCTTTCCCTGTCCATCTTCGTCTTTCCAGCTATTTTTCTCAGATGCTTCATTTCTGCTGCATTTATGGCACTTTCATGTCTCTTATTTGTGACCCATGTCTCGCTTGCATATAGAAGAGTTGGTGCTGTGATTGTATTATATACATGTATTTTTGTTTCCTGGCTGATTTCCCGTTTTCCCAGTATCGTATTATTAATCGCATAGTATATTTTCGTAGCTTTCTTTGTCCTATTTGAATTTCTAGGTCTAGCTTTCCGTCATTTGATATTATCGTTCCCAGGTACTCGTAGGCCGTCACCCTCTCCAATTCTTGTCCTCTACAGAACACTCGTGTTTCACCTCCAATCTCGTGCTCCTGCTGACCTATTTTCATCGTCTTGCATTTGCTGATGTTTATTTCTAATTTCATTTTCTCTATTTCCTCAGTCCATACATCAATTCAGTGGCGGCCCGTGAGGTAGTGCCATAGAGCCATGGCACTACCTTGCTAACTATCCATAAACATATTTTTTATCTTCAAAACTTTTTAATTTTTGTTAATTTTTTTGTGTGTATTTCTTTTGATCTTCATAAATTATATAAAATATGGCAACTATGGGCGCAATACAATCCCTGCCGATAGCGGAGAGTATTCGACAGGAGAATCTCCTTCGCGCCGAAGTCAGTACTGGCACGAGTAAAGAGAGAAAGATTTTACGAGCATTCTATGTAAGTGACAGAGAAAGAGCTATATTGGACTATTAGTATACCTTAACATTAGAATCTCTGTGCCAGGCACGAGGGTATGAAGCCAGGTCAATTTATTTTGAGTTTCTTTACGTGCTGGTTTGTCGCTTTTATTATGTATATTTTCTGTTAAAAAGTTTTTGTATTTATAATTAAACTTTTAGTGCATCATGATCGTGGGTATTTTGATAATATTTTGATTATTTCTTAAGTTTAATTTATTAATTGACAATAAAGATTAGTATTTTAAAAATTTTTTGGTGGTTTTTCGCTAGAAAAAAAACTACAAATGTTATAAGGTGTTGTGGAGCTTTCGAGTTAGCTTTAAGAGGTCACGACGAAAAAGAAAATTCAGAAAATAGAGGCATATTTAAGGAGCTGGTCAATTTTAGCGCCGAATTAGACAACGACTTAAAGGTTCATATTATTCAAAGTACCAGATCTTTCAAAGGTCTACCTTCTCCGGACATTTAGTTGCTTCTAATTTATTTATGTCGGAGAAGTTTTCTGCTTATAAGCATCAGTTCTCCGAATCATTTCTTAATGAAACATGGAGATAATTTTAATTTTTAAGCAAAACTCGGTTTAAAACTGAATTAGAAGTAGGTACTGTATTAGCGAGACGAATTAAGTACTACCTCTGGGGCTGTTCGCTATCGGTTTTATTGTAGAGGGAAGGTTTAAAAAGCACATTTGAAGAAACTATTAAACTTTTAAGTATTTTAGTTACCATTCCTATATCAACATCTGAAGCAGAACGCTGTTTTTCGATGTTTACATCGAAAAATAGTGCTTTAGGTATGCTATCTGCAGAAAAGAATTTTGTAAATTGTATTGATAATTTTAATTATAAAGTCATTGAAAACTTTGCAACCAAAAGATAGAAGAATGAACTTCATAATATATCGTAAACTTTAAAAGTGACATTACAAAAATTTGTGCATGTGTGTGAATAATGAAATAGTATTATGTATTTTTATAAATTGATAAATAGAGACTAAATCGTAATAACAATTTTCAAGCACTATCAGCAGTAAATGCCGGTGGTAGGTTAAGAGGATTTTATTATTAATTAATTTACGGAACTGTTTTGATCAATGTTGGACAATTGCTTGGCACCTCAGATCAATAAACTTAAGATATGTACATAAGATAAAAGTATCCGCGCATATTTTTTTTTAGATTTTGTTGTCAGTATACCTTTCTTTGACAATATCGTGAATCCGTCACTAAAAATTTTGGCGGCTGTCCGAGTTGTGGCACTACCTTCTTAAAGTGGTACGAGCCGCCACTGCATCAATTAGTCGTTGCATCTTTCTCGGGTTGTCTGCTATGAGAACGACGTCGTCCGCATACAGTAATCCTTCTATCATAACTGGTGTTAGGTGTGTGTAGCCTATTATTGTTTTTAATTGATTAGTCCTTATTTTCACATTTTTAAATAATTGATCCATAATTATGACGAATAGGAGTGGGCTTAGGCTATCTCCCTGTTTTATTCCCTTGTTCATCCTAAATTCTAGTGATCTGCTACCTCCCATTTGTACTTTTCCCACCACTCTACTGTACGTACTTTTAATTATCTCTAATAGTTTCCTCGGTATTCCCAGCTCCTCCATAGTATTCCACAATACTTTCCGGTCTACTGAGTCGAACGCTGCTTTAAGGTCTATGAAGGTTATATATATGTTTGTTCCCCGATCATTATTTTTTTCTATTATATTTCGTAGTATGCTTATGTTGTCAACTGTTTGTCTTTGGACTCTGAATGCTGTTTGTTCGTCTTCAAGTTTTTCTTCTACCTCTGTTCTTAATCTGCTTTCTATTATTCTCGTATATAGCTTGAACACTGCTGATGAGAGGCATATATCTCTATAGTTTCCACAGTTGGATTCTTCTCCTTTCTTGTGAATTGGGATCAGAATTATCTGAATCATTACTCTTTAATTATTTGAATATATTTTCGTTTTAAAAAAAGTATTATCATCGCAGTAGACTGCGTTTGGCCGCCCCTATTGTTGGCCGCCTGTGTGCGATGCACACTTAGCACACATGGTAGCGGCGGCCCTGTATAACAATTATATGACGACAATCTCACCCTAGTAACTAGTAAGTTGCTTTTAATACCTAATTTCACCATTGTATCTTTAATATCATTATTTTATATAGCGTCCCAGATTATGTTAGTGACTACTAACGAAGTACAGGAATTTGTAGAGAAAAGTACACTTGGTCTTCTATGCAGCTGTCTGTCCAATAATTGTTGGTTATTTGATATAGCCAATAAATGATGAGCCAATAAAATGAGTCTTTAATTTCTTATCTTGTTTCTGGGTGAAGTTTTTACTCGCTTCATTGTTGATAACGAACGTTCTACACTGGCAGTTGTGACAGGGATAAGGAATAGTTCCCAAAATTGTAAGGAATTTGTAAATGTTTGAAAAAAGTCTGTATTACAATGTTCTATTACGCTGAAAACTTCGGTATTTGGTTCCAAAGATGATATTGTATTACAGTTAGACCATAACATGAGTATGGCAAAGCCAAATGGAATACAGTGATTATTTCGTAAACCGGTGACTTTAAGGAAAAATCCCGATTTTTAGTTTTAAATTATTACTTTTTGGCATATATATCATACTAGTGACGTCATCCATCTAGGTGTGATGACCTAATCGATGATTTTTTTTATGAGAATAGATGTGCTAGCTCATTTGAAAGGTTATTCAATTCTTTATTTGGTAATATAAACATTAACTTAATTTATTTATACAGGGCTTTCAATAATATTTTTTTTAAGTTAAATTAATTGACACAAAAAGAAGAATGTATGTAAGCCCTGTTTCGGGATTTTTCCTTAAAATCGCCGGTTTACGAAATAATGAATTTATTCCAATTGGCTTTGCCACACTGTATATTCAGCATTTATTGCTTTAAGGGAATTGTCGTGGGAGTAATGGCCAGACAAATTTTCTAGCAATTTTGCTTTTTCTGTAGAGGCAAACCCAGGTAAAAGGATTTGAAATACTGATAGAATACTTTCGTTTTTGGTAAATCTGATTTTTAAATTGGATATAAGTTGATCCGTACACTGAATAAAAACAGAAATAAACCCAGTAAAAATAATAGTAATTTTGTTCACTTTTTCAAAAATAATAATAACTTGGAGTGAGTTAAATTTGCTGCCTTGGTACCAAAGCCCAGGCAGTTTTGGGAGGGGTCCGGACTCCATGGACCCCCCCCCCCCTTGGCTACGTGCCTAGTAGTAGACGGACAGGTGGAAGGCAGCAGGCCAAGAGGAAGATCTCCAACACGACGAGCAGACCAAATGAAGACTCTGGTGGGAAAATCTCGACATGAAGCCTTCCATCTGGCATAGGATTGCAGCCAATGGAGATTGCCAGCTCAAGGAATGAGGAATAAGACCTAAACTTACTAAAAAATATACAAAGTAAATACTTTATTCATCCTTTCGTAATAATGAATACCGTATTGTCAATAACAATAACGATATCGCTGTGTGGTCCATCTCTATCCGTATTTGTATGCAGAGAGATGTACCGATACGCTGGTCTATTATTCTCGTATTTTTCTATAGTTTCTAATCGTGCTTCTTCCTCTTGCGGTGAATACAC
This sequence comes from Diabrotica virgifera virgifera, assembly GCF_917563875.1. Classification (NCBI taxonomy): domain Eukaryota; kingdom Metazoa; phylum Arthropoda; class Insecta; order Coleoptera; family Chrysomelidae; genus Diabrotica; species Diabrotica virgifera. The sequence goes on along the minus strand of NC_065445.1, from coordinate 229,442,030 downwards.
ATGGCTGCTGGGTATTAATCAGGAAGACGACGAATTTAGAATTTCTTCTACGTAAGAAACAATACGAGAAGAGCTAATTATTTTGTGATGAAGGAGTCATAAAACGATTTATTCTCAGTACTTGCAACATTCTTTTCAGTACGCTTTCTCGCATTTTTGACTGTAAAGTCTTTTAAGGTGGGCGTATCGAAACAGGTACTGCATATTTCTTCTCTTTCGTATAAATAAAAGCTGTTTCTTTCAAGTTCACAGAAAGTAAAATCAGTGAATTCAGATCCGGTTGTTTCGATTCCCAAGAAAAAGGCACGTTATTGGCATTGCAAGATAAACAGATCTTCTTAATTCAAAAAAAAAATCAGAATGTTAAGAAATATAAGAAATCCTTTATGTGAGAATTCAAACTATTCTGAGTCTGATTGTACCAAATTTTTAGTGTATTTTTAGGTATACACTATCCACTATATCTTAGAAAGAAAAAAGATGTTAGTCATGGGTCATGGAATAAAAGGGTCGTGTGATAGTTCATTTGAAAAGTTATTCAATTCCCTTTTCAGTAATACAGTGATGAGCGCGCTAATAACCGGCAAAATAACGCAAAGGATAGAAAAGGTGGCGATAAAAACTTGGCGATAAAAAGTTATAAATTTACATTGTATTTATTGTTTCCGACCTTTAACGTATGGGATGAGTTTGGCAACTGCCACTATGACAGTGACATTTTTAGTTGGCATACTCCTCTGATACGTCTAAAGGTGGGAAACAATAAATAGAATGTAAGTTTATAGGTTTTTATCGCTAAATATCCTACCTCTACTAGTTTCGTTTCTTTTTATCTCACAACTTAATATGTTTTCCATCTTTTGCGTTATTTTGCCGGTTATAAGCGGCTCATCACTGTATAAACATACATACATACATAATCGGTTGCCTCTTTTACCATTAGGTGTCGAGGATTCCTCCTTTATATAATACTCTCTGCAAATTTACGCTACTTCTTCCTATCTGCTGCTAAAACTTTTGCTTCTTGCCACGATGTTCCTCTTTTCTTGAGTATTTCGTTTACACTAGTGTTCCAGCTTTTCCTTGGTCTGCCCCTCGTGCTTTTGCCCACTGCTTTGGCCTCCCATGTCATTTTCACTTGTCTCTCACCACTCATTCTTATCATGTGTCCAGCCCATTTTAACTTCTTTTCTTCAACTTTTTCGTTGAGCGATTTTACCTGTAATTCATGTCTTATATCTTCGTTTCTTCTTTTGTCTAATCTTCTTGCTCCCACCACTTTTCTTAAGTATCTCATTTCTGTAGCTTGTAATCTTTTTCTTTGTCTGTCATTAAGTACCCAGTTTTCTGCCCCATATATTGTAATTGGCATATATACAGTTTTATATACTGTCATTTTGGTTTTCCTCGATATTTCTTTTTTGTTTAGGAAATTTTTATACAGTGAATAATAAGTTCTCGTTGCCAATTTTATTCTGTTTCCAATTTCATCTTCTTGTGTTCCTTTGTTGTTTAACATTATTCCCAAATACTTAAAGAGGTCTACTTGCTCGATTTTTTGCCCTTCGATTTCAATATTTACAGTTGCTTCTTTGTTGGCTATTGTCATTACTTTAGTTTTCTCCATATTTATTATTAAGTTGTAGTTTTTTAGTTCTTCAGCCCAGATTCTAATGTTATCTGCGAGAGCCTTTTCAGTTCTTGCAACTAATACAATGTCATCAGCAAATGCACAGGCTTCAATTTTTATTTGTTCATTCATTTTTTAGTTTTTTCCAACACTTTTTAATAACTTCATCCATAACGGAAATAAATAACAGTAGGCTCAACACTCCACCTTGCCTAACCCCGTCGTTATTAGAAAATTCGCCGGAGATTAAGTTACTTGTCCTGACCTGGTTTTTTGTGTTGGCATACAAACTCTTTATTACACTTACAAGTTCTTCATCTACTTCCTTGTTTATCAGGCTTTGCCATATTCCTTCTCTATTGACCATGTCAAACGCCTTTTTCATATCTAAAAACGCCTGGTACAGTGTATCGTTTTTTAACAGTGTTTTTTCAGTAATTTGCTGTAGTGTGAATATATGATCTTGTACGCTGTGTGATGGTCTAAATCCACTTTTGTATATCCGCCAGTCGAGGCTCAACTATTTCTCGTAGTTTCTTTTCTAGGATAATTTCGTAGATTTTCAACGCTGAGCAGAGAAGTGATATACCCCTATAATTACTGCACTCTTTGGTGTCTCCCTTTTTGTGTATAGGCAGTTTTATTGAAATGTTCCAATCCTCTGGGATTTTTTTGTTTGTCCACGCTAAATTTAGTAGGTCATGTCATTCTTGTTTACCCTGTTGTCCAAGATATTTCAATAATTCAGCATCTATTCCGTCGATCCCTGCTGCTTTACCAACTTTTAGTTTTTCTAGTGCATCTTCAACTTTTTCCATCTTTATTTTAGTTTCATAAACGTCATCTTGCCCTCTTTCAGGTGTTTCATCTGTTATCTGTGTGCGATTCTCTGCTGTTGTATTTTCATTGTTTAAAAGTTCCTTGAAATATTCTCTCCACCTTTCCACTGTATAAACATTACCATAATTATTTATACAGAGTGGTCAAAAAAATAATTTTTGAACTAAATTAATTCACACAAAAAGAAGAATATATGTATTTTATTGAATTTAAAATACATTTTACTGCTGTCAGAAAACAGAAAAAAAATTATATGATAAATAAACTTTGCTTTTCGCTTAAATTAGGTGTTCAAACTGAAGAGAGGCAGGTGGATGTTAAATAAACATTTTTTTTCCATTTTTTGACAGCACTAAAATGTATTTTGAATTAAACAAGATACATACAGCTCCCGGGACGAACCATAGCCGATGAGAAACGCTGTCTTCGGTCATACGCCCACGTTAACTTTACGCAGAAGAATTTATCTCACTGGCCATGGTTCGCTCCTGGAGTTGCACATTCTTTTTTTTGCCATCCTGTATAAATAATTATGCTAATGTTTAAATTACCGAAAAGAGAATGGAATAACCTTCCAATTGAACTATCACACGACCCCTATTCTCATTTAAAAAATCATCGACTACGTCCCTAACAACACACAACATTCCAGGAATGTACTACCAAAGTTCTATCAATATTTGAATGTCCTGGACATTTAGGGAACATTCGGTGAACATCTGTTTAAATTATTCCTGGAATGTTACCATAAGACATTCTGTGAACATACTACCAATGTTCCTATATTTTAAGTTGCGAAATAATACATACGTGTAACAGATACAACATTACTTATAACATACCAGACAAACTAAGTGACACTTTAGGCCTACAGTGCAATAATATGTCAAATTTAAAGAGTTTCCCAAGTTCAATTAATACAATATTATAAACATACAAATGTAATAAAAATTATTGTTCGCGAATATTCAATTTGGAATGCGATTTTGTTAATAAAAAAAATATTTATAACTTATGCAAAACCCAAGAGAGGCATTTATATTTATTTCTTTTGCGTTCATTTTCAAATTCGCCGTGCATATATTTTTGTGCATGGCGCTTGAGAGGGCATCACGTGACTAAAAACGACCAACCAACGACCTCGCTTCGGCCATCTTAATCTTGGCATCTTCATCTTGGCCACCTTGCTTTGCCGTGGGTGGATCGTTGTTTGTATTATTTGTGCTTTTTAAGAATATTTTTTTAATTCGGATACTTTTATAATAGCTTTAATAGTATTATTAACATAGTGAATAAAATGGTGTCCTGTTTTTAACGCAGTTGGAGTAGCAGAAACAAATGTAGATAAAAAAATCTGCAGGAATAACGTTTCAATTATGACAGAAGCTCCAAACAAATGACTGTGAATGAAAAGCCCTATTAAAAGGTTAGTATGCAAATATGTAAACGAAGGCATGCCCTGTATTTCAGAAAATAAATTAATACTATTAATACCCTAATAATACTATTCATAAAAAATCTTTTAAGTAACCTAGATATAACAAAGTGAATAAAAGGCATAAATCAGAAGAATTATTATTTTATTTTATAAGTTAATAATTGGTCATATCCATTTATTATTTTAATAATAATTGTGAATAAGCCACAAACTTCGCTTATTCCTAACTAAAATAGTAAATAGAGATAATAATAGGATTTGTAAAACTAAAGTAATTCTTTTTGCGTTTTTGCTAATGTATGCCTTTATAAATAGGATGGTAGACCACACACTATAATATGCAGTACCAACTAATGAATACACAGAATATTATAGTCGATTTGCTAAACTCAGTCTCAGTACTACTGAGTCTCAGACACAACTGGCTAGTGATTTTAGTAAATAATTTTGCCAATTTGGTAAAATTGGCAAAAAAAAAATAATAACTAAATAGTTAATAATTACTGTAATTTTGGCAAAATTGGCCAAAAACAAAAAAAATTACCTACTAAAATCACTAGCCAGTTGTGTCAGAGTTTGGGGAACCGACTATACTAATAAACAATTTCTAAGCTGTTTTATAATATTTTGTGAGTCCATTAATCATATTTTTTATTTAAAACTAAAATTTGTTAATAATGCTTAGTAATGCATATATTTTGTATTTTTAGCTTTCCAGAAGATCCTGCGAAGAAGACATGAAGTATAGATCAGATTTGTTAATAGAGGAGTATGTTCAAAACACTTTTTAGAAAAAGATATTGACAGAACTTCACTTTCATCTGTTCGTTTAAGAGACTGTGCTGTTCCAATAGCTTATGTCACACAGGTATATGCATTTTTTTTCTTGGTTTTAACATCTTTAAACGCGAAATACGCAATAGCTTATCGAATTGATGCCATGTTATTTTTCTTTATTAAGGTCTTTGTTTATTATTGTGTATGTGTATTAACAACAGAAACATTTTTGGTTATTCTTTATTTTATTTTATATTTTGTCATCAAGTGTTCAGTCAATGTATGTAGTTTTCTTATGTACACCTTTATGGGTTTATACCTGGTGGATGTATATTTCAATAAATAAATAAATAAATAACCTAATTAATAATACAGTCTGTACAATATAGATACTGTTGTAATTCATTATCTACATCGGAGATCTAAGTTGACATTGTTGCCCAACTGCAAAAAATTTTTGAATTCTTTTTAAGTCAAATATATCACATAATTATTGCGAAGTAGATTATACAACAAAACAGATTAATATTCAATGTAAATAAATAAAAACATCAGAAATAGAAAACAAGAATTAAGGTATAATCTTATGTTACAGTTATTAACGTACCAAGGGTATTATAAGGATAATAACGCTTGAGGTCAATGGTGTTTTTAACAAGGGCCTGAGGGATATACGTTGACCGAAAGCGTTATTATTATAATACCTGTGGTGCCTTCAACGTTTAATGTCATTTGAATGAATTTTGAATTGATTAGTTTTTAAATAAGTACATTTACCAGTAACAGTAGTAACATAATTGTGGTAACCATAGTTTTACTTAGGTTGATATTTGTCAACTTGACAGTATCTAAGTCGTTATTTAAATTTAATGCCCAAGGGCGTTATATCGTACTTAACAGACTTCGAAATGTCATTATTTGTCAAATAATGTACCAGTAGGACATTAAAGTAAATAATAAAAACAATAAATATAATGAATACTAAATACTTATTTGTTTGTGAAAAATCTATTTCTTTGTGGCTTTTTTGTAATTAACTATTCTAATGAGGAAATAAGCCACAATTTACTTGAAAAAATAATTTTATTAAGGTTTCTACTTCCACGTCGGATGTCGTTGTCAAAATACAAAATGTTCATTATTATTATTTTATTTATTAAATATTATTTATTATTTATTTAAATATTATTTAATATTTATTTTTTTATTATTATTATTTATGCGTATTATTACCTGTAAATAATATTTCTTCTGATTGTTAATTGTAAAGGATAGAAAAATTACCTTTTATTTTATTTTCTTTTAGAATCAGCTGAGAGAAGTGGTCTACAAAAAACCAGAAAGGAAACGGAATATGTGGCTACGAAAAGCAAAAGAAAGGTTTACAAAGCAAATGTGACACATTTTTTTATAATATTTAGGAATGTCAGTAAATTACATTAAAAAATGTATGTAAAGATTTTTTGCAATAAAAATGTTTATATTTATCAAGGATGTATTATTTGGTATGGCCACATATCGTCAGTGATGTGACAATACCTCCTAACTGTTTTTTTTTTCAAGAGATTTGTAAGATAGACTAAAAACTTGTTTCGGCCACCTCCTGTTTTCATATATTTTTTGACTTGTTTTGCAGTAAATTCAACTATCTATTTACTACAAAAAAGTCAGAATACGTACGAAAACAGAAAATGATCTTAAAAAATGTTTTTCGTCTCCTGCAAACCTCATGAAAAAACATATAGGAGGTATTGTCACATTACTGACGATATATTTCAGTGAATGTCTAAAAAATATACTGTGAATGTTCAAAGAACGTTCGTAGACATTCATGGAATGTTCTAACAAGACATTCAGTCTAAAAATATACTGTAAATGTCCAAAGAACATTCATGGAATGTTCCAACAAGACATTCAGTCTAAAAAATAGACTGTGAATGTCCAAAGAACATTCGTAGACATTCATGGAATGTTCCAACAGAACATTCTAAGAATATTTAAAATGCTGACACAGCACTTTCCTGGGACTTTCCAGGGACATTCGTGTGCATTTGGGGACATTCCAGGAATGTTTTCAATGTCCTGTGTGTACATTCTAGGAACATTCATGGAATGTTTTGTGTTATTAGGGGTTATCACGCTCAGATGGATGACGTCACTAGTATGATATACCGGGTGGACCAAAAGTCAGTTAACCATTTTGTATATTAATAGAAGCAAAAATAACCGAAGTAAAAAAAAACGTTTATTGTTTATTGTAAATAAGTAGGTACAAAGAAGTGCATGCTGTACATTTTATGTTCAAAATGTAAACCATCTTCATCAATACATTTTTGGCAACGCTTATACACAGTGAAACAAGTCTTTCTGCAGACTTCCAAGTTGGCACGGAGAACTTCAAATTGCCAAAAACTTTATCTTTAAGTACTCTCCACAAGGCAAAATCACAGGGCGTCAAATCTGGGGAACGTGCGGGCCATTCAATTGTGTCTCTTCTTACTATCCAATCACTAAACTGGTCATTTAGAAACTCACGAACTTGCAATCCGTAATGAGGTGGTGCACCGTCTTGCTGAAAATATCAAATACTTGTAACTGTGGATTATTTGCGCGTGACTTTTTTTGATAGCGTTTTAAGCGGGTGGACCAAAACTGACTTTTGGTCCACCCGGTATATTATAATATATGCCAAAAAATCATAATTTAAAAATAAAAATCGACCTGTTCCGGGATTTCTCTCCAAAGTCTCCAATTCTCGAAAAAATGAATTTATTCCATAATTTTGCCCCTCTCTGTATTTCAATGCGATCTTTTTCACTTAAATGAATTATTTTTATTCTATAACTTATTAATGTGAATTAATTTATCAACAATGACCTACTAGATAATACTCGTTTATTTGTTTAAACCATGGTTTTAATATAAAAGAAAAACATAAGACACGAGTTTATACATATAGGTATACAATGTATATGTATTTACTCTTTTTAGACTAGTACCTACATAAATGAATAGGCTTACACATTGTGAGGATATGAACGTCTACGGGCATTTTGAATATTGGAAGTGATTTTTTATAATTATTATTCTCATTGTTCTTGAGAAATAAATGTATACAGGGTGATGCAGATAACTGGCCTATTAGAAATATCTCGAGAACTAAAGGCAACAGGATCATGAAAATTTGAATTAAGGGGTTTTGAAGAGTGATCTATTCAATGAAAATATTTTCATCTATTTTCTACTTCCGGTTATACCGGAAGTTGCTTATAACTTCGTTTTTTAAATGAGACACCCTGTATATTTCTACATTTTTGGATTCTCTTTGATGTTTTCTTTCTTAAAATATGAGGATTTGTAATGTTATACAGGGTATTTTAAAAGATAATTACGTTTTTTTATTAATTTCGTAGCAATATTCACACCCTGTAGAATTGTAGTAGTTTGACAACTAAAACTCTACTTACGTTCAAATGATTTTTGATATAGTGTACTATTGTTAAGAATCATTAGTATAGATAAATTTTTAATTTTAGTATACAGGGTTGGTCGAAACTCGGAATGAGTATTTTCTGAGTTTTCTTAAATGGAACACCCTGTATTTTAGTACTGTAATGAAATGATATTTTATGGTACTTTTTTATTTCTTAACCCGCGAGTAGTCGCGCGGTGAGATAGAATCTCAATTTTTATCCTTTTTCGCGATAACTTGATGAAAAATTTTGCAATTTTGAAAAAATGTCGTAAGTGCCTCGAGGAAGGGTGTAGTAATGCGTAAAAATTTTTTTTTCTTATTCTTTTTGTGGAATTTATGGCTTTGGGAAGAGCCAAATAACTTTAACCCGCGAGTAGTCGCGCCGTTAGATAGAATCTCACATTTCATCCTTTTTCGTAATAGAGTAAAACCTGTCAGTAACGGAAAAATGAAAGAACTATTGGCCGATATAGAAAGGTGGCCGCTATTGCCAGTTTTTGTAGTCTACATATAATTGGTTTGGGAAATTTTTAAACTGGCCCTTAGGACAGGTGACCGATGTTGGCAGATGGCCGTTAACACAGGTTTTATTGTACAGTAAAATGTGTCAGTAACGGCCACTAAAAATGAAAGAAGGAAATTTTTAAACTGGCCGTTAGGACAGGTGCCAGATGTTGGCAGGTGGCCGTTAACACAGGTTTTTTAAATAAAATTGTTAGAAATATATATTTTCAATGTAAAAAGTAGATAAAAATAGTACAAAATTAAAATTTGTTTTAAATTCGTATTTTGAGATAAAATCTCACACGCGACTATCGACGTTACAGAAGTGAGCGCGACTACTCCCGGGTTAAGCATTCCCTATACCTAACTGCTTTAATTTGTGCTTAATTGTTAGTCGCACCAACAATCTTAACTACGTAGGTATTTTGATAGCTAAACCATTATTGGTAATTTTAAGGATCAGTCTGGATTAATATGTATTTATTTCTGAAAAATTATTTGTGATTGAATAGTTTCACGGCCAACCTAATAAAATTGTACGTATTTTTTGTTGCAATTAATGTTTAGCTTGAATCACCAATAACTCACAAAATAAAGCAGTTAGGTATAGGGAATACTTATAAAATGAAAAAGTACAATGAAATATCATTTCATTACAATACTAAAATACAGGGTGTTCTATTTAAGAAAACTCAGAAAATATTCATTCCGAGTTTCAACCAACCCCGTATACTAAAATTTCAAAATTAGCTATACTAATGATTCTTAAAAATCACTTGAACGTAAACAGAGTTTTTAATGTCAAACTATTACAATTCTACAGGGTGTGAATGTTGCTAAGAAATTAATAAAAAAACGTAAATATCTTTTAAAATACCCTGTATAATATTACAAAATCTCATATTTTAAGAAAAAAGATATTGAGGAGAATCCAAGAATGTAAAAATATACAGGGTGTCCCATTTAAAAAAACCAAGTTATAACCGGTATAACCGGAAGTTGCAAAGAGATGAAAATCATTTCATTTAAGAGATCATCCCTCAAAACCCCTTTATTCCAATTTTCATGATTCTGTTGCCTTTAGTTCTAGAGATATTTCTAATAGGCCAGTTATCTGCCTCACCCTATATAGTCGGCTCCGAAATCCGCTAGAAAATTTAAACCGAATATAACAAAATTCAGTTTGGCAACACTGTGTGAATGCCAAGTCCTCTCGGATACCAACAGAACAAAAATTAAATGTTTTAACCAAATAGCGTTTCAAAAATGATGTGCAGAATAATTGTGAATTCGGTTCCGGTAATAAACTTGTCCTTAAAAGTAGAAAAAAAGTTTAATTTCTCTTCGTTAATATTTTATCGTTTAATATTTTTAACTGTACTAATATGCAGGGGCGTAACAGAGGCCCCCGCAGCATGAAGCTTGCGGGGTGGCCCCAATATGTCGGGGGCCCCATCTTGTCTATGTAAAAATGTGTTATTGTTATATTATTTGGAGCATACATACGCAACGTTTTTTAAGCAATGCAGTATTGAAAATAAAGTTGACCATCAGATAGATACAATGTATCGTATGGATGTATTAATAAAATTGTAGATATATTCGCTGATAGTACATAGTACTGCACAAAGAAAGTTGTTCATCTCATACAATAATACTATGTAATAATGTCATAGCCACCTTTGCTTTACAAGCCATGAAGAGAAAAAGGCAACGTCGCAATTGATGACGTCGGTAGTCTGACTTTCGGACTACCGCTTTCGAAACTACGATTTTAAAGTACAAATTCTGGTAAAATTTATAGTATTTTTTGAGTCGAACAAGAAAATATTATTAATTAGAAGTTTGTAGAAAATAATATTAAAAGTAATTCCTTGTAAGTAAAGTTTATTATACAAAAAAAAAACCAATAACAAGAATATAAGCGGGATTCATTTTTTTTCGAATCCTAAGAAAACTAATAAGTATTTTTCAAAAATTTAAACGCAGAATGAAAGATTACGTTAGGACCGACGCAAGGCCTAAAATCCCTGAAAACTTCTATATTTATTTTAATAAGTTACAGGGGTGAAAAGCTAAGAAAATTTATTGTGATTTTTAGTTTCAAATATGTCATTAAAAAAAACTTTTTATGCATTCTAAGGGACTTTTGGCCCACGGTAATAAAGTAATCTTTAATTTTGCGTTTAAAATTTTTAAAAATACTACTTATTAGTTTTCTCAGGATTCGAAAAAATTATTACATTTAAAATACAGGCGTCAAAATTTTGCATTTTGTTCCTTTCCACTTAAAGTTCGTCGCACTTATTTAGAAACACCCTGAATTAATAAAGAACAAATCTAGTTGTTAAACATAAGCGAATTAATAAAAAAAAACAGAATGTTAAGAAAACCGGAGTCTATAGTTGGGTTTTAATTTCAGTATTTTATAAATGCCCGGTACACCATAAAAATTTAACTGGTTAGCAACAATATTATTACAGCGGTATTGTAAAAGAATTAGGCTATAACATATTAAAAAAATCACTTAAATCTGCCAACAGGTTTAGGAAATATAAGACATTAAAAATGACAAAATTTTTAAGTGGACGGATTTCTATATGCACGCAAGTTTATATAAAAATATATTACATTGAACTTAAATCATCTTAACCTTTAACTACCCGCGCATCAAGTTATAAAAGGTTTGTTCGTAGTACGATCCAATCGATCAGCAACCGTTGCCAACCATCAGACGCATGCGCAGTTAACAGTTAGCGCTGCGCAGTTAACAGTTCGAGTTCGTAGACTACGAACGCGCTTGCGTCTGACGGTTGGCAACGGTTGCTGATCGTTCTACGAACAAACCTATAACTACACGTGTGGCGTACTTTATACGCCACAAGAAAATCCACTTAAAAACAACGGATTTGTTTATTTTTTTTTTTTTGAAAAAATACACTTAGTTGTTTGTTATAAACCTTATTCGGCATCAATGAATACTTGGAGTTCCTTACCAGTAAGCCAATTGGGATTTATAACTGGAATCATGGAATAACTGGATTCCGTGATAAATAAAATTACTAATAAAAAATTTTTTGAAATGTGATTTTTTGCAGGAGAAAAAGTATTGTTTATAAAGAAAATAGATTTTGTGCCATAATGACTAAAAAACAATTGAAATATGTACTTATATTACTACTTAGATTAATATAATCGTGGTGTATATTGTCCACCACCGGAAACAACAAATAACAAACTGTAAATTACGATCTTCTCAGAACGCCGATTATAACGAAACTAAAACCAAGTTGTAAAGCACATTCCAGTGATAAGTTAGAGAGATAAACAAAGTCAAAAATTAAATTTTTAAATATATTTGCAGTATAATTCTTATATATGGCGTACAAAATACGCCAGCGCGTGTAGTTAAAGGTTAGTAACATACCTTTTAATGTTCTTTATAATTTGGAGCACGAAATATTGTAAATTATTTCAGTTTCTCTGTAAATACAGTGAAAATTATTTAAAAACAAATGAGAACTGTCAGAATCAATCCGTCTACCAATAGATGTTGCCAAATTTCAACTTCATGGCTTGTTAAGTAAAATAGGCCGCGTCCCACAATTAAATAATTTGATCAAACTGGTTTGAGCAAACTGAAAGTGACAGTTAGTGACGTCACATCCTGAGTGTTCATTGTGGATAATAATGAAAAATTTTAATTTTAAATAAAGTACAAACAAGTTAGACAACTCAATACAAAAAATTTGATCAAACTAGACTGATAGTGAGAGCACAGATTTTTAGAATTTCAAAAAAACTGCAATTATGACGTCACTTTGACGTACTTCCGGAGTTTGCTCAAACTGTTTGATCAAATTATTTGATGGTGGGACGCGGTCTTTAGAATAATGTAGTTGTTTGTTAATTTTCTTTCTATTATTCTTTTTTATTCTATACCAATAAAATGAAAAATCTAAGTTGTCATAAACAGTGCATGAATATACTATTAGCCCAGTAAATGATCGTTTTGGAGTGTAATTATTAGCGTCACGCCGTATTTGCTTGGCAATTTGGAATTAGATTTTACTTATCCTCCACTTCAAAATTGGAGTTGTGCCGTTGGTCGCTTTAACTTGGGGGGGGGGGGGCGAAAGTCACCCCTTCTCGGGGGTGAAAAATATACGTTTAAAATAAGTCCGGAAATGGATAAATTGACTAATTATAAGCAACTTTTGTTCTATATAGAGCTTCTTTATCTAAGTCAAACTTTTCAAGTGACTTGCGAGTGAAAATGTATATTCTTCAACAAAAAAAAAACACGTATGTTATCGAATTAAATATTATCGAAAAATTACCGAAAAATATTTTTAGCAAAAATGTAGCCTATAAAAAACAAAAAAAAAATTGTGTACATTCATGAAGTCTACGACACAGTAAAAGGAAAGTTGTAGCTCATGAAAAATTGTTCTTATTCGTTCAATTTAAAATCGAATATTTCAACTTGAAATAACCAAAAAATGAAGCACTTTTCGGGGAAACTCATTGAAACTTTTTTAATGTTTAAAAAAGAGCTTTATTTTTATTTTCTATAGCATTTTATATCAAAATCAAGCGAGTTACATTCAAAATAAATATGGCCCCTTTTTTTGCTAAAAAAAGTGAAAATCTTCCCCTAAGTTGGATCGGTTCGAAGTTCTTATGTGTGAAAGAAATTAGTTTTTAAGTAAAAAAAGTTTTTTTATTTTAGAAAATGCTCTTTTTTCAAAATAACTTAAAAAGTATTAGCTAGGACAGGTCAAGAGAGCCCTCCTCGAGTATTTAAAATAATATAAATTTAAATATTTGCAGTTCAAATGTTTTTAGATTCAAACACATATCCCACTTGTTACGAGAAAAATGTTTTTAGCTTTGTGCTGAACCGTAGTAAAGGTTGTGCTGAACGAAGTAAAGTGTATAATATCTATACACTTAAAAAGTATCATAAAAAATATCTATCATAAAATGTATCAATCATAAAAAAGTTCATCCCCCCCCCCCCGAAATCTTGGATCCGTCCTTGAATATTAGTGATACGAAAAATCTCAAAGAGTAAAGAAATGTAGGTTTTGCTTTTATAAATATTTTGGATTTATTTTGTTTTTCTGTAAGAGAAAAATTGGTTAAAATATGGCTGTTCAAAATTTGCATACACTCGTAATTAGTGACTCATTAGAACCCATTCAAATAAAACTTATTCAGAAATAAGCACTTTGAACCGGTGAAACTTACAGGTCATATAAAAAAGTTAAGTAATTTGTAAAGCGTTAATGATTAGTTTCATTTGGGGTGCTAAATAGGGGGAGATTTTCACAATTTTTTTTACCAAAAATGCTTTAACTTTAAATTTTTATAAAAAGTAAAAATATCTAAAACTTTTTGTATACACTTTAAATAAAGTTTTAATGAGTTTTCCCGAAAATTGCTTCATTTTTGGTTATTTCAAATTGAAATATTGGATTTGAAATATAACAATTTTTCATGAGCTACAAATTTGCATTTACTTGGTCGATAGACCATTTTTGTATAAGCTACATTTGTGCTACTTACTTACGAATATTTACTTTTGAGTTATTTGCGAAAAACCTCCTGAAAACGTGTTTTTTTTTTGTTGAACAATGTTAAACATTTTCACTCGTAAATAACTCGAAAAGGGCTACTTCGGTGGTGACATTGAAAATTACACTGTATCGCCGTATTTCACGTTCATTTACTGGGCTATGACACATATAAGTTTTTGTTATATGTGTCGCATTTAGTAATTTTTTAAAGGGGCCCCATTTCCAATTCTGCGGGGGGGCCCCGACGGATTTTGTTACGCTACTGCTAATATGCAAGTTGACTTTTCTCACGATCATCTTTCAGTGCGTCACAGTTTTTCGATTTCTTTCTAACGCATTAAATTGTATGTGACAGAAAAAAGGCACGTCCGTGATTACAGACATTTACAACATTTATTCTAGTTATTCTAGTTGTCAATAGATGGCGCCATAATAAAAAAAATATTTTTTTAATTAGATAATAATATTACAAATATAATCTGTATAATTTATAAGACTATACAAATCAAAGAAAATACCATTTTATAAATGCAAGAAACACATTTGATTTGTTTTTATTCCAAATTGAAAATAAAATGTGACAACTGTCAGATTTAACTAAAATGTCATGTTAGAATAAATTTCATAAATGTGTATTATCACGGACTTACCCTTTTTCCTATCATTTGTTACGCACCGAAAAATGCTCATGAAAAGGACAATACTAATGGCTAATTTACAGGATTAATGCGATTTTAAAATATTGGCAAGCTCTTACCTTTAAAGCGACGTATCGAATTTCTTAAACATTTATACCAAACCTTGATATTGCCACTTGTTTGCGCCTTCTAACAAAATTCCGTTTCTACTATACATATTATTTAAATTGAAAGGGATTTGTTTATTGTTTTAACAAATTCCTTTTACCTAGCTTAGTATATTTGAATTAGGAATGACAAGTTTTTTTATTCTGCAGAAATACACAGAGTGTCCCATTTAAATTAAATTAATTAAAAGTTAAAAGTATTTCCAGTGAAACCGGAAGTAGAGTAGTAACAAAAAATATGGAATATAGATGCGTTGTGTGTCATTGTAGGTGTATGCAAAGTGTTATGAATATCGTCTTTTTCGTTTCAAAGATATTTATTTGGTTCCATACTTTATCCGAACCCTGTGTATTATCAAACGACTTTTTTTTAAGTAAAACAGCACATGCTTGACATGTCAATCGATGTTCAAAACCTCCTTGCAAGACACAAGACATGTAATATTGAAAATTATTATTATCTTCGGAGGTTTTATTAGTCTAGGCGCCAAATAGAGGTCACCGTGTCCTTTTCAATTCTGATGGACAAACTCAACGGTTTCTTATGGCTGCTGATTGCGAATTTCGAGGGTGGATTTCAATCCGAGTGGTCAAAAAATTGTTATAAACAATTTAATTGTTTATAAGGCTTTGGCTCATAAACTAAGAGAGATCAAAACAAATGTTTCAAATAAAATTTGTCCCTCATCAAAAACGAAGAAAAAAACGTTTACTAAACTTAAATCCAACAATTAGAACTCAAGATATTGTAAAATTAGTGCACGATTCAAATTGCAAAATAAGTATTGGTTGAAGCTTTTTCGATCGTAACTCGGCTTCTTCGCATGCAAATGAGCCTTAGAGGGTCTCATTTTAAAGCTTAATTAATAGGCTTCCAAACAAAGTTTGTTAAATTAGTTTAGCTTCATTTGTTTGGTTATACCCGTTTGAAGTTATAATTCTTCGTAATGTACATTAATTTGTTTATAAGGGTTTCAAGCAAATTTGAGCTATAAACATTTATACTTTAATTAACAATAATGATAGAAGAACTCAAAAGGGACAATTTGAGCTTACGAAAATGTTCGTAAGTTTATTTTTGACCAAGATATCGATATTTAAATAGCGCTCTATGAGGCGCAAGATCGGCTCACAGTCAAGTAAGTATTTTTCGACACTTGATCGATCGTAACTCGGCTTCTACGCATGCAAATAAGCTTTTCAAGATCTCATTTTAAAGCTTAATTAATAGACTTCGAAACAAAGTCTGTCAAATTACTTTATCTTTATCTGTTTTAAAGTTATACTCGTTTGAAATTATAATTATTTTCTTAAAAAATTTGTACATTAATTTATTTATAAGGGTTTTTATAATATCGATATCTTAGCCAAAAATAAACCTACGAACATTTTCGTAAGCTCAAAATAATCCTTTTGAGTTCTTCTATCATTATTGTTAATTAAAGTATAAATGTTTACAGCTGAAATTTGCTTGAAACCCTTATAAGCAAATTAATGTACAATTTTTTTTAAGAAAATTATAACTTCAAACGGGTATAACCTTAAAACAAATTAAGACAAACCAATTTAACAAACTTTGTTTGGAAGTCTATTAATTAAGCTTTAAAATGAGACCTTCTAAGGCTCATTTGCATGCGTAGAAGTCGAGTTACGATCGATAATGCTTCGAAAAATACTTATTTTGCAATTTGCAATTTTCATTGTGCACTAATTTAACAATATCTTGAGTTCTAATTGTTGGATTTAAGTTTAGTAAACATTTTTCCTTCGTTTTTTATTAAGGAACAAATTTTTTTTGAAATATTTTTTTATCTTTTTTAGTTTATCAGCCAGAGCCTTATAAACAATTAAATTGTTTATAACAATTATTTATTGACCACTCGGATCGAAATCCACCCTCGAAATTCGTAATCAGCAGCCAAAAATCCATAAGGAACCGTTGAGTTTGTCCATCAGAATTGAAAAGGACACAGTGACCCCTCTGGCGCCTAGACTATATAAAACGTTGCTGAAATTCAGAACATCATATGAAGAACATCTCCTTAATAATTATAATAAGTTAAAAAATTAATGTGCTCATTTTTCACTATGACCCGGACATCTGCACAATTCTCATCACATACTCTAACGAAATAAGAAATAATGTTCCCACAATTTATCTGTCAATCTACGAACGTGTCTACATTTCGCACTTTTACCTTAGCAGAGTCTGCCTGCCTCGAAGTCGTTCGATTTTTGCGTGGGAGTGTACTCAACATTTTTACATTGTACTCGAAGTAATTGTAGTATTGTGAACGAGCCATTCACTCGAATTAATTTGTGATATTCCGACTGCATTTAATTAAATATTAGTATGAATTAACTGAAAGATATACTCTTAATTGGTGTTTCCTACGTGCTGTCTTTTATTAGATATTGCTGTTCGTATTAAGAAATGTTTTTCTTTAATTTATAAAATACTTATACTTATTCCAAGGCAGATGAAAACCTTCTGCTTATATTTGAACGAAGGATCCTGAGAGGAATATTCGGTGGCATCTGTGAAAATGGTGTTTTGAGGAGGAGGTACAACTACGAGGTATACCACAGATATAAACAAAAATTTGGTGCTAAAGACGTAGTATCTCTTAGAAGAATAGGAAGACTAAGATGGGCAGGACATCTAGCAAGATCACAGCAGAACAACCGTCCTAGAAGAATCCTTATGTCACAACATGTGGGAAGTAGAAATAGGGGTAGGCCAAAACTGAGATGGAAGGATGGTGTGGATGAGGATGGGAGAAAAATAGGCGCAGCAAGCTGGCAACGGTTGGCAATGGATAGGACTGACTGGCGTAATAGAATTGGGAAGGTCGAGGCTCTTTCATAGGGCTGTAGCACCATTGATGATGATGACTTATTCGGCGCTTCTGTAAAGTTATAATCTGGCGATGAGACCGATTAATAAAATATGTAATTAAAATGTAACTTAAAATTCTATTAACACTGCAGAGTTCATAACTTTGGTATGGTGAGTATGGTCCTTTTCATGGGCATTTTTCAGTGCGTCACAAATGATAGAAAAAAAGGTAAGTCCGTGATAATACACATTTATAACATTTATTCTAACATGACATTTTAGTTAAATCTGACAGTTGTCACATTTTATTTGCAATTTGGCATAAAAACAAATCAATTGTGTTTATTGCATTTATAAAATGGTATTTTCTTTGATTTGTATAGTCTTATAAGTTATAAATTGTACAGATTATATTCGTCGTAGATATATTATATAATTCGTAAATATTTTTTTTCGATTATAGCGCCATCTATCGACAACTAGAATAAATGTTATAAATGTCTGTAATCACGGACGTGCCTTTTTTCTGTCACATACAATTTAATGCGTTGGAAAGAAATCGAAAAACTGTGACGCACTGAAAGATGCCTATGAGAAAAAGAATAGGTATACTCAGCAGACTTCTTTCAGTTTCTTCCAATTCATTAAAAAATGTTTTAATACATACATCATACTTTTAACTTTAATACTGGAGAATGACAGATTTGGTCTTGCCAAATGCGTCTATTGAAGAAAAGGACTGCTTTTATCCTAATTGGCTTTATTCAAAAAACTACACTTGAAGCTATTTAGCTGTTACCAGGTACAGTAAGAGTTAATCTTCATTAATTATTAATCACTTGTATCAGAACGTTAAAGTGAGGACTGCGCCTCTTTGAAAAAAGAATTCGTGTTGGAGGTGTTATTCGTGTTGGAATATGTAATACTTTGACAAAAATATTATTATCCGTCACACCAAATGCTGGTGATATACAAAGTTCTTAACAGATGTCTGAATTCAGCTTTGCACGGAGGCAAAGTAGATGGATCATACTTTTTCAACCTTTTTTTAAAAGGGCATCGTCAGGTCACGTGATTTTGCTCGAGCAAATGAAATCGCTGCGATCGGGGACGCAAACAGCTATCGATGTTCACTATTCACGATGTTAAGTCGAATGACGACCTCTCGTGGATTTCGGCTGAACTAGCTTCGAGGGGGTTTTTAATGTCAAACGCTGAGCGCACCGCACATGCCTTTAAAACAAATAGGTAATATTCATTATTTATTTTTACATGTTTTAAATTCATTATTGGGTAATATAAAATGATTAACATGGAATATTCACGTTTCAATAAACACTGGCGTCGATGTTCTATATAAAATTTGTAAAAAAACATGTAAAAATAAATAAGGAACCTACTTGTTTCAAATGGATGTGCGCTCAGCGTTTGACATTGAAAACCCCCTCGAAGCTAGTTCAGCGAGAGGTCGTCATTGTGACGATTGTGATATCGCGAATTCACTCTCTCTTACACTACAGGTTACCTATAGCGCTTTTCATTCACATGCACGCGTAATTTTTTTGATCAACTAGCAGGTAGAAAATCTTACCAAAAACATATTTTTAGAATATTTATTTTTAATATTAAAAAATACCCTATCAAAATAGCAATTGCACCTCCCTGTCAGGAAAGTCCATAGCTATAAATGTATAGTTGTATATTTTATACTGGTTAATAGTAGTTGCATCTGAAGTTCAGATGTACTCCCTGAAAATAATCCTGGGGCACCCATACAAGCATCTTGCAGAGTTAAAATCCATCGCAAATAGCCTGGTTTGTTTATTTTCTTTATATTTGAATATTTAAATTTAATCTATAGTCACCTTTAAATTTTTTTCGGCTTCGACTTTTGCGCCCTCTACAATATTAGTGTACGTACATAAATGAAAAAATACGCTAGTACCTTAAAAGAAAAATTAGAGCTCGCCAGGTAATCCACAAAACACCGCACGACTAGTACAAGCTACTCTTAAAGGATGGAGCAACCTACCACAACAAAATGTTGATAATTTGATTAGGAGCGTGTCCACGCAAACTAGCGCTTGCATAAGGACTAGAGGTGATAACACTAACTACCAAAAAAACCAAAAAAAAAAAATAATAAAAACAATTCAAACATTATTCGTTTTGCATTCCAATGTTTTATGCTATTGACTTTAAAACAACTAGTTTCAATTTGATTGTTAAATACTTTATTGTTTTATTTAATTGTTATGTATTTGTTATTAAATTGCTTTAAAATAAATATTGTTTGACTTCGTGTGTTCCGTTTTTTAAAACTCACACGAAATAATAAGAAATATCAGATGATTCCATATAAGTTTGGTTGTGCGTATTCTTAGAGCATAAACCAGCGGGCAACAAAAACAACTGGAGATACCATAGACTACTGAAACATAGGAATTTAAGCAGGAAGAAAAATAAAAAGTAAAGTTGCAATTAGACAGTTAGCGACATATGACACCGAAGCAATGTGTCTCACAAGTAAACATGAAGAAAGATTAAGGATATTTGAGTGGAAAGTTTTACGAAAAAAAATTATAGGTCCATTAAAAACGGAAAATAAAAAACTGTGAAAAAGAACGTAAGGTATCGAAATTCAATTCAGGCAGTAAAGGCATATCCAGGAGCGGATGTATCTTCTGATCACAGTCTTCTTATTGCTAGGTTTCAACTTCAACTAAAAAAGACGCAAAAAAGCCGCAACAACAATAAACTCAACATACAGAAACTAAAGTCAGAAGAAACAAAAGAAAATCTGAAATACGAAATCAACACAAATCTAGACAGAAACCCAGGAAATAATTGCAACGTAGAACAGCAGTGTCAATTCTTCAAAACCTCTATATTAGAGCCAAGTAAGAAAGTACTTACAACAACCAAATGTAAGAAAGAAGAATGGATGACGGAGGAAATTCTAGAGTTGATGAATGAAAGAAGAAAAAACAAAACCATCAATAAGACCCGCTATAAACAGCTTCACAATCAAATAAGAAAAATTAGGGAGGCTAAAGAAACCTACTTCTCTGAAACATGTAAAGAAATAGAAGAATTGCAAAACAGATATGACAACTTCAACCTACATAAAAAAAAGTCAAAGAACTAGCCGGAATAGGAAATAGAAGAACTTCAAATACATTGCTCGACAAAAATGGAAATATTATAATGGAGACAGAACGAAAACTACGAAGATGGAAAGAGTACATCGAGGAACTATTTCATGACCAGAGAGAAGCTAGTACATCCGTAGATAGCCAAACCGGAGATGTGGGCCCAGAGATAACGAAATCAGAGGTTAGTCAGGCAATAGACTCTATGAAAACCAATAAATCTGCTGGTCCAGATGAATTACCTAGCGAGCTGATAAAGTTGGTTAACGAGAAAAACCTGGACATAATAGTGGAACTGTTCAACGCTATCTATACTACGGGAATCATCCCTAGAGAAATGTTGACATCAGCATTTGTGTGTTTGCCAAAGAAAATGAATGCCAAAGAATGCAGTGACTACCGAACCATAAGCTTAATGTCACATACCTTGAAAATTCTGCTGAAAATGATCCACGCCAGAATACACTCTAACCTGGAGCTGGATATTAGTGACACTCAATATGGGTTCCGCAATGGTATGGGTAACAGAGAGGCATTATTTTCCTTCAACGTGCTGACACAGAGATGTTTGGATGTTAACCGTCCTCTTTACGTCTGTTTTATAGACTACAATAAAGCGTTTGATAAAGTAAAACATGATCGACTCATGGAAATTCTGAAAACTAAAAACGTAGATGAAAGAAATTTAAGACTAATAACACACCTCTATTACAATCAGCGAGCAATAGTAAGAATTGAAAAAGAAACATCTGAAGAAATGGAAATAAAGAGAGGAGTCAGGCAAGGCTGCATACTATCACCTCTACTCATCATCATCATCATCATCATCAACCCGTACGCGTCCACTGCTGGACATAGGTCTCCCTCAGCTATTTCCATTTATCTCTATTTTGTGCGGCTTGCATCCAGTTACCGATAACATGTTTCAAATCATCGGCCCATCTGGTTAGTGGGCGTCCTCTGCTCCGTAGTGCTTCTTCTCGCGGCCTCCACTCGACAATACGTTTTGTCTATCGGTTGTCTGGCAATCTGGCGACGTGTCCTGCCCAATTCCACTTAAGCGACGCGATTTTTTCGACAGCGTCTGTTGTTTTTGTTCTACGGCGTATTTCTTCGTTGGGGATTCGGTCTCTCAGGGAGACACCCAACATCTGGCGCTCCATAGCCCTCTGAGTTACGCGAATCTTTTTCACTACCTTTTTTGTTAGTGTTAATGTTTCGGCTCCATAAGTGAGTACAGGCAACACACATTGGTCAAAGATTTTCCTTTTGAGGCATATGGGCAAGTCCGATTTAAATACATAGTTAAGTTTACCAAACGCTGCCCAGGCTAATCCTATGCGACGTGGGAGTTCGCACGTCTGGTTATCTCGTCCCAACCGAATTTCATGTCCCAAGTACTTATAAGATGCAGTCTGCTCAATATTCATTCCATCAACAACAATATTACGATTTAGCACCAGATTAGTCATTATTTGCGCTTGTTGAAGTTAATCTTTAGTCCGACCTCTAAGGAAGCGTAATATAATTTGTTCAACATTATTATTGCATCATCCATACGATCGGCTATAAGGACGATGTCATCTGCGAATCTCAAATGACTGAGCTTCTCTCCATTTATATTGATACCATATTCGTTTAGATCTGCCTTCTTAAATGTGTGTTCTAAAAGGGTTGTGAACAGCTTTGGTGAGATGGTGTCTCCCTGCCGTACTCCTCGCTGTATACAGAATGTATTTGTTTGTTGTTCAGACAGTCTTACGCTAGCCGTTGCCGTTTGGTAGATATATTTGATCATGTTAATGTAGCGATGGTCTATTCGGCATTCTGTCAATGCTTTTAACATTTTCTGCTGGCTTATGGTATCACCTCTACTATTTAACGCTTATTCTGAAGAGGTAATGCGAGAAACTCTGGAAGATGAAACAGTCGGCATAAGAGTAAATGGAATCTTAGTTAACAATATCAGATATGCAGATGATACAGTAATAATAGCCGATAGTTTACAAGACCTGCAAAGACTCATGAGTAAAATAGTAAGGTGTAGTAGGGAGTACGGACTCTCTCTTAATATCAAAAAGACGAAGTTTATGAAAAATAGTAAAAACAACCATAATACTAACGAAATCTTAATAGTAGAGGGCCAACAGATCGAAAGAGTAAAAAGTACACTTACCTAGGAACACTTATAACAGAAAATAATGACTGCACTGCAGAAATCAAAGTCAGAATCGAAAAAGAACGTTCTAATTTTATGAAAATAAAAAAGGTCCTATGTAGCAAAGATTTAACATTAGCTCTTAAAGTACGTCTAAAAAAATGTTACGTATACAGTGTACTATACTATGGAGTGGAATCATAGACGTTAAATGTAGAGACAATGAGACGATTTAACGCCTTTGAAATGTGGACCTATAGAAGAATTATGAGGGTTTCCTGGGTAGATAGAGTTACGAACAACGAAGTACTGAGAACAATAGGTAAAGAGAAGGAAGTTGAACTTACAATTAAAGAAAGAAAACTACAGTATCTCGGACATGTGATGCGGGGCGAGAAGTATGGCATCCTGCGACTCATAATGCAAGGAAAGATAGATGGCAGAAGAAGCATCGGAAGAAGACGAATTTCATGGCTGAAGAACCTGAGAGAATGGTTTGGATGCAGCTCAAAACAATTATTTAGAGCTACTACCTCAAAAATTAAAATAGCTATGATGATTGCCAACCTCCGTAGCGGAGATGACACCTGAAGAAGAAGAAGAAAAAGAACGAACTAAAAGAGGCATAATGAAGAGAATATTATATAGCCAGATTAATCAAACCACAGAAACTGAGATGAATACGGCACATAGTACGAAGAGGACAAACCCGACTCCCTGATAAAGAAAGTTACCAGATGAAAGTGAGAAAGAGAAAGACTGGGAGAAAACCTTAAGAGAGATGCGAGGACCAGGTGATTAAGACACATCAAAAGTATTAATGTGAACAATGAGGGGAAATATGTAGAGAGAGGAAAATGAACAAAAATTGTAAAAATTGAAGTCAGTTCCATGACAATATGTCAAAAAATGAGAATGAAGATTCACCACAATAAATGAATTAGAAAGGTTATAAAAACAGAGGGGAAATCATTGATGATATTTTCAAGTAATTTTATACGACTGATTTAAAATGTTGGGTAAGGTTTTACACAAAAATGCAAAATTCTGTAAATGTATATACTTTATTTCATTTAATACAATTATTAGGTTTTAATTTTGTCACTAAAATTGCTAAAATTGTAAAATTTAGATTTTCCTTATGACTGTAGGAACATGTAACTTCTATATCAAGTAAACACGAAATACTCATTTTTCAGACACTTATCACTCAATTTATCCAAACAGTATCACAGATTTCATAAATATCATTATTTAAAATTATATATAAAACTACATAAAATTAATGCATAAAATATAATTATTTTTTCGGGGAGATGAATTTTACATTTTTTGTATAAATATTTAGTATGACTTGAACAATCTACATTTCTTTCGTGCACTTGTATCGTGCGTTCTAATCAAATGACCATTGTTATTAAATCTAGCATCGTCAGGCAAAGTATCTTTGGAGGGACGTCCGTAACATCAATGACTAGCCACTTCTTGTTGACAGTTTCATCACAACGTTCAAATTTCATAAGTGAATCTGCCAAAAGTGATCGATTTTAGTATAATTTGCTATATTGTAAATCTTCCAGCCATTTACGGATCAATAAGATTTATAAATAGAGGTCATTATAATTTCTTCACCCTTATTCTTATTCGATAATTAGCAATGCCATTATCGTGCAAATCCATACCACCCATATATAGATTGTATTCGGCTACTACATTAGGCTGAAATACGAGAATATATTCGTGTTCTTTCCGACAGTATTAGTGCAGCAGATATGTGAAACAATTATGCGTTTAATGATAGAAGTATATAATTTGGACCACATATACTACACATATAAAGATTCAAATTTAGATATAAGACCATCTCAGATTTTGCCTTTTACAAAAATGACGGGCATTCAAAATGGCGACTATACATATATGTGACTAATAGCACGATAACTTTTGAACGAGACGTCAGATTTCAACCAAATTTGGTATATAGGTTCTTTTTTTGATGAATAAGATCGAGGTCTTGAAGCGGAAGAATCGGTTTACCAGAAATTGTGTTTTTCCTGGTTTTTATGTAAAAATATGTTGTTATTTTTTTTCAATTTTTTCACCCTCTATATACTAATTTTTCAAAAAGTTAATACCGCCAATGAAAAGAGCGTAAAAATATTTTTTAGGAAATATTTTGAACTTTTTAGTTATGTTAATTACCATTTAATAAATGCATAACGTATCTTCACATGTACCTATGTGCGGCGCGGCAGATTCGTGCAAATATTATAAGAATTATTGTGCATTTAACGGTAGAAGCATATAATTTTAACCACATATACTACACATATTGTAAAAGAATGGGGTATTTGCTACCGTCTTCCTTACTATGGGGATGTAGATAGTTAGTAACGAGAGTCTTATTTAAATTTTTATTATAATTTTCAAATACGTACAAATTTTTTCCTTCGATTTCGTGGTGCTGGTAGTTGGAGAATATGTATTGAAATAGTACACCAATATTTATATTTCTTTTTTGGTCTTGAACAAGCGCTAAAATTATAATTTATCGAGAGAGTAATTTTTTGATGTTTTTCGTGAAGTTAAATTTTTAGAATTGTCAGATTGTTTTTTCAATAATTTTAACATAGTAACGTGTAAAGTTACGTGTTTTAACAACGTGGCGATAATTTATAACGAATAACGAGTTTTGTAACAGAAAAAGAAAATATCTGTTGGAAGTATTCCAACATTTTCCCCGCCGCGAAAAGAAGAATTAAAATAAAATCAAGAGATGAGTAGAAACAATAAACAAAGGTGAACTATTATTCTAACAAAATCAAGAGATGAGTAAAAACAATAAACAAAGTGAACTATTATTCTAAGAACAAAGGCAGTAAATAAGTTAAACAATAGGGGGCAAAGGGCAAATCTTTGTAATCGAACGAATACAAGGGCCATTTGAAGTTTGAAGTTTTAATTGGAATAGGACCTGCAAAGTCCACGCCAACATTCTCAAAAGGTCTACAAGGTGAGATTCTTACTCTGGGAAAATCTGCCATTACTTGTTGAGCGGTTTGTGCCTTTAACCTATGACAAAGAATACAGCTTCGAATTATCCTTTTAGTTTCTCGGAGACCATCTAGCGGCCAGAATTTTAATCGGATATTAGACAAAACAGTTTGGGCTCCTGCATGTCCAAGTCGATTATGTTCGTGTTTTATCAGAAGTCTAACTACATGATGCTTGGAAGGTAATAAACGAGGATTTTTTTGATAAATGGGAATATCGGCATTTTTTAATCTACCACCTACACATAATTCCCCTACTGAATTAAGAAATGGACTTAGTGACAAAATATGTTTGTTTGAGAGGGGTTTACTAGACTTTAATTCAGCAATTTCTTGTGCAAAAGATTGCATTTGAATAATTTTTATTATAGAAACAAGAGCTTTATCTAATTCCGTAACCAAAAGGGGACCAGATAATTTTATTCAACAGTCAAATACCTTGGAATGCATCTAGACCAAAGATTAAACTGGAGAACACACATTTTTATGAAGCGTAAACAACTTGGTCTCAAATTACACAATCTTTACTGGCTGATTGGTCACAAATCATCACTTTCGATGAAAAATAAAGTACTTGTCTACAAAGCAATTTTGAAGCCAATATGGACTTACGGGATCCAACTTTGGGGTACTGCATCAAACTCCAATATCGAAATCTTGGAGAGGTTCCAGTCGAAGGTTCTTCGAATAATCACAAATGCCCCATGGTATGTTGCAAATATTATTATTAGACGCGATCTAGAAATTTCAACAGTAAAAGAAGAAATTACCAACTTTGCACAGAAATACGAAGACAGACTGGCACAACATCCAAATGTACTAGCCAGAAACCTGATGAGCCAACCAGTCAGACGGAGACTTAGACGAAATACACCTAGTGATTTACCATCGCGATTTTAGTTATATGTGCCGTAATTCCCAGAGACAAACAATTTTATATCTATGTAAAATATTTGTAAAGAAAATGATTATTGAATCATTTTCTCCAAGTCACCTACACTAGTGGTCACAACATTTACTTATTGTAACTTGTTTTACAGATTGTAAATAAATTAGGACGTTAAATAAAAAAAAAAAAAAAAAAAAAAGATAATTTTATTGATGATTTTCTAGTATTTTCGATAAATCTTTGAATGTATATAAAAGAATGAAGTAATCTTGAAAATTTCGAAAATTTTTCAAAAACTTCTTGCCAGAATATGTTTTGTGTTGTTTCCCGTGTATGAATACACACAAGGGTTGTTTTTCTTTCTTCTGAAATTTGAGAGGGTTCGGGATCATGATTATGTTTTAATAAATTCAGAGTGGAATCTAAGAGAAACGGCGGGCCGTGCCACCATAATTTGGAGTTTATGAGTTGTTCTGCTAACATTCCCCGGGAAGGAATGTCAGCTGGATTGTCTGAAGATTTGACATATCTCCAATGGGAGTTTTTTGACAGCATCTGAATTTTAGAAACTCTATTAGAAACAAATGAAGTCCAACGAGAAGGGTGAGATCTAATCCAGCACAGAGCAATTTCTGAATCAGACCATAAGTTTATAGACTCAAACGAGAGCTGGTTTTCAAAAATTGCGCAAAGTGTATTTGTTAATTGAGCAAGAAGGACCATTGCGCAGAGTTCAAGACGAGGTAGTGATACAGTTTTAATTGGGGTTACTCGAGATTTAGATGTGAGTAAAACAGAAAAAACAGAGTTGTCGTTATAAACGGTTCTTAAATAAACACAGGCAGCATATGCTTTAATGCTACTGTCAGCGAAACCATGTATTTGAACATAATTAACAGATTTGTTAAGAAACATGTATCTAGGGATTTTTAATAACTTTAACTTGGGAAAACATTTAATAAACTTATTCCAATCGTGAGTAAACGAATCGTTTAATGGTTCGTCCCAATTAACCTTTAACAACCATAATTGTTGCATTAATAGTTTCCCTATTACAATCAATGGGCTAATTATACCAAGAGGATCGTACATACTTGCAAGGACTGAAAGAGCCTTTCGTTTTGTGAGTGCAGTTTCGGAATGCGTTTCAGGAAACGAGACAGACAAAATGTCAGAGGCTTGATTCCAAGATAAACCTAAAACCTTATTTGTGGAATCAGTTAGAGAAATGTTGCAAGGTTGTTTGGATTGAGATTCGTCACATATTTTTAGAAATTTAGAAGAATTAGAATGCCATTTGTGTAACTGTAACCCAGCGTTACCGAGTAACTCAGTGAATTGTTCATATGATTCCAAGTCTTCAAAGGAATTAGCACCATACAATATGTCATCCATATAGGTGTGATTTAGTATTATGTTTGTAGCTTTAGGGTAATTTTTTCTACCTCTGATAGCAATTTCATTTAGGGTACGAGTAGCTTCATAAGGGGCCCAATTAGTGCCATAAGTAACTGTGAGCAGTTCTATGCAACTAAGAGGCTTGTCGGGAGAATCACGCCAGAGAATATTTTGCAAAAAGGTTTGCTGGGGGTTTATCATAATCTGCCGATACATTTTCTGTATATCTGCAGTGAACACATATTTATGCTGTCGAAATCTAATTAGAATGTCGAACAGTTGAGGCTGTACCTTATAGCCTGTAAGGGTTATGTCATTGTGGGAGTAACCAGTAGTAGTTTTACTAGAAGCATCAAAAACTACTCGAAGTTTAGTTGAGACACTGTTGTCTTTTAAAACACAGTGGTGTGGCAGAAAGTATTTGGGGGTAGCAATTGTTTCTGATGAAAGGGGTATATATTTACCATGTCCCAGTTGTACATATTCATCTATGAAAGCTTTATAATTTTTTAAAAGAGTTGGGTTTGAATGTAGACGTTTCTCAAGAGATAAAAATCGCCTTTTCGCAGTGTGAAATGAGTCGCCAAGTTTTTAAACTCTGTGGGAGTCTTTAGGGGTATATCTATTTGAAATCTTCCATTTTCTAAGATTTGACAAGAAGATGTAAAGATTTGTTCAGCTAATTCGTCTTCAGGAGAGAGAGGAGTTTTTGTTGAGATTTCTTCCATATCCCAAAATTTTACTAGAAGTTTATCTAAATAGTTATAGTTATCATCTATAATGGGTTCAGATGTTTGTACGAAAAATGATGCATTTTTTATGTTTGTTCCTTTCTTGAACAATGTTACCTGCAACAATCCATCCTAAGTGAGTGTCGTGAAGAACAGGGAGATTATTACCTAATTTGTAAATACCTTCTTTTATTAACTCATAGTATACATCCGCACCAAGCAGAATATCAATTTCGGATGGTTCGAAAAATCTACTATCAGCAAGAGTTATATTTGCAGGTAATTTTAGAGTTAACATCTATTGGCACCTGAGGTAATTTACAAGAAATATTTTGAAGAACAGCACATGTTATAGGAATTGAGAAGTCGTTAGACCGAGAGTGTATAACAATATCTACCATTTCTGTGGACAATATAGAATTTTGAGAAATGCCAGAGATATGTAGACTTCTTTTAAAGGTAGGGCATTTAATTTTAGAAATAAGATTTTTTGAGGCAAATGAGTTTGGACTTCCTGAATCAAGAACAGCCTTTGCTTCAACATAAGTTCCGTTTTTTGTATATATTATTACATTTGCCGTTGCTAACAAGACATGAGTGTTTCTAGAAGAGCACGCTGAGAGAACTGCGGAATTTTCATCTGGTGAAACATTTTCAGATGGTTCGTTGGCGTTAGTGAGTGGAGTAGAAAGACTTGATTGCTGTGATTGATCAATTTGCAATGGTGACTCCTACGAGGTCGCCAATTATGGGAGTTGTGAGAGTTCATACGATTTGTCTGAAATGGAGAGTTTTGATTTTGATTTGATCGCGAGTGAGAGTTGTGATAATTATCGATATGGAGACTTGTGTGGTGCCTCTTAGAACAAATAAAGCATCCTTGAGATGTACAATCTTTTAGTGTATGTTTGCTACCTAAACAATTGCAGCAGAGTGAATGAGTACGAATAAAATTATTTTTATCAGTGTGAATCAAATTAGAGAATTTTTGACAGGAATAAATTTTATGACCAGCAATATTACAAAACAAGCATTTTAAATCACGTGATATCTGAGGGTTTTGAATTTGAGAGTTGTAAGAATTTGAGAAATGTGAGTGTAATGATGTTTTGAATTGTGGTTTAGTAGATTGTTTAGTTTCAGTAGAATTAAGATCTTCTAAAGCATTATACCTAGCTTCCAAAATTTTATAAAATTCAGCTAAAGTAGGCAATTGAGATCTATCTCTATTGGTTTGATATTCCCTTTTTGTACCAAAGTCCAATTTTCTTACAAGAATGTTAACTAATAGTATGTCCCAGTTATCTACTGGACATTTCAAATTTTTTAAGGATTCTACGTTATTTCTTATTTCGTTTAGAAATTCTCTTAAATTGTTTGAATTGCTTTTAACAAGTGGTGGTGTATCAATAATTAAATTAATGTGAGAGTTAATTATAGCTAAATTATTATCGTATCTTTTTTCAAGAATTTCAATAGCTACTAAGAAATTTTCATTCGTAACATTAAGTGAATCTATTAAAGTTAAAGGTTCTCCTTTTAAAAATGATTTAAGATAAATAAATTTTTGAACATTAGTGAGACCTTGGTCTTCTTTGATTAGAGACGTATATAATTGGTAGAAAGGGACCCATTTTTGCAATTCACCTTGGAAAATAGAGATTGATATTTGAGGGAGCTTAATAGCTGAACGTGAATTTTTATTTGTTTGACTATTAATATTAAAAGAACTATCAGCATGACCTGAAGGATGTGAAATATTTGCTAATTTACGCCTTATTTTGGCCAAAGTTTGACAATACAGATCTTCCAACTTATCTCTGTCCTCTACATCAAGTTTTTGTACATCTAAATCTTCAATATGGTCTTGCGTCAGACCATATTGCTCAAAGTTATGAATCAAGTTATTTTCTTTAATTCTTAATAAATATTCATCATTTTGGTTATTTAAATTGTTTTCTACCCAATTTACTATTCGCGATATATTTGGCTTGATGTGTTGGCGAGATTTCTTTTCATCTTCCATAGTTGTAGATTCAAATTACATTAAAAGCGTAAACTATTACAAAAATACAAAATATTTTTCAAAACTAACAGTTACCTAAAAATTAAAAATAATTTAAATCCCACCTCTACAGCTGGTAATGTGAATATGGAGAAATGTCACTTTTGACACTCTTGAGATTTGAGATTTTTCACTTTTATGTCAATAAATTACATCTATTCATCGAGTATTACTTGAAATATATTACTTGTAAATATTCTGGAGCTTCTCGGGTAAAAAGGATTATTATTTCTTTTTCGAGAATCGAGATTATTATGTACTTCTTCTTCTTCGGGAAGCGGGATTATTATTTCTTTTTCGGGAGTCGGGATGATTATTTACTTCTTTTTCGGGAATCGGGATTATTATTTACTTCATTTTCGGGAATCGGGATTTACTTCTTTTTCGGGAATTTAGCCTGGTCTGGGCACTCAGCAATAAAACGTAAGGTTTCTTCGTGATTTGTGTACCTATTTCCAATATTATTCCAACTATTTTTGATCCGGTTCGATATAGGGCCAATGTAAAAGAATGGGGTATTTGCTACCGTCTTCCTTACTATGGGGATGTAGATAGTTAGTAACGACAGTCTTATTTAAATTTGTATTATAATTTTCAAATACGTACAAATTTTTTCCTTCGATTTCGTGGTGCTGGTAGTTGGAAAATATGTATTGAAATAGTACACCAATATTTATATTTCTTTTGTGGTCTTGAACAAGCGCTAAAATTATAATTTATCGAGAGAGTAATTTTTTGATGTTTTTCGTGAAGTTAAATTTTTAGAATTGTCAGATTGTTTTTTCAATAATTTTAATATAGTAACGTGTAAAGTTACGTGTTTTAACAACGTGGCGATAATTTATAACGAATAACGAGTAATGTAACAGAAAAAGAAAATATCTGTTGGAAGTATTCCAACACATATAAAGGTTCAAATTTAGATATGAGGCCATCTCAGTTTTTGTTCCTTTTACAAAAGTGGCAGGAATTCAAAATGGCGACTATACATATGTGACTAATAGCACGATAACTTTTGAACGAGACATCAGATTTCAACCAAATTTGGTATATAGGTTCTTTTTTGATGAATAAGATCGAGGTCTTGAACCGGAAGAATCGGTTTACCAGAAGTTGTGTTTTTACTGTTTTTTATGTAAAAATATGTTGTTTCTTTTTCAATTCTTTCACCCTGTATATATAAATTTTTCAAAAAGGTAATACCGCCATTGAAAAGAGTAAACATATTTTTTAGGAAATACTTTGAACTTTTTAGTTATGTTAATTGCCATTTAATAAATGCATAACGTATGTTCACATGTACCTATGGGCGGCAGATTCATTTTGAATGCCCGCCATTTTTGTAAAAGACAAAATCTGAGATGGCCTCATATCTAAATTTGAATCTTTGTATGCGTAGTATGTGTGGTCTAAATTATATGCTTCTAACATTAAATACACAATATTTCTTATATTATTATTTGCACGAATCTACCGCACATAGGTACCTACAGCTGAAGATACGTTATGCATTTATCAAATGGTAATTAATATAACTAAAGAGTTCAAAATATTTCCTAAAAAATATTTTTACGCTGTTATCAACGCCGGTATTACCTTTTTGAAAAATTAATGTATACAGCGTGTTAATATTAATTGTGTATTAATATATATACAGAATTAAAAAAATAAATAACATATTTTACAAAAAAATCAGGAAAAACAACATCTGGTAAACGGATTCTTCCGGTTTAGGAGCTCGATCTTATACATCAAAAAAGAACCTATATACCAAATTTGGTTGAAATCGGACTTTTCGTTCAAAAGTTATCGTGCTATTAGTCACATATGTATAGTCGCCATTTTGAATGCCCGCCTTTTTTGTAAAAGGCAAAATCTGAGATGGCCTCATAGCTAAATTTGAACCTTTGTATGTGTAGTATATGTGGTCCAAATTATATGCTTCTACCATTAACTGCACAATAATTCTTATAATATTTGCACGAATCTGCCGCACATAGGTACATGTGAAGATAAGTTATGCATTTATTACATGGTAATTAACATAACTAAAAAGTTCAAAATATTTCATAAAAAATATTTTTACGCTCTTTTCAATGCCGGTATTATTTTTTTGAAAAATTAATATATACAGGGTGAAAGAATTGAAAAAAAAACAACATATTTTTACACAAAAAAACAGGAAAAACACAACTTCTGGTAAACCGATTCTTCCGGTTCAAGAGCTCGGTCTTATACATCAAAAAAAGAACCCGTATACCAAATTTGATTAAAGTCGGACTTTTCATTTAAAAGTTATCGTGCTATTAGTCACATATTTATCGTCGCCATTTTGAATGCCCGCCATTTTTGTAAAAGGTAAAATCTGAGATGGCCTCGTATCTAATTTTGAACCTTTATATGTGTAGTATATGTGGTCCAAAGTATATGCTTCTATCATAAATGCACAATTCTTATAATATTTGCACGAATCTGCCGCAATATATCGTTCTGTTTGATGTGCAGGTATTTGTTATTACCGTAACAGCAGCATTATCATTCCATCTCACGAGCAAAACTGTAGGCACAATATATCAAATGCAGACTCGAGTGTTCCCCGTGCCATATTTTTGAATGTTTTGCCCCAGTATAAACAATAATGACACTCTGCGACCTTCATGAAGTCACGCATTTTTTCGGCGCAGGCAGATTGTGGCAAAAAATCGCAGAACTCACTGCGCTGCTGCACACTTTCAATCTTAACAAGTTCGCAGAGAGTATGGTACAACAAAGTGTTCCTAGAACCGCACACATTTTAAAAAACGTATGTAAAACGCACATCTTGTCATTATGTGCTTGACGGGATATTATGCCGTCTTGCCCGCGAATGTGTTAAGTAGTTTGAAGGTTAAACTAGCAACTCAGGTGCATCGTAGCACAATTGCTGCTGGTTTAAGCTTGTACATTCGTTTTAATATGTTGCCCTCTTGAAGCTATTGGAACTACTGAAATACCTTAAGATTTGATAATTTATTTGACCTTGACCTATTTAATTTGTCTAATATTTATAAACCTGAGCCCTACAATAGGGCTTTTAGCAATTGTGATTACCAGAAAGACTTTTTTCATTGAACCAGGTCCGGTCAAAACTTTTCGCCTTAGATAACAGATAACAAGATGGCTACCTCTACAAAACGAGACTTCAAAATTTTCAAAGGGGCCTACCAGAGTGTCACTACTCTTTGTTTTTAATACTGTGGTTTTGCTATTCTGTAAAGGACACTTTGCAGTACGGTTTTCTCTTATAGTACCTGTGGCAAAGAAGCCTAGATCCTGCAGTGTCGCAAAAGAGCATAAATGAAAAAAAAAATTTCGAAAAATACTCGATGCTCTTGGGCAACTACATAAAGTAACTCTAAACCTAGCCTTCGTTTCCAAACTATTACCTGAATCCAAATTATTATTCTGTTTTACTCCATATGGTATGAATTTATATAAATAACCTGTATGTGAACAAAGACACCATAATTTGAAACCAAATCTTACTGCTTCCCCGAATGAACATCTTTCATGAGTGACGTCCAAAATATAATATGGTACCATACTGTGACGAATTAACGACTGCAAATAACAGGTTCCGTCTCGACAGCGACTCATGTATGGAGACATCTGGAAAAATTACTCACCGTACAAGTGAGGAAACGATTTCTCCTGAATGATCGACGGTCAAGGCCACGGATTAAGTAGTGATGGGCGGTTCCGTTTTTCTGGAACGTTCAAGTACATGGTTGTTATTTTTTGTATTCAATATATAAAGATGTAAATTTTTAAGAGTAGTCAGTCTGTAAAATAAATTCGTCTGTACAGTTATATAAATAAAATCGTATATAAATACGAACCGCTGGTTTCTTTGTAATTATAAGTTATTACAGTAAAAACCGCTGCAATACTATCCGGACCAAGGGCCTTTTCATTTTTGATATTCTTGGGGGCATATACTCATAGTACCTCTTCATGTATTATCATTGTTCCGCTGCCTGGTTCTTCTGATATTGTTACACTGAAATTTCATCTTTAAAGAATCCATCTCTATATATTATTTCCCTGTTTGTATTTTTGTTTTGTTGTCTGCCGCTATCTGTCCGTTGCCATCAATTAGTTTATTTCCGTGCCTGCGTCTGTA
Source organism: Diabrotica virgifera virgifera (assembly GCF_917563875.1). Lineage (NCBI taxonomy): Eukaryota > Metazoa > Arthropoda > Insecta > Coleoptera > Chrysomelidae > Diabrotica > Diabrotica virgifera. The sequence continues at coordinate 229,406,532 of NC_065445.1, read as the reverse complement.
GCTTCCGGTGATGAAATTCTTCGAAGAAAATTCTTCTATGAAATACTTTAAACATTTAAATATTCATCATATAACGTAGCTTTATCATCATCACAGACCATGGTACAACCATGTCGATGTTCAGTTAGAGTCTCTTCATTAGGAAAAACCTCTTCACACCCATCACATTTAACTGGGTCTGAATTGTTGGCTTGGTGTTGACGCATGTGCAATGTTAATGTATAGTTTTTTCTGCACGTGTATGGACACATGTCACATTTGTATATATTTTTACCTAAAAAAAGAGAAATTAAAAATTAATATTGTAGGGGAGTGCATATATATTTTCACTTCGGAAAAAATTAAACAAGATAGACCTTTTTGTAATTTCATTAAGAAATGTTTAATAAACAACATATCAAAAAGTTCTACTCGAGAAGTGGGTGCTTCATTTTTTATTAAACAAATGAACTACGAAATTAGATGTTTTTTAATTAACTCCGAAAATAAAAATTTTAGAAAAAAACTGACTTGACCATTGAAAAATTCAGAAAATTTTACAAAAAAAAACCTTGGATAAAGAATTTTCTAAAATTAAATCTATGTCTTCTATCATTTTTTATTTATAACGCTAAAGTCACCCTTCTCACAAACATTGGCGCACTGTAAACTAACGTACGGCGAAGTGCACGGTTGAGTTATTTGAATGTAATTTTTTAACTAATCGATCAAATAAAATTTTACAAATTGAACATGAAAGAAGAATAATTAAGCTATTAGGCTATTGATTATATTCAAAATAAGATAGCTAAAAGGAACTACAACGTTAACGGGGTTTTATTATTTGATATGGTCAATGGACATCTATATATGAAAAAACCGCGGAGTGCTACCATTTAAAGGGGTGCGTTTTTGAGAAATGGGTGAATTAGTCCCTGGGCACAGGTTACATTAGGGTGAGTTCTATGCACTTTTGATGCAAATACTTCTACATAAAAATTGTTCCTGGTTAAATTTCCTATCTAAATATAACTTTTTAAAGTCAAAGATGCTTTTTTTTACAAAAATATATTCAAAAGAAAAAACACAAAGAGACCCAAAAGAAAGAAATTTTGTTTTTTGTCCCATAACTTTTGTCCACGGGGATATAGGTATAGACATTGCTTCACAGAAAGAAAACTTACATATTTTCTCTTTAAAATGATGTTTGGTAGAGGTCATTAGGATTTACAGTTTCCGAAATATGATTTTTCAAAGTTCGCCACTCACAGCAATTTTGGGCAATTTTCCTTGTTATTTCGCAAATATTGTTCTGTAACTTTTTTCTACGTAACTTTAGGTATATGCAATGGTACACGTAATAGGAATAGAAATCAATTACCTTTAAAATGGTCTACTGTATAACGTTGTACGACTTTTTTTAAAGAGATTGTGGTTTGTCAAGGTTTTATACTTTTAACGATTTTTTTAATAATATAATATAAAAATAAAGCAAAATTATTATATAATATATTATATATTATATAATACCTAATATAAAAAAATATTATTTTTTATATTTTTTGCGATTATTTTTGAAATTTCTCATTATAACTTTTTTTCTTGTACATAAATATACTATCTATATATTGCGCAACAAAGAGGGCTTACTTTCTGTTCTTTAAAATGGTGTATCATCTATATTTAAATACATAATGGAAACCGAGTGATTCTTTGATATTTTTTTACCTGTATTATTTAAAATATTTCTTTTACAAAAATTACAAAAACATTAGTCTTAAAAAACATCACTTTAGTTAAAATTATTTAAACGTTGACATTTAAAAAAATTTCAAAATCAAAGTCCATCTCTTCGTTAGCATTAGCTTCAATATCTTCCTCTGACACCTCAGTTATCTTAGAGTTCCCACAATTAGTACCCATGCACATGCACCCTTTGCAGAATATTGAACAACTAATTCCTATCTTCCTACAACCGCAGTTTTTTGTACATCCTTTGGTACATTTACATGCTATTTTTTCAATCAAAGCTTGTGGTGCAGGAGCTTTGACAGTAAATATTGGAATTAATCCATATTTTCAAGTTTGCCCGGCCGAGTCAAGTGGATCAAAAGTATTACCTATAAAAAATAAGATTCAATCATAACACACAATCACATAAAAAAGTTATAAGGGGAAATTTAAAAAATAATCCTAAAATCAAAAATCGTTGCAAGTACTTATTACAATTTGAAAAAGCATATCTTATTCAAAAATAACCCTAGAATTTTTTTAATACACCATTTTAAAGTAAACAGAATAAGCTTTCTTTTTTATTATATAATATATACCATATAGAAAAAAAAGTTATAATGGGAAATTTAAAAAATAATCGTAAAAATATAAAAACTCGTTAAAAGTCTTGAAAAAGATAACCTCTTTAAAAGAAGTCGTACAACATTATACATTAGACCATTTTAATGGTAATTGATTTCTATTCCTCTTACATGTACCATTGCAATTACCTAAAGTTACGTAGAAAAAAGTTACAGAACAATATTTGCGAAATAACAAGGAAAATTGCCCAAAATTGCTGTGAGTGGCGAACTTTGAAAAATCATATTTTGAAAAATGTAAATCCTAATGACCTCTACCAAACATCATTTTAAAGAGAAAATATGTAAGTTTTTTTTCTGTGAAGCAATGTCTATACCTATATCCCCGTGGACAAAAGTTATGGGACAAAAAAACAAAATTTCTTTCTTTTGGGTTTCTTTGTGCTTTTTCTTTTGAATATATTTTTGTAAAAAAAAGTATCTTTGACTTTAAAAAGTTATATTTAGATAGGAAATTTAACCAGGAACAATTTTTATGTAGACGTGTTTGTACCAAAAGTGCATAGAACTCACCCTAATGTAACCTGTGCCCAGGGACTAATTCACCCATTTCTCAAAAACGCACCCCTTTAAATGGTAGCACTCCGCGGTTTTTTCATATAGAGAGATTCATTGACCATATGAAATAATAAAACCCCGTTAACGTTGTAGTTCCTTTCTATAGTACATAATCAATAGCCTATATCTTATGGTTATAATAGAAAGAAATAAAATGTATGGACATAAGTACGGTGTGGGCGGAAAGTAAGCCTAACAGGAATTTTGTTTAAAACTGATTTAAAAATGTGTAACTAATACAATTTTTCTTATAAAACTCTCAATTTTTCACAACTTACCTTTCAAGCATCTTACTAAATGATGTTTCATTCAAAAAAAAATCTCAAAAATTTCATTCAAATGATATGACGTCTCAAAAATTGTAATTTTTGAAATCTTCGTAGTTTTATAGAATTACCACCACTTTAAGACGGTATTACTCAAGTTTGAACAGATCTATTACAGTCTTATAAGTGCTTTTTTAAAGCTTAGGATGTAATCTTTAAAATGCACTAAATTATTTTACTTTAGAAATGAAATAGACTATTTATTTTTAAGAAAATTAAGAAAGATAACAAAAATGTAATACAAAAACCGAAAATTAGCAGCTAAAAAAATGTTTATACAAAGCGATCAAAACTTTTTTCTGTAAAACTTACCTAAAATACATTTAATAATAAGCTTCAACAATAAAAAATGTTCAGCAAAAAAATTTTTTTAGCTCTTATACAGTATGTCTGCCTAACTTGCAACCTATTGAAAACTTCTTTATTATCAGTTTTACGCAAAAAATTTATTCTTTATAAAATACTCTGCATCGTATATAATCTAAGATGCAATCATCAAATATCAAATTTAATTAATGTTATACGAGGTGTGTCAAAAAATATGAATTTCACTCAAGAGTAAAGTACCTTTACATTTCACAATATCGAAAATTGTTATTAAGAAAAGTTGTTTGGAATTAAAAAATTTGTTTTAGTGTTCAATTACATCCTTCTAATTAAAATATTGTGAATGATAAAGGCACTTAACTCTTAAGAAAAATTCATATTTTTTACATACCTCGTATAAAATTAAAAAAGTTTGATATCTGATGATTGTATCTTAGATTTTAGACCAGGGAGAGCATTTTATGAAGAATAACTTTTTTTCGTAAAAGTGATAATAAAATAGTTATCGTAATTGTAATAAAATGATGATCAGTATCCGTAATTTGACAAAAAATTGAAATTTTTTTTCGATTAAAATGATGTAATTGTATATTTAGACATAGTTTCTAATTTCAAATAACTTTTCATAATAGCATTTTTTGATATTCTGGAATATAAAGGTACTTTACTCTTTAAAGAAATTCATATTTTTGACATGACTCGTATAAAATTGATAAAATTTGATATCTGATGATTGAGTTTTAGATTTTTGACTATCCAGAGCATTTTATTAAGAATAACTTTTTTTCGTAAAATTGATAATAAAAAAGTTTTCCATGTGGTTCCTAGCTACGCAGACACACTGTATAAGAGCTTCTGTATAAGAATTTTCAAATTGCAATGCCATATTCAGATTCAGCATATTCAAAAACAAAATAGAAACATATTTGATCAAAGTAAAATAATGAATTTATCGATATTTTTAAAATTATTTATACAAAACAATTGTTATTGTTTAAACAATTAATAAACAATTAGCGGCCAAATTAGTGAGTAGAACTTTTTACTAACATATGTATATAAACTAACAAAAAAGTTTTAGAAAAATATAAGCTTGTTTGAATTTTTCCGAAATAATGCATGTTTTCGTTCTAATTGCACTCCCCTATTGCACTCGTTTGAGTTTTGGTATATTGCACTGGTTTGAGTTTTATATAATTGAAAACTTTTATAAAGGGACCTGGAAAACATATTTTATATTGAAAAAATATTTAATTATAATGAATCTAAAATATATTTAAAAGATTTTAAAACTAATTTGTTGTGGCATGTCTAATTTAAGTATTAGATATGTTTATATGGGATTGAGCCACAATAAATAATTATTGGTGTAACGAAAATTGCATTTTTAATTAACTGATGTTTGACGTTTCGATTTCCACACCGGAAATCGCGGACTGGGACGTTTTGCCGTCGCCATTTCGCCGTCGCCGTTTCGCCGTCGGCCGTTTCGCCGTCGAGCCAGTTCGCCGTCGGCCGTTTCGCCGTCGCCATTCCGGCATTGGTTAAGTTTACAAGAACGTGATAACATACTATATATATATATATATATATATATATATATATATATATAATATCGGTTTACAACGTTCTTCGACGTCTTCCGATTTCCAATCTCCATCTCGTTCTGTCATTCCATAGATCGTCCTCGAGTTCTCTGTCCCTGATTTCTCTATCAACTCCTTCTCTCCAACTTCTTCTAGGTCTTCCTGGTCTGCGCCTTCCTCTTGGTTGCCATTCGAGGATTTGTCTTGGTATTCTATTCTCCGGCATTCTCCTTACGTGTCCGTACCAGCTGAGTTGTTTCGTCCTGATGTCGTCAACAATAGTATGTGTAACCCCCATGATTTCTCGGACTCTCTAGTTTGTTATTCTGTCGCGTCTAGATATTCCCGCTGAACGGCGCCAGAAGTCCATTTCTGTTGCTCTAAGCTTTCTAGATAACATACTAACTTTTTTTATACTAAATGTCGCAAGAACGTGACAACATACTAACTTTTTTTTATACTAAATGTCAGTGTAAATAAAATGCTGATGTTGCTAGTAAAACCAAGTTATATTTTCGTATTCAACTATACATTGTTTTCGTCTGAAAAATAAAATATTTACAGTAGGTATTAAAAATATTTAAAAAGTTACATTTCATAATTATGGGCAAGTCCTCTAAGATATTCTAAAATATCTCCATCGACATTGAAGTTTCGGACTAATCTTAAAATTCGCTCATCTGCGTCACTATATTTTTTCTTTTTGAAGGGTGGCAGATTCCCAGCAACTAATTATTCATGGTGAACGTCCCTACTGCACCTTACGGAGGCTGTCGATAAATTTCCATATTGTAGGGTCGTCGACTCCTAATTCTGTTTGAAGCCTTCTGTGTGCTGCTTCCGCGTAATTGTTGGTTCGATCCTCCCTATTCATCGTCCTTTGATAGAGATTCCACATCTCCTGGGGAAATAATGGAGGACGTCTACCATCTCCTCGTCTATAAATAATTAATAAAATGATATACAGATTTTGGAATTTCTGAAGAAGTACACTTTATAGTTACCTCTTCATACGTCCTGCGTAATTGTCTTCGAACCAATCCAACAGTGGTTGAAGCGCAACAGGTAAAGCGTTTCCCAACACATCAATGGCCTGATCTAAATGACGAACTGGAACGAATGCCAAGGATGTCACTATCTTGCAATTTAAGACAAATTGGGCGTCGTTATTGTATTCTGTAAGATGGCCTAACTGTGCCACATGCTTCTTCATCTTTTGTGCTAAGTGGAAGAAGCATCCGTTGATATTTACTCCTGGGAAGCAATCTTCCATGGCTGCGAATGCTGCCTGCTTAAAGTCGCAATGGATCGCAGTAGGGCTCAGATTTGGCTTCAAATTCTTATTAGATCGAACATACGGCTATAAGTATACCTACCCTATTCCACGAATACACGTCTGTTTTGGGTTATTTCGACAACGAATATTTTATTGTGCAAAATATGAAGAACGAAAATAAATTGCAAATAACATTGCTGTTTATTGGAATAATTATTAGAGCCATTTACTTTCGTACTTCTTATGTTGCACACTGAAATATTCGTTGTCGCGATAATCCAAAACAGACGTATGTTGGTGGAATAAACCATAGCTCGTGATTTGTTTGGCAAAAGGGCATAAAATATAGGGTGGACCCCATTATTTTTAGTTGCCATCACGGTGTACACTTGGGAAAAAAGTGTTAACGGTACCTGATGTACCTGCCAACCTTTAATAGTCACCTATTGTTTGTAATTTTAAGTTTAACCTATTATTTCTAGGAAATTAAGGACAATAAACAAGAATATAATTAGAATACATCATTAAGTAGATAATAATGTCTTAACGGTATGGTTTGTTCAACAGTAAATGGTTTGAGTTCAATTAGTGCGGTCGTAAATATTATTAAATTTATCTGACCTGGCCCATTGTTAAGACCCACCCGGAGCGATAAGCCACCGAGGTAGACAGAGTTGGTCTTTTGCAATTAACACTGACTAGACGGTACTCCCATAATAAAGCCTAAAATAAATTTTACCTGAAACCGGGCCTTTTATACTATTATCGGTTAATCCGGGCTGTTTATAGTGGTAACTAATTGAACTTAACCATTTGCTGTTTAACATACCATACCTGATGTGCCTGCCAACCTTTAATAGTCACCTATTGTTTGTAATTTTAAGTTTAACCTATTATTTCTAGAAAATTAAGGACAATAAACAAGAGTATAATTAGAATACATCATTAAATACATAAATATGACTATTATCAGATTCCCGGAAATAAACAATATTGAGAAAAGGGATTTCAATTTCAATTGTTTTTACTGTATCAAAAATAAAAAAACTTCATTATGCAAAAGTGATAGTATATAAACGTTCGAAAACCATTTAAAACTTATATAGTAATGATCATCCCGAAATTATAAGTACGAATGCTAACAACGAAATGGCGACGGCGAAATGGCTCGACTGCGAAACGGCGACGGCGAAATGGCGACGGCAAAACGGCGACGGCGAAATGTCCTAGACCCGGAAATCGTTCTCCATCCATCCAATGGCACTCACTACAGCCTAAACCGGGCCTTAGCCTTATTCAGCAAGCTTCTCCAATCATTTCGATTTACTGGAGTTTCCACGGGTTTCCACGGATTTACCAATCATGCTCGTTTCCATGGCCAGGATGGCAGGAGGTTTTTGGCATCCTCATCTACTTCGCCTTCCCATCTCTTTTTGGTCTTTCAACAGGTATTTTTCCTTGCATTCTTGCATTTAGCAATTTTCTTGGGATTCTATTCTCCTACATGCGGACCACGTGCCTTGCTCACCGTAAAAGTCGTAACAAAGATCCATACAAAAAATTAAGATATCGAACAAGTGGACAAAATAAAATACTTAGGGGTCTGGATCACGGAAGATCTAAATCCGAAATCAGAAATTCGATCAAGAATAGCCTTTTTGAAGATGAGGAAATTTCTGAGTAACCAAAGACTCAATCTGCAAATCCGATATCGCACGGTAAAATGTTATAGCCTTTCTATTCTTATTTATGGTGTCGAAGCTTGGACTGTTAATGTTGACTTAATGAGAAAGCTGGAAGCTTTCGAGATGTGACGTTTAAGGAGAACACTGAAAATACCGTGTACTGATCATATTACGAACGAAACGGTATTACACAGAATGGTAAGAGACAGAACTTTTGTCCACTATTTTGAACACTACACATTAAGTTCTTTAAAATATAAAAAATCTGAATTTTTGGATTTGATTCGAAACGATCCGATGCGATTCGATTCGATAGCATGCGATGCGAATTCCTTCGATTAAATTCGATTTTATCTACTTTTATTTATTTTTTTTAGGTGATGAATTTTCTTTACCTTCGTGGATATTAATATGGCTCTTCAATGTCCCTGATTGTTTAAACGCTTTGTCACAAATATGGCATTTAAATGGTCTATCGTCGGTATGCGTTTTCAAATGTTCCGTTAAGTGACTTTTCTGTATGAATGGTCGGTGACAGTAGGTACACGCATATGGTTTTTCCCCTAAAATAAAAATATTCGTCATGTCAATGTCAACTTCGTTAAACTTAATAGTGATATATTGTTAATATATATTGTTCAGTGTAGTAATTCGGAATAGTTAATCGACTTTCATTTCTCTTTTCGAAAACAAAGAGAAACTTGAAAGGTTCTATGGTCTGTTTTTAAACCAGGACGAGTAATTCAAATTTACCACGCCATAATGCTTGTTTGTAATTGATCCAACCTTAGGCAAGTTTACTCCACTGTTATGAAATTTTGACAATGACATTTATGAAATTTTGACATTACTGGCATTTCATAGGTTAATTAAGTTATATCGGCGACTTTTTTGTTTTCTGCGTTATTCCTTTAATTTTTATATTTTTAATCTACTTTTATATAAAAAAGAGTTACTACTTTTAGAACTTTTTAGCGACATATTAGTATAATATAATATGTATGGGTTACCGTCGAATCCGATATGATCAACCAAAAAGAAGCTGTGTTTGGTGATTTTTCTAGTGACTTTCTTGGGTGTGAATCTGACTTTTTAGTTTACTCCTCCTGGTTTAAAAACAAATCATAGCTCAACAGTACAATTTTACTTTTTGTTTTATTAAGAATGCACATTATAATAATGCAGTTATACTAAATTTGCTAAAAAATAATGTGTGTGTACTTTGTACGCACGTAAGAAGTTATTCTTCTTCTTCTTCTTATGCAATCCACTAATGGATGTTCGCGATCACGTTTGACCATTTTTCTCTATCCCTTGCAGTATGTATTAGGTCTCCTATGTTTTTTAGTCCTGTCCATTGTTTGACATTACGGAGCCATGACATTTTCTTCCTGCCCACTCCCCTTCTTCCTTCGATCTTTCCTTCAATTAAGGTTTGCAGAAACTGATATCTTTCATTTCTAATTATGTGTCCCAGGTATGCCGTTTTTCTCTGTTTAATTGTGCACATCAGTTGTCGTTCTGTACCAATTCTTCTCAGGATTTCTTCATTTGTTATTCTTGCGGTCCAGGGAACTTTAAGGATTCGTCGATAGATCCACATCTCAAATGCCTCTAGCTTATTCATTGTGTTTATTTTTAAAGTCCATCCTTCCATGCCATATAGGAGCACCGACCATATATAGCATTTTGTGAATCTTAATCTTAGGTTTAGGTCAAAGTCAGAGTTCGTAAAGACGTTTCTGAATTTCATGAATGCACTTCTGGCTCTTTCTATCCGACATTTAATTTCCATATCCGACATCCAGTCTTCACATAGCCAGGTTCCCAGGTACTTAAACTTTCTTACGCGCTCTACATCTTGGTTGTTATATGCTAGTCTTGCATTTTGATGTTGACATAATTGACGGCTGATTATAAGGAACTTTGTCTTTTTTATGTTGATGCTAAGTCCCATGTTCTCGCTATGCTCTCCAATTTTATTAAGAAGGTTTTGGAGGTCTTCTATATTGTCTGCTATTAAGAACGAATCATCCGCATATCGTATATTATTGACCCAGGTACCATTCACTTTGATGCCGCTTTCGCATTCCTCAAGAGCTTCCTGGAAGATACTTTCTGAATATAGATTGAACAGTAGTGGGGAGAGAATGCATCCCTGTCTTACACCTCTGAGAATTTTTTGAGCTTGCGTTGTTTCATTGTCCACCTTGACGACAGCTGTTTGATTCCAGTAAAGAGCCTCTATGCAACGAATGTCTTTTTGATCTATGTCGAGTTGTTTCAGTATATGTACGAGTTTATGATGTTGTACTCGATCGAAGGCTTTTTCATAATCTATAAAGCACATCATTACATCTTTCCTTTGATCGTAGCAGTTCTGAGCTAGCACTTGGGTTGCAACTAGTGCTTCCCTGGTACCCAGGCCTTTTCGAAATCCAAATTGTGAGCAACCAATCACCTTATCGCATTTTGTGGAGATTCTGTAGTGAAGAACTTTGAGGAATATTTTTAAAGAATGGCTCATCAGACTTATCAGTCGGTGCTCTTGACACTTTGTTGCGTTGTTCTTTTTTGGCAAAGGGATAAAGGTAGATACAAGCCATTGGACAGGGAATTTTCCTTTTTTATAGATTTGGTTGAAAAATCTTTGGAGTATCGTAATTCCCTCTTCATCTAACAATCTGAGTAACTCAACAGGAATTTTATCAGGTCCAACTGCTTTCCCGTCTTTCGAGGTGTTTATTGCTCTAGTAATTTCTTCAATTGTGATCTCGGGACCAGATAGGTTGTTAATATCTATCACTTGTTCCTGAACGACTTCTATCTCAGGCCTCTCGTCTGCAAAGAGATTTTTGATGTATTTTTCCCATATGAGTTTCCTCTCTCTATCATCTTGTGCCATTTTTCCTTGTTCATTTTCTAAGTTAGAAAATTTCTTTTTTCTGTATATTCCAGCTACCTCCTTTAGTTTCTTATGTAGGTTGTGGTCATCATGTAGTTTTTGTAACTGTTCCATTTCCTCACACTGTTTCTTTAGCCACTTATTTTTTGCCGTTCTTATCTCTCTTCTTATGCGTTGTTGTTGTTCTCGATATTTGTCTCGGTTCCCTTGGTTTTTATGTTTTCTTCTTTCTTCGAACATTGCCAGGATTTCGTCAGTCATCCAACTTTTCTTTTGTAGTTTTTGTTTATAACCTAATTCTTTTTTAACTGTATCCGTCATTGTTTCCTCTATGGCTTTCCATGTGTTATCCAAATTAACTTCTCTTTCTAGTTCTACTTTTGTATTCTTTGTTAGTTCTTTGTTTAATTTCATACTTAATTCTCTTCTGGTATTCTCATCTTTAAGTTTAGCATAGTCTATTGTTGGTTCTGGTTTAGGTCTCCTCATATTAGTGATTTTTATTTTTATTTCTGCTAAGAGAAGGACATGGTCTGATGGAACATCGACGCCAGGGTATGTACAAGTTCTAGTTATACAATAGTTCTAGTATATACAAGTTATACTTCTATTATAATATAATCTAACTTCATATTATGATTTCAACGAAATCCATATACCTATCTACTTTAAACAATTTTTTTGTATTGTATTTAAATATTAAACTAATTTTAGAAAGAACAAAAAGAATACCAAAAATAAAAAAAAAAAAGGATATGACTTTGTCAGGATTCGATCTCGATCCCTAGGCGAATGCTCTACCGATCAGCTACCACGGCTTTTGTATTCAGTCGATCATTTCTCGGACATAATTACAATCACGGTGACAGATACATTAATTGAAAATAAACATTTTCAATAATACTTATAAGGAGAAAGACAAATCCACAGACATAAAAAAAATAAATATTGATGGATTCGACGGTTACTTGATGGAAGTTCATTTTATCTCACAATAAAACACTGAAAAACGTTTGTTTTTCTATATTTCCACAAAATTTATTACATCGGTCAAACTGGCAGAACTTTTGACAAACGGATAGCAGAACACAAAAGGGCTTTCAACAATAGAAAAACAGACACTTCTACATACGCACTTCACCTTCTAGATCATAATCATTCTTTCAATGAAGAGTTTCAAATTCTACATATTCAAAATAAAGGCCTTAAACTATCACTTTTAGAATCAATGGAAATTAATAAATTGAAAAATACAGATATAATTCTGAATGACCAACTCGAGACAAACAGCTCCCCACTCCTCAACCTCTTCAGTTAAAGACTTAAAAAGGCAAACACATTGTTAAATATATCACTTGAGAAAGGCACTTTGCCAAAACAGCTGTAGTAATAACATAGTTGTAATAAATTTTGTGGAAGTATAGAAAAACAAACGTTTTTCAGTGTTTTATTGTGAGAAAAATAAATATATTTACTAAAAAACACTAATAATCTATTCTTTTCATGCACACCTTATTTGCGCTCCATAACTTAAAAGATGTAGCGACTAATACCATACTGTCACCTGTAATCAGTTGGCTTTCACCTTTCTCTTTGTGAAGACAGAGAAATCAACTCAATCACCCACATGCTCGTGGTATAGTCATATGATGCTTTGAGGTATATCTTGTTTAAATTTCACCCATCGCCAGGGTTTAATATATAATACGCCAATGTAAGACTTTTGGTCGGCATTTTAAGGGTTTTAACCCATGTATTTTTGGTGGCTTAGCATGTAGAGCTTGTGAGTATAACCTAATTTTTTATCTTGGTCAACCTTTAAATTGTTTACTCTTGTCTTCACTAATTATGGTTATACTTATTTTAGGCTTAGAACACTGATGATGCTCTCTTTAGAGCGAAAATGTTCTGTTTTTTAATGTAGGCCTTTATTGTGGTATTAAATAAATATACCTTTTACACAGAAGATCTTTTTCTTCAATTTTTTTAAATATAAGCGTTACGAATATTTATACAGTAGAACCCCGCAAATCCGAACCCCGCTAATCCGAACAACGAAAAGTGAAAAAAATTAAAAAATTCAAGACAAAAACTTAAAACATGTTTATTATACAGAGTAAAACCAGAAAATTGAACAATGTAGGATTAATAGAATTTGGCATTTAAAATTTGTTAAAATGAAGACGTACTTAATACGTATGTAGTGCTTATAAAGGTTTTTTTATTTATAATTGGCTATGGCATAAACCAATTAGCCAGACTTACTTATAAAGGTTAAACATAAATTTACTTCGATTCTCTCTTAGTCAACTTGAGTCCAAAAATATTGTCCACAGTCTTACGAGAACGTTTTGCGACTCAAAATCAACGACAATGAAAGCTTTGAATTACTAGTTAAGCTAACTTTGGGATAATCCGAACAGGCTGCCCCCCCCCCCCCAATTAGTTCGGATTTTCGGGGTTCTACTGTAGTTACCAACTGTTGCCGTTACGACTTGTCGCCGTTACGAACTAACGGCGTTACTAATTGTCTGTTACCATTTGTCGGGTTACGAATTGTCGCGTTACGAGATGTCATGGAACCATTTTCTAAACATCTACGAATACCAATGTCGATTTATGGTTTTGATAACCGAACGTTTGCACCACTAATACACTTTCACCAAATTTCGATAAATTTTGTGAACGGTAATTATTCAAAAATGCACAGTTATAGTACGAAACGCCATTCAAATGTATTTTTTGTCGAAAAACACATTTGCCGCTGTGTCATCTAAGTGCAATACAGATTACTTTTCACCCTTATAAATGTATAAAAAAAATAGATAACAGTACCTGTATGCTTTCGCATGTGATTTCTTAACTCAGAAGGTCTACAGAACTTCTTAGGGCAAAGTTGGCATTGTTCTGTTCGTCCTGTGTGTATTTTTAAATGAGTGGACAAAACACTACGTTGAATAAAAGCCTAAAACATTTTAAAATGCATTTAACTAATATATAGGGTGAGTGGGGAGGAACGCACCAAACTTTAAGACTGTATAATATATGTAAAAATAATCAAAAATAACTAATATGTTGTTATTCGAGATTCATTTGTTTCCGAGATATGGGGTGTTAAAATTTTTCTTACAAACTGACGATTTATTTATTGCTCTAAAACCGGTTGAGGTGTGCAAATGAAATTTGGTGAGTTTTAAGACATGGTTATTGCGCATGTTTTGACACACAATTAAGAATTTTATATTCACCATTGGCACGCGTACGGGTAGGTAATGGTCTGAAATTTTTTAAAGAAAAAAAAGTACGCCACTGAGATATTTCAAATTAAAAATTATTTTTGAATTCCCTGTTCAATTTCTGACAAACAATCTATCTTCATGTTTGTTCATACGACGCTTCCTTTTCATGCAAAAAGTAAAATATCTTAACGCTTACAAAGTATTCGAAATAAGTTTCTACACATTCATATAGAAACTTCATCGAAAACTTTGTAAGCGTTAAGATGTTTTATTTTTTGCATGAAAACGAAGCGCTGCATTAAAAAAAGGAAAGATAGATTTTTTTGTCACAAATTGAACGAGGAATTCAAGAAAGATTTTTAATTTTAAATATTTCAGTGGCGTACCATTTTTATCTTTAAAAAATTTCAGACTATTACCCGTACGCGCAACAATGGTGAATATAAAATTCTTAATTGTGTGTCAAAACATCCGCAATAACTATGTCTTAAAACCCACCAACTTTCATTTGCACACCTCAACCGGTTTTAGAGCAATACATAAATCGTGAGTTTGTAACGAATGAAAAACGAAATGAAAATCGTTTCTCGAAATCGAATGAAAATCGAATAACAACATACGAGTATGAGTTATTTTTTATTATTTTTAGGTATATTATACAGTCTTAATGTTTGGTGCGTTCCTCCCCACTCACCCTGTATATGCAAAAAATATACGAACAGGAATATTTATATCTCGTCTACTTGCCTTCGCCTTTTGGCTTTATCAGATATAACTGGCCGGCAGACAAGATGGGAAACATGTATATTCGTATATCAGTGGTTAATACACAATCTTTCAGTCTGTAAGAGAATTGCGCAATCTAGATCAAATATAATTAAACCTAATACTATGACATTCTTTGTTCCTTTTCTTTAAAGAGAACTAGCCGAAATCAGCTCAGAATGAAAATAGGATTCCTTATTGAACGTGCTTGCGTACAAAAAAAGGCGACTCAAAAGACACTTGCACACTATAAGGCTGTTTCATGGAGACTGAACCTACACATTTTGAATCAAATCGCAGACGGCAAACACTTTTTGGAGACTACCAAGTGACTTTAAAAACATATTGTACCCACTAGACCTGTACAAGTTGGTATAGGGTTCCAGAATTGTGACATAGGTAATATAAATAAGTAGAAGATGTACAAGGATCAGTTCATAACAGGCGGCTTGGAAAATAAAAGTAGCAGTGTGTAAAGGTAACACGTCGGTCAATAAGTCCTGGTCCTAACTATGAGATGGCGACTCGAATGGATATTCTGTTTGACATTTCGGTAGTCCTAACATTCAGCAATGACTCTAAAAGTGTTACAGAGACTCTTCTCCCTTGATTACAACCGTTAAACGATGGATTGCTGAATTCAAATGCAGTTATTCCCGAAAACATTGAAAAAATCCTGAAAATTATCACGAAAACCCGCAAAGTAAGTTGCAAGAGACAGCTGACACTCATAAGTTATCAAATGACAGCATTTCAGCTGTTATTGGCTGTGAGTTTCGATGGTAGCGCTCTCTCGCGGTTTGAAACTTGAACTTTTCTGATAAAATTGGTGTATGTGAAATATACAAAACGAGAAAAATAGATATTTATCTAGAAAAACCCAAATTATGAACTGAAATATAATTTTAACCTTATTACTGAACGAATAGACAGAACTAATAGTAAAAGTAATTATGTTTTTTTATTTTATTCATTATAATTTTAATATTTAATATATAAATTCGTGTGACTGCATGACTGCTTACGCAAGAGGCCATTGGGAAAAAGAAGAAGTTTATGTGAAATTAAGAGGTTACCTCAGTTTTTATTGGCTTTGAGTTTCGTCGGTAGCGCTCTCTCGCGGCTTGAAACTTGTACTTGTCTGATCAAATTGTTCAAATTCAGTGCACAAAACTGTCACTAACAGCGCTGGCGAAAACTGTCAAACCCCCTCTACTCATCGGCTCACAGCGAATAGGCAAATCAAAATAAGCGGTACGCTACCTGGTGGTTATAGAAGTAACTAAAGCATAAAAACATTGTTCTTCCATTTTGCTTTGAGTTTGTGTGTTTGTATAAATATATTTACGTCTTAAAAGTAATTTGATAACCATTCGCTGTGAGCCGATGACTAGAGGGGAATTGACCATTTTCGCCAGCGCTGTTAGTGGCAGTTTTGTGCATTGAATTTGAACAATTTTATCAGAAAAGTACAAGTTTATCAGAGCGCTACCAACGAAACTCACAGCCAATAAAAACAGAGGTAACCTCTAAATTTCACATAAACTTCTTCTTATTCTCAATGGTCTCTTGCGTAAGCAGTCATCCAGTCGCACGAATTTATATATTAAATATTAAAATTATAATGAATAAAATAAAAAAACATAATTACTTTTACTATTAATTCTGTGTATTCGTTCAGTAATCAGGTTACAATAATATTTCAGTTCATAATTTGTGTTTTTCTAGATAAATATTTATTTTTCTCTTTTGTATATTTCACACATGATACTATAAATAATAAGATAATATATTGCACATCCTGAAGTCGTGACGTAAGTGGAGACCTTACGTTCGTAATGGTTCATATTAATTCGTAATGTCCGATGAGTTTGAATTGTTCACGGTTGTATTTTATATTTTATCTTTGACAGTTATTTTGACAGGAATCTCGACACTAAATTTTTTTTCGAATGCATTGAGGTTTAATATTATTTTGCTAATTGAATAATTTCATCACAGAATGCATACAAATCCCATTTAACTTTAACATTCAACAGATACAAAACTCATGCAAAACTCCAATGACCAATGTCAATATTTATAGTTCTACAATTGCTCACTTTGGCGCTGCAATCTTATTTTCGGTTGCCTATACATGAACATTTGGGTATGAGAAAGCTGTTTTCTAATAGTAGAGCAAAAACAACTTCACCATATAAAATTTCTGTGTATCTATACAATATATAAAATGTACTTATCTGAGAACCACTTACCTTTCCACAGAAGTTACATGTGTAAGGCTTTTCTCCTGTATGTGTGCGTTCGTGTTCCTGAAGATGAGCCTTAGTGACAGTTGCAACGTTACAAAAGTTGCATTTGTAAGGAGTTTCTTTTGTATGCCTACGAAGGTGCACACTTAGATACGACTGATTCCTAAAAGAACTGATTGTTTAGAAGACCATCCTAAATATAGGTAGATATATTTAACCAGCTTTAAGTAAAGTAAGTCTTTAAGTAAGAATTTCACTTTCGTATTATGTTTTTGTGAAAATATAACTGAAACAAACATTATTTTTATACTTTTACCACGCAAAAATTAATAATTTACGCTATGGAATCATCGATAAAAATCAATCAATAAATGCATTAGCATCCCCAGTATAATTGGAAAAAAACATACTTGAATTGTTTTCCACAAAACGTGCACAGACCCTTGACACTGTCCTCAACATTATGGTGAGTCTTAATGTGATTATTGATATCTTCAACAGATTCATTGCACTGCAGACAAAATCTATCCAATAATATATCACTAAAACAAAGTCAATTTTGAAAGTTTGGTATGACATACACGTTAGTTGCATACACAAAACTCATGAGAAAATATACAGAAAAAAATCAAAATTATAGATAAAAAAACATTTGAAGAAAAAGTTTTTTTCTCTATTTTAAAGATTTGTTTTTTCTAAACAATATTCCCACATAAGAATGATGTTCGTATCATGTTCTAAGCATATACTACCAACATTCGTCGGAGTATATTCTTTTTAGTATATGCGTAGTACAAGCATAGCATGTACCTTAAAAAACATTCTAAATTTCATGTTCTTTGCATATAATTTAAAGTATATTCTCGTACCGAATATACTGAGTACATTCGTGTACGTAGTAACTCGGAATATTCGTAAAAGTTTATTCTTAGAATATACCTTTATCGAATATTCTTAGCACATACTTATAAGTACATTCTTAACACATAGGTACTTATAAGTAGATACTTTTAAAATATCTTAAAAATAATATGTATGTATAGGAAGTATAATATTAGCCTTATAGATTATCAACTTCGTTATATTTTAGAATAATTAATAAAATTTATGTATGTAGGTAGTATTGGACGAATTTCATTTCAAAATTGTTGTATGGTAAAAAAGTTTAAACATTAATTGTATTAACGTTTATTATTAAAAGTTCGTTTTCATAATTGAAATAACTTTACCATTTCGAGTTTATCACGAGTATTTTTACATCGTTGGAATTTGAATTTAGGTACATTCAATTCAATACGGGAGGCTGTGATACGGGCCATTCCAGAACCAAAGTACCAAAGCATGCCAAAACCCACAAACAAAGGCTTTGGTCCTTTGGTGTTGCCAACCATCGAGTAAGCTTTTTCCGTCAACCTTAAAAATTCCCACTTTTATAAAAAATTCCCTCCTGTTTACAAAATCTGAGAAGATATGTTTAATTATTTTCAAATATTTTGATTTTTTTAATATTTCACAATTTGGACTGGAACAAAAATTCCCTTTTGAGTTAACTTTTCCCTTTATCACCTTTTATGTTGGAAATTCCCGCAAAAAGTGAAATTTCCCTCCGTTTGGCAACACTCACCGGTGCACCGATGTTGTTATTCCACTTCCACAATACATATCCCCCTAACCCCGTCTTGTCTTATTCTGACCATTTCTTAGCTGAATGAATCAGGGTAGGAAACAACGGTAAAATATGAAATCGAAAATATGTATCTATGCAGTGTGGCAGTGTTAAGGATGAAGACGAATGATAATAAAGTACTAGGACTAAAGAACATACATAATCTCTTTACATATTTTGTTTGCGGTGCTTCAAAATAGGTATAATCTATTTTGGTAACTCAATATACCTTTATTATTTAATAAATACATATAAGTAAGTACATATAAGTATATAAATTTTAGTTACTCATACATAGTTTAGTTTAGCTAAATATTATATTATAATAGTTTATATAGATAACTAAAATTTATAAATATGTACTTACTTTTTAAGTAATATTGCAGAATGTAGGTACTAACTACATTCTCATTTGCCATTAAAATATGTTAATATAATAGGTATTTGGTAGAACCAGTAGAACCTAAGATGAGATTAGGTGATGCTGAAAACATACTTCTGAGCGATATAGCACTTGATAGCACTTTCTTAGAATATCCTTAAAAATATATTCTTCTAATACAAAGATGTGCAGTAGTACGTTCTAAGTATATAAATAGAAGGTTTATAGCACTTCCTTGGAATATTCTAAAAAGTACGTTCTTAGTATAAACTAAAAAGATGTGCGGTAGTACGTTCTAAGTATATAAATAGAAGGTTTATAGCACGTCCTTGGAATGCTCTAAAAAGTATATTCTTAGTATATACTGAAAAAAAGTGCGGTAGTACATTCTAAGTATATACATAGAACGTTTAAGTACTGTAATGTAGTATATACTCAGTATGTGCTCTGCACATTCGCAATGGTAATTACGCATATTCTTAGTATATACTTTTTCTGAAAAGTATGTTCTATGAATCTACTAAGAACATGAAATTGTTATGTGGGTTGTTATTCACAATATTTTCTAATTACCTGCTTAATTAAGAAAACTTTTTGATTGTTAATAATGACAATGAAAAATTAACATTTACTAAGGATTCATGATTCTTAATAATGAATAAAACATAATAAAATCTTAATTGTGAGATAAAATGTTAGTTGCTTAGAAAAAAACTTATTAGAAAATATACAGAGAAACATCACAATTTAAAAAAAAACAACATTCTTTAAAGAAAAAGTTTTTGCCGATTATAGGATAGTTGGTAAAGAAATCCCTACTAAATGGAAAAAGGCAACACCAACATGTTCTATCTGGTTCAACAATCTACCATGTTTGGGCATTTCCACTCTCGCAACTTCAAGAGATATCGACAAGAAAGATGCGTTCAGGTGTAATCCCACTGATGATAGCTTCTCACCATTACTTGCTCGAGCAAGTATGTGAATTAAATGGTCAAATCTGTCGGTCCGCTCCTATTAGCAGGATTACTATCATAATGTGAACGGCCGTAGCTCAACGGCATGATTACTGGCCTCATACGCCAGACCACGCGGGATCGAGCCCTGCCAACGACAATCAATTTTTCATTTCTAAAAATGATACGAGCCGTTTCACCGTGCCTCGGAGAGCACATTAAGCCATCGGTGCCCCTGGGCTAGTGTACATCGACACTAGTTACTTGAAACAGGGTTAAATATGTAAATGGCGCCGGAACAATCCGAAAGGATCTCCCCGGCAAAAATGCCATACGATATTATTATTATTATTACTATCATAATAATGAATCATCAGTAAGGTTACAGCTCACGTTCCCTATTTATGGGTGAACAATTTAACGCTATAGGAAAAGCCAACATCGAAGGATAAAAACACTGCCACAGACAATTATTCCTGTAGTACCTTTCAATCATCTATTGCGGAAAGCTCTTCCAACCCAAGAGGATGAGTGGCAGTGTTTTCGCAGTCCCCATGTACACTGAGCATCAGTATCACACTGGATTTTGACTTTTCATTCTACACGAGGTTTCTGTTCTCACTTTGATGGCCTTAGGACACATATGTTATCCTCGAATCAAATCAGGCTGGAGGTTAAGTTGACGCTCGAAATTAAGTACACAAACGCTATTGGAACTACGAAACCGACCAACAGTACAATGCAACGAAACTTCACTCCGTGTCCTTGGCTCAAGAATATCGTGAACAAACTAAAGCTATTTAAAAATATTGATTACCTTTGTTTTTCATTTTTCAGTTCTTTCATAGAGCAATTATGTTTATCATACTCTTTCTGGCCAAATGTATCATTACAAATTGTACATCTAAGCATGTTGTGTAGCTTGGTATGTGCTAATATACTGTGTTTATCTTCAAAAGTTTTTGAGCATACTTCACAAGTAACTTTATGAATTTTGGTGTGAGATTTCAGTTGTCTTTCTGATATAAAATTCTTCTGACAAGTTAGACAAGTAAATTGGGGATTTGCTGAAAGAAAAAAGGTAATTTAAAACTAATAATGAAATTAAAGTGAGAATAACAATATAAAATGCTATTATAGATTTTTAACATAAAACTCTTCTGTTAACATCTCCTGTTACATATTTTTAAAATAAAGATTGAATCATGGGCTAAATAAAGATACAATGTTTTTAAAGACTATTATTCATTTGACCAAAATAATATCCCCATGGTGTTAAAACATGCATACATGAGTTAATCCTCCTCACCCCAATGAATTTTGTATCACAAGTATCCCAGGCTAAATCAGGTTAAATCACCATTGCTTGCTTGGTGTTAAAACTAATAGGATACATGGCATAAACTTGACATTTAAGTCTGAAATCTTATTTCATAATTGTATAAATTTTTCATAAATTGTATAAGAAAAACTGTTGACTAACCTCAGTGTTAAACAGATATTTCACGTTGCAAAAGATAGGGAAGATATTATTTAAAGAAGTGATGGCCAACCTTCGTTAGAAGATTGCACAATAAGAAGAAAATCCTGTTCGAATAAACAAAATACAAAACAACCTGCAGGACCAATATTAAATCATTGAAAAAATCATATTGTAGCTGTTCTTGGTGGTTTTCAGTGATTTTTGGGGCCGTAAATGGAAATAGCATGGAAGATATAACTTAGCTATATTAGCATTAGAATTATAGGTACACACACAGATAGCATTACAATCAGAACACAGAATTAACTGTATTATTGAAATAGCTAAATTTATTGAAGTGCAGAGATTAAGATGGGATGAACACATTGCTAGGATGTCAGATAATGAGTACACAAAGAGATTGACATTATCAAACCCAGAGGGTAGAAAAAGTAGAGGATGACTGAATAGAAGATGGATTGATGATGTGGAAGAAGACCTTGAGGTTCTAAGGGTCAGGAGATGGAGCGACGTTACTAGAAATCGACAGGAGTGGCGACTTCTCTGCTAGCAGGCAAGATACACAAAGGATTGTTGAGCCAATTATGATGATGATACGTGTTTTCAGTAAATTGCATAGATAAATATGTTCCTTGCATCAAAAAAAAACAATAGGGAACTTGCATAAAATTTTAAATTCGAAAAAAATCTTATAAATCACAACAGAACATAATTTAGAACCTGTATCAAAGATAAAAAAGTTTTGTTTGTCTTTCGTTTGGCCCCTAAAGACGACTCAAAATTTAACTTATACCAGCCACCCCAAAACGCGTCGTGACGTCACGCCGTTGTATGTTTACATTCTACACCAATTGTATATATAATTTTAAATTAGACATTATAAACGTCCGTAAAAAATACAGTTATGTGACGTTAAAAGTGTTTTTGATCGTTTGAACTATTCATAGAAAATTTGTACTTTTACAAAATGGTTTTATTTTCAATAGTAAACCTTCTTTCCTTTCATTCAAAAACTGTATCAAATTCCAATCTCAACAAACTGGTATATATTATTACAACGACATACGATAAATGTCATTAGAATATAAATATTTTTCCTTTATTCCCCGACGACGAGCTGGCCAAATACCCAAGTAGGTGGAGGCCAATAAACTAAAGAAGGAGAAGAAGAATATACCTAAATCTAACGCTGTGTCTAGGTACAGGCTAACGTGTACGCAAATAAAAAAGTTAGAGTGTCAGAGTGTTGGAATTTGTTTAATCGCGTTGTGTTTACACTTTAATTTTAATATTGATTAGTAAAGAGATTTCTTATTTTTTATTTTTTTAGTGTTTGTTTTTAAATTAACTATGCAGTGTGGACAATTATTTAGTTGTTTTAATAAGTTTAACAACATTTTAAAACAGTATGAAAAAGTTAAGAGACTAGAAATTAATATATATTTTTTTAGTTATACCTAAGTGAAATAGTATTACCGTCCAAAATTAAAATAAAAGGAAGACCTAAAGCTTTCACAATAATAATTAACTTGTTCTGAAGCTATTTCCTTGTGGTATTTTTGTAATCAACTATTCTAAATGGGAACTAAGCCACAATTTAACTAAAAAAATTATTTTATTAACGTTTCGACGTCTAAATCGGACGTCGTTGTCAAAATATAAAATATTATTCAATTAAACAAAAATGTTGTTGCTTAGTAAAAAATTGTTTCTAATAATTTATTTAATCTGACTAATTTTTGTATTTTGACAATGACATCCGATTTGGACGTCGAAACGTTAATAAAATCATTTTTTTAGTTAAATTGTGGCTTATTTCCCATTTAGAATAGTTGAATATAATAATTAACTTAAGTATAAAATTTATTTTAACACTATTTTGTACGTGTCATGTCAACTAAATACATATATTTATTTTGCTAACCTAAATATATACTTGTATATATACATTGATTTATTACAATTAAGTTTGAAACATCTGAATAGTTCTGCTTCCCTTCCCTTAACAAATATTTTTCTATCAAACAAACACTAAACATATCAAAATAGCATGTAACAAAATATACAACAAATTCGCGTGTACCTAACTTTTTTATTTGCGTACACGTTAGCGTGTACCTAGACACAGCGAAATATAACCATAATAATAACTAATGTAAAACTATGTGACGTCACGGGTCGTTTGAACTATTTTATACCGGAGAAGACTTTAAATATGTATTTCTAAGTTATTACGAGTTTTTGAAGCGTGAAATTTTGAAAATCTCATTTTTAAACAAAACTGAACATTATTATGTAATAAAAAAAATGTGCAAGTTCCCTATTGTGTGAATTATTACCTGAATGACAAAGCAAATGTTCTACCAAATGGGTTGAAGATCTGCATTTTTTACCACAAAATGAGCACTTTAATTCATCCCTGTGCACTGTTTTTATATGTTCTGAAAGATTTTCTTCAATTTTATTGCACTTTCTGCACCACTTTTCTTTAATATCCCTAAAAATGTTTATATAGATTAGCAAAAAACTGCACATACACAATACAAATCAATTAATGGCATAACATAATTCTAGTAAATCAGACAAATACTCAGTGGCAGATCTAGACATTTGCCTCGAGGGGAAATTTGCCTTAGGGGGGTTAACTTCTAATGAAACACAAACCAAAAGATATAAAAGCGATAAACCCAAAATACATAAGTAAAACACGTAAATAACAACTTATATGCATTAAAATTTTCCTAACTAGAATGTTTATTGGGTTGAATTTGTCTGTCTGTGGTTTAAGTTTCATGTCAGCTGTATATGTTCTATATGTTCAGCTCTATATGTTTCAACAATATTTTTGTTTAATTTTGGACCTTGTTAGGAGGGAAAAATCTCCCCATTTTCCCTCCCCGTAAATCTGCCACTGCATGTACTAAGGAATAAAACCTGGAAACATAATTAGGTTTTAACCTCATGTTTACATACAAACCACATACATGTACCAAAATGATTTTCAATATATACGGTTGGGTCCATGTTTCTTTACCCGTGTGTCATCATTTAAAGCATACGAAATAAGTTGAAAATCTATTCCACGCGACAGCAAGTGACAGAAAGTGGATACTACTCTGATCACGGATTATATTAAAAAATTTGATGTTATCAAATAAATAAAATGTAAAATGTTAGTTTTGCTTTAAAATTTTGGTGCAGAATTACAGCTACATTTGAAGTAGCTTAATAAATCCTTTTAATATCATTAGTGTAATTAAATATTTGTTATAATATAAATATTTGACAATAAAATATTTTCTTTCATCTTAAAATTTTAATCTCCCAATATAAAATTGAGTGTCTGAGAAAGAGAAGGGATTATGCCACAAAAATTTTTTTGGGTAATTAAAGGTTTTATCTTTCTCAACAAACAGCTGACGCTCGAACTGTCGGATTTTCAATTATTTTAGACAAACAAGGGGATATGCCACACTTACAAGAAATTCGTATTATTGTTCCTTGATGGCAGCACTATGCAAAACGACAAAAAAAACCAAAATCTCAAGTTGTGTGGCATAGCCCCTTCTCTTACTCAGACACTCAATTAGTAGTAAAAATAAACTTTTAATCTGGGCTGATTATCGGAGAATAGGCCATTTTTGGGAAAAGTTATTTACCAGCAATTTTATTGCTGGAATCGAATTATAAGATCCTATATATTAATAATATAGGTATGCAAAGTCCTCAGATAGTGTGCTACTTTTTTTATAAACAAAATGGCGCACGAAAATCGTGTTTTTTTCAATTATTGCTCTATAACTCCGAAGATTTTAACTCTACAACAAAAACACCCAAATAAAAATTCACCGTGATTAAATTCTGCATAGAGACGCGTTTTTTCCGATCTGCTTCGACGAAAATTTTCCTCGGAAAATGCGGGTTTTCCCAACAAAATCTTTAATTTTCAAATAAAGTTTTAGATAAGTAATTATCTACCAATAATTAAATAATTTGGTGACTTAAAAGCCTTTTTAGTTTAGATTATAGTTCCAGAAGCTGATGAAAATTAAAAGAATATTTTAGCAACAATTCAATTGTAAATTAATAATTTACGGTCGCAATAATAACCAAAATAATTATGATACACTGATCAAGCTCTGAAATCTTATAAAGATGAGATGCCTATTTAATATTTTGTCGACAAAATATGAATTTTTTATTTTTTTGCATAATCTTTAAATGTTTAAAAAAAAGTTATAAACAAATTAACGTTTCTCAGAAAGTTTTTATTATATTATAATTTAAAAAAATAGCTAAAATGGGCATTTTAAATATCTTTAAAATGAATGCTTTAAAACTTTTTTGCAACCATTTGTAAAAAAGTTATGAAACAGCAAAGTAATCATACGATTACTACTGTGTTTATATATTTTTTTAATTCTCTCAAAGCGTAGAAGTGAGTTTAAAGTACAAGCTAATTATTTACAAAAAAATATCGATTATCAGTTTAATAGTTATATTTTAATTAAAGATTATAAATATATTTTTTTGTAATTTACACGCGCGAAAGTAGAGTAACACAGTACTGTAGCTAACATTTTCACTCGGAGCGACGACCGGCCGCGTGATGTACACTTTTAATAAATAATGCATGCTGCGTGTCAGTCGCTTCGAGTGAACATTTTAGCTCCGACTCTGTATCAGGCCTACGTTTGCGCTAAAAATTACAAAAAAAAGTGTTTTTAATCTTTGATTAAAATATAACCATTGCAGTAATTTTTGACATTCTTCGTGAGTAATTAGGTTGTACCATAGACTCACTTTTAAGCTTTGAAACAATTAAAACTAATTCTAAACAACGGAGATTTCGTATATTTACTTTGCTGTTTCATAACTTTTTTGCAAATGGTTGGAAAAATTTTTTAAAGCATTCATTTTCAAGACCTATGAAATACGCATTTTAAGTATTTTTTTAAATTAGAATATAATGAACAATTCCTCAGAAATGTTAATTTGTTTATAACAATTTTTTTTAAACATTTAAAGATTATGAAAAAAAATGGAAAATTTATATTTTGTCGACAAAATATTAAATAGGCATCACACCTTTATAATCTTTCTAAGTTTGATCAATGTCCCATGATTATTTTGGTTGTTATTGCGACTGTAAATTGTTAATTAACAATTGAATTGTTGCTAAAATATTCGTTTCATTTTCACCGGCTTATGAATTTATAATCTATAACAAAAAAGCTTTTATTTCACCAAGCTATATAATTGTTGATAAATAATTATTGGCCCAAAAAATTTATTTGAAAATTCGAGATTTTGTTGGGAAACCCCACATTTTCCGAGGAAAATTTTCGTCGGAGCAAATCGGGAAAAACATGTCTCTATGCAGAATTAAATTGGGGTGAATTTTTATTTGAGTGTTTTTGGTGTAAAGTTAAAATCTTCGGAGTTATAGAGCAATAATTGAAAAAAATAAGATTTGTCAGCGCCATTTTGTTTATAAAAAAAAGTAGCACACTATATGCGGACTTTGCATACCTATATTAATAATATATAGGATCTTATAATTCGATTCCAGCAATAAAATTGCTGGTAAATAACCTTTCTTTGTACTTTACTAATTAGACCAGCGTAATATAACTATTTTTTTTTCAAAATTTAAATTATGCAAAAAAATAAAAATTTATATTTTGTCGATAAAATATTAAATAAGCATCTCATCTTTATAATCTTTATAAATTTGATCAATGTATCATAATTATTTTGTTTATTATTGCGATCGTAATTTGTTAATTAACAATTGAATTGTTGCTAAAATATTCGTTTAATTTTTACCGGCTTCTGGAATTACAATCTATACCAAGAAAGCTTTGATGTCGCTAAGTTATTTAATTATTGATTAATAATTACTTACCTAAAACTTTATTTGAAAATTAGAGTTTTTGTTAGGAAAACCCGCATTTTCCGACGAAAATTTTCGTCGGAGAAAATCGTGAAAAACATATCTCTATGCAGAATTTAATTGCGGTGAATTTTTATTAAGCTGTTTTGGTTGTAAAGTTAAAATCTTCGGAGTTATAGATCAATAATTGAAAAAAATACGATTTGTCGGCGCCATTTTGTTTATAAAAAAAGTAGCACACTATCTGCGGACTTTGCATACCTATATTATTAATATATAGGACCTTATAATTCGATTCCATTAATAAAATTGCTGGTAAATAACTTTTCCATGAATTTTGCTAATTAGCCCAGAGTATTTGTGTACCTAATACAAATACCTTCTAAATGCAAAACAGGGCAAAACAGCAAAAAATCCAACAAACTGAAAGTGACAAATACGAAACAAACCAGAAACGTCACAAACACAAATTGTACTTAAAATCTGAAAACGTCCCAAGAGTCTTTTTTGTATAATATTTATCTATCTCTTTTCGATGTACTGAGTCTAAAGCGTTCATAAAAATAACATGTGTCTACTTAATAACAGGCGATAGCTGGTTTGTCTTTAGTTCCATGCGTGGAAGACGATGATGCTAGATAAAAAGTATGTGTTTTATCTCGGTATCAAGGTATTAATGACGCACAGGTAAAGAACCCTGGACTCAAGTGTACATACAATGAGCGTACAAAAATGCGATGACCCAGCCAGTCAGCAATCATAAATTTTTGGCCAAGAAACGCATAAGTGCCCACTACTCCGTGATTAAACTAGAGAGGAAAGAGAGAGAGAAGCATAAACAAATGTACAAACTAAAAGAAGAAACACTGCTGTGGTCTCTAGTCGTGGATGACCTCCTTACTAAGTTGCATGATTCTGGTTTTACAACTCAAGGTTACGCAGATGACCTAGTTGTTACAATTAGGGGCAAGCATGACCAGACTATATCTAGTCTCATGCAAAATGCTCCTAACGAAATCAAAAACTGGTGTTCGAAGGAGGGCTTAAATGTCAATCCTAGCAAAACGACTCTGATACCGTTCACAAGGAGACGTAAATACAATTTACAGGCTCCAATTATGAATGGTATCACATTAGCCTATTCCAGAGAAGTAAAATATCTAGGGGCAACCCTAGATCAAAAACTCACCTGGAATAGTCATATTGAAAAAATCTTATCCAGAGCCTTGGTGGCAAGTTGGACCTGCCGCCAGACATTTAGAAAGACTTTGGCCTAAAACTGAAAATGACTCTCTGGACATATAAAACGATTAGTAGGCCGATGGTCACATACGCATCACTCGTATGGTGGCCATAAACACAACAAACAACAGCTAACGCCAAGCTGCAAAAAGTGCAGCGGCTAGCTTGTCTGGGAACCACAGGGGAAATGTCAACCTGCCCCACGGCAGCCTTGGAGGCGATGCTGAACCTTCCTTATGCAGTTCTGCATAAGAAGGGAGGCAGTAACCACCGCCTTAAAGCTGTGACAGACACAAATAATGAAATCTGGCGATCTAGTGGGCCATCTTAACAACGTTCTACACCTTCGGCAAAGAATTAAGGATTTGCATGAAATTTTAGTATGTTATAGTTTACTTTAAAAAACTAAGACTTGATTTTTTAAAAATTGTTTTACCGTGTCGTTTTATTACTATTAAGGGTCAAAGTTAAGTTTTAACATGGGCTCTTATGGGAATTCTTAAAAAGTTAATAACTTTTGACCCAAATTTACGATTTTTAATTATTTGTGCTTAAATTAAAGGTTTTTTTGTAAGGAATAACATATTAAAAAATGAGGATTGTTTACAGTACCATTATTAAATAAAAGTGAAAATACTGTTTCGAAATTTAACAAAGTTGGTAGTGAGATCAGCTGCACTCGTGGTCGTCAATGCGCAGACGCACTAAATACGCGTCAGCAATTTAAACTGTGTATAGTTCAAAGTCGATATGATGAATCATAAATAAACTGAAATAATTATTTTAAATATTAATTAAAGCTAATTGGAAGTTAAAAAATATGTAGATTATTAGAATAAAACGGTTATGAAAGTTATTTAAATAAAAAAAAAATATATATATATATATATATATATACTCATTAATATTTTTATTAAATTTATTATAATTTATTTTTATAAAGTATTCAATAATGAAACATATCATTTATCACATTTGTAATGCTCGAACTGCGAGCAGGCATGATTTGAGTATTCTGCTATAAATGCATTGTTACCAACTTTCGCTTGCATATAAGTTTCCCCCCTTTCCTCTGAGAGGCATACCCCGCAACGAAGGTGTAGAACGTCGTTAAAATCTTGGAAGAAATTCCTTTGAATTCTAAGGATAAACAGACAGACGACAGGCAAGTCAAATTCGACTTCGAAACTCCATTTGAAGTGGTCATAAAAAACCACCAAATGAATCAAACAGTTGAACCGAAACTGGGGGAAGGTTCACTTGTATGGTATACGGATGGATCTAAGATAGATGAAAGGGCAGGAGTGGGAGTTACTGGGCCGAATTTTAGGCTATCCAAATCTCTTGGAAATGCCCCAACTATCTTTCAGGCAGAAATACATGCCATACAGATTAGTCCCCAAGAATGTCTCAACCTAGAAAGCCGGAAGGGATCATTTTGGCCCCACGTTCTTTAATCAATTAAAACTCAGTTTAAAGAAATTAAATCTACTCTAGACGATAGAATCTGATTTTATTTTTTACTTTCATTGTTTAACACATTCGCTGCCTATCAAAAATATTCGGAACACCATACAGTTTGCAGTTTTTGATATTTGCCACACATTGCCTTGTTACAGCCGCGGCAATGATTGGAAGTATGATTTCCTTTACAAAATATTTTCAACTGATATTTTTGTCGTTTTTGGATAGTAATAGTGATAGTTGTTGGTAGACCTGGTGTTGCTAGACGTAGTTCCAGATTTCGGGAGGCAAGGTATTGGGCCCATAATTCTTCACACAGCCGAAGAATAAACTTACAAAGACTGAGTCTACTTCCAGTTATTTCTTTATAAATAATCCATGCATTTATTGCTTTCAAGTCAAGAGTATTATAAATTATAAAACACGTACATAGGCCATCGTCTTGAAGTTACTTTTGTAGTATAAAGACGAGTCATTTGGTCCTCTACACCCACAATTGTATCTTTGTGTTCACTTGTATTCACCAACAATTTTATCTTTATTACGTAGATGATCAGTACCTATGTACAATAAACATACATAAATATATTTTTACCCATCCGACAGGAATTTGAAAGAAAGGCTCGTAGAATTTCCCAGAAAACGATAATAACTTACATAGTGCCAATTTGTCCGCTTTAGACTTCTATGGTAGATTTGTTAGAAAAACCATTTAATAAATCTAGTAAACAATATTTCTTTGTGCTAAATAAGTCTTTGTATCAAAATATTAAAAGTCATAAAATATGAAATTATTATTGCCTCAAATAAAAAAACTACAGTAACTTCAAATCGCAACAGGGGCCAAATTGGCCCCTCCGACTTTCTAGTGTTAAAGGCTCTAAAGTCATTTACTTGTGAGTCAAAGTTGGCTTGGGACTGTAAACAATCCCTTAAGAAGCTGGCGGAACTCAACAAAGTAACTTTGATGTGGGTGCCAGGTCACAAGGGAATTGCAGGAAATGAGGAAGCTGATAGCCTCGCAAAAGAAGGGGCCAATACCCCATTCCAAGGTCCAGAACCCTTCTGTTGACTACCAAGAAACTACATCAGAGAGGAACTCCCGGACCTGGGAATAAATCAACTACAACTATACTGGTCCAACACACCAGGACAAAGGCAAGCAAAAAGGCTTATAAAGGTGTCACCTAGTACAACAAACCGCCTTCTCGAAATGAGTAAAAATGGTTACTGGCCTTCTCACTGGTCACTGCCCTCTGAGATATCATCTCAAAAAAATGGGCATATCAGATAGTGAGAACTGTCGTTTCTGTGACAACGAAAAAGAAACGGCAGAACACATTCTATGCAATTGTGTAGCACTGTTCTGCAAACGACTAAAATTCCTAGAAGAGGTGACCCTATCGCCCTCTGAGATAGGAAACAAGTCACCTAGGATGCTAATCAATTTCATCAGAAGTATTGGCATCCTAGAGTTTAACTAGATTAAGGTATGCACAAAAGATCTTTATAGGTCGAAGTGCTGAGAGGCTCCATAGCCTTAACAACCTCACATAATCTAATCTAATCTAAAAGAAGAAACAGAAGGAGAAATGGATCAGGTATCCAAAAAGTATAAAGCACAGAACAACGCTAAATATTTAAAGAAAGCATTACATATATTACCTATAAAATTAGGATATTTCACTGAATTATAGTGACTCAAAAAAAATTGTGTAAACTTTGTGGATGAATAAATTCTGTCTATTTTATCTATATATCTATCTCAGATTATTTCTACCAACACCTCTATATAGCAAACCCTAACATGACACATACCCATGATTTTTAGTCATATGAAGAGATAATGTCCTATTATTAATGCCTGTAAATGAGCACAATAAGCACTCCTTAGCTTCATAAAATTTCAGCCTTGTCTCATTTACAATACTCATAATTTCCTCAGGATCATGCTGACTTAGCTTTGCTTTCTTTTCTTCTTTTTTTAACGTCTCTTGGCTATCATCCTCACTTGAACTGCTGCTATCATTTTCGAAAATGATAGATATGTCTTCAATTACTTCTGGTGCACAATTTTCTTCCTTGACTTCGTTGTTTATAGGAAATTCTACAGATAGCAATTTGTTGTCAACATATTCTTTTATAATTTGTTGTGATTTAATAGCTGTTTGTTGGAAGTCATAGGAAATTCGTAATTTTTCTTCACAGTTAACACAGATATAACTCGGGAAACCATCTAACATATTGACCTAAAACGTAAAATATACTTAATATTAACAGGAATATATGCATTTATGTAGTTTTGTAGCTAAAAGCTACACACTAGTTAGTTTTTTTTATTGGCATGGACTTTATGTCAATTAGCCAGTCACAACATGACTACTATATCAAGAAGATTAAATATTTAAAGACCTTAAGTCCATAAAATATCAATAACGAAGAAAAATTAGTTCAATGGCTGTTGAGAGGTAATTTATGAATTGAAATAAAGAGATGGTACTAAGCTAAGGTACGCTAATTATAGCCTCCTTTCAACATCGTAGGTGTGTTCAAAAACAATTTACAAAAATTTAATAACAATAACAATAAGGTAAGAATAATAATATAAGAATGATAATAAACAAGACGGTGAGGTCCTCAAAGTTCCATAGTTCCATTTTTTCTTTGTTTTTATCTTCCGCAGCTCCCTACTCAATTCGAAAGCTGCCTTGCTATGGACTGTCCAAGTTGCTCACCATATTTTCTCTATATACATGCATACACATATACACACAACTTTTAATACTTGACACTACAAAACTATTTTGGTACTTGACAGAAACATCACCAACCCATTATACATACTCTCTTGTCCATTGGCTAAGATACTAAGAATATTAAACGGAGCTGGTATCTTAAGTCTATGTAGCTGCTGAATAAATCGATCTGTTTCATTCTTATATTTGTGGCATTAAAAAAAAATATGATCTAAATCACCTTTTTTATCACAATTTGGACATCGATCATTTTCAAGAACACGAATTTTATGCAGGTGTGTGGGATAACAGGCGTGACCAAAACGAAGACATGTTATAGTTATGATGTATTTTCTTGAAAAATTATATGGCTGGAACCACGTTCTATTCGGTATTTTCTTTTGTATACTACAGTACCTAGAAGGGTTGGTATAAGTATGATGTGACCAACATTCATTCCAAATTGTGAGGTATTTCATTTTAATATAAGAGACTGCATCACAAAAACTTACAGGATGTTTACTATGCAAACCATTTTTACACTTTTTTTCGCCAGCATATCAACATGCTCATTATGTTAAAGACTGATATCGATGGTCTAGCGTACAAAGGTGCTAAGTGCCAATTATGGTCAAACCGTGTTATTAGGCACACCTAAACCGCCTAAGACATTATTATCTTGCAAACACATGTGGTAAGTAAAATATGTCCATATTTTTTTTCTAGCGCCATCTTTCAAAAGGAATAAGTACTACGCACCTGCAGGTTTCTACAACTTATGTGTCAAGTGCACTTAGAACATTTGTACTACTAATCGAAATTCGTGAAACCTTCAGAGTTAATTACTTAACACATTTGTGCTACACCAAACACAATTAAAAGTGAGGTTAGATTACGTCAAATTTGTCGGTAAACGTTAAGAAAAATAGTGGTCTTGATTGTTAGCCTTTTGAAATACCTCAAAAGTTTACCTGATACAGTTTGCCACGTTGCATCATTTTCAGATACCTGTAGCGGCCAAAACAAAAATAAAAATGTTGCGGCCACAATGTTATATTATGCAGTAAAGCGCTGGTCTCCTCGAAAGCGGCACCGACAAACTGCGACCGTAACACTGCGATGAATGATGTCAGATTACGCTGAAAAATTCAAGGTTCTTAGCTGCGGCAATGGAATGTGCAAACTCAGTAAGCGGTGGCTTCCAACGCATCCTTGGAAACCACCGCTATTATTTTGCATGGTACAGTTTTTTATGACGTCATTCATCGCAGTGTTACGGTCTCAGTTTGTCGGCACCACTTTCGAGGAAACCAGCACTTAAGTCACATCAACCACCTAAAAATTGTTGACCTGAAGTTCATGGAGTCGGGACATTCCTATCTGGAGGCCGACTCAATTAATGCCACGATTGAACGAGCTAAGCGCCATAAAAAAATTTACTCAACTTGCGAGTGGTGTCTGCTAGTTTCGGCCTTTAGAATAAGACATTGTGGAAAACATGAAATTTAATGATTTATTTTAATTTACAAAACCTGGTAAATAATTATGTTTTTAACACAGCCATGAACACAAAAAATGAAAAAGTGAATTGGCTAAATATTAAATGGTTGAGATTTGACAAAGAAAAACCATCTATAATACAATATAAATACTGTTTATCTCAAGAAAATTTTGAAGAAATAGAAGTAAATTGTAAGGGAAAGGCTGGAAGAAAAAGAACAAGCACAAACCTTGAACTAAACCAAAAGTATTTGACAAGACTACCAGTTTCACATAAAAAGAAAAAAGATTTGGAATATCTTTTAAATTCCAAAGTTATTCCCGATGAATACTCCCAGTTTATAAAAGACATTCCAGTGTCAACCAACAATATTCCAAGTCGAAATGAAGAGTCTGACATTTCAGATTAGACAATTCTCTATAAATATCCGATAAAAATATTAGTTTAGGATTTTTTACTTTGCCTTTGATAGAGTATTATTT
Source organism: Diabrotica virgifera virgifera (assembly GCF_917563875.1). Classification (NCBI taxonomy): domain Eukaryota; kingdom Metazoa; phylum Arthropoda; class Insecta; order Coleoptera; family Chrysomelidae; genus Diabrotica; species Diabrotica virgifera. Next base: position 229,371,452 of record NC_065445.1, on the reverse strand, counting down.
TTTGTATTTGTGTCAATAAAAATAATTATTTTTTTCAATGTGTATTGACTTCCTTAAAAAAATTTTTGGTACTACAAAGGTGTTAAGTAACAGCAACAATCATTATTATTACTATTATTTTGGGACCCGCTAATATTTTAAGGCTCTTTAGAACTTACAAGAGGTCTTCAGATATCACAAAATATGTGAGCAATTATTAATAGGTACATGATAAAAACTATAATTTTAATAAGATTTAAAAGCTTAATTTTCAATTGGAAAACCAACAAATTAGCACTTAGCACATTTGCACGCTAGGCCATCGATATAGGCTTTAATTAACCCAAATAAAATTAATCTTTTTATTAACTTTATCGGTAGCTTAGTGTGAAAACCTCGTATCTCATTAAACTACAATTTTACAGGAGAGGCAAAAAACTGATTTTCTACATAATATAAACTAAAAACAAAAATTACGTTACATATTTTTAATTCGAGCACATGGAGACAAATATCCGATATTGGCCCAGAGCTAAAAGTTGCTATTAAATTGGAAATACAAATATTAACTATGAAAAACACGTAAATATCCTTGCAGTATATAGAGCCTTTGCCCAAGTAACTATGATAACCTCGTATATCTTGATATACGTGTTTTTCATCTCAAATGAGGTTGTGTTTATTATTATTTACGAAGTTTTCATTTTACATAGCTTATTGCACACCTCCAAATACTAGGTCGATACCATACAAATCTTTTGATTTAAAATGTTTCTATATGCCGGACTACCATTTGTTATTCACAAAAAACATTTCTGCAAGTCGAATCTCCCAAACAAATACTCCAAATTAAGTACCAAATTCTTGGTTATAAATATACATGGTATTCACACTAAATCAAGAGAGCAATTGATATACGTGGTTTCTTTTTTCGGTTGTAGAAAATAGTCTAGTGTATTTGGATTTTTTCTAATAGTTGTAAATCGTGAGATACAAGGTTTTCAAACTAAAACCACCAAAATGTCATTTTCGAAAAAAAAATGAGATACGAGGTGTTCACACTAAGCCATCCTTATGTAGTTCCAAAAAGCGTTTTTTGATTGCATATATGATATAATTGGAGGAGTAACTTGGGTATTTAGTCAAAATCAAGGAATTTAAAACAGACAGGGAGTCTGATATAATTATTGCAGAATCAATTGTAGACTGACTTACATACATCAAAGCTTCATAGATTGCAATAGCTTCAGCACTAAATATAGAAAATATGTTATCTAGTTTGTAGGAATAATTAATATTTTTGGAGGGAATATAAAAAGCACATCCTACACCATCCTCGGACTTGGAAGCATCAGTATATATAGCCACTGATTCTTCAAAGCTTGCTAGTATTGAGTTTAATAAGTTAATATTAATGTGAAAATTATCACTGTATGAGGGTTTTACAATCTTGATTTCACACTACAGTTAGTTAAGAGGCAATTTATAACAAAACAACAGTAACTTTTTAAATATTACCTCAAAACTTATGATGGAGGATAACATGGAAAGTACTTCTGAAATGTCATGGGTTAGTTTCAGTAAATACTTCATACCATCTTTCTTGTTTAAACAAACTCTACATAATTCATTAAATTCAGTAGACATGGTTAAAACATAAATTCATAATTTTTTATATTCAGAATATTCAAATATAAATATAACCTATAATTCTTTTGTCACTGTCAAATTCTTCTTTTTATTCATCTGATCTTGTATTGGACTCAAAATTTTTGAAAGGTGTGTTTCAGGCAGTTTCAGACAAGGAAAGAGAGGTTTCAGCAATATTAGGTGTAATAAATAAAACTGTGTATAATTTAAAATATTTATTAATAACAAATATATAATTTAAACTTCAAAAAAAGATAAACATACTAAACAAAATTACTGGGCAGTTTATCACAATTCCTCTTTCTTTTCTGAAACTATGTGCTTCATGGCAATTCTTACTCCTTCTTTGGTTTCCCTAAAACAAAAAGATCAAATTGAGATGTAAATAGAAGTAATATTGTTTTAAGCAAATATCTTTTGAACTAAGATAAAAATAAAAAAGAACTAGAAATACAGAAGTGAAGAGTTAGACATTGATCAGCTTGATCAGCAAAGATATACATGTGTGGCTCACAACCGCGTATATACCACTACCTAAGCAACATAAGGAATGAGTTAAGCAGCAAAAATTTTCATGAGGGTTCTTTTTAACCCTGTTTACAACAAATGCAATGAAGCTGCTCCCAACAATGCCAATATGGTTTCAGAAAGGATACAGGAACAAGAAGATCCTGGGACTAATATTTTGGAAGTGAAAAGAAACCTCTATACCTACTTTGTTGATTACAAAAAAGCTTTTGATTGAATCAAACATCCAAAATTAATAAAAATTTAACAAAAAAAAACAATGGTAACACTAAATTGCTAAATGTTTAATCTCAAATATTCATACTTCATATCCGAATATTAAACAATATATTTAACGTCCTGTTTAGTACATTAAGGCAATATTATACAGATAATTTATTTGGATATTGCAAAACGTAAATAATAATTTGGGTATTGTACCTACATTAGTGCTGATGTTAATTTAAAACATCATTTGTTCTTTTATTATAATAATTAATTGTAGCGTGTAAGAGTTGACCCCAAAACTCATTCTATAAAGCATACTGCCCCCGAAGAAAAAGTGTTCATTGCGTATTCATTATTCAAATCCATCCAAGCAGTCAACATGTAGCTTCATTTTAAATCATTACCAATAAATTAGTGTGAGGTAACACTATCGTGGCACTATCCACGTATACTACTCTTCCGGTACAGAGAATAAATGCTGTAACCCAGGCAACCAAATGACGTCAATAACGTTGATGAAACGTCAGTTTTGGGTTGAATATATAGACGTGTTTGTACATTACGTCATATAGACGTCTTTTGTAGGTGATTTTAAATACTAAGATTATTGACGTTAAAATACGTTTAAAAACCTTTTCATTTCAGACAGCCTAAGTCTGACGTCACAAAATTGGGACGAGCTTAAAGCTTGTATTGAGTCCAAACAATTACGTGTATAACATTAAATGGTCATAAGAAATTTCTCATTTATTGTTTACGTGGTTTGTGTCTTGTGTAATAAAATAAGACTTTTCATTTGGATATTTAGTTGAAGAAACGTGTTAATTAAGAGATTTTTATTCGTTTTTGCTTAGTGAGTTAGTTTGAACACAGACCAACCTAGGTTTGGTCTGTGTCCATTGAACTGGCAAGAACCACAAGTTTTTATCGAGCAGGTAACCATGTTTCCCTTTGAGCACTCCTAACACATTTAATCTTTTAACATCGACTTGGGAGTCGCTATAAATATTATATAGTTATCATGTAAATTGTAAACCATATTTCTCGATGTTACCAATTTCATAAGGTTGCTAGTTTCATGTACTAAGCAGAGCGCACTGAAGATGATCTGATCTAGATCGAAAACGTTTTGCGAATCCTTTTGGATGACTTTTAATGGTTTTTAAAAACTTTTTTATACCATTGTACAAACGAAGTTTTTTACTTTTTTACTCGGTATGATTTTTTACAAATAATAAAGTTATAGATTGTCAAACTTCATCAAACATTTTGGGTGGCGGAATTTTGTGCCGGTGAGTGTATATTCGATTATATTCGGTTCGATCCGATTTATTTTATTGAATTTTATTTATTTTATTTAATTTTACTATTAATTTTACTTATGTAATTTTCTTTAATTTTTTGTAATTTTATTTAATTTTTTATAATTTTATTTCATGTTTTTCAGTTTTATTTAATTTGTTGTAAATTTATTTAATTTTTTGTAATTGTATTTAATTTTTTGTAATTGTTTAAATTTTTTTGTAATTTTATTTATATTTAATTTTATTTAATTTTATTTAATTTGATTTAATTATATTTAAATTTATTTGATGTTATTTAATTTTAATTTAATCAACAGTTACTTTTATACTCAACAGTAAGTTTGTTTAATCAACACATATAGTGCTGAAACCATCCCAAACCCAGTCAATAATAGAAAATGCTGAATCTATATCTACCTAATTTTACCATAGAAAAATGTGTCGCACTATATATTTCGCAAAAACTGATCAAATCAATCCCTATCCTATAGAGTTGAAACCACCCGAACCCAGTCAATAATATCACATTCGGGATCCATACTTAGTTTTACCATAAAAACATGTATGGCACTATTTTTTATTTTGAAAAAATTAAACAAATCACCCGTTATGAAACCACCCCAAAGCTAGCCAATAATTTAAAATTCGGGATTTATACTTGAAATCGATCTGAAAGCAGTGAAGCAGTAGATAATTTGGGATCTTAGTACATTCTTTCACGGTTTGTGCTGTAAATTTTAAGGAACCGCTTGGATTAACATGAAATTTGGCATACGTATTCGCGGTGTGCAAGTACTTGGAAGGGAAACGAGAAACGACCGTGCGCGAGTCGCGGAGAAATATTGCAACTATCTTAAATAATTCATATTGTCAATTGAAATTGTCAAATTGGCGTATATTTCATACCTTCTGTCATTGAAGCAGAAAAATTATATATTGCTCCACAATATTGATATGATATGCAATTATTATATAAAGGTAAATTTAATTAATTGTATTTTGCTTGCAGTACTGCATTTTAATAACTAATTTTATTTACTACATACAATTGTTTATGTTTGCATAACATAACCTGCATCTTATTTTCTCTTCTTATTATTTTTTTGGACTATGGCCTTGACAATTATCCAGCAACCAGGACTAATATAATTGGCCAATATAATTAAAAGTGCGAATAAAAGTACAGAGCGTAGAAATAGAGGTCGCTTTGCCGAACTTGCACGGTCCCAAAGTTGCGGTTAAAACTCGCCCTGATGGAATACAATGTTGCCTAATTTACTGTTCCGTCACAAATCGTCTGTCATTCTAGTCATTCTGTCAACAACAAATTTGATTTTGTTTTCAAAATTGTTGAAGTTCTATTTTCTATTTGGTTCTATTTTTTAGTCATGAAGTTAAGTAGTATCGTGGGATATTTGAAGTTCTTGGGTACTGAAAATTCAAGAAGTTTTAGAAGGAAAACAAGTTTTATACTCATCTTATTTTGGCTGGAAAAATAGAGGAAAGTTCTGAGCATACCATCAAAATATGGTTTATTCCTTCAGTAAGGTCCAATCCCCACGAAATTAAAGGAACCCTATCTTTCACAAATGGCATGAGCATTAGCCAAATGTTATGTTCTTGTAAAGCAGAAAATAGTGGAAAATGTAAACATGTCTCTACTCTTGTTAAATGTAAGTATAAGGTATGTAAAGTTCCAAAAATAAATGCAATCATGAAAGGAATATTTTTGATTTTACATTGATATTGTTTTAGGGAAAATGTGAAATTAATGGAACATTCAGTACATGAGTTGAAAAAATGTTAACAGATTGGCAAATGAAGACCATTTTTAATTGATCTAAACATTTATAGAAACAAAGTATATGGTTAATATAAAATATTACCTGCCTGAAGTAACTTGGTGTACAAATCAATAGTAACCATAATTTTTATTCCCAGGGCCAGTGAGAAACAATGTGCATTTCATTTCTAAGTGTTCTAAAAGATAAGAATAAATAGATCTGTACAATGAAGATTAACCTAATCTGTTTAACCATCGAAATTATTGTATTGTTATAAAAATAATAAATTTTCATTTCATATTATTTACACTTACATACATTAGCCTGGAATTTCATTGTGTCTACATTAGTGGACATAGTCACAAACCTACCCTAGTCAACGGAGGTACTGTCTTTCGCAGATGTGGTAATACCAGGTTTGATACATTATTGCTCAATAAACTTTGTGAATAGCAACTTTTCACAAAATAGACAGAGTTTTAATAGTTTTCACTGTACTTAAATCTTTTTTACATTCAGTGGTAATAACATATTATATTTTGTTTTGGTATTTAAATTTTCCTAAATATTTATAGAAATATACTATACTAAATTTAAGATGCAGTAGAAATAAACAATCCAAGACACGTTAAATGCTACTATGAGCACTCCCGAATCATAATTTACAATGTATATGTATATACATTCTAAATCCCAAATCATGATTTCCAAATTTTATACATTGTAAATTATGATTCGGGAGTGCTCCTAATAGTAGCATTTAACTTGTCTTGGTTTGTTTATTTCTACTGCATCTTAATTTTAAATTTAGTGTAGATGTGGCCATCATAGGACTACTTATAGATGCAATAAAATTATTGGTTTATTTTCATTTTAAATGTTATACTTCCAGTATTGTATGTAGTACCTAGTATTAAAACATATATTTTTAATTAAAAATATAAATCTTATTTTTATAATGAACAACATAAATTTACTTCTTGCGGAAGTAGAAAAAAGGAATAGTAAATATTTTTAACTCGTTTGAGTAAAATTTTGAAACTTTCAGCTTCACTTTTTCATTGTTTCAATATTAAATCCCAAATTTAGACTCTCCACCATTTTCTCATAAAAAAGTATGTTCAGTTTTTACCACAGGTAGACCGAAACCACCAAAAAATTGATGTTACTTAAGTTTTTAAGTATTAAAAAATGCGTTTTATCAGATACACAAAATAAATGCAACTGATTATGTTCGGATAGTGGTGTCCCTCTTAATTTTTATTCCTAAAAACTTTACTATTAAACCAAAGTTTTAGTTAAAAAAAACAAAATGTTTGCTTTCTGTGTGGAGTTACAAAAATAAGTTGAAATGTTATTTAATTTCGTATTATTTCATGGTGATCCTCTGCCATACTAATTTTACATTGTTCTTACATGCAAGCATTTGTAAATTAATTTACCATTATAGGACGGCCCAAGGTATATTCATCTTAAATGGGTGGTTGTAGTTTTGTATATTTTATTTTCATTTTGTATTATTTTTATTTTAGTTTTGTAATAGTTTTAAGAACAAATAAAATAATTATAATTATTCTGAACTGTTGTTTCTTTATCGAACTTCTTTTTTTTTAAAAGTATCAACAAATCCATATATTTAAATTCAATATAAATGTAAATTTTATAGATAGAATTTACATAAAACAAGAATTTTTCATGAATGTTCGTTCAGTTTATCTATTCTTCTTGTCTTTTTTCAATTATGCCTATTACGGTGTCGGATTATGGTCCGTTGTTTCTTTCACCCATTTTTCTACGCTTTTCTGTTTTTGGCTAGACTTTTCATTTCTTCTTTCATTTTCCCTCGTACATCTACTATATCCTCTATTTGATCCCTCCAATTCTTTTGGGGATGTCCTCTTCTCCTTTTTGTTGTGTTTCCCATTTCCAGAATTTTCCTGGCCATCCTTTCTGGTTTCATTCTTATGATATGTTCATACCATTCCAGTTGTTTATTTTGGATGTGATATAATATTGGCTCTATTTCTGTTCTTCTTCATTTCTTATTCTACCCCATTTTCCTGCAATCGTTCTTAAGTGTTTCATCTCCATTGCTTCTATTTTTGACTCATGTTTCTTCTGTATTGTCCAATTTTCACTTGCATAGGTCATTACTGGTCTTGTTATTGTATTATCTTCCTTTTTACTTCCATTTGTATGTCTTTATGTCCTAGTATGCGTTTATTTAAGGTATAAAATATTCGTGTCGATTTGTTTCCTTCGTTTGCAATTTCAGCGTCTATTTTCCCGTCGTGAGTTATTATACTCCCTACCTAGGTATTCATAGGTTGATACTTTTTTTAATGTTATCTGATTGCACTTTATTTCTCTGTTGTTTAGGCCTTCCTTGTTATTTATTATCATTGTTTTGGTTATCTCTTAAGCTTTCGTTTCATTTTTCTGTACGCCTTACACCTTATTACTATTAATCCATATCATGTATTCCTTTTTTTGTTCTTCAGTTTTACTACATCCTTCCTGGCTCTTGGCATTTCAACACTTCAGCAAAAAAAATTATAGACATAAATTTCAATCCTATTCTTTAATTAATGTATGGTATTTTATTATCTCTGTAATTTGTAGTCTAAAAACAATCATACAAACAAATATTTGCATCATATTATAATAATTACCTACATACAATTGAACACATCTAAGATGAACGGAATTATCAATCAGTAGCCTCCGTCCTCCATAAATACTGAAATGACTGAAAATGAAAATATTATTTTTTAAAGTCTTCTGTCCTTGAGTGACTTTCTGAAATTTTAATTGCCCGCCATAAGTGACATTTCTCTCAGCCAAAATTTGGCAACACTGTATTCCATCAGGGCGAGTTTTAACCGCAGCTGGTCCCAATAGCTAACATGTCAAAGAAAAAAAAAGTGTTATTGTGCCGATGTGTGCATTTGCCCTGGGAGTGACTTCCACCCCCTCTTGGGGGTGAAAAAATATATGTCCAAAATAAAACCCGAAATGGATAAACTGACTAATTTTAAGTAACTTTTGTTCTATAGAGCTTTTTCGCCAAGTCAACACTTTTCGAGTTATTTGCGAGTGAATATGTTCATTTTTTAACAAAATAGCCACGTTTTAGACGGTTTTTAGCAAATAACTCAAAAAGTAAGTATTGTGTCGAAAAAATATTCTTATCAAAAATATAGCCTGTAAAAAAGTAAAAAAAAAATGGTGTACGCTTGAGGTCTCTGGACCTCGTAGCACCAGAGTTATAGCCAATGAAAAATTGGCTCATATTCGCCAAATTTTAAATGGAATATTTCAACGTGAAATATCCAAAAAATGAAGCACTTTTTTGGGAAAACCCATTATAACTTTTTTAAAGTGTTTAAAAAAGACTTTATTTCTGTTTTTATAACAAGTTTCTAGCATCAAATGTAAGCAAGTTACGCTCAAAATAAAGTTGGTCCCTTTTGTTTTGGCAAAAAGAAAACGGAAAGATCAAATTAATCGTTACCACTTCACAAATTACTTTACTTATGTTGTGTTTATATGATCTGTAAGTCTCATCGATTCAAAGTGCTTATTTTTGAAAAAAATTTGGTTTTAAAGTAAAATTTTTAATTTTGAAAAAAAAATAGTTTTTTACGAAATACAAAATACGAAAATATATGGACGGTACGAAATACGATTTTGGTACCGTCAATATTCCATAGTATATTAATTTTTGCCGTCAGTGCATAAACAGCTATAAATACAGTAGACTTCCTCTATAACGAGAACTGAAATGCGGACTAATTACCTCGTTATAAGCAGATCTCGTTATATCAGACAACAATAATATTGAAATGTTTGATGCCTCTTACGTAGTTTATTAGGTGTCGATGGTCGACCTGAACAATGAAACTTCGTACCATCGTAAATTTACCATCGTAAATTGTAACTTTCCTTCAATATGTATTCAATATCGGTCGATAGATAAACAGAAATAAGTTTATTACAGACGGTGTTTATTACACCACTGGCCTCGAAACATAGATGTTGGGAATTTCTATATACAATCAGTTGGGGCTTTATTTATTTATAGTCATTACTTCGCTAAAAACAGGTAAAAAAAACATATTCTTGATTTCATTTTTCCTCGTTATAACCAATTATAACCTCGTTATAAAGATGTTATAGTTCAATAGGAATTTCATGGGACATCTAGTGTACCTCGTTATAAGCTAAACCTCTTAATATCCGTGTTCGTTATAGATATACTGTATATAATTTATTATTAATTACCTCTCCAAATTGGTTTCCTTCTGTTCTTGAAATAAATCATAAATACCAATTTTCTCCAGCAAATCTAAGCCGTTATCAGCAGCACTATTTCTAGCATCAGACTCAGTTTTGCCTTCACCAAAACAAATCTAAAACATTTTTTTTTTTTAGATTAGACAAGAATTATGTTAATAAAAAAGTACAACTTACATATTCTGGATTGGTATAAAGAGATAGTAGAGATGCATGTTTATCTTTTTCAGAAATATCTATATAAGATATTCCAAAACCTAATATGTTGCTTAATTCTAACAGTTCATCTTGAAATGATGATTGTTTAGTTCTTGGCTGTTGTTTATGACTTTTCTTGTTCGATTTTACTTCCTTAGGTTTTGCATCATATCCACTTGAATCATTTGAATCAGTAGGCTAAAACAACAAACAATTAGGTTTACTTAGTGTATTAAAATCTTCGCATAAAAAAAATATTGAAAATGTTAATTCATAAAGTAAAGACTATCACACTAACACCGAATGACATATACTAGTGAGTTTCAATGTAGTTTCACTGTTTTATATACCTTTTTTTAGCTGTCTTTGAGAGCAAATTTGATTAAAGTAGCGTTGCTAGGGAGTACCTAATATGTACTCTATTTCCTGACATGATTCTATTCGCGGTGTGCAAGTACTCGGAAGGGAATTGAGAAACGATCGTGCGCGAATAGCGGAGAAATATTGCAACTTCCTTAAATAATTCATATTGTCAATTGAAATTGTCAAATTGACGTACATTTCATATCTACTGTCATTGAAGGAGAAAAATTATATGTTGCTCCACAATATTGATATGATATGCAATTATTATACAAAGGTAAATTTAATTAATTGTATTTTGCTTGCAGTACTGCATTTTAATAACTAATTTTATTTACTACATACAATTGTTTATGTTTTAATAACATAACCTGAATCTTATTATTTCTTCTTATTATTTTTTTGGACTATGGCCTTGACAATTATCCAGTAACCAGGACTAATATAATTGGCCAATATAATTAAAAGTGCGAATAAAGTTGCAGAGCGTAGAAAACGGTGTCGCTTTGCCGAACTTGCACGGTCCCAATTAGCAGCTACAACTTTTCCATAAATGTTTTCGGTTGTTATAGTAGGGGAGGAAAGTATGCTAAATTTGCAGTTACTCGAGCGTTATGGGGACCTATTGGGTTGTGAAGATTAAGTCCTAAAACCAAAAAAAGTTAAGTAAAGTTTTCCATTTACGTGGGAACTTTCCATTTTTTAATTTAATTTTCCATTTCCAACAATCGTTTTTTCCGATTATAGCGCCATCTATCCATAATTCGAAAAAATGTCTCGAATAAAAGTTACTTATTTTTATCCCACCTTCGTGGGGGGTCGTGTTTGATGTATTTAATAGATTTTTCAAAAATATTGAATACGTGTATTTTGCAGTTTTTTGATCTGATGTTCATTTCGCGAAATATCGTGGGGTTCCTATCTCCGTGGGGGTCGTGTTTGGTATCATTGGATAGATTTTTGAAAAATACTGAACACGTATTTTTTAGTTTTTCGATCAGACGTTTATTTCTCGAAATATTCTCTTTTTTCTTGTGAAACTTTGTGACTCGTCCATTTCCTTACGCCCCGCTCAAACCGTTAGATTGTTGAAATGTACACTGTTTTTCTTGTACCTAACTTACCTTATCTTATTCTCACGATTTTGAGTTTTTCTAAAGATAGATTTTTTTCGGACCCCCCTTAACGGACTCCCCTGTATTAAGATCCAATGTATGGTAGGACTACATTTACAGGGTACAAGGTTTCTCCCCATGTGATTTTCTGACGCGCTCGAGTAACTGCAAAAATCCCCGCTTGGGCTACCCTACCATTATCACTGCTCTTGACAAAAGATAGCTGATAATAATGCGTTTTTAGTGCATTGCCCAATATCCAGATTATATCTAACATTTCATCAGTAATCAGTAAGAAACAATAATTGTTGTAATTACTATTTTTTAAAAGTTTTATTGTACCTAATATTATACAGGATGCACCAAAAGTAGAATGCCGGTCGAATATTTCGCGAAATGAACATCGGATCGAAAAACTGAATAATATGTGTTCAATATTTTTGTAAGAATCTATTGAGTAACATCAAACACAACCTCCCCTCCCCCCTCCACCTCCTGAAAGTGATGCGGAGGTAACTTTAAAATCTGAAATAGGAACCCCCGTTTTTTATTGCAGATGTGGATTCCTTATGTAAAAATAAGTAATATTTATTCGACATATTTTTTCAAATTGTGAATAGATGACGTTATAATCGGAAAAACGATTGTTCGTGATACCCTTAGGTCAGGCAAATTATAGAAATGGTCTAATATCTCGAGAAATATACTTTAAAATGAAAAATCAAAAGAGACGTTTTTACTATTTTTCAAAAACCTATCGAATGACATCGAACACTGCCCTCCACTACCACTCCTTGGGGGTATGGCGGGAGTAACTTTGAATTCTTAAATAGGGACCCCTATTTTTTATTAATTATTTGGATTCCTCTTGAAAAAAATAAGTAACATTTATTGGAGACATTTTTTAGAATTAGTGATAGGTGGCGCTATAATCGGAAAAATACAATTTACGATCATGATAACTTGTGTGCATATAGCGCCAAATATCTACAATTCTAAAAAATGTCTCGAATAACTGTTACTTACTTTTTCATAAGGAATACAAATCTGCAATAAAAAATGGGTGTCCCTATTTAAAATTTCAAAGTTACCCCCGTCCCACCCCCAGGAAGTGGAAGTGGAGGGTAGTGTTTGATGTCATTCGATAGGTTTTTAAAAAATATTAAAAACGTGTTTTCTGGTTTTTCATTTGGAAGTATATTTCTCCAGATATCAGACTGTTTCTATAATTTACCTAGGGTGACACGATAAATTGTTTTTTCCGATGATAGCGCCATGTGTCCATAATTCGAAAGAATGTTTCCAATAAAGGTTACTTATTTTTACTTATTTTTAAATACTATTAGATTTTATTTTTAAAACTTATTTTTACGTAAAGAATCCAAATCTGCAATAAAAAATGGAGGTTCCTATTTAAGATTTTAAAGTTACCTCCCACCCCACCTCCAGGAAATCAAGTGGGGGACGTGTTTAGTGTCATTTGATAGATATTTGAAAAATATCTAATACATATTTTTCAGTTTTTCAATCCAATGTTCATTTCGCGAAACATTCGACTGTCCCGCTACTTTTGGGACACCCTATATATGTAATGTTGGTTATAACGTTTTAAATATCCAGTAAAACACGTTACAACTTTATATTGTTGTGCTGTAGAAGTGAAGCCGATTTCAAATTTAAAATAAAATATAGTTTTATATTATTTTTTAAGCACTTTTCTTTAGTTCAATCGTTTGGGTCAAATCTTTAGACGTTAATTTGACTGCCTTTTCTTCAATGCAAATGAATGAAAATTTGTAGACACATGCATTCGCGGGAACAAAACACGAATAGTCAATAAAAAAAAATTTATGTTTATTAATTGTTTAAATAAAAAAAAAACGATTTTATTGGAAAATGCTTAAATTCTCTTGTTTTTTACAATGTAGAAACTTGAAGCTTTTACAGATTGTAGCTAATTATATGAACTATACATAATTTCACTTTTTACGTTAATTGTTTACGTTATGCTTCATTAATAAACAAGAAAGTGTCAAATTTTTTGCCCATTCCTACTACTTTTCATGTTTGTACATCATGTTTATAAACATCCTAAGCGGCGACGATTTTGAACGATCATATCTTTGTTTATATAAACATCGGCGCTTATTCGTTTCAATTTTCAATAGGATACGAAACAAAACTTCAACCAAAACTCGAATTCAAAAAATTCGTGTTTTTAACGTAGTCTTAGAAAAACCACCGGTACAGACGTTTCGTGATACAATTACCATTAGAATTCGTAATTCGCGAGAAATTAACAGGGTCTACACCGTTCAATAGTAAAGCAATAGAAGAGATGGAAAGACTGCGAAAATTGTAATAGGTGTAAATAATGATTTTGATTTAAGAAATGTATAAAGAAATTACAGAAAATGTACAATGTATGTATCAAATGTTGAAATAAATTTAAAAAATGTGTCTTATCATATATACACCCTTTTTTTAAACATGAAGATATATTTTAATGTTTGAAAAGTGTAAGACTAAAAGGTAAAAAATAAAAAAAATGAAACAAGAATTTTTAAGAAACGCTTTTCTTTAGTTACGAGTGACTAAAATTAAAAATATATAAATTAAAAATATTATAAAAAAATCAAGTAAAAAGCAAAAAATAAAAAAATTCAAACTCGAAGGAGTATTCGAAAAAAACTGTTAGACATTAAATATTCAAAAATCTCACACATTCGTTAAAAAATTGAAAAAATCTAACACATTCTTTAGAGAAAAGCGTGGGGCGCGAAAAGTAAAATAGTATCTATCCTCACACCGTGTATTCGATGAAGACGTATTCGAAGATGTATTCGATGAAGAAAAAACATTTTTTTTTCATATTTTTATATTTTATATATTTTATTTTATAGGGTATTTCATTTAAAAAAATCAACTTTATTAGACACGTCGTTATAAAACACACTGTAAAATTACAACTAATGTTAAAATATGGAGTTTTATGAATAACTTTTTTTGTATCTTTTATTATAACAGAACTACTGAGCTTGCTCACACTAAGCAGCCACCCTGTATAATCAACTATGAAAAATATGTTAAAAACAAACATACCTGATCTTCCTCTCCAAAAATATTTGTAGTCATTGTTTTAATAGATTCTCCCACTTTGTCAAGCATCATCCCAATCTCATCAAACTTAGTCTTGATCAGCTTGTTCTTTTTATTTTTCTTCCTATTCTTTTGTTTCTTGTCATTTTTTATAAAATTTCTAGCTTCTTCCTCTATTGGAAGAGGCTCCAATTCAGCTATTTTTGCCAACATATTGATAGCAGCATCTCTTTTTGATTCTTTTTTAGAAAAACCTTCACCTTCTGTTATAATATCACCCAATCTACATTCAGTCTTAAATTTTTTCTTGTGAGACATTCCAGATTCTTTTATGACTTCACATTCTATACTCATTTTCCTTTTTTCGGCTTCTTCATACACTTTGGAGATAGGTGACTTCAGGTAATCTTTATTCTGCTTGCATTCAGCTTCAGATCCTTGAAATATTTCAAAATGTCAATATTGTGGAATAAAATAAAAATTAAATATGACATTTATATTTATCAAATACAATTTATTAAAAAAGAAAACATGACATTTATTTATAAGTAGAAAAAAACTGATTACATGATGTTTTGTAGCTCTGTAACATACCACAAAAAATTAAAGATCCGTTAAATGTCTTTTAAAAGTTTATTAAATACCTCATAACTCAGAGTACTGTATATAGTGCGGGGCAAAATTAATAAATTCATTTTCTCTAGAATGGGCGATTTTGGAGATAAATTTTGAAAGGTTGTTTAACTCTGTAACCGTCACACATTAAATTCATTAAAATAAAATTCTAACAAATTTGTGTGGGCGTTTTTTAAGCGGCTATGAACGTATCAGTGGGGTTGGTATATGCAATTTTTGTATAAAAAGTGGAGTTTGAAAACGTTGCCCTCAAGTAACATTATCCATTAGTGGTATAATGAGAACGTTGCTCCAAAGCAACAGTATCAATTTGAGGTTAAAATTTTTGCATTGTGCAAACGAGGAATCACTATCAACAAAAGTAATTTTTTAGGGCTTACAATATGTAAAAAAAGCTACAAAAATAAGCAAACATGAACTTTATCACTTACACAGTTACAAGAAAAAACAAAGATAAAAATTTATGGAGAGTTAGGGAAATTAAAGAAACAATTCTTGCCCGGTGTAAAACATAATCTCATGTCACATTTTTGACACATAATTGTCGTGTAGCCATTCTTGCAAAAGCGGCATCTTCCTTTTGGTCCATAGATGGGCCAGTGTTCCACGTTGTCTTTCCTAGTGATGTCACGTGATCGACTTTTCGTAGGAGTTACAATTTTTTCGACCGTCTCGTTCAGTGAAGGCCGCCCCTTCTTTTTTATTTTACCTGTTTGGTGAAAAGATTCAGCTATGTCCATTTTAAATTTTTTTAAAGGCATTAGTTTTACTTTTAGCTCAGCACAATGATGTTTATATACTAGCCAGGCATTGACAACACACATATCTAATAGATATGTAAAAATAGCATAGTACCATCGTCTAGCCCTACTAGGACTGGCAGGGCAAGGAACATCAGCTTTTTGTTTGGAATGCTCCATATATTTATTTCTACCTATTTGTATTTCATCATATTCATCCTGCAACTAAACACTCATCCAAATGCTTACTTTCGATGTCCTCATCATCGGATATACTATCTATATCTGATACATCTGCTTTAACAGGAACTATGTAGCTCGTTTTTTTTTTCATAAAACGTAACAGGAGGGATGTCTATATTTCTGAAAAGAAAATTTAGCTTAGTTTTTACCATTACCACTTAGCGTCAACGTTGATTCTAAGCAACATACTTTTTAGGCAAAGTTTTTGCTAAAACTACTCAATGTACAACGTAGATATGTATGTTTTAGATTATAAATAAACCTTTCCTAAATAGATTCTAAAAATATTACAGCAAAATACGTGTTTTTACTTACCAATTTATTTATATTTAACTAGCAACGTCGGCACTACAACACTTCCATTGAAACCTCACACTCGAAATGATGCTTACTAAGTTAAAAAATTTTAATACAGGTGGCGCACATGCCGGAATCATAGACGAAAGGTTGTCGCTTGGATACCACACCGTCCTACTGTGGTAAAATTCGACGTATATGGAAATTTTGGACATCTTGGATATTAAAGCACCCTATGTAACGCACAGCTGAATGTGGCTGAATTTTTATGTTTGTGGGTCACAGTGTTGCCATGTTGTTTTCTATATATTTCTTTCATAATTTCAATCAATGTTAAATGTACCTACAAGAATAATAGAATAATAACGTTTACTTCTCCGTCATTATACTAGGTAAAATGACAAATGAGGTGTCAAATGAAAGCTTATAATCCAAGGATCGTACTAAATGTGAGAAATTAGACCTAGATTGTCTGTCCCTCAAAAAATAAGCGTTATATTGGGGATTTCTAATGTTGACATTAAAAGTTGCACTATTTTTTTTTTCTATAAAACATTTTGATCTAAAACTTACCAGAAAACTTCTTTGTACTCTTTACTTTAAAATAAACGTGATTGAGAAGCTAAATTTTAAACTTCGTCACACAACTTTTGCGATTAAACTTTGCAATGCACAAATCCGCACCTTTTTCTTTGAAACATTTAGCCAGGGAGGTAGTGTCAAATTTGACCGGAGCATTTTAGCATGGCTGGTTTCTTATTATTTAGGTAGGTGCTCCAAAGCTTATTAACAAATGATGTGTCAGCTGGCCCAAAACCGGGGATTTTAGTCAAGAAAAGGTAAAACATGAAAGTTGATGGACCAACGCTATAGCTTAAATGTCAAATATTTATATACGTTACTCAGAACATTTAATGGACTTGCTTACTTGGCGCCTACCTTTCACTCAGCAGATCGGGGTTCAAATCCTGGCGCGGAAAATTCTTTTTGTTTTTTTAAATTGACATTTTATTTTGAAAAATATTTATTTTTCTAATACCACGTTTTTATTTTTTATACGAGACAATATAAAAAAATCTGTATGTCTTTTATAGAATCGCAAACTATGCATTTTTAGTCATATTATGATTGATCTTAATAAGCAAATGTGTTGTACATGAACCCCTGAAGGTTTCTGAGTTGGTAAGACCAACAATCTAAGTGAAAAGGGAGATATTATTTGTTATTTTTTTGGACAAACTGTTTTTTCTTAATTTTATATGTTGTAGAACCGAAAGATACAACCCTAAATTTTCACTTTTCTATCACCAACCCCCATGTTTTAATAGCAATCTAAATATTTCCCTATTCTCTATAATATATAAAAATGAATGTTTTGTCTGTACCTATGTCCCTTATAGAATCGTAGATTATGCATTTGGCAGAAAAAAGTATAGGTACGCAATATTTTTAGTATTTTTTGGCTTTCTGGTAATTTTAGGTATTAAACATTCAAACATTATTTAGTTTTAAGGCGGTACGAAGTTTGCGGGGACAGCTAGTTAATAATAAAAAAATATTCTTGGACTAGTGTGGCAAAGATTAAAAAGTATAAATCAATAATTTATGAATTTTAGATTGTAATAAAAAAGCGTCAGCTGCATCATGTACGTTGCAAAAAATGTTAGCTGGCCAAGTACACATGCCAGAAAAATAAGGAAACCCCGTATCTTTTTGGCAAAGCTGAAAATTATATATCCAAGTTTACAATTCAATACCTAATTGCACATTTTAATTTATGACAGCAGGTATTTTGATGTGTGAAAACATATTAGCTGGTTTTTCAAAGGGCAGAGTAGCGCTTAAACTCTCGGAATAAACACTAACCAGTACCTAACATTTATGATTTATCTAATTATAAGGTATCTGTTAATAGATACTATTATAGACAAGTTCTAATTATTAGATACCTATTATAGGTATCTTTTTTTTCATTTTCTTAGCAAAGATTTTCTAAGATTTTATTCTAAGATTTTCCGCCATTCTGTTCTGTTCCTTGCTTTGTTCCTCCAATTGGTAATCTCAAGTGTTTTCAGATCTTCTTCCACTTGTTCCATGTGGACGCTTTTTTCTTACAATCTAAAATTCATAAATTAATGATTTATACTTTTTAGTCTTTGCCAAACTAGTCCAAGAATATTTTTTTAGTATTACCTAGCTGACCAGGCAAACTTCGTACCGCCTTAGAACCAAATAATGTTTAAAAGTTAAATACCTAAAAATTACCAGAAAGCCAAAAAATACTCAAAAATATTGCGTCTACTTTTTTCTAATAAACAATACATACTTATTGTTTTGTGGTGTCTGCGTAAATAATTTATTTACGCAGACATCACAAAATAATGATTACTTAGGTTGGTCGTATTAACTCCTTCCTGGGTTCATGTAAGTACAAAAACTTTGCTTGAGGTCATTATATGATTAAATGCATAGTTTACGATTCTATAAGGGACATACAGACAAAAATTCATTCTTATATACAATAGAGAACAGGGAAATAGTTAGATTGCTATTAAAAATGGGGGTTGGTGATAGAAAAGGGAAAAATTAGGGTTGTATGTATTTTTTGGTTTTACATCACATAAAATTATGCAAAAAACAGTTTGTTTAAAAAGATAAAAAAATGTCAGGAGGGGGGTGGGGTGGGGAGGCCAACCCCCTTTTTCACTTAGATTGGTCGTACTAACTCAGGAAGCTTCAGGGTTCATGTACAGTAATTTTGCTTATTAAGGTGAATCATAATATTTATGATCAAATGTATATATTATGCTATTTCATAAGTTCTATGCATAATTCTATAAAAGACATACAGATTTTTTTATATTGTCTCGTATAAATAATAAAAACGTGGTGTTATAAAAATAAATACTTTTCAAAATAAAATGTCAATTTAAAAAACAAAAAGAATTTTCCGCGCCAGGATTTGAACCCCGATCTCCTGAGTGAAAGGTAGGCGCCAAGTAAGCAAGTCCATTAAATGTTCTGAGTAACGTATATAAATATTTGACATTTAAGCTGTAGCGTTGGTCCATCAACTTTCATGTTTTACCTTTTCTTGACTAAAATCCCCGGTTTTGGGCCAGCTGACACATCATTTGTTAATAAGCTTTGGAACACGTACCTAAATAATAAGAAACCAGCCATGCTAAAATGCTCCGGTCAAATTTGACACTACCTCCCTGGCTAATTCATAACCTTTATCATGATAAGAATAAAAACTTGAGGCAGATACCTTTGTCTTCAGAAATGTTACAGCTATATAGTGTAAACATTTCAGAAACAAAATATTAAAATGGAACAGAGTTGTAGCGACGTAAACGCAAAAAAACGTGATTTCTTTTTTTTTATTTTTAGGTTAAAATTGCGATTTTGACAATGTTCCCCCACATAAAATTCAAAATAAACTTCATTTTCGTTTTCAGCACCCTCGAAAATATAAAGTATGAATAAAATTAGCCATTCATCCCTCTGTGGTCAGTATCTCGAAAACTAAGCGCTTTTTTGAGGGTGTCACGCTCGTGTATAATATCACAAAAATTGTAACGTGATAATATGAAAAAATAGAGGATACGGCAACGATGTCACAAGTGATGGTCGGATCGAACGCCAAAATCTACACAGATATATTAGGGTGCTTTAATATCCAAGATGTCCGAAATTTTAGAGTTTGAAGTCAACCTTGCTTGAGAGCATCATGCGCGCTTACAGGGTTAATTATCTATTCAGTAATATAAACAATAAGATCATTATTTTTTCAGGGTGGCCAAAAAATATTTATTGAATTACATTAATTGACGCAAAAAGAAGAATATATGTAATTTATTTAACTCAAAATATAAATTGTACCGTTGTCAGAAAATAGGAAAAATGTTTATTTCACAGATTCCTGCAAATTCACCTGCCTCTTGGCAGTATGAACATTTAATTTAAACGAAAAGCAACAGGGTTGGCAGGTTTAAACCAACATGTTTAAAACCTTGGTTTAAACCATTATTTAAATCAACTGGTTTTTTAAGAAAAAAACTGGTTTTTTATTGAGCCTCCAAACTGGTGTTTTTATTTAAAGTTTTTTATACACCTGCCGCAAATGAAGAAAATTAAGATAAATAAATTTTATTTTTTACTTTCGAACTTAGCTATTTTGAATATGTTATGATACGTTTGAAGATGTTTTTTGTTATTTTAATTTTTTGTGTCTGTAAATAAAAATAAAAGTTGTCTAATCATTTTTTTCATTGTTACTATGTATTTTATAAAATAATTTATTCATTTGTAAAGTATTTACGCTTTGATATGTATGATACTTTGTACAAAAAAAAAACTGGTTTGGTTATTTTGTTTTTTTTTTGAAAAACCTTGGTTTTTGCCTACCCTGAATAGTCTAGGCGCCAAATAGAAGTCACCGTGTCCTTTTCAATTCTGATGGACAAACTCAACGGTTTCTTATGAATTTTTGGATTCTGATTACGAATTTCGAGGGTGGATTTCGATCCGAGTGGTCAAAAAATTGTTATAAACAATTATAAACAATTTAATGGTTTATAAGGCTCTGGCTCATAAACTAAAAGAGATATAAAAAATGTTTCAAGTAAAATTTGTTCCTTAATAAAAAATGAAAAAGAAAACGTTTACTAAACTTAAATCCAACAATTACAACTCAAGATATTGTAAAATTAGTGCACAATCGAAATTGCAAATTGCAAAATAAGTATTTTTCGAAGCTTTATCGATTGTAACTCGGCTTCTGCGCATGCAAATGAGCTTTTCAAGATCTCATTTTAAAGCTTAATTATTAGGCTTCCAAACAAAGTTTGTCAAATTACCTTATCTTCATTTGTTTTAAAGTTATACTCGTTTGAAGTTATAATTTTCTTAAAAAAAATTGTACATTAATTTGTTTATAAGGGTTTCAAGCAAAGAGCTATAAACATTTATACTTTAATTAACAATAATAATAGAAGAACTCAAAGGGAACATGTTGAGCTTACGAAAATGTTCGTAAGTTTATTTTTGGCCAAGATATCGATATTCTAATGATAGCGCAATAGAGGCGCAATATCGGCTCACAGCGTAAAGGTTCACGCGCTAACTTCTCGATGCAAATTATAATTTCTATGTATATTATATACATTATCTTCATTTTTCATTTTTGAATATCCTAATAAAATTTTATCATATAATTCCTGTATTTAAATCATCATTCTGTAGGTACCTCGTATCACCTTTCATTCTATTTACTTTGTCTTCTATTTTTTGTACTAAATGAGAAAAAAAAAATCATTAAAAACTAATATTTCAGAAATATAACTAGAATGTAAGTTGATATTATTTATGAATACTATTTTTACAAACATTTTATTTTATGCATCTGCATCGAGATATACAGAGAATCTCAGCTTTTTTACATCTGCATAAGTTCTTTGAGCAATTTTTACAGATACATGATGGTACTAAATCTGATCTGAAGGCATTAAAATTAAAACTTTTTGGGGCTTCAGAGTTTCGTTATCTATATGATATCCATATACAAGTGGATCAAGTTCTTTTGCAATATCTTCGAGGCACGTTCATTGTGTGTACACCACATAAAATGCTCGTTTTATATGCAATTGTATTGAGTTCGATGTTGGTGCCATATCTTCAACAAGAGAAACGCCTCCACGGTCCTATAAACAAAAGCGTAATTCATCAAAAGTTTTCACATTTTCTGAGTTATTCAGAACCTTTACCAAAAATTCTTCCGCTAGTTTAAGATTTTTCTGAATAGATAACTCCGAGCAATCCATAAATTAATTTTGTGCTATTAAAATATCTATATCTTGGCCAAAAATAAACCTACAAAATAAAGCCTACAAACACTTTCCTAAGCTCAAAATATTATTAATGTTAATTAAAGTATAAATGTTTATTGCACAAATTTATTAAAAACCCTTATAAACAAATTAATGTACACATTTTTTTAAGAAAATTATAACTTCAAACGAGTCTAACTTTAAAACAAATGAAGATAATTTGACAGTAATTTAATAAACTTTGTTTGGAACTCTATTAATTAATCTTTAAAATGAGACCTTGAAAAGCTCATTTGCATGCGTAGAAGCTGAGTTACGATCGATAAAGCGTCGAAAAATACTTACTTGCCCGTGAGCCGATCTTACGCCTCATAGCGCGCCATTAAAATATCGATATCTTAGCTAAAAATAAACTTACGAACATTTTCGTAGGCTCAAATTGTTCGTTTTAAGTTCTTCTATCATTGTTGTTAATTAAAATATGTATAAATCTTTATAGCTCAAATTTGCTTGAAACCCTTATAAACAAATTGATGTACAATTTTTTTAAGAAAATTATAACTTCAAACGTTTATAACTTTAAAACAAATGAAGATAAAGTAATTAAACAAACTTTGTTTGGAAACCTATTGATTAACCTTTAAAATGAGACCTTCTAAGATTCATTTGCGTACGCAGAAGCCGAGTTACGATCGATAAAGCTTCGAAAAATACGTATTTTAAAATTTGCAGTTTGCATTGTGCACTAATTTTACAATATCTTGAGTTATAATTGTTGGATTTAAATTTAGTAAACGTTTTTTTCTTCGTTTTTTATTAAGGAACAAATTTTATTTGATTATTTTTTTCACCTGTCAAATTCTGACGTTTTTGCTTTTTCAGCCAATCACCACGCGTCGTTCTAGCCAATCATTGAGTGTAATACTGATAAAACAGCCTCTTCCTTGATAAAACAGTCTCTTCCCTGATAAAACTTAAGGTACCCTAAATTTCACATAATACGACATTGGAAAATCTCATATTAGTTATAAAAATTGTGTTTTTAATAATTGTTCATTTTCGATTTAAACAGTTTTTTATGTATTAACAATATAATAAATAAATTGGTTCATTTTTAAATCATAAAATAATTTATCTATAACCTACTTAAGACATTGATCCTAGTTGTCTTAAAAATATTTCACAGATGCCCGTATTTACTAATAATACATATTGGTTCACAAAATAATCTTTTCAAATACCACTCGTCCTCTAAATTTTGCTTGATAAATTTTTTCGTTTTCATACTTAAACTTCTTTATTTAGGGTAAAATCACTCAAACAAACCGAAATGGATAAAATCACTCGTCCTTCGGACTCGTGATTTTATCATTCGGTTTGTTTTCGTAATTTTACCAAATAAAGAAGTTTTCGCGAAAACAAAAAAATTTATCGATAAAATTTAGAGGACTCGTGGTATTACCTTTGAAAAATTTTTTGTTATCTCTTTTAGTTTATGAGCCAGAGCCTTATAAACAATTAAATTGTTTATAATTGTTTATAACAATCTTTTGAGCACTCGGATCGAAATCCACCCTCGAAATTCGTAATCAGCAGCCAAAAATCCATAAGAAACCGTTGAGTTTGTCCATCAGAATTTAAAAGGACACGGTGACCCCTCTGGCGCCTAGACTAGAAAAGCAATGTTTATTTACGAAATAAACATTTTTAAACAATTTTACAACTGCGGCACCTCCCGGCACTGGATTTGTTATAAGGACCTCTTTTTGAGTAAGTTTGTGCAAAAAAAAACGAATCGGAATAATTTAACTAACGGGGGTGACGATACAGCCTTGTTTAACTAAGATTCTCAGGAACTACATGAGACAACTTCCGCCGAACATAACCCACAACCTGATGAAAATAGTCGACTCCTTACTCAAACTCATAGATAAATAGCTTACTTAGAGCTTTTCACACGGATAGAGATTGATCGGTTTTCTGTAGTTTCCACATTCCATTACAAATTGTACCTGTCCATAGCAAAGTAGGTACAACCACAGCTGCTTTCAACACGTAACAGTAAATTCAGTCAATAATAAACCAAAAAATAAAACAATTCTGAAAAGGACCGTTCTCCAAGCCCGTAATATACAGGGTGTCCAGAAACTCTACCGACAAACGAAGACAGGAGATTCTTCAGATAATTTTAAGACAATTTAACCCAATTCACCTAGTCCGAAAATGCTTCTTAAGGGAGCTAGAGCTCTTTGAAGATGGCGTCATGAAATTAGTTTTTCTTAAATACCTCCAGAACGCTTCTATTTAGAAAAACAAAAATTGGTATGCATATATACTTTTCGGATGTGAATCGATTCCATCCATTGCAAATTTCTAGTACCGGTCATAGGCGTGCGTTTTGGGTAGAGCAACGGGTATTTTATCGCATAACTTTTTTGTCCTTAACTTTTATGCATTTTTGACACCGGATTATTAAATTGTGAGGTATTCTAGTACTAAAAGGTACTCTTGATTAAAGTCGGTAGGACACACCGTTTTCTAGAAAAATCGATTTGAAAGTTTTTCGTTTTTGGAATTTGAAAAAAAATTGAAAGAACTTTTCAACAAAAAACGAAGTATTTTACCAACATAAAGTAAGAGTAACTTTTAGTACTCGAATTCCTCATAATTTAATAATCTAGTGTCAAAAATGCTCAAAAATTCAAGACAAAAAAGCTATGCTGTAAAATAACTGTTGACCTACCCAAAACCGACGCCTATGACCAGTACTAGAAATTCGCAATTAATGAAATCGATTTATCTCTGGAATATAAATAAATGTACCAGTTTTCGTCTTTCTAAACAGTTTTTTTTTTTTGAAATTTTTTTTTTAATTCAAAAAGCGAAAAGTTTTCAAATCGATTTTTCTAGGAAACGGTGTGTCCTACCGATTTAAAACAAGAGTACCTTTTAGTACTAAAATACTTCTCAATTTAATAATCCAGTATCAGAAATGCATAAAAGTTAAAGATAAAAAAGTTATGCGATAAAATAACCGTTGCCCTACCCAAAACGGACGCCTATGATCGGTACTAGAAATTTGCAATGAATGGATTAGATTTATATCTTGAAGATAAATACGCATACCAATTTTTGTTTTCCTAAATAGAAGCGTTCTGGAGGTATTTAAGAAAAACTAATTACAATACACCATCTTCAAAGAGCTCTAGCTCCCTTAGGAAGCATTTTCGGACTAAGTGAATTGGGTTAAATTATCTTAAAATTATCTGAAGAATTTCATGTCTTCGTTTGTCGGTAGAGTTTCTGGACACCCTGTATAGTAAAAGAAATGACAATGTATACTGGTTTATTAATAGTCCAGAGAAATAAGGTTTTTGTCATGACACTTGATCAAACAGGTTGCAAATGGGTTTTTTGGGTACTATATACAGTGTGTCTGCGTAATTTGGAACCATATGGGAAACTTTTTTAATATCAATTTTACGAAAAAAAAGTTCTTCTTTATAAAGTGTTCTGCCTAGTCTAAAACCTAAGATGCAATCATCAGATATCAAATTTTATTAATAATATACGAGGTATGTCCAAAAATATGAATTTCGCTCAAGAGTAAAGTGCCTTTATATTTCACAATATCAAAAATTGGTATTAAGAAAAGAGATTTGTAATTAAAAATTATGTTATAATATGCATTTACACTCTTCCAATTGAAAAAAAAATTGAAAATTTTCCTCAAATTACGGATACTTAACATCACTTTTATTTAAGATAACTCCGTTATTATTAATTTTGCGAAAAAAGTTATTCTTTATCATAAGATAAGATGCAATCATAAGATATTAGTTTATTTCAAGTTTATACGAGGTATGTCAAAAGATATGAATTTCGCTCAAGAGTAAAATACCTTTATAGTTCACAATATTTCAACTAGAAGGATGCAATTGCATATTGAAACATAGTTTTTAATTCTGAACAACTTTTTATAATAACAAATTTCAATATTGTGAAAAATAAAAGTACTTTACTCTTCAGCGAAATTCATATTTTTTGACATACCTCGTATAAAATTGACATTTAATATCTTATAATTTAATCTAGTTGTCAGACTATGCAAAACATTTTATTAAGAATAATTATTTTTCGTAAAATTAATAATAACGGAGCTATCATAAATAAAAATGATGTTGGGTGTCCGTGATATGAGGAAAATTTTCATTTTTTTTTTTTTTATTTAGAAGAGTGTAAATGCAGATTATAACATAATTTTCAATTACAAACAACTTTTCTCAATGACAATTTTCGATATTGTGAAATATAAAGGCAGTTTACTCTTGAGCGAAATTCACATTTTTTTACATGCCTCGTATACTGTTGATAAAATTTGATATCTGATGATTGCATCTTACGTTTCAGACTATGCAGAGCACTTTATAAAGAATAATTTTTTTTTTTTCGTAAAATTGATATTAAAAAAGTTTCCCATAGGTTCCAAGTTACGCAGACACCCTGTATAATACATTATAAATACAAAAATGCCTGCCACAGTTCGAACGAGAATTTTAGTTAACAACAAATAAGGGTCAAAAATGACAATTTTTTCGTTTAAATCGGTACAGGTAAAAATAGGGTAATTATACACTAAGCGTCAAAATTAACGCACCACCTTAAAAATGGGACATTTTTGAAGCCTCGTATTTTCTAAACCTGTTGTCCGATTTTAGTGATTTTTTAGTATGTTATAGCTTTATTCTTCAAGAATATCTATGTAATAATATTGTTGTTAAACAGGTAAGTGTCATTGTATACCGGGTGTAACAATGATAGTGTGTTTTTCCTCAAAGCTCGAAACACTCTGTGGAATATTCTAGCGTATATAAAATATTGAAATTAAAACTAAACTGTAGCCTTAGGGTTTCTTAACATTTTGCTTTTTGATTCATTCGCTTACGTTGCGTAATAAAAAAGTTAGGTACTTTAACAACTAGTAACGTTCTTCATCAATCCAGGGTGTTTCTAAATAAGTGCGACAAACTTTAAGGGGTAATTCTGCATGAAAAATAATGGCCGTTTGATTTATAAACATTGTCCGCAAATACTTCCTTTCCGAGATACGGGATGTTGAATTTTTTCTTACAAATTGACGATTTATTTACTGCTCTAAAACCGGTTGAGATATTCAAATGAAATTTGGTAAGTTTTAAGAGGTGGTTATTGCGCACTTTTTGGCATACAATTAAGAATTTTATATTTACCATTGGCGTACATACGGGGATTATGACCGGGTAATATGACCCGTATGCACGCCAATGGTGAAAATAAAATTCTTAATTGTAGCCAAAAAATGCGCAATAACTACCTCTTAAAACCTACCAAATTTCAATTGCATATCTCAACCGGTTCTAGAGCAGTAAATAAATGGTCAGTTTGTAAGAAAAAATTCAACATCCCGTATCTCGGAAACGAAGCATTTGCGGACATATGTTTATAAGTCAAACGGTCATTATTTTTCATACAGAATTACACCTTAAAGTTTGTCGCACTTATTTAGAAACACCTTGGATTGATGAAGAATGTTACTAGTTGTTAAAGTACGTAACTTTTTTATTACGTAACGTAAGCGAATGAATCAAAAAGCAAAATGTTAAGAAACCCTAAGGCTACAGTTTAGTTTTAATTTCAATATTTTATACAGGGTGTAACAAAAATACAGGTCATAAATTTAATCACATATTCTGGGACCGAAAATAGTTCGATTGAACCTAACTTACCTTAGTACAAATGTGCACATAAAAAAAGTTACAGCCCTTTGAAGTTACAAAATAAAAATCGATATTTTGCAATATATCGAAAACTGTTTGAGATATTTTATTAAAAATGGACATGTGGCATTCTTATGGCAGTAGTATCTTAAGAAAAGGTTATAGTGAAATTTAGACATCCCACAAAAATTTTATGGGGGTTTTGTTCCCTTTAACCCTCCCCCCAAACTTTTTTGTACGTTCCAATTTAATTATTATTGTAGTACCATTGGTTAAACACAATATTTTAAAAACTTTTTTGCCTCTTAGTACTTTTTCGAAAAGTCGAGTTTTTATTGAGATATTTTGAATATTTGTCAAATCCACCACGTATTTGTATTGGGACAATGCAAGTTCGGCAAAGCGACCCCTATTTCTACGCTCTGTACTTTTATTCGCACTTTTAATTATATTGGCCAATTATATTAGTCCTGGTTACTGGATAATTGTCAAGGCCATAGTCCAAAAAAATAATAAGAAGAAAACATAAGATTCAGGTTATGTTATTAAAACGTAAACAATTGTATGTAGTAAATAAAATTAGTTATTAAAATGCAGTACTGCAAGCAAAATACAATTAATTAAATTTACCTTTATATAATAATTGCATATCATATCAATATTGTGGAGCAATATATAATTTTTCTGCTTCAATGACAGAAGGTATGAAATATACGTCAATTTGACAATTTCAATTGACAATATGAATTATTTAAGATAGTTGCAATATTTCTCCGCGACTCGCGCACGGTCGTTTCTCGTTTCCCTTCCAAGTACTTGCACACCGCGAATATGGTTAAGTACGATTATGGAGACTTTGTAATAATATGAAAATTTATTTATGATTTACATTTTTAGGTATATTTTGAACCATATTAAAAAAGAAGCCACATCTCGATAAAAGGTGCCTTATCAGAAAATACAAAGAGGCAAAAAAGTTTTAAAAACACTGTGTTTAACTAATAGTAGGTATCGCAGTAATAGTTTAATTGGAACGTACACAAACATTTGGGGGGTTTAAAGGAACAAAATCCCCATAAAATTTGTATGTAAACATATTAAAAAAGAAGCCGCAACTCGATAAAAACTGTCTTATAGAAAAAATACTAAGAGCCAAAAAAGTTTTAGAAATATTGAGTTTAACTAATGGCACCACAATAATAATTTCATTGGAACGTACATAAAAGTTTTGGGGGGTTTAAGGGAACAAAATTCCCCTAAAATATTTATGGGGCGCACAAATTTCACTATAATTTTGTTTTAAGATGTTCCTGCCATAAGAATGCCCCATGTCCATTTTTAATAAAAAATCTTTAATTGTTTCCGATATATTCGAAAACATCGATTTTCATTTTGTAACTTCAAAGGGCTGTAACTTTTTTTATGTACATATTAGTACAAAGGTAAGTTAGGTTCATTCGAACTATTTTTGGTCCCAGAATATGTGATTTAATTTATGACCTGTATTTTTGTTACACCCTGTATACGCTAGAATATTCCACAGTGTGTTCCGAGCTTTGAGGAAAAACACACTATCATTGTTACACCCGGTATACAATGACACTTACCTGTTTAACAACAATATTATTACATAGATATTCTAGAAGAATAAAGCTATAACATACTAAAAAATCACTAAAATCGGACAACAGGTTTAGAAAATACGAGGCTTCAAAAATGTCCCATTTTTAAGGTGGTGCGTTAATTTTGACGCTTAGTGTATATTAATTTTATTTGGAGTATTCATCTTTTAGTAGATCAGCAAAGGTTTAAAATGGCAGTTTTTGAATCTTGGTTCGATCATTTGTTGCTTCGGAAATTGCAAAATAAGACTAAAAGTTCGAAAATGAAAAATTTGCATAACTTTTGCGAAAATGAACTTAAGACTTTGATATTGCATGAAAAGTTTAGTTAAACAGCCAATATAATATAATTAGTGTGACCAACTAGCCCGAAAAATCCGGGACATGGCCCGAATTACGAAGTCGTGTCCCGGCGTCCCGGATAAGGCTTCCGGGTCATCCGAATTTTCAACATTTTGGTAAAATTCTATTTTGAAATTTTGAATACGTTATTCTTCTAAGAATTCAATCAAATTGAATTGGTGGGACGAAAAAAAGTCGACAATTTCTAGAGTGTAATACTAATACCACATCCAAAATGCATGCATTTTATTTCGTGGCATTATAGCTCTACAACATGATCGTCTCAAAACAAGAACGACGTCGATTAAGGCAAAACATTTTTATAAACGATCATAACTTCAAAGTGGTTAAAGAATTTAAAAATCTAGGAGCAACAATCACAAATAACAACAAAATAGAACGAGAAGTTGAAACACGAATATTGGCATGAACCAGATCTTTCTTTACAATGCAACATCTAATGAAGTCAAAACTTCTTTCACGAGATACAAAAATTGCTGGTGTGGAAACGTAAAATACTTCGAATGGTATATGGCCCTTGCAGATACAGCGTGGCAAACGAATGGAGGCGCAGATACAGTAATGAGTTATTAGTCTCTATTCGGAAAGAAAAATCTAGTCAGAATATATCTCAGATGGGCAGGGTATGTGATACGCAGTAACGACAATCGCCTTATAAACAATGTGCTCTGGGAAAGGCCAGATGGAAGAAGGTCTGTAGCAAGGCCTAAAAAAATGTAGAGATATGCAGTCAAAGAAGATCTGGAGAAAATGGGAGTGAGACAATGAGAATTAGTGGCACAGGATAGAAAAACATGGAAGGTAATAGTAAACGCGGCAAAGACTCGCGAAAAGTTATAACGCCATTGATGATGATGATGTTGATGATTATAGTTCTACGAAAACTAAAACGGTAGACTTTTTGCGTTTCTGTATTTTAATTATCTTCTTCTGAATAAAAATGGCCCTATTTTCATTGAAAAGTCCCGGATTTCAGGTATTGTTTTTCATTCTTGTCCCGGATTCAACTGAATTGGAGTTGGTCACACTAAATATAATGCACAAAAAATTTCAAGACGAAATTATATAGGCTGTTTGACTAAACTTTTCATGCAATATCAAAGTCTTAAGTTCATTTTCGCAAAAGTTATAGCAAATTTTTCATTTTCAAGCTTTTAGTCTTATTTTGCAATTTCCGAAGCAACAAATGATCGAACCAAGATTTAAAAACTGTCATTTAAACCTTGGCTGATCTACTAAAAGATGAATACTCCAAATTAAATTAATAATTACCGTATTTTTACCTGTAGCGATTTAAACGAAAAATTGCTATTTTTGACCCTTATTTTGTTAATAACTAAAATTCTCGTTTGAACTGTGACGGGCATTTTTGTATTTATAATGTATTTGGTATATTATATGTATATGTAGTACCCAAAAAACCCATTTGCAACCTGGCTGGTCAAGTGTCCCGAACGTTTTTGTCTTATTTCCCTGGAGTATAAATATTGTATTCTATTACTTACACACACCCAAACTTATATATGGAATCATCTGATATTTCTTACTATTCCGTGCGAATTTAAAAAAGCGAACACACGAAGTCAAACAATATATATTTTAAAACAATTAAGTAACAAACACATAACAATTAAATATAACAATAAAGTATTTAACATACAAATTGAAAGTAGTTGTTTTACAGTCAATGGCATACAAAATTTCAATGTAAAAAGAATAATGTTTAAATTGTTTTTATTTTTTTTGTATTTTGTGGTAGTCAGTGTTATCACCTCTAGTCCTTATGCAAGCTTCAGTTTGCGTGGGCACGCTCCTAATTAAATTATCAACATTTTGTTGTGGTAGGTTGCTCCATCCTTTAAGAGCAGCTTGTACTAGCCGTGCGGTGTTTTGTGGATTATCCCGCCGAGCTCTAATTTTTCTTTTAAGCATGTCCCACAAATACTCTATAGGATTAAGCTCGGGTGAGCAAACAGGCCACTCCAAACAAGGGATACCTTCTGCTTCAATGATGTCTGTAGTCACTCTAATGGTATGTAGAGGTCCATTATCATGCAATAAAATTAAATTTTCTCCTGTTGCACCTCTCCAGAGCCTTACTACAGGTTATCAACATACCTGTGAGCAGTTAAAGTTGATTGGATGAAAATTAAAGGAGTTTTTTACGGATCACAATTCCTCTCCAGAACATTACACTTCCCCGTGTATATTTGTGAACAGATATGACAGTTTTCGTTCTTGCTTGTCTTCCTCGACCTCTAAGTACACGATTTCGTGGGTCATCTGATTTTACACAAATCCTGACTTTTTTTGAAAATAGCACATTTTGTCAATTCCCAATGTTCCAGTTTTGGTGGTGAAGACACCAATTTAGGCGATCAATCTTGTGCTGCCTGGATAACTCGGGAACCCATAACTGTCTCCTGCTGTATACTTCTTGGTATGAACTCTTCTTCTTATCGTTTCAACTGAAACAGTTACACCTGTAGCTTCCAAAAGCTGCCTTTGGAGCTGCAGGTAAGAAATGGTTGGGTGTCTTCCAGCTGATTGGACAATTAAACGATCGTGGAGAGCCGTTATTACTTTTGGCGACTTTCCCTTTCTTTATTTTTGAGCTTTCCTAGTTCCTGTTACCTAGCATAGGTTTTGGACAGAACACCCTGTATTACGCCTAGCTCTACAGCTACGTCCCTCTGAGAACATTACTTTCTCCACAAGACCAATAATATTTCCTCGTTGTAAGTTCTATAACCCCTTCTTCTAAAAGTGCCTATCTTCTAGAGATGTTGGCGACCACATTGACCCATCTTATTCTATTTACGGCAGCTCGAAATAGATCAGTTGACGTTAGACCAGTCCACTTCCTAAGATTGGCCAGCCAGGATATACGTCTACGTCCAGGGCCTCTCCTGCCCTCAATCTTGCCTTGTAGAATCAACTGCAGCAGTCGGTATTTTTCATTACGCATAATGTGGCCGAAGTAAGCCAATTTTCTGTTCTTTACGGTGTTAATTATTTCTTTGTCTTTTCCTAGCCTCTGGAGAATAGTTATATTAGTTGTGTGGTGTATATATGAGACCCTCAACATACGTCGGTAGCACCACATTTCAAACGCCTCTAACCGTTTTATGGCATCTTCTGTCAGGCTCCAGCTTTCAACTCCGTATAGGAGGACACTAAAGACGTAACATCTAAGAATTCTTATGCGTATATTGATACTTAAAGACAAGTTGATACTTAAAGACAAGTCTATAACCCCACATGAGGCATATTTTCGTTTTTGGACGCAAAAGTTAGTTTATTTATTTTCGTTCAATTTGCAACTCAAGCAAATAACCTATACCGTACCGAGCTGTACTATCCGATTGTCTTATATATTTACTTATTTTTAAAAAAACCTTTATTCTTCGCAACAATAACAAGTTTTTTCAAAAGAAATAAATATTACTTTGAAATACATGGTGATTCCATATAAGTTTGGGTGTGTGTATTTATATCATTGTATTCATATTAAGAGTTAATAATAAATTAAATATAATTACCTTCCTGCAAACAAGCGATATCTAGACTGTCTTTGTTTTTAACCAAGTATTCCAGAGCCTGTACAGCAACTTCATGTCTTCCTCCCTGTATTGAATGTGAAGTTGTAAAGAATGTATAATCAGCAAATTTCAATTTCAGCCTAAATGGACCCTTGGTTGACTCTATCTCTTTCTTTTTTCTTAATTTTTTGTCATTGTAAATAGACGCATTCAGTCTTTGCAAATATGATTTCTTTTTGTCAGTCATAATGATGTTGGAATGGAGTATTTCCTGAAATATAACAATTATAGGCACTAGCAGACAATTTAACAAACATAATTTGTAGGTTAAACAAATTTTTGAGCTACCGTTCATAGTAGAACAAGTTAATGTAATAATTGTAATAATAATATAGATAATAATTATTACCTCTTTATTTTTATCTAGAAGATAATATGTAACTCCAACACCCAATTTAGAGGCTATATTATTTAGAAGAACAGTGGGAGTGAGTTCCTCTATATCCTCAGGGCTATTGTTTTTTATTTCGGGAAAATCATATTCAGTTTTTTCTAAAGCTTTTGTGGCAGCCTCTTGTTTGGCTTTTTTAAGACTTTTTCCTTTTCCTATATATTTTTCTTTGCCTAAGGTTAGTTCTACTGTAAACAACCTATTATGTGGAGGACCCTATGAACATAAAATAGATAGGTATTAACCATAATGATCAGAATAATCAGCTGAGAGATCTATTTAGAAAAATATGCTACCTATCAAGAGACTTAAAAAGCCAGAACTTGGGCAATTGAAGACAACACTGGAACTCTGAGAACAAGCAGAGAAGATATAGCAGAGACATGGAGATCGTATTGCAGAGACTTATATAAAGGTGATCAATGCCAAGAACTTGTTAACCAAATCCTTGACGAGATGGAAAAAGAACCTGATATATGTGAATATGAAGTAAGACTGGTGATCAGTAAGCTAAAATATAATAAAGTACCAGGCCCAGATATGATAACAGCAGAAATGCTCAAAGCCACAGAAGAAACCGGCATAAAATTACTTCATCTACTCTGTAACCAAATATGGCATTCCAAACAATGGCCTGGAGACTGGACAAAATCTACAATAACGACAACACATAAAAAAGGCAGCTTCTATAAATGCGAGAATTATAGAACTATTTCTCTTTCTATCACATTTCAGCATATGCTGCATGTAATGAATGAGTGGCTGAAAACATTCCTTCAAAGAGAAATTCCTCAAAAGCAAACTGGATTGACCAAAGGTAGAGGCATTCGAGAACAACTGTTGAATATAAGACAGATAATCGAAAAATTTGGGGAATTTAATATTCCACTATACTCCGTCTAATATACTTACCGTTGCACGTCATCTGCGTCATAGCCCGTGACGTCATAATATGATACCAACACGAAATATTTAGGCGGTAGGTGTGTTCTTTTTTAGAATCATTTTGCCGAGTACACTGGAATTACAGCCACTAGACATATTTTATTATATACGCGTAGAAATAATATTTGAAGATTTCTATTAATGTTAACTTAAAGAAATACACAATAATATGTTTCATTTAATTTGTATAAATGGATTATAAAGCGTTTTTATAAAGCACACTTGTTCGGATTACACAATAACTTCAATCGAACAAAGGTGACATTTTGGCATAAATTGGTAACATTTATTTAACAGTTGCGGTGATGACACTTCTTATTTGTTTTTATTCTTTGCTGTAAGTATTTGTTTTATTATATTTATTGTTTTTATTATTTTCTTTAACCGGTGATTGATGTATTGGGGGAGATGATTAACGTAATATTATAACTTAATTCTTGTTTACTATTTGTAAAGTTTTTATTTATTTACATTGAATATTAATTTGTTTGTTGTATAATCTACGCTTGCAATAATTGTGTGATCTATTTGATTTAAAATGGATTTAGGATTTTTTTATACTTTGGCAACTATGTCAACTTAGATCTCAGACGTAGATAATGACGTCTAACGGTAAGTATATTAGACGGACTGTATACATAGATTATCGTAAAGCGTTCGACAGTGTCAAGTGGAGAAACTAATGGTGAATACTAAAAGAAGTAGGTGTACCACAACACCTGGTCTGATAATAGTTTACCTGCAGTTGAATGTTACATGAGTGAATTTCAGACCTTAACAATATGTGAACTAAAACAAATAATATTTTCTTTAAAAAACTGCAAAAATTTAGATAATGTACTCAATTCACAATTTTTAAAAAAAACTTTTGAGGCAACTGGCTATGCTGTTCTTAATTTTGTTAATTTTTCATTAAAGAGTGGAAGCTTTCCTAAAAACTTAAAAATTAGCTCCATTACACCTGTCCCAAAAACTCAAATTAAATCAGAAGTACAGTGCAACCTCCATAAGTCGGATTAATCGGAAACCCGACCGATCCGGGTTATCGAAAATCCGGGTTAGCCGGAGAATATGGTAAAAATTAATAAAATAACAGAACTAGGTACCTAATTATTTTGGTGTACCACAAGGCAGTGTACTTGGAGCATTATTATTTATTATTTTCATCAATGGTGTAAATTATGTTGAGGTCTGGAATTTATTAGTCTTTTTGCAGATGACACATTAATTGTATGCAGTGGTGTTGATATTGTTGAGGTTGTTAGAAGGATGCAGTGGTTGTTAAAAAGAATTGAAATATTTTTGGGTGCTAACAAGTTAAAACTTAATGCGAGTAAAACAAAGTCAATGATAGTCTCTAGTCGGTATAAATTAAACAATATAAGTATGTTCTGAAGCTATTTCCTTGTGGCATTTTTATGATTAACTATTTAGATGGGAAATAAGCCACAATAAAATTGAAAAGATAATTTTATTAACGTCGACACGTTGACGACACCCGATTTGGGCGTCGAAACGGTAATAAAATAATTTTTTCAATTTAATTGTGGCTTATTGCCCATCTAAACAGTTAATAATAAGTATGGAAACTTTGAAACTAACAGTTAATAATGAATAATGAATGCATTGAATGGGTAAATGAAATTAAATATCTTAGATTTATACTGGATAACACACTCTCTCTGAAACCTCATTTTCAATATATTTGCAAGAAAATATCTAAAAAATTATTTTTCTTGAATAGAATTAGCAAAGATGTATCATTATTTTCAAGGATCACTGTATTTAGAAGTATAATTCAGCCCCATTTTGACTACTGTTCAAGTGTTTTATATCTAGGTGATAAAGGAGCAATTCAATAATTGCAAATTTTGTTATAACAGAGGTATGAGAACAATTCTTCGATGCAATCGCTACACACCAATTGAGATTATGTATTCTACTTTAGGTTGGTTTTCAGTTCGACAATATATATTTTCAGTTCATATAGTTTAAGTATTTCTTGTAAATTGTTATATATTAAAAGAAAAAAGAAAAAAAAACATAAATAAAAAAAAGAAAAAAAAATACAAAAATATATATAAAAAAAATATAAAAAAAATAATAGAAAAAAATATATAATAAAAAAAATATATAATAAAAAAAATGAATGACGAACTTGGTGTTTAGTCCATAGTAAAAAGCTTTCGAATGAAGTAGAGGGCTAAAGAAGAAAAGAAGAATGTTGCAGTTTTTACTGTGGAACTCTGAGAACATCATTTATAAAAAAATAAATAAAAAAAATATAATATAAAAAATTATTAAAAAAAATACAAAAATAATTATTTATTAGTAGAATTGTTTATTAGAGATTAATATTAGTATTAGTTTTACGATAAGATACGAAAAAATGACTAATAAAATAAAAAATAGTAAAATTGGCGAATGGATTTAGTGTTCGCAGTCATATAAACCCAAATAAACAACAACAGTTCGACAAAGGCTTTACTACCTTACTATGGTTTTAATTTTTAAATAAAAAAATGGAATGTTGCATATTTTAATGAATATGTTACATTGAGGGGTCAATCATATACCACGAGAAATATTGAAGATTTTGACATTCAAAAAACTAATAAACATAGTACAATGACATCCTTGTTTTACAATGTATGAATCAATTTAACCACCTTCCCCACAGTGTTAAGAATGCAGTGACAGCTCCAACTTTTAAAAAATTACTAAAAACATATATTTTACCTGGTTAAAAAATCATTTTTAAAAAGTCTGTATGTGTTGTATATTGCATGTATTATATATTGTATATTACATTTAATTAAGCAAATTTTTATATTTGAATGCTATGCTGGAACAACGTTGTAACCGCCAATACTTTCATATGTGAGTTTTCAATGGAACAACGTTCTAAATGTGCAAAATAATGTACTGCTGCTGACTGTAGGGAATATTATGAGACTTAACTTGCCTATTTTGGTAATTTGAAAATTAGTCAATTTTCAACTTTCGGTGTAACAACGTTGTATGTGTTAAAGTGGGTCATCTTTCGCGTCAAATTTTCTGAATGTGTTTTGTAAATCAACGTTTTCAATCGTGTAATTTGTCATTTCGAGCTAAAATGGATGTTAGTATAACCAATTCAGTAATATCATCATCATCAGTAGCTCGACAACCCTTTTTGGGTCCTGGCTTGTTCTAGGATTTTCCGCCATTCTGTTCTGTTCCTTGCTTTGTTCTTCCAGTGGGTAATCTCAAGTGTTTTCAGATCTTGTTCCACTTGTTCCATATATCTAAGTTTGGGTCTTCCCTTTGACCTTCTCCCTACTGGTGTTTGCTTCATTATGTGTTTTGGTGTTTCGGTCTCCAACATTCGTTCAACATGGCCCATCCAGCGCAGGCGTCCGATCTTTATGGATGTTATGACGTCGGGTTCGTTGTATGATGCGTACAGTTCAAAATTATATCTTCTGCGCCATACGTAATTTTCTTTCACCCCCTTATATATGTGTCTAAGGATTTTTCGTTCAAACGTACCGAATAAGTTCTCATCGCTTTTCGTCAGTGTCCATGTCTCTGATCCATATATAAGGACCGGTTTTATCAGGGTTTTGTATATTTTGCATTTGGTTTTTCTCGTGATGTTGTTAGATCTTAGATGTTTAATGAGTCCATTATATGTTTTATTAGCAATATGTATTCTTCTCTTAACTTCTTCGCTGACATTGTTATCTGCGGTAACTAGTGAACCTAGATATGTAAAATCTTTTACGCTTTCGATGTTATAGTCTCCTATTGTCAGATTCTGTAGGTTTCTTTGGCCTGTCGATTTGCTGGCCTTCATGTACCTGTTTGGTTTTTATTTCATTAATATTTAGGCCACTGTTTTGTGCCGCTCTTTCTATAGCATTAAATGCTTCTATCATTTCTCTTTTGCTTCTAGCTATGATATCAACATCATCTGCAAATGCCAATATTTGTACACTTTTTGTTATTATTGTTCCTCTGGTGTTGACTTTTGACTCTCTAATTATTTTCTCTAATGTGATGTTGAATAGAATACAGGATAGGGCATCTCCCTGTCGTAGGCCCGTTCTAACATGGATTGTATCTGTTAGTGCGTTTTGAATTCGAACCCTGCTTTGTACTTTAAGTGTTTCTTTTACTATATCAATGAGATGAGTTGGAATATTAAACTCTTTCAGGGCGTTGATCAGAAATTCTCGATGGATACTATCATAGGCACTCTCAAAGTCAATGAAGAGATGATGTGCTTCTATATTAAATTCACTAGTCTGTTCCAAGATTTGTCTCAAAACGAAGATCTGATCTATTGTGGACTTCTGCCTGCAGAAACCACATTGATATCCCCCAACTATTTGTTCCGCATATGGTCTCAATCGCTCATACACAATATTTGACAGTATTTTATATACCACAGTCAGTAACGTTATTGCCCGGTAGTTGTTACATTGAAGCTGATCTCCCTTTTATGTAGTGGAATGATTACTCCGGTATTCCAGTCTTGTGGCAGTTGTTTATTATTCCATATGTTCACTATAAGTTTGTGTATCGCATTCAATAGGGAGTCTCTGCCTTCTTTTAATAATTCTGCACTAATGTTGTCCAATCCAGGTGACTTGTTGTTTTTCAGTCTGGTAACTGCTTCTTGCATTTCAGCTACTGAAGGGGGGTTGTTTCTCTGGTATCCGTTTGATCCAGTATAATTTCATAGTATAGTGGATCTCCGTTTTGTTCAAACTTCTCTTTGAAGAATTCAGTCCATCTTTGCAGTATTTCACTCTGTTGAGTTACTATATCTCCTTCTTTGTCTCTGCACATCATTGTTCTTGGTTTAAATTATTTTCTGCTTTTGTTAAGTTTTTGGTAGAATTTTCTGGTTTCTGTTGGTTTATTTAATTCTTCAATTTCTTGGAGTTCTTTTTCTATATGTTCTCCTTTCTTTCTGCGGTGTATTTTCTTCTCTTCCCTGCTTAGCATTCTATATTCCTCTTCTGCCTGTCTTGTTCTATGTCGTTGTTGTAGTCGTTGATATGCATTATTTTTTCTCTCTGTTATGTTACGACACTCTTCATCGAACCACTTCCCTTCAGTTGGTTTGACATTTTTTTGTAGACCCAATGTCTCTTTGGCAGCGTCTTGTATGATGTTTTTATACGCTTCCCATTCTCTGTTTATATCCTCGTGCTTTTGTCTGTTTTCTAGCCTTCCTTTTATATATTCTTTGTATATGGCCCTTTTGCTGTTGTCTGCTTAGTTTTTTATTTCATATTTTTCAATTTTGGATCCCTTTTCTTTTTTAATGTTTGAGATTCTGGCTCTTATTCTACTTTCCACTAGGTAGTGATCTGAGTCTGCATTTGCCCCTCGTCTCCTGCATACGTTTATTACGTCTGAGTGATGTCTAGAGTCAATAATAACATGATCGATCATGTTTACTGTAACCCCATCTGGAGATCTCCACGTTCCCTTATGAATATTTTTTCGCTGGAAGCATGTGCTGGCAATGACCATGTTAAGGGAAGTTGCTAGATTTATTAGTCTGATGCCATTGTCATTGGATACTTCATGGAGGCTGTGCTTACCTATCGTTGGTAGGTATTGTGGCTCTTTTCCTATTTTTGCGTTGAGATCACCATAAATAATTTTGATGTCATTCTTTGGGCATGAATGGTATGCAGCTTCTAGGTCTTTATAGAATTTTTCTTTGACATCGTGTTCTGTTTCCTCTGTAGGGGCATGCACATTTAAAATGCTATAGTTAAAAAAAGTTCCCCTTAGTCTCAATTCAGTGATTACCCAAATTGATAGAGAGGAAAACGTTTCTTAATTTCACGTGTACTTCATTTTTTATTTCTAAAACAACGTTTTAACCGCCTTACTTCCACACAACAACGTTTTAACCAATGAGGATTTAACACGTTGTTTTATTAAAATATAGCATATAAGTTCATAAATGCTTGATTTGTATAACCTAAGGTTATTTTTGTTGATATTAATGTTATGCATCCTATAGTCTATCATATTATGCTCAAGACTCCCACTTAGGACCTATCCTTTTTAATTTATTTATAAATGACATAAATAAAAGCTTCAATTTTGCTCAATTTCTTCTATTTGCTGATGACCTTAAATTATTTCACATAATTACCTCTGATTTGGATCACTACAATTTGCAATCAGATCTTAATGGTCTTGTGGAATGGTGCTCACTTAATGGTATGGACTTAAACGCAAACAAATGCCATGCTATAACTTTTACTCGACTAAGACACTTTGAGAATAATTCTTACTTTATACGGGACACTAGGTTACAATTAGTTGACTCAGTTATAGATCTGGGTGTTATTCTTGATACTAACTTGAATTTCAACCTACACATTAATAGCATGGTTTCTAAGTCAAAGATGCTTGGCTTTGTTAAAAGATGCAGCTATGACTTTACGACTGGTCGTTCTTTAAAATTTCTTTATTGTTCTTTGGTTAGACCACATTTACCTAGATTATGCATCATGTGTTTGGTCACCTCAATATAACTGTCATATTAATAAAATCGAACAAGTTCAGCGTAAATTCTTACGTTATTATGCTTATAAGATGCATCTCACTGGTCAAAGTTATGAGTCTTTACTGCAAATTATTCGACTTGACTCATTACAGAGTCCTCGTCAACATAAAGATCTTTGCTTCTTATATAACTTAATTCAAGGTCATAAATTCTGTATCCCACTTTTAAATAAAATTGGTCTACATGTACCTTCAAGAACCACCTGTTCTGTGACCACCTTCCACGAGGTCATTAACCGCACAAATTATGGTTCAAGTTCCTATCTCTCTAAAACTATTAAATTAGCAAACACATTATCTCCGCGAATTGATTTCTTTGTGAACGACTTTACTGCGTTTTCCACACAATTACATTTATACTTAACTTAATGTTCTAATTTCAAGACTGATTTGTCAACTACTGTTATTATCTTTGTTCTAGGATAAGTTGTATTTGTCAATTTTAAAATGTTCTAGCTCTCAATTGTTAAATGAGAGCAAGTAATTTTATTCTTTATTATTGTTTGTTATGTATTTACCAACTTTGTACCTACTAGATCTTATTTTTCTAATTTGTGTGACATTTTAATTTAATTGTATCATGTACTAATGGACTTCGGTCCGTAAATAAATAATAAATAAATAAATAAATAAATATATTTTTTTTCAAAATAATCAATTATAAAGTGTTTTTTTCAATTTGTCAACAAAATGTGATTTGGCGTTTACAACGTTTTTCCAGCATAGCATTCATTTATTGTTAGTAGGATTTCTACTTGAATAAATAATTTGAATTTAATTTCGCTTAAAACTGAACCAAAGAATATACAGAGAGCACGTAAAGGTTGGAATAAATTCATTTTCTCGAGAATGGACAATTTTGGGAAAAAATCCCGAAACAGGTCGATTTTTATTTTTAAATTACGACTTTTTGGCATATATATCATACTAGTGACGTCACCCATTTCAGCGTGATGACGTAATCAATGATCTTTTTAAATAAGAATAGGGGTCGTGTTATAGCTCATTTAAAAGGTAATTCTATTCTCTATTCTGTAATATAAACATTAACATAATTATTTATACAGGATGTCCAAAAAAAATTTTTTGAATTACATTTATTTGCATAAAAAGAAGAATCTGTGTAATTTATTTAATTCAAAATACATTTTACTGCTATCATAAAACAGGAAAAAATGTTTATTTGAGAAATAAATATTGTTTTTTGCAAATTCAATATTAAAGCAGCCACCCACCTGCCTCTTGACAATTTGAGCATTTAATTTAAGCGAAAAGCAGTGATTTTTTTAAATAAACATTTTTTTCTATTTTCTTAGAACAGTAAAATGTATTTTGAATTAAATAAATTACACATATTCTTCTTTTTATGTCAATAAATTTAATTCAAAAAACAATTTTTTTCGACACCCTGTATAAATAATTATGTTAATGTCTATATTACTGAATAGATAATTGAATTACCTTTCAAATGAGCTGTCACACGACCGCTATTCTCATTTAAAAAAATCATCGATGACGTCATCACGCCGAGATGGGTGACGTCACTAGTATGATATATATGCCAAAAAGTCGTAATTTAAAAATAAAAATTGACCTATTTCGGGATTTTTTTCCAAAATCGTCCATTTTCGAGAAAATGAATTTATTCCAACCTTTACGTGCTCACTGTATACATACTCTCCTAGACGAAGCTTTTATATGAAACAGATGGTTACATTTGGACGGCGTTATGCATAACTCGACCAAGCGCCAAAACATAGTTTTGAGATAAATGGCTTCAAAGTTTTTCGTTTCTTGGTTGCTTAATGGTTGCTTAATGGTAAGTGGATTAATATCGCTTGTTTAATTTTGTTTTTCTTAGTAACCGTTAACGTGACAATAACAGGGATTTTTTCCAAGATAGTTTTAGTTATGTGTCACCAGAATCCGCTGTTATCTCGATATTAAATAAATGGCGCT
The DNA here is from genome assembly GCF_917563875.1 of Diabrotica virgifera virgifera. NCBI lineage: Eukaryota > Metazoa > Arthropoda > Insecta > Coleoptera > Chrysomelidae > Diabrotica > Diabrotica virgifera. The sequence continues at coordinate 229,327,962 of NC_065445.1, read as the reverse complement.
TGGTCGAGTTATGCATAACGCCGTCCATTTATTCTTCACTTCAAAGCAGGCTTGTTGACGAGTGATGCTGCAGCCACAGTGCAGGAGGTGGTGAGATCGCGTAACCTCTGTAGCCATACACTTCCATGGCACCTACTCAGTGGGAACGCAAAACCCTATGCTAAAACGTTACAGGGCAGTACCCTTCTAGGAGAGTATATATTTGTTGACTGAACTGTACAAACAAACTACTGGATCAATTAAAGTGCTTGACACACTTTCAAACAACTTTCATCCAGAACGGGGTGTCAGACAAGGATGTATACTATCTCCACAATTATTCAATATATATGGGAACATTTATAAGAACAGTACTTGAAGAGTGGGAAAAGGGCCATCTCAATAAATGGTCATAAAATAAACAACTTACGCAACCTTTCGCAGATGACACAGCCCTTCTTGCAAATAGGCAAGCAGAGCTGATTGATCTTATATCAAATATTTGGTCTGCAATTAAACATATTAAAGACAAAGATCGTAATAGTGGATAGACTACAATAATCCACATTATAACCACAATTAACTGGTTTGAGGTTGTGAGCTCATACTTATATCTGGGATCATTGATCACAAACACAGGGTCATTATAGGGCTTTTCATCGATTGTCATTTGTTTCGAGCTTCTGTCATGTGTCACATAATATTAATATATCTACGTCATACGTCTTTAGTCTGTATCATTGGTATATACCAATAACATATGACGTAGATATATTATTATTATGTGACACATGACAAAAGCTCAAAACAAAAGACTGTGAATGAAAAGCCCTATAGGAAGATATTCAACGTAGATGTGATCTAGTAAAAGTTGCCACAGCAAAAATGACCAGAACATGGAAGGACTGTCAAATTTCAAGTGCTTTAAAGATAAGGTTGATCAACTGCTTAAATTCCCAATACTGACCTACGGATGTGAATCTGGACCCTGAGACAATCGGAAAAAAGAAAGATACCACAGAAAATCGGAAAGAAAAGAGCCCACAGAAATGTTCTGTTGGAGACAAATGGTACAAATTCCTTGGACTGACAGTAGGTCAAATAATTCAATTTTAATTAAGTTAGCCAATGACTATCCAGTAAAGTGCATCTCCAACAATTAAAATACTTTGGACATGTTATGAGAGTAAACACAGAAAACATGGAAAGACTCATTATACAGAGAAAGGTGGAAGACCGAACATCACGAGGAAGATCCCTAACAAGATGGATCGATCAAATTATAGGAATATGCAAAAGACCTATGCATCTAGACAGAGATCTCTGGATACGAACAATACACGACATCACGTCGATCACTACACTCCTTCCGAGCGGGCAGGATTGAAGAGAGAGAACTATAGTTTTAACTTCTAACAAAAGAGACAACCATACAATGAACAAAAAGAACAATGCTTTAGTTACCTCTTCATTTTCAAGTTTGAAATAATAGTCAATTTGATTGAAGCCAACTAGTTCATTCAGTCTGGATAATACTGGCTTTTCAGACTCCTGTACTGTTCCTACAGAAGTAAGGTTGAGAAGACCTTCAGTTTTTGTACTCTTCACAACCACAGTGTCCGTCTTTTTGGAATATATACTATTAATATTACCTTAAAATAAAATAGAAGCAAGAATGTTATCCAATATTTAAAATATAGTTTAAATATTACCTTCTATGCAGAGCTCATCTTTAAATACGTTTTTTAAATCTTTAACAGAGTGTGTCTTTGAGGTAACTGTCGTAATAAAAATTATGTGAAGAAAAAAGACCAGCTGATTCTTCATTATACTGAAGTGAATAGAACAGAACCTAATAAACTAGTTAAAATAATAAAAGAAAATTGTTAATACATATTCGATAGGTTATCAGCTCTTTGCTCTTTCTCGTACTCGGTACTTTTCACACGAACTTTATGTTACAGTGAGGCCAACCAATATTTTTTTAAAATATTAGGAGGGGCTGTAGAATTTATCGTAAATGATAGGAATAGAGAATTAAATATAAAATTTTAATAATAAATACCAAAAGTGTGTAATGTATTTTGTTTAATATTTCTTATATTTAAATTAATAATGAATATTTATAAAATATTAGGAAATGGTTGAATGCTCGAATAAATGAATTTTAAAGTCAAAAGGCAGATATCGAGCACTGAATTTAATTGAATCCAGTGCTCGATATCTGCCTGTTGACTTTAAAATTTATAAAATAGTTTTTAAGACATTTTTGTATTTATTAAGTTGGTGTATTTTAAAGTCAACTGTCACTTCTGTCATTTATAGAGATTGTCAATGTCATCCTCCTAAGGAACGAAATTTTTAAATTAGTAAACAAATCACAAATCAAAGACTGCAAGGATATGATTAATTTAACAAAAATAAAATGGGTATTAAACATTTGTGGACAGTTTTAACACCGTATTGTGAACGAAAACCATTGTATGAATTACAAGGAAAAACAGTAGCCGTAGATCTGTCTTGTTGGATATGCGAGGCTCAAAACATCGCCGAATATCAAATACAACCTAGAATGTACCTAAGGTAAAAGAATTCTAAACTTAGGAAAAACGATAACATAAATAAGAAAATAGCTGTCGAGCTTGCTTCAAATACTTTTTGCTTCTTCATCTACTTATTCTTTAACTGCCTCCTTTGGAAGGTTGGCGATCCAAATGGCAATTGTAGCTTTGGAAACTGCTGCAAGAAAGATTTCTGCCTACTGATCTTTTGCTCTGTACTTTACATACATGATATGAAGTATATCTTTCACCTCTCAACAAATCGTCCCCACCATTTCCAACTATCAAATGTGAAAAAAAAAACTATGGGGTTTTTCAGATTCGATACCTTGCCCTCGCATTATACGTGATACATCTTGTGGCGAATTCTCGTTATTGTAGCTTGATTATGAGCGCGGGAAATATGTTGTCTAAACCATCGAATATGAACATTTTTTCATTTGGTTGACTGCAAACTGACAAAAATGGTTATATTAGATACTTTTGTTTTTCAGAAATATAACTAAATGTATATTTGTACAACGCTAAATGTCAAATGTGTCACATTCGTTAGTTTGTCTTGTAATTTATTCAACAATTATTCATTTATAATCTGTAAACTGTCGAAAATGCTAAACTGCTGAGAAGAATAAAATGTACGTGTTTACAATTTGTGCAAATTTTGATTCAGTATCGCTTTCAAAAAATTCTTGTGAGGCAGTTTATGATTTCATTTTAATGGATGTTCATTATTTGATTATACAGTTAGTCACTATTATACATTCACTACTTTGAATCATCGGACCGTAACAAATATTTGATTAATACAAAAATCAAAGTAACGAATGTGATTTTTTGGAAAGAAAAAAATCATAAGCAGTTCAAATTTGTTATCAATCTAACAAGGATTAAACATTACATACAAAAAATATAAAAATTTCCCCATTTGTCAATGCGCTGATTTAGGAGTCTCTAAAAAAGAGTTATTTTGCTCTCCTGAAAAGTACCACTTTTCACATTTGATAGTTGGAAATGCAGGGACGAAATGACAGAAGTATTTTATTTTCCTTCCTTTGATTGTTCTTAGTAATTCTTTTTGTTTACTGATGGGCCAAAATACCTCATTGTGTATAATTTTTTGTACCCATGGAATTCTCAGGATCTGTCTGTATATACATCTCAAAGGCATATATTTTTTTGTGTTTCAGAGTTCATTTTCCAACTTTCACAGCTATACAGAAAGACAGAAAAAAGACAATGGTTGTTCAGATTCTGATCTCCAGAGTAAGGTCTGATTTTGTAAAAATGTTTTCATGTTCATAAGTGTTTTTCTTGTTTGATTCGTGATAGGATTTCTTTTTTGGATTACACTGGCTATTGACATTTGCTCCTAAATATTTTATGGAAGTTCATCATCATCAACGGTGCTACAGCCCTATAAAAGAGCCTCAACCTTCACAAGTCTATTACGCCAGTCAGTTCTATCTATTGCCAACTGCTGCCAGTTTGCTGCACCTATTTTTCTACCATACTCATCTACACCATCCTGCAATCTGAGTTTCGACCTACCCGTATTTCTACTTCCCACAAGTTGGACATAAGGATTGTTCTAGGAGGGTTGCTCTGCTGTGATCTTGCTAGATGTCCTGCCCATCTTAGTCTTCCTATTTTTATAAGAGTCTTTGCCACCAAATATATGCTTATATCTGTTGTACCTCCTCCTCCAAACACCATTTTCACAGATGCCACTGAATAATCCTCTCAGGATCTTTTGTTCAAATATATTTTGTGGAAGTTATCTGCTCTTATATTTATTGGTGTCTTTGAAAATAATAGAATTTAAAAAAAAGACTAAGTTGTCAATCTAATAGCACATAAAATAATACCAAAAATATTACTCTACATCCCACCAGATAGAAAACAATGGGAACCCTCTCTGGTTACACCTCCGAGGCTTCTAATATTTGCCAAGCCATAGCGGATGCTGACACTAAAGAAGATGAGAAAATTTTACTGTAAAATTCCCTCATCTTCTTTAGTCTCAACATCCTTTATGGCTTGCAAATTTTAGAAACCTCAGAGGTGTAACCAGAGAAGGTTCCCATTGTTTTCAATCTGGTGGGATGTAGAGTAATATTTTTGGTATTATTTTATGTGCTATTGGATTGAAAACTTAGTCTTTTGCTAGCAGTTGCCGCTAGGGCATCCCTGCCATTTCATTCGTCGTTGCAATCCGTAACTGTACTCTGGGGTTTGTCCTGGTTCGGATAGAGAGAGCAGCATATGTGCCTCCCTAGTGAGCTGAGTGAATATTACTGCTCAGTAGGTCCAGAACTCGCTGGAAAAATTGATTCTTCTTCTAATCCAATGCATTTTTTAAATGGAGTAAACATTACAAATTCTTTTTATTTTTTTCCCACTAATTTGGCTGAAATTAAAAATATTATACAAAGCATTAAAACTCCTATGGCTGCAGGCTGGGATGATATCCCATCTAAAGTTTTATCCCTGATAATGTTCTGAAAATTTTAGCAGAGGCAATTAACACATCTTTTTCAACAGGTCACTTTAGCGATTGTTTAAAATGTGCTAAGGTTATTCCTTTATATAGAGGTGGTGACCACGATTTACCTGCTAATTATCGTCCTATCTCTTTGTTACCATCACTTTCAAAGGTTGTAGAAAAATTGGTCAAAATCCGAATGATGACTTTCTTACAAAAACACGATTTACTTTCTTCCTGCCAATTCGGTTTCCAGTCATTAAAAAGTACATATTATGATGGCATCTTCGAATTTATGGAAAAACTATACTTAGACTTAAATAACGATTATGTTGCTGCTGCAGTTTTCTGTGATCTATCTAAAGCCTTTGACTGTGTCAATCACAAAATACTTCTTAAGAGGAAACAGTAGCGATCAACAGGTAGCCAAAACGCGTTCCAAGATTGCGGCTGTAATTTTGAATATTTTTTTGAGATATTTCGCACACATATTCGTAATATAATAAAGAATGGCGGTACAGAGCCCAATTTGAAAAATATATTAATATATGGAAATCACTCTGTAATTAAATACAATATTAAAAAAACGAGCCTCTACCGCCATTAAGAAGACCAAAAAAATACACTTTCTTCAAATAAACTTTTTTATCCGATGCCTAGATTTTGTGTCATTTTGGAACTACTAAAATTTTTTATTTCATTAGTAGTTCCAAAATGACACAAAATCTAGGCATCGGATAAAAAAGTTTATTTGAAGAAAGTGTATTTTTTTGTTCTTCTTAATGGCGGTACAGGCTCGTTTTTTAATATTTTATTTAATTACAGAGTAATTTCCACACATTAATATATTTTTCAAATTGGGCCCTGTACCGCCATTCTTTATTATATTACGAATACGTGTGCCAAATATCTCGAAAAAATATTCAAAATTACAGCCGCAATCTTGGAACGTGTTTTGGCTACCTGTTGATCGCTACTGTATCACCTTAATAAACTGGAAAGATATGGTTTTAGAGGCACTACTCTAAAGTGGTTCAGTTCATACTTGGAAGACAGATGCCAGTCTGAATCAATCAATGAGCGCTATTCTAGTAATATCTTTATTAATTGTGGCATACCTCAAGGCTCTGTGTTGGGTCCTACCTTTTTCTTGATATATTTTAATGACATAATTAACATCGATATTAATGGCCAGTTTACTATATTTGCAGATGATACCACAATTTTATGGCAAAACAAGGACTCTAAGGTACTGAACAATATTATTAGTAGTGATATGCTAAAAATCTTAGAGTGGTGCAAAGATAATCATTTGACATTTAATTTTTCAAAAACCAAATTAATTTCTTTTAACCTTCCGTTACTCGCGCCAATTGTTTATGATCGAATACTCACGCACGGTGCAGAAGACCGGGTCCAAAAATATTGGTCAGCAATAATAAATTGAAAAAATTTTATTTTGCAAAATTGTGTACAATTATATTATTTAATGAATATATGATTATATAATTTTCTAGATATGCGTTTGTGTCAACATTATATTACTTTAACAAAAAGTAACTTTGTTTATCACCATCTTCATACGTTTCCTCGTCAGTCGATATTCCTCAAATAATTTTAATAATCTTTGTTTCTCCTTCTCGTAATCCATATCTTAGTATAAATAAACAAATATAATATACACATTAAAAATAAGAAAATGATCTTAAATTACCTTACTAAGTAAAACTTACTACTTTTAATTACCTTACTAATTAATAGGTGTTGCCTAATAATAAAAGTACAATATTCTTTTTTACACTGCACGTGGACCTCACATACAGTTGACTGATGACTGAAGAGGTATATGCAGCAGCAATTTAAGATCTCCACTACAATCAGAGTTATAGGAAGTCATTTAGAGGGCCGGTCTCATACACCGTGTGTGAGTAACGGAGGGTTAAGAATGATCTAAACAACATTACTCTGGGTAATGAAGGCATTTGTTCTGACACTGTTAACAAATTTTTAGGTCTCTATATTGACAATAAACGTAAGTTTGAGCAACACACTGTATATTTAAGCAAAAAGATATCATCGGGTTGCTTTGCTGTCAAATCAGTTGCACACCATTTGGATTTCAAGATTGCAAAAAGTGTTTATGTGGCCCTGATTGAATCAAATTTGAGATACGGTATTGCCTTTTGGGATAGTTGTTCTCTTCATCATTTCAGTACAATCTTTATGCTACAACAGAGAGCACTTAGATATTTATGCAAGGTCAAGTTTGGTACATCATGCAGTCCTCTGTTCCGGAAACATGGTATCTTGACACTTCCTTGCATATATATCGTTGAATTAGCGTGCTTCATTTTTATAAAGAGGATATTCGGACAGATTCCCTTTATTACACTCGTCTAACTTACATTATTCCACTTCCAACTCCCTCTTCTACACTAATTAAAAAATCATTTATTTACACTGGAAAGAAAGTATTTAATCACCTACCACTCAATAGGGCTTTTCATTCACAGTCATTTGTTTCGAGCTTCTGTCATGTGTCACATAATATTAATATATCTACATCATATGTTATTGGTATCTACCAATGATACAAACCAAAGATGTATGATGTAGATATATTAATATTATGTGACACATGACAAAAGCTCGAAACAAATGACAATCGATGAAAAGCCCTATATAAGATCCTCAAGCAATATTTTTGTATTCCGAAGAGCATTCAAGAAGTTTGAGGACAGTTGCGCTAATTGATGGCTTTTTTATTATGGAAGTTCTATAGTTAGTATTTTAATGTATCTTGTACTGTGTTTGTACTATACATCGTTTAGTCGAGGAAATGAAACTGAAAAAATGGCAAAACGTCACAATTTTTTCGTCCAGCATCGATTTGTATAAAAATTTGGGATTAGGCTCATTTCACCCTCTAGTTCATTTTCTATGTTGACCCGTTGTACGCTTTTGGTTTTTTAAGGGTGAAAACTACCCCTAATTGTAAAAAATTATAAAATAACATTTTAAACTTTAATATTGTCAACATTTTATTCTTATTAGTTACATAATGACTGTTTTATGCTTTAAGATATAAAATCATAATATGTCAACCCTTGTTGGAGCTATATACATATAAAAAATTGACTTATCCTAAAATAATAATTTCGGCTTGCATCGATTTACATAAAAATCTGAGATTGGGATCATCTCACCCTGTACTTCATATTCTATATCATGTTCAAGGGCGTTGATTATTTTTAGGGGTGTAAACTACCCCTTATTGTCAAACATATACAAACATTGTAAACTTTTATATGGGTAAAATTTGGTTTTGATTGGTTAAATACTGATTGTTTTATGCTAAAGGATATAATATCATATTTCAACCCTTAATAACATTGCAATTTTTATAAGTACTTAGATAATTTAATAGATCTATACAGAAAAAAAAGTAGAATTAAAGAATTACAAAAACATTTATTTACACAAAAATACGAATTTACAAATATGTACAAATACAAATAATTTTTTAGTCATCTTCCAGTATACGAACTAGTTCTGTGGTATAATATGCATTGAAAATGCTCTATAAGCGGACTCTTTGAATTTTTCGAAAAAAAAATTCGTTTTATAAACATAGCTCCTTTATTTTTGGTGATAAAAAGTTTTTTCAAAAATGATTTTGTAGGATTTTTGAGGGGCTATAAGACTATGTAAATTAAATTCCGTAGGATCCTCTAGTTTTTAATTTGAGTGGGTTTAAAGGGCTCGATAAGGGGGTGTTTGCTCGTAAATAGAGGTTTTAAACAGCTATATCTCGCTAACTATTCACTGTAATGAAAATATTATTCCCAAGGAAATTTTAGTTATAAAAAAGGCTACAGTTTAGTAGCCTATCATTTTTTTCGTATTTCTAGTATTTTCGGAGATATTTGGAAGAAAATGGTGAAAAATACGAAATTGCAAAAAATCAATTTTTCTTTAAACTTCAATTTTTCTAAAATTAGGGCCTTTAAATGGGTCAAACTTTTTAGGTGAGGACCAATTTTTAATTAGGAGGGTAGTTAGGGGGTTGTTTTCACTTATTTTTTCATAAAGAAAAGCAGGTACCGACCTTTTTTTGATCATAAGTCACTCAATTTTTATGCTAGAACCTTTTTATTATTTTTTTTTTGAAAGGTCTAATTGTATACTTGAAAAAAGATTATTTAAGTTTCCCTCGAAAAATGCAAAGTTTTCCCGTTATTTGGCTTTGAATATTTCAAATTATACATTTGACGAAAAAAGCTAACCTTTAACATGCCGTATCTCGGTTTGTATTGGTCGGAAAAATATTATAGAAAAAGAATTTGGTTTGTGTTACTAAAAGAAAAGACATACTTTCGATATCTACAGTTTTTTTATTAAATGCATATTTTTCGAGTTATTCTCAAAAAACTCTCTAAAAATGTGGATTTTTTCGTCGAAAATCTGTTACTTTCAACCGCGAATAGCTCGAAAAATATTAGTTTTACGAAAAAAATGTAAAACACATTTTTTTCTTAGAATTACGTTTTACATCGATTTACATGGGTAAAATTTAATAAAAAATTCCCACCCCCGAGATGGGGTGGCAACCACCCCCAAGGTTTTAGCGTACAGCGGCATGATATAGAAAATGGTCCTTGGGCTATTCCCTACTTTCTGTGAAAATTTCAAGTAAATCCATGCTGGACGAAAAAATTGCGAGCCAAAATGATTTATTTCCTAGACTAGTTGTGTTTTATAAATGTAAACTCATTTTTATAAACAATAAATTTTCTCTCTCTCTCTCCTGATGAGAGACTAATAAGTTTTGAAACCGGTACGAGGTGCATGCTGCACTCTCTGATTGAACTAGAATATAATGCGGCTGTAGTTTCGTGTTGCAGCGAAATTGAAAATGGTTATTCATTTTTGAATAAAATTTTAGTTTTGGAAATGTTTAGATGTAAACCAAACATTTCACTAAGATTAACTACGCTATTGATTGTATTTTGTATTTCTTGTGCATTGCTTGTTATTAGGATTGTATCATCAGCGTACCTGATGTTTTCTATGCTGGTTCTGTTAATCTTGATTCCAGTGTGGACCTTATCCAATCCTTCTCTGAATATAAACTCCAAATACAGATTAAATAATAGCAGTGATAAGACCTAAACCTGTCACACTCCTCATAGGATTTATATATCTTTAAGTGTTGTGTGCTATATTTCAAGTGTTGCCATGTGGTGCCAATATAGTTCTGAGATTTGTCTGAATTTGAAAATCTTGTTTATCAATTCCAGTTGTTCTCAGAATTTCGATCATCTTTTGATGGTTAATGCAGTCAAATGCTTTTTGATAATCAATAAAACATGAATATACCTACATCTACATTCATACTTTTTGCTTAGTCATAAAATAATTTCCAATTATAAGGATAGTGCCCCAATATACATATTACAAGTTCAAAATATTTAGAATGAGCTACGACATTTCTATTTTTTCTTTAGAAATCTCTACTTCAGAGCTTGTTACATGCTTCTACTAGATGTAAACCCAGTCTTTATCTTGGAAGGTAGAGCACCAGAATTAAAATATGATACCATAGCTGCAAGAAATGCATTGCAATTTAAAGGAGCAAAGCCCAAAACAGACGGAGTAAAGACTGGTAAAGACAGATCGAGGTTTAATTTTGTTTTGAAAAGATGTGAAGAAATGCTTGGGCTAATGGGAATATCATGTCTGAAAGGTAAAGGGGAAGCTGAAAGTCTTTGTGCATATCTTAATGATGAAGGAGTGAGTACTTACTTTAATGTTCATATAATCCTTAATAAAATTCATGTTAACAGTTTTATTAAATTTCAGTTATCTATTTAGATTATATTAGATTTTCTACCATTGGTCATACTCCCTTACAGCACTTGTACATCATACAGATGACTTTCTGGTGAAGACAGCTACAAATGATAATACATAACAGAAGGAAATATTGGTGTTTGGCAGTGTTGCCATGCCCTTATAATAAACCAGGAAATAGGGTATGTGATATAATATTAATTAATTTATTAAACATTAAATGGTAAAATAACGAGAAAATAGTATTCATGTACATTCATCTCAAAATGTCATAAAATAGTCGAAAAATGACCATAAAGATATGGTCATAAAATTGATATCTGCTGAGCATCTGTGGCAACTGGTGCTTTGAGGGTTCTGACTCTATTGCCAAATCTATCAAATAGGCCTGGATCCCGCGTACCAAAAAAAGTTGATTAATAGCAAGCTCAATTAATAGCAAACGTCATTGAAAACTGGGACCATTCCATAGAAATTAAATGTAGGATAAAGAAAGCAAGATCTGCATTTCAAAAAATGGATAAGTTATTCAAATGTCATGATTTATCATTGCCCATAAAAGTCAGGTTACTGCGATGTTATATCTTTCTTATACTGTTGTACGGAGTTGAGTCGTGGACTCTCACAGACGCCACCTGCAAGAAAATTGAGGCTTTTGAGATGCGGTTTTATTGTCGAATCCTGAAGAGACCACGTTACTAATGAGAGTGTTTTGCTGAGAATGCAAAAATAAAAAGAGCTGTTAACCACAATAAAAGCAACCAAAATCGAATACCTCGGTCACATCATGAGAAACAGCGAAAGATATGGACTACTGCAACTAATCTTGCAAGGAAAAGAAAACGAGGACCAGGAACGCGAAGGATTTCCTGACTGAAGAATCTACGCACATGGTTCAACACAACAACCAAAAGTCTTTTAAGAGCAGCAGTGTGCAAAGTACAGAATGCCATGATGGTTGCCAACATCCGAAACGGATAGGCACTACAAGAAGAAGAGTAGCAAGCTGAAAATTTGTTAATAGCTTAACAGTGTCCAGTCGGACAAGCTTTTATGTACGGGAACACTGGAACAGGGGAAGTTTTAATTATTGTGGAACAGGTTAAAAATTTGGAACGTCAGACTACGAAAACGTCCCATGTATTTTGTCGGACAGAACTTCCAATTGATTTGTTGCCCTTTCATTAAACTCTCATGCAAAAATCAGACTGCTATTTATCACCTGTCATAATTCCTGTCATTTGACATGTTCTGCGTGTCGTGAATTATTAAAATGCCGAGCTGGTGATAAATACCAGTCTGATTTTTGCATGAGAGTTTAATGAAAGGGTAACGAATCAATTGGAAGTTCTTTCTGACAAAATACATGGGACGTTTTCGTAGTCTGACGTTCCAAATTTTTAACCTGTCTCACAATTAATACTTCATCTGTTCCAGTGTTCCCATGCATCAAAGTTTGTCCTACGAGACACCGTTAAGCTATTAACAAATTTTCAGCTTGCTATTAATCAACTTTTTTTGGAACGCAGGATCCAGGCCTAAAAGGACAGTTGCCCAAAAAACTTTATTTGGCGTCATTCAAAAATCGTGAGGCTAGTGGTAACCTTGTGATATACCGTGATATACATATCTAAACACTTATAACTTGTTAAGTAAACTAAGTAGATACAGATCCCGAATTATTGTTTGATTGGTTTCAGGGTTATTTCAAGTACTTATAAATCCCGAATTTTAAGTTATTAGCTGGATTCGGGGTATTTTCAACCTTATATTTAATCACTTTTCTCAAAAAAATAGTGCGCTACATACATGTTTTTATGGTAAAAGGTAAAACTAAGTATGGATCCCGAATGTGATATTATTGACTGGGTTCGGGGTGGTTTCAAAACTATAGGGGTTGATTTGTTCAGGTCGTTGAAAAAATAGAGCGGTAAATATTTAAAATCACATTAAATAATATTAACTAAAATTAATAAAAGGAAATAAAATTAATTAAATTAAAAAAATTTAAATAAAATTAATTAATTTAAATAAAATTAAATAAAATTGATTCAATTAAATAAAAATAAATAATATTAATTAAATTAAACAAAATTAAATGAAAGTAAGTAAAATTAATTAAAATTAAATGAAATGAAATAAAATTATATATCTATAAGAAATCTTCACTTCTTTCGGCACTCCGGAAGTTCCACTTTCTCTTTTTTTGTGCCAATGGCCATTAGTTGTCGCGGCATTAAGCTAAATAAAAAAAAATGTAAAAGACTAAGATTTTAATATTTATAGGTATTTATTGGTTTGTGTTTTATATAAATTAAAAAATAGTAGATCCATAAAATAATATACCTATGTAATAAAAATGTACTTTTTCAAAGCTTTCTCTCTGTATATTTGGAGCATACAACATATACAATATAAGGACATGGCAACACTGCAAAACGCAAATATGTGGTTCTAACTATCTTTCCTCTAAATGTACTCTGTATGATGTTCTAAACCTCTTTTATACAATAATTACAACTAATGTATTTGAACGGTTTTCAGTTGGTTGATGCTTGCATTTCACAAGACTCAGACTGCTTTGCCTATGGTGCAAAAATAGTGTACAGAAACTTCTCCATAGCTTCACAGGGAGCCAATAAGTCTTCAGGGGGAGCTGTAGATATTTATGATATAACAAAGGCAATAGATAACATGAGTAAGCAGATATCTTTATCACATTTTTTCTTTCTATTGGTAGTCCTAAGCATATCATTAAGACTTATGCTTTTATGATAAAATAAATGTTTATCAGTTTTTAAATATAAAGTCGTAAAAGTAAAATCGTAAATATAAAATCATATCATCATGAATAAAAACATTTAATCATGTTGTAATATTTAAGTGTTTTTGATAGGATCTTTCTAAATTGTAAATGCATATAGTCTTATGGTAGGGGAGCCCAAGTGGGGATTTTTGCAGTTACTAGAGCGCGTGAGAAAATCACATGGCCAGAAACCTTGTACCCTGTAAATATACCCCTACCATATCGTGCCTGCCATTTCCAACTATCGAATGTGAAAATTGGTACTTTTCAGGAGAGCCAAATAAATCTGTTAGAGACTCCTAAATAAGTTATATGTTTTGTATGTAATGTTTAATCCTTGTTAGACTGATAACAAATTTGAACTGCTTATCATTTTTTTCTTTCCAAAAAATCACATTCGTTACTTTGCTTTTTGTATTAATCGAAGATTTGTTTCGGTCCGATGTTTCAAAGTAGCGAATGTAAATAGCGAATAACTGTATAATCAAATAATGAAAATCCGTTAAAATGAAATCATAAACTGACTCACAAGAATTTCTTGGAAGCGATACTGAAACATAATTCGCACAAATTGTAAACACGCGCATTTTGTTCTTCTCAGCAGTTTAGCATTTTCGACAGTCTACAGATTTATAATTGAATAACTGTCAACTGTTATAAATTACAACACAAACTAATGAATGTGGCACATTCGACATTTAGCCTTGTACAAATATACCTTTAGTTATATTTGTACAAAACAAAAGTATCGAATATTACCATTTTTGTCAGTTTGCAGTCAACCAAATGGAAAAATGTTCATATTCGATGGTTTATACAGCACATTTCCCGCGCTCCTAATTAAGCTACAATAACGAGAATTTGCCACAAGATGTATCACGTATAATGCGAGGATAAGGTATCGAATCTGAAAAACCCGATTTTTCACATTCGATAGTTGGAAATGGTAGGGACGATATATTGGCTCTAAATACAGGGGAGTTCGTTAAGGGGGTTCGAAAAAAATCTATCCTTAGAAAAACTCGAAATCGTCAGATTAAGATAAGGTAAGTTAAGTACATGCAAAACAGTGTATATTTTAAAAGAATGTGTGTGTACTTTGTACGCACGTAAGAAGTTATACTTCTATTAGGTATATAATTTCAACGAAATAAATATACCTACTTTAAACAGTTTATTTTATTTTATTTAAATATTAAACTAATTTTAATACTTACCACTTTCAAAAAATTTTTATTAAAACAATACCAACAAAAAGGAATATAAATTGTCCGGATTTGAACGCCGGACCTCTCGATCTGTAGTCGAATGCTCTACCAACAACCTACCACGTCTCTGTTTACATTATTAATAATGTCTCGGACATAATTACAATCACGATGACAAATAGATCAAGTGAAGTATGTATATGTATATGTTTTAATAAACTTATTACCTTACTCCCGAGGAAGACAAATCCAAAGACACAAAAGTTATAATAAATACAAGTAATTGGACTTCGTAAGTCCTAGGTTTTCACCCAAAGTAATCGAAAGTAGAACTGGAAGACGATATTTGAATTTTACGTGTAACTTTGCGTGGATTGATATACGAATTTACTAATGTTGAGTCATTCTTACTAAACTTTGACATTTGTCACCTCATTTGTGATTCTACCCGGTATAATGGCAGAGGAGTTACATTGGCGGTCCTACGGACCGATGGAAAGATTGCCCAGGTCAAATATCCCACCTTAGTACCATCCTTGGATTATCAGCTTTTATTTGACACCTCATTTGTCATTCTACCTGGTATAATGACGGAGAAGTTATATTCGCGGTCGTACGGACCGACGGAAAGACAGCCTAGGTCAAATATCTCACCTTTAGTACCATCCTTGGATTATAAGCTTTCATTTGACACCTCATTTATCATTCAAGCTGGTATAACGATGGAGGAGTTATATTCGCGGTCGGAGGGACCGACGTACAGACCGCCTAAGTTAAATATCTCACCTTTAGTACAATCCTAGGATTATCAGCTTTCATTTGACACCTCATTTGTCATTCTACCTGGTATAATGACGGAGAAGTTATATTCGCGGTCGTACGGACCGACGCACAGACCGCCTAGGTCAAATATCTCACCTTTAGTACCATCCTTGGATTATAAGCTTTCATTTGACACCTCATTTGTGATTCTACCTGGTATAATGATGGAGGAGTTATATTCGCGGTCGTACAGACCGACGGACAGACCGCCAAAGTCAAATATCTCACCTTTAGTACCATCCTTGGATTATCAGCTTTCATTTGACACCTCATTTGTCATTCTAGCTGCTATATTGCCGGAGGAGTTGTGGTTACGGACAGACGGACGTGGATAATACAAAGATTTCACATTTTTTCAAAATGGGTGAAAACAATATTTACTAAAAACACTAATACAGTTTGCGGCAAAATAAACAGTACTGAAATGAATATTGAAGTGTTTATGATTATTTATATATCTATAATACATAGTGTGACCAACTAGCCCGAAAAATCCGGGACATGGCCCGAATTACAAAGTGGTGTCCCGGCGTCCCGGACAAGGCTTCCGGGCCACCCGGATTTTCAACGTTTTGGTAAAATTCTATTTTGAAATTTTGAACACGTTATTCTTCTAAGAATTCACATCAAATTGAATTGGTGGGACAAAAAAAAGTGGACAATTCCTAGAGTGTAATACTAATACCACATCCAAAACGCATGCATTTTATATCGTGGTATTATAGTTCTACGAAAACACAAACTCTGAACTTTTTCCCGTTTCAGTATTTTAATTATCGTCTTCTGAAAAGACGATTCAAAAGCATGGTTATTAAATAATGATAACAATGATAAATATATTTTTATATTAATCTAAGGTTCTATTTACATGGAAATCCAACATCAGTTGATTTTCTAATTTTTCCTTTTTTGAGACCGATTTCCGGATTGGAAGTCGAAACGTCAAAAACTAACAAAAATTTAATTATCATTACAGTCCATCCCATCAAAAAAAATTTTGTCAACATAAAAATGTTAAATAATCAATAAAATGATTATATTAAATTCTAATTAAAAAAAAATAGCCCGATTTTCATCGAAAAGTCCCGGATTTTAGGTATTTTTTTCAGCCTTGCCCCGAACTCGACTGAATTGGAGTTGGTCACACTAATAATACATGATATAGTCTTGCAAACATCATTCACGACGACGCGTTCCCGATAAAACAGATGTTAAAGATGCCCTCTAGCCAGTGGCGGATCTACGGGGAGGGAAAATGAGGAAATTTTCACCCTAACAAGGTCCAAAATTAAAGAAAAAAATTGTTCAAACATAAAAATATATTAGCTCACATGAAACCGAAACCACAGAAAGAAAAATTCAACCCAATAAACACGCTAGTTAGGAAAATTAAGGGAACTTAATGCCTATAAGTTATTATTTATGTCTTTTATGTAATCTGAGTTTATCTTTTTTATGTCTTTTGGTTGGTTTTTCATTGGAAGTTCCTCCCTAAAGCAAATTTCCCCTCCCAAGACAAATGTCTAGATCCGCCACTGCCTCTGACACGAAAAAATCTTTAATTCTAGTCCTCAATTCCGAAATGGCAGACGGTGACCCCTTCAGCATTCCCCATATGTACGCATCTAGTGGCGTTAGTTCTGGTGAGTCGCAGCTCCAAAAATGATCGCACAGTATTCGAAGAGACTCCCTGGCAGTGTGACAGGTTATCCCGTCCTGCTGAAACCATTGTTAATTTTAAGCTTAGACCATTTTCTTGACCTTTTCCGTATGGCCGAAAATACTACTCCACTATAAAAATTTTTTCTGCAAAACTGAGAAACATCCTGAAGTATCTAACATTAACATGATATTGACAAACGTTACAACAACGTTCAGAAACAACTCAATACGTTTCGGCACATGACATATACAAGTTTGAGGTATACGAACTTCAGTACTGTTTATTTTGCCGCATACCGTATATTCTTTTCACAGCTTATTTGGGCTGATACATACATAACTTGAAAGATTTAGCAACTAACTCCATACTGTCGGTGTGCGCAGGCGCGTGGAATAATAAAAATGCACTCTTAATCACGCCTAAAGAAGTATAACTTAAAAAATCTGACGATTTCAGCGGGGCGTAAGGAAATGGGTGAGTCACAAAGTTTCAAAAAAGCGAATATTTCGTAAAATGAACGTCAGATCGAAAAACTAAAAAATACGTTTTCAATATTTTTCAAAAATCTATCGAATGATGCCAAACACGACCCCTCACGGAGAGAGGTGGTGGGGGGTAATTTTAAATAGAAACCCGGCATATTTCGCGAAATGAACATCAGATCGAAAAACTGAAAAATACACGTAGGTACTCAATATTTTTGAAAAATCGATCGAATGACACCAAACACCGGTTTACTTTAAAATCTTAAATAGAAGCCCACATTTTTTTATTGCAGATTTGGATTCCTTATTAACATTTATTTTTACAAGACATTTTTTCGGATAATTAAATTAAAAAACGGAAAGTCCCCACTAAAATGGAAAACTTAACTTTTTTTAGTTTTAGGTCCTAATCTTCACAATCCTTGACGCCTTGACGCTTTAGTAACTGCAAATTTAGCATCCTTGTCTCTCCTACTATTGTGTAAAAGGTTTATACTGTCACATAGGATAGCAGTATTTTTTATTATTGTTTTCTTCTAGATTTTGGCAGGAACAAAATAATAGCTATGGCCTTACTGTGTGGAAGTGACTACTCAGGAGGTGTTCAAGGTATCGGCAAGGAGTCTGTTTTGAAGTTGTTTGAAGATATATCGGATAATGAAATTCTAGACAAGCTGCGTGATTGGAGGGCAAATACAGAAGTTTATAAGAAGTATGAAAACAAGCTTAATGATAAGAATCTTTGTACTTCTTGTGGACATTTAGGAAAGGCTCGGCAGCACACACAAAAAGGTAAGTATTGTTGTAATTTTTGATATAACGAATTTCCTAATGCCATTTTAGGTATTATTTTAATATGCATATACAGGGTGTTAGTAAATAAGTGTGACAAGCTTTAAGTAATAATTCTACATGGAAAATAATGACAGTTTGCTTTATAAATGTATGTCTGCAAATCTTTCGTTTCGTAGATAGGGGGTATTGAATTTTTTCTTACAAACTGACAAATTTATTTATTGCTCTACAACTGGTTGAGATGGAAAACTGGTAAATGCAATTTACCAGTTTAAGAGGTAGTTATTGCGCATTTTTTGACATAAAATTAAGAATTTCATTTCATCATTGGCGCATATACAGATAATAGTCTGAATTTTTTTAAAGAGAAAAACAGTACCTAAACTGCCGTCCTTAGGAAAAACGCCGTATCTGCAGAGAGATCGAATTTGAGTAAAATCGGTTTTTGTTTAAATGTCTAGCCGTTGAAAACTATTTAGAATTTTGTTTTGTTTTCTACTTTATATACATAATAAATAACATAGAATTCATATTTATACATAAGATTGGCAAAAAATATTTTATTTACTCTAAAAACTCATGTTACTGCGTTCTTTCTAAGTATACTACATAAAAATTAACTTCTTCCTCCTTAGGAAGAATGCAGTACTGCGTTTGCGCTAAGCTTTTTCTTATTTTATAATACAGTAGGCTCTCTCTATAACGAACACGGTTATTACGAGGTTTCGCTTATAACGAGGTACACTAGATGTCCCATAAAATTCCTATTGAACTGAACATTTCTATAACGAGGAAAAATGAAATCGTAAAATATGTATCTTTATTATTCTTATCTATTTTTAGCTTTTGGCTATAAGTAAATAGCTCAACTACCTACCTGTATACATAAATTCCCAACATCTGTGATGTTCTCCAGGGTAGTACTTAATTAATACTCCGTGGCGTTACAACGCTTCGTGGGTTTTAGCCGACTGGACAACATGCCTCCACTGTTTTCTGTTGAGGCCGACTCCACTGAAGATATCGAGGGTAGTGCTTTAATAAAAATCCACGCCTACCTATAATAAAGTTCTTCCTGTTCTGTTTATTTATTGGCCGATACTGAATATTGTAAAAAAATTTATAATTTATGATGGCGAAGCCTAATTGTCGAAGAAACAATATTTAGCAACTTATATTGCTCCGAATGGCATCACTATATAATAGAAAGTTAATATTTTAGACAACGATATAGGTATGTATGCACAATATAATTGTTGTCTGATATAACGGGATCCGCGTATAACGAGGTAATTAGTCTGCCATTTCAGTTCTCGTTATAGAGGGAGTCTACTGTATAATAAATACAATATAACGATGAAAAAGGAGAATAAAAAACATTTTTTATAAAAGTGTGTCATGAAAATGGATAAAAAAAGTGTTGGAAATAATTTTGGAATTAATAAGTTTGCCGCTAAGGGGCGTTTCTTGAATTTTAAAATTAAAAACATTCCAGAAACGACTAACATTTACGATCAAGTTTATTTTTAATTGATTCACGTTGAAAAATGGCAACAAACTAACCGTATTAAAAATTTTACACATGCTGTAAAAATCTGTCAAATGCTTAGGCAGAACGCCGCATCTAGTGCCTGCTTAGGATAAACGCGGCAAGTGATCTTTAAATACGGCGTTTTTTCTAAGTATTTTTCAGATGACGCATTTATTCTAAGTATCCATGAACATTTTTGCAGATACGGCATAAAATGCGTTGCGTTTAATGTATTTTGGCTTAACTTACGTCATTTTTAGTAAGCAAATAAGATAGATATGCACATTTGGGTTAGAAAAATATATAAATCTAATTTTTTCAGATTTTTGCAGATACGGCGTTTTCGCTAAGCACGGCAGTAAACCACTAATATATTTCAAATTAAAAATCATTTTTGAATTCCTCGTTCGATTTGTGGCAAAAATCTATATTGGCTTTTTTCATGTGAGGCGCGGTTTTTACACAAAAAAAAATAAAACAGCTTAAGACACATTTTTCATTTCTTTAATATACAGAGAGATTCAAAATTATGGAATAAATTTATTTGTTCGAAAATGGACCACTTTGGAGAAATATCCCGAAGCAGGTAGATTTTTATTTTCAAATTATGATTTTTTGACGTGTATGCTATCGTAGTGAAGTCAACCATTTGGGCGTGATGACGTAATCGATGTTTTTTTTTAATGGCAATAGGGGTCATGTGGTATCTCATTTGAAAGGTTATTCAATTCTCTATTCAGTAATATAAACATTAACATCATTATTTATAGAGGGTGGCCAAAAAAATATTTTTTGAATTTAAATAATTGACGCAAAAAGAAGAATTTATGTAATTTATTTAACTCAAAATACATTTTACTGCTGTCAGAAAATATGAAAAAAATATTTAATAAATAAACATTTGGCTATCCTGTATAAATGTTTATATTACTGAATGGACAATTGAATATCCTTTCAAATGAGCTACCACACGACCCCTATTCCCATTTAAAAAAATCATCGATTACGTCAACACACCCAAATGAATGACGTCACTATTATGGCATAATATATATTATGTAAAAAAGTCACATTTTAAAAATAAAAATCCACCTATGCTCGAAAATAAAAAAGAGTTTATTCCATAATTTTGAACCTTTCTATATTGTCTAGTAGCCATGTTAACATTTATCATTTATTTTATCTAGCAACTGTCACCAATTATTTAATGTTAAATATAAATGTCAAATTAGCGTTTCTTCATTATTAAGATTTTAATTTTGTTATAACATTATTGTTAATGATTAATTAATTTTTCTTTTAGCGAAAAGAATGGAAAATTTTACAAATTCGGATTTATCAGACATGCATTTTGTCTGTGGTCGAAGTAATGGAAATGGTCGACAAGTGAGTGGTCCAGAACGTAGGGTACACCATCACACAATATTTGCTCGTTTTCACCAACGTTTGCCCCAAAATGGTACATTTAAAGTCTGTTTTAGACTATACCTTTTTTTGTTAACAGAAAATGGTATATATCAAAAATATACATGAAATTATTGTATAATATATTAATACAAGAAGTTTTGTGTATTACATTGTCACATTTTCATATTAGAATATGTTATGTGATTCTGCGCATTACATGCTAAAAAGTAATTTTTTATATTTTTTATGGTGGTTCATGTACTGTTAACCTTGATGTTCTTCTTCTTCCTTTTCTTTTAATAGTGCCTTAACCTCATTTTTCTCAACATTTAACCTTGCTAGTTTTTTCTTTTATATTTTATATTACACAGATATATTAAAAGATCGATAAGAAAACTCTATTATTATCTGCTGCTTCCATTGCAACATTTCTCAAAAGAATAGGTAACCTTGAAAAAACCAATGTGACGAAAATAACCTAACTGCGCACACGGTTATTAGACTTTATTACGGTTGTCTTGTCCGACGGTGGTGGGGAGACTTATATTTTTGACTTTACGTCACAAGAGTTTACATTCCCATATTTTTAAATAAATTTGGATCATTGAATGTGTGTTATTGTGTATATATGTGTATTATTTGTGTTATTATGAAATAATAAGACAAATAGTACACATTTTATCTTATACCGGGTGGCGAATCGTAAAAAGGGCCATAGGAAACTCAATGTAAAGTTCTGAATTGTTGAATTCCTGTTTCCCTAATTATTCTACATCAAAAGTCATGAGAGAATACTTGTAGAGAATTAAAATCTGTATTAAAATCAAAAGTTAAAATTGTTCTACGATTTAAATGCATTCCAAAATTTCGAAAAATATGATACATTTGCCACAATAGGTATGCGTGTAAAAGTAAGGCCACACGTTACTATTTAACTGACGGTGCTCACACTATTGTCTGAATAAAAAAATCTTTATTATTAATCCTTTCTCCGCAACTGAGGGTATCTTATCAACTGTATTGTTTTTAAACAATAGATGATAAAATAAAAATATTGACAGTTCAAAAATGTGAACATTATTGCATTGTGTGTGGCCTAAGTTTGGGCTAAAAACTAAAATGTATTACATCTTTACAAAATTTTGGAATATGTTTAAGTACGTAGACCAATTTTAACAGTTATTTCCAATACAGATTTCAATCGTCTTCAAATAGTTTCTAATGTCTTTTGATGTAAAATAATTATTAGGGAACCTGGAATTCAACAGTTCAGAATTTTACATTGAGTTAATGCAAAACTTTGACGCATGTCAAAATTCTCAATGTGTTTTAATTGTATTCATTTTTTTTTCGAATCCTGAGAAAACTAATAAATATTTTTGAAAAATTTAAACTCAGAATGAAAGACTACATTATTACCGAGGGCTGAAAGTCCCTGAAAACTTCTATAATGTTTATTTTAATAAGTTACAGGGCTGAAAATAAAAGAGAAGTGTTATATTTAGTTTCAAATATTTCATTCAATATAATCTGCTTGTTTATTCTAAGGGGCTTTCCGCCCTCGGTAATAATGTAATCTTGCATCCTGCGTTTAAATTTTTCTAAAATACTTGGTTTTCTCAGGATTCGAAAAAAGTCATATTACGATTCAAATGACAGTAAACTCTCGTGACGTAATCTCACCTTTAATGTTGATTGGTTAGTCGATTTAGGCAACCGTAGTAATGCCTAAGAACCGTGAACTGCGCATGCCTGCGTACTAATAAAAGGTATCAAATAGGACATGTTCTAATTTGTATAACATTTTCTGTTAACAGATTTCGTTTCCTGTTTTACATTGTGACAAAATTTAGTATACCATTTTCTTATATCATTCTATGTTATAGTCTAAAACAGGCTTAAGAAACAAACGGCTGACTGCGACCGCCTTTTAGGAAGTATGAAGTGTGCAACTAGAATAAGTAGTTCTCAAATTGCGGTGTCACCTGAAATTGCGGTGTCACGGTACTCAAAAAATTGCCATTGTATTGAATGTGAGCAACTTCACTGTATTTAAAATTTTTAAAGACCATCGACTGTATCTGTTTCATATCCAACGTGTGCAAGCTCCACTACTTATAGACTTTTTCCGCGCCTATTTTTTGCCAGTGGATTCTTGATCAAATCGCTCAAGTTCCTTTTTTTAATTCTTTGAAGTTCATTTTCAGTATGAGTTTTCAGTATAAATATATTCTCATATAATCAGTACCTATATTTTCTCCCACAACGACTAATAGGGGAATCTTCTCTTAGTTTCCTACAGAGAGAGTTACCTATTATTTTGACGAAATTCCTCTACATCTGAGACAACACATGGTTGATGTATGATGGTGCACTAGCCCATTTTAGCATCAATGTACGTAATCACTTGGATACAGTATATCCAAATCGCTGGATAGGTAGGCGAGGTACAGTACAGTGACCTGCCCGATCACCGGAGTTTAATCCTCTAGATTTTTGTATTTGGGGTTTTCTTAAGTCCTTCCTTCATCTCACTCCCGTCGAAAATCTTGACGATCTCAGAAATCGAATTATAGCCGGCTGTGAATAAAATAAAATAAACAAGCTGAAAATGCGAGCATTATCATAACAAAAACTTTGTTTATTTACGTATTTTAATTCCTAATATGGAAAATTGCTATTCTGAAAACTTGTTTAGAATGAATAATTATGTTTTAATGTGCAATTATATCATTCTAATATTTAATGTTATAAACTATAAAGGCACTTTACTCTTGATCGAAATTCATATTTTTATATACCTCGTATAAAATTAATAAAAATTTATATATGATGGTTGCATCATAAATATTGGACCATGAAGAGCTTTTTATAAAGAATAGCTTTTCTTCGTCAAATTAAAAATAAAAGAGATATAAATGAAAATGCTGTTGGTATCCATAATTTGAGAAAAATGTTGAAATATTTTTTTCCATTAGAAGGATGTAATTGCACATATCAGACCATAATTTTTTATTCCAAACAATATTATTTCATGTAGTCGGTTCGCTAATCTCAGACACAACTGGCTAGTGATTTTAGTCAATAATTTAGCCAATTTGGCAAAAAGTAATTACTAAATAGTTAATAAGTACTAAATAATTAGTAATTTTGGCAAAATTCGCAAAAAACAAAAAAATTACCTACTAGAATCACTAGCCAGTTGTGTCGAGTTTAACGAACCGACTATAATAACAATTTTCATTTCATAACGAATGGAACAGTCCATTTATCATTAAAGGGGAGGGCGTATACTCGTATAAACCTTTTTAAAGCGGTTAATAAATTATTGCTTTTAAAATATACTCGAACTGTATTTTTGTACATCTTATTTATTTTATATAATACCTAATTAAATTCACTATCAAATGTCATTGATATTTTATTAATACTTAATTTAAAATTTAGTTTGACATTCACGATGTGTCAAACTCAAATAATGTAAATAACCTATGCTTTGCTTAAGAGGATGGGTACGTATTTTCGGCTGCAATGCTATTCAAATGGGGATTCATTTTTTTCTAATCCTGAGAAAACTAAAAGTATTTTTGAAAAATTTAAACGCAGAATGAAAGATTACGTTATTAGCGAGGGCCGAAAGTCCCTGAGAACTTATATAATGTTTATTTTAATAAGTTACAGGGGTGAAAATAAAAGAGAAGTATAAGTCAAAATAAACTTTTTTTTTTATTCTAAGGGACTTTCGGCTCTCGGTAATAATTTAGTCTTTCATTCTGCGTTTAGATTTTTCAAAAATATTTATTGGTTTTTCAGGATTTGAAAAAAATGAACACAATGTCCGTGGTAATATTTTCCAAATCTATCTTTGTCATACAACGCACTCAGTCGAATAGAATATTGTCAGCATATTATCTGTCAGACACTGGACTGACAATCAGTGACAATTTTAAATATTTGACATGAATCGGGAATATTTTGAGTTGTTGATTAAATAATATTGATATATAGTGTATTTGATAAATAATTGATTTAAGACGTGATCTTTATAAAAACTTATTTATTGTGTATTATTTATGGAAGATAGAAGCAGAGAATACATCAAGATATATTCCATAATAACAATATATTATTAAAAAATCACTTGAACACTTTTCCTCTTTTCTCGATCGAGTATTAGTTTTTGTTGTAGGTACATATAAGTTATTACAATCACTGAATACATAGTTAGTGAAAAAATTATCACATTTATTAACTGAATTAATAATTTGCAATTATACAAAAAATAACAGTTATCCAAGAACATTCAAAAGCCATCTCTTTAAGTTAGTTATGACATTGTCAAGTAGAATGACATTAGTAGTAGAATATAGTAATATTTACATATCCATACCAGTGTGAATTTTACTACACGTAATTTGTCATGTAAAGACAGAAAAGGTAGGGATAGCCGTAAAATATTTGCGAATTATGTACCCATGGCCTTAACAAATCGAGATTAAAAAACTAGCCTACTTAATAGCAACGATTTCAGCTGAGGTGTAGTGTGTCGGCAGAAAATAAATGGATTGTGACGTCACATTTTAGAGTTTGAGGTCGATTATCTCGAAGACAGTTAGAGATATCGAAATGCAGTTTTCAGATTTGCATTCAGAAGAAAAAACTATATAAGAATACATCGATAAATCTGATCTGAGTATTGCAGGAGCCGCAACGCAATAACACACACACTTTTGCGAATTTATAAACGAAAATAGGTCTGGATCCTGCGTATGAAAAAAAGTTGATTAATAGCAAGCTGAAAATTTGTTAATAGCTTAAGGGTGTCTAGTCGGATAAACTTTGATATATGGGAACACTGGAACAGGGGCAGTTTTAATTGTGGAACAGGTTAAAAATTTGGAACGGTCAGACCACGAAAACGGCACATTTATTTTGTCCGACAGAACAGACTTAAACACTCCGAACAGAGATTAAACTCTCATGCAAAAATCAGACTGCTATTTATCACCTGTCATTTGACATACTCTACATGTTCCACTCATTAAAACACCCATTTGGTGATAAATAGCAGTCTGATTTTTGCATGAGAGTTTAATCTCTGTTCGGAGAGTTTAAGTCTGTTCTGTCGGACAAAATACATGTTCCGTTTTCGTGGTCTGACCGTTCCAAATTTTTAACCTGTTCCACAATTAAAACTTCCCCTTTCCAGTGTTCCCATATACCAAAGTTTGTCCGACTAGACACCCTTAAGCTATTAACAAATTTTCAGCTTGTTATTAATCAACTTTTTTTTCATGCGCGGGATCCAGACCTAAAAGTTTTCGTTGAAAATACACCAGAAATATGTTGGCGAGTATGACAATCAATGAGGCAATGAGTTGAATCTTGTGTCACCTCTGAGGGAGGTAATTTTGAACATCTTTTGTAGATTTGGGTCTAGTTAAAATCTTATTAGTGTTACTTTCTGTTATTGTTCTGGTTTAATGTTATTGTATACTGTTTTTTGTATAACTATATTATAATAGAGTTCTTGATAATATATTAAAGACATGAAAAATATGCGCTAAAATGTTTTATTTTTGCACAAAAACTATTAGTGCGGGATCCGAATCTAGGTCGACTTTCAGTCATTTGTTTACCGGATGAAACATTTTTTTTATTAAATTTCAGAAATAGACAAATAGGTACGACTTGCATGGATTGTCTATCAAAATTCACAAAAATGTGCTTGAAATGTTGATTTCAAACCCTACGCTCCCCTACTTAAGGATAGCTATGAGCATATTTGATAGGCAACCCATGCAACTCGTATTTATCTATGTATGAAATTTAATAAAAAAATGTTCCATCTGGTAAACAGATGGTTGAAGGCCGACCTAGCTTCGGATCTTAGACTATATACACCATATGAAAAAAAACGAAAGAAACGTTTTTGTCATGAATTAAACGAGGGTTTAAAAATAATTTTTAACTTGAAATATCTCACTGGCGTTCTATCTTTTTCTTTGAAAAAAATGCAAACCGTTACCAGTGTGCACGCCAATGATAAATATAAAATTCTTAATTGTATGTCAAAAAAAGTATAATAACTACCTAATTAAAACCCACCAAATTTCATTTGCATATCTCAACCGATTTTAGAGCAATAAATAAATTGTCAGTTTGTAAGAAAAATTTCAACATCCCGTATCTCGGAAACGAAACATTTGCAGACATACTTTTATCGAGAAAGCTGTCATTATTTTTTCATGCAGAGTCACAGTTTTAAGTTTGTCGCACTTACTAACACCCTGTATAATACCCGTTGTTAATTTGTTTCTTAGCTTTACATATTTGAAGGTTGTGTTCCTTGTGGCATGTCAAAGGGTTGTT
The DNA here is from genome assembly GCF_917563875.1 of Diabrotica virgifera virgifera. NCBI lineage: Eukaryota > Metazoa > Arthropoda > Insecta > Coleoptera > Chrysomelidae > Diabrotica > Diabrotica virgifera. Next base: position 229,299,998 of record NC_065445.1, on the reverse strand, counting down.
CAGACGAGAAGTATAAAATCGAAAGAGCCAAAATCAAAAACGAAGTTGCAATGAGAAGCAAAGCTTTAAAAGATCCAGAATTTCCTGATGAAAATCTAATAAAAGAATTCCTAACAAAAAAAGACCATGTGTCTAGGTTAGATCTGGAATGGAAACAGCCAGATCTTGTGGAATTTGTGGTAAGTTATATGAAAAAATATGATTTAGTTATTTTTATTTATTCTATTTTAATATAATTTATTTTTGTTTATTTTATTTTAAGGGAAGGGTATGGTTTGAAATATTTAATTTGTTTTATTATTTCAAATAAAAGTGCATACTTTCAAGAATACTCTCTGAAAATTTCAAAATAATCGGAGTAAAATTACCAGAGATACAGGGTGTTGAATATCCCTACCTTCGACTCGCGTTGCCGCGGCTTCGCGCCAGCACGCTGAGCGTAGTGAGAAATGTTAAACAACTGTTCGCCTTCTCTTTTGTAGATTACTCCGCAATTCAAAAACATATTCCAATGTTCATCACTTTACGATTTGGCAGACAAATCAGAAGATGAAGATGCAGTTGTCAAAACTTTAAACGCATTTTTCTCAAAACTGCTTTTTCAAATGCGGTGGACATTGTAACTGAAAAACTACTTGACCGATCTACCTGAAATTTTGCATAGATTTTCTTTAGACATTTCGCGAGGTAACAACGTCGAGATATTTTTCGTTTTATGCTTATTTTTTCTTAAACAATATTAAATCTGTTGGTTTCCACAAAATTTTTATCAAAAATTTCGTATTTTTGACTTCTGAGTGATACCAAAAATTCAAAAATAATTAAAAATAAAAAAACTCGACGTTGTTACCTCGTGAAACTCATAATCTAATAAATCTTTTTGAATTTTTTGTTTCGTATGATCCAGTGATGAGTTCTGATGTCCACCGCAAAATCCATTTTTTTTTGAGCTGCTTGCCAAAATTTGTCCCCAATGGCTGATTTTTCAATATTTTGGATTTAATTTTTTCTTAAATATTCTTTGAATTGTACTTAATATGTTTATTTAATTTAAAAATAAAATAATTCTACCATAGCTTCGAAAAAAAATCACAAAAATGTGCTTGATATGTTGATTCCCCCCCCCCTTAAGAAAGCTATGCTTCCAATAAATACCATTTGTATGAATAACTCTCTACAACTCTACAGCATATTTCAAACAAGCGATGCAGTGTACAAGGATAGCCCTATGCTAACTAAATGAGAATTATGTTGACAACGCTGCTGTTCTTCACAGCAGCGGTCGTGAAAGGTAGTATTGGGCAGGTATCGCTGTTAACTGCTGTGGGATACTAAAGGAGGATTTATTTATGATAATTCACAGAATGGCAAACACGCTTGCAATATACGACCATACTGAAAAATATCCATTTTACTTTAAATCTTTTTTATATTAAATAATGGGAAAGAGTAACACAATTAATATTTGGTAGAAGCTCCATTATTGTCAATATAACTTTGTAATCTTCTGTTCATCTTCTTCTTCTTGTTGTGCCACTCCTATCGGAGATTGGAAATCATCAAGGCTACCCTGACCTTGTTTACAGCTGACCTAAAAAGTTCATTAGTGGTGCAGCCAAACCACTCTCTCAAATTCCGCAACCATGACATTCTTCTACGGCCTGGATTCCGTTTTCTTTCTATTTTTCCTTGCATTATATTTTGAAGTAATGGGTATTTATGACCTCTCATCAGGTGACCCAAATACTCGAGTTTTCTTCGTTTTATCGTTAACAAAATTTCTGGGCTCTTCCTATCCTTCGTATTACTTCAATATTTGTGATTCTTTCAACCCAACTTATGTTCAGCATTCGACGGTAGCACCACATCTCGAAACTTTCAATATTTTTTATGTTGTTCTGTTTGAGAGTCCAGGCCTCTACACCGTATAATAGCGTGTTAAATACGTAGCCTCTTAGCATTCTTAATCGTAGAGGGATGCTTATATCTCTGTTGCAGAAGAATTTTCTCATCTTTATGAAGGTGGCCCTGGCAATTTCGATACGTCTTTTTATTTCATTGTTTTGGTCTCCAGTTTCGTTTATTAAAGTTCCCAAGTATTTGTAACTTGATACTTTTTCAATTTAAATGCCGTTTATACTAATATGTGCTGGTTGTGTCATGATTTTACTGAAGACCATATACTTGGTAGATATAACTTCTGTTTATAGATTGCACCAATCTCCTCATACTATATTTAACAAGCTCCTCCCATGCCTGATCAATTGCTTCCCATAGTTCAATTAGGTATATTCCGTAGCCTAAGGTTTCTTCCATTTCATTTCTTTTTGCTGCCTCCACATTTTCGATGGCGTTAAGGTCTGGACTCCGCGAAAGCTACTAGAGACTTCAACACTTATCCATCCCCAATCCCCATACGTTAACGGAGGATCCTCCACTATTGAAATTGATATGATGAGTATACCGTTCATCAAACCTATGATTTCTCGGTCTAAAAAGACCATTATATGATGGAAATAATTCTTCATTGGAAAATGCGACTTTAGACCAATAGTTGTCCTCACAGTTTATGAATTCATTACAAAATGCAACTCGTTTCCTCTTGTGATCCTTCCAGCTGCACAATTTATCAATTCACTTGCTTTAATCCTTCTACGCGCAGTGCGAATGCTGCCTGGAAACGCTGTCTCTTATCTAGCTTTTCGAGCTTTGGTAAAAGGAGCTGCTCTCGGATAATCTACTAATACCTCATCTTGTTGCTTTGTGAAGATCTTCTGCCCTCGTGAATCACTCAACCGTGCTAGAGAGTGAAAATGTTCCCATCTTTGTTTGATTTTCCATATGCACATATGGCTCAGGTTCAAATCTGCAGCAAATGGCCATAGTTACTAACCTTATTCCAGTTTGGCAATTCCTCTTGTATTTTGTGCGTCATTCAAAGGCTTTCTATACTAAAATCACAATAAAGATGCACTAGAAATAAACAAACCAAGACACGTGAATATTACGAGGAGTACTCCCGAATCATGATTTACAATGTATAAATTTTGTAAATCATGATTTGGGATTTACAATGTATATACATATACAGGGTGTTTGGTAAAGAATGGGCCATAGCTTAACCTCAGGTTCCTGAGGTTAAAATAAGCCGATTTAAGCTAACTTACCTTAGTACAAAGTTTATAATAACCGAGATACAGGGTGTCAAAGTTAAACTTTTTTTTATTTATTATTGAATATTTCCTGACAGGTATGAGATAACAACATGAAATTTGGTATGTGGGGGTTTTTTGGGTAGAGAAAACTAAATTCCCTACCAAAAATTATGTATTGCCCAGAGGGCGCCACATACGCCTTTCAGCACTCATTTATTACGTTCAATTTTTTTATCCCTCACTTTGTATCATTTTGACATTAAAATTTTTATTCTCCTATTAGTTTTACTTAACAAAGGTATAATTTTTTCATCTCCCTAAACTCAACCGTTTTCGAGATAAACGCATTTTAAATCTGCGATACACCATCATTTTTAGCATAATATCATTGTAGTCACACCCGAAAAATAACTTAAAATCATAAAATTATCCAAAAATGTATCGCAAATTTCTTCAAATGGAATTTGCGATGCAATGACATAAATTTGAGAACTGGCACAATTATTATGGTTTTAAGTTATTTTTTCGGGTGGAACTACAATGATATTATGCTAAAAATGATGGTGTATTGCAGATTTAAAATGCGTTTATCTCGAAAACGGTTGAGTTGGTTGAGCAAAAAAACCCCAACATACCAAATTTCATGTTGTTATCTCATACCTGTCAGGAAATATTAAATAATAAATAAAAAAAGAGTTTAACTTTGACACCCTGTATCTCGGTTATTATAAACTTTGTACCAAGGTAAGTTAGCTTCATCATCCAGCCTCAAAAGTCCACTGCTGAACATAGGCCTCCTCCCCTCGTTTCCAACCCCATCTATCCTGCGCCGCCCTCATCCAGTTTTTATTTACTTAAGTCGTCAGTCCATCTTGTAGGCGGTCGACCGACGCTTCTCTTGTCTTCTCTTGGCCTCCATTCCAATAACCTCTTCGTCCATCGCCCTATAAGTTAGCTTAAATCGGCCTATTTTAACCTCAGGAACCTGAGGTTAAGCTATGGCCCATTCTTTACCTAACACCCTGTATTTACAATGCATTGTAAAACATGTTTTTGGGAGTGCTCCTTGCAACATTCAACGTGTCTTGATTTGTTTATTTCTAGAGCATCTTTATTGTGGTTTTAATATATGCATTTTGGACGCGTTAATAGCTTTTTATTTTTGACAAGCTGTAGACAAACAGTATTACAATGTAAAAATGAAATGTAGTAAACTATTCAGTGACTGCAGCTGCACGTTGACCCATATGTAGTAATAAACCAAGAAAACATGCATTTCTATGGCATCGGTGCCATGCCATCCTAGAACCCTTTTCATTATATGTTTTGCTATTTCTTATCAAGAGTTTGTTTCTGTTGTTAAAATATTTGTTGCATTGAATCAACTTCTATGTCAATCTATTCTCTTTGATCGCTTTGGAAAATCTGAACCTGTTGTAGTTCATTATTATCCAATTCACCTTCAATATTTCGAATTTGTCTTGGATATTTGAAGTCCACACCCGTTAATGTAATGGAAATTGAGGCGATAGAACCACCCCTGGAATTTCGACGACAGTTTTGAAGTGAAAAAAAAGTACTAGAACCATAGGAAAAAATACAAACTATCTGCAGGATATACATAAGTTATCAATTTTAGATCTAACCCATAAATATTGGACAAAGAAAAAATGTTCACTTCTTGTAAATAGTTACTTGAAAATATCTCAATACCGAAGTACTTTCTATACTTATGAAAATCAAGTTTCACCTATGTATTCCCATGTATTAGAAGATCTATTCTCAAAACAAATTAATACTTTTGTTATGGATATTAATTTAAATCCAGCCGTTTTTCAATCATTTATACTTCATAAATGGCCACATTATCAGTTTTACTATACAGATGGATCCAAAGTACAAAACAAAGTAGGATGTGCAATAATAAATATTCAAAGTGGATTTAAAAAATTATTCAAATTGCCATGTGAATCATCGATATACACTGCTGAAATTATAGCGATACTTTTTGCTTTAAGACACATATATAGTAACGAACCCTATAGTTGCATAATATTTACAGACAGTAAGAGTGTCGTTGACAGACTAACTTACGTACATAAGTCCCAACAACTAAATCATATAGAACTGGAAATTATGACTCTTTATAATAAAATTGCAAATTTAGGAAAAAACATCATTATATCATGGATAAAGGGACACGCGGGCATTAAGGGTAACGAAATAGTAGACAGGCTAGCCAAATCCGCCCTAGAAATAGGCGAAGAACCTTCCCTGAACTTATTACCCATTTCGGATATTGATATTATTAGTAAACGACATCAAAAAGAAAACTGGCAAACGTATTATCGAAACACGAGAACTGGAAGTAATTACAAACAAATGCAGCCTGAAATTCCCATAAAAAGAGGATTTCATTCTGTATCAAGTCGCCATTTCATAAGAGTTATAAATAGATTGAGATGTAATATCACGCTCTTACTCCCCTTCATATGTTCAGTCTGGGTCTCACAGAGTCACCTAACTGTGAGTGTGGAAAAGAAGGTGATCTACTACATATTCTCCTCGAATGTTCCCCTCAATCAGTAAATATAAACAAATTTTATGATAATCTTAATATTTTAAAAATTCCACTTCCCGTCTACCTAAACAATTTGATTTTTTCTGAAGATATTAATACATTAAAAACAATTTACGAACATGTTTGTTTTATTATTTTTTTTAACCCTGTAGATTTAAGTAATTATTGTATATTAAAATTGAAAAAAAAGAACAAGAAAAAAAAAACAAAAGAGTAAAAAAAAGAAAAAAAAAACTAAGATGTAAACCTCCGAGAAGTTGAATCGGGTTTATGTCTTAGCGTAGTAAAAAAAGAATTAAAAAATAAAAAAAAGAAAAAAAACAAATTAAAAATATAATAAAAAAACTATATAAAAAAATATATATATACAAAAAAAATAAATATATCCAAAAATATATTTACATCCAAAACAGTGTATTTATTTAGATAGTAGTATGTTAGTTTCTTATGTACATATATTTAGAGTTAGAAATACAGAAAAAATTTCTCTGATTGAAAAAAAAATTGTTTGTTTTTAAAATAAAATGTCTGGCTAATTGACTCAGCCAAGGCCATCAAATTCACACAAAAAAAACCTTCAATATTATTACTATCACTACTATCTATACTAAAAGCCACAGTTAGTATGCAGTGCAGCGAGCATAGCGCAATGTATTTCTTACGGGAGAACGACCGACCACGTTGCCGGTTTTCCCCCGAGCGACGCATCAGGACCGTGATTTCTCAGTCTATCGCCAAACTACCACGCACCTACCACTGTTGCGACATGAGCGGCATCGCTGCTCCTCGTAAGACCAACACTGCATTCTAACTGTGGTTTCTACTTTAGATCGTCTGAGCATAATTCCTATCATCTTCATAATTATCCATTAGGAACTTTTGTCAGTTTTCTCGTCTATGTTTGAAAACGTTTTAAGTTCAGATAAATGTTATTTAAAGAAGTTTCTTTCATATTTATAACAAACTAAAATGCATTGCATCTTACATAAACCGCAGGCTTAACTCATATTCACATAGCACTATGATGTATGTTTTTGCAGTGTTCAATTTTAAATGTTTAAAAAGTAGGGTCTTCACATAATACATTCTTTATTGGGACAAAAAACGAATAGCAGATTGATTGATTAATAAACATAAAAATATAGTTTAATTATAGTCGGTTCTCTAAACTCAAACACAACTGGCTAGTGATTTTAGTCGGTAAGTTTTTGTTTTTGACCAATTTTGACAAAATTGGCAAAATTACCAACTATTTAGTAATTATTAACTATTTAGTAATTACTTTTTTGCCAAATTTTACCAAATTGACAAAATTACTTACTAAAATCACTAGTCAGTTGTGTCTGAGTTTAGCGAATCGACTATAAACAGAAATTAAATAAATAAAGTAACGAGAGTGTTTTTTAGCGCTTTACCACAAAATTCTTGCAATGGGAAGAAATGTACAGCTTCGAAAAAATTCTTCCCATACTGACTAGATGGCAATGTACACATTATACAGCAGTTCAGTCGACTAATTTAAAAAATGTCGTTCAACCCAGTCATATAAAAAAGACTCGCAACCCCAAAGGTAAGATGGTATTCTAACTTGGCAATAGTGATGAGCAAAACAAGAACAAGATCAAGACCAGGCTAGTCTTGGTCTTGGTCTTGTTCTTGCAAGCTTGGTCTTGGTCTTGCAGCTAAAAGGCAGTCTTGGTCTTGGTCTTGCACTAGCCGGTCTTGTTATTGGTCTTGGTCTTGGTCTTGCTGCAAGAGTCTTGCTGGTCTTGCTTTTTTGGTAGTAATAATTTGAACCAAACAATTTCGAATAAAATGTACATTGAAATAAATAAAGATGTGAAGAATGAAACTATATTTTTTGCTTTAAAATTTTAACAGAATGTAGAATGTAGTTTCAAACGGATACCAATTTTAACATTATACATTCACCTAATGACCTAATTATTTCTTTCTATATAAAGAGATTAGAGTATATTTTTATAATGGTAATGTTTATCAGTAGGAAAAACCTGCATTTACAACCCTTGTTGCAATTGCCGGCCATCGGTTGTGTCATGTTGTGTTTTGCATGCTGTCGATACCTGCCGCCTGCCTTCAGACCACGTCTTGAGTCTGGATTATTGTTTGTTGCCCCTGTATTTTAATAAAATGTTAAAGAAAAAGAGCTTCTTAAAGGAGCCACAAATGGTCGGGGACCTTCAATTCACGGATTTTACGAAAAGGGATAAACGGTTTATAGTTGTTAACAGATAATGATCTGCTCCTTTCACGCGAGCACTGTAGTATTTATCCTACGAGGGTCAAATTTAAGAACATAAATTAAATTTTTTTAAGAGAACACAAAAATCAAATATTTTTTACTCTATTTAATCATTATTTAATATAATTAACTTTTTTTATAAACTAACTAAAACATACTTTTTAGTAAATACGTACATATTTACCATACCTATTTATAGACCTAATACTATAACATAATAACTAAACCTAATGGGGAGTTATAAACGCTTAATTCTGTAATTTGTTATCTTGCAGTTCTTTAATTTTATTTAAACTACATTGCTCTCGTAACACGAGTTATTCGCACTTTTTATTTTCACATATTTTTGGAATGAATACCCATTATGACATTTAAAAAGTTGAAAATATTCGGATGTGGGTAGTAAAAACTAGAATTTAAAACACACTGAAATGATGCGCATGCATTTCAAGTGCGGCACATACTATTTGTACTACTGGCCCTTTCTGGGGAAAACCTAGATTCTTCCAAATAGTTTTCAACTATGAAATCAGTAAAATTCTTTACACGTTTGTCATCCGGGATTTTCACAAATAATTCAACTTCCAACTTTCGTTGATTGTAAAAAAGTAATCCAAAAAATAATTTTAGAAATTTCCCAGTATCGGAATTTTTGTCATTATATTCAGAAACTGAACCTAAGCTTTGGATTTTGCGATACCAAGCTTGACACATTACAATCAACAACCAGTTATTTTTTATTCAGGCCACAATGCTTTCACAGCATTGTGAATCCCTTTTCAAAATCTATTATGATATTTTTGTATTCATTTTAAATTTAACGACCTACATTTTCCTCGATTATGCGAAAAGAATTGAAATAAGTGTCAGTATTTTTATTAGACAAAAAAGCGAAAACTACTGGTACATAAAAACCGTTTCTAATTGCGTTTTTTTTTTAATGGATTACCCTATCTATAATTACATTTTTTTGTCTTACAAGTAATTTCAATTGTCCTTGAACTGTCGCCGTTTGAAAACTTGCCTTCTGGACACTTTGAAGGTTGAGAAAATGCAAACCGTTTGACTTAATCAAAACGACTTAAAAATATAACCAAAATATTATGCATTTTAAAAATTCCATATTGTTTAAGGTTTCTTACAATGTCAGTATATATTATTGAACTAAAAAGATAAAAAAAGATAAAGTTAAATAATAAAAACCAATTTTTCTCAAAAAAGTGCAAGAGTCTTGCAGGTTGGTCTTGGTCTTGCGTGGTCTTGCAAGGTTCGGTCTTGGTCTTGTTCTTGCAAGCTTGGTCCTGGTCTTGATCTTGCAACCAAAAGGCGGTCTTGGTCTTGGTCTTGGTCTTGCTGCAAGACCAAGACCAAGACCAGTCTCGCTCATCACTACTTGGCAAGAATCATAGTGCCGTATTAAGTCGTCCAGTTCCAAAATTCATCTTATCCAAAGTGTCAGAAAAAGCAAAAAAAAAGTTTATAGGTATTAGAATGAACTGTTACTCAAAATAGAAAATCTAACTGTATGTTTATGATACTAATGATACTATTTTACAAGCTATTTATAACATAACTTAGCTATTATGTAAAAATTTTAAAAGCTATAATGTGTAACATTTTGATATACTAACTTATTCCACAAAAAGCTATTCGCGAACAAGTAAATTTTTTTGGAAGCGTATCATTAAAAAAATTAATTACGGAAACTGTATTTATTCATTAATTGCATGGATATGGGGGTGACGTAAATCAAAAACAATATATCCAGAATCTGGAAGTAGTGCAATACCTTGAAAGAGTTCCTAAAATTGCCACAGCTTTGTGTGTTTCAACGTCGTCATTTAGTGTATTTGCCTGCAGTTAATGAGGCTAGTGAAGTTGCAGTGTTAGAGCATAGAGATGTGTCCGATACGCTATTTTGATATAGCAGTTGCTTCTGCTTAAATAAAAATAGCAATTAAACATAGCTGCTACTTTAATAGCAGTTTCTTTTTTAGCATTATTCAACGCTTTCATGATGATATAAGAAAAGAAATCATATTTGTTTGTTACTCGAGCGCGTCAGATTATGATATGGGGAGAAACCTTGTACCCTGTAAATGTTCCCCTACCATATCTTCTTCTTGATGTGCGTATCCGTGACGAATGTTGGCGATCATCATGGCAACCTTCACCTTATCTGCAGCAACGCGGAAAAGCTGCACATATGTTGTGTTGAACCAGGTTCTGAGGTTCTTTAACCAGGATGTTCTTCTTCTTCCTGGACCTCGCTTTCCAAATATTTTTCCTTGCAGGATGGCTTATAGGAGGGCATATCTGAATTCATTTCGCATAATGTGTCCAAAGTATTCCAACTTTCGAGATTTGATGGTGGTTAGTACTTCTCGGTTCTTCCCCATTCTTCTAAGAACCTCCTCATTTGTGACCCGATCAGTCCATGGGATTTTAAGAATTCTCCGATATAGCCACATCTCAAATGCTTCCAATTTTCGGCACATATCCTCGTTCAAGGTCCATGATTCAACACCATAAAAAAAAGCAGAGAAGACGTAACATCTCAGCATTCTTACTTTTATACCAAGAGAAAGGTTGTGGCTCTTGAAAAACGCCCCCATACGGTTGAAGATTGATCTAGCTTTTCCGATGCGATCTCTTATTTCTTGGTTATTGGTCCATTCTTCATTTATTATGGTGCCGAGGTAGTTGTAGTGCCTCACTCTTTTCACAGGGGTTTGGTTGATATAGAGTTGACCTTCTATTATCTTTTTCTTGCTGACGATCATAAGCTTTGTTTTCTTTACGTTTATATTGAGTCCATATTGTTGACTGTAATACGTGATTTTGTCCATGAGGACTTGTAGGTCTTGTAGGTTGTCCGCAAATACTATGGTGTCATCTGCATATCTGATATTATTTAGCGGGTACCCGTTTAGTAGAATACCTTTTTCAGTTTCGTGCAAAGCTTCGATAAATATTTTTTCAGAGTAAAGATTGAAAATTAGGGGGGACAAAATGCAGCCTTGCCTCACTCCACGCATGATTTTGACATATTCGTGAGTTCACCGTCAACTCTGAGGTTTGCAGTCTGATTCCAGTAAAGGTTTCTAATTATTTTCAGATCTTGGTTGTTAATTCCTGCTTCTTTTAGTATTTGCATCATCTTGGCGTGTTGTACTCGATCAAACGCCTTCTCGTAATCAACCAGACATGCGTATACGTCGCAATTTACGTCTCTGCATCTCTGGAATAAGACTTGTATTGAAAACAAAGCCTCTCGTACCAACAGCATTTATGAACCCGAACTGGTTGGGCGAAATTTGACTTTCACATAGCTTGTAAATTCTCGTATGGATTACCTTTAGGAACAATTTTAGGAGATAACTCATCAGGCTTATCGTACGGTATTCTTCGCACTTTTTGGCTCCTGGTTTTTTTGGAAGTGCAATAAACTCAGACTTCAGCCATTCTGTTGGTATTTGTCCAGAGTTGTATATGTTGTTGAATATCTTTGTGATTATTGCTATTGATTCGTTGTCCATCAGTTTGAGTAGTTCTGCTTATATATTATCGGGACCTGCTGCTTCGCCATCCTTTAGCTGTGTTATGGCAGAATAAACTTCCTGCTGTAATATTCTTGGTCCATCATTTACCTCTTCTTCTAGCTCAAAGGTGTTATCTCTTTGGTCTTCAAATAGTTTTTCTAGATATTCTTTCCACGTTCTAATTTTACTCTGTTTATTTAAGATGATGTTTCCGTCAGAATCAGTTAGATTTCCTCTCTGTCTCCGTCTTAGTCCACCTGTGAGTTCTTTAATTTTCCTATGTACATTGTGACTATCGTACTTTGATTGTAGAATCTGAATTTGTTGGCATCTCTCCATTGCTTCTTTTTCTTTCGCTTCTCTAATTTTCCTTCTTATTGATATATTGATTGTTTTGTATGTGTCGGGGTCATATTTTGCATTTCTTTTTTCGTCCATTAGTTTCAGGATCTCATCTCTCATCCATGATTTCTCCTTGGTTAATTTATCTGCCTTTAAGTGTATATCCTTTACATTTTGAACTATTTCGGTCATCTGTTTGATCATTTGTTCTTCGTTCGATGCGTCTCTAATTGCAGTCACTTGCTCGTTTAACGTGGCTTGGACCCTCATTTTCGTGTCAGGGTCTTTTAGCATACGTAGGTCGTATGATTGTGATTTCTTTTTCTGCACTATTTTGAGTTTGACGCGAAATACTCCCACCGGTGGAACGTGGTCCGTCTCTAAGTCTGCTCCAGGATAAGTCTTGACAGATGTAAAGCTGTTTCGGAATCTTTTGTTTACTAAAATGTAATCTATTTGATTTCTAATAATTCCCCCGGGTTTGTCTTGAGGGGATTTCCATGTGTAGAGCTTTCGAGGTGGTAATTGGAAAAATGTGTTAGTGTGTCTTCTGCGAATTTTTCTAGGAGGTCTCCTCTGTCGTTTCTGACTCCAAGTCCATGTGCGCCGATGTACTGCGTCTTATCTCCAGCTCCAATCTTGGCATTAAAGTCTCCCATAATGATAAGAACTTGCTGTCGTGGAATTTTCTGTATAATTCTGTTGATATTCTCTACCATACTCTTATCATATTCTCTACCCTACCATATATTGGATCTTAATACAAGGGAGTTCGTTAATTGGGGCCCGAAAAAAAATCCATCCTTAGAAAAACTTGAAATCGTCAGATTAAGATAAAGTAAGTTAAATACATGCAAAACAGTGTATACTTATTTCAAAAATCTGACGGTTTGAGCGGGGCATAAGGACATGGGTGTCACAAAGTTTCACAAGAAAAAAGCGAATATTTCGAGAAATAAACGTCAAATCGAAAAACTAAAAAATACGTGTTCAATATTTTTTAAAAATCTATCTAATGATACCAAACACGACCCCTCACGGAAGTGGGGTGGGGGTTACTTTAAAATATTAAATAGAAGCCCCCATTTTTATTGCAGATTTGGATTCCTTATATAAAAATAAGTAACTTTTATTCGAAAAATTTTTTTCAAATTATGGATAGATGGCGCTATAATCAGAAAAAAGATTGATGGAAATGAAAAATTAAATTAATAAATGGAAAGTCCCCACTTAAATGGAAAACTACTTAACTTTTTTTGGTTTTAGGACCTACTCTTCACAACCCAATAGGTACCCATAACGCTCGAGTGACTGCAAATTTAGCATACTTTCCTCCCCCACTATTGGTATTTAATGTGAACGTATAAATAATAATTGTTGCTAAAATAATACATCTAATACGGACATTTTTTTAATGACAAAAAAATTTTTAACAAATTACAAGGTGGTTGTAATTTATACTATTTGTTTTAAGTTACTATTTTAACTGGGAGTAAGCCCCAACATAAGTTAGAACTTAGGTTAAGTACCCCGCACAAACCTTATGGAAATTAGGTCCCAGTGGATTTCGTTCATACTTTGGGAAAATACTCTTTGAAGCATCCTGATAAAAAGTTCTCATGCCACAACTCAATCGTATGAAGGATTTTCAAGATATAGAGGCACAAACTCAGATAATTATAAGATTTACTGGGTATTCCAATTCCCTGAGTTACTGGTTATCTGGCAACATGTAGAAGTTTGGATCAAGGAAAAGTACTAGTAATCTAGGATTTTTTCCTGGCTATCCAATGGCGACCTTTACTTTTACCTTGACCTTTAACGGACGTCATCTTCTAGAGAGTTTCGAAGGTTTGTTTTCGGCAATTAATTGATATAAACAGATTACTCATGGATTTTTTGGATCGCTAAACACGAATATGCCATCAGAATTGACTTTCGGAGGACGTGGTGGCCAGGGCCACTGCAAGGGACGTCATCTTCTAGAGTTTCGATGGTTTTCGGCATATAATTGATGCAAATGAATTACTGGAGGGTTTTTTAAAGTCGCTAAACACGGATATGCCACCAGAACCGACTCTCGGAGCACCTGGTTTCCAAGGTCAATGAAAGGCGCTCCTGGAGTTTCGAGGATATTTGGTACTACATTAATGCAAACGGATTAGTTATAGGTTTTTGGGGTTGCTGAACACGAATACGTGATCAGCACAGACACAGGAGCACCTGGTGCCTAAGACAGGTTATCTTCTGGAGTTTCGGAGGAATCAATTGAATTACTCTTAGGTTTTTAACTCCAGAAGATAACCTGTCTTAGGCACCAGGTGCTTCTGAGTCTGTGCTGATCACGTATTCGTGTTCAGCAACCCCAAAAACCTATAACTAATCTCTAAGACCCTCGAAACTCCAGGAGCGCCTTTCATTGACCTTGGAAACCAGCTGCTCTGGGAGTCGGTTCTGTTGGAATATTCGTGTTTAGCGACCTCAAAAAACCCTCCAGTAATTCATTTGCATCAATTAAATGCCGAAAACCATCGAAACTCTAGAAGTTGACGTCCCTTGCGGGGACCCTGGACACCACGTCCTCCGGAGGTCAATTCTGATGGCATATTCGTGTTTAGCGATCCCAAAAACCCATGAGTAATCTGTTTTTATCAATTTAATGCCGAAAACCCTCGAGACTCTAGAAGATGACGTCCGTTGAAGGCCAAGGTCAAAGTAAAGGTCGCCATTGGATAGTCAGGATAAAATTCTAGACTACTAGTACTTTTTCTTGATCCAAACTTCTACATGTTGCCAGATAACCAGTAACTCAGGAAATTGGAATACCCAGTAAATCTTATAATTTTCCGAGTTTGTGCCTCTATATATTGAAAATCCTTCATACGATTGCGTTGTGCCCATGAGAACTTTTTATCAGGATGCTTCAAAGTGTATTTTCCCAAAGTATGAACGAAATCCACTGGGACCTAATTTCCATAAGGTTTGTGCGGGGTACTTTATTTGAAGTTTCGACTTCCACTTCGGAAATTGTTCCAAACGAAATATATAACAATGCCCTGCACTTTCCTAATAAATAGAATGTAAAATAGTACAGAAAAGTACGTTAGTAATGCTGGGCATACAGTTTTAAACGTTCAATTGGCTCGAACCTGAATTACAGTTCACCCAAATTGTTCACAATATCATAGTCATAGTCAGTGGCTGTTTCTCCATAAGTGCACATGTGCACGTGAACCCCCAAAATTATTTTCACACAAACATTCATATTAAAATTTATCATTTTATAAATAACATTTTAATCTAACTATACAGTAATTGAAATCACAAATCGCAGATCCAAGGAGTTTATATATTTAATTATTTTTATTCTATTTCGACGAGGAAACTTCACGAATGCGAGGCCTTAGACAGAACCATCTCGATCACCGCTCTTACGGTGGCTGCTATCCCGATGACTTATCATAGGGCAAAATACAACTCACCACACACCCCGCTTCCCGCTATAGTGCACAAGTTTTGATGCCCACAAGTGCACAAATTGACTGTGATCTTATGGTGTTTTTAACGTGCACGGCGGGCACATGTACATTTAAATTTTGCTTTTGTGAAAAGTTCGAATTTCGGAACAATATTAAGATTGGAGGGATTTGTGGATGTGAAAGTTGGCGTGGAATATTTAACATCAATTAAATTTTCTTCATTATATTTAGAAGAAAAACTAAAAATATCTAAACCAATTTTCTTAATTACGAATGTACCAAAGAGCAAAGGTCTGGGTTATAAAAGATCATTTAACATGGAGATTTGTGAAAAAACTTACTGGTTGCGTATCAATACTTTTTACCGCTTTCCGTGTTTCCTACATATTTGGAGAAGAGGAATCATAAAGAACAAAATAGAATAGAAGATCCGATTTTAAGTATCCGGGGCAGTCCACTTACGTAAATTTTTTATTGAAAATAATTTACAAGATGATTTTTCTGAAATAATTTGAATTCTTCAATTACTTGTTACGATGCCAGTGACAACTGCAGAAACAGAACGATGTTTCTCTGCATTAAAACGTATCAAAACCAAAACTTCCCTTAGAACGGATATTGGCTAGGATCCATTAACAGCACTCGAAATGTTTTCAATAAAAAAAAATGATTCAAGAAATTTCAAATTTTACTGAATTGGTTATTGAAGAATTTATCTAAAAAAGTAACAGGCGACTTAACTTTCGTTACAAAACTTGTTTGTAACATTTAAACACTAAATTATAATTTTAAGTCAATAATACATTATTTATTGTAATTTTTTAAAAAGGTCCTTCGATTTGACGACACAAAAAACTTTACCTAGGGAAATAGGGCCTCAAGGGCTTTTTATATCTTTATTTTTTTATATCTTTTATATTTAAATTATGTGTGCACCCCCAACACTTTACACCAGGCGCCGCCACTGGTCATAGTCAATCAAAACAGCAGTTCACAGAGCTTGAAATAGTCGAAATCACCGAAACGCACCAACTTGAAAATCATCCTCGCTTTGTGTTTGCGCCTTATCGACTGCTACAAAAATAGTAGCTATTTTGGAAGCCGGTAGCAGTAGCAGTTACTAAGAACCAGATAGGAGTTAAAAAAAGCAGTCTGCTATTTAGCAACCCATCACTTCATCTAGATCACATATTAAGTACGAGGCAACTAGCAACTGTATCTGGAAGTAACCGATCTATCTGGAAGCAACCGATCTAACGTCCAAGACATTTTGAGTAAGAACAGATTTCATTCATATAAAATAACATTTAGTGCAGAAACTTGTGTGAAAACTTAGGACTACGAAATCCACCTGCTTGTTTAGAAGTGATTTTATTACAGATCTAAACGAATTTTGGAACTATGTAATTTATTAGGGAGTGTTTTTCAAAATGTATAATTTGCATTTAGTAGCTTTTTTTAAGAAATTACTTTGGAAATGGACGACTCTATTGAAAGTTTGTAATTAAACTAATCATTTTTTATATTTTCAGGCGTTCCTAGCTACGAAATCATTTGGTCTGATCCAGAAAACTATTTCAAAAATGTCATTCCAAAAGAACAAATCGAAGACTCAAATAAAACATTAGAACAAATGTGGACAACGATAGAACCTCAAGAATTCGTCAACAAGGCGTATCCGAAATTAGTAGAAACATTCCAGCTCAGCAAAATTAAACCCAAGAAGGCTACAAGAAGAAGAAAAAAGGCAATTGATGTAGACGATATTAGTGATATGTTAAAAAATACATCGATTTCAGAACCAAAACCCAAAAAAACGCGTAGAACTAACAAAAAGGGTCAAATACAGTCTGAGAAACCTTTACAGCCTACATTGTTAGACAATTTCTTGAAAAGAGCTGTAATTCAGAGCCATATGAATAAGCAGAAAGAATTGGAAGATATAAATGAAAATAACTGCCATACATCAACACCTTTGAAATGTAAGGAAAGTTTTGTGGACATGTCTTGCTTTGGAGACGAAGATAACGACAGTGACCTATCTGACATAATAGAGAACATCATTTCTAGAAAACCTAGAAATTTTGAACTCATAGCGAATAAAGAGAATGAATGTGAAGAAATACACCTGCAGGAAATATCTACAGAAATATTAGAAACAGACTTAAAAGTCTCTAGCTTCTTTATGTGTGATCCTGTTGAACATGATCTATTTGAGAACACATTCAATGAGATGTATAATAGTGATGACAATGATAGTACAATAGAATATGACTTTGAAGAAAATAAATGTTTAGAAAATGGAAGTGATAAAAGTGAGGAAAACAGTGGTGAAATCCATAATGATGATAAACAAAATGAAAAAAATATATTAACAAAAGCGGACGTAGAAAATGAAGATAGTTTCTGTGAAGTATATGTGCCTTTAATAGAACGACTTAAGACTAAATAAAAGTGAATAAATGTTTTTATTAAATAAAACGTAAAATTGTATTTTTTTTTTTTTTGTTATCAAACAAGGAATATTGACTTTGAACCTAATAATATCTCCAGGTTTGTATATCGTTTTTTGGATTCTCTTTTACCCCGTTTATTGGGACCGCGCAAGTTCGGAAAAGCGACACCTGGTTTCTTCGCTCTGCACTTTTATTCGCACTTTTAATTATATTGGCCAATCATATGGTCCTGGTTACTGGATAATTGTCAAGGCCATAGTCCAAAAAAATAATAAGAAGAAAAAATAAGATTTAGGTTAGGTTATTAAAACGGAAACAATTGTAAATAATAGTAAATAAAATTAGTTATTAAAATGCAGTACTGCAAAATACAATTAATTAAATTTACCTTTATATAATAATTGCATATCATATCAATATTGTGAAGCAATATATAATTTTTCTTCTTGAATGACAATAGGTATGAAATGTACGTCAATTGGACAATTTCAATTGACAATATGAATTATTTAAGAAAGTTGCAATATTTCTCCGCTATTCGCGCACGATCGTTTCGCGTATCCCTTCCGAGTACTTGCACACCGCGAATACTGCGTAACGGTGTATTGTATTGGCTTAGTGAATATCCGATGGACCTTTCATTTGAGAAATGGCGACAAACTATTGTAGCAATTTATATAGAAATAAAGTGGCTCCAGCAAAAAATCTATGCCTCTCCGACTACCCTAGAGAATCTACTGTCTTGCTATCTGAAGTAAGAGATTCCATTAAATCGCTAAAAAATAAATCCCTAGGTATTGTCACAATATCAGAAGAAATGCTGCAGTTACTAGGTGACAAAGGATTACATATCATCCATTCTATGTGTCGCTGTTTGGAAGTTGGGAAAATGTCCATCTGATTTGTGTACCTTAATTTATATTCCACGGCACAAAAAGGAGCCATTACGAGATGTGAAAACTACCGTACATTATCACTAATAACATACCAGTAAAAGCTTATTGGTTATCATCCAAAACAGATTAAAAACTTACCTACATTATCATTACAGCGGGAACAAGTAGGTTTGTAAAGTGAAAAGTTACACGTGAGCAAATCCTGAACCTGACAACTCATTGAAAAGTCGAGAAAATTTCATTTACCCATGACAATATGCTTCATTGACCATCTAACCATCCCATACCAGTGGCGTCTGCAGAAGCTACCTTACCGTGTTAAACTTACCACTCGGAACTTACAAGAAATGAACAAAAAATCCAGAAAAATATAAGAGATATAGCCAGAGAAGAAAAGAAAAAAGGTGCTATCGTAAAAGTGGGTTATCAGAAATTAGAAGTGAACGGGAAGAAAATGAAGTGGGATCATAGGTCCCAGAAACTCACAGAGGCAAACAAGTTAAAAAGCTAAAGGCCGAAACGAAACCCAGAACTATGATGACGATTAGGCAAAGAAATTGGAAAAACGAGGAAGAAAATGAATTATCAGATAGAATGCAAAAAGCATACAAAAATAAAACAGATTATTGGCAAAATGAAGAGGACAATCAGGAAACAGAAGAAGAAACGGACTCTCGGGTGCAGAGAGCTGATTACTCACTCACCTTAAACTCTAAAATCAATGAAACTGAAGCGAAGCAAAACAAACCCAATAATACCTTTTATCTCAAAAAACGTTACAGAATCGAAGCTTGGAACGTCAGGACCATGTATGAAGCGTCAAGACTAGCGCAAGTAGTAAAAGAAATGGAAGAATTAAGGATACACATTATGGGGCTATCTGAAATAAGATGGCCTGGGCAAGGAGAGACAACAATATCAAACGGAGGAGTGCTGTTACACTCAGGAAACGATATAAAAGAAGACAGGAGGAATGGAGTTGGGATCCTTCTAAGTAAAGAGGCAAAAAGAGGGCTAATAAAATGGCATCCTATATCAGACAGACTAATAAGACCACAATTAAATTCTCAAATAAGAAAGATAACCATTATTCAATGTTACGCACCGACAGAGGTAAGCGCAGAAGATGAGAAAGAAAATTTCTACCAACAATTAACAGATACTATCGGAAAGGTGAACAAAGGAGATATACTAGTAGTCATGGGAGATCTGCACGCGAAAGTTGGCAAAGACAACAAGGGAGTGGAAACATGCATGGGAACACATGGGCTACGGAATAGAAACAACAATGGAGAGAAACTCATAGAACTTAGCCTAGAAAACAATCTTGTCATTGGAGGAACGATTTTCCCACACAAAGACTGCCACAAAGTAACCTGGATATCACCAGATAATAAAACGCAAAATCAAATAGACCACATTTTGATTAATAAAAAGTGGAGAAGTAGCCTTTTAGATGTACGAAATAAAAGATCAGCAGATGTAGGAAGTGATCACCACCTACTAATAGCAGAAATAAAAGTAAAAATTAAGGCAAAACGCGGGAGTAAACAATATAACAAACGAAGAAGATACAATATACAACGACTGAAAGGCAGTGAAACCCAAAAAACGTGGAGTAACAAAATAAAGTTGAACACAGAAACTGTAAACAACACACAGACAAATATAGCAAACAAATGGGAGATGATCAAAGAGGCTGCACACCAAACCGCACAATAAGTGTTGGGCTACAACGAAGAAAAGAAATCAGAGTGGCTAAGTGATAACACATGGCAACTGATAAAAAAGAGGAAAGACTTAAAAGTCGAATTAAATAGAATACAAAAATTAGAAGATAAAATCAGAATAACCCAAGAGTATGCAGATACAAATAAACAAGTAAAAAAGAGCGCTAGAAATGACAAAAGAAAATGGACAGAGAAGATGGCGCGCTTAGAGAAGAGGCAGCCGAAACAAATAATCAGAGAGAGTAAACGTCTTGCAAATAAGAACTTCAACAGTGACAAACCACTAAAAGACAAACAAGGACAACTGCTTACAACAACTGAACAGCAAACACGAAGATGACATGAGTACTATAGCGAACTTATGACAGAAGAAGAAAATGAGCCGCCGTTCCAAGAGGGTAACGACGTAGAGCCAAATGAAAATTATCTAAGGATAAACGAGGAAATTCCAACGAAAAAAGAGATAGCTGAAGCAATCCGGCACCTGAGGAATAACAAAGCAGCGGGAATGGACGATATCCCAGCAGAACTGTGGAAAGCGGACACTGAGAGAACCGTGGAGCTAATAGCACCACTATTAGCAGATATATGGGCTGAAGAAATCCTACCTAAGGAATGGAATTATAGTCAAGCTTCCAAAAAAAGGGGACGTACAGCTATGCGAAAACTGGAGAGGAATAACGCTGTTATGTTCCATATATAAAATAACATTTATTGTTCATCAAAGAATGAACAATATAATAGACAAAACTCTCAGAAAAGAACAAGCGGGTTTCAGAAGGGGAAGATCGATCCTGTATAGACCAAACTTCGACGGCAAGAATCATCATAGACGAAACTATAGAGAAGAACGCAGCTTTGATAATGGCCTTTATAGACTGCTAAAGCCTTCGACAGCATAAAACATACAGCCCTATGGAAAATCTTAAGGCTAAATAGATTACCTCCTAAGATCATTGGAATAATCAAAATGATGTATCAGCAAACAACATGTCAGGTATTGTATAAAGGGCAAATGACAGATAAAATACCAATTGAAGTAGGCTTAAGACAAGGTTGCATACTGTCACCTTTGCTCTTTAATATATGTCTTAATCATATACTGGAAAAAACAATTGAAAGAAAAAATGGGATCCCTTGGAACTACCATCAGAACAAGAAACTAGCAGATATGGAATACGCAGATGATATCTGTTTCGTAGCGAACACAATAGATGATATGAAGAGCATGTTAAGGAAGCTAGAGGTGAAATCGGCAGAAGTGGGTCTTAAAATCAACACCAACAAGACAGTAGAGATGAGAATAGGAGTAACTAACTGTGACAAACTATACATCAACCAACAAGAAATAAAGCAGGTTCAAGACTTTTGCTACCTAGGCAGTATAATCAGTGCAAAAGGTGAAGCTCAAGCAGATATTAAACAGAGAATACGAAAAGCACAACAAGCCTTTGCAACCCTCGCAAATATATGGAGATCAACACAGATCAGCCAAAATACTAAAATAAGGCTATTTAACAGTAACGTGAAAACTGTGCTACTTTATGGGAGTGAAACATGGGCAATAACTGACGGAAATGTAAATAAAATCCAAATTTTTGTAAATAGATGTCTACGTAAAATTCTAAAGGTATATTGGCCCAATACCATAACTAATGTAGCACTATGGAAAAAAACCAAACAAGAACCCATCAGAACAACAATAAAGAGGAAAAGATGGAACTGGCTGGGACACACACTGAGGAAAGAAAATGCAGACATAACAAAACAGGCACTCAAATGGAATGCAGTAGGACGCCCGACCAAAACATGGAGGAGTACCGTTGAAGAAGACCACAAAAGTATGAAGAAAACCTGGGGAGAAATAGCAACCATGGCCAGAAATAGAGGAGAATGGAGAAGCTTCGTGGATGCTCTATGCTCCTTCACGGAGTAACAGGATTGGATATATATACATTATCATTACCGCGGGAACAAGTGGGTTTGTAAAGTGAAAAGGTACACGTGAGCAAATCCTGAACCTGACACTGTCGAGACCTGAAAAGTCGAGAAAATTTCATGTACCCATGACAATATGCTTCATTGACCATCCAACCATCCCATACCAGTCTGCAGAAGCTACCTTACCGTGTTGAAGGTTCGACTGTAGAACCCTGTTGGTATAATTAATATCCATTTAGGAGAGAGTCCGCGATCGGGGTCACCAATATTCATTCGCTTTCAAGATGAGTAACGACGCTAGTTTCAGACGCCTGATTCGTGTCGTTTATTATAAATAAATTTATTCTCTATTATAAACTAATTTCTAACCAATAACAAGCTACGACGACACGAAAACCCCACGAATCAGGCGTCGTTACTCATCTTGAAAACGAATGAAATTATAGTTATCAGTGTTAGACTAGTGTTACACTTCACTATTGGGGATCACACTAGTCGCAACACACATCTCACAATATCTCTGTCGGCAATTTTTTGTAATCTTCCAAGGATATGGATAGCAGAGTTCAATGGTTTTGATATATTGTTGATTCAAGTTAATTTTTTGTCAATGGTGGTATCTAAACATATTATTTTTGCTAAAAGCTAGTAGTTTAAATATGGTTCAAATTGTAAAGTAAAATGTCTGTTGATTTTAATCAGTGGCGGATCTATGGGGGGAATAGGGGAAATTCTGTCCAATGAAGATTTAACACACATGAAACTTACACCACTGTCGACAGACAAACTCAATCGAATAAACCTGCTAGGAACATTAAGGGAACTTAATGCATATAAGTTCTTATTTATGTCTTTTCATTAGTTTGGGTTTATCTTTTTCATGGGCACATTTCTAAAACTGCCACTGGTTTTAATCCTTGACCATAATATCTAGTATAATGAGTTTCTTGGTTAAATGGCTGCTAAAACTATTGCAAGCCATGCTATCATACACAGTGTATGGGTAAGAATAGCATTCTATCCCGATTAACACATAAATTTCTATAATGGGAATACAAGATTAAATAAAAAACAAATAATATATTACATCCCATTTTTATTCATACACTAAGAAACTATACTACTTAATACTATATAAAAATAAATAAAAAAGCAATGATGAAGGCACCTTGGATTGACAATACATAATATTTCCTAGAAATTGGTGGTATTATAATTTGAATGATCATTGCTATTTGTTAGAGATTCCCATTCTTGTTCATTGGCATCAAAATCATATAAATTAACAATACTTTGTTTGAGTCGATTTAACCTTCTCCTCCGTCTGAGCATTATGCACACCTGAAAGAAAAAGAAAAATTAAAAACTATCTATGTACATAGACAAGGCGAAACCGGCGGGTTCGTTGGAGAAAATATTCCCACGAGATTTTTTTTGCATAATCATATTCGTGAGACATCCCAGAATAAGGTTCAAGAAGTCACCCACGTGAAAAGTGGTCCAAATTTTTTTAATCAAATTGCAAAAATCAGTATTTTTGGCCCGGACACATTTTTTAGGTTTTTTGGACCATTCTGGACAAAAAGGTCTCTTATAATTTTTCTCTAAAATTGCTCGTTTTCGAGTTATAAGCAATTTAAAATTAAAAAAAAAACAAAAATGGCTATTTTTAAGGCTAATAACTCGGTTAAAAGTTATTATTATGAAAGTCAGAAAGTGATCAAATAAAAGATCCTGAAGAAATTTTTGTCATTATTTTATCACTAAGCTGTTATTTTTAAGTAAAAATAATAAGCGCCATGCACGTATTAGGCGGCCGGCAATGATAAGTGCGAGAGAGATGCCATTCCGGCACTCAATGGTGCATCTTCCTCGCACTCACATTTACAGCCGCGTCAATACGATCTTACGGCTCATTATTAATAATTAAAAATAACAGCTTAGTAATAAATTAATGACACAAATTTCTTCAGGATCATGTAGTGGAGGCTTTAATCTTTGATTTGGTCACTTTCTGAATTTCATAATAATTTTTAACTGAGTTATTAAGCCTTAAAAATCGCCATTTTTCGTTTTTTTCAATTTTAAATTGCTTATAACTCGAAAACGAGCAACTTTAGAGAAAAATTATAACAGACCTTTTTGTCCAGAATGCTCCAAAAACCCTAAAAAAATGTGCCCGGGCCGCAAATATTGATTTTTGCAATTTGATTAAAAAAAATTGAAAAAAAATTTGGACCACTTTTTACATGGGCGACTTCTTGAACCTTATTCTGGGATGTCATGTCTCACGAATATGATTATGCAAAAAAATCTCATGGGAATATTTTTTCCAACGAACCCGCCGTTTTCGCCGTGTCTAACATATCACGGCTAGATTTGAAATAACGCCAATATTTTTTTTTTTGAAAAATTAAAATTAAATGGGTTTTACAAAATGAATAGGCCAGAGAAATCTCTTAGTCTAGTCTAGGGGCTAGGCCTGTTTCCAGGGTTAGGGTTATAATTAAGGTTTAGTTTTAAAGCTGATAGTTTTCCCATTGTATTTTACTCATAATTCAGCCAAGTTACAAGTGAAAAATAGCCTAAATGCCATAATTTTGCAATATTTTCGCAATATCTCCGGTTCTAATTATTGGATCAAGGGTTACCAAACATCATTTTGTAGGTTTTTTTAAAGGAAGAAATTGCATTTTCATAAAATGATATTTGTTAGTTTATGAATTATAATAATTTACAAAATTAAATTACTCATAATAAACCCTTGTCACTTCCAATGCAAAATCAAGTTTGAAATTTGAATTCAGCAGGTCAAAATACATAGGAATACACTATGACACTATGTGGGCTTTGATCAAGCTTGACACAGCTGAAACATACCCCCAGATTATCTTTTTTGTTCTCTCAACTGGCTAAGAAAGTAAAATAACCTTCAAATCATTATGTATGAGGACACAGTAGTATCGTGAACAATAGTTATTTTTTACTCAATTTTATTTAGGGATTATTATATTAGCAGGAAAATATATTGATATGCCCAGAGACTATGTAACCATTATATACAAACAAATAAACTCATCTACCTATCTAAAAATTTTCTTAAAACTGCTTTTCCTTTGTGTATTTATACAGTGCATTCATAAATGTGGAAACGGTCTATTATCTCATGACTTAATTATTTTCAGAGTTAAAGCTCTGACAGGTCGATTTTTATTTTTAAATTATGATTTTTGGCGTATATCCCATAATAGTGACGTCATCAATTTGGGCGTGGTGACGTCATCGATGATTTTTTTAATGGGAATAGGGGTCGTGCGGTAGCTCATTTGAAAGGTGATTCAATTCTCTATTCAGTAATATAAACATTAACATCAGTCTTTATACCGTGTGGCCAAAAAAATAATTTTTGAATTTAATTAATTGCCGCAAAAAAAAGAATATATGAGGGGTCTAGATGCAAAACCGGCCATTTCCACTTTTTGGTCAAAATTAGTTGAATGCACCTCTGTAGTCTGTGATTAAAGATCCATATATTAACAATTTGATAAAGAGCAAAATTGGACAGTTCCTAGTAGTAATTCAGTGTGAAAGAATTGGTTCAGATGCAAAAGTGGACTTTTCCTCCAATTTAAGATGAGGAAAAGTAAAGTTGTAAATTGCTTTGTTTTTTAGTTTACTCAGAATGACATGAAGTGGAAATGTCCGGTTTTGAATCTATACCCCTCATATATGTAATTTATTTAACTCAAAATACATTTTACTGCTGTCAGAAAAGAGAAAAAAATGTTTATTTGACAAATAAACATTGCTTTTCGCTTAAATTAAATGTTCAAACTGCCAAGAGGCACGTGTGTGGCTGTATGACATTTAATTTAAGCGAAAAATGTTTATTTATGAAATAAACATTTTTTTATATTATGTAGCATCAGTAAAATGTATTTTGTATAAATAATGAAGTTAACGTTTATACTACTGAATAGAGAATTGAATCACCTTTCAAATGAGCTACCACACGACCCCTATTCCCATTAAAAAAATCATCGATGACGTCATCACGCTATGAATACGCCAAAAAATCATAATTTAAAAATAAAAATCGACCTATCAGAGCTTTAACTCTGAAAATAATTAAGTCATGAGATAATAGACCGTTTCCACACTTTATGAATGCACTGTATAATAGTAGAGTTTACTGATTCAATACAATTGCAATATTCAAGATTTGTTAGAAATAAACAGACATAAAAATTATAAACATTTTTCGCATTTTGCTTTTTTTAGTTTACAACAAAATAAGAAAAGGTAACCCAAACGCAAATATTTCATTTTAAAGAAAAAAGAACATTGTAATAATTAAAAACAACAATGTTTAAGAAAAAATCCATTCTATACAGAAAATATTGACAATCAAATTCAGTCAGCACATTCCTTTCAGCATGCTGTTATATGTTCAATGCACAGTTAACACTTACAGAATTTATATAAATATTTGAATTTTCTGCAGTATTTTTAATAGCCTCTTTTGTTTGAAACAGGTGTTGGGTCCTTTTCAAAAAGAATTCCAGCATATTTTGCAGTTATTTTTGTGTCCCTATCCTAGTTGACTCTGGGAATCCCGTGTCCCCTAGAGCTGGGATTTACCTTGTTGTATGTATGTGTGTGCCCAACTAAACGCTGAGCTGAATGTATGATTTAACATACTGTACTAAATTTAGGGAAATTACAAAGGTAATTTTCTGTCAACAGTAGTGCATAAAGTTATTAAAAAAATTAAATGTTCTGTGAGGCCTGCAAAGACCATTAGCGATATATTTAAAGTTCCTTGTATCTTTTTTTTTTTTCAAAATTTGCAGGAAAGGTATATTTTTTATGAGTAGAAAAGGCGTAGAGAGTTTCAATTGTATCAATACAAAAATTACAAGTTTATGTTTTACATAAGTACTTTCATATGGGAGTGGAGTGACAGGCCTCACCCGTATGCTGGAGAGTTAAACAATATTTTTATAATTTCCAAGAATGTCTTGTCATTTTAGTACAAGATAGGGAGGACATGGAATATATTATAAGGAAATTAAAGCAAGAGTGATATATGCGGAATCAAGACAAATATGTGTATGGTGTATTCCACGAAACAACTGTTTTGGATTATCGCGACAACGAATATTTTAGTGTGCAACATAAGAAGTATGAAAGTATTTTGCTCTATTACTCCAATAAACAACAGTATAATTTGCAATTTACTTTCGTTCTTCTGCACAGTAAAATATTCGTTGTCGCGATAATCCAAGAGGGTCATATATACATGGAATGGGGTATAAGACCAAATACTTATACAGTGCATCCATAAAGTAACGCCTCATTATTAGCTAAATAAACAATACTATTAGAAATTCCCGAAACAGGTGGATTTTTATTTTTAAATTACGATTTGTTGGGATACCTATATATCTACTAGTGACTTCATACATCTGGGCGTGATGACGTAATCAATGATTTTTCTAAATGAGGATAGGGGTCATGTGATAGCTCACTTGAAAGGGTATTCGGTTCTCTATTTAGCAATATAAACATTAATATAATTATTTATACAGGGTGTCCAAGAAAAACATTTTTAGTTAAATTAATTGAAACAAAAAGAAGAATGTATGTAATTTATTTAATTCAAAATACGTTTTAATGTTGTCAAAAAAACGGGAAAAAATGTGTATTTGACAAATAAATATTGTTTTTTGGTTAAATTCAATGTTAAAGCTGCCACCCACCTGCCTTTTGGCAGTTTGAACATTTTATTTAAGAGAAAATCAATGTTTATTTTTCAAATAAATTCTTTTTTCTGACAGCAGTAAATGTATTTAGAATTAAACAAATTACATACATTCTTCTTTTTGTGTCAATAAATTTAATTAAATTTTTTTTTGACACTGCATAAATAATAATTATGTTACCGTTTATATTATTGAATAGAGAATTGAATAAGCTTTCAAATGAACATCACGCCCAGATGGATGATGTCACTAGTATGATATACAGGGTGAGTCACCTCTAACGGGACGGAAATTACAGCGAAATGGTAAAAGATTTGAAAAAAATTTTAAATTAGTAGTTTGTAAGTTGATAAAATCTACATTTTAAAATTATTTTGAAATATACAGGGTGTCCCAATAAATGGCGGCGTATCAAAGTTATATTGTTTCTTATGGAACACCCTGTATTTTATTGCATTTTTAATTGTCCGCAAAAAATAAGGTATAGTTTCATAAGACTTCCCTATACCTATGTACAGAGTGTTCTGAGTTATGGTGACTTTTCTTAAAATGTAGTTTTAAAAGAAGGCTTATTGTCAAGTTATTTAAGAAATTATCAAAAAATACTTTTACATCTAAATAGTTCGATATTGGTTGAATGTATTCCATGATTAATTATTACACAGTTATTTACAGGGTGTTCAACATTTACAGTTTCATTATTGGATTATTCAATGTGTCATATGACGCTTATTTTAAATGGAATACCATGTATATTAATATACTATTATACTAAACGGAGTCACCTCTTTCTAATGGTATATGGATGTTCTATACCTAGGTCTAATAGTTATTGCGTAATTTACAATTATTTAAATTCTTAATCTGTAAATCGAGTTTAAAACAAAAGATGTATCTCATTGTATGACATCGTCATTTTATGACAGTACGGTCTGGTAATTATCAAAAATATAAACATCCGCGTATGATATTCAAATTTAATTGTTCTTAAAAACGAATAATCACGTTATCTACGAAAGAGTAGATATGGTACTTTGCATTGGGGAGTGTTTGCAAAATTGTATCTTACCTTCTTAAGTTTACGCTCAAAAGTATCCTGATAGAAGACACCCAAAAAAGGACGTTTATGAGAGATTTTAATAGATTCCGTGCTATTGGTAATGTTGCATACGGAAAGGCAAATAAAAATAAACCAGTTATTTGTGATGACGTCAAAGAGCTTGATGTCCTGCTTTCTGTTACGGAAAAAGCAAATACTAGTAAAGAAAAAATTTCGGGTGAATTGTAAATCAGTCAAACGACTGTTAGAATACTTAAGAGAAATCACTACTATCCATATAAAACTCAACTACACCAGTATTAGACCAAACAGGATTATGATAAATATTTAACTTATCGTTTATGAACTTTAGACTTTATAGAACATCCTGATTTTTTTAATGTATTGTATACAGACCAATATACCTACTTTTTATAATAATGGTCTAGTAAATAGACATAATTTTCATTTCATTATGATACAGTAGACAAATATTTATTTCGTAGTTTAAAAATCGAGAGTGACTATAAATATTATTTTTAAAATCAATTTACGGTTTAAGAATATTGTAAATTACGCAAATACTGTGACTCCTAGTTATAGAACATCCCTATAGGTACCATTCGAAAGAGGAACCTGTGCTTAGTACAATAATTTATTAATATACATGGTGTTTTATTTAAAATAAGCATCATATGACACATTAAATAATCCAATAATGAAACTGTAAATTTTGAACACCCTGTAAATAAATGTGTAATAATCAATCATGGAATACATTAATTATAAAATAAAAACCAGACCGTACTGTCATAAGGTGACAATGTCATACAATGCCATTAATTAACTACATCTTTTGTTTTAAAATCGATTTACACATTAAGAATTTAAATAATTGTAAATTACGCAAAAACTATGAGACTTAGGTATAGGACATCCATATACCATTCGAAAGAGGTAAAATTGTTTAGTATAATTATTTATTAATATACATGGTGTTCCATTTAAAATAAGAATCATATGACACATTGAATAATCCAATAATGAAACTGTAAATTTTGAACACCCTGTAAATAAATGCGTAATAATTAATCATGAAATACATTCAACCAATATCCAAATATTTAAATGTAAAAGTAATTTTTTTATAATTTCTTAAATAACTTGAGAATAAGCCTTCTTTTAAAACTTTACATTTTAAGAAAAGTCAACATAACTCAGAACACTCTGCACATAGGTATAGGGAAGCCTTATGAAACTATACCTTATTTTTTGCGGACAATTAAAAAATGCAATAAAATATAGGGTGTTCCATAAGAAAAAATATAACTTTGATACGCCGCCATTTATTGGGACACCCTGTACATTTCAAAATAATTTTAAAATGTAGATTTTATCAACTTACAAACTACTAGTTTAAATTTTTTTAAATCTTTTACCATTTTGCTGTAATCTTCCGTCCCGTTAGTGGTGACTCACTCTGTATATCGTCGTTGCGCGAGCAAAATCTGCTATGTGTAAAAAACTAAATTTTACAGGGGAGACATAAAACTGTGATTTTACCTCACCTGAACACATAGCAGATTTTAACCAAATGTTTATAACATGGTTAATTGTATTCATAGCCTATAGCAGATTATACCAATGTGTTAAGAATTAAATTTTGAGAATTTCTGTGCTCATAACTCAATTTCATCAAAAAATGAAAAATGTACATAGCAGATTTTACCCGCACAACGACGATATGCCAAAAAATCCTACATAATTTAAAAATAAAAATCGACCTGTTTCGGGAATTTCTAATAGTGTTGTTTATTTAGCTAATAATGAATTTATGCATTACTTTATAGATGCACTGTATATTGGATCAGTTACAGATTTGGACTTTAGTGTGGAAAATACTATTAAGGGTTGTAAGACTTTTAAGTATTTAGAGTCAATAATAAGCCAAGATGGTGCTTTTATGAAATATACAGAAATGAAAATAGCCTAGGGAAAACAAACCACGAAAGCACTCAGTGGAGTGATATAGTACAACACTCTAACCAAAGAAAACAAAAAAAAAAGAATCTTTCACAAGCATAATGCTGAATATTACCCTGTATGAAGCGAAATGTTTATAACATGTCTACAAATCACCAGAGAGGAAAGAATTAGAACAGATGAAATATGGAACAGAATAGAAGTAGAATGCTCAATTACAAAAAAGTTGGAAAACAGAGCCATGCAATGGTAGGTATGTACCAATGATGCCAGAGCTACCGGTTTATCGGCAGATCTACAGATTTTAATATCAATATATCTATTTTTTCCACAGCGTACCGATTTTTCAAATAATTTCTAGATTATACAAATGTTCCTTTATCCCCAGCATTGCATTTTGAATCGAAACTATCTATTACTATTTTTCTGTTGCCCATAAGTAAATTCCTTTGTATAACTTTTTTACAAGTTCTTTTTTATACAACCCGTTATACATTTACATGCTTAATATGATGCTATTCTCATTGTTAAAACTTGGGGGAAGCACAGAGTAGCATTCAAGGATTTACATGCAGAAAGTTATAAATACAAAATGTTTTTGCGAAAAAAATTATTCGGTTTTAGTGACTTACATCCAAAGTTTAGTAAAAATGTCCAGTTCTAGTAGTATAGTGAACTATATGAACAAAAAGAAACATTAAAAACCCAAATACTCTCAAAAATATACAGAAGAATCGAACAGCTGCCCAAGTTTAAACAATGGTTACAAAAATGCAAAAAATCTGAACAATATGTGAAATGCAAATTTCAATTGAGGCCATGAGAGCCAGAGTGGCCTAATTGATAAGAACATTACTTTACATAATCAAAGAAAATAATCAGAAATCAATGTCCAATTACTAAAACAATGGGACATTGATAGCTTCTGATCATTTTCTTTGATTATGTAAAGTAATGTTTTTCTCAGTTAGGCCACTCTGGCTCTCATGGCCTCAATTGTGTTTTTTGAGTTTTTTTTTTTCAATTTGACCATTAAAACATTGTTTTCTATACAGCGTTTCACGTTAAGAATAGAACATTGCGAAGATAACCCCATGTATGTCTTACGAGCGATAGAATCACGCCGTACTGACTAGAATGAATCATATATCGACGGTCTAATTCTAATACCCCGTATCTGCAAAAAACTGAATTTCCGATTTTCGCGGCAAACGATTAACAAAACAATTATCCATCTATACACAAAACTCTGATCTAAACAAAAAATTCTAGGAACCTCTAATACCGGTCATCTAATACCCCGTAACTGAATATCTCTAAAATTGATAAGAAAAAAAAAACAGAAAAAACCTCCTACTTGAAAAAATCTCTTTTGGCAGATACGGGTTATTAGAATTAGACCGTCGATATGGGCAGTCGAGTATCCACCTGTGCCCGAGAGGTTTGGCAACACTGATCTCCGTAAGCGTAATGTTCTATTCTTAACGTGAAACAAAGTATAGAAAGTTTTGTTTTATTTTAGAAATCTACAGATTTTTGTAGAGATCTACGGATTTTTCTTGACAATTCTACTGGTTTTCCTTCAACGGAGCCTGGCAACACTGGTATGAACAAAGAATGTCATAGCAGAGGGTGACTGAAAAGAATACTAGACTGGGACCCACCGAGAAGTAGACAGAGAGGAAGAACTGCTATGGGATGGAAAACTTACATAGGAAATGCTATGATAAATAGAGATAATCAGAGATGACGACTGGCAGAATAGAATGCTAGGGAGGACTAAAAAAAGTGTCATAAAACCTTATACCGTTTATAGTTGAGGATTAATGGCATTTATTTTTGAAAACCCTTCATGCTTCACCCTCATAAAACTTTTATTAATTCTTAGATGTTTATTCACCTACGTTACTCACCAATAATGATAAAATAAATACAAAAGTTAGAACAACCAAAGGAACTATAAGAAATTCATAGTCATCTTCTACATCAACAATATCTGTTGTAGTTGGAGTTGGAATGATTTCAGTTGTAGAGTTTAACAAAGCATGCATAATTTAGTTTTTTCATCGTGTCGTACTATCATACTATAACTGAAAGAGTTGTATATTAAAAACTGCCCTCAAAATTTGGTTCAATAACACTATTTTTTAAAAATTTTCCATGAAAACAACTATTACAAAATTTGAAGTTTTAAATGAAATGTGAAATGTGCATTGTTGACTTGTTGAACAGCTGAGTCATCAGTTCCGCCAACAATGTAAAATTAGTCACCTTTCATTCTAATTCTATATTTGAAATTACATTATAATGAAATTGTATTGTGCATTTATATAAGTGTATCTGAATATTTATAAAATAACAATTTACTCAAACAGCACATTTACATTAATTTATTCCGTATTTTTGTGATATTTACTGACAGCAACAAATAAAAATGTGTTGGTGCGACTGATTCATGAACACATGACACATGTCATCAAGATTTTATTATTGTAATCTTGTGTCATTTTTATATTTAATTTTTACTTTTCAGATTAAATTATTTTAAAAATGTCAATAGAAATTTTACAGGCCGATTGTAAACGAGCTGTAAAAGATCTAGTGTCTTTAAGCAACGATGAATTAGATTCAATTATCAACAATGACGAGAGAATTCAGGAAATCATTACACAGCTAGATCAGGTAAGATTGAATGAGTTTCTGTTTTTATAGTTATTTTATCTCAAAAGTTTATATAAACAATTTGAAATTAATAGGGAGATTAATAATTATAATTTCTAACTGATGTATTAATAACTACTAATGTTTCTATGTTTTAGTCTTATTTAAAAGAGATTGAAAATGAAAAAGAAAACATATTGGCAAGTAACAACTCAATGGCAGAATTCAACCTCTCCAAGGAACCAGAATTAGTTGAAGGCAGGGAAAAAATAGAGGAACTGTCACAACAGGGAGAAGAATTGACAAAAGCAGTGGAAGATAAACTTAAAGAATTGAGTTAGTATTACTATCATCAAACCATCTTTTCAGTTGTAGTTTAGAAAAATAAGCAAAAAAGTACCCTGTTTGTAACACTGATCCGGCCAGGCAGATGACATTTATTTGGAGTAGTATGGACCTCTATAACAAAAACCTATATGTTTCCTGAAGTTGATTTTTTGGAAATAATTAGTTATTAACAAATTAAGGTCAAAAAACAGTCACTTTTCGCTCATTTCTCTATCAGCAAAAAGTGAAAACGTCAGTAAAAAAGTTGTGTTGCCAGGTCCGATTTGTTTTTAATCGGTACATAAGCAAAAACAAATCGGGATTTAGGGTTGTAAATCGGAACAATAGCCCAGTAAATGACCGTTTGGAGTGTAATTTTCGGAGTCAACTCCGAATTGCATGAAAATCTGGTTTTAGGTTCTACTTACTATCTACTTCAAAGTTGAACTTGTACCGTTGGTTGCTTTTACTTGTGGGTGACAGTTACCCCTTCTCGGGGATAAAAAATGCGCGTTTAAATAAGTCCCAAAATGGATCAACTGACTAACTCTAAAAAACTTTTGTTCTATATAATTTTTAAACTAAGTCAATACTTTTCGAATACCTAATTTTATTGAAAAAATATTCTTAGCAAAAATGTAGCTTTTAAAAAAGCAAAAAAAATGGTTATGTTCAGAAAGTCTATAAAACCAGTAAAAGCAAAGTTGTAGCTCATAAAAATACATTCTTATTCGTCAAATTCCAAATATATTTTTTCAACTTGAAATAACCCACAAATTAAGCAATTTTCGGGCAAAACCTATTAAAATGTATTAAAGTGTTTAAAAAAATCTTTAATTTTGTTTTATGTAAAAGTCTCTAGCATTAACCTTCCGCCGGTAACGTGAATTCTTGTAACATAGTTGGTAACGTCGGTCTACGACACCGACTTTTTTAATAATGAATATCTTAGGTTGTGATTTTGTGTTAATATTTTGATGTGACTAAATGTTTAATATAACTATATTTAAATAACAATATAGTAAGAAATGATCAATATTTATTTATATTCGGGAAAAAAATGCACATTAAAAAAAAGTGGCTTCTTTTAGATACTAACATAATTGACAAACAATTTACAAAAACATGTCAAGTTTTTGAATACAAAATGTCAACGAACATATCGGCAAGGGTTGAAATGTCACAAAAAAAATAAAATTATTCAACAAATGTCCAACACAAACTGAAATTAATGTCCGTTTGTTTCCTCATTTTTTTATACACTCCACCGCACTGTACGGTTCTGGTTCGGAATTAGCAACAATTTCGTCAAAAAGTTGTTGCAACCTGATTTGTTCTCTTTCATAATCAATATTCATATAAAATCCTAAAATTAACATCTATTATTTAAACTGACTATGGACCAAAAACAACAAAAACTTACCGTTAAGTATATCATAAATGGTAACCTCAGTCTCTCACACCGTCAGGTCAAATAACATATGAACTATCCACACTTGGTTACAGATTTTTCAAGACTAAATAGTGTGATAAGAATTTGAAAGCTACCTGGCCGCGGGGACAAAAAAAAATGCGCATTTGAGTTTTACCGCGAAAAATCCGCTACGTCGGTGTCAGGGACCGTACGTTACCACTCGAAGGTTAAAACTAAGCGCGTTACGGTCAAAATAAAGTTGGCCCTTTTTTTGGTAAAAAAAATCGTGAGAATCTCCCCCTATTTAGCACCGTAAATAAAATTAATTGTTACCGCTTTACCATTTACTTTATATGTGTATTTTTTATACGATCTGTAAGGTTTACCCGTTGGGAGTGCTTAGTTTTGAAAAAATTTGATTTTATAGCAAAAAAAAATTCCTAAAATATTGGAAAATGCCCTTTTTTCAAAATAACTTAAAAGGTATTAGGGATACTAAAAATCTCAAGGAGTAAAAAGTAGGTAGGTTTTGCTTTTATAAATATGATAGATTCATTTTGTTTTTCTGTAAGATTCTGTCCATATTTTGCATCCACTCGTGATTAGTGACTCGTTCAGGCCCTTTCAATCCTGTAAAAAATACATAAGTAAAGTAAATTGTTTGTAAAGCGGTAACGATTAATTTCATTTGGGGGCTAAGTAGGAGGAGATTTTCAGAATTTTTTTTACCAAAAAAAAGGAGTCAACTTGATTTTGAGCATAACTCGCTTAGTTTTGATGCTAGAAACTTTTTTAAAAACTAAAAATAAAGCTTTAATAAAAAAGTTTTAATTGGTTTTTCCCGAAAAGTGCTTCATTTCTTGGTTATTTCATGTTGAAATATTTGATTTGGAATTTGACGAATAAGAACATATTTTTCATGAGCTACAACTTTGCTTTTGTTGGGTCTATAGACTTTACGAGTTCACAATTTTTTTTACTTTTTTATATTATGCTACATTTTTGCTAACAATATTTTTTTCGATAAAATACTTACTTTTGTGTTATTTGTAAAAATCGCCTGAAGACGTGATTTTTTTGTCGAAAAATAAACATTTTCAATAATAAACTCGAAAAACTCGAATAAATAACTCAAAAAGTATTAACTAACTTAAAATTCTATAGAACTAAAATTGCTTAGAATCAGTCAATTTATCCATCTCGTGACTTATTTTAAACGCACGGTTTTTCACCTCAACTAGGTGTGACTGTCACCCCCCGAGTAAAAGCAACCAATGGCACAAGCCATCCAAATTTTCATGCAATTCGGAGTTGATCCTGAAAATTACACGGTATCGTCATATTTACCGTTCATTTACTGGACTACAAGGTGTTTCTATAATCTGTATTTAATCCTACATAATAATAATAATCAGACGAAATTACAAAAAAAAATAGTAGATTAAGTAAATTATTTATTTTTTACTAAAATTATATTGTTCATTCGATTTTGCCGCTTTTAGGAGTGCCTTGTTTTTATAACAGTTATAAAATTCAATGCAAGTCCTCCTGAAATTGGTTTTCGTGGGTGAAAATCGGGACATTTAGTGTCCCGATCAGGTACAAATCGGTACGCGTCCCCAGACCCCTGAAAATCGGGACGTCCCGCGCAAATCGGGACACCTGGTAACGCTTACCCACGCCCTGACCAGACCTCCTGACACGACAGAATTCTCTGACTATTTTTGTCGGGGGCAGCTCTACACACGTCTACACCAAACTATCTGACAAAATGTAAAATTATTATTTTACTTATATTTTTTCTAAACATCCGTATAAGCCGTATTTTTTAATTTCTGACATCACAGTTGGGAAGAAATCATCCCATCCCCTAAATATTAATCCCTTAGTTACAACCCCTAACTTTAATTTTTTTAATAGCACTCTGTACATTTTTTTATAGTTTTGTATGTGGTATTCGATCGTCTACGCAACAGATTTTATTAAAAATAAAATGGTTTCGTTTTACAAAACTACAAAAAAAAAATGTACAGGATGCTATTAAAAAAATTAAAGTTGGGGGTTGTAACTAAGGGATTAATGTTTAGGGGATGGGATGATTTTTTCTACTCCATATTAAAGTGTATTACAAATGAAATAGATCAGTTGTTATCCCATTCGAAAATCTCTATTTATTTAAAAAATATAGCCTGGATAAATAATTAGTCTGGGACACATAATAAACAAAAATAAACTGATATGTTCTTGATTACTTATCAACCGATTTTATTTTTAAAAAATATGTTTAATAGACAATAGAAGACCACATCCAAAACTATAAAACAATGTACAGGGTGCTATTAAAAAAATTAAAGTTAGGGGTTGTAACTAAGGGATGAATACTTAAGGGATGATTTTTTCTACGTCATCTTAAAGTGTATTACAAATAAAATTGATCAGTTTTGTCTCATTCGAAAATCTCTATTAGTTTTAAGAGATATAGCCTGGATAAATTAGTCTGGGACACCCTGTATAGATCATTTATAGCCTGATTTAACCTTCGGGATCATGGAATAGCAAAAACAGAAAAATCCTCCGGGATGGCCCATTTTTGTCGTGCAAC
Source organism: Diabrotica virgifera virgifera (assembly GCF_917563875.1). Lineage (NCBI taxonomy): Eukaryota > Metazoa > Arthropoda > Insecta > Coleoptera > Chrysomelidae > Diabrotica > Diabrotica virgifera. The sequence goes on along the minus strand of NC_065445.1, from coordinate 229,261,822 downwards.
AAGCCTACACACTCTCCAATAGCCAGACCCAACATTGCCAGCCCCGACAGTCAGGTCATGTCAGAGCATATGTAAATGTTTTAAAGCATTTGAAACAAATTTGAGAAAAGTATATAAAAACCTTCAAAATGGAGGTTTTTTAAATGTTTTTCTATCCTTATATGTTACTTACAGAAAATTGCAAAATAAGTAAAACATTTTGGATAAACCTTGATGTTGGGTAGTATAGTGCTTAACCCTTTCAGTCACCATGTTTGTTTAAATGAACATCAACTTTTCATAGGCACCAACGATGGCTAATTCCCATTTTTTACGTTTAATCACTGTGATCGTCTCAACAAACATTATCTCTAAACGTTGTACTAGGCATAGTATCACGCTTGTTCCGAATAGCTCAGTTTGGTTGATGAGTACTGCATGGTAACACATGTTTTAATATCTACAATTCGTGATAAGTACATATTTCGTTTGTGTTTAAACTTGTTAAGTAAGTTAAAATCTGATTTTAAAATTATTTTATAGGTACTTTATTGTTAGTTTTTACATGTATGTACAAAAACATAAAAAAAATAGATACTTCATATAGTTTCAAACAAAAAATAATGTGTTCTTTTAAACGAACATGGTGACTCAAATGTTATTTTATTTTCAGATTTCTTATTTCAAAAATATGTTTAGAAAGCTACTAACTGAAGCTGAACTTCTTGGTAGTATCAATAATTTTTACAGACATCGAAGTTATGAGCGATGATGAGGAAGATGATGAATTACAGAAGTCACAGGATATATCAGATGTTGATAATTCTGATTTGGAAGATAAGCAATATTGATCAAGTAATACCATGTTTAGACGATATGAATGAATTTTAGATAAGGATGAATGATCTGAAGAACAAAAATCTGACACTGAAAAACAAAATAAAGTAGGTGAAAACAAAGAACGAAACGAATTGGTTGAACGTGCTGAAGAAGAGAAAAATGGAACCTGTCTGAAAAAGACACACATTAGTTGTAGTAAATGCAATATTAATTATTTATATATTGTCCGTGAACGCAATTATTTCGTTGCTTTTCATTCAAAATAAATATGTTTTTTAAAATTTTCTTGGGATTTTTTTACATGCGCGACCCTTGAGTCACGATGGTCGTTTGAAAAACCTTAATTAAAAAAAAAATCGGTTTTTATTGGCAAAATTTTTTGTTTATAAATCTTTAAAAACATCATATACCTCAACCTCCAAGTTTTAAATTTTTATCTTTGCAAACAAAAGCTCATGATTGAAAGAGTTAAACTATGCTAAACTGTTAAACATTTTAAAGCAATTGGTAAACTAGTTTAAAAGTTATTTTATTTGTTTATCCCAAATTAAATTTTTTGCAATAAGTCAAGAAATCGTAATTCTACTGATCGCTGAAGAAAGAAGAATACTTATTCTACTAACTTTATTAAACAAGAATAAAGGAAAACAAAATTATTTTGCAATAACATGTAGATTTTTTGCTTATAAGCAATTGAATAACTTTTAAACCTTTGCTTGCAGGAAAATTATTTTTTATGTTTAGAAAGCTTGAATTTTTCACGGATCTTAAAAGAAAAAAGTTGTTCTATAGTTGAAATTCAATATGATTGTCAGGATATGTTTTAAAATGATAGACTCTAGAGGGGTCTGAGAATAGCCGCTTGCCGTCAAGTATTTACGAACTACAAAATATCTGCCCTGGCAATCCTATTGAATTTGAACTATAGAATAATTTGGGACGAAGTTAGCTCCTTTTTTTAAATCCATAACGGCTTTGTTTATAACAATTGAAAGATCTAATTAGCATTATTCCAAAGAACATACTTTAAAGTTTTAATGTGCCAAATTAAAAAAATATTGAATTGCAACGAAATCAAAATGTGGTGCTAAAAATCAGCTGGTTCTGAAACTCACGTGAGTGATCGACGAGAGAAGGAGCTGTTAAATGCATTTCTGGTTTTTGTTTATGGATTTTGACATTTCCGTTTTTTAGTTTTGTATGTACTTTTTGTGTACATTACAAATATGCATTATTTTGCAATTTTTTGCAAAATACGCAACAAATAAGGATATAAACAAACTATTTTGAAGGTTTTTATACAGTGCGGTGGAATAAGTGTTGCCCCCCTGTTAACTTGTTTATAATATAAGCAAAACGCTCAGACAGGTTGATTTTTAAACTAACCATAGTATATTATAGGGTCTAGGACGTTTCATCGCCGCCGTTTCGATGCCGCCAGTTCGATGCCGATGCCGGCCGATTCATCGCCAGTCAATTAATCGCTATCTGATATATTTCCGAATTTTCGACAGTTACAATTATTAGTTATTTTTAGTATTAATTAGGAATTCTAGGAAATGCGAGATATGACGGCGATAAAATGGACTGGCGATGAACCGGCGGCATCGAAACGGCCGGCGATGAACCGGCGGCATCGAAACGTCCCATTCCGTATATTATAGCATCAACGTTTCGAACTTTACGCGATCCCTCTTCAGGTGACAGGTATAACTTTGATTTTTTAAAATGGTAAGGTACATCATGTGACACCTCATTTAACAGCTTTTGAAATACTGATTTCAAAAATGTATAATACTTTAATCCTTTTTGAGATCGTACGCGCAAAATTTCGGTCGAACTCTTTTTAAACGCATTTATTTTTTTCGAATTCTGAGGAAACTAATAATTATTTTTGAAACATTTAAACGCAGAATGAAAGATTAGATTATTACCGAGGGCTGATAGTCCCTTAGAATAACCAAAAAGTTTCTTTTGAATGATATATTTGAAATTAAAAATCACACTAAATTTTCTCTTTTTTTCACCACTGTGACTTATTAAAATAAACATTATAGGAGTTCTCAGGGACTTTGGACCATCGAGAATACTGTAATATTTCATTCTGCGTTTAAATTTTTCAAAAATATTTATTGGTTTTTTCAGGATTCGAAAAAAATGATTGCATTTAGAAAGAATTCGACCGAAATTTTTTGCCTACGCTCTCAAACAGGATTAAAGTATTATACATTTTTGAGCTCAGTATTTTAAGAGCTTTTAAATGAGGTGTCACATAATGTACTTTCCCATTTAAAAAAATCAAAATTATGGCTGTCACCTGAAGAGGGATAGCGTAAAGTTCGAAACGTTGATGCTATAATATACTATGGTTAGTTTAAAAAATCGACCTGTCCGAGCGTTTTACGTATATTCTTAAAATAAACAAGTTAACAGGGGGGGGGGGGCAACACTTATTCCACCGCACTGTATGTAGAGGCCCATACTACTCAAAACACCCGTCGTTTGCCTGGAGGTGTGAGTTTCACGAGAAAAATCTTATTTCCCTGGATAGACCAGGACGGATCTGTTTTGAGGTGGATGTGAGAGGTGGCATTCGGATTTTTGCAGATAAAGTTGGGTGACAACTTCTATAATCATAATTGACTTATGCTCCTTCTCAAATATGCCCGGAATATTAATAAAAAAATTAAAATATTTAAAAATTTCGATAAACATCGAATTTTTTCTACTTTCTTTGCGTATTACTTTAAAACGATTCATTTTGGAACAAAGTCGTAGTGAAATATAATAAAGATAATTCAATTTTTTATGATATACGACTGGTTAAAAATGTCTTAAATTATTACCTTTTCTGCAAAATAGCAATGAATACAAAATAAGGGGGTAAAATAGTCCTATTTTTATTCAATGTTTTTCAACCACTTTGGTTGCACTTAGAACCTTCGGCAATTTAAATGTATTTAAAAAGTTCAAATTTTTTAAAAACTTTCTGAATAAAAAGTAGACCATTTAAAAGTTGGCTAATTTTTTTACATATAAACAGGCGCTCTACCTGTCTAATACACCTTACAGAATTAAAATCGGATTATTTAGGCAGCCTCAGCAATGTTTTAAAGTGATAAACAATTTTTTAGCTTATAAACAAATTAGTGCTGTCGCTAGGAGGGGATGCAACGGCCTCCTGTATTTAGATGGACTTAAGTTTTTTATATATTTTGATCCGTAGAACACGAAGTTTTTGGGTAACAGTTGATCCAGGTGTCGATAAGATTGTTATAAAATAAAGAACTCGAGGAATTACATAACAGCGATTTTTCGCAAAATAAAACATTTTTTTGTATTTTGGGTAATTCTAAGCAAAAAGTGTTCCTACAAGTTTTTTCGTAGGATGCATAGTTTTCGAGATAAACGCGGTTGAACTTTTAAAAAATCGAAAAATTGCAATTTTTGAACCCGAATAACTTTTGATTAAAAAATAAGAAAGTAATTCTGCTGACAGCATTTGAAAGTTTAAGTCAAATTATACCGGTTTTGTTTGTTTGCATTGCTAAAAATTAGTTTTTTTATTTTTAAACAAAGCTGTTTGTTGATATGCCAAAAAATTGTTTATAATTTTAAAACATTGCTGAGGCCCCTTAAATAATCCGATTTTAATTGTGCAAAGTGTATTAGATAGGTAGAGCGCCTCTTTATATGTAAAAAAATAGCCAACTTCTAAATGGTCTACTTTTTGTTCAGAAAGTTTTTAAAAAATTTGAACTTTTTTAAATAAATTTAGATTGCAAATTTATTATGCAAAATCTATTAGGTCGAATTTAATGAAATTTGGCAGATTGTTTAAGTATGTTATAAGAATTTTCTAAGCGAATTACTAAGGTTCTAAGTGCCACCAAAGTGGTTAAAAAACATTAAATAACAACAGGCTTATTTTGCCTCCTTATTTTGTATTTATTGCTAAATTGCAGAAAGGGTAATACTTTAAGACATTTTTAACCAGTCGTATATCATACAAAATTCAATTATCTTTATTTTATTTCTTTACAACTTTGTTCCAAAACTAATCGTTTTAAAGTTTTTCGAAATTTTTAAATATTTTTAAATATTTTATTTATTTTTTTTTATTAAACGTTCCGGGCATACTTCAGAAGAAGCATAAGTCAATTATTATTATTATTGAAGTTGTCACCTAACTTTATCTGCAAAAATCTGAATGCCACCTCTCACATCCAAAAATATACGTTTTTTCACAGATCAGCCCTGGTCTATGATTATTATGTTGATTGGATCATAATGTGCTTTATACTTTTATAGATTCTTTACACATTAGTAATTATTTCCTTCATAATATATATTTTATTTTTTAGGGGACAAAGGTGGTGATATGTCCTTAGAAACTGCTTTAGCCCTGCTACAGACAGCAGCCAGTGAAATGGAAGAAGAATCTGATAAATCATCAAAAAAATTTCTAGATGGTGAACTTGAATTGGATGATTTTCTTGACGACTTCTTAGAAAAAAGAAAAATAATGCACTTACGTCTGGTAAAAGCAGAAAAATTATCTAAAATCCTACAGAGAGATCCAACTTTGAATAACCCTAATTACATTAATGCACCCCCTGTTAGCATAAATTCTAATTATTTTCCTGGTGTTAACATACCTGGAGATAACCCATCTGGACCTATGCCCCCTTATCCCATTGGGCAGCCAGCAGTTCCTTACCCCACTGGGCCATTCAACATGCCAATGCCACCTCCCATTAGGAACAATTATTTTCAGAATTATTAGTGCCACATGTTATATAGAAATGAAAGATTTTATATTTACGATTTGATTCTTTAGTACTAAGAGTACAAAATGCAAGAATATTTTTTTTATTTTGTAAAGTATATTTTGTATTCTTTTTGTTTTTATAGTTACGTCTCACAATAATAATGTTTAAGAAATGTAAATTTTAAGATATGTTAAGATTATTCATATTGTAAATTAAAAATTAACACATTTAGAGTTTAAAGTAGTTTTTAATTGTTCTTTGGCCTAATCTTTATTTAAATGTACCGGGTGTCCTAATAAGAATGGCTCTCGGCCATATATCAGGAACCGCTTATAGTACAGCTTTGAGAAAAAAAATTTATAACAAAAGTTGTCGCGGGAAAAGCCTGGAAATTATTTTCATAATTGTAGGTTCACCGCTAGAGGGCGTAATTGAATATCAAAAATTAAAAAATCTAAATTTTACAAAATTTGCCCAATGAAAGTGCACTGGAAATTCGATCAATGTATTAATAAAATTCTGCGCATATTTGATTTTACAAGTCTACCTTTGCAAATAAGAGTGGGAACCTTGTTATGAAAAAATGGCTATAAATCGGCTTCTATTAAATCGAATTTTGCAAACTTAATCTTGTTGAAACAACTCTTTTTGGTCAATGTAAAAGTTATAAGAAAAAGACTAAGTTTTCACTCTAATGGCACGTAACATATCCCACCAGAATGAAAACAATGGGAACCTTCTCTGGTTACACCTCCGAGGCTTCTACAATTTGCAAGCCATACGGATGCTGAGACTAAGGAAGATGAGGGAATTCTACAATTTACAATTCACGTCACATCTGCTCAGCGCGGTAAAGTTCCAACGAGACTGGTTCCCTTCATACTCCACACAGAGTAAATGTAAATCAAAAATGAATAACCATTTTCCCTTTCGTTGCAAAACGAAAATACAGCCGAACCATATTCCAGTCCAATCAGAGAGTGCTGCAAGCACCTCTACCGGTTTCGAAACTTATTAGTCTCTCATCAGGAGGCACATATGCTGCCCTCCCTGATCCAACCAAAACAAACCCCAGCGTGCAGTCCCGAATTGCAACGAACGAAATGGCATAGATGCCCTAGCGGCAACTGCTAGCAAAAGACTAAGTTTTCACTCTAATGGCACGTAACATATCCCACCAGAATGAAAACAATGGGAACCTTCTCTGGTTACACCTCCGAGGCTTCTACAATTTGCAAGCCATACGGATGCTGAGACTAAGGAAGATGAGGGAATTCTACAATTTACAATTCACGTCACATCTGCTCAGCGCGGTAAAGTTCCAACGAGACTGGTTCCCTTCATACTCCACACAGAGTAAATGTAAATCAAAAATGAATAACCATTTTCCCTTTCGTTGCAAAACGAAAATACAGCCGAACCATATTCCAGTCCAATCAGAGAGTGCTGCAAGCACCTCTACCGGTTTCGAAACTTATTAGTCTCTCATCAGGAGGCACATATGCTGCCCTCCCTGATCCAACCAAAACAAACCCCAGCGTGCAGTCCCGAATTGCAACGAACGAAATGGCATAGATGCCCTAGCGGCAACTGCTAGCAAAAGACTAAGTTTTCACTCTAATGGCACGTAACATATCCCACCAGAATGAAAACAATGGGAACCTTCTCTGGTTACACCTCCGAGGCTTCTACAATTTGCAAGCCATACGGATGCTGAGACTAAGGAAGATGAGGGAATTCTACAATTTACAATTCACGTCACATCTGCTCAGCGCGGTAAAGTTCCAACGAGACTGGTTCCCTTCATACTCCACACAGAGTAAATGTAAATCAAAAATGAATAACCATTTTCCCTTTCGTTGCAAAACGAAAATACAGCCGAACCATATTCCAGTCCAATCAGAGAGTGCTGCAAGCACCTCTACCGGTTTCGAAACTTATTAGTCTCTCATCAGGAGGCACATATGCTGCCCTCCCTGATCCAACCAAAACAAACCCCAGCGTGCAGTCCCGAATTGCAACGAACGAAATGGCATAGATGCCCTAGCGGCAACTGCTAGCAAAAGACTAAGTTTTCACTCTAATGGCACGTAACATATCCCACCAGAATGAAAACAATGGGAACCTTCTCTGGTTACACCTCCGAGGCTTCTACAATTTGCAAGCCATACGGATGCTGAGACTAAGGAAGATGAGGGAATTCTACAATTTACAATTCACGTCACATCTGCTCAGCGCGGTAAAGTTCCAACGAGACTGGTTCCCTTCATACTCCACACAGAGTAAATGTAAATCAAAAATGAATAACCATTTTCCCTTTCGTTGCAAAACGAAAATACAGCCGAACCATATTCCAGTCCAATCAGAGAGTGCTGCAAGCACCTCTACCGGTTTCGAAACTTATTAGTCTCTCATCAGGAGGCACATATGCTGCCCTCCCTGATCCAACCAAAACAAACCCCAGCGTGCAGTCCCGAATTGCAACGAACGAAATGGCATAGATGCCCTAGCGGCAACTGCTAGCAAAAGACTAAGTTTTCACTCTAATGGCACGTAACATATCCCACCAGAATGAAAACAATGGGAACCTTCTCTGGTTACACCTCCGAGGCTTCTACAATTTGCAAGCCATACGGATGCTGAGACTAAGGAAGATGAGGGAATTCTACAATTTACAATTCACGTCACATCTGCTCAGCGCGGTAAAGTTCCAACGAGACTGGTTCCCTTCATACTCCACACAGAGTAAATGTAAATCAAAAATGAATAACCATTTTCCCTTTCGTTGCAAAACGAAAATACAGCCGAACCATATTCCAGTCCAATCAGAGAGTGCTGCAAGCACCTCTACCGGTTTCGAAACTTATTAGTCTCTCATCAGGAGGCACATATGCTGCCCTCCCTGATCCAACCAAAACAAACCCCAGCGTGCAGTCCCGAATTGCAACGAACGAAATGGCATAGATGCCCTAGCGGCAACTGCTAGCAAAAGACTAAGTTTTCACTCTAATGGCACGTAACATATCCCACCAGAATGAAAACAATGGGAACCTTCTCTGGTTACACCTCCGAGGCTTCTACAATTTGCAAGCCATACGGATGCTGAGACTAAGGAAGATGAGGGAATTCTACAATTTACAATTCACGTCACATCTGCTCAGCGCGGTAAAGTTCCAACGAGACTGGTTCCCTTCATACTCCACACAGAGTAAATGTAAATCAAAAATGAATAACCATTTTCCCTTTCGTTGCAAAACGAAAATACAGCCGAACCATATTCCAGTCCAATCAGAGAGTGCTGCAAGCACCTCTACCGGTTTCGAAACTTATTAGTCTCTCATCAGGAGGCACATATGCTGCCCTCCCTGATCCAACCAAAACAAACCCCAGCGTGCAGTCCCGAATTGCAACGAACGAAATGGCATAGATGCCCTAGCGGCAACTGCTAGCAAAAGACTAAGTTTTCACTCTAATGGCACGTAACATATCCCACCAGAATGAAAACAATGGGAACCTTCTCTGGTTACACCTCCGAGGCTTCTACAATTTGCAAGCCATACGGATGCTGAGACTAAGGAAGATGAGGGAATTCTACAATTTACAATTCACGTCACATCTGCTCAGCGCGGTAAAGTTCCAACGAGACTGGTTCCCTTCATACTCCACACAGAGTAAATGTAAATCAAAAATGAATAACCATTTTCCCTTTCGTTGCAAAACGAAAATACAGCCGAACCATATTCCAGTCCAATCAGAGAGTGCTGCAAGCACCTCTACCGGTTTCGAAACTTATTAGTCTCTCATCAGGAGGCACATATGCTGCCCTCCCTGATCCAACCAAAACAAACCCCAGCGTGCAGTCCCGAATTGCAACGAACGAAATGGCATAGATGCCCTAGCGGCAACTGCTAGCAAAAGACTAAGTTTTCACTCTAATGGCACGTAACATATCCCACCAGAATGAAAACAATGGGAACCTTCTCTGGTTACACCTCCGAGGCTTCTACAATTTGCAAGCCATACGGATGCTGAGACTAAGGAAGATGAGGGAATTCTACAATTTACAATTCACGTCACATCTGCTCAGCGCGGTAAAGTTCCAACGAGACTGGTTCCCTTCATACTCCACACAGAGTAAATGTAAATCAAAAATGAATAACCATTTTCCCTTTCGTTGCAAAACGAAAATACAGCCGAACCATATTCCAGTCCAATCAGAGAGTGCTGCAAGCACCTCTACCGGTTTCGAAACTTATTAGTCTCTCATCAGGAGGCACATATGCTGCCCTCCCTGATCCAACCAAAACAAACCCCAGCGTGCAGTCCCGAATTGCAACGAACGAAATGGCATAGATGCCCTAGCGGCAACTGCTAGCAAAAGACTAAGTTTTCACTCTAATGGCACGTAACATATCCCACCAGAATGAAAACAATGGGAACCTTCTCTGGTTACACCTCCGAGGCTTCTACAATTTGCAAGCCATACGGATGCTGAGACTAAGGAAGATGAGGGAATTCTACAATTTACAATTCACGTCACATCTGCTCAGCGCGGTAAAGTTCCAACGAGACTGGTTCCCTTCATACTCCACACAGAGTAAATGTAAATCAAAAATGAATAACCATTTTCCCTTTCGTTGCAAAACGAAAATACAGCCGAACCATATTCCAGTCCAATCAGAGAGTGCTGCAAGCACCTCTACCGGTTTCGAAACTTATTAGTCTCTCATCAGGAGGCACATATGCTGCCCTCCCTGATCCAACCAAAACAAACCCCAGCGTGCAGTCCCGAATTGCAACGAACGAAATGGCATAGATGCCCTAGCGGCAACTGCTAGCAAAAGACTAAGTTTTCACTCTAATGGCACGTAACATATCCCACCAGAATGAAAACAATGGGAACCTTCTCTGGTTACACCTCCGAGGCTTCTACAATTTGCAAGCCATACGGATGCTGAGACTAAGGAAGATGAGGGAATTCTACAATTTACAATTCACGTCACATCTGCTCAGCGCGGTAAAGTTCCAACGAGACTGGTTCCCTTCATACTCCACACAGAGTAAATGTAAATCAAAAATGAATAACCATTTTCCCTTTCGTTGCAAAACGAAAATACAGCCGAACCATATTCCAGTCCAATCAGAGAGTGCTGCAAGCACCTCTACCGGTTTCGAAACTTATTAGTCTCTCATCAGGAGGCACATATGCTGCCCTCCCTGATCCAACCAAAACAAACCCCAGCGTGCAGTCCCGAATTGCAACGAACGAAATGGCATAGATGCCCTAGCGGCAACTGCTAGCAAAAGACTAAGTTTTCACTCTAATGGCACGTAACATATCCCACCAGAATGAAAACAATGGGAACCTTCTCTGGTTACACCTCCGAGGCTTCTACAATTTGCAAGCCATACGGATGCTGAGACTAAGGAAGATGAGGGAATTCTACAATTTACAATTCACGTCACATCTGCTCAGCGCGGTAAAGTTCCAACGAGACTGGTTCCCTTCATACTCCACACAGAGTAAATGTAAATCAAAAATGAATAACCATTTTCCCTTTCGTTGCAAAACGAAAATACAGCCGAACCATATTCCAGTCCAATCAGAGAGTGCTGCAAGCACCTCTACCGGTTTCGAAACTTATTAGTCTCTCATCAGGAGGCACATATGCTGCCCTCCCTGATCCAACCAAAACAAACCCCAGCGTGCAGTCCCGAATTGCAACGAACGAAATGGCATAGATGCCCTAGCGGCAACTGCTAGCAAAAGACTAAGTTTTCACTCTAATGGCACGTAACATATCCCACCAGAATGAAAACAATGGGAACCTTCTCTGGTTACACCTCCGAGGCTTCTACAATTTGCAAGCCATACGGATGCTGAGACTAAGGAAGATGAGGGAATTCTACAATTTACAATTCACGTCACATCTGCTCAGCGCGGTAAAGTTCCAACGAGACTGGTTCCCTTCATACTCCACACAGAGTAAATGTAAATCAAAAATGAATAACCATTTTCCCTTTCGTTGCAAAACGAAAATACAGCCGAACCATATTCCAGTCCAATCAGAGAGTGCTGCAAGCACCTCTACCGGTTTCGAAACTTATTAGTCTCTCATCAGGAGGCACATATGCTGCCCTCCCTGATCCAACCAAAACAAACCCCAGCGTGCAGTCCCGAATTGCAACGAACGAAATGGCATAGATGCCCTAGCGGCAACTGCTAGCAAAAGACTAAGTTTTCACTCTAATGGCACGTAACATATCCCACCAGAATGAAAACAATGGGAACCTTCTCTGGTTACACCTCCGAGGCTTCTACAATTTGCAAGCCATACGGATGCTGAGACTAAGGAAGATGAGGGAATTCTACAATTTACAATTCACGTCACATCTGCTCAGCGCGGTAAAGTTCCAACGAGACTGGTTCCCTTCATACTCCACACAGAGTAAATGTAAATCAAAAATGAATAACCATTTTCCCTTTCGTTGCAAAACGAAAATACAGCCGAACCATATTCCAGTCCAATCAGAGAGTGCTGCAAGCACCTCTACCGGTTTCGAAACTTATTAGTCTCTCATCAGGAGGCACATATGCTGCCCTCCCTGATCCAACCAAAACAAACCCCAGCGTGCAGTCCCGAATTGCAACGAACGAAATGGCATAGATGCCCTAGCGGCAACTGCTAGCAAAAGACTAAGTTTTCACTCTAATGGCACGTAACATATCCCACCAGAATGAAAACAATGGGAACCTTCTCTGGTTACACCTCCGAGGCTTCTACAATTTGCAAGCCATACGGATGCTGAGACTAAGGAAGATGAGGGAATTCTACAATTTACAATTCACGTCACATCTGCTCAGCGCGGTAAAGTTCCAACGAGACTGGTTCCCTTCATACTCCACACAGAGTAAATGTAAATCAAAAATGAATAACCATTTTCCCTTTCGTTGCAAAACGAAAATACAGCCGAACCATATTCCAGTCCAATCAGAGAGTGCTGCAAGCACCTCTACCGGTTTCGAAACTTATTAGTCTCTCATCAGGAGGCACATATGCTGCCCTCCCTGATCCAACCAAAACAAACCCCAGCGTGCAGTCCCGAATTGCAACGAACGAAATGGCATAGATGCCCTAGCGGCAACTGCTAGCAAAAGACTAAGTTTTCACTCTAATGGCACGTAACATATCCCACCAGAATGAAAACAATGGGAACCTTCTCTGGTTACACCTCCGAGGCTTCTACAATTTGCAAGCCATACGGATGCTGAGACTAAGGAAGATGAGGGAATTCTACAATTTACAATTCACGTCACATCTGCTCAGCGCGGTAAAGTTCCAACGAGACTGGTTCCCTTCATACTCCACACAGAGTAAATGTAAATCAAAAATGAATAACCATTTTCCCTTTCGTTGCAAAACGAAAATACAGCCGAACCATATTCCAGTCCAATCAGAGAGTGCTGCAAGCACCTCTACCGGTTTCGAAACTTATTAGTCTCTCATCAGGAGGCACATATGCTGCCCTCCCTGATCCAACCAAAACAAACCCCAGCGTGCAGTCCCGAATTGCAACGAACGAAATGGCATAGATGCCCTAGCGGCAACTGCTAGCAAAAGACTAAGTTTTCACTCTAATGGCACGTAACATATCCCACCAGAATGAAAACAATGGGAACCTTCTCTGGTTACACCTCCGAGGCTTCTACAATTTGCAAGCCATACGGATGCTGAGACTAAGGAAGATGAGGGAATTCTACAATTTACAATTCACGTCACATCTGCTCAGCGCGGTAAAGTTCCAACGAGACTGGTTCCCTTCATACTCCACACAGAGTAAATGTAAATCAAAAATGAATAACCATTTTCCCTTTCGTTGCAAAACGAAAATACAGCCGAACCATATTCCAGTCCAATCAGAGAGTGCTGCAAGCACCTCTACCGGTTTCGAAACTTATTAGTCTCTCATCAGGAGGCACATATGCTGCCCTCCCTGATCCAACCAAAACAAACCCCAGCGTGCAGTCCCGAATTGCAACGAACGAAATGGCATGATTGGACTGGAATATGGTTCGGCTGTATTTTCGTTTTGCAACGAAAGGGAAAATGGTTATTCATTTTTGATTTACATTTACTCTGTGTGGAGTATGAAGGGAACCAGTCTCGTTGGAACTTTACCGCGCTGAGCAGATGTGACGTGAATTGTAAATTGTAGAATTCCCTCATCTTCCTTAGTCTCAGCATCCGTATGGCTTGCAAATTGTAGAAGCCTCGGAGGTGTAACCAGAGAAGGTTCCCATTGTTTTCATTCTGGTGGGATATGTTACGTGCCATTAGAGTGAAAACTTAGTCTTTTGCTAGCAGTTGCCGCTAGGGCATCTATGCCATTTCGTTCGTTGCAATTCGGGACTGCACGCTGGGGTTTGTTTTGGTTGGATCAGGGAGGGCAGCATATGTGCCTCCTGATGAGAGACTAATAAGTTTCGAAACCGGTAGAGGTGCTTGCAGCACTCTCTGATTGGACTGGAATATGGTTCGGCTGTATTTTCGTTTTGCAACGAAAGGGAAAATGGTTATTCATTTTTGATTTACATTTACTCTGTGTGGAGTATGAAGGGAACCAGTCTCGTTGGAACTTTACCGCGCTGAGCAGATGTGACGTGAATTGTAAATTGTAGAATTCCCTCATCTTCCTTAGTCTCAGCATCCGTATGGCTTGCAAATTGTAGAAGCCTCGGAGGTGTAACCAGAGAAGGTTCCCATTGTTTTCATTCTGGTGGGATATGTTACGTGCCATTAGAGTGAAAACTTAGTCTTTTGCTAGCAGTTGCCGCTAGGGCATCTATGCCATTTCGTTCGTTGCAATTCGGGACTGCACGCTGGGGTTTGTTTTGGTTGGATCAGGGAGGGCAGCATATGTGCCTCCTGATGAGAGACTAATAAGTTTCGAAACCGGTAGAGGTGCTTGCAGCACTCTCTGATTGGACTGGAATATGGTTCGGCTGTATTTTCGTTTTGCAACGAAAGGGAAAATGGTTATTCATTTTTGATTTACATTTACTCTGTGTGGAGTATGAAGGGAACCAGTCTCGTTGGAACTTTACCGCGCTGAGCAGATGTGACGTGAATTGTAAATTGTAGAATTCCCTCATCTTCCTTAGTCTCAGCATCCGTATGGCTTGCAAATTGTAGAAGCCTCGGAGGTGTAACCAGAGAAGGTTCCCATTGTTTTCATTCTGGTGGGATATGTTACGTGCCATTAGAGTGAAAACTTAGTCTTTTGCTAGCAGTTGCCGCTAGGGCATCTATGCCATTTCGTTCGTTGCAATTCGGGACTGCACGCTGGGGTTTGTTTTGGTTGGATCAGGGAGGGCAGCATATGTGCCTCCTGATGAGAGACTAATAAGTTTCGAAACCGGTAGAGGTGCTTGCAGCACTCTCTGATTGGACTGGAATATGGTTCGGCTGTATTTTCGTTTTGCAACGAAAGGGAAAATGGTTATTCATTTTTGATTTACATTTACTCTGTGTGGAGTATGAAGGGAACCAGTCTCGTTGGAACTTTACCGCGCTGAGCAGATGTGACGTGAATTGTAAATTGTAGAATTCCCTCATCTTCCTTAGTCTCAGCATCCGTATGGCTTGCAAATTGTAGAAGCCTCGGAGGTGTAACCAGAGAAGGTTCCCATTGTTTTCATTCTGGTGGGATATGTTACGTGCCATTAGAGTGAAAACTTAGTCTTTTGCTAGCAGTTGCCGCTAGGGCATCTATGCCATTTCGTTCGTTGCAATTCGGGACTGCACGCTGGGGTTTGTTTTGGTTGGATCAGGGAGGGCAGCATATGTGCCTCCTGATGAGAGACTAATAAGTTTCGAAACCGGTAGAGGTGCTTGCAGCACTCTCTGATTGGACTGGAATATGGTTCGGCTGTATTTTCGTTTTGCAACGAAAGGGAAAATGGTTATTCATTTTTGATTTACATTTACTCTGTGTGGAGTATGAAGGGAACCAGTCTCGTTGGAACTTTACCGCGCTGAGCAGATGTGACGTGAATTGTAAATTGTAGAATTCCCTCATCTTCCTTAGTCTCAGCATCCGTATGGCTTGCAAATTGTAGAAGCCTCGGAGGTGTAACCAGAGAAGGTTCCCATTGTTTTCATTCTGGTGGGATATGTTACGTGCCATTAGAGTGAAAACTTAGTCTTTTGCTAGCAGTTGCCGCTAGGGCATCTATGCCATTTCGTTCGTTGCAATTCGGGACTGCACGCTGGGGTTTGTTTTGGTTGGATCAGGGAGGGCAGCATATGTGCCTCCTGATGAGAGACTAATAAGTTTCGAAACCGGTAGAGGTGCTTGCAGCACTCTCTGATTGGACTGGAATATGGTTCGGCTGTATTTTCGTTTTGCAACGAAAGGGAAAATGGTTATTCATTTTTGATTTACATTTACTCTGTGTGGAGTATGAAGGGAACCAGTCTCGTTGGAACTTTACCGCGCTGAGCAGATGTGACGTGAATTGTAAATTGTAGAATTCCCTCATCTTCCTTAGTCTCAGCATCCGTATGGCTTGCAAATTGTAGAAGCCTCGGAGGTGTAACCAGAGAAGGTTCCCATTGTTTTCATTCTGGTGGGATATGTTACGTGCCATTAGAGTGAAAACTTAGTCTTTTGCTAGCAGTTGCCGCTAGGGCATCTATGCCATTTCGTTCGTTGCAATTCGGGACTGCACGCTGGGGTTTGTTTTGGTTGGATCAGGGAGGGCAGCATATGTGCCTCCTGATGAGAGACTAATAAGTTTCGAAACCGGTAGAGGTGCTTGCAGCACTCTCTGATTGGACTGGAATATGGTTCGGCTGTATTTTCGTTTTGCAACGAAAGGGAAAATGGTTATTCATTTTTGATTTACATTTACTCTGTGTGGAGTATGAAGGGAACCAGTCTCGTTGGAACTTTACCGCGCTGAGCAGATGTGACGTGAATTGTAAATTGTAGAATTCCCTCATCTTCCTTAGTCTCAGCATCCGTATGGCTTGCAAATTGTAGAAGCCTCGGAGGTGTAACCAGAGAAGGTTCCCATTGTTTTCATTCTGGTGGGATATGTTACGTGCCATTAGAGTGAAAACTTAGTCTTTTGCTAGCAGTTGCCGCTAGGGCATCTATGCCATTTCGTTCGTTGCAATTCGGGACTGCACGCTGGGGTTTGTTTTGGTTGGATCAGGGAGGGCAGCATATGTGCCTCCTGATGAGAGACTAATAAGTTTCGAAACCGGTAGAGGTGCTTGCAGCACTCTCTGATTGGACTGGAATATGGTTCGGCTGTATTTTCGTTTTGCAACGAAAGGGAAAATGGTTATTCATTTTTGATTTACATTTACTCTGTGTGGAGTATGAAGGGAACCAGTCTCGTTGGAACTTTACCGCGCTGAGCAGATGTGACGTGAATTGTAAATTGTAGAATTCCCTCATCTTCCTTAGTCTCAGCATCCGTATGGCTTGCAAATTGTAGAAGCCTCGGAGGTGTAACCAGAGAAGGTTCCCATTGTTTTCATTCTGGTGGGATATGTTACGTGCCATTAGAGTGAAAACTTAGTCTTTTGCTAGCAGTTGCCGCTAGGGCATCTATGCCATTTCGTTCGTTGCAATTCGGGACTGCACGCTGGGGTTTGTTTTGGTTGGATCAGGGAGGGCAGCATATGTGCCTCCTGATGAGAGACTAATAAGTTTCGAAACCGGTAGAGGTGCTTGCAGCACTCTCTGATTGGACTGGAATATGGTTCGGCTGTATTTTCGTTTTGCAACGAAAGGGAAAATGGTTATTCATTTTTGATTTACATTTACTCTGTGTGGAGTATGAAGGGAACCAGTCTCGTTGGAACTTTACCGCGCTGAGCAGATGTGACGTGAATTGTAAATTGTAGAATTCCCTCATCTTCCTTAGTCTCAGCATCCGTATGGCTTGCAAATTGTAGAAGCCTCGGAGGTGTAACCAGAGAAGGTTCCCATTGTTTTCATTCTGGTGGGATATGTTACGTGCCATTAGAGTGAAAACTTAGTCTTTTGCTAGCAGTTGCCGCTAGGGCATCTATGCCATTTCGTTCGTTGCAATTCGGGACTGCACGCTGGGGTTTGTTTTGGTTGGATCAGGGAGGGCAGCATATGTGCCTCCTGATGAGAGACTAATAAGTTTCGAAACCGGTAGAGGTGCTTGCAGCACTCTCTGATTGGACTGGAATATGGTTCGGCTGTATTTTCGTTTTGCAACGAAAGGGAAAATGGTTATTCATTTTTGATTTACATTTACTCTGTGTGGAGTATGAAGGGAACCAGTCTCGTTGGAACTTTACCGCGCTGAGCAGATGTGACGTGAATTGTAAATTGTAGAATTCCCTCATCTTCCTTAGTCTCAGCATCCGTATGGCTTGCAAATTGTAGAAGCCTCGGAGGTGTAACCAGAGAAGGTTCCCATTGTTTTCATTCTGGTGGGATATGTTACGTGCCATTAGAGTGAAAACTTAGTCTTTTGCTAGCAGTTGCCGCTAGGGCATCTATGCCATTTCGTTCGTTGCAATTCGGGACTGCACGCTGGGGTTTGTTTTGGTTGGATCAGGGAGGGCAGCATATGTGCCTCCTGATGAGAGACTAATAAGTTTCGAAACCGGTAGAGGTGCTTGCAGCACTCTCTGATTGGACTGGAATATGGTTCGGCTGTATTTTCGTTTTGCAACGAAAGGGAAAATGGTTATTCATTTTTGATTTACATTTACTCTGTGTGGAGTATGAAGGGAACCAGTCTCGTTGGAACTTTACCGCGCTGAGCAGATGTGACGTGAATTGTAAATTGTAGAATTCCCTCATCTTCCTTAGTCTCAGCATCCGTATGGCTTGCAAATTGTAGAAGCCTCGGAGGTGTAACCAGAGAAGGTTCCCATTGTTTTCATTCTGGTGGGATATGTTACGTGCCATTAGAGTGAAAACTTAGTCTTTTGCTAGCAGTTGCCGCTAGGGCATCTATGCCATTTCGTTCGTTGCAATTCGGGACTGCACGCTGGGGTTTGTTTTGGTTGGATCAGGGAGGGCAGCATATGTGCCTCCTGATGAGAGACTAATAAGTTTCGAAACCGGTAGAGGTGCTTGCAGCACTCTCTGATTGGACTGGAATATGGTTCGGCTGTATTTTCGTTTTGCAACGAAAGGGAAAATGGTTATTCATTTTTGATTTACATTTACTCTGTGTGGAGTATGAAGGGAACCAGTCTCGTTGGAACTTTACCGCGCTGAGCAGATGTGACGTGAATTGTAAATTGTAGAATTCCCTCATCTTCCTTAGTCTCAGCATCCGTATGGCTTGCAAATTGTAGAAGCCTCGGAGGTGTAACCAGAGAAGGTTCCCATTGTTTTCATTCTGGTGGGATATGTTACGTGCCATTAGAGTGAAAACTTAGTCTTTTGCTAGCAGTTGCCGCTAGGGCATCTATGCCATTTCGTTCGTTGCAATTCGGGACTGCACGCTGGGGTTTGTTTTGGTTGGATCAGGGAGGGCAGCATATGTGCCTCCTGATGAGAGACTAATAAGTTTCGAAACCGGTAGAGGTGCTTGCAGCACTCTCTGATTGGACTGGAATATGGTTCGGCTGTATTTTCGTTTTGCAACGAAAGGGAAAATGGTTATTCATTTTTGATTTACATTTACTCTGTGTGGAGTATGAAGGGAACCAGTCTCGTTGGAACTTTACCGCGCTGAGCAGATGTGACGTGAATTGTAAATTGTAGAATTCCCTCATCTTCCTTAGTCTCAGCATCCGTATGGCTTGCAAATTGTAGAAGCCTCGGAGGTGTAACCAGAGAAGGTTCCCATTGTTTTCATTCTGGTGGGATATGTTACGTGCCATTAGAGTGAAAACTTAGTCTTTTGCTAGCAGTTGCCGCTAGGGCATCTATGCCATTTCGTTCGTTGCAATTCGGGACTGCACGCTGGGGTTTGTTTTGGTTGGATCAGGGAGGGCAGCATATGTGCCTCCTGATGAGAGACTAATAAGTTTCGAAACCGGTAGAGGTGCTTGCAGCACTCTCTGATTGGACTGGAATATGGTTCGGCTGTATTTTCGTTTTGCAACGAAAGGGAAAATGGTTATTCATTTTTGATTTACATTTACTCTGTGTGGAGTATGAAGGGAACCAGTCTCGTTGGAACTTTACCGCGCTGAGCAGATGTGACGTGAATTGTAAATTGTAGAATTCCCTCATCTTCCTTAGTCTCAGCATCCGTATGGCTTGCAAATTGTAGAAGCCTCGGAGGTGTAACCAGAGAAGGTTCCCATTGTTTTCATTCTGGTGGGATATGTTACGTGCCATTAGAGTGAAAACTTAGTCTTTTGCTAGCAGTTGCCGCTAGGGCATCTATGCCATTTCGTTCGTTGCAATTCGGGACTGCACGCTGGGGTTTGTTTTGGTTGGATCAGGGAGGGCAGCATATGTGCCTCCTGATGAGAGACTAATAAGTTTCGAAACCGGTAGAGGTGCTTGCAGCACTCTCTGATTGGACTGGAATATGGTTCGGCTGTATTTTCGTTTTGCAACGAAAGGGAAAATGGTTATTCATTTTTGATTTACATTTACTCTGTGTGGAGTATGAAGGGAACCAGTCTCGTTGGAACTTTACCGCGCTGAGCAGATGTGACGTGAATTGTAAATTGTAGAATTCCCTCATCTTCCTTAGTCTCAGCATCCGTATGGCTTGCAAATTGTAGAAGCCTCGGAGGTGTAACCAGAGAAGGTTCCCATTGTTTTCATTCTGGTGGGATATGTTACGTGCCATTAGAGTGAAAACTTAGTCTTTTGCTAGCAGTTGCCGCTAGGGCATCTATGCCATTTCGTTCGTTGCAATTCGGGACTGCACGCTGGGGTTTGTTTTGGTTGGATCAGGGAGGGCAGCATATGTGCCTCCTGATGAGAGACTAATAAGTTTCGAAACCGGTAGAGGTGCTTGCAGCACTCTCTGATTGGACTGGAATATGGTTCGGCTGTATTTTCGTTTTGCAACGAAAGGGAAAATGGTTATTCATTTTTGATTTACATTTACTCTGTGTGGAGTATGAAGGGAACCAGTCTCGTTGGAACTTTACCGCGCTGAGCAGATGTGACGTGAATTGTAAATTGTAGAATTCCCTCATCTTCCTTAGTCTCAGCATCCGTATGGCTTGCAAATTGTAGAAGCCTCGGAGGTGTAACCAGAGAAGGTTCCCATTGTTTTCATTCTGGTGGGATATGTTACGTGCCATTAGAGTGAAAACTTAGTCTTTTGCTAGCAGTTGCCGCTAGGGCATCTATGCCATTTCGTTCGTTGCAATTCGGGACTGCACGCTGGGGTTTGTTTTGGTTGGATCAGGGAGGGCAGCATATGTGCCTCCTGATGAGAGACTAATAAGTTTCGAAACCGGTAGAGGTGCTTGCAGCACTCTCTGATTGGACTGGAATATGGTTCGGCTGTATTTTCGTTTTGCAACGAAAGGGAAAATGGTTATTCATTTTTGTAAAAGTTATAATTTCGAACCAGCTTACTAAGTAATATGCCAGCTAGGAGGCGTTATTAATTTTTTTTTCAGAAATCTAGTTTTCTTTGGAAAATAATAAATACAAGTACGCATTTTTAATCCTATATTACAAAATTAGACCAAATTAGCAACAGAATAGCGAAAACCGCATGTTGATACCTTTTTTCTATCTCGAGATATCTTACGAAACGTGTAAATTTAAAAACGTAACTGTTACTGTCACCGGTAAATGAAGTTAAGGAAAAGTAGTGTGCTATGGAAAAAACAAAGGAACATTTTCCAGGTATCAACGTATATAATAGGGCTTTCCAGCGCTTCTCATTTCTTTCGAATCTCTGTTATATGTGGTACATTAATATTATACACGAATTATACGGTATTATGACAGAGGCTCGAAACAAATGAGAAGCGTTGAAAGCAACAATAAGACAAACACCACTATAAATATAACAAAGAAATAAAAACAACTATTTAGTGATGACCTAAATGTTCAAATTGTTGCCCATCATTTTCTATGCAAGCATTTACTCTTTCTAGAGTAGGTTGAACAGCAGTCTCAATTTCTGCTCTCGAAATGTTTTCTCGAGTAATGTAGTAAATGCTTGCATCGAAAATGATGGGCAACAATTTGAACATTTAGGTCGTCACTAAGTAGCTGTGTTTGTTTCTTTGTTATACATATTTTGTGTTGTTTATCTTATTGCTTTAATTAATTATATTTATATACGTTAACATCTGGAAAATGTTTCTTTGTATTTTCCATAGCACACTACTTTTCCTTAACTTAGTTTACCGGTGAGAGTAACAGTAAAGCGAAAGGCCACACGGGCGATAATTTACGGCGCCGTAAGGGCAGTAAATCTGACGAGGCATTGGTTGACTAACTCCTATTTGATCTACAACAATGCCTCGTCAGGTTTACCGCGCCGTAAATTATGGCGTGTGTGGCCTTAGCCTTATGTTTAAAATTTACACGTTTCTTAAGATATCTCGAGATAGAAAAAAGGTATCGGCATGCGGTTTTCCGGATTAAAAATACATACTTGTATTTAATATTTTCCAAAGAAAACTAGATTTCTGAAAAAAATTAAATAACGCCTCTAGCTGGCATATTACTTATTAGGCTGGTTCGAAATTATAACTTTTACATTGACGAAAAAGATTTGTTTTCAACAAGACCAAGTTTGCAAAATTCGATGTAACAAAACCGGACTTGCAGCCATTTTTTCATAACAAGGTTCCCACTCACCCCTACCTCTTATTTGCAAAGGTAGACTTGTGAAAAGACTAGACTAAACTTGTGAAATCAAATATGCGCAGAATTTTATGAAGAATACGATGATCGGATTTCCAGTGCACCTTCTTTAGGAAAATTTTGTAAAATTTAGATTTTTTAATTTTTGATATTCAATTACGCCCTCTAGCGGTGAACCTACAATTATGAAAATAATTTCCAGGCTTTTCCCGCGACAACTTTTGTTATAAATTTTTTTTCTCAAAGCTGTACTATAAGCGGTTCCTGAGATATGGCCGAGAGCCATTCTTATTGGGACACCCGGTACAATAAATATATATTTTTTTATCAAAAAAGTAGGGCATGCCTACTTTTGTGTCTTTTATGACACTTCAGATTTTGTCCCTTGCCAGAGAACTCCTTGTTTTATAAACCTCTCTCTTTCTCTCCCTCTCTCTTTTGTGTTTCAAACCTTTAGAACATTTAGTTTTTAAATATTCTGTTGTCTCCTTGTTTTTGGATTGTCAGTAGTAATTACACGAGAGCTCTAAAATTATCGATTTGTATCAATAGGCATAATAAGGGTAGACAAGGCATATTGAGCAAAATAGCGTAACGCGCGGGCAGTCGATCGGTGGTCTGTCTATCTCTTTACAAAGCGATCCCGCGCATGTGACAGACAAAGATGGCTAGACCACTCAAAAGTGAATAGTGTCCATTGATATTGGCGTTACACCTCGATGCACAGAACTGCCCGTACCTTGTCTGGTCTACCCTTTATTATGTCTATGTTTGTATCCCGAGTGACACTTTAACAGTTTTAATAGGGCTTTTCATTCACAGTCATTTGTTTCGAACTTCTGTCATGTGTCACATAATATTAATATATCTACGTCGTACGTTATTAGTATTGCCAATGATACAAACCAAAGACGTATGACGTATATATATTAATATTATGTGACACATGACAGAAGCTCGAAACAAATGACAATCGATGAAAAGCCCTATTGTAAACTTTTGACAAATTATGTCAAAAGTGTCACGAGGGTAAAACAAATCGGTAATTTTTAAGAGTTCGAGTGTAATTCGGTAAGAATATTTCATGAATAAAACTGTTTTTTAAATCATTTTAACTAATATTGTATTGCTATGTTCTCCTGAATACTTGCTAAACCTGAGCATGGCTATTTGACAAGTTGTATAACAGTAATTGTTATTAATGTCACTGAATGTTCATTTTTGCGTAAGAACGAAGGGCATCAAATCTGATGGATGTAATATTTGACGTCAGGAAATTATCGAAAAAATTTCCCACTGTAATTTTTATTCTTGTAGGTTTATATTGGTCAGAATCTCTATGAATGAAAAATCACTATAATTTCCATTCTTCGGACGTTATTTCCATATTCTGTATTAGCTCATAAATCTTTCTGTATAGTGCCACCCCCTCCAGTATTTTATAATAAGTTCTGTACATATTCCATCGTCATCCGCTGTTTTTGCATATTTTATTTTTCACTTCTGTATAGATCAATTCTGCTCCTTCATCTTGTTCCGTGTTCATTATTGTTTCCCTCTCTCCTTCTCTATCCGTCCCTTGATATATTTCTCCGAAACACTTAGTACACTCGTAACACTTCTAGTACCGATCATAGGCGTCCGTTTTGGGTAGGGCAACGGTTATTTTATCACATAACTTTTTGTCTTTAACTTTTAAGCATTTTGACACTTGATTATAAAATTGTGAGGTATTCTAGTACTAAAAGGTACTCTTGCTTTAAGTCGGTAGGACACACGGTTTTCTAGAAAAATCGATTTGAAAATTTTTCGTTTTTTGAAATTAAAAAAAACGGTGTATTTTACCAAGTTAAAGCAAAAGTAACTTTTAGTACTAGAATATCTCATAACTTAATAATCTAGAGTCAAAAATGCTTAAAAATTAGACAAAAATGATAAGCGATAAAATAACCGTTGACCTACCCAAAACGAAGGCATATGACCCGTACTAGAATTTCGCAATTAATGAAATCGATTCATCTCTTTAATATAAATAAAGGTACCAGTTTTCGGATTTCTAAATAGTTTTGTTTTTATTTTTTTTTTTGGAAATTCAAAAAGAAAAATTTTCAAATCGATTTTTCTAGAAAATAATGTATCCTATCCACTTAAAACAAGAGCACCTATTAGTTGTAGAATACATCACAATTTAATAATCCAGAGTGAAAAATTCTTAAAAATGAAAGATAAAAAGTTATGCGATAAAATAACTGTTGTCCTACCCAAAACGGACGCCTATGACCGGTACTAGAAATTCGCAATGCATGGAATCGATTTACCCCTGGATGATAAATATGTGTACCAATTTTCGTTTTTCTGAATAGAAGAGTTCTGGAGTTATTTAAGAAAAACTAATTACAATACTCCATCTTCAAAGAGCTCTAGCTCCCTTAGGAAGCATTTTCGGACTAGGTGAATTGGGTTAAAATATCTTAAAATTATCTGAGGAATCTCCTGTATTCGTTTGTCGGTAGAGTTTCTGTACACCCTGTATATTTATTCACACTACTTATTTGCACTAATAGGTAATTTAGGAAAAATTTAACAACTAACTTCAAACTGTTGCTTTTTTCTGTCGATGTGCACGCGCATCGTAAAGTGCACTCTCAACAGTTTTCCCAATCGAGTCTAAAAAAGTAAAACTTCAAAAAATTGAATTTTGACATTTTATCTGTCGAGGGTACCCCTTAATTTATTTATCCGGTCCATAAGTGGAAAATTTTATTTTCCACTGTCAACCCATGTGCCACTGATTGGCGGCATAGTGCTCATACGTGTTCTTTTAGGTTCTACTATTTAAGTTATAGACTCTTAGGGTGCCTAAAATGATTAGCAAATTTTTCCTACATGGCTCTTAGTCTACAAAGCTGTATCTTCAAGGACGATATCAATTCATTTCTGTACAAATATTTTATATTAATTTGCTTTTCTTTGGATGTAAAGTTACTTAGATTGTTGTTTATTTTTAGTAATTTCAAATCTTGTTTCTTTTTTTGTATGCACTGATCCATTTTGGTTTTATATTATTCAAGTGAAACAATTTTATCTAAAGTATTTATACAATAAACTACTATGCTATACACTTAATAATTATAATGGATTGAAATATTTATAAACATTTTAACATAATGTGATAATGGATAGTAGGTACCTATATCTATATTTTATTGAAATTATTTTGATAATTAGTACTTGATATTTTATTGGCATTGTTAACAAAAGTATGTATAAGTATAAACGCAATTGGAAATAAAATTAATTAAAAAAAATGTATTTGTATTGTATTTATAATTATGTTATCAGAATATATTGAAAAGTGAAGAACTATTAATACATACATCAATAATTAAAAATATGTACTGTGAAATTGTATTCATTATTCATTATTATTGCAAGTTCAGCAAAGTCAAACATATCAAACAAAATTAAAAGAGATAGTTTTTTTGTAATGAACATTATTATGAATTACCAAGTTATGGTTGAATAAATGATTTTTCTTAAATAATGGGTGCGATGCCGATGTGTGAAATGGACCGTGATAGTGTGACGTCAAAACGTCAAAAAGGTTTCCAAATATTGATATAAAAATACCAAACAAAGCAACTGTCAATTGATTATACACGTGATTTGTGTAATCATTTTTAATTTTATTTTGTTTTAACAATCGTCTGCAAATTTTTTCTAAAGACACAATGTTTGTTAGTCATATCAATCATATTTCTTTTAATTTTATAAATGTCCTTACACAAAATCAAAGATTACCAGACTACATAGTACTTAATTACTGCGTTTTTTCAGGTTTTTAACCAGTCCTATTTGGAAATGTGGTGAGAAATATCCTATGAGCATTGATTACAATCACGGTTATCCAACACATTACTATTTTGTAAAAATTAAACATCCTACAAGCAATATATTACATTTATAAAAACCAAAACAAACACCATGTGTGAATTTCTGCTTTGTTTGAAAACCAATTCAGAGTAGTCAACATTGATTTGACGTCACGACTATCACGGTCCATTGTTTTTTTAATTTACTAGCTCTATCGTCATCGTATCTCTTTTTTAAAACTTCTTTCTGCCTGACCTCTCTATTCACTCAGGCTACTCTTTCTATTTCAAAGAGACTCTTAAGCAAAAAATGTAGGTATTGCCTAGGACATATTATAGAAGTATCGTTTTTATTTGAGGGTTTCAGGTTTTGAAAAAAAAATAGAAACAGATTATTATTAATCTGTTTATTAACACATTGTTGATAAAAAAAATAAAATACCTAGTTTTAAGTCTATGAAACAGTAATTGAACATTTAACAAACTATTCTAAAGAATTACTCTACCAAGAATTGGGCTTTCAGCAATACATAGGTAAGTATCTTCAGTTCAGGAAAATTCCACCTAAAACAATTTTTTTAATCGGGTTTAAATGTTCTTGGTTCAAAAGATTGAAAGTTATTCTTGGGTTTAACGGCTTGTTTTTGATTAAGATAATCCTCTTATGTCAAAGAAATAAACGAATTAGTAAGCCACTGTAATTATTTTTTGGAGTAAATTGGGTGCCGGTAAACACAAGTACAGGATTTTCCAATCCAGAAATCGTTTTCAAAATATATTATTTTGAAAATGTGCGAAAAATATAGCCAAAAAGTTGGTAAACCTTTTTATAACTGCTTATAACTAGCATAACAACTTTTTGGTTATCTTTTTTGGAAAAGGGGGCTTAAAATAAGCGAAGCAAAAACGAAGTAAATGACCATCAAAAGAAAACCTGCCAATGAAAATAATATCGCAATAGACAACTATAATATTGAACGTGTGAATATGCCTTTACATATTCGGTCACAGAAATTAATCAAAAGTATTCCGTACATAGCAAAATTAATGCACCTATTTCCAGTGGGATTCATACATACTATGCTAATAAAAGATTGATAACATCGAACTTGAGGGTAATACAAGGTAAAATGGCCCCAGCACGATGAAGAATATCCTAGCTTGCTAACCTGAGAGCATGTTATAGAAAGACCTCAACACAACTATTCCGTATAGCAACCAACAAAGTCATCCTAACCAGAATGATCGCCAACGTTCGGAACGGACAGGCACCCTAAGAAAAAGACATCGAAATTATTAGACAAAAGAACCAAAATGAGTCTACAGAACATTGATTGGGCCCATAGTAACCTATGGTTGTGAAACCTGGGTAGTGACAAAATAAAGATAAAGCCCAACTCACAGGATATTCGAGAGAGATACTGAGAAAAGTATATGGCCGGTGCAAGACGAAGATGGCACAAGGAGAATCAGGAGAAACGACGAGGTTAATGAATTGAATGGAAGGCGAAGGTATGACATTATAAGATTTGTGCAAAGTCAAAGACTGTCATAGCTGGGACATGTAGTCCAGAGACAAAAAGACCCAAAAACAGCAAAGAAAATATTACAATGGAAATCGGTAGGAAGACGAAAAAAAGGATGGCCCAGAACGAGATGGTTGAATGACGTGGAAGACGACCTGAAAACTATGAATGTAAGACAATGAAGGAGAAGGACAGAAGAGAGATCTGAATGAAAGGACATAGCCAGACGGGAAAAGACCCATTCGTGGGAATATAATGTCAAAAGAAGATTTTTTTGATATTTGTAATTTTTTATTCAAAGAACTATTTGAAAAAGATACCTATACCTAGATATTCAAAAGATACAACTTCTTACCATTATCCTTTCTTACATATGTCTTTGGGAACATCATCAGTGTAGATTATTTCAAATCGTGTGTAACACTGAAAAAAAAAATAATGTACAGGGTGATTTATTAGTGGGGTAAAGCTCAATAGATCCACTATAGTAATAGATAGCAATAAAAGTTGATAACAAAAATTTTAGCTGCCTTTGAGCTTCACATTACAAAATTAGTTAGAATGTTACAGGGTGTTCGATAACACAGTGGCAGATCAAACTTATGTTTTTTTTAAATGGAACACCCCATATTTTATTTTAAATTCGAAATCCTGTTAACTTCTACATCACAGAAATATAAAGGTTTGTTATGTAATACAGGGTATTTACAAAGTTATAACCAATTTTATATGAAAATCGTAACAAGTTCAACTCCCTGTATAAATAAAAATAAGCAAAACAACAATGGTTTATTAATGCCATATTTTTTAACGTATTGTCAAAATTTTCAAGAATGGTCGATATTGCTAATTTTCTTTATATCAAATACAGGGTGAGTCAAAACGCAAGTACATTATTTTCTCAGTAATTTTAAATGGAACACCCAGGCCCGGCCCCAGGGGTGGGCGAACTGGGCGGTTGCCCAGGGCGGCAGATTTAGGGGCGGCAAATTTTAGAGGACAGCCAATTTTTGGAAATGAAAAAATGATAAATTATTATGTTTTTTGTATTATAAAAAATCAATTATATGAACAAGAGCGGCAAAAATGCAACTGTAAAAACGAGAATTACATAAGTGAAACAATCACAATTATTACAAGGTTTATTCGACGGGAAATCGACAACACCGCCTTCTTCTTCATCGCATAAGAATAGTGGGATCAGCATCACTACTTGGGAAAATGCATTCAAAACGAAATTATTCAGCTCCTCCATGACCAAATCAAAAATAAAATTTACACTTTTTTAGTCCAACAATAGAACACATGGTTCTATTTTTGCACGTTTTGTCGATTTAGGTTCCTGTTCACAAAGTGTTAAAATTGCAGAACACTTTTTTGGATTTGTGCCTGTACTGCAAACAACTAGCTTGGGACTTACAGGAATTATTTTGCAAAAACTGAATGAATTGGGAATATCTTTGGAAGATATGAGAGGATAAGTGTATGATAATGGAGCAAACATGAAAGAGATAAATTTGGGAGTTCAAAACAGAATTTTGAAACTAAATCCTAGAGCATTTTTTGTCCCAAGATCTAGCTATGCACTCAACTTAGTCGTGAACAATGCTGCTAAAGCCTCACAGTTTGCAGTTTCTTCGTTTTCCTTAGCCACAAAAATGTACAACTTTTTCTCAACATCTATTCATCGTTGGGCTATATTGAAAAATCATATTTCTACCCTAACATTGAAACGTTTGTCCGAAACTAGATGGGAAAGTAGAATTAATGCAATTACCCTCATCAGATACCAAATTGAAGAAATCTATGATGCTCTTATAGAAATTACTGCCAATAATAACAACGATAAAACGGTTGCTCATGAGGCAAGCTGTTTGGTAAATCAAATCCGTGATTTTACTTTTCTTTGCTCTGTGATAATATGGCATAATATTTTACTTCACATCAACGTAGTTAGCAAACCACTGCGGAGTATTGATATGGGAGTGTATCAAGCCGGTTTATTAGAAAAAAACAGAAATCAATTTTAAGTCTCTGAGAAGCGATTTAAAATTCCAGGGCAATTTGACAGATACAATGATGGAAAAGAGCTAGGCATCAAAGTTAGAAATTGAGAACTCAAAAATCGGAGGCACAGTCATAGCAAGAAAGAGGAAAGTGAAAAGACAATTTGGCTGAGGCTGAAGATGAAAGTATTGACCTATGTAGATCCAGAGACTTCTATTTATCCAGTTAACTTCTATTTAAAAATTATAGACACAACCGTTAATGCATGCAAGCGATAGATTTCGGCAAATCAAGAGGTGTGGTGAAATTTTTGAGATTTTGTACGACAAACCAAACTAAGGATATAATTATTAGTGATTTATCAGATAAATGTTTTAAGCTATGTGATGATTTAGCTTTTAATGAGTCAAAAGATCTAAATTGTGCTGATATAAAAGATGAACTCAAAGTACTCTCCACGATTGTGAAGCCCAAGAGTACCTACACCTCTAGATACCCTGAAAATGATTAGAGTGTATGATTTTGATTTCGCACCCAACGTTAATGTTGCTTTGAGGATTTTATTAACCCTATTAGTGAGAGTGCTTCTGGAAAGAGAAGCTTTTCAAAGGTAAAACTAATAAAAACTTATTTAAGATCAACTATATTCCAGGAACTTTTGAGTGCTCTAGCGACAATCTCTATTGAACACAAAATAGCTGAGTCCCTGGATCTTGGAGAATTATTAAAAGACTTTTTTGGTGTTAAGCCAATAAAAGTGCTACTTACTTAAAAAAGTAATGGTGTAATTATGGATAGTGAGTTTTTGGATATTAAAGCGTGTTAATGTATAGTAATCTGGTAAAATTTCATGAAAATATTGCAAAATGTATGTGTTTTTAAGCATGTAGCGTTCAAATAAAGTGGAAAATGGCCTATTATATAATTTAGCACAAAGTACACATCAATAAAAATACAATCGTGGTTTAAGATGGCGCTCGCTGAAGGAAGGTGGTGAGTCATGGGTCTACCAAGAGAGGAGGGGGGCGGCGGTCACCGATCTTGTCCAGGGCGGCAAAATCCCTAGGGCCGGGCCTGGGAACACCCTGTATTTTATATCACTATTGAAAAGTACCATTACCGTACTTTAATATTTAGATAACATTCCCTATGTCTAAATTAGTTTTCAAGATATTTTCATTTTTCAATGGACAGTAGCGCGGCCACCCAAATCACCAGAATTTAATAAACTGGACTGATTTTTTTGGGGTTACGTTAATAATGAAGTTTATAAAATACCTCCAACAACAAGGGATGAGATGAAAAATAGAATACAAAGTGTATTTCGATGTGTTAATTTACAAATGCTTCGTAGAGTAAGTAGCTCATTCAATGATCGTTTTTAGGCGTGCATAAATGTGTTAGGAGGTAATTTTGAACACCTTATGTAATTAAATATTAAAAATATTTTATTAAAGTAGCTTCTAATTTTTTCAAACATGTTTTTTTTGCAAAATGTATTACTGATAAATTATTTTTCGTTCTTTATTTGTTACATTGTTACATTTACATACAAAAGTAGTGTTTAATTGTCTTTACAAAATGTTGTATTTTGTAAAATAAAAATGTGTGTGTACCATTTTTATTTATTCGGCTGCAATACGAAGGAAAAACAATCTTACTTTTTAATTAGAATAAGGAGTGCAGCCAGTCCCTTTAACTGCAGTTTTCTGCTCTTATTGGAGCGTCATCAGAAGGAACGTAGGCACTGTTCTCCTTAATCCAATTAAAATGCATCGAAATGTTTTCCCAAATATTGCAGCCAAAATAATGGTAATAGGTGGCTAGCGCCATCTGGCCGTACAAAGACGAAGCAAGTTTTCAATCCTAATAGCAAATAATTAATATTGAAAAATATCAAAAATTACTAAAAGATTTTTAAATTGAAAACTTACTGGTACATCCCCATGTAAACGCCTCCAAGACTTCTACAATTTGCAAGTCATATGGATGCTGCAGTAAAGACGATAGGGAAGGAATTCTAAACTTTGCAATTCAAATCCCCCGTCTGCAGCTGGCTAGGAACTGAAAGATGCACCATAGTTACTCTACTGAGTAATAAGAAAATAAAATAAAAATGTGTGTGTACCATTTTTATTTATTCGGCTGCAATACGAAGGAAAAACAATCTTACTTTTTAATTAGAATAAGGAGTGCAGCCAGTCCCTTTAACTGCAGTTTTCTGCTCTTATTGGAGCGTCATCAGAAGGAACGTAGGCACTGTTCTCCTTAATCCAATTAAAATGCATCGAAATGTTTTCCCAAATATTGCAGCCAAAATAATGGTAATAGGTGGCTAGCGCCATCTGGCCGTACAAAGACGAAGCAAGTTTTCAATCCTAATAGCAAATAATTAATATTGAAAAATATCAAAAATTACTAAAAGATTTTTAAATTGAAAACTTACTGGTACATCCCCATGTAAACGCCTCCAAGACTTCTACAATTTGCAAGTCATATGGATGCTGCAGTAAAGACGATAGGGAAGGAATTCTAAACTTTGCAATTCAAATCCCCCGTCTGCAGCTGGCTAGGAACTGAAAGATGCACCATAGTTACTCTACTGAGTAATAAGAAAATAAAATAAAAATGTGTGTGTACCATTTTTATTTATTCGGCTGCAATACGAAGGAAAAACAATCTTACTTTTTAATTAGAATAAGGAGTGCAGCCAGTCCCTTTAACTGCAGTTTTCTGCTCTTATTGGAGCGTCATCAGAAGGAACGTAGGCACTGTTCTCCTTAATCCAATTAAAATGCATCGAAATGTTTTCCCAAATATTGCAGCCAAAATAATGGTAATAGGTGGCTAGCGCCATCTGGCCGTACAAAGACGAAGCAAGTTTTCAATCCTAATAGCAAATAATTAATATTGAAAAATATCAAAAATTACTAAAAGATTTTTAAATTGAAAACTTACTGGTACATCCCCATGTAAACGCCTCCAAGACTTCTACAATTTGCAAGTCATATGGATGCTGCAGTAAAGACGATAGGGAAGGAATTCTAAACTTTGCAATTCAAATCCCCCGTCTGCAGCTGGCTAGGAACTGAAAGATGCACCATAGTTACTCTACTGAGTAATAAGAAAATAAAATAAAAATGTGTGTGTACCATTTTTATTTATTCGGCTGCAATACGAAGGAAAAACAATCTTACTTTTTAATTAGAATAAGGAGTGCAGCCAGTCCCTTTAACTGCAGTTTTCTGCTCTTATTGGAGCGTCATCAGAAGGAACGTAGGCACTGTTCTCCTTAATCCAATTAAAATGCATCGAAATGTTTTCCCAAATATTGCAGCCAAAATAATGGTAATAGGTGGCTAGCGCCATCTGGCCGTACAAAGACGAAGCAAGTTTTCAATCCTAATAGCAAATAATTAATATTGAAAAATATCAAAAATTACTAAAAGATTTTTAAATTGAAAACTTACTGGTACATCCCCATGTAAACGCCTCCAAGACTTCTACAATTTGCAAGTCATATGGATGCTGCAGTAAAGACGATAGGGAAGGAATTCTAAACTTTGCAATTCAAATCCCCCGTCTGCAGCTGGCTAGGAACTGAAAGATGCACCATAGTTACTCTACTGAGTAATAAGAAAATAAAATAAAAATGTGTGTGTACCATTTTTATTTATTCGGCTGCAATACGAAGGAAAAACAATCTTACTTTTTAATTAGAATAAGGAGTGCAGCCAGTCCCTTTAACTGCAGTTTTCTGCTCTTATTGGAGCGTCATCAGAAGGAACGTAGGCACTGTTCTCCTTAATCCAATTAAAATGCATCGAAATGTTTTCCCAAATATTGCAGCCAAAATAATGGTAATAGGTGGCTAGCGCCATCTGGCCGTACAAAGACGAAGCAAGTTTTCAATCCTAATAGCAAATAATTAATATTGAAAAATATCAAAAATTACTAAAAGATTTTTAAATTGAAAACTTACTGGTACATCCCCATGTAAACGCCTCCAAGACTTCTACAATTTGCAAGTCATATGGATGCTGCAGTAAAGACGATAGGGAAGGAATTCTAAACTTTGCAATTCAAATCCCCCGTCTGCAGCTGGCTAGGAACTGAAAGATGCACCATAGTTACTCTACTGAGTAATAAGAAAATAAAATAAAAATGTGTGTGTACCATTTTTATTTATTCGGCTGCAATACGAAGGAAAAACAATCTTACTTTTTAATTAGAATAAGGAGTGCAGCCAGTCCCTTTAACTGCAGTTTTCTGCTCTTATTGGAGCGTCATCAGAAGGAACGTAGGCACTGTTCTCCTTAATCCAATTAAAATGCATCGAAATGTTTTCCCAAATATTGCAGCCAAAATAATGGTAATAGGTGGCTAGCGCCATCTGGCCGTACAAAGACGAAGCAAGTTTTCAATCCTAATAGCAAATAATTAATATTGAAAAATATCAAAAATTACTAAAAGATTTTTAAATTGAAAACTTACTGGTACATCCCCATGTAAACGCCTCCAAGACTTCTACAATTTGCAAGTCATATGGATGCTGCAGTAAAGACGATAGGGAAGGAATTCTAAACTTTGCAATTCAAATCCCCCGTCTGCAGCTGGCTAGGAACTGAAAGATGCACCATAGTTACTCTACTGAGTAATAAGAAAATAAAATAAAAATGTGTGTGTACCATTTTTATTTATTCGGCTGCAATACGAAGGAAAAACAATCTTACTTTTTAATTAGAATAAGGAGTGCAGCCAGTCCCTTTAACTGCAGTTTTCTGCTCTTATTGGAGCGTCATCAGAAGGAACGTAGGCACTGTTCTCCTTAATCCAATTAAAATGCATCGAAATGTTTTCCCAAATATTGCAGCCAAAATAATGGTAATAGGTGGCTAGCGCCATCTGGCCGTACAAAGACGAAGCAAGTTTTCAATCCTAATAGCAAATAATTAATATTGAAAAATATCAAAAATTACTAAAAGATTTTTAAATTGAAAACTTACTGGTACATCCCCATGTAAACGCCTCCAAGACTTCTACAATTTGCAAGTCATATGGATGCTGCAGTAAAGACGATAGGGAAGGAATTCTAAACTTTGCAATTCAAATCCCCCGTCTGCAGCTGGCTAGGAACTGAAAGATGCACCATAGTTACTCTACTGAGTAATAAGAAAATAAAATAAAAATGTGTGTGTACCATTTTTATTTATTCGGCTGCAATACGAAGGAAAAACAATCTTACTTTTTAATTAGAATAAGGAGTGCAGCCAGTCCCTTTAACTGCAGTTTTCTGCTCTTATTGGAGCGTCATCAGAAGGAACGTAGGCACTGTTCTCCTTAATCCAATTAAAATGCATCGAAATGTTTTCCCAAATATTGCAGCCAAAATAATGGTAATAGGTGGCTAGCGCCATCTGGCCGTACAAAGACGAAGCAAGTTTTCAATCCTAATAGCAAATAATTAATATTGAAAAATATCAAAAATTACTAAAAGATTTTTAAATTGAAAACTTACTGGTACATCCCCATGTAAACGCCTCCAAGACTTCTACAATTTGCAAGTCATATGGATGCTGCAGTAAAGACGATAGGGAAGGAATTCTAAACTTTGCAATTCAAATCCCCCGTCTGCAGCTGGCTAGGAACTGAAAGATGCACCATAGTTACTCTACTGAGTAATAAGAAAATAAAATAAAAATGTGTGTGTACCATTTTTATTTATTCGGCTGCAATACGAAGGAAAAACAATCTTACTTTTTAATTAGAATAAGGAGTGCAGCCAGTCCCTTTAACTGCAGTTTTCTGCTCTTATTGGAGCGTCATCAGAAGGAACGTAGGCACTGTTCTCCTTAATCCAATTAAAATGCATCGAAATGTTTTCCCAAATATTGCAGCCAAAATAATGGTAATAGGTGGCTAGCGCCATCTGGCCGTACAAAGACGAAGCAAGTTTTCAATCCTAATAGCAAATAATTAATATTGAAAAATATCAAAAATTACTAAAAGATTTTTAAATTGAAAACTTACTGGTACATCCCCATGTAAACGCCTCCAAGACTTCTACAATTTGCAAGTCATATGGATGCTGCAGTAAAGACGATAGGGAAGGAATTCTAAACTTTGCAATTCAAATCCCCCGTCTGCAGCTGGCTAGGAACTGAAAGATGCACCATAGTTACTCTACTGAGTAATAAGAAAATAAAATAAAAATGTGTGTGTACCATTTTTATTTATTCGGCTGCAATACGAAGGAAAAACAATCTTACTTTTTAATTAGAATAAGGAGTGCAGCCAGTCCCTTTAACTGCAGTTTTCTGCTCTTATTGGAGCGTCATCAGAAGGAACGTAGGCACTGTTCTCCTTAATCCAATTAAAATGCATCGAAATGTTTTCCCAAATATTGCAGCCAAAATAATGGTAATAGGTGGCTAGCGCCATCTGGCCGTACAAAGACGAAGCAAGTTTTCAATCCTAATAGCAAATAATTAATATTGAAAAATATCAAAAATTACTAAAAGATTTTTAAATTGAAAACTTACTGGTACATCCCCATGTAAACGCCTCCAAGACTTCTACAATTTGCAAGTCATATGGATGCTGCAGTAAAGACGATAGGGAAGGAATTCTAAACTTTGCAATTCAAATCCCCCGTCTGCAGCTGGCTAGGAACTGAAAGATGCACCATAGTTACTCTACTGAGTAATAAGAAAATAAAATAAAAATGTGTGTGTACCATTTTTATTTATTCGGCTGCAATACGAAGGAAAAACAATCTTACTTTTTAATTAGAATAAGGAGTGCAGCCAGTCCCTTTAACTGCAGTTTTCTGCTCTTATTGGAGCGTCATCAGAAGGAACGTAGGCACTGTTCTCCTTAATCCAATTAAAATGCATCGAAATGTTTTCCCAAATATTGCAGCCAAAATAATGGTAATAGGTGGCTAGCGCCATCTGGCCGTACAAAGACGAAGCAAGTTTTCAATCCTAATAGCAAATAATTAATATTGAAAAATATCAAAAATTACTAAAAGATTTTTAAATTGAAAACTTACTGGTACATCCCCATGTAAACGCCTCCAAGACTTCTACAATTTGCAAGTCATATGGATGCTGCAGTAAAGACGATAGGGAAGGAATTCTAAACTTTGCAATTCAAATCCCCCGTCTGCAGCTGGCTAGGAACTGAAAGATGCACCATAGTTACTCTACTGAGTAATAAGAAAATAAAATAAAAATGTGTGTGTACCATTTTTATTTATTCGGCTGCAATACGAAGGAAAAACAATCTTACTTTTTAATTAGAATAAGGAGTGCAGCCAGTCCCTTTAACTGCAGTTTTCTGCTCTTATTGGAGCGTCATCAGAAGGAACGTAGGCACTGTTCTCCTTAATCCAATTAAAATGCATCGAAATGTTTTCCCAAATATTGCAGCCAAAATAATGGTAATAGGTGGCTAGCGCCATCTGGCCGTACAAAGACGAAGCAAGTTTTCAATCCTAATAGCAAATAATTAATATTGAAAAATATCAAAAATTACTAAAAGATTTTTAAATTGAAAACTTACTGGTACATCCCCATGTAAACGCCTCCAAGACTTCTACAATTTGCAAGTCATATGGATGCTGCAGTAAAGACGATAGGGAAGGAATTCTAAACTTTGCAATTCAAATCCCCCGTCTGCAGCTGGCTAGGAACTGAAAGATGCACCATAGTTACTCTACTGAGTAATAAGAAAATAAAATAAAAATGTGTGTGTACCATTTTTATTTATTCGGCTGCAATACGAAGGAAAAACAATCTTACTTTTTAATTAGAATAAGGAGTGCAGCCAGTCCCTTTAACTGCAGTTTTCTGCTCTTATTGGAGCGTCATCAGAAGGAACGTAGGCACTGTTCTCCTTAATCCAATTAAAATGCATCGAAATGTTTTCCCAAATATTGCAGCCAAAATAATGGTAATAGGTGGCTAGCGCCATCTGGCCGTACAAAGACGAAGCAAGTTTTCAATCCTAATAGCAAATAATTAATATTGAAAAATATCAAAAATTACTAAAAGATTTTTAAATTGAAAACTTACTGGTACATCCCCATGTAAACGCCTCCAAGACTTCTACAATTTGCAAGTCATATGGATGCTGCAGTAAAGACGATAGGGAAGGAATTCTAAACTTTGCAATTCAAATCCCCCGTCTGCAGCTGGCTAGGAACTGAAAGATGCACCATAGTTACTCTACTGAGTAATAAGAAAATAAAATAAAAATGTGTGTGTACCATTTTTATTTATTCGGCTGCAATACGAAGGAAAAACAATCTTACTTTTTAATTAGAATAAGGAGTGCAGCCAGTCCCTTTAACTGCAGTTTTCTGCTCTTATTGGAGCAGAAAACTGCAGTTAAAGGGACTGGCTGCACTCCTTATTCTAATTAAAAAGTAAGATTGTTTTTCCTTCGTATTGCAGCCGAATAAATAAAAATGGTACACACACATTTTTATTTTATTTTCTTATTACTCAGTAGAGTAACTATGGTGCATCTTTCAGTTCCTAGCCAGCTGCAGACGGGGGATTTGAATTGCAAAGTTTAGAATTCCTTCCCTATCGTCTTTACTGCAGCATCCATATGACTTGCAAATTGTAGAAGTCTTGGAGGCGTTTACATGGGGATGTACCAGTAAGTTTTCAATTTAAAAATCTTTTAGTAATTTTTGATATTTTTCAATATTAATTATTTGCTATTAGGATTGAAAACTTGCTTCGTCTTTGTACGGCCAGATGGCGCTAGCCACCTATTACCATTATTTTGGCTGCAATATTTGGGAAAACATTTCGATGCATTTTAATTGGATTAAGGAGAACAGTGCCTACGTTCCTTCTGATGACGCTCCAATAAGAGCAGAAAACTGCAGTTAAAGGGACTGGCTGCACTCCTTATTCTAATTAAAAAGTAAGATTGTTTTTCCTTCGTATTGCAGCCGAATAAATAAAAATGGTACACACACATTTTTATTTTATTTTCTTATTACTCAGTAGAGTAACTATGGTGCATCTTTCAGTTCCTAGCCAGCTGCAGACGGGGGATTTGAATTGCAAAGTTTAGAATTCCTTCCCTATCGTCTTTACTGCAGCATCCATATGACTTGCAAATTGTAGAAGTCTTGGAGGCGTTTACATGGGGATGTACCAGTAAGTTTTCAATTTAAAAATCTTTTAGTAATTTTTGATATTTTTCAATATTAATTATTTGCTATTAGGATTGAAAACTTGCTTCGTCTTTGTACGGCCAGATGGCGCTAGCCACCTATTACCATTATTTTGGCTGCAATATTTGGGAAAACATTTCGATGCATTTTAATTGGATTAAGGAGAACAGTGCCTACGTTCCTTCTGATGACGCTCCAATAAGAGCAGAAAACTGCAGTTAAAGGGACTGGCTGCACTCCTTATTCTAATTAAAAAGTAAGATTGTTTTTCCTTCGTATTGCAGCCGAATAAATAAAAATGGTACACACACATTTTTATTTTATTTTCTTATTACTCAGTAGAGTAACTATGGTGCATCTTTCAGTTCCTAGCCAGCTGCAGACGGGGGATTTGAATTGCAAAGTTTAGAATTCCTTCCCTATCGTCTTTACTGCAGCATCCATATGACTTGCAAATTGTAGAAGTCTTGGAGGCGTTTACATGGGGATGTACCAGTAAGTTTTCAATTTAAAAATCTTTTAGTAATTTTTGATATTTTTCAATATTAATTATTTGCTATTAGGATTGAAAACTTGCTTCGTCTTTGTACGGCCAGATGGCGCTAGCCACCTATTACCATTATTTTGGCTGCAATATTTGGGAAAACATTTCGATGCATTTTAATTGGATTAAGGAGAACAGTGCCTACGTTCCTTCTGATGACGCTCCAATAAGAGCAGAAAACTGCAGTTAAAGGGACTGGCTGCACTCCTTATTCTAATTAAAAAGTAAGATTGTTTTTCCTTCGTATTGCAGCCGAATAAATAAAAATGGTACACACACATTTTTATTTTATTTTCTTATTACTCAGTAGAGTAACTATGGTGCATCTTTCAGTTCCTAGCCAGCTGCAGACGGGGGATTTGAATTGCAAAGTTTAGAATTCCTTCCCTATCGTCTTTACTGCAGCATCCATATGACTTGCAAATTGTAGAAGTCTTGGAGGCGTTTACATGGGGATGTACCAGTAAGTTTTCAATTTAAAAATCTTTTAGTAATTTTTGATATTTTTCAATATTAATTATTTGCTATTAGGATTGAAAACTTGCTTCGTCTTTGTACGGCCAGATGGCGCTAGCCACCTATTACCATTATTTTGGCTGCAATATTTGGGAAAACATTTCGATGCATTTTAATTGGATTAAGGAGAACAGTGCCTACGTTCCTTCTGATGACGCTCCAATAAGAGCAGAAAACTGCAGTTAAAGGGACTGGCTGCACTCCTTATTCTAATTAAAAAGTAAGATTGTTTTTCCTTCGTATTGCAGCCGAATAAATAAAAATGGTACACACACATTTTTATTTTATTTTCTTATTACTCAGTAGAGTAACTATGGTGCATCTTTCAGTTCCTAGCCAGCTGCAGACGGGGGATTTGAATTGCAAAGTTTAGAATTCCTTCCCTATCGTCTTTACTGCAGCATCCATATGACTTGCAAATTGTAGAAGTCTTGGAGGCGTTTACATGGGGATGTACCAGTAAGTTTTCAATTTAAAAATCTTTTAGTAATTTTTGATATTTTTCAATATTAATTATTTGCTATTAGGATTGAAAACTTGCTTCGTCTTTGTACGGCCAGATGGCGCTAGCCACCTATTACCATTATTTTGGCTGCAATATTTGGGAAAACATTTCGATGCATTTTAATTGGATTAAGGAGAACAGTGCCTACGTTCCTTCTGATGACGCTCCAATAAGAGCAGAAAACTGCAGTTAAAGGGACTGGCTGCACTCCTTATTCTAATTAAAAAGTAAGATTGTTTTTCCTTCGTATTGCAGCCGAATAAATAAAAATGGTACACACACATTTTTATTTTATTTTCTTATTACTCAGTAGAGTAACTATGGTGCATCTTTCAGTTCCTAGCCAGCTGCAGACGGGGGATTTGAATTGCAAAGTTTAGAATTCCTTCCCTATCGTCTTTACTGCAGCATCCATATGACTTGCAAATTGTAGAAGTCTTGGAGGCGTTTACATGGGGATGTACCAGTAAGTTTTCAATTTAAAAATCTTTTAGTAATTTTTGATATTTTTCAATATTAATTATTTGCTATTAGGATTGAAAACTTGCTTCGTCTTTGTACGGCCAGATGGCGCTAGCCACCTATTACCATTATTTTGGCTGCAATATTTGGGAAAACATTTCGATGCATTTTAATTGGATTAAGGAGAACAGTGCCTACGTTCCTTCTGATGACGCTCCAATAAGAGCAGAAAACTGCAGTTAAAGGGACTGGCTGCACT
Organism: Diabrotica virgifera virgifera; assembly: GCF_917563875.1. NCBI lineage: Eukaryota > Metazoa > Arthropoda > Insecta > Coleoptera > Chrysomelidae > Diabrotica > Diabrotica virgifera. Next base: position 229,220,532 of record NC_065445.1, on the reverse strand, counting down.
CCTTATTCTAATTAAAAAGTAAGATTGTTTTTCCTTCGTATTGCAGCCGAATAAATAAAAATGGTACACACACATTTTTATTTTATTTTCTTATTACTCAGTAGAGTAACTATGGTGCATCTTTCAGTTCCTAGCCAGCTGCAGACGGGGGATTTGAATTGCAAAGTTTAGAATTCCTTCCCTATCGTCTTTACTGCAGCATCCATATGACTTGCAAATTGTAGAAGTCTTGGAGGCGTTTACATGGGGATGTACCAGTAAGTTTTCAATTTAAAAATCTTTTAGTAATTTTTGATATTTTTCAATATTAATTATTTGCTATTAGGATTGAAAACTTGCTTCGTCTTTGTACGGCCAGATGGCGCTAGCCACCTATTACCATTATTTTGGCTGCAATATTTGGGAAAACATTTCGATGCATTTTAATTGGATTAAGGAGAACAGTGCCTACGTTCCTTCTGATGACGCTCCAATAAGAGCAGAAAACTGCAGTTAAAGGGACTGGCTGCACTCCTTATTCTAATTAAAAAGTAAGATTGTTTTTCCTTCGTATTGCAGCCGAATAAATAAAAATGGTACACACACATTTTTATTTTATTTTCTTATTACTCAGTAGAGTAACTATGGTGCATCTTTCAGTTCCTAGCCAGCTGCAGACGGGGGATTTGAATTGCAAAGTTTAGAATTCCTTCCCTATCGTCTTTACTGCAGCATCCATATGACTTGCAAATTGTAGAAGTCTTGGAGGCGTTTACATGGGGATGTACCAGTAAGTTTTCAATTTAAAAATCTTTTAGTAATTTTTGATATTTTTCAATATTAATTATTTGCTATTAGGATTGAAAACTTGCTTCGTCTTTGTACGGCCAGATGGCGCTAGCCACCTATTACCATTATTTTGGCTGCAATATTTGGGAAAACATTTCGATGCATTTTAATTGGATTAAGGAGAACAGTGCCTACGTTCCTTCTGATGACGCTCCAATAAGAGCAGAAAACTGCAGTTAAAGGGACTGGCTGCACTCCTTATTCTAATTAAAAAGTAAGATTGTTTTTCCTTCGTATTGCAGCCGAATAAATAAAAATGGTACACACACATTTTTATTTTATTTTCTTATTACTCAGTAGAGTAACTATGGTGCATCTTTCAGTTCCTAGCCAGCTGCAGACGGGGGATTTGAATTGCAAAGTTTAGAATTCCTTCCCTATCGTCTTTACTGCAGCATCCATATGACTTGCAAATTGTAGAAGTCTTGGAGGCGTTTACATGGGGATGTACCAGTAAGTTTTCAATTTAAAAATCTTTTAGTAATTTTTGATATTTTTCAATATTAATTATTTGCTATTAGGATTGAAAACTTGCTTCGTCTTTGTACGGCCAGATGGCGCTAGCCACCTATTACCATTATTTTGGCTGCAATATTTGGGAAAACATTTCGATGCATTTTAATTGGATTAAGGAGAACAGTGCCTACGTTCCTTCTGATGACGCTCCAATAAGAGCAGAAAACTGCAGTTAAAGGGACTGGCTGCACTCCTTATTCTAATTAAAAAGTAAGATTGTTTTTCCTTCGTATTGCAGCCGAATAAATAAAAATGGTACACACACATTTTTATTTTATTTTCTTATTACTCAGTAGAGTAACTATGGTGCATCTTTCAGTTCCTAGCCAGCTGCAGACGGGGGATTTGAATTGCAAAGTTTAGAATTCCTTCCCTATCGTCTTTACTGCAGCATCCATATGACTTGCAAATTGTAGAAGTCTTGGAGGCGTTTACATGGGGATGTACCAGTAAGTTTTCAATTTAAAAATCTTTTAGTAATTTTTGATATTTTTCAATATTAATTATTTGCTATTAGGATTGAAAACTTGCTTCGTCTTTGTACGGCCAGATGGCGCTAGCCACCTATTACCATTATTTTGGCTGCAATATTTGGGAAAACATTTCGATGCATTTTAATTGGATTAAGGAGAACAGTGCCTACGTTCCTTCTGATGACGCTCCAATAAGAGCAGAAAACTGCAGTTAAAGGGACTGGCTGCACTCCTTATTCTAATTAAAAAGTAAGATTGTTTTTCCTTCGTATTGCAGCCGAATAAATAAAAATGGTACACACACATTTTTATTTTATTTTCTTATTACTCAGTAGAGTAACTATGGTGCATCTTTCAGTTCCTAGCCAGCTGCAGACGGGGGATTTGAATTGCAAAGTTTAGAATTCCTTCCCTATCGTCTTTACTGCAGCATCCATATGACTTGCAAATTGTAGAAGTCTTGGAGGCGTTTACATGGGGATGTACCAGTAAGTTTTCAATTTAAAAATCTTTTAGTAATTTTTGATATTTTTCAATATTAATTATTTGCTATTAGGATTGAAAACTTGCTTCGTCTTTGTACGGCCAGATGGCGCTAGCCACCTATTACCATTATTTTGGCTGCAATATTTGGGAAAACATTTCGATGCATTTTAATTGGATTAAGGAGAACAGTGCCTACGTTCCTTCTGATGACGCTCCAATAAGAGCAGAAAACTGCAGTTAAAGGGACTGGCTGCACTCCTTATTCTAATTAAAAAGTAAGATTGTTTTTCCTTCGTATTGCAGCCGAATAAATAAAAATGGTACACACACATTTTTATTTTATTTTCTTATTACTCAGTAGAGTAACTATGGTGCATCTTTCAGTTCCTAGCCAGCTGCAGACGGGGGATTTGAATTGCAAAGTTTAGAATTCCTTCCCTATCGTCTTTACTGCAGCATCCATATGACTTGCAAATTGTAGAAGTCTTGGAGGCGTTTACATGGGGATGTACCAGTAAGTTTTCAATTTAAAAATCTTTTAGTAATTTTTGATATTTTTCAATATTAATTATTTGCTATTAGGATTGAAAACTTGCTTCGTCTTTGTACGGCCAGATGGCGCTAGCCACCTATTACCATTATTTTGGCTGCAATATTTGGGAAAACATTTCGATGCATTTTAATTGGATTAAGTAGAACAGTGCCTACGTTCCTTCTGATGACGCTCCAATAAGAGCAGAAAACTGCAGTTAAAGGGACTGGCTGCACTCCTTATTCTAATTAAAAAGTAAGATTGTTTTTCCTTCGTATTGCAGCCGAATAAATAAAAATGGTACACACACATTTTTATTTTATTTTCTTATTACTCAGTAGAGTAACTATGGTGCATCTTTCAGTTCCTAGCCAGCTGCAGACGGGGGATTTGAATTGCAAAGTTTAGAATTCCTTCCCTATCGTCTTTACTGCAGCATCCATATGACTTGCAAATTGTAGAAGTCTTGGAGGCGTTTACATGGGGATGTACCAGTAAGTTTTCAATTTAAAAATCTTTTAGTAATTTTTGATATTTTTCAATATTAATTATTTGCTATTAGGATTGAAAACTTGCTTCGTCTTTGTACGGCCAGATGGCGCTAGCCACCTATTACCATTATTTTGGCTGCAATATTTGGGAAAACATTTCGATGCATTTTAATTGGATTAAGGAGAACAGTGCCTACGTTCCTTCTGATGACGCTCCAATAAGAGCAGAAAACTGCAGTTAAAGGGACTGGCTGCACTCCTTATTCTAATTAAAAAGTAAGATTGTTTTTCCTTCGTATTGCAGCCGAATAAATAAAAATGGTACACACACATTTTTATTTTATTTTCTTATTACTCAGTAGAGTAACTATGGTGCATCTTTCAGTTCCTAGCCAGCTGCAGACGGGGGATTTGAATTGCAAAGTTTAGAATTCCTTCCCTATCGTCTTTACTGCAGCATCCATATGACTTGCAAATTGTAGAAGTCTTGGAGGCGTTTACATGGGGATGTACCAGTAAGTTTTCAATTTAAAAATCTTTTAGTAATTTTTGATATTTTTCAATATTAATTATTTGCTATTAGGATTGAAAACTTGCTTCGTCGTTGTATTTTGTGTTTGTGTGTTTTTATGTAAAATGTATTACTAATTTTCTTTCTTTATTTGTTGCATTTACATAAAAAAGTACTAAAAAATTGTTTCAAAAATGTTGCATGTTATGTGGTTGTTTTTTTTTGTAAAATGTATTACTAATAAATTATTTTTATTTCTATATTTGCTACATTGTTACATTGATTACCGGATTGATAATCAGTAATCGTCAATTGTCAATTCAGTCATGGCTTACTTAAAAGTTAGATAAATTTAGACACCTAAAATAATTTGCTCTGAAAAATGAAAATGTCTCGAAAACTAATAAATTTGGACATAAGGAATGTTATATAAAAATTAAAGTACGGTAATGTTACTTTTTAATAATGATATAAAATACAGGGAGTTCCATTTAACATTACATACTGAGAAAATAATGTACCTGCGTTTTGACTCACCCTGTATTTGATATAAAGAAAATTAGCAATGTCAACAGTTCTTGAAAATTTTGACAATAAATAAAAAGATATGGCATGAATAAACCATTGCTGTTGTGCTTATTTTTATCTATACAGGGAGTTGAACTTGTTGCAATTTTCATACAAAATTGGTTATAACTTTGTAAATACCCTGTATAACATAACAAACCTTTATATTTTTGTGATGGAGAAGTTAACAGGATTTCGAATATAAAATAGAATATAGGGTGTTTCATTTAAAAAAACGAAGTTTGATCTGCCACTGTGTTATCGAACACCCTATAACATTCTAACTAATTTTGTAATGTGAAGCTCAAAGGTGGCTAAAATTGTTGTTATTAACTTTTATTGCTATCTTATTACTATAGCGGATCTATTGAGCTTTACCCCACTAATCAATCACCCTGTATAAAGAATTAAATACACAGAAAAATATTTGTCTTGTAACTAACCGCTTCCAGATCAGCTCGTAAGAGATGGTATAATTCCTTTGAAAGGCTCTCTGTTTCAAACGCTGATTCTTTGTTACATAAAGTTTTTCTAAACCTCTTAGTTTTCACATTCTTTAATGGCGGGCAAATTCCATGTGGAGTTTCAGCTTTCTTTTTGGTACTTTCTTCACCACTACAATCTGCTAAGTAGCATATATCTGCACTTTTATACAGTAAGCTTTTATTGTTATCTATATTAGTTTTCTGAGATTCTATGATGGTGGGTAACTTGTGTAGATTTCCAAACAATTTCTTACGGTTCAGATCTACTGATACTTTATTATCTACTGGATCTACAGATATCTTCATAGATTTCTTTATTTTCTCTGGTTTGAAATGAAGCATGGTTCGCACCTGTCGAGCTTCTTCCTAAAAGTTTGAATAAGTATTTTCAGTAGACATTATCCAAAATAGACTACTGTATAGAAGAAACATACCAATCAATATTATACAAGCCATCGAGAACATCTACTTTCATAATCGAATACAGGCAAAGATAAATGGAAAACTAACGCAGCTTATACCAGTACAAAGCGGAGTCAGACAAGGTGACTCGTTAAGCCCACTGCTCTTTAATATAATAATGGACGAAATAATAGAAGCAGTACGTAAAGGTCATGGTTACAGAATGGGGAACAAAGAAATCCGAATATTATGTTATGCAGACGACGCCGCATTAATCGCCGAGACAGAAGACGATCTTCAAAGATTAACACACATCTTCAATACAACAGCCAAGAAATACAATGTGATAATATCAGCAGAAAAAACCAAATATATGACAACATCTAAATACCCACTACGATGTAAAATCGAAATTGATGGGAAAGTAATAAAGCAGGAAACACGGTTTAGATGTCTGGGAATAGATATAACCAGTTACGGAGATGTTGAAGAAGAAGGACGACAACAAAGCTTAAAAGCAAGTAAAGCGGCGGGATCTCTTAATGACACAATCTGGAAGTACAAACACCTAAGACAAGACACAAAAGCAAGACTCTATAAAGCAGCAATTAGACCTATATTGACATACACGGCGGAGACAAGACCTGACATATTTAAAACGAGACGACGCGACTACTAGAAACAACAGAGATGAAAATACTCCGATGAATATCAGGGAATAGACTGTTGGATAGGGAGAGAAGCGAAAACATAAGAAGATCATGCAATGTAGAAGACATAAATGGATGATGGATGGGTGACAAAACGGAAACAGGAGTGGAACGAACACATTAGTAGAATGGTAGAGGATAGGATAGTACGAATAGCACGAGATAAGTCACCAAATGGATTAAGAAGTATAGGCAGACCAAGAAAAAGATGATGCGATAACTTAAACAATTTAGGAGGCTAATATTGAAGAAGAAACAGGCTTTAGAATAGAATAGAACTATGCTTTATTGTCACTGAAAATTATACAATTTTATGGACAAAGCTTAACATAGAGTCACGAAAAAGATATACATAACAATAACAAATACAATTTTATAAAATTAGATAAATCGTCAATAAAAAAAATATAAACAAGTTTAAAAAGTGAAGTAAAAAAACAAAAACCAATATATTGCAAAATTACTATAAATTGCAAAATTGAACATACAACATAATATAATAAAACACAAACAAAGGAACTAATAAGTTTAAGCTGCTGTATGTGACACCCAAATATAGATAAATACACTTTAGTTACTTGTACATTACTGTGATTTCTTAGTCATTAAGAAACTTTTCTACTGAATAATAATGGTCTTTTAGATAAATGAGCTTTTGTCATTTTACGGAACTTGAGAAAGGATGTTGCAGATTTGAGTTGTAAAGGGAGATGGTTGTATAATTTTTTTACGGAATATAGTATAGATTTCTTTACTCAGAAGACGGGATCGGTAAATAGACATCAAAAGTTGAATTTCTGGTGGAGTAGTCATGATGAGGCCTTGCTGGAAAGACATGCATGTGTTTACGAATTAAGCAAACGGTTTCTAAAATATACAAAGATGGAAGGGTTAAAATTTCGTGATCTTTAAAGTAACTTCTGCAATGGGTTGTTCTTCTGAGGCCAAACAGATATCTTATTGCTCTTTTTTGTAATTTGAAAATAACATCAAATTGGGCAGCTGTACTAGACCCCCAAAAAGGAAGACCATATCGAAGATGAGACTCGAATAAAGAAAAATATGTTATTTTAGAAGATGCTAAATTGAGTTCCTTCGAAACAGATCTTATTATGGCATAGCAGGCTGAGGCGAGTTTCTTACTTAACAAATCGATATGAAGGGACCATTTGAGGTTGCTGTCTAAAAGAATACCAAGAAATTTTACAGAATCAACGGTAGAGATCTGGCTGCTATTCACAAGCAGGGGTTGAAGAGCACCTTTATATGATAATGCTACCGTTTTATCCACGTTAAAGGAGAGTAAATTAGAGTCATACCAGGTTTTTATCGTAAGAAGATCAGAAGTTATAGTTGCATGAAGAGTTGCAATAGTTGAGTTGCTCCAAGTGATACTGGTATCATCAGCAAAAAGAAAAATTTTTCCATCGATTTTTAAATTAGTGATGTCATTTATAAAGATAAGGAAAAGTAGAGGACCCAATACTGAACCTTGTGGTACTCCACATACAATGTTTTTGAGACTAGAATGAGTATCATTTGCTCTAACCAGTTGTTTCCTATTATCTAAGTAAGATTTGAACCAGTTCAAAGAAATACCTCGAATTCCATAGAAATTATAAGTTTTTTAATCAAAATGTTGTGATTTACACAATCAAAAGCTTTGGAATAGTCACAGAAAACAGTGGCAGTATAAAGATTATTGTTTAGTGCTTGGTAAACCTCGTGAAGTACAGAAAACATGGCATCAGTTGTACATTTATTAGTTAAGAAGCCGAACTGATTTTGTGATAAAAAATTGTTATCAAAGAGAAAGGACATAAGTCGGGTTTTTATGAGCCTCTCAATAATTTTGGAGAGTGCCGGTAGTAGGGCAATAGGTCTATAGTTGCAGGCATTAGATTTTTCGCCACCTTTATGAAGAGGAATAATAATGGCTGTCTTTAGGCACTCTGGAAATTTACCGTTTTCAAAGGAATCATTAATTAGTGACACGAGGAGTTCTAACACATTATCTGTGAGATTTGAGAAGATTTTTATGGATAGTCCATCAGTACTACAAGATGATTTGCTTTTGATACTATTGATCGTTTGGATCAATTCAGATTTATAGATTGGTCTTATAAAGAATGAATTCGAGACAATTTCTGAATTAGGGAGATAGGAAATGGGATCTTGTTGAGACTGAATAGTTGATGTTATATTTTTACTCACGTTAATGAAGTATTCGTTTAGATTTTCAGGGTTTGGAAGGGCAAATGTTTGAGCTGCGTGGGTTTTATTTCGAAGATCGTTTATTATGGACCAAGTTTCTTTTGCAACACTTTTGGAGCTTCCCAGACGATTTTGATAGTAGGCTTTTTTAGCTGATTTGATGAGTTTTAGGTATGTGACTCTGTAATTGGTGATATATTGAGTGACAGAGACGTTGGTAGTAAATTTGTTGATATAAAGTAGTGAACGCATATTTTTTGCTGATATGCGGATACCTTTGGTAGTCCAGGGTTTGCGACGTTTTGGCTTAATCGTAATTAAAGGAAATGCCTTATTGAAGATACAGACAAGCTTCTCCAAAAAATCACTGAAATTATAGTCCACGTCCGTAGAAGGAAAATGCCAGTCAGAAGTTAAACAAAAATTTTGGAATTTATGAAAATTCCGAGCGGAAAAAATCCTACCTAAACGTCGGGTTTTCGAGGAGGGTTTGCTGAAGATGTTAAATTTCGTATATACTACCTCATGATCCTATAGTTCCGCATTAATAACTGTAGAGCAGACATCAAGGGGTGAGAAATCGGAGACAATATAATCAATTATGGTAGATGTAGTTTTTGTAATCCTTGTAGGAGAATTAACGTGCATTGAGAGACCATATGATTCAAATATGTTGACCAAGAACATTTGGGTAGCACAAGCAGCAGCATAATTTATGTTGAAGTCTCCGCATAGAATTTTTCTGCTTTTTAAAGCCTACATACAAGAAGGAAGAAGAAGAAGACTAATGGAAGCGAACATGTGTGTTTATGCATTAAATAGGTTATTAACATATGAAAATAAATAAATCCATATCAAGGGGTGCCAAACTAAGAAGATACAGAACGGTTATTAGGCCATAGCTGTAACTTATGCAGCAGACATGGACATCAGATAAAAAGCAACAAGAAATGCTGAAGAGGAGAGGGATTGACGGAAGAAACCTAAAAATAATAGCTAACCAGTATTGAAATCAATCAGCGGTGCTCCGAATAGATAAAGAATATACAGATCAGGTCAAAATCTTAAGGGGAGTGAGACGGGTGCATAATTTCACCGCTGATATTCAATCTGTACTCAACACATTTTTAATGTTGTTCTGAAGCTATTTTCTTGTGGAATTTTTGCAATTAACTAGTTTTGATGGGAAATAAGCCACAATTAATTTGACTAAAAAATGGTTTTATTAACGTTTCGACGCCCAAATCGGGTGTCGTTGTCAAAATACAAAAAATATTATATTCAACACATTTTTGTATAGGTTCTACAAGATATTGATGAAGCCTTCTCATTAAATGGAGTCAAGCTCAGTAACCTGCGGTATGCAATGATACAATGGTGTTTTCCAATACCATAGAAGGGCTGCAAATCTTAATGAGCAAAATAACGGAAACAAGTAGAACATACCTATATGGACCGCATATAAATACCAGCAGAACCAAGCTAATGATCGCCAGCAAGGAAAACATAAGTGGAGCAAACCTGTATGTGAACCAAATGAGAATTGAACGTGTCTCACAATAAAACTACTTGGTAACTGTAATCAATGAGTCATGAGAAAATACCCAAGAGATTAGATGTCGCATCGGAAAGACAAAAAGTACATTCTTGACTATGAGCTGTGTTCAAGGGCCATGACTTCACCCTAGAAACAAAAATAAGGCTCCTTTAAATGTTACGTGTACTCAGTGCTTCTATACGGAGTAGAAACGTAGACATTGAAGGTGGAAACTCTATTAAAACTTCAGGCTTTTGAGCTTTGGTTGTACAGAAGGATCCTGAAGATACCATGGACAGACAAAGTCGCCAATGAAGAAGTGCTTCGGAGGATGAACTCAACCGCAGATTTGGTCAACATCGTGAAGGGTCGTAAGCTGCGCAGTACTTGGGACATATAATGAGAAAGCAAGGCAGATATATGAGCTACTCCGATGCATTTTGCAAGGTAAAATTGAAGGAAAAAGGGTCACACGACGAAGAAGAATATCCTGGCTCTCATCTAACCTGAGAGCATGGTATAAAGACCTCAACACATTCAACTATTCCGTATAGCAACCAACAAAATCATCATAGCCAGAATGATTGCCAACGTTCGGAACGGACAGGCATCCTAAGAAGAAGAACAAGAAATTAATGGTGCAGATATGGGAACCAAAAGTACTAAGGAAAATGAAGAACGGCGGCTGGATCAGAAAGACAAATATAAAGAAATTTCGTTCGTTGCAATCCGTAACTGCACGCCGGGGTTTGTCCTGCGGTTGGGTCAGAGAGAGCAGCATATGTGCCTCCTGATGATGAGAGACTAATAAGTTTCGAAACCGGTAGAGGTGCTTGCTGCACTCTTTGATTGAACTAGAATATATTGCGGCTGTAGTTTCGTGTTGCAACGAAATTGAAAATGGTTATTCATTTTTTGATACCTAAAGAAAGATCTGAGCGAGAGTTATACAGAGTTGGGATAAAGTATGGAAGCAAGCAAATATCTTTGAAACGAAAAGAACAATATTTATGAAACTTTGCATGCAAGTACAGTGACGCAAAAGACATTTGATGCCATATTTTTTGTTACTACTCCACTACCGGTTTTACCGGAAATACCCTTAACTTATTTACTTTAAATGGGACACCCTGTATATTTTTGCAGCTTTTAAAAGAACTTGTTATTTTAATTCATACATACCAAGTTTGGAAGAAAAAACTATTAAAACAAGAAATAAATCTCTTTACAGTTAAAAAATAGGTTAATTTATTTACGTTAGACCAATGATATTAAAAATAAAAAAAATAATTTCAAATGTTGAAAATGTTTGCTGTTCACCTCCTGATAACGTTCAAGCCTGTAAATAAATTCGTGAGTCACTTTTTGCAAGATTTCTCCACGTATTAGTTCACATTCATCAATTATTATTATTTGTCTCAAATCCTGCAAGCATGTTGGTCGCCTAACGTAAACACGTAATTTTAGATAACCCAAAGAAAAAAATCTAACGGGTTGAGGTCCGGAGAACGAGTGGGCCACTCTATGAATCCTCTACGTCCACTTCCAAAAAATGAAAATTCACCATAACCTGTTATCAGTAATATTTCAATACGATCTTTTCCACTTAAATGAACCATTTTTAATACAACTTATTTCTATCAATTAGTTCAGTAACAGTTTTACCTACTATACTAAATTCAAAAAATCATGCAGTGCATGTAAACAACAATTTTAATCTACAGTATAGATCAGTGATACTCAACCTGCGACCAGCGGGCCGCATGCGGCCCGAAGGCTAACTAAAGGGCCCTGTGATCAAATTATCTGTCAAATTTCACTGGTTTTTCAAATTATTTGATAGTGTGCCGATGTGTTTGAGGCGTGTTTGGGCGTGAGGTAGACAATTTAATGACTTTAATTTCAAATTATATTAAAATTTGTATGAACTCTTTAAAAAGCAGGGTATTATTAACTGTTAATAATAAATTATTAAAGTTAATGAACAAATACTCATTTTAAAAATAAGCATTATCTATTTACTGCATTACATTGCAACGACCCATTTATTAATCACAAGAAAAATTCAGGTCCGGATTAACAAAAAAAAATTAAAATAATTGTGAAACAACACTCTATAATAAAATTTTCAAAATTCGTCTGAACATTTGAAAAAAGCACAAAAAACTCAGTTTAATTGCTCGCTTCAATTTTTTGCGCAGATAATTTTTATGACATTAATTTTGAAATTATATCGAAATTTTTGTTTTGAAAGTTGGAGTTCTTAAAAATTTCGACATAATTTCAAAATTAAAGTCATTGAATTGTCTGCGAAAAAAATGGAAGCTCCATTAAAGCTCTTTTCAAATATGCAAACGCATTTTGAAAATTTCAATATACAGGATGTTGTTTCAAGGTCACAATGGATTTATAATTTTGATTAATCCGCCCCTGGATTTTTCTTGTGATTAGTAGTTGGGTGGTTTGGGTTCTAAATGTGACATATGCGTGACATATGGTACTAGGTACCAAATATCAAAAAAATATACAGGTGGTTCTAAAAGTTATGGGTCCAGAAAGAAATGGGCAAAATCGATAAATCACCTTGTAACTCGGTTATAAACTCGGTGGAGCAATAAATTTAGTATGTCTAGAGCCGCCTCATTTACCTCTATTCACCATTCAAGCATTTCCGTTTCCCAATGAAACAACCTATATACTACTTTGTCATCTTGATTGAGGCCCGCAAGCTGTGGCAATAGCTACTGTGGCCCAGGAAAGAAAAAGGTTGAGTATCGCTGGTATAGATCATCATCATCATCTTGGTGCTACAGCCCTTAGAGGGCCTCGACCTTCTCAAGCTTTCTACGCCATTCTGTTCTGTCCCTTGCTTGCATTTTCCAGTTGCCGACTCCGATCTTCTCGGCATCCTGTGTTACCCCGTCCATCCACCTCAGCTTTGGTCTACCCCGTCTTCTCCGGGTCTGGTCTACCGCTGGTATAGATGGTACTCGTTTATTTCCTATTACGTTGTATTAATACAAAAAATTATCTACAGACACTTTTTAACAAATTTTCTCTACCAAATTTGGTATGTATGAATTAAAAATAACAAGTTCTTTTAAAATCTGCAAAAATATATAGGGTGTCCCATTTAAATTAAATAAGTTAGGGGACTTAGCGGTGAAACCGGAAATGGAATAGTAACAAAAAATATGGCAACAGATGTCTTTTGCGTCACTGTACTTGCATGCAAAGTTTCATAAATATTGTTCTTTTCGTTTCAAAGATATTTGCTTGGTTCCATAGTTTATCCCAACCCAGTATATGAGGAGCCCAGAATACAAGGAGTAATAAGAACCAACGAATAAGATGGCTAGAACACATACAGAGTATGCGAGAGGAAGCCCTACCGAAAATGCTACCTACTGTCAAGATAATGCAATTACCTAGCAGTGGCAGCGCAAGATCATAATTTTATGTGGGCAAGCTACATTTTGCGAGGCCCTCTGCTCGCATATAGAGACATTTAAAATAAAAAACATGCGTCATTTTCATTATTAAACTTTTATTCATGCAAACTATTCTAGTCAAACTTACAACAAACCTAAAAATATTTAAGATATTAAGACCAGCCAACGTTAAAAAACAGTTTAATTTATAGTATATTACAGGGGTGGCCAAGTACCTTGCTAGTCCGAGCCATTTTTAAAAATTTGAAATTTTTCGCGAGCCGCAAGTAAACAATTATTTAAAAAGTGTAAAAAAGGTATTTAATTTTTCCTCTTACGGTTTGGATTTTACGAATCGTTGTTTCAATTATTACAAGCAGCCTTTACTAATTCAGGATACACCGATTCTTCATTATCCTTCCATCTTTTTCCGGGACGGCCTACTGATCTTCTACCGTCTCTTAAAAAACAATGTCTATAACACTCTGTCTTCATCTGATCTTACCATATGACCTGCCCATCTTATCTTAGCTTTTATATCTCTGACGATGTGTTTAGTACCATACACAGTCACCAATTCAGCTTTGCGGCTCCTTCTCCACTCTCCTGTCAATCCATCTCTTTGACAGCCAAATATCATTCTGAGAACTTTCCTTTCAAACACCAGCAACTTCCAGCAACTTTAACTTCCATATGTAACAATTGGGCGAATAATTGGCATGTACAGTCTTAATCTTCCTTCTTTTTAGAAGCTTATCTACCACATCTAGAGAGCCACAAATAATGTTTCAAAGAACCACATGCGGCTCGCGAGCCACAGTTTGGCCACCCCTGGTATATTAAGTATGGAGAACGGTAAGGGTTTTCTACCGATCGAAGACAATTGTTTGGAGGAGGAGCGGTGCGACGACTCCAATTATTGTCTGAGATCGGTTACCCTTAACGTTCGACATGCTTATAACGTTTTTTGCACGATTGTTACCATTATAAATAATAAAATTAAACATTTTCGTCATATTGACTAGTTTCATTCATTTTATCAAGATACTTTGGTTGTTAGGTAGTAACTAGGGTGCATAACAACAATGGAGAATTGAGTTTTTATTTAGTTGTCAATAATTTTAAGTACAATTTTGATTATTATAAATTAAAATATGAGCGAAAATGAATTTGAAGAAATTGAACGGGCTTGGGAAGAAGGGTGTTCCGCAATTATTCCCGAAAAATCCAAAATCCGTTATCAAAATACCTACCAAAGTTTTAAAAAATGGTGCGAAGGCAAGAATTTAAGAATCGAAGAAAAGACTCTATTGGCTTATTTCGTTCAAAGACATATGCAGTTGAAAGCTCCTGGGAGCCTCTGGGCAGAATATTCAATGATTAAATCCACCGTTTTTCTTTATGATGGCATTGATATTTCCAAGTTTTCAACTTTGATCGCGTATTTGAAGAGAAAAAATGTTGGATACTACTAATGTATGCGATTCTGCAGGAGTTTCTGTTAGAAGTGAAACCACAGCCCAAACAAGTGGGATTTCATTAAATAATTTAACAAATTGTACCATAAGTTTCAATATTAATAAATAATTCGTTAGTTTTCTTTATTCTTTCAAAAAATAAATTAAAAGTAAGAGATTTTTTAACTCGACGGTAAGTGAATTACTTACCGTCGAGTTGGAGTACTTACCGTCGAGTTGGATTACTTACCGTCGAGTTGCTAGTAAATGTCACCTACTGACGTAAAATCTGTCACGGTAAACAGTCAAAAATGATCAATCGTGCAAAAAATATTACAGGAACAGAAATTTTCTATTTTTACACTGCTGAATTGTTTAATTACGTGCTCGTAATCTAACTTGGATGCTATATTAGCCTAGATAGACAAAATTGCGACCGCAGAAAGTCTTTCTTGTGGCATCGTACTCCTTAAATAATTCTTAATAAGTTTTAATTTCGAGAAGCTCCTTTCAGCGGAGGCTGTATTAATCGGTATTGTTAATAATATTCTAATAATGACGACGTAAATGTTTGGATATATTTCTTTTAAATTATTATCTGTAATGTATTGAAACAACTTTTTCACGTCTGTTATACGCTGTGAGCTCGTACGTAGAGGGGATATTTATAAATTCGCGAGCGCCGGTAGTGGCAAGTCTGTAAACATTTACCGGAAATTTGACATAAATGTCAAAGTGATTAATTTAAAATTAAAATTAAAAACATTAATTATAAAAAATATTAGTTGGTCAAAGCTGTGGTATATATTTTTACCTTAAATATACTTACGTTTTAAATACTGAATTTACGTTTTTTAAATGTTCCGTAATATGTAATTATAAATTAATTTATTAAATCTTAGCGCCATCTACACGATAATTGTGAAAGTATCCGAAGTAAGAAATTAATATTTCATCAACAGAACGTCAAAATGATTAGCAAAATCTTAAAAAAATATGTTACAATTTAATTACTTTTTAGCGTTGTAGTGGACGTCAAATAAACGTCAAACTGATAGTTATAAATTTAATCTGCTCTCAAAAAAAATTAACTTTTTTAATAATAAAAGTGTGTCAGTATATAAAAAAATTAGTGAATTTGACGAAGAAAATCGTGGCTTTAAACTGATGAACTAACGTGCTAAATATAAACTAATTTAACTATTTTATTTGTGTTTATAAGTGACGAACAAAAAAAAAACAAGAACAACAGTGTTAAGTGCTAAACAACAGGACAGAAAGGGGCTCTTGGCCCACGAAAGAGCCTTCCAGACACCGGATGACGACTAAGCTAAGTACCTTAGATGATTTTATAGACAATAATATTTTTGAAAGCTTGCCTGAATTGACAGATGACGAATTAGCTAATGATTTAGAAAATTCAAAATTAAATAAGACAAATAAAGTAAATTCAAATCATACCAATAAACTAAAAACAAAATTAGGTCCATCAGACAATTTAAAAATAATAAATAATTCACAAACAAATAAAAAGAAAATAGATATTGCAAACATTGAATTCCTAAATAAAGCTAATTCTACATATTCTGTAGGTAGCATAGTAACAGTAGTTACTGATTCCATGTCTAGTAATAGTAATATATCCACATGTATTTCCCATAATAATTCTAGCGAGGGTGAAATAAGTGAAAGGGAAGATGAAATCAGTGAAAATAGTACAAATATAAGCAACGTACAAAAAGAGAAAAGAAAAAGACTCAATTCCTTAGGAAGCGGCTCAGACAAAGGAGAAATTAAACGTGCCAAAGAAATGGACACATACCACAAAGAACTAGTTCGATCATTGGACACATTAACTGAACAGATGAAAAAAATGGAGGCGGAAAATAAGCGCCTAATGAATCAAATCCATCAAATGCAAGAAGAAAACAAGTTCCAAATGGTCAAACTAGAAGAGAAAATAACCGGCAAAGATCAAGAAATACAGAAACTAACTCAAAAGCTACTTGAGATGATAGACAAACATGCGGAAAAGGAAAAGCTGATTTTAAAATCGAACGAAAAACCAACGCAAGCTGAAAAACAAACGCAGAAGAAAACGACGGTAGAAGAACCAACAAATATGCATGAAAAGGAAAGACGTAGAACTTCTGCTAATAGTCCAAATAAAGAAAACTTAATTGAAATGGAAAACAACAATGCTGAATGGACAACCCAGCAGCAC